>NC_035109.1:67849298-70249298 GCF_002204515.2 Aedes aegypti
GATTTCTCGATTAGATAACTGGAACAGTTAACTATTTTAGACGTATTGAAAGAAGTCTGAAGCTTTGAATCATCTGACGCCTTTAGCTACGTTCAGATCCAATTCAACATAAGACATTTCCGAAACGAAAGATTTCTAGCCATCCTATGGCATCCGTCAGTAATTTATCTCGAGATTGCTGTATGGATTTTTACAAGAAATTCTTTCAGATATTCATTCAGAAAATTGATTCTTTTAGGAACAGAACATCAGACATCCCATAAAAGGTATTTCTTTTCAGGAAAGTTATCAAGATACCTAATCAAGAGAATGGTTGTCATAAGTTTTTACAATAATTTTAGCCAAGATTACTTCAAAAATTACTCCAAGGATAGCTTCCAAAATATTTAAAGATTTCATAAAGCATTCATACATTCATATTGTCATCCAACTTTTATCTTGAGATATCCTCAGGATACCTATCTTGATACTTTGATGGCTGCAAGGTAGCGTCACGCCATTGTACACGCAGCGAACTGGACCATCGAATTTCATACATTTTGCATTAAGAAAGGTGGAACAATTATTGCAATACGAACGCTTTATGTATCGTTTTGGCATCACTCCACATCAAAGCGTCGATAGGCGCGTGGTGTACCCTCGGGCCTATCGATCGCAAGGTTCTTGGTTCGATTCCAGGTTGCCGCGAAAACATTTTTTGTTTTCGAATTCTGGTTTCATAAGGCAAATTTATTAATTTCAATCCGATTTCTTGTGACGAATTTTCTTAATTCTGCAAATTGTATAGGGTGACTTGTTGTATTTTCGGCACCTTAGTTCTTTTCGTCAAGGTTTTCTAACAGCCATTAGGATTATCATTTTATCAATACGTTTAGCATATAAGTATATCTAACTGCCACATTTCAGAATATTTAGCCGACAAAACTTCTTCATGACGAAGAGAATAAAACAGCCAAAAATACGGAAGTTGCTCTATAACGAACGTTCAATAAAAATGAGAATTTTTTCAGTCATATAGTAAAAAAAATGTTTTTCAACAAATTACATATTTTTTTTTATAAAAGACATGTTTATTCTTTAAAAAAAGACGTCAGAGAGAACGGGCCCTGATCAGACGTACGACGCAAGTTAAGCGTGGGCCTCAATGGTCCATTAACTTCAACTTCAACGACCACGTTAACGCATCCGTCAATGTACTTAAAACGTTGACGGATGCATTAACGCAAAGTGTGCCCACAATGCTGTGTTGCATCGCAACCATCGTCGATGTCTGGTTATCGTCGTTCCCACCGTTGGGAGTTTGTTCATGCCAGGCAAAAAATCCCCGCTACTCAATTAAGACCCAGTTGATGGATTTTTGGTACGGAAATCCAGGAATTTATTGAGGAAGTGGCTGAAGTGCTGGTCGTCCTTGCTGTCGGCAGAAATTGCTGTAAATAAACCAGGTAGAACTTCTTACGGAATTTCTGGATTATCTTTAGAGTTCATTTCAAATATTTCAAATATTCTGAGATTTGTTCAGGAATTCCTCTAAAACTCATTCAGTAATTTTTCCAGAGCTTTTTTAAAAAATTCTTCAAAAAAATATTATAACTTCTAGAGCTTTTTCAAGGATTTATCCTGAAATTGTATTTGTTGTTCCTCAAAAGACTTTATAGAATTTCCTCTCAAGACTTTTTCAGGAAGTTTTCCAGGGATTCTACTTTCATTTCCTCCAAAAATTCCAGAAATATTTCTAGGATTCAACAAGAATAACGTAAGCGTAGTTACGGTTTATTTCGTAGATTGGATACTAGCAACATTAATGTTTCGTATGACAATCTCATCCAGACTGCCTTCAGGACAGAAATTCCTCCGTGGATTTCCTGCAGAAATTCTTCCGGGGATTTCCTCCAGGAATCCCTCCAGGGATTTCCTCGAGGAATATCTCCGGGGATTACATCTAGGAACATCCTCGAGGATTTCCTCCAGGTATATTCCCGGGGATTTCTTCCAGGAATATCTCTGGGGACTTTCTCCAAGAAATCCTTCGTGGTTTTCCTCCAGGAATTCCTCCAGAGATTCTTCAGGGGATTTCCAAGTATACATCCCAAAATTTCGACTAGGAACTTTTCTGGGGATTTTGTCCAGAAATTCATCAAGAAATTCCTCCGCGGAGTTCTCCAGAAATTCCTCCGAAAGTAATCTCAGAGAATTTATCCGGAGATTTCCTCCAGGACTTTCTCTTGGAATTTCCTCCAGGGATTCCTTCGGGGATTTCGGGGAAGCATTTCTCCGGGGATTTAATCCAGGAATTTCTCAGGGGATTTTCAGTAGCAATTCATGCGAGGATTTTGTCCAGAAATTCCTCTGGGGATTTCGTCCAGACATTCTTCCGGGCTTTCCTCCAGGAATTGCTTCGGGGATTTCCTCCAGCAAGTCTTTCGAAGATTTCCGGCAGAAATTGCTCCAGAGATTTTTTTCTAGAAATTCTTCCGGGGATTCGGTCAAGGAATTCTTGTGAGGATTTCTCTAAAAACTCTTTCGGCGATATGTTCCAGGAATTCCTCCGGAGATTCACTTCAGAAATTCATCCAGAGACTTTTTCCAAGAATACCTTCGTCCAGGATTTCTTCTGAGCATTTCGTCCAGAGATTCATTAAGAAATTCCTCTTCGGATTCTCTCCAGGAATCCCTCTGAGGATTATCTTAGAGAGTTTATCCGGAGGCAAAACCCAAGTTCTCACCAGGAATTAATCCGGAGATTTTCTCCAGGAATTCTTCTGGGGATTTCCTCCACACAGTACCAAAAAATAATGTGATTTACGTCTTTTGGGATGCACATAAAAGAAGCGAGCCGAATGACGTAAATTTGTGTCCATTTTAAAATACGTCAGTGTCTGATTCGGGAAATGTCGATCACAGTTCCATCGTTTTCGTGTCCTTTAGCATGTAAAATTACATTTTTTGTTCAATACATCTTCAAGGACACGTTTTTGTGTTGTTCCATCACTTACATCATGTGTCATTCAGTCATAACCAGAATTACGTCCAGAGTAATTTTCATTATTTTTAAGAGTGCAGGAATTTCTGCGAGGATTTAATCCAGAAATTATTTCGGGCTTTCCTCCAGGAATTACTCCAGGTATTTCCTTCAGAATCACCTCCGGGGATTTCGTCTCCAGAAATTGCCCCGGAAATTTGGTCCAGAAATACTTCAGGGGATTTGCTCCAGAAATTCCTCCGGGGATTTCTCCTGGGAACTCCTCTAGTCCTCTTAAAGTTTTCACAAGGAATGCCTCCGGGGTTTTCCTTCAGATGTATCAACGGGAAATATTACAAGTATTCCTCTGGGTATTTTATCCATAGTTCCTCCAGAAATTTCTTCAGATTTGCTCCAGCCATTCCTCCATGATTTTTTTAGGAGTTCCTCCCGGATCAGCTTCGGAGTTTCTCCAGGAATTCCTTCAAAGTTTCTTTATAAATTTCTCCATAGTTTCATCAGGATTTCTTTCAGAATTTTCTCTGTGAATTCATACCGAGTTCCATCGTGAATCCCTTGGGATTTTCTCAATGGGTTCTTTAGGAATCCTTCCAAAATTCCTCCAGATTTCTTTCAGAAATTCCTTGGATCTCCTCCGGGAATTTCTCCAGAGTTCCTCCGGGATTTCCTCCGAAGTTCCTTAGTTACAGTTTACACAACTACAAAACTACGGATGAAAAATAAACACGCATCAGATACGTCAGCTCTGATAATTTCCAAAGCTTAGAACAGCGTCAGCGTTTTTAGTACATGCGTGCATTTGATGGTCTTATCCACGTGTGTACTAAACTAACTCGGTCGAAGAATATTGACACTAGAGCGGGTCCAGATCACGTGGTGATCATACGGGAGCGCGCACCGCTGAAGTGTCACAATTTTCAGACCGAGTGAATTTAGTACACCGGTGGATTAGACCATAGGCCAGGGGAAGTGGTTCACCTAGAGTGAATTTATGTCAAAGAAAATGTAGATTTTGTATGAGATTTGACAGAAAAATGAATGACAAGTTCATCCACTTCTCCTGGCCTATTGTGGGCTGAGAGAGGGAGTGCTGGCTTAGATAGGCCTTTTCACTTGTGAACTCGTCAGCAAGCAAAAATATGCCGTGAACTAGATCATGTTTATGTAAACGCCTAGTTCCGAGAACGATGATGGTAGTTCACGGTGTATTTTTGGCAGTTCACGTTTTCCAGAACTCTTTTTCGAGCGTGCATGAGACAGCTCCGTGTATGCATTTGATTACACCTGCCGAAAAGCGGTGCATACACGGGCCTGTCATTTCCATAGAAGAATTGTCAAACAACTTCCGAATCAGCTGATTTGAAACGTCTTGTGAAAAGGCCTATTGCAAGCTCCCAAGAGTTAAGGGAACCTGTTACCAACTGTCACTGGAAAACCAACACATTCAGAGGGCAGAATGTGAAAAAGCGTCAAAATTCAAGTAAACAAAATTAAAATTTATAGGTGTTTTTCGACGATTTCACATTTAAAAAAATAGAATACCTAAACATGGCTGTGTGTTAGCAAAGTGCTTTTCTTTTTTTTGCATTTTTATCCTTTCTCATAGTGAACAACATGGAGTTAATATGATTTTGAACAAAATAAGTTCATCTGACCGTTGTGCACTACCGATGAATTGAAAAAAAGAAGTCAAAGAAGGCTAGAAAACATGCCAGCTGTCAGTGAGCTATCTCCTCTCTCTCAGATTGAAGGTTGCTTGATTGAAAATCATCGCTTCGAACCGAGCTGTCATTTGTGTCATTTGAAGTTTACGGTGAAGTCGAAGTTGACGGACCATTGCTCTTTGCTTTAATTAATGAAGGGTATTGAAATCATTCTCATATTTTACTGAACACTCGTATGATTCCATTCAAATTCTGTTTAAAACCAGCAATAATCTCGTAAAATAAGCTTAGAATGCTATCTCAAACTCGAATGAAATTATGTCAAAATCCCACAAAGGATTTTGTGAGAACTATGTTCCAAATTCGATGTTAATTCTGGTTAAGAATTTATGGAAATTCGACCCAAAACCTAGAATTAAAAATAATGTGTGAATCCTGCTTTTTTTTTGTGACAATTTTTCCAAAGTTTTTTGTATTCGTTTTCAGTATTTGTGAGAAACTGGGCCATTATTCTGCTAAAATCTCAACCAGGATTATGTAAAACTTACGATTCTGTGAGAACCCAGCCTATAGAATCGAATCATTTGAACACTCTCCAGAAGGATTTAAGTAGCAAAAAGTGGGATTTCTTAGAGAACTTTTAAAATGCTTCCTGGACAAATTTTCAAAGAATGGTAGGGTGCAAAATTGTAGAAATTTTACAACAATGATTTTTTTTAAGCTCTTGAAATTATGCAATATTGATTCCCAAGAGAATCATTAGGAACTCTTTAAGATGTCTTGACAAATTTCCTGTAGGATTGAAGCGATGTGACGAACTAAATTGGGGAAATTCAAAGTCCGTTATCTTTTCAAATTGGGAAGGTGTACCGGTATTTGCCATGTACCAGTTATTCGCCACCCCGGATTATATACCGTTTTACGACATATATGGTTGCCAATTGTTTAGTGTTCGCTAGATTGCTTTAAGATGATACGGAAACATTCTTGGAAACCGCAAAATTTTCTCAGAAAATAATAGAAAGAAGAAATATTTTCCTTAAAATTTTTGCTTCTTTGCACCTGTTTTTCGCTATGGTGTTCCTGATTCGCCACCCTCCATAAGAAATCAACGTAGGAGGCGAATTCAGGAACCTAAATTAAAATCGTGGCGAATACTGGTGCAAATGGTCTGCTATTCGTCACCCCCATTTTTAATACAAAAACAATGTTTCTGATTAGTTTTATATTTTTCCTGCTGAGCATGGATTGAAAGCTTTCGTTAAATGTATTGACAGTAAGCAAAGGTCTTTTGATTTATGTATAAACAATATTTTTCCTTAGGGTGGCCAAAACTGGTACACCTCCTCTAGCTCTATTTGCATCCTTCAAATGTTATTGTAGTTAGAAAATATATTTTAGAATAATTGTACCATAAGTAAAAGTTATTTGCACTTACTATTCCACTTTGACTAAACATCGGGCAAACTTAAAGGTTTACTATATAATTTTTGAACATTTGCCAAACAAGCAATAAAACAATTTCTGTCGAACTTTCACCAGCTTCTTCATGATTTTCCTTTGCCAAATCTTTGTCAATAAGCCAAAAATGTGAAACAGTAGAGATATTGATGAAATGAGCACAAACTCCATATTTTAAATGACCAGAATAATTTCTACTTAAAAATAGTTGCGATATCTGTCCCAAAAAAAATAATAATAAACAATCGGTGTTCTTTTGAATTAATAACACAGTCTAACAAAAATAAATTTTTGCGTGTCTCAAGGATCAAATTATGTGTCTCTAGCAGATTTGGGGCTGTTGAATCTGATGCTGTTCTCAAAAATGTTTAAACTCGTCACAATGTTGAGATACAATTCACCATAATAGTCTAAATTACTGGTTTTATTTCTGTTTACATGAAATAAAAAGGATGGTTTGTTCAACTTTTTGATGATCCAATCCACCAGGCATGCAAAATATGGCTTCAACTTTCATTTAAGATATGATTTGGTTTAAATTACACGATTAAATTTAGATGCTATCCACTTTTTCAACATGCTTGCAGTCACCATTCAAATTTGTTCGTTTCTCCTGAATGGCAAAATACAACACATTTCTAAACCATCAAAAGCTAACTTTTGAGCATCAACAATCTAATGGATATTTTGATGAGTATTGTTTAATCCATGAAGTTTATATTCTTTGGCAAATTAGGCATATAAATTGCCATCCAAGCTGGTAAACTTGCATGCAAGTTTACTTGAACTGTCAAATCCTACATTTTTAACAACCAATATCTCAAAAAAAAAAAAAAAAATAGCGAGATATGATATTTTTGAGAACGACAATGGCTTCAGTTATTCTGAATTAAGTATATAGCGGTATTTTGGTACTTGAGACACAAACGTGTTCCGAAGAGTTATTGTTTAGTCTTTCATTCTATTCCAAGTTTAGGGTTTGTAAATTATCGCTCTTGTTGTTCTGTATATTTTTTGCAACATATTCAATAAGGAACTCTAAACACCTAACAATCGTTAAAGGGAAAGGAACCTTTTGTTCCACACCTGCTAGGCCTTCGAAATGTCAAGGGATCTAACCTATAACCCTTCCTTCTAATTACATTGCAGAATGATGTGGGCTCTTGAGTTGTATGTTGATCGACATATGTCCTTTAGGCGAAAAAAATATTGTTTTCCTGGACGAGTTCGAGTGGTAATAACTGAAATAATCATAGGAAAATATGCAGGAATCGCCTACCATTAGTGCAATTCTCAGTTGAATATTTTGGGTAACCTTAATCTTAAAAAAAATATTCATGATGTTTTTTCATTCATTATTTTTGTGAGAGTTCCTTATGGAATTTAGATACATACAATCCTTGTGAAATTTCATGAAAAGACAGATTTAGACACGTATGAATTCATGCAATATTTTGTGGGAGAATTTTTGTGCAAGCCTTCTCTTTCTTCTTCTTCTTCTCCATGGCATTACGTCGTGGGACAGAGCCTGCTTCTCATCTTATTAACTGAGAGCTTTCTTGGCCAAAGTTGCGGTTTCGCATTCGTATAACTCCGCCACACAGAGTACGATGATACTCTATGCCCAGGGAAGTCAAGAAGATTTCCATTACGAGAAGATTCTGGACCGACCGGGAGTTGTCTGGGTTCAACCTTCAGCATGGATTTGCTTTGTAGTTGCGGACTCTAACCACTCGGTTAAGTAAGGCACCTCTATTTTCGGCAAATATCTGGAAGGGATTGCTGAGGACTCTCTGAGAAATGCTGGAAACAATGTTTTAAAAACTATAAAAACAAATTAATTTTTTTTGCACACCAGGCCCAGAACAACCTGCCCCTGGCTACGTTCATTAAAATTTTGTGCGCGTGCAATTTCGGTTCTGCGACCCATCTGTAGCTCTGTGTTTCAATTCAATTCAACGGATCGGGAAGATCCATACACACTAATTTACGTGCGCTCGTTTCTGGGGGTTAATCCCGCCAAAACTCCCACATCTCGAGCAGCTGGACACGAAAAAGTCAGCTTCCTCTTCAAAAGTGTCACACTCAAGTGATCTCATAGCAGCACTAATGATCGAACAAGAGAAACAGCGACAGGCAATGCAAATTCGCCAATTTGCCGCTCCGGCTGTAGAGAAGATCTCCTTCATCCGAGTCAAGGTCGGGTTACTTCATATCTGCGGTCTTCAATCCGGCGGCAGGGAAGCGTAGAATCGCCGAAAATGGATTAGAGCGATTATGGAGTGACTGAATGAAAACAGTCCCGCCGGGGGGCGGCATGATGTCGCACATTTGGCCCATTCATCATTTTCATTACAAAACGCGTTTTGCGAATATCGGGTGCTATAGGTTTCTATCGGTCCAGAGAGAGAGAGGGAAACGAGTTCTAATGGTTTCGACTAGCATACAGTCACACCACATGGTTGAATCACCCGCAATAAATGAATTATTTGATTTTAAATGAAAAATATCAGTGAGTTTTTTAGAAGCATTAGGGTTTCGATCTACTTCGTCGCAAGCGATGAAATGTTCGTCATAGTTGAATATATATTCGATCTTACCTACAATATGGATTCATTTTCCAACTGTAATCTTGTGGAAGCTGTTATGGTACGTCCACATGTATACCAAAAATGCAATAAAATTACTGTTTTTCGATAAATAACTTCAGATCAATCATCCTCTTTGCACTTTTTCACAGAAATCGCATAGACGAAGACGTACTGAGCGAAACCTGATTAGCGATTACTTCCCGCCTCTCTCTGTGACTTACTTCACCGACCACCAGACTATGGAAAAGTTTCAGACATCTTCACTGAAGGATTTCATTACAATGCACGCCGTTAAATTTCTTTAATTCACGACATTTTGAGAAATTTCCTTAACGACCGCTTATAATCGAGAACGACAACAAAGTTTTTCATCCGTCCAGACTAAGAAAACGATTGTGAATATTCCGCGGCATTGTTAGCCACCATGCATTTGTTCGGTCAAAAGTAATCGTGCTTATTTGTTTGGGCTGTATTTTGATGGGGCCAATGAATTTTAAGTGAAATCCACATATTCCACCATGCCGTTGGTACGGAGAGAGATGCCAGAATATCTAAATAATGTTGTTAAACAATTTATTAAAACTTTGAAGTGGTATATTTTAACATCTCAGTATATCACAGTGAATTGTTAGTTGTGAGCCCAAAGTTGTGTTGCCCAAAGCCCCGAATGATTCATAATTGTGGGCCCAGTGTACATCATAAGGGGAAGAGTTTGTCACGCTGCCGATGACGATGGATCTAATTGGTATGCTGGCGTGGTCAAGGCTAGGTTTTGGAGAGTGCTTCTCTTCCGTCGTGTGTTGCTGTTGCTGCGGCTACTAATGAATAAGGCAAATTGTTTTGAATGACAGAAAACATCCAACAATGGGGCAGCTGGCAGCAGCAGCACGCGGCTTGATAAAATTGTATGTCGTGGTTTGTTTTTTGGAGAAACGGAATTGTTCGCTATAAATAGTATTAATAGTGTAAGATTTGGCACACTACTCAAACTAAATCCTAATGTAGGCCCGTCCGGGCGTGATCAATGAACTGTAACGTTTCGAACGCGCATAATGTCGTCTCCTACATACCAGATGGTTGATTTGATGCCATACTAAACAGCGATATTTATGAGTTTGAACTCTTTCACGCTCTGGTTGATGCAGTAGAATTAGCGAAAAGAAGTATAATATATGTTGCCCATCGGTCGGAAACAATGGATGTAGCTTTGAGAATGTACCATAATTTAAACAATTCAGTATCAAACTTTTCACTTGCTAATTCATAACCTTTTCATTTTCTCTTTACAGGTAAGTTTTGATTGCAAATCCAGTGGTTAATCTATTAAGCATCAGTAAGGAATTAACGCAGATAATCTCTAAACAAAAGGTAGTATTATTTCATTATATTAGCTTGTTGGAAATTACATTTATATAGTGATGCGGGATCGATAATCTTTGTATCTTGAAAGCTTTTTCAATAACGAGCTTGGTTTCAGATGTCCCTGTTTTATGGTCAGATCATATTTGAGAACGTCTTAGCGGAATTTTATAAACTATCATGTTATCTTTTCGGAATATTCATTTTGAACATAAGTTATTTTGCCAATTGGTACACGCTCAAAAAAGAGTTCTGGAAAACGTGAACTGTCAAAAATACACCATGAACTACCATCAACGGTCAGATAAACATGATCTAGTTCACGGTGTATTTTTGCTTGTTGACGAGTTCACGTCTGCTGTTCACGGATACAAGAATGGTTTTTTTTTTCTGTGTATATCATTTAAGTTCACCTATTGTTAAACAGTTTTGAGCCAGCATTTGTTGTATGATTCATATGATAATAAATCTTTGAGCTGTTCAGTAGAATACCTATAAATAAATGAAAAACCGAATTTAGTACTATACCATTTAATTCCATTAGAGTTTGTATGCTTTGGCAGATATGCGTATTTCGATCTTCAGTGTAGTGTACTAGACTCGACTTGGATTTTTTCGTAATAGAAATTTCTTTGCCTCCATAAGTCATGTATCGTCAAACCTGCCACCACGCAATATTAATGCAAAATAGCGTATTTGGCAAAATGTCTCAGTCAATCAATGTGCAACTGCTGATAGAATTTTAAATTAGTGAGCTGGTTCTATCCCGAGGTATGCCGAGAAAAAGGCGTAAATGACACTACAGGCAGGGGAAGATAAGTCATGAAATTGCCAGCCCGAAAAGATCGTGAATTAGATCGAAACTATCTTGCCATATAGACGCTGTCATAGTGCCAAGGACTCCTATATTATTATTAATGAATTGTTACCCATCAAGATGTGTCCTTGTGTCAATTATGTCGCAATTCGTTAAAAGCATATACGCATGTTCCAATTCCGACATTGCTTTCTCTAATCTGGAACGCCGACCGCAGCGTCATAACCAGTTGATCAACAACCGTCGAAGAATTTCTCACTACCAATCAATTCTGTCAAACGATTGATCGTCACAATGATGATGCTGATGTTTCGCAGTGAAATGGCCTTCGCCTGCGTGAATTGGATCATTCATTGAACCGATTCAACCAATCCGCTACAAAGTGCAACATTTTACAAACCCGGTTAAGCTGACGCGGAAACTGCAGCACCTGATCCCACCTTAGGAAATGAGGTAATTCAGAACTAGCAAATCGTACCCGCAACCAACTTCTGTCCCAGCGTTTGACATATGAGCAGAGAGAGATCATAACATTTACATACAAAACCACTCGTAATCAGTGCCAGGCTAAATGAGTTTGCCTCCAAGCTTATGTCGCCAGTCAGAGACGGACCGTGCAGCAGCAGTACCCAATTATTGAGACCAAATTACCCGGCACGCTATTTGGTTACCCTATAAAGCGTCATCAATAATCGCAAACAGGAAAGTGAAACCCGCAAACTGGCAACACGGTGTGTCTGAAATCGTTATTTAGAAGAAAAAATGATCATCAATTCTGTAAACTCCGTGAATTTGAAGAAGTTTCATCGAGTGACGTAGAAGTAATAGTGATTTGAAGATTTAGGGCTATTTTTGAGGGATAGTTTGTACCGTAATAACTATTTTATATCTTCCTCTCTTTCATTCTGCTGAGAATTTTTACACTAAGAGTTACTGTCATTTCAACTGGGTTGAATCTTAGCGATGCTTCATACCAGGTGAAATGACAAACGCGATTAAAATTTTCTGCAAAATGAAAGAGGGGCTCATAGCAAGTAGTCATAAAGTACTAAAATTTAGTAATTCTGTGACTACCCTTGTTTCTGAAAGTACTTCGGTTTAAACTTAGCTGCAGGGATGGGAAAAATCCTGAAGTTCACTCGACAGTAGCCAAGCAAAGCAAATCACAGTCAGCGAAGCCAATGAAACTCTCGCTCATCGCTGCTGTAGGCAAAAAGCTGTAGAAAAATGTTTTATTTCCCGCATTTAGAGCCTTCAATGACACTAATGATTTATAAAATTCATGCACCCAACAAAGGCTACTTGAGAAGATTCACGTTTTTGAACTACTGTACTAGGAAGAGCCTTGAGTTTCTTGAAATTCAAGTCTATTACCACGGTGTACTAAATTAAGAAGGTGATATTATATTTCGAAAACTGACAGCTACTTGATGACGTCATTCCTATCCACCTCGAACAAATTTGCGAAAAAAATATCTAGTGATCCGGAAGGTATATGGTACGATAGGAGTGACGTCACATGTTTCCAATAAAGTTTGATATTTATATCAGTAAAGAGCCTTGTTAATTTTGATACCGGGGCCTGCTACTATTACCATTCCCAGCACTGCCTAGGTGCAAATAATGGCACAAAGCAGACAGACAGCGAACTGTTGAAATCCGCGTGGATAAATTTTTACGATCATATATCGGTGTTCAGACAGACCGAACTAGATGATATTTGGGCGTTCTAAAGATACGTTAAATACTCCATCAATTTCGATTTTTCCGATGCCATTTTAGAACAAACGTGTCATCAAATATATAAGTTCTATTCTTAAACCAAAAAAATCAAATATTTTGGTATTTGGATACCTAGAGTTCGTTTTCCTGAAACTATGAAAAAGCACTTAGTCCAGTCTGTCTGAACACCGACCATATTGAAATCGCAAGACCCTTGAGGCCTGAATAAATGTTTCATTTAAGCAGATCAACTAAGATCAATATTTTAGGTAACATGTAGCGGTAACTTTATGAAAAAAAAAACAAAGGAATTTACTATATCATACAACAAGACACGAAAAGTAGAAATTGATAAACGTGTTTCAACTGTTTTCTTCCTGTCTATTTTGTGCCATCGTTCTGAAACTCTGATGCAACCGAAGATTTGTACCAACATTTGAACCGCGATTGTAACCGAGGTATTGTCGGAGCGGTAAAAGGTGGTTATCCGACATTACCCGGAAAACCATTACCCCGAATGCAATTGCCAATTTTTTAACCATTTATCAGAATGAAACATTTACCGGAAAGCTATTACTTGGAAAGACCATTCACCGGATAATTATTTCTGTACAATGTCGACTTTTTTCGTTAACGTCCCTTTAACAGTTGTACGGTCATTCAGGTCAGTATGTTGACATAAACAAAAATGAAACGACAACCAAAAGATAATGGACAGAGGAGGTTCTTCCTTCAAAATACATAAGCATCGAAGAGGAGTCTAAGAAAACTTCATACTTGATCATGTCAATATGCATCATCTTCAATTATTTGTATTTCATAGATTACACAGCGCAACAAAAATGACATTTTTGCGTGTCTCAAGGATCTAATTATGTGTCTCTAGCAGATTTTGGGCCGCTGAATCTAATGCCGTTCTCAGAAATGTTCCAGCACGTCACAATTTTTAGCTACAGGTCGCCAAAGTTGCACAAAATATTGGTTTTATTGATGTTTACATGAAATTTAAAGTATGATTTTTCAAACTTTTCTGTGATATAATCTACCAAACATGCTAAATAGGACTTGAATTTTCAATTTAGATACAATTTAGTTGAAATTTCACGATAGAATTTAGTTTAAATCGATTTTTTTTAACATGCTTGCAGTCTTCATATAAAATTCTTCGTTTCTCTTATATGGCAAAATACAATACTTTTCTGAACCACCAAAAAATAACATTTTACCGTCGAAAATATTATGAACTTTGTTGATAATTATTGTTTTATACATGAAGTTTGAATTCTGTGACAAATAAAGGAAATAAATTGCCGTACAAGTTAGCAAACTTGCATGCAAGTTGGCTGAAATAGTCAAATATTGCATTTTCAACAGTTAATATCTCAAAAACTAGACGTGCCATGATATTTTTGAAAACGGCAATGGACTCAGGAACCCTTATTTTAGTAAATAGCGGAATTTTGGTGCTTGAGACAAAAACGTGTTCCGCAGTGTTATTCACTCTTCTTTTAAAAATAGGCTGTCCTTTACACTTGTCTCTGAAGTTTGTCTTGGCTGAACTGGCTAAATATGACTACAACTATGTAACTTTACTTGTAACATTCGACCGTCGGTTCTCCACGTGTCCAAAACTCAAACAAACTTTTTCAAATTATGAATGTAAAACATGCTTTTATAATAACCACTATAGAAAGAGATACATTTTTATTATCCAGTCTTATTTTTAAACTTTTCTCGGGAAACTTTTCAGCGCGGGACTAATGTTCAAAATGCAGGACTATCCCGCGAAAAGCAGAACGTCTAGTGACTTTAGACCGGAGCGTCTTTTTCAACAAGTTATAGGGGGTGATCCCCCAGTACCGGACACTTAAGCCACTAAATTCATAATTCGAAAAATATTGGTTTTATGTGCTCGTGTTACCCATTTCTGATAAATATTATCATTTTTATAGTGTACAAAAATAAATTTGAAAATATAAGTATGAATTTTGACATTGCATTTTGATGATGTATTTTAGTACCAAATTGATCGATCTTGAAAGGTGGCACCTAATACCGGACACAATCTGGAAATGCCTCGAATTCTGTAAATTTGAACATCATTGAATGTGTTTACTTTAGGAATAGTATATAATTACCAATTCAATGCATTTGCAACATTTACAAAAACAATTTGAGTATATCGTAGTTTGCAAGATGTCCATCAAAAACCTCTTTCTTATATGATGAAAAATAGCACATTTTACGATGTTGTTCTGAATGTTCATTTTTCCTAATTTTATTGCATGTTTGATACCATGATCGACGGAATCCATGAAAAATGAATGTATTTTGAGACACTCGTGCAATAATTACAAAGATATCATATAACAAATAAGGCTGTCCGAAACTGGGGGACAGGAGGTGCTTAAACAAAATTGTAATTTGTCCATATTTAGTCCAATTATGGTACAAAATACATTCATACTATCAAATTAGGATCATGTTCGAATATGCTTGCGTGATCCAAAGTATTTTTTCATATTCAAAATAATTACTAAATAGGCTCAAAATTAAGGCAATACGTCAAATTTTTTGAAATTTTCAATCTTTTGTACTTTTTTAAAAAGGCATGCATATTTCAAGGATGTGTTATTCTACGCAAACATTAGTCTCCATAATAGCTTCCTTTACTACTAATACACCATCTTGATTGGACGATGATTTCTCAATGTTTTGACTTTGTCCGGTATTGGGTGCTGTCCGGTACTGGGGGATCTCCCCCTAATGTTTGTCATAACGTAAAAACAAATTGAAAGAAATAGTTTCATAATTCCTTCGGCGAGCCACTGCAACGAATCATTTTCTGAAAGCTTTCGTATTAGTGTCGAGTTACTATTCACAGTTGTCGCCAGTGTTGTAAGCAATCACGGAAGTCGACACGTTTTCGCTGATATTGGCAGCGCTTCCCTTAAATATGCACAACACCAGCGATCAAACGAAAGTCGAAAAGAAAAATGTCAATTAAATGCCACTGACAGTGATAGCTTCGCTAGGAAGCATTACGGCTTTGTTTCGGTTCTGCATTCACTGTATGTGTGTCACATTCGACATAAGGGGTGGTCCATTAATTACGTAAGGGTTTATGGGGGGAGGGGAGGTTCAAGATTTCTTACGCGCCATACAAATTATTTTTGATTTTCATACAAAAAATCTTACCATGGGGGGAGGGGGGTTCGAAAAACCGCCAAAATTGTCTTACATAATTAATGGACAGCCCCTAACAGGCAAGATCAAACTATTCAAGTTGTTTTTGATCCGATGTCTGAATTCTATGCACAACTTATGATGCATATTATCGTGTAAGATGACATTGAATTGATACTTTTTTGTGTTTGTCGACGTCCATCCTACAACTCGTGCTCAGCAGTGGTCAGCAGTCAACCATGGCAACGGAACGAACATCGCGCAAAGTGTCGAATGTTTACAGCACTTGTTGTCGCTACCGTGTACGTGTAATCGCATAGAAGGAACCTTGGTGACCTTGGTACATCTGTGGTAGGGCTATTGAATTTTCATCATGCAATCAACAGATGGCCTCACTGTCTGTTAGTTTTTTGAAAAACCCCTTCTACCGACAATCTGGTTACAGTACGGGTGATTTTGTCCTATTCGTATATTATATTCATGATATAAATTCAGCTTTCAAGTTTTGTGTCAACGTCTTAAGAGAACTAAATTTCAGGCCCATTCTCAGAGAACATGGAAGTCTTTTTAAAAAAATAACATTAAGATATCTATACTGTAACCAGATTGATGTAGAAGCACTATTTAAAAAATGACCGAGTGTAACGCCATCTGTTGATTGCACGATACAACTCTAGTAAGGAAAAAATCGGAAACGGCGACCAAGAATCCTAAACCAGCGAAACATAGAAATTAAGGTGAGTCCCTCGTTATCAAAACGGAGGAAACGAAATACGCCGAGGTTCTGAAGGCGTTGCGAAGCACGGAGAAGTTATCACCATTTGTCGCACATGTGCGGAGCGGACTAGGATTAGTGAAATGATTCTAGTCTCAAAGAAGGACGCCAAGCATAAGGGTGCAGTCTATAACAGGGTGTCGACTCAATATTGGAAATAAAATTCCCTGACTTTCCCTGACCTTCCAGTCGTTTTCCAGAAAAATTCCAGGCCACTCAATTAATTAATTTGAACCAAAATTAGTAATCCAAGAAAGATACATATCCGAAAATTTGCATGATGTGAAGTTTCACATACACATCATACTAATATTCAGTTTATTCATACTAGGTCTTATGAATAAACTGAAGAAAAGCTATTACTTTACTGAAATATATTTGTCAGATAACATTTTTTAGCGTTTATTCAAGTTGATATGATTAAACTGAGCAATTTATCAAAGATGTACTCGGCTACTGAACTACTTCAAATATAATTTCACAAATTTCAGGCATAAACGACAATTCTGGACCCTTTCCTGATTATACCTTATTACAACTTTTTTATATAAGAAGCAACGATCATCCACCATGCTTTTTAAGTGCAAGAAATTTATCATGAAATTTGGCTATTACTTTTTCCAGGTAAAATTCTAGCCAATGCCAAAAAACTTTTTTGGAGAATGGCTTCAAGAAATTTCACATAGATTTCTCAGAAATTCCTCTTGAAATCCTTAAACATAGTTTTACAGATATTCCTTCAATACTTTACCATGACGATTTCCCCTAAAAACTCCTTATCTCCAGGATTTTCTAAAAATTGTAAGAGTATTTCTTTCAATCTTGAATTTCTTTAAGAATAGAATTTGGATTTTTCAGGATTGTTTCAAGAATACGTCTAAAGATATTTTTCAGAAATCACATAGAGTTTTTCCCAAAATGTATTCATTTTTTTTCTTATAATATTTTTAATAATGCTTCACGATGATTAGTTAAATGTAATTTATTTTAGGTATGATTTTAGGATTCCGATATGAATAACGCCTAGGTTTTCTCCTCAAGGAGTTTATCTAAGTATTCTTAAGATGAAGATGCAACGAAGCCACACCTAAAATGTTCAAAAGCAAAAATCTAGAGAACCAAACAGCTGTTTATGCTCCCAACATGATCGATTGGTCACACGCTGATGATGATCAATCAATCCAATTCTCAGAGCGAACGATTACTTGGTCCACGAGATTTATGCTCTCGGAAATTTGAGATGTGGCTTCGTTGTATCTTCAATTCAATTATCAAAAAAGCCAAATTTTGAATTTTCAAGCTCACAGATCTAGAGAACTTGACAACCATTCGCGTTGAAAATTTGATGGGTTGGGTTCTCAACAGCTTGTTGAGAAGATTATTTCAAACAATATTCCTGAAATTTCTGCTTTTCAATAATGTTCTGGATTAAAATAAATCAAGAAATTTGGAGAGGCATCCTCAGAATTTCTAGAGTATCTCCTAAGTATATCGTAAGAAAAAAAAACTGGTCATACAGTATTGGACAAAACATTTGCAACTTTTTCGATTTTCCATACAAAATGACCAACTTTGGTAAGCTATATCTCAGTTATTTATAGACCGATTTGAATGAAATTTTGACAGAACATCAGACATAACTTGAATTTTAACATATATTTTTGAGTAATTTTTCCAATCACAAGTTCAAAAGCAGTAACGGTTTGACTAATGTCAATTTTTTGTCGATTTTTTATAAATGACATAACTAAACATATTGAAGGAATAGCTTCATGGTATCTTCAGCAAAGTTGTAGATTTTAACGAGGTGAACAAGTTTGCTGAAGACAGTTTTTGTGTAGGGCTATCAGATTTTGAGATAAATAGTTTTGAATTTTTCGTCGAAAATTACATTTTAGATAAACCGTTATAATTTATAAACCCGTGATTGGAAAAATCACTCAAAAATATATGTTAAAATTCAAGTTATATCTGATGTTCTGTGAAAATTTCATTCAAATCGGACGATAAATAACTGAGATCTAGCTTACCAAAGTTGGTCATTTTGTATGGAAAATTGAAAAAGTTGCAAATGTTTTGTCCAATACTGTATCTATAAGAAAGCTCCTGATAAAAATCCTGAAGAAAGGCGGTACTATCTGAACAAACTATTTCCAGAAATAACTTGGAACAAAAAAAAAACAAGAAATATCCTGTCCATATCCTAATATCTGAAACATACGTACTTTCGACATTTTCTTTTATTTTCTCATGCAGAACATGAACCGAAAAATTGTACCATCATCAGGAACACAAAACTAGAAAACCAAACAGTGTTAAGAGTTGAAAAAACGATCGATTGAGCAACCATTTTTTTTTCAAATAAATTATTGTTTGATTCATCATATTTGTGATCCTAAAAATTTGAGATACGGCTTTTATTCATCATCACTTAAATACGAAAATCCTTATTGGTTTTTCTCTATACTTAGTTTCACAAGTTCTACTCGATATTTTGAGCAAACTTGTAAAGATTGATACAATTTGATGTAGTGAACGGCATTTTTTTTTCAAGATTTTGTGCTAAATGCGCCAAACTAGGCAATTAGTTGATCTAGGAAACTTAACAACAAAATATTTTTAAAGCAATCCACGCCAATTTAGAAGAAGTTGTTCGGAGAGTACTGTTGATGCTTTTCAATTCAGAAAATTTGAATTCTGAGGATAAATATAAGCAGTAAAGTACAGTTTACTCTATTATGCATAATAGACTGGCCCAGCTCAGTATGGGAGAAAAATAAAGTTGTATGATTCCACGGGGCACCCCCCAGAATTAATTCTTGGGGCTAGAGGAAGCCTTTCTGAAAAAATTAGCTTATTTTGTCGTTCCATGAGCTGGCGCATTTGAATTGAAGTTAATATGGGATTTTCAGCTCAAACATATGAGCAACAACACATCATCTACTGTTTGGTTCGGGAAAATTTATGATCGCGTTCAATTGGACCCAGAATGTCAAAAACACTACTTGAAATAATAGCGAAGAATATTGTAGAAGATTGTACCACGATCAAAATTAATAAAGTTGGTATTTTAACCATCTGAAGTATATCATGCAATACTGCTTGTATTTCTTCATCATAGCTTGGAGGTAACCACTAAGCGCATCATAGCCACCTATGACGCTGGGCGAGCTGAGGCACATGTCGCATGCATATAAGTGACTGTACGGGAGTGCTGATCTAAGCCTAACTTTCATCAACTGAAAAAGTAATGAAAATGAGATTAAATCCAGATACAACCTTCTAAAATTATGTTAATTAGGGTATCAACTAGTGTGTTTGTCATTCTGGGCTTATTTGAATGCGAACAATTAGTATACGGAACAAAACAGTGACATAAGGTCAATTTTCAATATATTTGAGACGAATATCCCATACAAACTTCATAACGATTGCGCCAGCTGGTGAAGCAACCAATTGAGTTGAAATTTTGAGAGAGCGTTTTTCTTACCCTAAGGCTCATATCTAGGGGGTGCCCCGTTAAGTTTTACAACTTTTTTGTTTAAGGGCCAGTCTAATGCATAAGACCATTTCCTCAATGGTTAACTGCAATTTTGAAAGATTCATTACCCTCTTTATTCCATATATCGTATTGCTGACTTAGCCTGACAATATCATTTCAGACAATCAACTCGTTTGATGTTGTAGTATTGATATTTTTTCCCTGACCTCAAGTGAAATTCCCTGACTTTCCCTGACTTTCCAGGTCAAAAACTGAATTCCCTGACATTCCCTGACTTTCCAGGTTTTTCCAGGTAGTCGACACCCTGTATAAGCAACTGGCACAAGAAGTACTTGGCGACGAGGTTGATGTAAGATCCCTGACTGCAGAAGCGACTCTCCAGTGTATCGGCTGCCCTCAAAGCAGTGTGACATCGACGTAGCCAGTGAGACTATCAACCTTAGAAAGGGCTCACAGGGCACCCAGGTGGCTGCGATCAGACTGAAAATTTGCGGAGCCAAAAAAGCGAAGAACTTGAGCATACGCAAGGTAGGCTGGTCGGTTTGCCGGCTGAGCACACAAAAGGGCCATAAGTCATAGAAATGCAATGGCCCTGACAGAAATAAGTTGTGCAGAAAATGCGACACCGAACGCACCGACGTGTTGTTACTACCCATATCGCATACCAGCCAACAACGGGAACTAGGTGGCGGACAGGCCTCAACTGCTAGCAGCTATAGTGACGACAGGTCGATACCAAATTCAAGAAGTAGTCTCTATCTAAAATGACGGTTTTGCGATAGCAAAAATCAATTCTATAGCAGCTGTTCTGCGCCACCTATGTGGTCAATTGATGAATTTTCCCACATGATCGCCAGGATGATAGCCGAGATGGCTATTCGGCAGCCAGTAGTGGTTGCTGGTAGCTTTAATGAAGTAGCCACTTTGTTGGAATCTCTGGCCGCATTAAATGTAAAGTCGGCGAATATGGCCACAGTGAGTACCTTCTGCATAAATTGTGCAGAATCGATTATCGACGTGACGTTCTGTAGTCTCAACCTTATAAATACCATGAGCTGACGCATTGATGACGGTTATACTCATAATAATCATCAATCGATTCGCTATAGTATAACACCAGGCGGGCGGAGGGCAGTGTGACCCGACCCAAGCCCGAGGTTTGAAAACAGCGCGCTTCGACGGCGAAGTATTCATTGAAGCCCTGAGGCGTGAATGGAACACTTTGGAACTAAACGGTGAAGCGCTAGTTGCTGTGATATCACGAGCGTATGATGCTACCATGACGAGAAAAGCCCCTCCTAGAGAGAACAAATCTTCGAGCAATCTGCCTTCGGGCTAGACGAAGATTGCACAGCGCACGCACAGAAGCATAAAAAGAAAAACGCAGTGCAACATTCAGAGAGGCAAAGTTGGCTCTCAAAAAGGAAATCAAAAGTCGAAAACGGGCATGCTTTGATAATCTATGCCAGAGTGCCAATTCTAGTCCATGGGGTGACGCCTACAGAGTGGTAATGGCTAAGACCAAAGGTGCCAAAGCGCCCCAAGAGAAGTCGTCCGAGTTGCTGCTATCGACAATCGATATACTCTTCCCGCACCATCCTACAAGCCCATGGTCTCCAGCGTCGTATGCGGCAGATGAAGGAAAACAAGTGGCGAAGATTATTCCCCGATGTATGGAAGCGACAGAAATTGGTGCTACTACCAAAGGCGGGGAAACCTCCAAGTGACCCGTTGGTGTATAGACTTATCTGTCTACTAGATACGACGGGCTTTGATGGATAGTTGGAGAGGTTGATCCTTAACAGGCTAGTACCGTTTACGGAAGCTGCGGACGGCCTGTCTAACAATCAGTTTGGATTTAGGAAGGGAAAATCTACTCTTGACGCTATTCAGTTGGTTGTTCAGATAGCTGAGGTAGCAAACGAGCATAAAAAGGGGGGCATCCGTTATTGCGCGGTTGTCACTCTGGATGTGAAGAATGCGTTCAACAACGCAAGCTAGGAAGCGATAATACACGCACTTCATTGCCTCAAGGTACCAGTTGTGTAAGGTTCTAGAAAGCTATTTGATGGTAGGATTCTACTGTATGACCCAGACGGGTGTTCAGATTGTTGGCTTCGCCGACGATACACAGTATTTTGATCGGCCGAAATCGTGAACTTAATTTTGTAGCACCTTTAAACGTGATTTTTTCGGAATGGTGTCTTCGGACGAAAATTTTCTAAAAATATAGCGCATATATTAACGGTAAATGTTAGCTCGCAACTTTGCCACGGGCGGCGCTGCGAATTTTTTTTTTAAATGACGATCTTTAAATATGATGTCTTCGGCAAAGTTGTAGATAATTCAAATACAAACAACTTTGTCAAAGACACCTGGTGTGTATTCAGCCGCATTTCCAAAATACGAGAGTATTTTATGAACGACTCCCTAAAACTAGTTTTTCTCGTATAATTTGAAAATGAGAAGTTTCCGGTATCAACAATGTTCTACAAAATTATGTAAATAGTCAAAATGAATCATTCTCTAGATGACACTAGGTTTCTAAAGACCAAGGAAAAGCAGTTATAACCATTTAAGTGCAAAAATCAGTCATTTTTGGGGTCCGTGTATTTATTCGGGTGGCAGATGAAACCTAGTAGGCTTAAAAATACATCATTTGTGGTTGTAAATGTCGATAGTGTCATTAGTATCCACGAGTATCCCTTTTACTTAGAGGAAGTTTCATCAATGACTCTTATTACCCTGAAGTACTTAGTTATGTGATGGGTAGAGGGCTATGTGACTCCAAATTTCTTCTTTTTTTTCTCCTTGACACATTCTTCATCTTTATACACACACTCAATAGGTTCCAAATACTTTTATGAAGAAAGTTCTCAATTAGTCTTTACAAAATGACTCGTAATACAACTATTTTTCACTTGCAGTTCTAGCTATTTTTTCGTACATAGACACTATAGTAAGTGCAAGCTATACAAATTTGGTGTAATATTCTGTTGAGAAAAGAATAAATCATTGAACCACTATTCTGTGAATCAAATCAGTGTTTAAATGTTAATGCAGTTCTTATGGTTGCAATACTCATTTACAAAATAATCTGATATTGAGGCACTTGCCTGATTTTGGATTTGAATTTGATACATCACTTAATTTGCTACTCACCGCATCGTTCTTGCACGTGTCATGTAGTAAACACTAGCCTGCTAGTTTATCTTTTTGGTCTTTTAGTGCTATTATTCGACCAATTAAGCGTGTCAGCTGTATAATGCTAGCACGCTGAGCGAATTGAAGTGCTATTTGGTTACTTGGGATGTACGAAAAAATGCAAAAATCTCAAGTGAAAAATAGCTGTAGGGTGAGTCATTTCGTAAAGCGACATTTCTCGAAATTGAGAACTTTCTTCAAAAATGTATTTTGAACTTATTGGTTGTGCGTAATGATGAAGAATGTGTCAAGAAGCAGAAAAAAAAGAAGTATGGAGCCACATAGCCCTCTACCCATCATATAACTAAGTACTACAGGGTAATAAGAGTAATTGATGAAACTTCCTCTAAGTAAAAGGGATACTCGTGGATACTAATGACACTATCGACATTTACAACTACTAATGATGTATTATGAATCTTACTAGGTTTCATCTACCTCCAGCTGCCACCCGAATAAATACACGGACGCCAAAAATGACTGATTTTTGCACTTAAACGGTTATAATTAAAAGTAGATGAAAAAACCGAATTTAGTACTATACCATTTAATTCCACTAGAGTTTGTATCCTTTGAAAGATACGCGTATTTCGACCTCAACTGTAAGGCCGTCTTCAGTGTCGTTAGGTTAGGTTAGGCATAAAGACATTAGGCATAATGGATGTTAGGCATAAAATACGTTAGGCATAATGGATGTTTGCGTGTGTGTCAATCAAAACTCTTCTTATATCGAAAATTGTTCGGGTCTATCTACAAATTCCATTACGTTGATGGGGGTGAGTGGGTGTCTTTGAGATGTAACAGCTTATAAAAAATAGTGGGAAATTCATAGAAAATGCGTTACGAGAGGTGGGTTAATTGGTTTATTGAAAATTACTATTTCAGGTGTGATAGATATGGATGACATGGAAGAAGATTTTTATCCTGATCCTTGTTATCATTCTAAAGTCCAGTTCAATCATTTTTTTGTAAATATCCATTTATATTTGCGATGTGCAGTTATTATTTATTTCTAGAGATGTTTAGTTTGGTGAGTATACTTATGACATTTAATGTTATATTTCAGTTAATAAGTTATTACGTAGAACTAAATTTTTAAAAAACTAATTATAAGCGGTTTCGGATGATAAACTTAACAACCGATTACTTTGGACTATCTAACAGAACAGAACTGAGAAGGTTGGGCTGCTTGCCCTTTTATTGAGTAATAATTGATGTTTATGTTTATACACATTCCAATTGTGTTATGGCTTGACTCTTATCTATTTCTTGGATGCGAGGCCGGTGAATGTTGATGTTATGGTGTTGGGTTGATGCAAGTGCAGGTGGTTTCTAGGGTGGTGCTAACTCCTCCGCCTTTAAAAGACTTTGTCCTCAAAGTCTTATGGGTCGATCTGCTGTTGGCATACATAAATAATTGTTTATTAGTTGAAGTCTCTCCTTGTTGACATTAGCGTGTTGAATGTTCAGTTGATTATCTTCTGGTGCTGATGCTTTCACTTGCTCTTGCAGGTTGATTTCAATTTGTGGTTTCTCGGATCGTTTTCTCATGATGATGAAATATGTTGTAATTGCCGTTACTATTAGAAATAAAGTTGAAAGACTGATTGTTCCAAATATGTGAAGTTTCCATTGTAATGAATTATTTTGTATGTAGACATGATTGAGCATTGATCTATGCTTTAACGTAAGATTTGCTAAGTATTCATGTGGAGGAATGTCTATGAGGTTTTCTTCGTTTACCATTATTCCAGTTGTTGGTCTGAATGATAATCTTGGGGTTTGCATGATGATATTTGTATATCGATTGTTATCAATACTTACTTCACATTTTTCAAAATGAATTAGGTATGATCCTTCCAGGCGTTGATTAAGCTTGCTGCAATTAGATTCTAATGTTATATTAACATTGTTCAGAAGAATTGTGGCATCATTGATTCGAGTGATGATTCCGGATGAATATACTTTTTCATAAAGACAGTTTGCATGACGTAGTTGTATCAAATTATAAATGCACGGAGTTGTGGGTTGTAATATTTTGGATTCACAGTAATAGTATTCGTCGTCTTCTTGGCATTGTTTTGATAATTCAAATATATGTGAATTATTGTTGATTATGTGATTTGTTGAAATATAAATTCTGCTTCCATTGTGAACTAGAGGGCTTATGTATTCGTAGCTGTAGATTTCATTTGAAAATTGTGGAACTTTCAGCATATACATTACGTGTGTATTATTCATGGCAATTTGTGTAGTTGATCTGGTGAGTAAGTCTTCAAATGACTTTATAGGCATGTTCTGGTTTTCCAAAAATCGTTTAATTTTCAAGTAGTCTTTTACAGACAAGATTTGACTACTAGGAATTCCGTTCTTTGCAAGTATAATAGCATCTTCGATTACTTCCAACTGATGTTGAGCGGCATTCAAATTGAGTAGAATTGTAAGGAGATTAATTTCGATTACATGTTGTTGTTTTGATTTATAATCCAAATTTAATAAATCATTTGTGACTTGGTTTAGGTGTTTGATCTGGGAGTTAATAGCTTCATTGATGAGAGTCTGTTGATTATTGTTGTCTATTAAGGCGTTCATTGTTTTGTTGATAATGATGAGATCGTCGGCATCAGGGGTTCCCGCAATCCATTTAAGAATGGTTCCAATAGTATCCCAACGTTTGGCTCGGTTGGATGAAGGCATAATTTTTAAATATGTTTGATGCAATAGATTATTTCAATTTTCCAATAGTTTATAGAGTTGATTATTATAAACATTTTTCTTGATCAAATCATCAAATTTTTGAATAATATCATGTAACTGTATCAAGCTTATTGGTTGTATTATTCTTAAATACCCTGTTTTGATTTTGGCTTTGCCTAAAGGTATTATTGCTAATGGGTTTTTGTTCAAATCATGTATTTGTATTTGTCCTTGAGCTATCATCAATGCTGAAAAAATATAAAATTAGTTATTTTTTTCTCAAATTCATTTTATGTATTTTTCTGTTGTTTGTATCTATAATAAATGTATCAAAATTTTCCTTAACTGTTATTTTTTTGTATCTACTTTTTCGTTTTGAAATATTATAGGTTTTTTCAAAAACACATGATCCTGGTTCAAATACTGGATAGTTTTGCTCTTGAATTTTCACATTTTTCTTTTGGTACAACTCAACTACTTTTTCACGACTTTTTGTTTTTCTTCTAGTTATTTCCTCTTCATTAAGATTTTGGTTAATTTCACCAATATAAATGTTGTGTGGCGTATTTTTAACAAAACTGTGTATCGTGTTATTATATTTGTAAACTGCTGAACGAATTAATTGTGGTATGTCAATTTCAGGTGTCTGTTTTTTTAAACATCTTGCTATTTCTCTTATAGTCGAGTGACAACGTTCAATTTGACCATTCGTCTCTGATCTGTTTATGGGAGTTTTATAAATTTCAATATTCAAATATCTTAAACGTTGTTCAATAATATTTGAGTTAAAAGAACTTTCATTGTCCATGATAATTATTTTTGGTATATACCATTCGTGTATCAAATCTAACAAGGCGTCTTCTATATCAAGAAGTGATTTACTTTCAATTGCTTTATATTTTAAATATTTTGAAAATTTATCTATTGAGGTCAAAAATAAATTATCTGGATCATATGTAAAAATATCTATGTGAATTATTTGAGATGGAAAAGTTGGAATTGGTGTTTTAAATGGAATAAATTTCTGTGGATTTCTTTGATACTTTTCTGTTTTACATATATCACACGTGTTTACAAATTGTTCAATTATGTTTGTCATTTTTGGAAAGTAATAATATTTTAAAAGTTGTTCTGCATTTTCTTTTGCATTTCTATGAGCGAACTGATGAATCTTTTTTATTTCCTCTAGCTGCCTTTCTTTGTTATTCAAATCTTGGACTTTGATTTGCGAAAATCTGACTTTCATTAATCTTGGATTAAATATTTCTTCAAAAATTTCTTGAATTTGACCCATAATAGGTTCATCTGTATAAATTCCGTTCAAAACATTTGGATTCAAGAATTTCTTGAGTTGTTGCTTTAAAAAGTCTTTCGAAAATCTAGTTTCCATGAAAATATGTCTTTTGTAATTATCAAATGGTACAACTAAACCATAACTAGATCTATTTCCAATTTTAAAAATTAATTGATTTTTAAAAACATTTACTGGGGCTTCCGTGGATGGTATAAAAGAACTGTCATCACATTCAGCTGAGTGTTGAGTCGCAGTTAAAGAGTTAATTTGAATACGGGATAAGGCGTCAGCTACAACATTAGCTTTGCCAGGTTTATAATGAATTTCATGGTCGTGCTCTTCAATAAAAGCCTTCCATCTTTTTAATTTGGCATTATTATTTTTAGGGGAAATCGTGTATGTTAAGGGTTGATGGTCAGTGTAAATTATTATTTTATGACCATATATAAAATTTCTAAGAGTATGCAATGCCCAAACTATAGCAAGCATCTCTTTTTCATTGGTTGCATAATTCTCTTCTGTACTAGATAGAGTCTTTGAAATAAAAGTAATTGGTCTTTCTCCATCATTGAAATTTTGTGACAACACAGCACCAATTGCCTTATTTGATGCATCGGTTGTGAGTAAAAAAGGTTTTCGAAAATCAGGAAACGCCAATACATCTTCTGATGATAATATTTGTTTTAATAATTTAAAGGCTTTCTTCCCTTCAAAATCTAGGGCAATTTTAAAATTTTTTGATTCAGATTTCGGAATTTGTTTATGTCCATTTTCTCCTTTCAAAAATTTTGTTAACGGTTTAGCAATTTTGGCATAATTTTGAACAAATCTTCTATAATATCCGGATAATCCAAGAAATGCTCGTAATTCTTTTAGATTGGTTGGTTCAGGATACTTTTGAATACTTTCAACTTTTTTTAAGTTTGGTTTTAATCCATTTTTTGAAACAATAAATCCAAGAAATTCAACTTCAGATTTCAACCATTCCGATTTATCAGGTTGAATTTTAAAATTCGCTTTGCGCAATGTTTCCAAAATAGTTTTTAAATTTTTCATGTGTTCTTCGAAAGTTTCTCCAAATATGATTATGTCATCTATATAGACATAACATATTTTTCCAATATGTTCATGAAGGACGTCATCCATAACTCGTTGAAATATGGCTGGAGCATTTTTCAAACCGAAGGGTAAACGTACAAATTCGAATTTTCCATTATTCACTGAAAATGCAGTTTTCTCAATATCTTTATTGTTCATAGGAATCTGGTGAAAACCAGATGCTAAATCTAATGTTGTAAAATATTTCATTTTGCCAAGGTTGGCTAAAATAGTAGAAGTATCCGGAATTGGATATCTATCACTAATGGTTTTTTGATTCAATTTTCGATAATCTATCACTAATCTGTATTTTTTATCTCCTGAAGCATCAAGCTTCTTTGGAACTACCCATACAGGAGAATTGTATGGTGACCGAGATGGCCGAATTATTCCATCATTCAACATTTTATCAATTTGTTTGCAAACTTCGCTTTTAAGAGCTTGTGGGTATGGATATGTTTTTGAATAAATGGGATCATTATCTGTAGTTCTGATATCAGCTGTTATTTTGGTTGTGTAAGTTAATTTTGCATTCGCAGGTTGAAATAAGTCTTGATAATCGTTAAGTAGTTTCAACATTATTTGCTTCTCTGATTGTGTCATATGATCATCTCGTATTTGAATTTTATTAATTTCTTGTAAATGATGTTGTAATATAGGAATTTTGAATTGAGAATCTATTATTAAATTTCCGTTTGCTGTATCTATTACTGCATGTAATTCTTTTAAAGAATCATGTCCTATTATAGCATCGAACGTTTTCAATTTAGACATATGATAGAATTTGATGTTTTTGTCCGAATATGGTGAAAAGATTTTACCACTAGAATAATATTCGATTTTTAAATCACCTCCTACTGAAGAAACATGAAATGGTTTATCCAATTAATGAGCTATATTTGTAAATTTTGGGTGGATGTAATTTTTATTAGACCCTGTATCAATTAAAATTTTAAGAGGGTTTTTCAATTTTCCATTACCATAATGCAAGAAATATGGTAATGATGAATTTATTCTAAAAAATTTAATTCTGCTGATTCTTCATTAATTTCATCAGATTCTTGATTTTGATATTCAACGTTTTCTGAATATCTGTTAAATGATGTTCCATCAGAATATTCTTCATCTGCTAAAAAGGGAATTTGTTCGAAATATTGTTGGACATCTGGATCTACATTAGATGGTGGTTGAACTGTTTCGATATTAAAATTTCTCATCCTTTTTGCTGGTCTATTTGAATAATTGACCATGTTTGATCTTATCGACGGATCTATATCCATCGGTTCAGGTTTATTGAATTGGGGTTGTAAAACTGGTTGCTTTACTACAGGTGGTGGATTTGATGAATATTGAGGTTTCGCAACAAATTGGGAATAAATGAAGGATTAGGATTATAATGTTGTCTGGGTATGAATTGATGATTTTGATAATATTTAGGCTGTGGATTGTGATATATATTCGCTGGTTGATTTGTTCGTATAGGTTTGGGAGGTAATTTTGGAAAATTATGTTGTATTGGTTTTGTTATTTGCAAATTTTCTGGAAGTTTAGATTTAATAAAAGTTTTTCTGTATTCAACATTGTGAAATGATAAGCAATATGCATATGCCTGTGCTAAAGACGTCGGTTTGTAATTTCTTAAAAATTTTCCTAAATCTCCGTCGAGTCCTCTAATAAATGCATCTATTGCTTTATCATTGTAAGCTTGTAACATTGCTGTTAAAGCTTCTGGATGTTGATATCTATCATCGGTGCGTAGGTGATTGGCTATAGCTGACAAAAGTTTATTTATCTGATCATAATATAAATCAATTGCTTGTCCATGTTGAGCACATGACATCAACTGATGATCTAAGGTCGTTAAATCACGTTTTTCACCGTAGTAAGTTTGGAGGGTTTGTTTAATCATGAGCCAATTGATATTGACATTGTGGGCTACCAATGCGTTGTTAGCTTCACCTTTAATTTTCCTTCTGATAGCTTTGCATATTACATGAAATTTATTTTTTTCTTTAACTGAACTAGTTTGTCTTGGTTTATATAACGATATTAGACCTTCAGCATCTACAAGCCAACATCCTAACTCTTCTGGATTACCAGAAAATTCTGATAGATTTTTCACTAAATCTGGAATCGTTTCTATGGTACTAGGATCAATGGGTGTATTATTTTCGTTTGTAAGGATAAGAGGGGGATCAGAATAATCAAGTGATTCTGGTTGTTTAATCGCACTCTCAATTGCATTAATTCTTCTTATTAAATCATTATATTGTTGATCATTCATTTTCGTCTCTTTTAAATGCAAGCTTTTTAATTTATCGATTAATTGATCAATTTTAATTTGGTAATTAGAGATTGGAAATTTATGAAAGTTAAATCACTGATTATTAATGATTATTTATTATACACTGCTTATAACTACACTACACTTGTATATTCACTTTTTTCTTTCTGAACTGAAAAATAAATTTTGTTAATAATACTTACAAAAATAACTTTATCATAACTCTCGTACTGTATCGTCGAAAGTGCAAGTACTCCTCTTCTATCAGGGAGTATCCTTGTCTTTAATGCGGGTCCTATTCCTGTGTCGGCAGGACTCCAATGATGATTCAGGACCAGGCACGATCTCCAACTCTCCCAGTGAAGTGGCAGGTTCCTTTTTGTCCGTCGTCGAGTGATTAGCTGCCGGCGGTGACTAAGGTGCTCTGCTTCACGGCTGCTGATGCGGTAAAGTTGTGTTTCGGAAAAAAGTTCACTATGCTGTTTCGCCGCGACACTATTAATCGAACTCGCGCTGGTCCCTATTCGGGCGCCAGTTAATAAGTTATTACGTAGAACTAAATTTTTAAAAAACTAATTATAAGCGGTTTCGGATGATAAACTTAACAACCGATTACTTTGGACTATCTAACAGAACAGAACTGAGAAGGTTGGGCTGCTTGCCCTTTTATTGAGTAATAATTGATGTTTATGTTTATACACATTCCAATTGTGTTATGGCTTGACTCTTATCTATTTCTTGGATGCGAGGCCGGTGAATGTTGATGTTATGGTGTTGGGTTGATGCAAGTGCAGGTGGTTTCTAGGGTGGTGCTAACTTTTCTCTTACATAATTGGGTTAATTTTAAAGAAGGGAAATCTTCTTTATAATAATTAGTACTTAAAATGCTTCGGGGCCTTCCTTAGCCGAGTGGATAGAGTCCGCGGCTATGAAGCAAAGCCATGCTGAAGGTGTCTGGGTTCGATTCCCGGTCGGTCCAAGATCTCTTCGTAAAGAAAATTTCTTTGACTTCCCTGGGCATAAAGACTCATCGTACCTGCCACACGATATACGAATGCGAAAAATGGAAACTTTGGCAAAGAAAGCTCTCAGTTAATAACTGTGGAAGTGCTCATAAGAACTCTAAGCGGAAAAGTAGGCTCTGTCCCAGTGAGGACGTGAACGCCAAGAAGAAGAAGAAGACTTATAATGCAAATGATTAATTTGAAGACAATAATCTAGAGTCAAGTCAAAAATTAATGTCATGATAGGTGATATTATCTTCAACAATGATAAGTATGCTGGTAGTGTGACCCCAATAAAAGCGTTACATTTTCACTCCGAGTCTGCTCATCCATTTAATGTGGTGAAAACAGTTCCTGTACCTCTTCTGCCAACAATTTTCGATGATTTTCAAACAATTTTGATCAGCCACATATGAGAGGATTGCCGAAAGCACCTTGAAAATATTTGAAATTCGTCGAATTTGAAAAGTAAAATTTGATGTCATATAGCCAATTTAACAGTCAAGTTCAAATTTAACATAGCATAGCATTCAGCATTTGGCATGGTGTGCATTTTTTGATGGAAATATTTACATCTACAATTCCAATATCTATTAGAACAGCAAGAATCCACAAAATAGCATATTATTGAAAGAAGGTTCCTTTCTTACATCCATTAAATTGACCGTATAAGTATAAAGAACAGCCGATGATTCAAAGAAGGGAAATTGGATGGTGGAAGTATAAAGAGCAATAGTGACATTATTTTTGAATAAATTTGTCTCGAAAGAACAGTTTAAATATTAAAGAAGAAACATTTTCGGATTAAACATTAGCAGTACTAATTACAATAATTTAGTCGACAGTATAACTATAAAGAACAGCCTTCAATTTAAAGAAGGGATAATCTCTGATAAAAAGTTTGCCAATAATAGGTATACAACCAAATTCAAAAGATAAGCAGCAGTTACAGCGTCATTCATATTCTTGGCATTACAAGCTCTTAGCTTAGTGGTCTAGGAACACTTCCACAGTTATTAATCAAATGTTTGCTCTGCCAAAGTAGCCATTTTGCATTCTTATTTGTGCACGATACATGAGTACGTTTATACTTCATGACCAAAGATCGACATGAAACCGAACTAAAATACCTTCAGCAGGACTTTACTGTATGGTCACTAAAATTATCACAAAGCTAATGAAGGCATTTAACAGCATTTTTGTGCTAATCATTCAATCAAGTTTTGTCCTAGAAACTGACCTCAAAGGATTCAAAATTATGGGACGACTGCTGGGCAATCGTTTTTCAAATGACAAACTTTTGATCTTTGAAGCCCTCCACAATTATTGCTGTTTGCGTTGGACGTGCAAATACTGTCTGAAAGAACTTCAAATGCGGTAACACTAAAGAATCAAAGGATACTTAGCAACCATTGTCCATATCACCGCCAACCTAGAAAAGAAAAGTAAAATTTGACTTCGCTTTCCTTGTGAAAAATCTTACCGCATTTGGTGTTCCCGCATTTGATATTTGCATTTCAAACGCACACAGCAATACAAAAAAAGTTAGCTCACATTTCACACAAACAATAACATTTTTTTATCTTTGGAATTATGCCTATCGGCCATTATGCCAAACATCTATTATGCCAAACGTCCTTTATGCCTAACGTATTTATGTCTAACGTACTTATGCCTAACGTTCATTTGCCAAGTACATACCGAGCGGTATCAAAAGGGGCCATGTGCAACATAGCTGGGATGACGTCCATCAGGCTCATCATCAAGGAAGATGTTCAATGCTTCAACCAAAGAGGTATCAGAGGAGTCAACAACGCGCAAAAAGAGGCAACGCTCAGAGGTTAACAGCAGGAATAGGATTATTTCACTAAAAGTAGAAGGACCCTTTGGCTAACACCAAATGTGTCAGATAGGTATAAAAAAGCCATGGTGTGAATTTCCACCTGAAGCAGTTTTTGTGTGCTGTAGGCACTCATTTTTTCGGTTATAACGGTTTCAGACATACCGTGCGCAAACCTTGGTGAACCACAAAAATCCAGTAAACTTTTTGGCGTGGGCCCACTATTACGATACTCGTGTCGCTACATTCATATCAACAACTCGCTCCTGTCACATGTCGAATCGATTCTCACTTTCGTTCGGTCGCGAATTTTCGCTTTCGTTGCCTACCTGTTACAGAGCGATCCCGATCAGAAATTGATAATAGAAAAGTAACTCATTTATATCAAATTAATATAAGTTATCATTAGTTATATATAGATAACTTGCAAAATATTCATCTGATAATATTTTTCTCTTGTTTCATAAATATAACAAGATTAGTTATAATTTATGAGATATGCAATTTGATGAAACAAGTTTGAGATCTGATGTAAGTTGTGTAGATATCATTTCATAAATTTTAGATATGTTCTATGCTATTTTACCAGCTATAATTTATGACACATTATTTTATAAAAAAAAAAAGTACCGTTTTACTCATATTCCGAAAACTTATCGCCAACAGTGACTTCAAATGCATCTGATTGGCATGAATTGGATGATATTTGTGTAAATTTTAATTTCTTCGCAAAGCCTAACTGTTAGCTGTTGGGTGTACCAATAATACTGTTGGTTTAATTAGTTTAAGTATTGATTTAACGTAAAAGTATGGAACAACATTTTGATTCAAATGCCGAACACTGTGCATATTCTATCTAATATTCGGAAAACCTTGATTCAAATTCGGAACAGCACGAATAAATCGTATTCAAATGAATAATTTCGCAAATAAATTTATCTGAGCTTGTTCACCTGGTCTCAAACTAGAGAATCATCACTACTCCCGCGGTAAAAATTATATTGGAAACTTTCGAATTGAATTGCAATTGACTGCCATTTCCTTATTATTTGGTGACATATTTCAGCGAAACATTTCAACCTAATCGTCATACAAAAACCGAGTGTTCGGAATATGAGTCTGTTCGGAATTTGAGACAAAACGGTATATCTGATCTGAACGGATGATCTGATGATCATAATTGTGATATTGCTTGCGGATCAGGACCTAATAACGACCAGGTTTGTAAAGCCTACTACAATGTACCCTTCTTGCTTCAGCACAGCATTCAGGAGTGTGACGGCAGTAAGATCGATAAATTTTTTTTTATGTATTTATGACTGTTTCGCGCGCTGATTAACTTTCCGCACGGGGACCCGAGGATTAAATTGATGCACTTTGCTGGAGAATTTTTGCGGTAGGTTTATCGAGTGTATCAATTTGCATGCGGTTGCGTTGGTAGACCGAGGAGGATCAGACCCAGGAGAACATACTGACTGTTGAGCGCAATGAATATTCGGGCGTTGCAATGCTTCATGGAGACAGACCTGCCTCAATGAAGGATTGCTTCAGGTAGGCTCCAGGCCAGGCATTACCAAATTCGTTCTCATTGGATTTCGAAGCACGATCGAAGCAAGCGAAGAAAAATATTCCAACTATATCGGTCCATGATCGGAAATGCATCGCAAGTTGTAACAAGCTTGTTAAATAACAGCAGCGAACGAAGAGAGGGAGAGCGATAATAAAATCCATTTTTCTCTGTTGTTTACCATGGGGGGTGGGGGGTTGTTTTATTTTACCGGTATGATAAACAATCCCCTAACATCTGAGAGCAATGGTGCCCTCCAGGTTGGAGCTTGTTAGATGGGTTCATTATGGTACTATTATCCCCCGGTCTAATCAGAGTTGTAGCGGAAGATTATAAACAGGCTCTCTTGATGTGTTGTGGATCATGATTGTTGCAGAGAGCGATAAGTGAGAGATACTCTTAATTTTCTGAGAATTCAATCCCTGCTCCAGACCATGTGGGTGAGAATGTGATGCAAAGTTGACAATTCGTATCTAGGGATGTTTTCGGCCTTGGATGTCTGGACAAATCAGACGGTTTCGGCTGTTTTATTAAAACGGTACTCAAATAGCTAGTAGGAACTCTAACTGAGCTGAGTTTAGTTGTTTCCAAATGAATATTCTTGGTATTCCGGCAAATTCTTTAGCATTCTAACGATTGAAAGTGTCTATCATGATTTATTGCATACAAATATACAAAGCGTAATATGGGCATTTCGAGCGTTGATGAATCAAAGCCATACTAAAGGTGTTCGAATTCGCCTCACGGTGTGCTCACAGCACTCACATTTATTTCTGTTCCAAATGTCTACCAGCCTACCTACTCGGATTTAATTTTCACATTTGTATCGATTTGGATAAGCAATCGAGTTCGAAGTCGTTCCGTCAATGAACCGATTATTGAAAGCCCTTCTCAAGATCATCGAACTTCCGTGCTCGTCTCACTTGACAGAACATCTCACCGAAGTTTGTCACTATCAATCCCCGTTCAAAATGAAGAAAAATGTCCAATCAATGTCAGATCGTTGGACGCCGCGCCGCGACAAAGTGTGAAAAATCATAGCGCAATTGATTGCGGGGTGTGTGCTTCAAGAAGCGCACGGCGCAAACAACACATTTATAACACTGGCAGTGCCAATATTTTTGCGTCGTTGACAGCTCGACTCACGTGATTGCCGATGGTGGCATTTATTGCACTGTGATCAATAAAAATCGCTGAACAATTATCGCCACCGCTATATGTACTCTCAGTCGCTTTTTGAGTTTAATGCCGCCGTCTTCGAATGTGAGCGATCTTCATTCCGTCCAGATAATGCTGAGAATCGTCATGCATGTTGGGTGGGACATAGGGTGGCCCACAATGATCAATAACAGCGCCGGCCAAGTCCTTAAGGTGAAGATGAATCGAAGCCAAACTTCAAATTTTCAAGAGCACAAATCTGGAGAACCGAGCTAGTGATCAATCGATTAAGTTTTCAGCTTAAACGTATGTTTGGTTCTCGAGATTTGTGGTCTTGAAAATTTGAAGTTTGACTTCGATTCATCTTCACCTTAAAGTCAGTTTAATAGTATAGGGAGGGAATGTTTGTGTGTTAGTAGTGAATGTTGCTACTAGAGACCGAGAAAACCTCTACATCTCCACAATCCCCACAGGAAGGGCATTTTCAATGGGAAGAAAAAGATCTGGGAATCACCTTTGGTTGGTGATGCGATACGTGGATAAAGGAAAACTCGATTGGCGGTATTATTTGATCATTAATTCTGCCAAAACGAAATACACGATAGCAGTGAGAGATAGACACAGGCTTGGTTGTGTAGGCGCTGAGGTAGTGAGTGGTCAATGTTTTTGATACCAAGTTTAAAGTTCGTTTAACCCCATAAGAGTTGACGGACTCAACTTAAATTATTTACAGAAGTGTCCGGTGGTCCTTCTGAACACTTTCATAGTTTGATTTTTTCCATATAAAAATGGGCCGCCTTAGTGGAAAAGATTCTCGTAGACTGTTGCGGTGATCCGCGATTGTGTCGTCTAGTAATCGATCGTCGAGGACCTGTTTCATACTGAACTGTGTGCATGTTGATCACAGCGGAGTGAGTGACTCACGATACTATTATTATCGGCTACCGGAGCAAGTGATGCGCTGTTTTTAGCATTGCAGCGGCGGCAATCAATTTAATCGACGGATCGCCACCACGTACCACCCGGCAAACATCCATTTCAATTTAGCTAGTAGTGAGCGGTGCACTATGGGCAGTTCCCATATAGCGTGACGGACAAAATTTTGTTGACGTTCCTTCCATACAAGTCCTTACGGTCATCGAGGAAGGGAAGGAATGTTAGTTAGACAACCATTGTTACTAGAGACCGAGTATACCTCTGCATCTCCACAGTTGTCATGGAACGGATTTTGGGTTAGCTGAATAAGGTAAGCTGGGTTGGTTGTTGGTGATGTGATTCATGATATATTTATGCCTACAGAATATCTTGATCTGATATACCAGTAATATTTTGATAGAGGTAACGATAAATAAGAAAAAAACTATCAGAAAAAAAATTGTTTGATTTTTAGCCACCTGATCGCCCATGGTGCGATGCTAGCAGTTTCGTGCCTTCCCACCACGGTGATTTGCTCCATTTGTGGCCGGATTGGTTTTGGTTCCTGTCTGCGGACGGATCGTTGCAACCCGTTTGTTTGGAAGCCAGTTGACTGCAGTTCGCAAACTAGTCGCCCCGGCGCTGACTGAATAGCGTCGGCGATCCGGACAGCACGTTAATGGGAGAATAAATCGACTTTTAACATAATTTATTCATTTGTTGCTGAAGTTTTGTCCAAGTGGCGGATGCCGGATGGCGAAGGCAGCCCGTGTAGGAGGGAGAAAACGCAATTTGCATAATTGGACCGTGGCTAGTGAAATTGATGATCTCTAGGCGGTGACAGTGGAATCTTTAAACGTTGCAGTTGCTATTTTTATCACATGATGTCCACTCTGAAAGGAATGAAAAAGTTGGGCGATTAGACCCAATTATAAGGACTTCTAGAGAAATGGGAAGCTCTTAATATATCAACAATTTAAATCCCGTTTTGTATCATTTGTTACAAAACGCGGCTTATCTAGTGGACTGAGAGTCGTGAGTTCGATTCTCACCGAGAAAATGTGTAACTTTTTCGCAAATTTCACAATGTTATACAGGTTATTTTGAAAAGTTACGCGGGATATTTCCTGCTTACAGAAGAGGCCATCCAGACCTTAGACTGACCAGTCTTGTAAGTAAGTACTCTTCCAAGTAAAGTCGAGCGAAAAACGAAAGTCCAGGGGCTTAACAGACCCCCCCTTCTCGGACCTCTGCGAGTTGGGAGTTGCCCAGGTTATGCTGGAGTTCACATTGGGCTCTGATAAACCTTCAGAAAAACCACAAAAATCCAAATACAACACTGTCAAAGCTACCGGTGCCGCTTAAAGTACCAATCCTAGCCCAAGCTAACAGGAGTGCCAACCGGCACATAAGGATTGATGCCAGTAAGGTCCTTATTATAGCATACTGGTCGCAATACACACGGACAAGGCATACAACTACGAGTAGGAGTGCTTCTAGCACATTGGGACCAACGCCAATTCGGCCCCAATTATGTATACTGGCAGCGCACGACTAAGGACAAGTAACGGTATATGTACTGGATAATATGCTTTGAGGCAGACAGCGGCGACATTCTACTCCCTTAGTAGGGTCGGGTGACACTGGCCCGAAACGGCGAGTGAGTTAATGGCGCAGGCTGCCCCCGTCCCGTAAAGCCGTGGCAAGCCTTAGAGTACGTTCCAAATCCGTCGCCTGGTTGTTCCAACTGGGCGGGAATAGGCTCAGATGCCATTATCTGACCTGCGCCAATCCGGCTCTGAACATAGTACCCCATAAAAGACTATGTCAAATCTAGCATGGCCTCCCTGCTTGCATAGATAACCATGGGATCACAAAGGCGACTATTTCAGCGGAGTTGGATAGCGGCTCTTAGGGGGACCCATAAGAGATGATCAACCAAAACAAACAACTAGCGGAATGTGAAGGAGAGGCTAAGGTTCCCGCCAAGGAAGGAGGCGACCAACTTTATTGAAAACAGTGTGGGCAAAAGCCTAGATACTGTGACAACGGCAGGCACTGGCCGCTCCAGTGCAACACATGAGGTGACCGATGTCCCGGGACTAATCGAGGCCATGGATCGCAATAGGGAGTACCTCCCTAAAATGCAGGTAGCTGCTGAGCAAACTTGATGTCATCATCGAGTTTGTTAAGAGCAAAAGCAATATCAGCAAAGACTTGAAAACAAGTCTACTGAAATTGAGACAATCAGTCCTAGCTGCAAAGCAGGACTACGAGAAAGCCAAGGAACAACTTGGCAAGGTAGAAGGCAAAAAAGACACTAGGTCGTGTCAGACCAAAGTGTTTTCCTTCACAGGCAATGCGAATATATCTGATGATATTATTCGATACGCGATGCGGAAGAGGGGACCTTCCGGGGATGAATACGTGGCGAAAAGCCTAAAGGAAAAGCGACCTACGCGGCCGTCCTCCAGAGCGAAAAAGCTGGCACAAGCCAAGCCCCGCGATCAAGAGGACATGGCAACACCAAGCGTAAGGCCAAGAAAGTCAAGAAAAAGAAGCCACGGAATAACCCAAACCAGGCAGTGCATCCACAGGAACCACGGGCGCAAGGCAACTGCAACCTGTGGAGACGAGTTGGAAATATGAAAAAAAAAAAACAGAGGAAACTGAAAACGGAGCCTAAGCGAGCGCTAAACCGAAAACAGCGAAACATATGAATTTAGGCGAAGCCCTCGTTATCAAAACGGAGGAAGCGAACTACGCCGAGGTTCTGGAGGCGATGCGAGCGAAGCACGGAGAAGCTATCGCCATTGGGCGCAGACGTGCGGAGCATAAGGCAAACTAGGATTGGTGAAATGATCCTAGTCTTAAAGAAGGGCGCCAAGGAGAAGGGTGCAGTCTATAAGCAACTGGCACAAGAAGTACTTGGCGACGAGGTTGATGTAAGATTCCTTACTGCTCAAGCGACTCTTCAGTGTATAAATCTGGATGAGGTCACCGACGCAGCGGAGGTCTCGGCTGCCCTTAAAGAGCAGTGTGACATAGACGTAGCAAGTAAGACCATCCACCTTAGAAAGGGCCCGCAGGGCACACAGGTGGTGGCGATCAGGCTGCCGGTCGCAGAGGCCAACAAAGCGAAGAACTTAGACATACTCAAGGTAGGCTGGGCGGTTTGCCGGATGAGCATACAACAGCCTCCAGAAGTTTGCTTCAAGTGTTTCTGGAAGGGCCATAAGTCGTGGAATTGCAATGGTGCCGACAGAAGTAAAATGTGCAGAAAATGCGGCACCGAAGGCCATAGGGCAAGCGATTGTAAGCAAATCGCTAAGTGCCTAATATGTGTCGACAAAGCTGACAACCAGCTATTGTTGGAATCCCTGGCCGCATTAAATGTAGATCTGGCAAATGTGGGTACAGTGAGTACCTTCCGCAGAAATGGTACAGAATCGATTATCAACGTGACGTCCTAACCATTTAGGTACCATGAACTGGCGCGTTGATGGCGGTTATTCTCATAGCGATCATCAATCGATTCGCTATAGTATAATCAAAGACACATTAAAGACTTCCATGTGCCTTGCAGCTGCCCAACAATTTATGGCTCATAAGGTAATCTAGAGACGATCTTCGGCGGCGTACAGGAGAACCAGGTCCGTCACACTCGGGCTCAGATTGGGTACCACTTCTAGTACTGCATTTCGTCCCTCGGTAGTACAAAAGGTACCCAAGTTTGACAGATCGCAGTACACTTTTCACGGCATTCTAGATTACCTTATGAGCCATACAATTTTGGGCAACTGCAAGGGACATGGAGGTCTTTAATTTGTCTTTGGGAGAACGGCGTGTGGCGGCGAAGGATGAACCACGAGCTCGCTACACTCTACGGCGAACCCAGTATCGTGAAGGTAGCTAAAGCTGAAAGGATACGCTGAGCAGGGCATGTTGCAAGAATGCCGAACAACAACCCTGTAAAGATGGTGTTCGCTACGGATCCGGTCGGAACAAGAAGGGTGGGGCGCAGCGAGCTAGGTGGATTGACCAGGTGCACCAGGACCTGGAGAGCGTGGGTCACAGTCGAGGATGGAGAGAAGCGGTCATGAACCGAGTGAATTGGCGAATTATTGTTGGCGAGGCTTTATCAAGATAATTGATGTAAAGCCAAATAACTCGAAGGTAATCTAGAATGCCGTGCAAAGTGTACTGCGATCTGTCAAACTTGGGTACCTTCTGCACTACCGAGGGACCAAATGCAGTACTAGAACTGGTACCCAATCTGAGCCCGAGTGAGACGGACCTGGTATAATACTAGCCGGGCGGAAGGCAGCGCGATGTAACTCGACCCAAGCCCGAGGATGGAAAGCAGCGCGCTTCGTCGGCGAAGTATTCACTGAAGCCCTGAGGCGCGATCGGAACACTCTGGACCTAAACAAAGAGAAGAACGCGGTGCTGCATTCAGAGAGGCAAAGTTGGCTCTCAAAAAGGAAATCAAGAGTCGAAAACGGGCATACTTTGATAGTTTATGCGAGAGTGCCAATTCGAGTCCATGGGGTGACGCCTAGAGAGTGGTAATGGATATGATCAAAGGTGCCATAGCGCCCCAAGAGAAGTCGCCCGAGTTGCTGCGATCGATAATCGAAGTACTCTTCCCGCGCCATCCCATAAGGCCATGGTTCCCAGCGCCGTATGCGGCAGATGAAGGAGAAGAAGTGGCTCACTCTCGCCGAACGAAGAGCTGGCAGAAGTTGTGAAATCATTCGCGTCATACAAGGCACGCGGATCCGGACATGTTCAGAACAACGGTGCAATGCTACATTGATCAAGGAATCTTCCCTGATGTATGGAAGCGACAGAAATTGATGCTACTACCAAAGGCGGTGACCCGTCGGCGTATAGACCTATCTGTCTACTAGATACGACGGGCAAGTTATTGGAGAGGTTGATTCTCAACAGGCTAGTACCGTATACGGAGAGTGAGGACGGCCTGTTCAACAACCAGTTTGGGTTCAGAAAAGGTAAATCTACTCTAGACGCCATCCAGTCGGTCGTCCAGACAGCTGAGGAAACAATCGAGCATAAAAGGAGCGGCATCCGTTATTGCGCGGTTGTCACTCTGGATGTGAAGAATGCGTTCAAAAGCGCAAGCTGGGAAGCAATAGCATACGCGCTTCACCGCCTCAAGGTACCGGTGCAGTTGTGTAAGGTTCTAGAAAGCAATTTTGATAGTAGGATTCTACTGTATGACACAGAGGAGGGGCAGAAAAGCGTTCGGATTACCGCGGGAATACCTCAAGGTTCAATCCTGGGCCCGCTGTTATGCAATGCGATGTACGATGACGTACTGAGACTGCCCCTTCAGACGGGTGTTAAGATTGTTGGCTTCGCCGACGATATCACCCTAGTGGTCTATGATGAATCGATGGAGGAAGTAGAGTTGACAGCAGCGCACTCTATTTCCATAGTTGAGGAATGAATGAAGTCTAGGAAACTAGGACTAGCCCGTCACAAGACTGAGGTGGTGGTGGTGAACAACCGCAAGTCAGAGCAACGGGCGCTTATCTCGGTAGGTGATTGCACCATAGAGTCCAAGCGATCCCTTAGGCATCTTGAGGTAATGATCGATGACAAGCTCAGCTTCGCTAGCCACGTTGAATATGCCTGTAAAAGAGCATCTACGGCTATATCGGAGTCTTTGAGGATGATGTCTAACAGCTCTGCTGTAATTTCCAGCAAACGCAAGCAATTGGCAAGCGTGGCGCTATCTACACTAAGGTATGGAGGACCAACCTGGTCGAAAGCGCTTAGAACGAGCAGAAACCTAAAGCGGTTGGAAAGCACGTTAAGGATAATGTGCTTATGAGTGGCAAGTGTATCTAATGAGGCCGTGTGCATCATAGCCGGGATGAGGCCCATCGGGCTCGTCATCAAGGAAGATGTTCAATGCTGCAACCAAAGGGGTACCAGAGGTGTACACGACACGTGTAAAGAGGAAACGCTCAGAAGCTGGCAGCAGGAATGGGATAACTCCACTAACATTGTTTAAGTCGGCTAGGAGAAGCAGTTTGCCTAGGCTACTTCTGCTACACGTGTTTTGCTATATGCACAGGCCCCTCTCCGAAAAAATACCGTAAGGTGGTTACGGGAAGATACGGATCTGAGCGTCTGATGTCAAGGGTAATGTCGATGCACTGTTCACCACTTGAGCAATTCTAAAAGAATTGCTCAAGTACTGTGCATAGGCTGGTTTTAGCGGGTCGTCGTTGGTGCGTCATCCCCACATTCCCTGAGTTACCTTCTCAGGAAATCTGTTTGCAACACTTCAACATATTGGAAGTTAGCGCATTCCAAGTTTATTAGTGATTCGTTTGAGTATACCAATTTAATCATAATGTTGTACTCGATAATGATGCATAATTGTTTCGCTTCCATCTCTGTATGATGATTGAGTTTAAACTCTGTTAATCACCATCACTCTTCCAATTCTGACACAATCGCTAGCCAAAGCACACCAACCAAATCGCATGCACTAGATATTTCTGTACTCCCATCCAGACCAAACTACTAGTTGGTACTGTAAGCTCTAATAATAACCCGAACTCGCGGCTCACGCTTTGGATACGCTGCTGCTGCTGCTGACCGAATGTGTGAGAGAATATATTGTTTACCCATTTCGGTTTCGGTCTCTGGATCTAAACAATCACGTTCTAGTTGCCAACGTTCGAAAGATAAACAATAAGCAAACAACGCGCATTCGCGGCTCCCAACTAACAGAAAAATTCGATACACAAGCCGATAACCGCTTTCTACACCGAGCTTTCGAATTTCCGAACTTCGGTTTCGAAGTTGCAAACATTCGTTCAAAATGTACATAATTTTGTTCTTCGTTATACTAAAACTAAGGCTCGTACCAGGCAGATGAACGTCAACGTTTTTCGTAGCCGGAATTCCCCAGGCAGAATCTCCAACAATTGTCATTTTTCAGCTAACTCAAAACTCAAAAGAGATCCAAACTTTTTTGTTCATCGTAATGATCGACCGGATGGAGCATGTGGTGGAGTTGCTATCATCATTCAAAGGCGTATACAAATCAACTCTTTTCGCTATTTAAAAACAAAGTTTTAGAAACTTTGGGTGTTTTCTGTTTAGCTATTGCTTGGTAAATATATTTTCATAGCTTCCTATTTGCCATTTCAATGCACAGGGCAGCAAGTTAATTTGCTTCAAATTGACTTGCGGAAATTGACTCGTAAGAAGTCAATTCTTTTTGTCTTTAGTGACTTACGTGAGATATTCCACTGTTAGCACTGTATGTATTTCACAGTTCAACAGAAATGGCCAGCGTTCTCAAAATCGCATCCCATCTGTAGACACCCGAGCGGCTTCATCAGAAAGGCAATGTGTGTGATGGTCATCGGCTAGAATACTAGACCCGCAACATGAACTGAACACCCAGCTGGGAGTGATTAGGGAGAAAAATTGGTGTGCACATATCTACATGTGCAGCCCCCCAACCCTTTCCCATTCTCCTAACTCAGTGGATAGAACCGTCGGTTGAAATTAAGCAGATGCCCGCGAGGACCAACCACCAGAACGAGAGATCAACTGCTCGACGGTTAGGGACTCGGACTTCTAGGGAATGAGAAATGGTTGTGATGACTGTCAGGTTTTGTATCAACAGAGATTTTTCTTTCCTAGGAGCGGATCTTCACATGAGCTACCTCCAACTTACCGGAGAATGTTGGGTCGTGTTTGCATACTAGGGTACAATGCCTTGACTTCAATTTATACAGTATTGAACAATACGCTTACAACATTTTCAATTTTACATACAAAATGATTATCTTTGATAGGCTAGATCTATATTAGTGCTCAACAGCCATATCTTGAACTTACATTTAAGACTAATTTTTCCAATAACAAACTCAAAAGTAATAACAATTTGACTTAAGTGAAACTTTCGACGAAAAGTTGAAAACTATCTGAAAATCAATCACAAAAACTATCTACAACAAACTTGCTTATCTCGTCATAATATACAACTTTGGTGAAGATACCATGAAGTTACTTCTCCATTTTATCTTAATATTTGTCAATAAATCACTTCTGTTAAATTGTATTCGATATGGTTTATAAAGTACTCCGACCAAACCCACTAAAGTTGGTAATTTTGTATAGAAAATCAAAAAAGTTGCAAATGTATTGTCCAATACTGTATGTACTTGTGCTTTGATCATATGATGGGCTTGTTGCACCAGTTCAGTTCCGCGGAATTTCGGGGGACGGTATTGCATTACGTTTATTGATGGCATGTGGAGCAGATGAGAAGCTGTTTGAAAATCATCTAGGCTGTTACTGGGAATTGATTCGCTTTTCTGTTATCTGAGAAAATTATTTGATCACGTGTATTTCTTAGATATTTTTGCGTAATTCCACCATACCATATGATTCTGAGGAGCAAATTTTAAGTTAACGACCACCTGGTCAACATAAATGATTGATTATATTCTCGTTGAAGAGCGGCAATGAAACAAATATTGAAGCTAAATATCTGGGGGTCGTTAACCAGCTATGACGAAAACTATGACATAAAAGCCCATCCTTAACCACTGGGTTCAACATAAGGCATAAATAGGCAACTTATCTCTAAATCTCTTCACCAAACGACAGCCGATTTGACTCGTCGTCAGCAGATCGACCCGGCGATGGCTAATGAGCTGCCTAATCGGTAGGCTATGAATCACCGTAACTAAAAGGGATTTTTTTCCCTGGGCTTCTGAGTAGGTATCTCTAATCACTTCCGAAACTAGCCTCGGCAACCGTCGTCCAGCGGTAAGCCAACTCTCGCTCCGTTTAACACCAACCATTTATGGCATCTGTTTGCGGTGTGGCCCCAGTGGCGAATCTCATAAATCTTCATCAGTGAATTTTATGCTGTAATCGACCGGCCTGCCACCGAAGCGACCGATATTGACGTTTCGGACGCACCGCGACACTTTACCCCCATGGACATGGAAGCGTTTATTGTTCGGATCGGATTGTGTCGCGTTCCCTTTGGCCTGACCAAAGGTGACGCGAGACCATTGCTGCTGAAAGTAATGCCCTGGGGGAAACACTTGGACACATAGACAGACAACCGATCCGGACCAATCTTGTGGACGGTTCGCTTCACACGCTTTTTTCGAACCAGAAAAACACCGTCATAAACAACTAGCTCGGAGGCTCGCTAAGATGAGATGGGCAGTGGTTCAGCAACTGTATTACAGTTGAATATCTAGATCTTGTGATTCTACATGAGCAACGTATATATGCGTAGTGACATATTTTGAGTTTGAGAGTTCTTTTATGTAGGATACATAATAATATTATCATTATGTATAAAATACCTACACAAACGTTCATGAATTGCAATTGCTGCAAGTTTTATATTCCCAGGAAATATCTTACTCCGTACTACAGCTTGAATCCAGACAACTTCATCATGACTTGGCTATTGCTGTTATCTCAAGCATGATGAGATATTTGGGGTTATTTTTGGTAGATTTGCTAAAGAGATACTTGACAAACTTCCCTAATGATCCTTACTGGTCTCCACGATATTCTACAAATTGAGAAATTACGTTTCTGAATCGTGAGAAGTTCGTTGACGATTTATGACGAATTCCTGGTAAAATGATTCAAACCCAAAGATCTTTGGTAATCTCTGAAAAAATTCTTTGCCAAGTCCTAGATAAATTTTTATTAAATTTTGGAAATTTTTTAAGAGGATTTACATCAAGATCCGTAGTGGATTAATGTCAATTGTACTGAAAATATTTTAATGGAATTCCTAGCGTATACAAATAAATCATATGTTTGCAATTATGTTTTTTTTTTAAAGTGGCCTCTGAATTTCAAATGACATGAATGTTCACACGACATTGATCGAATATTACTTATTGTGTCACACCTCGAGAAAGCTATTCTCGAGGGAATGTTTCACACGAAATTTTCAAAACACTTGAATGAATCTCTAAACAGGTCATCTTTTTAGGGAGACTTGCGGAAAGAAACACCCTTGAGAGTTGTGTTTTATCCTTCGACCTTGACGCTTGCTCCAGCGGGCGCGGGCGATGAGGGCAAGATCAAACATGTTGCGCATCGGTCGAGTAAAGTGAAAAAGTGCTGAGTTCGTCAGTTGTTTTCCCTCTCGGGTCGCGCGCCTATTTTCTCTGAGTGCTTTTATATAGCCGAGCAAACGAGTGAAGCTGAAAGTGGATTGTTGCTGCTCAGTCAAGGATGATGGATCAATTGGTGAGCTCGTTTCATGCTACTCTTTCTCTAATCTGTAAAATATGTATGACTGTACATTTAATCGTTACAACGGTGAGACGTAAATATGATTTTTCAACAAACTAAGAATGGTTCGTCACTGTGAGTGTCGACATAAACTCTGATTCATAGATTATTTATGTTTATTTTTTTTCAAAACATCTTTATCTTTTTACCTTTATTTTTGTAATTAAAAAAACTTTGAATGGTTCGACACTACAAGTTGGAAAGGTTCACTTTATTCAACAAACTTTGAAAGGTTCGTCACCTACAGTGTCGGCATAATTTTTATCTACATAGATATTGTTCATATTGTTCATATTAATATCTCACAAAAAAATATTTATCATGGTCTAATCGCTTATCAAAGTGAATCTTGTGACCCAACGATCCTCCCCATTAACAAACATCCCTTCCAGTAACCTTTGTGAAGATGCAGAGGCAAACACGGTCTCCAAATAGCAAAGGTTACACACTAACATTCCTTCCCTCAATCCCACCTGACTGCAAGGAGGTGGCCGGCGCCGTTATTGACCCTGTATAAATAGAGGCACTGAATTATGCACACTGAAGAAGATTATGGCCAATCCCAGCCGATCTTCTAGTTAATTCTTTGTGCTTTTTCACTGACTTCGGTCAATCACGGAATAGCAACCATTGATATGTGTAGTCAGTCTAAGCTAAGCTAAGCTGAAAGAAACACCAATGAAAAACTTTTCATGAACCAATGATATTTCAAAAAACATTGCTTGTAATTGGTTTGAGATTCTCACCGTGGAGCCATCTATTAATTATGTAAGGGGTGATGGGGGAAGCGGGTGTAAGATATTTCTAACGCGCCATTCTTTTTTTTAAATTCTGGGTTAAAAAAACACAAAAATTGTTTCACTTAAATAATAGACAGCCCCCTACATGAATCTATTGATGGTAATGCAAGTTGGTAGCTGAATGTTTCCTATGGGATTCAGAAACTTCTTCACCATTTCCAGAAACAGTTCTTTCAGTATTTTAGTTGGCGTAGCTAGTTCCCTTCGTAATAGTTTCTTCGTCAATTGCGTTGTTACAAATTACGATCAGTGGTGATTTCAGACGTAAAAATTGATATTTTCTCAACTTTCAAATGTGGATGATTTGAATCATAGAATAATAATTGATCATCCGGTAAAGAAGGGTTTTTTTTAGAAAATCGCTTTTAAAAGGCAAGTGTTCGAAATATGATAGAAAATATTCGTCATAAGAAACTCCAGGAAGAACTTTTGTTTCAAAATGCGAGGTTTGACCAAAGATCTAGCTAAAACAAAGAATCTTGAGAGCTAACCAGACAAAAGTTTGTCTAGAAATTTTCCGAAGTTTGTTGACGAATCTGTTAGGGATTCTTCCAGAAATTGATAGACATTACTGCAGATATTTCTCCAGAAATTATTCCAACAATTCCTCAGAATAGGAAATCTTCCACAATTATGTAAAAAATACTGTAGAAATTTATCTTCTAGATTCCATACATGGATTCCTTTACAATCGAATACTTTCAAGAATTTCCCGGAGAGATGCTGTTCAATTATCTCGACGAATGATTACGATGAGTTTTTTATGAATTTCTCACAAATGTTCTTATCGACTTCATCATTAGCTTGAATTGCTCTAATATTTTGATAATCAATTCTTGTACAGACGCATTCCAGGACATCATGCAATCGTTCTAAAAAAAATGAATCCGCATTTCATAGTTTACTGCAGAAACCTTGTCAGAAATATCTCAGAAACTTTTCAAAGGCTTTTTCAAAAAATTCACCCAGCACTCTTTCAAGTATTCACTCATGAATTCTCCCAGTGACAACTCAATGTAATTTTTGGATTTTCAATAAATTTGTTCAAGTATAACCTCAAAAAATTATTGCGGGTAAATTTAAAAATTTGAACAGGCTCACGGAAAAAACGCGCAACGCACAGAACAAAAGTCACACAGTGTGCGTTGAATTCTGTTTCATCAAAACATCTTCATCCCTTCACTACACATCTTTATGTCACGCCTAAGACTGATCATGTTTTTGGAGAAAAGTTTTCCAATCCTATTCAGCTGGGAACCAAAATGGTTCCATGAAAAAGGATCCGAGACGGCACATGGAGACTAGTAATTTATGGGATTTCGAGTTATTAAGTTTCCTTTCTTTCAAAAACAACGGTGGTTCAAAATTTAAATCTAAAGGCATTGTATTGCTATAGGCAGAGATCTTTAATAGCAGTTATACAACCGTGCCCAATTGCCAACTTTCGCAGCTAGTCTTCTAGTACCTATTGTATTGTTCATCGGGACGCTGTAGTTGGACCGACATGAAGTTTGTAATTATTTTTATTTTTGTAGCAAAAGAACTATGAATCAAATAAGAATATATAAAAACATCAGTGATATTGAGCAAAATGGGAGACGTCAAATCATTCCAAACAAGCTATTGTACCTAACGACGCACAGAGGTAACTTTGATCAGAAGCTTGGAAAATTTACCATTCGAAGTCGTTCGATTTTTCAGGAATCAAAATTTTTCTTGCAACGCATAATACTCCAGAAGTTCGCAAAAAAGCTTAAGACAAAATTTGTGATATTTATTTTTGAATTCACCTAAGACTCAGAAATCCAAGAATTCTAGCTGTTTTTTAACCATTGTTAAAGAAATTTCTCCAATCACGCCATTGCATAGGAAATTTCGGTGAATTTTTGGATTCCTCAGATGTTTCGACCAGAGAGTATCTCTTAGCAGATTCCGAATGGATTTTTTCAGCCATTTTCGTGGATTTTGTCAGGACTCACTACGTTAATACCGCTTCAAATCATTAGACTTAAAAATCGAAAACTCTTTTGAATATTAAAAATCATTTCGAGAAATTTTCTTTAAAAAATCCCTTATTTTTCTAGAGAAATATGATTGCACTTTTTTTTAGAAATATACCTAAGAATTTGGCATGAAGTATTCTTTGGGTATTGTTCTAGTAATTTCTCTAAGCATTAGATGGTCGTTTCCTCTACGGATATCTTGAGAAATTATCACAGATGATCGTCCAGGAACTCTTTCAGCAGTTTCTATAGAGGTTCTACTAGAAATTGTCTAAAGAACTCATCAAGGCATTGAATAAGTCTCTGGACATCCGCAAGAATACTTGTACATATATTTTTTTTCATTATATTCTTGAGAACCTCCTAGCAGATCCATAGAGGATTTCGTTTTAAGGTGAAACATCTCAGAATCCAAAGATGGCCAGCACAATGGCCGACTTGTGCCCCTACTCACGATTTCAAAGGCACAAAACTGGAGAAACAGTTGGCAAACGTTTCTGATCTTCTTATTTTAAGCTTTCTGCTAGTGCACAAAGCCAAAATAAAAAGTGCACGGTTGTTGGATGCTTTTTTTGCGAGATTTGTGCCTTTGAAGCAATCTTAGAAGTTGATTCAAAACTGGTTCACCTTAAAACCCTAGAGAATTTCCTTGTAATGCCCTTGGAAAACGCTATGAATCCCTGGACTGATTTTTTAAAGAAAAATTCTATAATTCCTAACAATATCTATAACAAATTTTCCTAGTAGGAACCTCTAATCAGCCTAGAGAATTACCCATAATGTTAAGTTTGTACAAAATACAGCATGAACATACGAATTGCCATTGGCGGATTCGGAAGTTGTCAAAAATTATAGTTTTGCATTGTAAATAATCCATTACAGATCATTCTATGGCTTCCCTCCATGATGGAACCATGGCTGCGCTTTTAAGTATTTGTTGTAAGAGCTCCAGGTGAAAATTCTGTTTGAATTGCTAAATGTATACCATAGTTGGCTGCTCCAAAACACATGAATTCAACAGTAAATAAACTTCTTCTTCTTCTTGGCATTAACGTCCTCACTGGGACAGAGCCTGCTTTTCAGCTTAGTGTTCTTATGAGCACTTCCACAGTTATTAACTGAGAGCTTTCTATGCCAAATTTGCCATTTTCGCATTCGTATATCGTGTGGCAGGTACGATTATACTCTATGCCCAGGGAAGTCAAGGAAATTTCTATTATGAAAAGATACTGGACCGACCGGGAATCAAACCCAGACACCTTCAGCATGGCTTTGCTTTGTAACCGCGGACCCTAACCACTATGCTAAGGAAGGCCCCATCCTTCATAAAATAGGAATGTCGCAAAATAGGCCCTCCTAGAACCTGTGCGATGTGCTATGAAGTGGCAACATATGTTTATACAGTGCCTAATCCTCATTTTTGGACATGTTCTGTAGAATTCACGAAGAGGGAGACGTCACACGGCTTGTTTTTGACATAAAACGAAAATATCCCCATGAGGCCCTGGCGGAACCTGAGCTTGGAGCTTTACAGTGGCCGAATCAGTTGATATCATCTTGATTCTTTGTTTATTGACATGTTCTTTCGAATTCATAAAGATTGAGACGTCACACGGTATGTTTTGGACAAAACATGGAAATGTCCCCAAAGAGGTTCTCGCGGAACCTGTGTCAGGTGCCCTGGAGTGGCCAAATCTATTGATATTTAGTTAATTCTTAATTTATTGACATGTTCTTTCGAATTCACGAAGATTGAGATGTTGCACGGTATGTTTTGGACATAAAATGGAAATGTCTCCCGAGAAGGCCATCGTGGAGCCCATGACAGGAGCTCTGGAGTGGCCACATTTGTTCGTATCAAGTTTTTTCTTCTTTTACTGACATGTTCTCCTGAATTCATGAAGATTGAGACGTCGCACGGTATGGTTTTGGATAAAAAACGGAAATATCCCCAAAGGGGGCCCTGGCGGAACCGGATTCGGTGTTCCGGAATAGTCCACTGATTCAAGTTTTGTTTAAATGACGACAATGGATTATTATCTAACGTTCAAATCACATTTCCAGAGGTCGGTAACGTACAGGTTAAAAAGGCCTACTGAGTGATAATACAACGTTTGCTGGACCAACTTGTTAAATTAAGTGCAAAAATAGGTTTATGATATGTTCTTCCATGAACCACAGGTGGCTATCCATTTTCTAAATCTCCAACCTTTTTGCCTGCATGGTTAGATTTCTTCATTACTTATTATGTCTTAATATCCATTCAATTCTTTCAATTAGACACTATTCTTGAAGGAAATAAAATAAAATTGCGTAGCTGACGAAAATCAAAAAAGGGATTTTGATTCATACGCATAGTTTTGTTTCTTGAGCTCTGCAATTGTTGGTTTACCTATTGTAACTGACATTCAGCAAACAAATTGTCATAAAGTCTTGAACTCACTGATGTTAGATTTAGTAAGATTAATCAACATCCTCGAAATGCTATTTTTTTCCAAAATCGTTGCTATTCAGGTGATAATGAATGCTTGTAAAAATAAAAGATAAATTTATTCAAGAAACCTTAGGCAAGATTTAAATTGAGCCCCAAAAATTAACACTCTGGAACTTCTCTGAAGAGTTCTTGAAGAGATTTTCTAACAATATATTCCAGAGAACGGTTGATCTTGTGACTCTAATAGCCGGAAGCAAGATTTCAGTCAATATGATATCATTGCCCAGTCTAAAAATCGAGCCATGACGTTAGATTAATACAAAATCACAGTTAAATCATACAAATTACATTTGATGGATGAGCATGCTGTCAACAACGAAAGTTTACCATAATTGGCCGCTGAAAATTCCGTAATTTATATTGGATAAAAATACTAAGAAATTTGAAAAATAATGAAATTTATAGAATAAATTGCATGGTACAATGTTTTACTCTTTTAGGATTTCTTGCAAATGCTTCTGGAGAAGTTTCAAATGTTACAACCATTTGAGCTTTGCTACTGTATTCAAGACAAGGAAAATAAGAATTCATCATAGCCTTGTTCTGCTTCACATGTATATCGTGCAATCTTCTGCTTCTTTTCTTGTGAACTTACACTCTTCGGCATCAGCTGGCATCACACTGAGGGCCGTGGGTTCGAATCCCGCCGGTCAAGCATCTTTCTCGTCTTTCCAGGGCATAAATCATCTTCGTACTCGTACGATATAAACATGCAAAACTGGTCAATCGACAATGACAGCTCTCAGTTAATAAATGTGCTTATAAGAACACTAAGCTGAGAAGCAAGCTTTGTGCTAGTAGAGACCTGAGACGAGATCCGCGAAGACGGTCTTCTTTTTCTGTGATTACTGAGTTTTTTTCTTATTCCACTTTGTGTTTATACCAATCATGCGCAAGCCGTTCAAGCTTTCACATGGACATCTCAGCAAAAAAATGATTGCGTTTACATCACACTGAATCATTTCATGCCAACAAACGTTACAGACAATTGAAATAACTAATCTTGTGTTTAGATTTATCAGCAACTTTGTGAAAAAACTGCTCCCCGACTGAGGTTTTTAATAACAGTTTATTGTGAATACAATACTTTTCACTTTTGCAACCATAAAAACGGCGGGCTGCATTTGACGTTTCGTGACAGCGGAATCTGGGCTGCATATGACGTTGATATTTTTCCTCTTCGCGAGTCTCTCTCAGGTAGAGACGTATCGTTAGAAAGAAGATGAACTCATCAACACACTGATTACAACTTCTACACCCAAAGCTGTACCGTTAGGAGTACCCCAAGGAAGTGTTTTAGGGCCATTATTATTTATAATGTACATAAATGATATGAAAAAAGGAATCAAATATTGTGATATCAATCTGTTTGCAGACGACACTGTTTTAATCATTGGGGAAAAAGATCCTTTGACACCAATATGGAAAATAAGAGAGGATATTGAAACGTTGGAAAAATGGCTAAAATTTAAAAAGTAAAATTAAACGTACAAAAGACCAAATTAATGATTATAACGAACAGAAAACAGCGCGAAAACAACGAAGCATTTAAACTTAAAATTGACGGCGCTGAAATCGAAAGAGTAGAAGTATTTAAGTATTTATTGATTCATATTGACCAGAAATTGACATTCAAAGTTCATAAAGAAAGTTTACCCAAGTAACCAATGAGCAGTTAAAATAGCATTCATGTTGCATTATATGCGCCCACAAAGCAAGACACTTAATGCACATTAGACAAAGTTTCATATAGTGCAGCCCTAGTGCAGGTTTTGGCGAAATATAAGGCCGTCTCAATGCTACACCTTCAGAAACATTTTATTTTACTGTCAAAATGAGCGTAACGCCTCGACAAAGAGCAAAACAAAAACAAAAATGTTTTCAATTCGCTCACTCTTCTACCCACTCCTGTTACTTTGCATATTATATTTTGCTGCATTGCTTATGATATGGATGCGACCTCATAATCCAGCGATTGACGAACTATAATTGGATGATGTTCCTCCGCGCTCCAGGATGTGCCACAGGCAATTTGATAGTTAGCAGTGGTTTAATGAACTTTTTAAGGTACGTCTTCAATGGAGTCTGCATTAAATTTATTGTTGTACAAATGGAAGCGAATGATCGAAGAACAGAAAACTATTATTGTTTTGTTCTTAGACCTTAAGCGAGCATTTGAAACTATATCACGGCCGGAAATGATAAAGACTTTGGGTAAATATGGTATGGGAGGAAATGTCCTCAAATGGTTTGAGTCTTATTTAGCTGATCGCACTCAAGTATGTCAATACGGAAATCATATTTCTTCGCCAAAATCAGTTCCGCTTGGAGTTCCACAGGGTAGCGTTTTAGGACCGATTCTATTTATTTTATATATCAATGAAAGCTATTCAGCAATGTGATATTAATTTATTCGCAGACGATACTGTCATTTTTATTGCAGACTAGTGGTCCCGGCAAACTTCGTCTTGCCATCAAGTAGGCTGTTGGAAAACGTCAAGAAATCCCCCACACAAAAAATCCCTTAGTCTTCTCCCATTCTCCTGATTATTCCGACGAATTTCCCGAACTTTTTCCCCACACGAACACGTCGCATCCCTTGTGGAGTGCAACAGTGAAAAACTTGTGTTAATCTGTTGACCTGTTCTCAAGCCATTTCGTGACATACAAACACCACTCCATTTTTATTTATATAGATAGATAAAGACGAAAAGATAGCAATTAAGAAAATTAGAAGTGATATAAAATTATTGAATAAGTGGTTGAAAATAAAAAAGCTTAAATTAAACGTCCAAAAAACTAAGTCGATGGTAATAAGTAATAGGAAGCAATTAAATTATTCTGAATTAAAAATTTGTATCGAAGGAGATGAAATTGAGAGAGTTAATGTTTTTAAATACCTTGGGGTCCTAATTGACCAAAAATTAACATTTAAGACGCATATAGATAACGTAGTAAAAAAAGTAGCACAAAAATATGGTTTGCTGATCCGTTTAAATAGTCAACTCACGTTTTGGAGCAAAATATTTTTATATAAAACCTTAGTGGCCCCACATATCTATTATTGCTCTTCAGTGCTATTCCTGGCAAGTGAAACGCACCTAAATAGACTGCAAAGACTACAAAATAAAATAATGAGATTCATTTTAAATTTTAACAGGTATACTCCCATATTAAACATGTTAGAGGCGCTTCAATGGCTTTCTGTGAAAGAGCGTATAATTTTCAATGTGCTAACTATTGTTTTCAAATTGACCAATGAACTCTTGCCAGAATACTTGACGAATATTATCATACGAGGACGAAATATACATAACCATAGAACTAGACGAAGAGATGATTTACCTGTTGTGCCGTTTACTATGACAAGTACTCAAAAATCGATTTATTATAATGGAATTCGTTTTTTTAATGAATTACCAATTGAAATTAGAAATGCAAGATCTGTCTCAGAATTTAAAAGAAATAGTGCAATGTGGATTAAGAATAAGTATAGATAATTAGGTGAATTTGTATGTATTTAATGTATATTATCAAAAGATAAATAAATTGATTATTATTATTATTATTACATGGCTGCTAAATTGTGCAATAGAAATGTACAGTAAATTCAGCTAGATACAGTGAGATACAGTGCGCGGCTTATTCAAATGCTTATCGGTTACCTGGGTGGTTGAAAAAGTAGCTAGAAAATATGGTATGTTGGTGCGTCTGAAAAGTCAGTTAGCATTCTGGAGTAAAATATTTCTATATAAAACATTAGTTGCGCCACATATAGACGATTGCTCATTGGTTTTACACCTTGCTAGTGACATACACCTAAAAAGACTACAAAAATTGCAAAACAAATTTATGATATTTATTTTATTTTATGTTGTAATAAGTATACCCCTGTTCGTACTATGTTAGAGACTCTGCTGTGGTAGTCTATTAAGCAACGTATTATTTCAATGTGCTTGTACTGATATATAAACTGACGAACAATCTTTTGCCAGATTACTTGTGTAATATTGTTGTAAGAGGGAGAAATTTACACCAGTACAGGACAAGGCATATTGACGATTTGCGTGTTGTGCCGTTCACAATGATTACAAATCAAAAATCAATAAATTACAGTGGGATAAGAACATTCAATCAGTTGCCATTAGATGTAAGAAATGTAAGAACTGTTTATGAATTTAAACGAAAATGTTCTGTATGGATCAAAATAAGCATAGATTAAGATGGTAACTTACACAGTTCGAACGAAACGTGTAAATTTCTGAGACATATAATGCACATAATTGGAGCGTGGAATATCATGGATTTTTACATGATATGTCATGTAAACTTCAATTATATGTCATGTAATTTAGCAGGATCCTGAGTGATTACATGACATATAACACATTTTTACATGATTTCAAACATAAATTTACATGACGTCATGTTTACATGGCATAAATGAAGTTTACATGACGTGTTATCTTCATTATTTTTAACTGTGTATGAATTAATATATATTTAAATATTTTTTGTAGCAATTTGTGAATTCTTGTAAACCAAACTATCTGAAGATAAATAAATATGAACTACAATCTTGTGAGATTCGTGGCCGTGCGATAAGTGTTACCAATCATTTTGTTGCATCGATCCAAGAAGTGTGGGTTCGATTCCCACTTCCGTCCGGAAAACTTTTCGTCAGAATAATGTTTCGACTGTGCCACTAGGCGTTGTATGCTAGTCCGTTGAATAGTGTAATGCTTCCTTCAAAGGGAAATTCTCGTCCACTGGAAGCATTAACATTGGCGTCTTTTTACAAAAACAGACGTGATTATAGATTGTATGCCTGAGAAAATCCCGAGCTGGCAACGGAGTAGTGTTGGATCCTGCGACCTGGTTGCTTGCTCCTGCGGGGGCGGGCGACAAGGGCAGGATCAAACATGTCGCGCGTCGTTCGCGTACCACGGTGGAATTTTTTTGGAAATCGCTAAGTATAATTTAATTTTATTTTTTGTTATTTTTTCTTCTATTCTTTTTTTTTTGTTTTGTTTTGGAGATTTTTTGAATTCTTATAATGGAAACTGATGGAGGTGAAGGAGATGTAAATGATGCTACTCATTTAAAAGAATCCCTTGCTTCGAAACCTTTCCGTGTAAAAGTTTATCCATCAACTTTTTCTGGCCCATATGTGGTATATTTTCGTAAAAAAGAGAGACCCATTAATGTTTTATTGATTTCTTCAGAGGTTTATAAAAACTATAAATCTGTGAAAGAAATCAAAAAAAATTCTCTCGATAAATTAAGAATTGTTTTCAGTTCCAGAGATGATGCCAACGCTCTTCTGGAATCTAAATTGTTTATTAATTCGTATCGTGTATATGCTCCATGTGATTATTGTGAAATCAATGGAGTTATATACGATGAAGATTTGAATTGCAATGAAATTAAAGATCATGGTTTGGGAATTTTTAAAAATAAATCTATTCCACCAGTCCAGATTTTAGAATGTAATAGATTATCAAAATTATTTTTCAATGGAAGTGAATCAAAATATGTAGCTTCAAATTGTATCAAAATTACATTTTCTGGTTCTGTTTTACCAGATTATGTAACGATTGATAATGTAATATTTCATGTTCGACTTTATTATCCAAAGCTCATGCATTGTGAGCGTTGTCTACTTTTTGGCCATACTGCCAATTTTTGCTCAAATAAATTAAAATGTTCCAAATGTGGAGATTTGCACTCATCATCAGATTGTAAGAAAAATTCTGGTGTTTGTATTTATTGTACAAAAAAACATAATACTTTGCAACAATGTCCTATATATATTGAAAATCAAATGAAATTAAATCAAAAAGTAAAAAATAAAAATCTTTTATCGTATGCAGATATTATGAAATCTTCAGATAATTTTTCTACCTCTAACACCTTTGAAATTTTGCCAGATAACGATGATGATAATTTTGGAAAACAACAGAATTTCACTTACAATCCTCCCACTAAACGAAAACGAACACATATTAACTCATCAAAAAATAATGCAATTGATTTTGAACCTCAACCATCAACTTCCTACAACTCGAATTTCCCTGTTCTCAAAAATTCTACTACGCAAAAAAATATTCCTGGTTTTCAAAAAATTACTACTTCCTCAATTAATAATGATGAAAAAATTAAACATAATGAAAATTCAAATGAGAATGAGAAATCTGATAGTTCAATTTTGAAAACTTTAGAAGAATTAATAGATTTTTTAGATCTTTCAGATTTTTGGAAGAAAATAGTTAAGATAATTTTGCCTTTTTTTTCTTCTATTTTGGATAAATTGAATGCTTTCGGACCTCTCATTGCATCTCTATTTTCTGCGTAATGGCTTCATTAAATTCTAATACTTTGAATATATTACAGTGGAATTGTAGGAGTATTATCAACAAAATTGACAGACTCAAAATATTATTATTGAATTTGAATATAGACATATTTTGTTTAAATGAAACATGGTTGGAACAAACTAAATTTTTTCGTATACCACAGTTCAAAATTATTCGAAAAGATAGAACTGTTTCGTACGGAGGAGTTTTAATTGGCATTCGTGATAATATCGAATTTAAATATTTGGATCTATCAGTGCACTCACAAATTGAATATATAGCTGTTTCGATAACCAAAGATAATTTTACTTTTTCTATTGTTTGTTTTTACATCCCTCCGAACGCATGTTTTTCTATATCTCAAATTAAAAGTATTTTAAATCTGATTCCTACCCCTTTCTATATTTTGGGAGATTTTAATGCTCATAATATAGCATGGGGAAGTAATAAATCTGATGGTAGAGGGACATTATTAATGGATTTGATTGATGAGTTGAACTTAAATATTTTAAATGATGGTTCGTTTACTAGGATTGCAACTCCACCTAGTCATCCTTCATGTATTGATTTATCCCTTTGTTCGAATAGTTTATCCATGATGTCTACTTGGAAAACTATTGATGATCCAAACAATAGTGATCATTTACCTATTTTGATTCAATTCCAAAATGCAAGTTATGATAAATTAAAACAAACAAATTTTGTGTTCGATTTATGCAAGAATGTTGATTGGTCTAAATTTGCCGATTCAATTTCGACTTCAATAATAAGTAGTAATGTTCCAGTTTCTGTAATTGAGAAATATAATCATTTTTCAAAATTGCTAGTCCAATGCTTACACAAATCTCAAAAAAAGAAGATTGTGTCAGGAAATTTAAAAAAAAATCGCCCATGTTTTTGGTGGGATGAAGAATGTTCAGTTGCTTTGAAAAATAAATCTGTTGCATTTAAATTATTTCGTAGATCTGGTTGTAGGGAACATTATTTCTCATATCGTAAAGCTGAAGCTTTGTTTACAAGAATTACCAAATTCAAAAAAAGAAATTATTGGAAAAATTTTGTTGAAAGTCTAGACAAAGAGACTTCTTTATCAACATTATGGTCTGTGGCAAGAAATTTGAGAAATCATGATTCTTCAAGTCCAGTTGTATTAGAATACTCAGAAGATTGGATTGAAAAATTTGCATCTAAAATATGTCCGGATTTCGTTCCTACATTCATCAATTTTAAAAACCAATCTTTTAATTATTTTCCTGATCTTTGTATTCCATTTTCATTGGAGGAAATGCTTCTGGCTTTATCATTAACTAAAAATACAGCCCCAGGTATTGCCAATATTAAATTTATAGTTCTTAAAAAATTACCAGATGAATGTAAAGAATACTTACTTTCGATATACAATTCTTTTCTTTCTCAAAACATCATTCCTTTTGAATGGCGTTTTGTAAAAGTAATAAGCATTCTAAAATCTGGCAAAGATCCATCATTAGCTGATAGTCGAAGACCTATCAGTTCATTATCATGTTTACGTAAACTTATGGAACGTATGATTTTGAATCGCTTGGAATTGTGGGCAGAAAAAAATAACATTTTTTCTTCTTCTCAATTTGGATTCAGGAAAGGTCGGGGTACTCGTGATTGTACCGCTCTTTTATCTTCTCAGATACAACTTTCATTCAATAGAAAACAAGATGTAGTTTCTACTTTTCTTGATGTTTCTGGTGCATATGATTCTGTCTTGATTGATTTACTTTTCAAAAAAATGAATCATTTGAAAATCCCAAATTTGATTTCAAATTTCTTGTACAATTTGTTTTCTTTGAAAGTTATGCATTTTTTTTCATAATGGTTCATCTAAAATTATCCGATATAGTTGTTTTGGTTTACCTCAAGGATCTTGTTTAAGTCCATTCTTATATAATTTATTCACTTCAGATATGGTGAATGTTATTCCTAATGGATGTTATTTGATACAATTTGCTGATGACAATGTATTGTCTATTAGTGGTAAAAATAGAGAAATTATTGGTCATTTTATGCAATCTGCGTTAAACAATATTGACACTTGGGCTTTTGATAATGGTTTTACATATTTGGTACCAAAAACAAAATATATTATTTTTTCACGAAAACATTCAACAACCAATATTACATTATATTTAAATGGGCATGAAATTTGATTCGAAATTAAATTGGAAAAGTCAAATTTTATATATTCAAAAAGTTTGTTCTAAAAGAATAAATTTCCTTCGTATGATTACTGGTACATGGTGGGGAGCACATCCTTCTGATTTGATAATTCTTTATAAAACAACTATTCGTTCAGTCATGGAATATGGATGTTTTACTTTTGGAAATGCAGTTAAAACTCATTTTTCAAAACTTGAAAAAATTCAATTCCGATGTTTAAGGATTTGTTTAAAACTCTTGAATTCAACTCATACTCAATCTTTTGAAGTATTAGCTGGTATTGAACCTCTTAAGATTCGCTTTCAAAAATTAAATTGCAAATTTATCTTGCAATGTTTTTCATATAAACATCCAATTATTGATGTTTTAAAATCTTTAAATGAAATTAATCCTACAAGTAAAATATTACATTCCTTTATCTATTGTTCAAATGAAAATTTAATGCCAATTTCTTCCCCTGGTTTCCAAAATTATAATATTGATGTTCATACTTTTCGTCCCCTTATTGATTTCTCTTTGTATGAAGAATTGAAACAAATTCCAAAAATTGAACATCCTAATTATGCGAATATATTATTTAAACGAAAATTTGATGGTATTAGTCATGATCAATTCTATTTCACTGATGGGTCTTTAATTCAAAATGTTGCTGGCTTTGGAGTTTTCAATAATCATTTGGCTCATTTTTTTAAATTACAAAATCCTTGTTCTATATTCATAGCTGAGCTAACCGCATTATATTTTGCATGTAACTTGATTAGACCCTTTAATCCGACCATATATATATAATATGTTCTGATAGTTTGAGTTCTCTACATGCATTGAATTCTATAAACTTTAATTCAAAAACTCATCACATTCTTTTGGAGCTTAAAAATCTTTTATACGATTTATATATTAAAGGATTTTTAATTAATTTTTTGTGGGTTCCTGCTCATTGTAACATTTATGGCAATGAACAAGCTGATTCTTTGGCTAAATTAGGTGTTGCACGTGGAATTACTTATAATAGAGACATTTTTGCTTCAGAACATCATTCAAAACTTAATAAATATTGCATGGATAATTGGCAACAATTTTGGAATTCAAGTGATAAAGGACGTTGGTGTCATTCCATTTGTCCGTTTATTGATAAATTCCCATGGTTTAAAAATATATCAGAAAATATAAATTTTATTTGCACTTTTTCACGAATAATATCGAACCATTACATATGTAACAGTTATTTATATCTTATAGATATGAAGGATTCAAATTTATGTGATTGTGGGGAATTTTATGAAGATATTGATCATATAGTTTTTGTATGCACCAAATTTACGGTACCAAGAAGTAAATTCATTAGAAGTTTGGAAACTTTATATCAAACTCCTCCTACATCTGTCCGTGATATCCTTGGAAGTAAATTTCATTCTTGTTTGAAATTATTATATAATTATTTAAATGAGATATCATATCGTGTTTGATTTTTACTGCCGTAATTTTCTTTGTTTTTCTTTTAAGGATTGAAATTTGAGCCATTTACCAAGACGGATTCCCCTTTCCCTTTTCCAACGTTTCGAAACATCAAGATCCTGGCTCTGTTATGGTTCAAGCCGAATGCGCCTTTAGTTCATAAGAAATTTGTTATAACGTTTTAGAAAAGATGAAGAGGTTTTGTGCCTTTTTGAGAAAGATCTCTTCAAGTGATCACTCAAAGTGGTTTTTCCCTCTTTCAAATTTTAGTTAAAATAAATAAATAAATAAATAAATAAATAAGTTATTTTGGTTTTCATACCTCAGTATATTTCGATGATACACTCCCCACCAAATTGACTTGGAGACCCCTGAACCCCGCGTTGCATAAGCGTGATCTCTCGTGGGTAGCGGACCGCGCATTTTCATACAATTATGCCGCCCGACCACGCGATAAGGATCAATGAATCGTTGACTTTTGCGGTCGCCAGAGGCTATGCGTGCTCCCTGGTGTAGATATGGTAGCGTGCGGTAGCGCGCCAACTAATCGATATGATCCCTCCAGGGAAGAGGTTATCATCTTTTTCGTCATCGTAATGTGCGACGAAGCCGCGCTATTCCTGAACTGTACACGGCCGAGTCTGCGCAGTGAACTTCAACATCTGGCACCCCGTCTGAAACAATGTACGATAGTCTCCGACGTCCCAGAATCAAATCCCCGATTCCAGTTACACTTTTGTGAATGAGTTTTATACGGCCAATTATCAATCGCTAGTTTACATATGTGGGCTCATACATTTTATGGCGCCCAGATGAAGATATATTGCCATATGCTCTTAATTGCTGCTCGAGTCTGTTCGCTCTTTATTACCCTTTCTCGTTCGATTCTGAGAGATTTCCCATGCAGCAATGGGAAGAAGATGACCACTGCTACTGGCTGACGCCGAGAAATTCTAACTGCTCCGTACCGTCAAGAATAGTAGTCTGTCTCCTCAGTCGGGAATTTGATAGACTCCGTTACCACGCGCAGAGGCCATCGAACCTACTCCCAATGCTGCTGGTGTGAATTACTGCCGCCAATGTCAAACAGACAATTTTTGCTTTTGGGAACTCGGTTGAAGTCCCCGAAGCCAATCATCATTACGTAATTGATACTGAACGCCGCTGACTACATACAACTATTTTATCGCGGAGACACGCGCCGATTGATCCATCGTTCGATTTTGAATACAGCCTCCGAGTGCCGCATCCTACACCTAGAAATAAGAACTAGGGTAGAGGTACCATGGTGCCAGTATTCGCCAACATAGATTTAAAACCGTTCTTCTTTTTGGCATTTGGTGCTCACTGGAACAAAGCCTGCTTCTCAGCTTAGTGTTCAATGAGTACTTCTACAGTCATTAACTGAGAGCTTTCTTTGTCGATTTTGCCATTTTTCACATTAGTATATCGTGTGGTGGCAAGTAGGTTGATACTTTTGCCCAGCGAAGTCAAGGAAATTTCCATTTTACGAAAAGATCTTGGACCGACCGGGAATTGAACCCCGACTCCTTCAACCTTTGCTTCTTTTGAACAGTTTAAAAAAATGTTTTTCTTTGGGTGGAGAAAACTAGTACACCTACCCTAAATAAAAAAAAAACTATCCAACGAACACGAACGGATTTTCTGCTCTATGGGTCATGATTTATGGCCAATTTGGTCGACGATGCGTGTACTCACTCGGCTCCAGGACAGGATGACGATGGTAGGCAATTTAAAACCCATTGAAGCCTATTTGAGCGAATTCGGATCGCGAAAGATTTATGATCGGGTGTCGTTGTTCCCCCCTCAGAAGATGATGATGGCCGTTTGTTCGCCATTTGTTCGGTGTCTCGTTTTAGAAAATATGACATTCGTTTCGTTTCATGATTATTTTGTTTTCCTGAGGAGACGCGTTTTCTGCGAAATTGTGCGTGAGCTCTGTGACTTAAAGCAGAAACAGTAAGATAGTGGTTTTGAAATGTTTTCCAACATCATTTTTTTTGTATTAGTAGTTATTAATGAAAATTGTTGGAATTTACAGAACTACAGGTACCCGATTATGTTCCCGCTCATCTGCCTAGTACGAGTATCTGAATCATCATCCTTACTGCTGCTACTGGTTCTGCGTTAAAACGCGAGCCGCGAAAAGTAAATAATCGATCTTTTATTTCACGCATAAAATTGGCAACTCTCAAAGATGCCTCCCTCCGTCAGTCGTCCGTCCGCATTCCACTCTCGGTTTCATCCGGCAACAGAACCACCACGCACTGTTCAGGAAAAAACCTTAATGTAAGCAACCTCAAGGTTGTATTCGCTAAATTTAGCGCATGCAAGAACTTTTTGTTGGCAAAACGCAAGCCGTTTGTTTTTTGTTCCATGCCTCTGCTTATAATTAACCCCTATGGTGCCATGTGCGTGAACCTCGCTAGACTTGTTGGAAAACGACGGCGATGACGACGACGACACACACCTTAGCGGAATGATCGACCAACTGATCGCTGGTTTTTTTTTCAGCATGATGCGTGTGCGTGCGTGTGGAGCCCATCTAGTCGTAGCGTCGGTGAATGCGCAGCTATTCAGCAAGCTGTGGGTCGTGGGTTCGAATCCACCGATCTTTTCAGGTTAGAAATTGTCTCGACTTCCCAGGGCATAGAACATGTTCGTGCTTGCCACACAATATACCCATTCAAAATGGTCAACTGGCAAAGAGAAGCTCTCTTCAGTCATCAACTGTGGAGTTGAGAAGCAGGCTCCGTTCCAGTTGGGACATAATGCCAGCTATAAGAAGAAGCGTGTGCGTGCGTAGGAAGTCAGCTCATACTCGCAAAAATAGGATTATTTCAGGGGTCCTTCTTGTTCGTCGTAAACTTATCGTAGGCCTGTCGTCGTCGTCGTCTCTGGCGATTGTTTCGGTTGTCTATTATTTTGGGTACGCAGGTAGACACACCATTTTTTAAACATGCAATGCGTGGCACCCACCAAAGATGGAACTGCGACTGTTTAAGTGGCCACTCTCAAGCTAGGCAATATGGCTGTATACAGTGCTGGATTTGGGTTATAGGGACCCGGGACAGGTCTCCTGAAGGGGCCCCAGAATAGAATTGCATTGAGCTTGAATTTTGAATACAATGTTTAGACCAGTGGTCCTCAGTCTAACTGGTTATGCGGGCCACTATTTTGCTCTTAGAATACGTCGCGGGCCACAAGAAGTAAAAATATTTATTTTTTAAGTCTGTCGACCAAAAAATTCGCTCGGTACGACTCTGATAGTCAAGTTTTTTCGACAATTGTTATTCAACTTCACTGGGTCGACAAGTGACTTTTGGAATATGCAAGCCTATTGTGTTGGACAGCTAGTTGGACTAGTGTTTACTTTAAACTTTCCTAATAACACCGATGTCCGATTCTCAAGATTTCGTCCTTCGTGCAAAGATAAAATATTTTTTCAAAGATTTCATAAGTTTATCAACTTCTATATTTTTAATATTTTGTTGGTGGAATAATTGCAAAATTAGTGCAATATTTACCTGAGAGCATATGTAACTAAGATTTTTTCCAAACTGCAAGACAACTCCAGCATGTCAGCGACAAATATGACAGGCTTGATGAAAATCGCTAGTTTTCTTTTTTGTGCACCTTTTATCTTTCTGGACAAACATAGAAAAAGCCATAGTTTTCTATGAAACTAATTTTTATTGAAAAAAGTTAAAAATGCTTTTTTCAATACTTTATATTCAATTATGATACAAAATGCTTTCGAAGCATTACTTTTAAATAAGAATGAATTGATTTAAATTCAATTTTTGTCACCTCTGATGAAATGAAACATATGTAGAATGGAAATACTTGAGTAAATCAATTTATTTCTTGAACTTATAAACACGCTACTGGAACGTTGAAACTTTGATGTTTTGTGGTAACGATGATATCAAGAGTTGAAGAAACTTTGGGTTATAGAACAAACTCCAGAAATAAGAAATCGTTCTAATTTCCCTTAGTTTCTCGATAGCCATTCCATTGCTCAACACATAGGAAAGAAGAAAATCTGAAGACTCATTGAATGACCCACTACAGAAAAACGTTTGCGAGATTTTACAAAAGATGAAGTTTTTTAACTTCTAAAATCACAACATGCGGGCCGCACTACTCCAATATTCAAAATCACTTCGCGGGCCGCACAAAGCCTTACTGAGGGCCGCATGCGGTCCGCGGGCCGTAGTTTGGTGACCACTGGTTTAGACCAAACATATAACCACGAAGCATTACGCGCACTTACAAAATAAGCCAAAAAGGGTCAGTAGAGCAGATGATATAAGGATAATAAGGGGTCATGCACAAATTACGTCACGCTCCAAGGGGGGGGGGGTCAAGCCAAGCGTGACGAGCCTTACACAATTTTTGAAGGATTCATACAAAAAACGTGACAAAGGGAGCGGGGAGGTGGTCGAAAAAGTTGAAATTTAGCGTGACATAATTTGTGTACCATCCCTAATCTGTTTCCATGGACAGTCAATTTCAATGAAAGTTTTTTTTAATTCATAATTATAATAGCTTCAAACCTTGCGAGGTTCAAAAAGAGCCAATTATCTCCTATCATTCCTTCTGGCATTACGTCCCAACTGGGGCAAATCCTACTTTTTAGCTTTGTGTTCTTATGAGGAATCTGGAATCTGAGTCATGGTTTTTGGAATAAAATGTCTTATGTTCTGAAAATAAATACGCCATGAATAATATTTACGAAATCATGAATTATATTTTCGTAACACACACCGTGCGTTGCGGTTTTTTTTTTCGTTGACAGCAAATCATGACTATGATTTCTAAAATCATGAATAATCAAATGAATCATGAACTAAATGCCGGAAAACAATACCCGACCAGAACCACATAACAAAATTATAACACATTCCTATCGGCAGCGGTTAAAAATAACAGAAGTTGATAAAATGTTGTTATCAAGATGGCTTTTTTCTCAACTTGTTATATTTTTAGTAATACATTTATAACTTCATTTGTTATATTTTTGACATCGCATTTAAAAGTTTGTTGTAAATAACATCCGATGTCACAAACAGTAACATAATTTGCATTATTTTTGCTATTTTGTAACATCCTTTGCAACACAATAATAATTTTGATATAATTATAACAGGGTTTGTTATATTTTAGTTTATTTTGATGCAAATTTTGTTAGAATTTTTGTTATTTTAACTACTAACGGTACATGTTTTATAACAACTGGTGATATAAAAAAGTCATATCAGGGGAACACATTCTATTATAATCTTGTTTCTTCCGTCTGGTCGGGTATATTATTCATGAATATGGGAGCAAATCGGCTGGCTTGTACCCGAGAAAGTGCGAGAAGGTTGGAAGTTGGCCATTTTTGGATTCCTTCTACTTTTGCCTCGTACCGTCTGGTAACTCAGGTAAGTGAGATGTGAAAGTATTGTACAATTTTGGCCCCAGAATGCTGTCTTGAGAACGCCAGCTCTTACAAAAAGTCTTTCAGACTTGGAGTTCTGATAGAAAATAGCCTGAAGTGTGCAATTTTATAGATAACTATGGTTTATATTAATAATGTATATTGGACTGTTGAATGCTTTTTTCTATGCCAAAAAAACAAGACCAGTAGACTATGCATCAGACTTGTTGGAACAAATTATTTGTTTTTTCACGTGAAAATTGATAAGTGGTCGAATGTTCATGGCGGAAACCGAGCTGTTTACTGACAAAAATTGAATTTTCGTTGATGTGGACCATCATTCTGTTCAATATGACCTTCTCACAAAGATCACAGCTGGAGAAAAGTATGCTGATTGTTCGATAGCTAGAAGCTTCTGCAAGATTGTTGTCTGATTTTAAAATTGGTACAACCTTTGCATTTTGCAATTTGTTAGGAAAATATTACAACTGAAAACATTTGTAGAATATATCAACCAAGAATGTTAAGATACTCTCTGAAAGTTTATTGAAGAGGATGTATAACATGCCATCATCGCTAGGGGCTTTCATATTTTTGATTTTGTTTTTTAATATTCTCACTTCTTCCTTATCAGTCCCCCTGGAATTTTCGGAAACGTTCTTTTGATTTAGAATGCTTTCGAAAACCTGAGTAAAATGATTTTAAATTGGACTACTGAATCCTAAATAAAAATTGAGCGCACTTTCAAACTGCATAGCAATTTTTGAGCTTTTTCGCAATTTGTTAACAATAATTTATTTTCCGCCTACAATTCTGGAATAAGTTTTTTTTTCAAAATTTTAGATAATTTCCGAAAGACTTAGAGAAAAAGTCCAATTGGGTCGTAAAATTTTTAATGAAATCTTGTTTTTATGTAAGAACACGAAAGAGCATGTTACTGTAACAACTTTGACAATTTTTCCGGCTCAAATAATGGCTATATAATGTTTTAACTTTAATTTAAAAGTTTGGTCCATAAATGAACCTTGACACTTTTGATCATGTTTGACGTTCGCTTAGTCGACAAAAACACCACAGGGGTTTAAGTTCGACCACTGGGGTTGTTCCTATCTGACATTTCGTAAGGGACACGGAAAACAAAATACACCCAAAATTTGAGTTTAAGCCAAAGGATGTGACAAAATCTCAAAAAATGTTTTTTGGGCTCAAACCAACGGAAAACATTAGAAAATTGAGTAAACATGTGTTCTTGGCTTAAACTTAAGCGTTTGGCACTAAAATTGGGACAGGGCTTTAGGACCCTATTGAGAAATTTAATTTTAATTTTTTTATATTTCTTAATTGAGAGAAACGTTTTTTAAATTATTTTTGCAGATCCTGCCATATAATTTTCATAGCAGGATCGTAAGTGCGTCAAAATTGCCTTCTCTTCACGTTTTTAAAATAAATTAAGATTTCGAGTTTAAGATCATCTTCTAGAATCACGGATTAGAATTTTACTTTTAATTTTGATTGCAATACCCCTTGCATTGAAAATGCATTTTTTAAGTTTCGAAAGCATTGCCAATATTAGGATTCCTAGTACCGACAAATTTTTATTTAGTATTTGACACAAAAATTTGCACCTTTTTCTAATACGTCAAAAACACAAGTTTGTTGAAGCTTATTCTTCTTTTTATGAATTATAACAGTAACAAAATATGGTTTTAAAATAATATTGAGCAAGCTGTTCTATCTTTATGAGCATTAGCATGAAAAAGGGCATAGATGACGTACAGTTCGTAGTTGCTACTCCGTGGTTGTCCAGAACAATAAAAACTGCACAAGAAACCAGCTTTGGAGTAGCATACCATCTTCAGTCAATAACGGCGCCGGCCACGTCCTTATGATCATCAGGAAAGGGAAGTGGCACATCTGTTGTTACTAAAGACCGTGTATACCTCTGCATTGTCATGGTTGCCACGGGATGGAGTTTTTGTTAGTGGGGATAATTCAGTAGCTACAAAATCTAGATTCACCTTGCTAAGTGATGCGATTCATGTAACCTCAATTGAAAAATTAATTATTGACATAGATGAAGACTAAATATAAATAATTTCGACACTGTAACATTTTGCGTTACTTTTTTAAATTAAAAAACATAAAATAAATTAAAAAAAAAAAAAACAATTTTAATTTTTATAATGCTGCGTTCTGTTTTACGAACAATCAATGTAGAGTAAGCTTAAGTGGATTGCGTTTGCCATAATATATTGTTAAAGCTTCGTTTTCCAGCGTTGCACCATGTATATATTTTTAGCGGACGCATGCAATGCAAGTTTGTTGCCATACTTACCACTCGCCATGCAAAATCAGTTGGCGCGGTTTTCTATAATAGTTTCTTCTTGTTTGTTTGAATAGTTGAACGGTTAGAAGAGGAAGTTTCTTAGCGCAAGAATTTCTCCATAGCTACTGGATTTGGCACTGCAGTCTTGGGTGTAGGGTGCCGGTACCAATGGTTGTTATGTACCAGTAGATTGGACTATGGAATAAAACGTACATTTTTTGATAAAAACGACATGTGCTATTTTTGGTGGATAGATCGCCTCTAGTTTAGTCGATTTGCCAAATTTCAGCTTTTTATTTCATCAAAAAGTCATATAAATAATTAAGTTTACGCAAAAAAATTGCTCCCTTGCACCAATAGTTGCCGTCGTGTTCCAGTAGTGGATCAACGGATGGAAGCAGTTTTTTAAATGGATGTATAAAAATGAAGAAAAGTCCCAGAGATGTTCTTAATGCTTCATTCGAAAGATATTAGTAGCTGTTCGAAGGGAAAAATGTTAAACCTGTGTAAAAATTTGCCTTTTTGTTTAAAATTCCTTGTATAATTCCCAAACGTCTACTACTGGAGCACTAGCGCAACTACTGGAACACGTGTACCAATAGTGGCTCAAGCGATTTTATGTTAAAAAATTAGTTTTATCACTCTTTTTTATATTTTTCCCATATAGTAGAGGTTGAAATCTTTCTGTTGACGCCAAAAGATCTCTGCTAAGGCTTTTCGTTATTTTGTTATGATTTTTATAGCTTAGGTAGTCCACTAATGGCACCGGCACCCTAATCAAAAAGAAGTTTTTTATATTTTTCCAGATGTTTCGTCTCAGAATCGAGTCTTCTTCTTTCTTCAACTCGTTCATTTCGCAACGAAGTTGGCTGGAAAGAAGAAGTGAGCGTAGTGTTTGATCAAATTACGTTCAGTTAGAGTAAATTTTAAAGGTGAAGTGAATTTTAACGAAAGTAAAGATGAAATGTGGCTTGACTTAGTTTGAAAGTATCAAATTGTGTTAAATGCTTTGTGTATTTCTTTCTTTAGAGGACCGTTCGTAAATAACTCGCGATTTTGCTCAAAAGTGATTATTAATTTCATTTCAATATGGAAAAAGGTATTTATATTTTATTATGAGATTGAAAGCTTAAAACTAATGTGATTTTGCATTGACATACAGCGCTCTGCGGCTGAATTTTTCCATTGACTTTTGGAATCCATCACCGCTGAATCGTGAGTTTTTAATCCGTTCATCGAGAATTTGGTAATCAGTTCATCGTCGTGCAGTGCAAAAGGCCCGCTTTCATCAGGTAGTTAAACGGGTGCGCGAGTGAAGTCGTTAAAGTTCTTCTGTAACGAATTTTTCCAACCTTAGAACGTCAATTACTGAAGGAGAAGGTCCAGACACGTTATTCCATTTCGATCAATTTCCGAGATTTCGGTTTGTTGAAGCGTGACGCCAATTGAACGCGGCGAATCTCGATCATAACCCAAAGATCTGGCGACATTACTTCCCGCTCTGTGAAAAACTGTCGCTGTTCGCGATTATATGATCGGTCAAAGAATCTTCATTTGCCTCTATATGAAGTACTTCACTTCGATGAGTATTGTAATATCTATAAAAGTTGGGATCGCTCTTATGATTGATCTTGATCAGGTGCTCTAGATCATCAACGTCCACAAATGTTTACATTGATCCATTGTGATTTCGCATATTTTCCTAAATCGTCTCTCCTTTACGTTGCTTCAATTCGCATATCGCGATATGGATTGCCATATCGGAAACGAATTTCGTCCTCAAACTTATTCCATCTATTAAATCTATCATAGGAGAAGGTATCGACCGTGATTGTTTTATTTTATTGTTTTATGGCTATAGCGGTCATGCGACTCAAAGCTAAAGGGAGTCTATAGAAGCAAATGATGGAAACGTGCCTGTGTTGGTAGCAAAGCTCAAAGCTTTGAGCCAACCCTTTTCCAGTAGAGAAGCTAGGCAAAATACAGGACGCTTCGATGCTTACTGACTTTAAAAATGGCTTGCTCAATTTTCACCACCTAATTCTAAAAAGCTTTGAGTCGCATGACCGCTATATCTATAAAACAATAAAATTAAATCTATCTTCTTGGGTTAACCACCAATCGTGAGCTTCTCCCTTCAAACGATGATGTATGTTTTGCAATACATTAAATTTTTTCACACGGTTTCTTTTAACACGACTTATTTTTACACGGCTTTCGGAATTTTTTTTTTGCACAGATTTCGGAATTAACACGGCTTTTTTTCTTATTTACACGGATTTCAGAACTAACACGGTTCTTTGTACACGAATCCAAAAAGTACACATTTTTTATACAAATTCTGGAATAAGCACGGTTTTTATTTTAACGCGGATTTTTTTTTGTGCGGCACGTATCCTCCGTGTAAAAAAAAACCTTAGTGTAGTATTTTTTTTTCAGAAAACCCCTGCATGCTTTGTAAGTTTCTTGATTTTGTATAAAAAATCTTTACCTTGTGTCCAGCCATTTGACCGAATGCCGTTTGGCTGAACGACATTTGGCCGAATGTCGTCTGGCCGAACGGGTCTTTTGGCCGAGTGCCTTTTGAATTATTACAAATGCATGCAATAATTCACTATTGTTTTCAATTTCGACCAAACGGCATTTGGCCAAATGACCTTTGCGACGAAATGACGTTCGGCTATATGACCCGGAACCAATCCACTGTCTTCCGAAAATAATAAATTTCACTTCTCCATTCTAGACTTCCTTTACCGAACAATAGCGCTTGCTGAAAAGCTAATGGACACTTAGGAATAACGTTTGTGTTTCCGGCTTTTACTACTTTGTCGCAGAATACATCTTCCTCTATGGTCTCTCTCAGAGTCACTTTCCGATTCGCTGTAGTATTGTTTTTGCCTACTCTATTACCTTCCTTTCTTCTATTCCATTTATTTTTTTTTTACTCTTCGAAAACTCATCACCAGACTCAGCGTTCTATCACGTTGTTATGTTTCAAAACTACATGTTCGGTTATCTGTTAATTGAGAATCCCTGAATCGGAAATTATTACGCTCCTTCTAATAATCGCTCTCATCTCCAATCTTGCTTTTCCTGCCATTATCTATGTTTGCCTTCCGTTTCATTGATAAGTTCTGAAAACTTCTTTTCTAAAAACTAATTTTCTTTTTTTACTATCATTTTCTACTGATTCATTTTCTTAATTTTATTAAAACCTCCATTATTTCCCCTTAAATTCGTAAATCTTGCAATGCATTTCTAATTCGCATGTTCTAGCAATCGCCAAGTGTTAATTCTTAGCCTATTGAAACAATTGCTACCAACACTACACACTAAGCTTATTGGAAAAAGGCAGTTAATATTGATGATTAGCTCCTGACATGCCCAACCAGTCATTCAAAGTCATTTTCGACTTCGAGTGTTGGTTTAGGTGTTTTGGTTTTTTGTTGATCTAGGGGCCCGAGTCATGTGCACCCTTTGCCTCCCCTCAAATCCGGCCCTGGCGGCGTGGCGCTTAGCCATCCGATCCGATCGATGAAGCGTCGTCGTCGGTGTCGGTCGTGTGCCAGTCGCCGTCTAAACTCATCAAACGCTGCGGCGCTCTTCCGAGCGGTCTTCATTGCGGATTGGCTAAATAAAAATGTTAGATTTGGCAGGTCGGCGTCGTCGCGCCGGTGATGATCTCCTTTGTTGTGGCACGGATTTGGATTGCGCAGTCAGCCCGACTAGTACGGAAAAGGTGGAAGCCCGCGAGCTTGTAATGGGTCCTAAGCGGTTTGGTGTGCGGATTAGGTGCGCTCACACGTGGGAGGGTGCCGATTAGCGTAGATGGTTGTGGATTTTGTGCGTGGTCAGCTTTTGGTGCGTGCGGTGGTCATCATCGTGCTGACAGCCGTTGATTTAGATGCGGTTGATGAAGTGGAGGCTGGCTGTGGCAACCTTGTTGAAAGGCGAGGGAATCAATTTGTTCGTCGTAAAGAGTGATCAACGCAACTTTGGACAAAAAATGGTTCCTAATTAAGATGGACGTTTCGCTAGAATCCGTAAGAATTACTGTTTTCAACTTGCGTCAGAAGAGTTCACCTGACTTTTGTGTTGACAAAGCCGGGCACGAGTGGTCGTATGCATAACAGGAAATTGCATATTTAGTCGTTTTCACGATGACATGACAACGACCGCTACCACTTATCTACCTGGTGTCAACTTGTGTCACTTTTTGGCGCCAGCTGGGTCGCATCGTGCATCTTGATTTTCCTTTTAGCTCTGCAAACAACATGGAAACGTGAATCGAATGATGTTGGAAAGCGTTTCAAAATCACTAAAATATCACAGTGCGCATTGCAAGCCAGTGCTGTGCGTGCATCAATTTTTACTGCTAACTGACGGAAGTTTTGCTACTAACTATGGCAATAAAAAAAAACTACCACTTAAAGCTATTTCTCATTCCTATTGATCTTTTCAACCTGTAAGCGAAGTATGCACTTCAACAGAAAAGTAATCGCCTATCTCGATGCGTGGGAAATTTCTTGCAAGAAATGCTCAAGAAAAGCATTTTTCTTCGATCGCAGTACGCAGTTGAAAAGAAATGTCAATTCAAATGGAGCTCACTGTAGAAAATTTCTAAACCATTTCTTCCAAAGAAATTTTTACTTTTATTGAGCGGAACAGCATACCTAGCTGTAGAGGGCCAATGCCTTCGATATTTGATTGTACCCCGTTTGGCATAAAGTCGTTTGGCATAAAGTCGTTTGGCATAATGGTCGTTTGGAATAATGGCCGTTTGGCATAATAGTCGTTTGGCATAATGATTGAGTAAGAATGAATATCGGCATTTACGAATCTTTCACCGAGATCAACACCACTGAGCCCATAGCAATTTTTTTTTGTAGTTTCTCAATGAGCGTGGTGGTCGTTCAGAGATAATCCAAGCTATGAATGTCATAAATTGTAGTGACATTAGAGAGCATAATTAAATAAAACTCGTGACGGGTCTGGTGGAAGATCTTTTCGGAACAATAATTTTCTTCACATCCCAGAACATAAAGTATTGTTGAATTGTTGCGATATAAATAATTGAAAATAGTAAATTGGCAAAGAAAGTTTCGCAGTTATTAATAAAGGGAATGCACATATTTTGCTGCAGATCAAGCTCTGTTCCAGTTTGTACGTAATACTTGATGAAAATTACTTGGTAGAAGAAGGAAACATTTATTTGCAAAATATTAAAAACTCTTATCAAGAGATCTATTATTGCAGCATAATGCAAATATAGCCTATATAAAAGAGCAGATTTTTTTCGTTTAAAATGTTTAAGGCTGTAACACTAAATATCTTCTCACAACATAACTCAAATGAACAACACATTCAATATAAATTTTAATTTTGAAAGTGTACATCAAAAACACTGGCTATTATCGAAAGGAGGGAAAATGTGTGATTGAAACAATATTTTTCCAGCATATCTTGAAAGTAGATCTTGTGTTTGCAAAAAAATATGTTGAATATTTACAGGTTTTAAAGTAATTATTATTCTAACAGCACATCTGGCAAGAATTGCGAAATATATAAATGGTGAACATTTAGCTTGACTGAATAATAAAATTTAAAACAGTATAAATATAAAGAACAGCCTATTTTTAGAAGAAGGCAAAATATATGATTAAATCAATAGAAGATTGGACGCCAAAACTATTGCGGCATAATAAAACGAAAAGACATCAAAAATTGCGTTCAGAATCATAGCTCTTGTCCTACTTTTCCCAGAATGCCAGTTCCTAGAATGACTCGTTTCCCCGAAAAGTGATGCAGTTTGAATAAATGCTATAATAGTCTTTAGTGGCTGGAAGGTGAACGAGCAAGAACGATAAGCAATCAAAAGAAGTAGGTATTCTGTCATTCTTGGCTATACACATGTTGGCAAACATATTGAGGACGGTAGAACTCGACAGAACCACCAATTAAATAAAGAAGGGTGCATATCAGATGGCCAGTTCGTTCACCACCCTGAAATGTTTAAAGTTACGACAAGTATGAGTGACACAAACTTTTCGGGGAAGTGGACTTTTTGTTGAAGCGGGATATTCTGGGAACTGGTATTCGGGATACTGGCGTTCGGGGTAATGACATTCGGGGAACCGACATTACGGGAAAAGTAGCACAACCCATCAAAGTAACTCCAGTAATCGATTTCTCTTTTCGCTGATAACTTGAGCAGATCAATGTCATCAATTGCTGCCATTTTGTCAGTTGGGAACAACGAAATCTTAAAAGATTGATTGACTCTTTATTAAGGGGAAATTCAGCCCGAGGCTGGTTCATCCCGCTCTTAAAAGAACAGCATATGTATAAAAGAAGGTAAAATTTGTTTCAATTTCAAATCAACAGTTTTTATGCCTATAATTTGGTTACATCACATTTAAAAGAAATCCAATGTTTGAAAGAAGGGTAATTTAGTGCTAAATCTATCAAAATCTTCAGTGCAAAAAAATATTCCAATAGCGGAACTCAAAAGAAAAATTAATATTTTAAAGAAAGGTAATTTCTGCATAAATTATAAAATATTATTGACAATAACTTTACTTATATGCTTTAGTTTATTCAAGAGCATATGATTGTTGAATAAAGTGACATTTTTTATCAATTATTGTCAATTATTGACTCCGCAACAAGCCTAATGTCATCAGAAAGATTCAAAAGAAACGTAAAAACGAATCTCATCTTAAGAAATTCTTGGTTTCAGACTTATTATGCCAAATGACCATTATGCCAAACGACTTTATGCTAAACGGCTTTATGCCAAACGACTTTATGCCAAATGACCTACCACCCGATATTTCGTTGGACCCTTTGTAAAAGTTTGATATTGATGATAATACCTAGGGTATATTGGTATAATGCACCCCAACCGGGCAATACGCCCCACTTTATTTTCAAGGGATTGAGGCTTCTTTAACACGTAAATGTGATATTGCAATTATTTTGAAAATTTTCCGTTCTGCGATAGCCACCAGGCAGCTGTCAAAGTTCTACCGCAGGCTTGAAAATCATTGTAGCATTGAACGGAGCCATCTAATCGAAGTGTGCTAGCTAGGACAGGACGTGACAGCTCAACTAAGACTGCCCCGTTGTTTTTCAGTCGATAACCTTGACGATACAAAAGCCAGTGCAACCAGAATCCTTTTGAAGCAAATCTTGTGAACAAATTCAAATATCAAGGCTCATGATTTGGTTGTTTCTTACACGTTTCATTTATTCAGTGCAATAGAGGATGCTAGCTTATTTAAAAATCAGGTTTATATTAAAAAAACGGCGTTTTTTTAGAAAATGATACAATTTCCATTAGATTGCTTTGAAGTAAGTATTTTTAATTCATTTTAGCGTTGTAGGAGCACTTGCGGTAAAGTTAACATCGAATATAAATGAATTTGAAACAAAATGATTTCATAAAAATAATCGAGACTTTTGATCAAAACTCTAATTTATGAACTAGTAACACGGCCAGCCTAGCAACAAAGTGCCCTGTTGCAATCCAACTCAACGATGTGAAAGTAGGCCTTTGCCAAAACGAAAATCCAAAATCCATTTCGTAAAACAAGATTTCGTACATATAACGCTATTTTCATACATTGTACGAATTATTTGTATTTGAAAGAATTTCGCGTTTCAGTGACTTTACGAAATAATCGTAAGTTGTACGATATACAATTCGTAGATGTGCGTTATCGTGTTGTTCGTATTACGAATTGTTTAGTATTACGAAACTGATCGTTTAATCTACGAAATCATTCGTTGTTTTCTGCAACGAAAGGTTTCGTAGACACATTTCGTAAAATACAACATGACACGACCACAGCCGAGAGAGGTAAGAAGAAGCGCGTATAAATGTTCTTTCTGAATACGAAACAAACGAATTTCGATTACGAAATGTTTAGTACATTATAACAATCATTGTTTGTTTTGATTTAGACCTTGAATCATATTACAAAGCTGGTTGCATACATTTTACGAAACTGTTTTGTTACAGAAAACAACGAATAATTTCGTAGTTCGAACGAACAATTTTGTAATATAAAACAATATATATTTTCAGTGTAGCGTGGTTTCCAAGGTATCATCGCAGCCGATCGATGATGTTTTGTGAAAATCAGTAATGTGACTGCTTCGGTAGCTTTCTGTTCAACCGTAGAACGGAACGTTATCTCTAAAATTGCAAAAACATATCTTAGATATCCGCGAAAAAATGATGTTGCTCATATAAGATCTTTGGGAAGTATGAACAACCAATAGAAATACCAAAAATATCGAAAATCAGCTTTTTGGCGTAAAATTTTGGGTCCGACAGGCAAGTCTCGTAAATGAAGTCCATCCTTTAATATTGTACTTATCACAAAAACTTTAACCGGAAGACGACTGCTAATGGACCCTTTTGAGCTTAGCAAGTGGTGGAATTCTCCTTGGAAACATTTCTACAAAGCTGCGGAACTTTTTCTACGGGAGGGGCATATTGCCCGGTTTGGTTTGAAACGTCAAGATTTGGACCGTTTACAGAAATCGTCTTGTACTCTTTTTAGAAGCTACCTGGCAAGAGAAAGTTGCATGCAGAGCATGGCCAACTATGTAAATAACACTTTGGCATAAAAAACTATAGAAGTAATGCATTTGTCACTGCGATAGAGCAGTTTTTCCTTGGGGGGGTGGGGCGGGGGTCGTATTTTACGTGTTTACCCTACTTCTTGGAAATGTTTTGAATTCACAAAATCATTCCATGAAAGTGAGATATTAAGCTATCACTAAACGTCCTTCGGAATGCGTGAACTTTCAAGATTGTAACAGCTGATTAAAATTGGATAAACAATGTGCAACTAGTTCGATACTTTAGAGAAATTTTCCGAGCAGCAAATAAGAGCACCATCTGGCCATTATAGTGAGAAATTGAAGTGTACCACCAATCGTGATTAGTATATACGAGTTTGCTGGAATTGGGAAGGTCATCTTGAACTTCATAGGTGGGTATGCCGGGAGTTCTTAAAGATATTCTCAATCATCTGGGGGAGAAGAGGCACACATTTTTCTTTTTTGACGCAAAACTGATCGTGAAAACACTAGAAGAAATCAATAGGGTTTTGTTCTTCTTCGTCGTAAGCGCTACTATTCGTCGTATCAAACTTTAAATGTTCCACTACGGCGGATATTCAAACTTACCTGCAACATAGATTCATTATCCAAGTGTAATTTTGTGAAAGCTGTTATGGTTTGTATACTTGTACACCAAAAATGCAATAAATACTGTATTTTGGTAAATAACTTCAGTTCAATCATCCACTTTGCACTATTTCACCGAAATCGCATGGACGAACACGATTTGGGAGAAATGCTTAGCGATCGACTGAGCCACACCACTTTCCAACACAAGTTTCTTCCCGCCCCCGTGGGTGACTTACTTCGCCGGGCACTTATTTTCACTATGGAAAACCTTCGTACTTCTTCACTGAAGGATTTCATTCCAATCACACGCCGTAAAACTTCAATAAATCCCCAAATTTTACGAAATTTCCTCAACCGCCGCGTATAATTGAGAATGTAAACAAAGTTCAATCCGTCGTACTGAGAAAAAAAGCTTGTGCGCATCAATGTGTGCGCGACGCACGACGTAAAAATATGGTTCCTTTGATTGTGTTGTTTTCGCTGTACTGTGAGCAAATGCCATTATTGTATGGTCAAAGGGAATTGTGTTCATATGTTTGGGCTGAATTTTGATGACGAACAATTATTTTTAAAGGAAATTAGTATATTCCATCATGCTGAAGGAATGGAGGGAGATGCCCGTAGATCTATATATTCTAGTAAAACATTTTATTATAGCGTTGATATGTTGTATTTTAACCACTCAATACATACAGTGAACCGTAAGTTGTGAGACGAATCTGGAAACTGATTGCGACGGAGTTGAAAACGATACGACGGATTGAGAATACGGTAAGATGCATTTTTTTTTTGCATTATTTCAAAAAAGAATCAAAATGTTATTGTACAATGCTAAAGCCGTTTTGAGAAAGAATTGTTTGGCATCGGTTTGTATCAGCATCATTAACTGCAATACTGGGAAAATTGCAGTTCTCACTGATCAATGCTTAATACGATGGATACTAGCACATCACCCTAGTGAAATAAATTATCAACCAGTTGGAGCCATCAAAACGAAAAACGAACCCAATCTGGTAATTACCGGAAAGGTCTTCCTCAAAAATGGACGTTTGTATCGTTTTGTCTCAAATTCTAAACATAAAACAAATATATACACCATCTTTAGCCAAAGGTTGCTAAACATATGTTACATGATACAAACGATATACACAACAACCAGCAGATCAGTGAACTAATTTTGACGAAAAGTTTTTTCCGACTGGGTTGGACATCGAACCCACAAATCGCCTAAACCACTGACGTCGCTAACCGTAAGGCTAAGAACCCCTATTTTCTACTCATATATGAGAGTATAAACTACAAGTTAAGATTCAAAATCCAACAATATTTTGTGGTTTTACGCAGAGTATATATTCTTTAGCCTGTGCCAATAGTTAGCATTTTATTCTTTCTCACGAGCAGACGCCCACCAATAAAAATCCAATGCCGGCTTTGCCCCGTGATAGTGAGTAATAGATTGTTAGTACAATCTCATCAGTTGTAATGTTTCGTGCGTATTTTCTACCAAGAAACACCTGGCCGCCTCCCAGAAGGCGCAACCGATCGCGAAATATCCATACATCAGTCAGTGGCGCCCATCATTTCCAATGATTCCCGGCGAAAATAGCGAGGAATTTTAATACAAAATACTCCATAACAATTATCCCGATGAACCTAGAGAGTCTAGACTGACTCACGCAAGGTGCGTGGAATTTCGGGAGCACGGTCGTTACAACTGTTTCGTTATCGTAAATATAGAGTAGCGCTCGGTCGGTGGGATTGCTTTCACGTGCAGTTATTGGTGGAAAATGCGTAGGGTAGACGTGTCGATATTCGCCAAAGTAACAAAATCGACTAGATCCAATATTCACCATTCAAATTATCAATAGAAACACAACGTTTTCACATATTCCCTGTAAAACATGGATTGAAAGCCTTCGCTTAACGTTTTGACAGCATTTCAAAGACTTTTGATTGAATTATAAAAAAAATACTGGTACACCTACCCTACCGCGTGCCAGGGCAAAAAATCCTAACCATTTTTATGGATATACGTTTGCAACACCCGTGTGTCGGAACGGTAAAAAGTCCTGGTTTATTTGGGGTGTGTGCACTTGCCGCCGCATGTCAGTTGCTAACCAGATCGAAAAAGTGGTAACCTCGTAACTGGGTTCTATTACAGGCACAAGTTACGCTCTCGTTGCGATCGACGCGGCTCACGAAAGGAGGAATTAGATCTTGTTTAGTCTTTGAAAGTCGGCGATGACGCTGGCCGCATATGATGACGATGGTTTCTAAAACAGGGATCGGGCTGATAAAGAAGAAGGAGATTGTTGTTTTTAGAAATAGGAGATTTTATTAGGATGGATCTTCTAAAATGATTGGATTCTAAATATACCGAGAATCGCGGAATTTGAGACTGGTGTTATGCTGGTAGGTAATAATTTTACGAGCTGATGGAATTGCGAAATATTTTCAGCTCGCCAAGGTCGAATTCCTGAGCAACATCTGAGGGGAAAAATGGCATGTATGTCTGGTTGCGGGATTGTTAACATGCAATTTAAATGTTTGTTTGGAGATTTTGAATCCTAAACATTTCTTCATTATAATACGTCTAACCTGCTATGAATATCCATAAATGAAAGTTTAAACTGATTTGCATCGTTATCCTCACTTGTAACAAATGTTGTTTGTTCGCCATTTTGAAAACAGCAAATTATATGTTACCTTCTGTTATACTTTTTTCAGTATTAAACAGAATATTCTGTGTGAAATGAATAAATATAGTGCATTGCCAACATAAAATGTTGCATGTTTATTTTATTTTCCTGCCTCAGAAAATAGAACAAACGAAAACGAAGCAATGGTTTATTGAGTTCAATAAAGAGGCATTGCAGTTTACTTTAATGATGTTCCCTCTATTTAGAAGTAATCAAACTAAAAAACAGAATTTCCTCCTAATTTGCTTTAATTATGTGGCATCCAACTACACTTGACAGATGTCTTACATACCTTGTTACGCTCAAAACAACGCACCTCTAACATTCTACACTCTTTCCACTTAAAATTCTCAAACCACACGACGCGTCGAAATGAGTCATTAATCATACCTCTACGATCCTTCCTATCGCGGGTTTTCATTGTTTTTCCCATATAGTCTAGCTTCCTGTGGCTGAAAATAGCTCTCTCACGCACGTTAGTAAATTTGTCACCGAAGAAACGTCGCATGGGATCGTCAGCAGACGTCACAAGTCTTTGGTTCTTGCTTGGGCGTTCACGCGTTTCTAGCGTTCGATTCCTATCGGAGAACGAGGAAAAGCAATTTTCCTCGTTTTTGGTTGGTTCACAATGTTGTTTGTAGGTACCGTAATATCGGGTGGAATGGATATTTTTTTACATTATTTATTAATGTTATCAATTTGAACGTACAAAAATAAAAAGGTAGCAAAATAAGTGGAGTGAGTGTGTGTGAAGTGAAATAAACAAAATTTCCAGGAAAACTTTTAAAATTTTAAAGAAATAAGTACCACACATGGAACTACTAATCTATTGGCTTCATTATTTTCTTATTAAACTTACATAATTATATTTAGTTATAACAATTTCAATTTATATAAAAAAATATAGAACGAACTTCCATCCTACCGGTAGGTAAAAGTTTGAATTAAGAGCGGGGCAAAATTTCGCTGACCGCAATCCAAAATACAGTAAACTCTCCCTTACTCGATATTGAAGGGACCATCGAGTTAGGAAGGTATCGAGTTACAGAACACAAAACCAGTGGAACTGCGATCCAAGGGACCATCGAGGTAGCCATGAAAACCAACTTTTACTATGGTTCTCTAACTCGATATCGAGATACAGAATATCGAGTAAGGGAGAGTTTACTGTATTTATATTTTTGTGAAAAGGGAATCCCTAAAACAAAAGGGACCTAGAAAACATATTTAAAGCAATTTTTTCAATTTAATTTTTTCAAATCAATATTTTGCAAATTCAACAACACGATCACATTTGGCAACATATTTGCTAGTGTGTGCATAAATCTGATCGAATAATTTCGAAATTATGAAAACCTTAGAAGAAAGTTTTGTAAAATGAGCCATTAGATGCAGTTACCTCGCTAAACGGGGCAAGTGGGACCCATTCAGTTTCATGCGTCAAAAATAGGTCAGGGACGTGAAGGTTGTGATAAAAGCTACATACTCAGATGGGATTCAAACCCACGGCTCTTGTATGCTAGACAAGTGCTTTACCAACTAAGCTACCGAGCCACTTGGTGACTCAGATGGTTACAAGATTCGAATTCAAATCACATCAGATCATGCACTCTTCTAATAATCCATATTCATCTATCTCTTGTATACTACAAATTCAGAAGAATAAAAATTCAGAACTTGTCAAAAAAGTGTTATTTTTCATCACATATACAAGAGGTTTTTTGATGGACGACTTACAGTCAAACTCAGTAGTCAAACTTCCCGCGGGCCTTTGTTGGATATATATGAGTTGCGACTCACTTGTTACCCAGTTAACATTTTGGTTGGTATAACTTTTGTTATACATCATTCTATATGAATTAATTCAATCGTATAGAATGCACGAAAAGGCTATATACCTACCAAAGTGGAGGCTATATGCGTACTTGGCACGACTTTTTCGGACTTTCTGCGATCAGATATACGATGCCACAAAATTTGAATGAAATTAAAAAAAAAGTTTACAGCGAGTCTCGAACGCGGGTCCTCTGGATCAAGAATTAGGCACTTATCCACTGCACCACCAATGGTTGCATATCCAATGGGTGATTATTTGCCAATATTAATACTTGTTTCACGTACAGCGACACATACTTTGTTGTTCTTTGAGGCCCATCGTCAACAGATGCCAAATTTGGATGGCAATTTTGCTAAGTTATTGCGATTTCATACGATACTTTCTGGATTGATATATGTTCTATCAGTTTATATAACATAACGCGATTCTATGTTGCACTATTTACGACATGTTTTGTTGTCAACACAGATTGTCGTTTATGAATCGTATTGGGGATTTATATACAACTTGTATTGACATTGATAACGCTTAATATGGCATCTTGTGTGATTCTGATTTTGGACGCATGAATATGTGATTTTGGATGCACATTCTTATACGATACGTGGTTCACTGGGTATGATCTTATTATATAAGGATTATATTTATTAAGTCCATAGAATCAAATACTTATTAATTGTACATGGCGAGATCTTGATTTCACATTCTGCGTTACATATTGCTGACCAGAGACAAAACGTAATCTTTTTCATTTTTTATTCCATGAACAGCACTTAATTTTGTGTGACAATCATGACTGTTATCAAGTCTTGAAATTTCAATACAAATTAAAAAAAAAAAAGCTTTTCCTGCCAATTAGCTTAAAAGCGTTATAAACCTTTTGAAAGCTTTGAGAGTGTAATTTCCATATAAAGGAAGTTGGTAAAGCTTCTTACAGTGGTTGAAAAAACTTCCTTCCAGCAGCTGGAAAAGCTTCCTACCGAAAGCTGGAAAAGCTTGCTTCCCAAAGCAGGAGAAGCTTCTTTCTAGAAGCAGGAAAAACTTCCTTCCAAAAGCTGGAAAAGCTTCCTTCCAAAAGCTGAAAAAGCTTTCTCCCAGAATCTGAAAAAAAATCCTTCCAGATGCTGGAAACGCTTTCATCTAGAAGCTGGAAAATATTTCTTCCAGAAGCTGGGAAATCATCCTTCAAGAAGCTAGAAAAGCTTCGTTCCAGAAGCTGAAAAAGCTTCTTTACATAAGCTGGAAAAGCTTCCTTACAAAAGCTGGAAGTGCTTCCTTCCCAAAGCTGAGAAAGCTTCCTTCCAGAAGCTGGAAAGGCTTCCTTCATTCCAAAAGCTGAAAAGCTTTCACCCAGAATCTGGAAAAGTTTCCTTCCAGATGCTGGAAAAAAAATCCTTCCAGAAGCTGGAAAAGCTTCATTCCCAAAACTGGAAAAGCTACCTTCCAGAAGCTGGAAAAACTTTCTTTCAGAAGCTTGATAAGCTTTCCTCAAGATGCTGGAAAAGCTTCCTTCCTGAAGCTGGAAAACCTTTCTTCCAGAAACTGGAAAATCATACTTTTAGAAGCAAGAAAAACTTCCTTCAGAAGCAGGAAAAACTTCCTTCCAGAATCTGGAGAAACTTCCCTCCAGACCTGGAAAAACTTCCCTCCAGAAGCTGGAAAAGCTTCTTTACAGAAGCTGAAAAAACTTTTATCCAGAATCTGGAAAAGTTCCCTTCCAGATGCTGGAAAAACTTCCATCCAATAGCTGGAAAAGTATCCTTCCAAAAGCTGGGAAAGTTTCCTTGCTGAACCTGGAAAGGCTTCCTTCCAGAAACTGGAAAAGCTCCTATCCCAAAGCTGGAAAAGCTTTCTCCCAGAATCTGAAAAAAAAAATCCATCCAGATGCTGCAAAAGCTTTCATCTAGAAGCTGGAAAATCGTTCTTCCAGAAGCTGGAAAATCATCCTTCAAGAAACTAGAAAAGCTTCGTTCCAGAAGCTAGAAAAGCTTCTTTACATAAGCTGGAAAAGCTTCCTTACAGAAGCTAGAAAAGCTTCCTTTCCAAAGCTGAGAAAGCATCCTTCCAGAAGCTGGAAAGGCTTCCTTCATTCCAAAAGCTGAAAAGCTTTCATCCAGAATCTGGAAAAGTTTCCTTCCAGAAGCTGGAAAAAAAATCCTTCCAGAAGCTGGAAAAGCTTCATTCCCAAAACTGGAAAAGCTACCTTCCAGAAGCTGGAAAAACTTTCTTTCAGAAGCTTGATAAGCTTTCCTCAAGATGCTGGAAAAGCTTCCTTCCTGAAGCTGGAAAACCTTTCTTCCAGAAACTGGAAAATCATACTTTTAGAAGCAAGAAAAGCTTCCTTCAGAAGCAGGAAAAACTTCCTTCCAGAATCTGGAGAAACTTCCCTCCAGACCTGGAAAAACTTCCCTCCAGAAGCTGGAAAAGCTTCTTGACAGAAGCTGGAAAAACTTTCACCCAGAATCTGGAAAAGTTGCCTTCCAGATGCTGGAAAAGCTTCCATCCAATAGCTGGAAAAGTTTCCTTCCAAAAGCTGGAAAAGTTTCCTTGCTGAACCTGGAAAGGTTTCCTTCCAGAAACTGGAAAAGCTCCCATCCCAAAGCTGGAAAAGCTTCCTTCCCAAAGCTGAAAAATCTTTCTTCCAGAAGCTGGAAAAGCTTCGTCTAGAAGCTCCTTCTTGGACCTGGAAAACATCCATCCAGAAACTGGAAACGCTTCCTTCCACAAACTGGAAAAGCTTTCTCCCAAAATCTGGAAAAGTTTCCTTCGAGATGCTGAAAAAACTTCCATCCAGAAGCTGGAAAAGCTTCCTTCCAGAAGCTGGAAAAGCTTTCTTCCCAAAGCTGGAAAAGCTTCTTTTCAGAAGCTTGAAAAATTTCCTTCCAGATGCTGGGAAAGCCTCCATCAAGCTGGAAAACCAGCACCTGGAAAAGCTTCCTTAAGAAGCTGGCAAAACTTCCCTCCAGAAGCCGGAGAAGCTTCCTTCCAGAAGCTGGAAAAGCTTTCACCCAGACTATAGAAAAGTTTCCTTCCAGATGCTGAAAAGCTTCCATCCGGAAGCTGAAAAAGCTTCCTTCCAGAAGCTGGAAAAGCTTGCTTTCGGAAATTTCCTTCCAGATGCTGAAAAAGCTTCCATCCAGGAGCTGGAAAATCTGTCTTGCAGAAGCTGGGAAATCATCCTCCCAGAAGCTAGAAAAGCTTCCCTACAGAAGCTGGGAAAGCTTCCTTCTAAAATCTGGAAGAGCTTTCTTCCAGCTGAGAAAGCTTCTTCCCAGAAGCTGAAAAAGCTTCCTTTCAAAAGCTGAAAAAGCTTCCTTCCCAAAGCTGAAAAGTATTCCTTCCAGAAGCTGGAAAAGCTTCCTCCCACAACGGATATGCAAGCATTATTGTGTGTACGTGTACAGTAGACACCAGAGTGATGAAAATTGATAGCTGTCTGTACTATTTAATAGCAAACATGATTGTCCATTAGCTGATTACTGAACAAGTTCCTCATTTTTTGGGTCTCCGAAACAAAAAATGTAACTTAACAAAAATACCACTATAGAAGGTAGCCACGCCTAAAGGTAGGCGATTTCGTATGGAGTTTCTAAAGGCAGCTAAAGTATCGGATTTTCCATACAAAGCGATCAACTATGGTAAGCTAGATCTCAGTTATTTATGAACTTATTCTAATGAATTTCGACAGCACATCTGACATTACTTGAATTTTAACATATATTTTCAAATATTTTTTTCCAATCGCTTATTTACTGAAGTGAAATTTCCGACGAAAAATTAATAATATAATTTACACTATTATCTCAATTTTCGAACTAGATCGGGGGTTCGTAATTATTTATGATATTTAGCTATGGCATAAAATCTAAAATCTTACCATGAGTAAACGTAGTATTGTATTGATTTATGCTGATGTTCTTGGTTCTCCAAGAACTCCATGTAATATAGGGCATAGGATCTATAAGTAAACGTAGTTCTAGGTCCTTCAAGGACTTCACGGAATGTAGTCCCTAGAATCTACAAGCGTAAGCAGTTTTATATTGATGGTATTTATTTATAGCATATAATCTCAATTCTTCATATAAGTTAATGGAGTTTTATTGTATTGATTTGTACTGACGATGTTCGTTCTTCAAGGACTCCATGTATTACACCCTTAGGTTTTACAAGCGTAACCAGTATTCTAGTAATAGTAGTTTAGTTTTGGCATATAATCTTAACACTTCATATGAGAAAACGGAAAATTGTTCTGACTCATACGCATGTTCTTTGTCCTCCAAGGACTACATAGAATACAGTCGTTAGGATCTACAAGCCTAACCAATGGTTTATAGATTTTTTTCAATACTATAAAAGCCCAGAACCATGCATAACAGTAAACGAGGTATTGTATTAATTTATTTCGATGTTTTTTTGTTCGTTCAAGAACTCAATGGAAAAGAGACTTTAGAATCTACAAGCGTTAGCAGTTGTATATTGCATGACTGCCCAACGAATTTCCTTAACCGGAGGTCACCATATTGGATTTCAAAATGTCATAGGTCATCGATTTTTGATATTACCTTGTCGTGCCCATTACGAAAAAAAATCCATAAGGCGTGGTTTTCAACGCTTTTTCCAAATTGGAGGTCGTCATCTTGGATTTCAAAATGGCGCCGGTCATCGATTTTCGTCATCGCCTTGTCGTGCTTATTCTGAAAATAGCCCAATTGCATGGGTTTACAACGGTTTTCTTCAACCGGAGGTCGCCATCTTGTATTCAAAAATGGCGTCGGTCATCGATTTTCGTCCCCGTTCCGAAGATACCCATATTGAAAGGGGTTACCAACGATTTGTCCCAACCGGAGCTCATTCCATTACATAATTTCCCACATTATTGTCAAAACTCATTTTACGCGCTTCGTAAAAAAGCGATTTAAATTTGTTTTTTTCATAAAAAAGGTGTCGTGAATTAAATTTTCGTAAAAAAAGACTTCGTAAATTGAGGTTCTAGTGTCTCTGAAAATTTAAAAGTCTTACACAAAAACTGTTTTCATCGAACTCAAAATTAACAACTTTGCTGAAAATACCATTAAACTATTCCTTCAATTTAGTTTAATCATGCCAACTATGAACGTTAATCGAAAAATTCATTTTAGTTAAGCCGGCATTGCTTTTGAACTCGTGGTTGGAAAAATTACTCAAAAATATATGTTGAAATTCAAGTTATGTCTGACGAACTGTGCAAATTTTATTTAAGTCGGTCCATGAAGAACTCAGACCTATTTCTCTCAAACAGTGGTTCTCAATCTTTTTAAAGATGCGACCCCCTTACAAGTTTTAAAAACATCCCGCAAACCCCCAAAAATGGATGTTTTTCAAAACAATGTAGGACAGGTGTACCAGTTATGGCCATAGTGGTTCCCTATTTCACTATACGTGATAACTTGAATGTCTCTACATTTTGAAAAGTTTTGAATGTTTTAGCAGTTAGATATAGGATATATATTAATGTTAAAACATTCAAAAAGATTAAAAATTTGAAAATTATAGTATGCAATGTACGGCCAAATAGGGAACCACTTTGGCCATAACTGGTAAACTTTCCCGTTTGAAAAAAAAAAAAAATTCAGCTTTCAGGATATGTCAACTTCTATGGATGCTCCGGATCTTCCAGAGGACCATAAGGTGACCGTGACCACAATCGGCTGCCCATCGATATTAGTCGGGGATACATAATTTCCGTTTTCTGTTAAATTAGAGGGGTTTAAACACCATTTACTATTATTAATTTGTTCAGAAAAGGAATATGATAGATTTTTCACTCGGCAGGAGGACACCGGAATAACTCCGGCCATAGAAAATAAATTGTTCTACTTGTGCCAGCATATGAAACTGGAAGCCTTTCAGCCTTTCAGTGAAAACCGCATCTAAATCAGTTGAATTGAACGTTCACAATAACAATTTTTAAAAAGATCGTAACCCGGTCGGATTCGATTTAATCAACCCCAAAATGCAACTATCTGGTATAATTATCCATATAAGTTTTTATTTGGGCCTATAGTCAAAAGTTTTCCAAATATTTTTCAAATAACACGAACAAAAAACAACTTTTTTGAAAGGATCGTGTTCAAATCCTACAAAAAGTAATGCAGAGATGGACGTAGAAAGAAGCACTGACATGGGGATTTGCTCGGTAAAATTATCTAAAAGTCTTCCATAAAATGCACAGAAAAATTTGTTGCAAAACAAGAGTCTAGTATCTTTCAGAAAACCTCCCGCTGAAGGGAGTTGAAAGTGCTGGGAATAAGATACATCTCTCTGATTGGAAACACTTCAACAAAAAATTGCATCAGCAATTAGACAAAAATATTCGTAAGGATTATTAAGTAACGATTTCCTTTGGAATCTTACATACAAATTCTCACAAGATTTGAAAGTATCCACACAGAAAAAAATCCGTTCTCGTATCCGTGAACAGCAGACGTGAACTCGTCAACAACAAAAATACACCGTGAACTAGATCATGTTTATGTGACCATTTGTGGTAGTTCATGGTGTATTTTTGACAGTTCACGTTTTCCAGAATTCTTTTTTGAGCGTGCACGGAAAACTTGCCAAATAATTTATATTGTAAGGAATCGACTACCACCTTTAGAAGCTGCTATGGATATTTTGAGAGACTTGCTTATTGGCTTCTTAGGAACCAATTGGGCTTTTTAGGAGCCAGCTATCAGTCTTGGGAAAAATATTTTCAAATTGCTCCAAGAACTCTCGAAAAACGGATATATACTTGTTTTCAATTATGAATCGTGGTTTTTACGGCTAACCAGCCGAGTGGAAGTTTAACAACTACCGAAAAGCTAAACATTACATATAATTTGCAATTGGATTAGATGGACAAATTGATGTGAAGATTTGCGAAAAAGTTACACGTCTTCTCAGAGAGAATCGAACTCACGACTCCCCGATCTCTAGTTGGGGTGCGTTACCACTACGCCATGAGAGGACTCATAAACGCAGAAGTTAACCTGAATTCGATTTCAGCTCAAAAATGGCGTAGTGGTAACGCTCCCCAACTAGAGATCGGGGAGTCGTGAGTTCGATTCTCACTGAGAAGTCGTGTAACTTTTTCGCAAATCTTCACATCAATTTGTTCATCTAATCCAATTGCAAATTATATGTAATATTTAGCTTTTCGGTAGCGGATATATACGTCAAGAATCTTTGCAGAAATCTACCAAAGATTACTATTATCGAAATTAGTAGAAACTCTCATCAAAACCCTAGAGATAGATTGCAGAAGATTCCGCGAGTGGTTTTGATGGGGACACTGATGGGAGTTTCAAATTTCTCTAACCCTGCCGATAATCAACAGGGTCCCGAAGCATTTTTTGAAGATTTCGTAAGTAAGCTGGCAAGAATTCAACCGCATATAATCGAGAATTTCCTTAATATGTCTCCAAAAATAATTTTAAAAATAGAGATTAAGATATTTCATATACATAGCAAAAGTTTGCAACGATGTAATAATGCTCTCTTTTAACAAACTGACTAAGAGATTCCTCACATTCATTCATTATGCAGAATAACAACTTTAATTCTCAATGGCTTCGCGGGGTCCCCAAGGGGTCCGCGAACCACCGGTCGAGAAACCCTGAATAAACCATTTTGTGTGGAAAATCGAAAATGTTTCGTCAAATATTGTATACAAACAAAATTGAAATGAAAACAAAAAACGAATCAAAAGTCCGATATCTCAAAACACTTTTCTTTGCGTGAAACATCTTCCTCTCCTCTTTTACGAAACATTGATTGATGTGGCTTGCTTCGGCGCAAGTTTTATATTTTATTCATTTCTATAAAAATAGAGTGATTCAAGGTTAATCATGTGAGAATCCAAACATGGCTGTCACAATGACCAGCTTGTGTCTCTACGCACGATTCCAAATGCATTTTCAACCAATAACCAATTATTGGAAGACTGATTTGGAAGAAGTCAGAGCTATTATTAAAGAACGGAAGTATGAAAGCACCTGGCGATGATGATTTTTTTACATTCTCATCAAGACGCTTCCAAATAGAAGTTTATCATTCTATCATTCTGCAACATTGAAAAGATCATCTTAAACAGAATGATGATCCACATAAACGATTTTGTATACTCTATCAATATGAACTGGCTGTTGAATACCAGGAAGAAAACTCTGCAGAGGTTAAAAAAATGAAAATGATTTTGATGTTCCCTCTCTGGCATAGTACTTATAAATTACAAAGAATATCCAATGTTGAATCATCAGTGCAAATGTCGCATAAAATTATCAAGAATTTTAGAGAAATATTGTTGTTTTCTTCTATTGCCATATAATACGTTATATATTTGGGTTAAGTTAGGTTATCTTTAGGTTAGTTGAATCGTTTTATTCTCTTATAAGCTGTAAAAATTCTGAACTGCTTCGGCTTATGAAATGTAATATGCTGTTAACATAATGTTAATAAAAGTTTACAAAGTTGTATCAAATAAGGATGATAATGTTGTCTAGCACAGTACACTTAAATTTCAGAAATGAATGTAATGTTTGAAATAATACTAGAAATTTTAAGACATTAATCTGCAGCAATAACGAACTTACGAAGTCGATGCTCTTATTTTAATCGTTTTGTCAGTTTGGGTTTCTTTTGTGAGATTTGTGTCTTCTTAGATTTAGTCCATTATTGGATTTGGATTCCAACCTATTTCACCGTAGCAAAATTATCGAGTTCGTTCATCTTTGGAAACTTCTTAGCAAAAAGTGAAATAGCGTGACAAATTGATCAATTTCACCCGATTTAACGGTATGCTCAAGGAACGATAGCCGCCACTTGATCTGAAGAGCGCTGTCTTATGAAGGCAGAGTAGGTTCAGCGTTATATTGTGCATTCAATTTTCATACAAACTACTGAATGAGAATTGATTGTTGTGACTTATTTGGGACTTTCGTCGAACGGTGAAAGCATTCTAATTGTGCTTGTAGAATGCTTTCCAACCTCATGCCAACCCTGGTTAATTAGTTCACAATTTTCATTTTTCGTTCACTTAACTGTAGGTAGGACTCTTCAGTGATTTTCCCTTTCGCCGGTTTGGCTTGGTCTTTTGGGAGCGTTGTTGTTGCGGCGCAGATAGCCTCAGCAGATACATATGTTTAGAGTATTCGGAAGATTTAGAATAGTCGTTTGGCGTTCCCCTCCTCGGCGCCGCGCCCCCATCAGATGGTTAATTTTAAAATTTCAATGTCATTTTCTAGTGTGATGTGTTCCTCAAGTCTGACTTTTGCTCTCTGTTTTTGGTTCGTTTTTTTGCAGAACACGCCGGAAAATTGGACTAGCATCATCACAATCGTGCGAACATCCCGGCAGACGTTGTAGTGTAGGCGGGTCGGTCGGTTCGCGTTTCGGTTTTTCAGTTCGCAACAGCCGCTTGATGCACGCTGACACGTGAAACCCGTATCGTGGGGTCGTGAAATTCCGCGGGGTTCGCGGGTCCTCACATCATCCCCCGTTCTACTAGATTCGAGTTTGCGAACCCTGGCAGGGACGACCATTGCCAGGGGGGTGAAGGTGCTGCTGCTGGTGAGGAACAGGAAGACGACCTCTCGCGACGGTGCACCACGACGACCATGACGACGCTGTGGTCCTCGCCCAAGTGTAGGGCCTTCACCGTGGTCGGTTTCTTGGTGGTGCTGCTAGTGACGATCATAGTGACTTTTATGCGCCATGGAAATAGCAATCCACAGCCTCAGCCGGCGCCTCCAGCGGGAATCGGTGCCACAGTGGTCGCGAGTGATAGGGGGATCAGTACTACGGGGAGGACAACAAGCGGGATTAGGAAGCAACCCGGGGGTAGTGATGCGGTGCCGGGTTTAGTGCCGGAGGGTCCACCGGGTGGTGGATATGGAGCGGATAATGGCAGCAAAAAAACAGGTGAGTGAAATTTGGGAGTTGGGAAGCATCTTGCTCTCAGCGCTTCAGAGCGTTAACGGTAGGGTAACAAGCTTATAACTTCGTTGTTTATTGAACTCTGACAAGTGAAACCGTGTTGAATTTCCTATTTTCCAATGAATGATCCTGATATAAACCGATTATTAGCGCATTTGCTCAAAAGGACACGCGGCGTTCCCCAGATGAAAGGAACAACCGCGGTTTTGATCCCTTTTTACTTCATTTTTATGGGAGACCACATTGCAGTGTTTCATCGAGCGCGGTTGTTCTTTTCCTGGACCATTCGCCGCGCGGAATTTCGGGCAAATGCGCGATTTTGGAAACTTTACAACAGCCGCGCGGTTTATCATACCCAGCGGATCAGACAATACAAACAGTTTTATCACAGGGCAACTTTAACATCGAGGAGAAAAAGTTCAAAAGATCTTGTTTGATAATTGGTTATAATTAAACGAAATAATTACTTACCGTCGCCTATTTCTTTTATCCCCATTTCATATTTTATTCTCAGATCCATGACCATCCATGGGCGGTTCAATATTTAAAACTGTTTTAAATCCACACTGCCATATGTTCCTTATCATCCTCACCATAAAAATAGAGTTCTGTAGAAGGTTTATATAGAAATTATTATCGGGAAATTTTGAGAAATGTTCCAAACATACTAGTACTGAAATGTAAGTACAAACTTATTATTCTATAGTAAAATCTCATTCTTCAAACTATAATAAAGAAATTTGCTGAAAAATAAAGTCAATCCGACGGATAGCAGAAGAGATAATTGCTATTATTTAGCTTAATAGGAGATTATAGTTGCAGGGCTATACATGTACGAAAATACCAATCAAAATTAGCTTAAAAGGAATTTGTTTCTTTAGAAACATTCTTCATTAAGGTTTAGAGAATGAACTTTCAATATGGGATGATAAGTTTCTACTTACATTACAGTACTAGCATGTTTGGAATATTTCTCAAACTTTCTCCATAGTAATTTCCATATAAACCTACATTGTCTTTGGGCCACCTTTAAATCACCACCTAAAAAGAAAAATAATCTCAGCACACTATTTTTATGGTAAGGATAGTAAAGAGCATATGGGAGATTAGATTTTCAAACATTTTAAAAATTGAATTGCCCTACTGACTATTCCCCTCCTTTTTTAAAATGTGAAAATTTTAATGAAGTCAATTCCACTTACTATTTGTCCGCTTCTTTTGAATAACTGTGGCACCTCTAGTTGTCGTAGCTAGATTTTCATTACAGCCTTTTAATCCAGAAGAATAGGTTATTGAGTAATAAAATTACGTGAAGATGCATACACATCTACAAAAGTTATCGAAGATATAACACAAAAGACATGAGAGAATTCTATACAGTATCGTTGAATACCCAACAAAGTCGGTAGAAATTATCACAAAAACTCCTGAATTTCCTAATTTCGAATCGATAATTTATCCTTGAAAACGGAGTTTCTACGCAATGGAACACAGTGCTCAGCTATAAATGACAGAAACTCCTCTGTGAAACAAAAATTAAGCGATTTTGGGGTTTTTCTTAGGAGTAAGAATTGAACACAATTCCTCCAACCCATAGAGGTCTACAAGTAAACTTCCACAAACACCAACGCACGTTCAATCTTACACTAGTCGATTACCTCAGAATGAAAACATATCGATGTTTGTTTGACGTCATTTGAGCTTTCGGTCAACGTCAGTCCAACAAGGAAGTGAATGTTCGGCAGCCATTTTGTTTATATTTGCTATCTCACAGCAAACAAAAGCAATGTTGTGACAGTTCTCACAGCAAACAAAGACAATTTTGTCAACATTGCACTACTAGGCAGGCAATTGGATTGGTCTTTTATTATTGTATGTATTTATTTAAGTGCGGATGATATACTTTTCAGTGTACAACACATTAGATCTGGCTAGAATGTTTTGAGCGTGATCTGAATGGACAGTTCCAAAGACAATAAGCGTGATTGAGAAGTCAGATGGCGGAATGGGTCGAAGTTGAAGTGTTTTGTGGATCCAGACACTACAACCTTTACTCACACTTCAAAAGATATCTGGAGTGACCCGTCCGAACAAAGCAGGACTCGCGGAGTTGTGATGGCACTCTTTTTTGATGGAATTTTGCTCTGTTGTGTTTTGTGTCACATCTTCCTCATTAACTTTTTGATGCCTCCCTGTTTAGCACTTTTTCGCTCTCTCACAAAGACGCAAAGACAGCTGCTCTATAGTATGCAACCGAACTCTGGTGACGTTGGGGGGTATTATCAAGTCTGTTTATCAACTAAATGGAAATTGTAATAGATTATTGTAAGGTTCCATCAAGTTGTCTTATTATATGTCAAAAAATCCTGAACATCTCGCTATGGTCGAAATGTTATATGTGTTCACCTTTTTCCCTCTTTTGTTAGAGTTGTTGAATAATTTACGCATTCGGTTGTATTTTCTATTAATTTTGTTGTTTAATTCAATGTAGGTACCACATTATGAGCCCGAGCTCCGTTTAGCACGAAGATAATTTTTCATCCTAATTCTGAATTAACTATACCCATTCTAAGGATTCCATCAGAAGTTCCTTCTGGGTTTCCATCAGGTGTCCCTATAGAGATTCCATCGAAATCTTCTCTAGGGATTTCATCAAGAGTTTTTCTGGGGATTTCATCAGAAGTTCTTCTAAGGATGCTATTAGGAATTTCTTCAAGGACTCCATCTGAAATTCTGCCAGAGATTCATTCAAGAATTCCACTTGAAACACCTCTAGGGATGCCATCAGTAGTTCTTCTAGCAATTCCATCAAAAGTTTCTCCAGGGATTCGATAAGGAGTTCTTCTTTGGATTTCATCAAGAATTTCTTCAATGCTTCCATCAGGAGTTCCTATAGAGATTTCATCCGAAGCTTCTCTAGGGATTGCATCGGAAGCTTCTCTAGGGATTACATCAGGAATTTCTCTAGGGATGCGATCAGGAGTTATTCTAGGGATTCCAACAGGAATTTTTCCAGAGATTCTATCGGGAGTTCCTTCAGAATTTCCATCAAAAGTCCCTGTGAAGATTGCATCGGAAGTTTCTTTAGGAACTCCATCGGAAGCTTCTATTAAGAGTTTTTCTGGGGATTTCATCAAGGACTCCAGAACTTCCAGAGATTCCTTCAAGGATTCCATCTGGAAATCCTCTAGGGATTGCATCAGGAGTTCTTCTAGCAATTCTTATATAAGTTTCTCCAGGGATTGCATCAGGCGTTCTTCTAGAGAGTTCTTCTCGAAGGATTCCATCGGAAGCTTCTCTAGGGATTCCATCAGGAGTTCTTCTAGCAATTCCATTAGAAGTTTCTTCAAGGACTCCATTCAAAATTCTTCCAGAGATTCCATCAAGTATTCTTCCAGCGATTCCCCAAAGGATTCCATCTGAAACTCATCTAGGGAATCCATCTGAAGTTCTACTTGTAGTTCCACCAGAAGTTTCTCCAGGCATTCCATCAGGAGTTCTTCTAGAGATTGTATGGGAGGAAACTAAAATTTCTGAAAATTACCAGGAACTCAAAAGTGCTTATTTGAGGCTGATATTTTGTACAACTTATATCGCATACTAGGTGAATTGTCAGAAAATAATTCTGATAGAAATTTCATTGCTATCACATTACCAGGCCCATTTATAATCTCAATGTGACTGTTATGCGGTTATAATTACCAATGTGACAAAACAACTTAATATTTTTTTCGAATTTTCTAGAACAATCTCATATATTTCAGTAAGTTGATCGAAAGTATTTATCATTTGATGACTCCCCATGGAATTAACTCCATTTTGTCAAACATGTCGAATGTGACTCTTTTGCAGTTATGGGCAGATCAATATTCAACTAGAAATTCATCCAGGAAGCTTCTACAAAATTCCAAAAGATCATTCCCTTCCACTTACTCAGAGGATTAAACAAAGCCTTTTTCTTAATGCCTTCAGGTTGAATCCAGCTGGGTGATTTTTTTTTAATTTCTAAAAAATCCATGGATTAATTTCTTGAGAAATCCTTGGAGAAATCACCACAAAAGTCACAGGAGAAATTCCCATAGAATTTCCTGGAGAAATTCATTAATAAAGTCAAATTTCCATGAGTCGACATCTGAAGGGACCATCGACTCATGGAAATATCGAGTCATGGAACAGAAATGCTTTGTAAAGCTGTTTGAGGTGACCATCGTACCAACCATGAAATTATGTTTTAGTATGGTTTCATTAGTTGATATCGAAGCATGGAAAACTGAATCATGAAGCTAATGGAACAACTTTTAAAGCAATCCTGAAGGATTGCCCAGAGGATTTTCTAAGGTAATTCGTGGTGGATTCCTTGGAAAAATGCCTACATACAAGAAATACTGGACGGAATTGATGGATAAATCCCTTCAGGAATCCTCGGAGGAATTTCCGGTAGATTCATGAAGTAATTTCTGAAGAAATCCCAGGTCAAATGCCTCGTAGGGTCCCTTTATTGATACCAGGAAGGATATTTGAAAGAAACACTGGAGGAATTCTTTTTCAGTATTTCTTGTAAATCCCTGTAGGCTTCCTGGTGGAATCCTTGGAAGAAATTTCTTGATGAGTCCTTTGAAGAATGCTGGGTAAAATCACTGTAAGAGTTTCTGGAATTTCTAGAGAAAATCGTATAGGAATCCTCTGAAGAAATCCCTGAAATAATGTTTGGACTAATCGATGAAGGGTTTTCTGGAGGAATTCCTAGGGAAATCACTAGAAGAATCACTGGATGATTTTTTAATAAGAGCAATGCCTGGTGAAATTTTTGATGGAATCCCTGTAGTTATTTGTTGGTAGGAATTCTTTAAGATTCCTGGTAGAATCGCATGCAAAGAATCCTGAAAGAATCTTTAGGAATTCCTTGAAGTTTCATTGGAGGAATTATTTAATAAATCTTGGAATTTTTTTTTCGTTGAATTCTTTTTTTTTTCATTGTATGAATCATTGAAATAATCCCTGGAGTAGTTTTTGGATAAATCCCAGGAGAAATCTGTGATGTGATTCCTGGGTAATGCATTATGGAATCATTGGAACTGACTTCTAGAGGAATTCCTGAATGTATCTCGTAAGATGTCCTGCAGTCAAAATTCTTTATCTGATCAATTACTTCACTCGTAGATTTTAAGATCTTTCCATCAGCGAGTTCTTGGATGACTCTGCACAGATAACACCTTTGACCGTATTGGTAATAAATTGTCGGAACCCATTTTCTAGCTGACGACGATATCGCGTTCAGCGGATACCCGGTCAAATTGCAACGCAGCATCACGCATGACAGAAACGCCAAAGTAGGTAGCCCTAATTTCGAGATAATTGAATAATAAATCCTGACCGTTCTGCTGGTCGGCTGACATTAATGGCGCAGTGATTGATGGTGCTGCGTGGATGAATGGTTGAATGGAAGGAAGAACAACAATAAGCCCGCGCGAACTGTGAGTGCGAATTAAAATGAACTTCTTCGAAGAGCAGCGCCTTGGCCGGCCTTAATTGCCTTGTTCCAGCCCTGGGCAGGGCAGGGAAAAGACGCCACACGTGCGGCAGAGAGAGCGAAATTCTTTGTTCAATCAGATGTATGATACACAAGGCGCCACGCAGGAGACAAAGGAGATTTAGGGGAACTAGGTGCGAAACGCGCTACCGCAATATCTCCGAAATAAAAGTTGTTTTAGTCTGATTCGATAATTTCTTACTACTTGGTTGAGCGTTATACAGCGCTGTTCTGAAAATCCTTGACTATGATTTCATTTCATCGAAATTTAATTTCTTAGATATGACTGCCTCACTTCAATTGCTGATTTTAGTATTTGCGAGCTTATTTATGAGTTTGTCCTCAAGCGGGCGCATATTATTCCGTTTTCCCTCAACATTGCGTGATTGGAAGCAATTATCGGGATGGTCCACGAATATGAAAGTGCATGGTCGCGACATAAAGGATCGGATCGTGACGTCGGAAACGTCATCTCGAGATAGATCAATTAGCAATCCTCAATTCGGCACCGTTGTTGTTCCGAATTTCATGGCCAATTCGCGTCCATCCCGACAACAAAGGGGTCCGGTCCGGCTTTGGTTTGGTGGCCATGGCCGGGATCACGGGGGTTTGCATGTTCTAGACTTTATTTTATTGACTGACACGAATATTTACGGTTATTACTGGGAAGGACTTTTATGCCATCGTCGTCGCAAGCAATAAAATTGAGGGGGGAATAATTAAACTGCTCCGGAGACACTTGTTCGGAGCATGTCCGCTTGATTCCCGTTGACAAGTTTAAATTGGGGCTGTGCGTTTTCTATGTTTGTTATATGGATCAAGGGAAGCAGTTGATAACAATCTACAAAATCATGTCAAATATCTTGAATTGGTACTTCCGTCCAGTTTCGAATCAGATTAGATCGTATTAAATCAACCATGCAAACTAGTTTTCACGTATGGAGATAGCTCCACAATCTCTAAGTTATTCAACGCTCCGAAATGGGAAGTAAGTCAAGCAAAGCTGACAACCTGATGATTGAAGCTGTACAGAGATCTTATCTGTTTTCGGAATCTAACTTTTCGATTGCGTACGCACTTATAGTTATGTTGATAAAGTGTTGATAGCTGCGGAATCCATTGGCGTAGGACTGATTTGGTGCTGGTGTCGGAGATTGTTTTTGCATTTTAGGCCATTTCTTGTGGATATCAAGCAAAGCCATACTGAAGGTATCTGTTAGCAGTCACAAAGACGGAATTAAACTCAATTTTGGGTTGTTTCAACGCAATTCCGCAGTCAATTTTGGCTTAATTTTCAAAGTCCCCAATAAGTAGTTTGCCTTGAATTCCATTAGAAAAATATGCTCAATTTTGGGTTGATTCAACGCAACATTGAGTTCTTTCAACCCAGACGTAAGAAAAGTTGCATTTACCTAAATTTGGCTTATTGGGACAAAGTACCCCCATTGGGTAGATGCAGCTCTCTTTATTTTTGACAACATTCGTGTGGACGAAAGAGAAGACCGAGAGATTTTGGGTTGAAAGTTTTATCGATATACTTTATTTTGGGTAAAGTAAACTCAAAATTTAGGTAAAAAAATTCGCCGCATATATTTGTTTGCAAAGATGGAAAGTATAGAAAGCTGCTCATAGGACATTAAGTTGAGGAGTAGGCTCTGTCCCAGTAACGTCGTAATGAAGAGGAAAGTGATGTTATGTTTTATTAAGGAATGTAACAAGCTTCGTTGTAATTACGGTTTTTCATCATTTTCGCAGTACACATGAACTTTTTAAGTACCTAGCTGATTCGTAAGTGCTTTCCCAGCGAAGTTTTCAAAAGTTTAACGGAACTATCGACTATTTTATGTTGTCTTATAACGATATTAATTTCTGATTCTTCTCAAAACTCTAGGTAGATTCTTAATGAGGCTATTGACATATTCTTTGGCAGACTATAGTTATGACTCTTGAAATATCGCTGATATGAGTTTTGGAAACTTCTTATAGAGTCTTTGGTGCCTAAAATAAGACTTAAGTAATTTCATTCCATTTGAGCTCTACTGGAAATCCGACACATATTTCTTCCAAGACTTTCGTTAGCGTTTTGGCAACATCATGAAAAGATCCTTTGCCTTATGGTAGCAACCATTTAGTTTCCCGTCCAAGCGGAAGAAACAAGATTTTGTTGATTTAATATGATTTTTGTTAATAAATCTTCGAGCTGTTTAGTAGAATACCTATAAGTAGATCAGCGGTTTTCATATAGTGTTCCGCGGAGCACTTGATGCTCCGCGATGCCTAAGCTGGTGCTCCGCGACTGTTTGAAAATGTGTACCAATGTTTTGAAACATCTCCAATTTTTGCTTCATAATACGCTTTTAATTATACCAAACCAAGCCGTATCTAGCATTTTCAATAATTCAAATTTAGAAAACAAAACAACCGATTACACTGAAAATTTTGCCAGTAACTCGTTGGTTGTGACCGATCGACCTAATTTTCATTTAAGACTGAAACACAATTTTAACTGGTCTTATACATACGGTGTCGAAATTTCGACCATTATCGAACTTTCATGTATCTCGGAAAAAGTTTGCCTAATTATTTCGATTATCCGGAGTATCGATTTTTTTTTTCACTCCGGATAATCGGATCCTCCGGATAATCGAATCACTAAGAAAAAAATTAAAATCTTCGATAAAAGGACTTAAATATTATCTTTTTTGTTGTTTTATTTATATGCTGCGGTTGCGTAGACAGAAACTATTTCTAGGAGCAATAGGGGTCTTAACGAGAAAAACAAATTTGTTGACCAGCATACACAAAAAAAAAACACTTTTTCAAACCCCCCTTTTCTTAGATACGTTCAAAACTGCAAAACCACTCATATTGTATATTGCAATACCAAATTATCTCAAATTTGTGCATAAAAATTAAAAAAGAAGAACATCAAAAAACAAATTCCGGATAATCGAGTTTAAAATTCCGGATAATCGAATCCTGGATAATCGAGTCCCCGGATAATCGAGTCCGACCTGTATATATATATATATATATAAACTGCCGTTATACGCATAAATGTCCCATGTTCCAATATATGAAACCGAGAAAAACGCGATTAAAGATTTTCGCACATTTATGCTCCGTATTGGTGAAGGTTATGACAAATTTAAATAATTTTTTCATAATAATATGAGGCATTGGGTGTTTTTTATAGTCAAGAATTGGTTTTGACGAAAGAATTTGAATTTTGCTATGAAATTCAAAGTGGGACGGTTATGCCTAGAAATACCGCGTTTTGGGGGAATTTCTACGCATAAGAGTCCCACTAATTGTAGCAGACCGATTTTGATCAATCACATTGCTCTTGATGCTAACCATCATTTGACGAGAGTTTAATACCGAAAATGGAAAATGTGTATTGTAAAGCCTATATTGAGGGTGCAGAAGAAGGCTCGTGTGGCATGTAGCAAAGTGGAGCCGTATATGGGTATGTGAATCAATATGGTTATACAGGTTGGTAAATGCTGGGCATGGCGTACCATTGGTACCATGTGTACCTGAAGGAACGAAATAGATCCCTTTGAGTGGTTCATAGCCTCCAATTGTAAATGTTCCTGTGCTGAGGCTTGCAGAGCCTGACACAAACCCCCTAGATTTCAGGAGGACCATTCCCCCTAATGTTTGGAGGGCCATAGAGCACAGTATAGCTTAGAGTTTTACTCTGGCACTCGGACGATGATCAGCCGCCGCCCCTGACAATGGTACGCCATGCCAGTATTTACCACCCAAACGAACCATAATGTGGCATTCAATTTTCAATTAATTGTAGTTTCTTAAAAAATCGTTAACATTAATACAACTTTACACCGCACAAAAATACAAGCAACAGAAAAAATGTGATTAAGACATGAACTCAGAGAACCAGAAACATCAAACCAATATACATGGTCAAGCAAGTTGCTGAAACTAGATAAAATTTTCCGTCGAATGCTTCTGGATGCGTCCAATTACATTCAATTTTCAAAAAGTTTCAAGCATTTGTATTTAGGAAAAATTTCGCCTAACTCAATTATTCAGTCTATCCTCTGTACAACAGTCTTAGAACACTATTGTGTGAAACAGGCAGTGTTCCACATGGGATGAGAAGCCAAAGAAAAAAGATGATATAAAACGATTTGACACAGCTCAATGAATCCTATAAATTATGTATTTTATTTGCAACTGATTTTGGAAAATACATAGTGGGACAAATATGCGTAGAAATTCAGTAGCGAGACAGTTATGCGTAGAAATTCAATAGTGGGACGAATTGACTTGGTATGCTTTTCATAGAGTGTTCGAACAAAGTATATGTTTTTAAATTGTTTTATAATAATATAGATTAAAATAGACTTTTTGGCTACAAAAACTAAAAAATGACAAAAAGTAACATGGGACAATTATGCGTATAACGGCAGTAAATATATATAAATATATATATCTTCTTAGATAATAATTGAAAGTTAAAATCAATATTCATGAAAGTTTGAGCAACACAAAGCATACTTCGTGATTTTCCTAGGAATAGTAGGGTTGATTTAAGCGTGTAAAAGATCCGGATTTCAAACGCTTCAAACAGAGTTGTGATAAAGAACAGATGCTCCGCGCAACAAATTTATTTCAAAAAGTGCTCCGCGAGCAGAAAAGGCTGAAAACCCCTGAAGTAGAAACCGAACTTAGTACTATACTATTTAATTCCACTAGAGTGTGTATCCTTTGACCGATACCTCAACTGTAAGGCCGTCTTCAGTGTCGTGTACTAGACTCGACTTCGAGTCTAGTCGAGTCTAGTACACGACACTGAAGACGGCCTTACAGTTCAGGTCGAAAAACTCGTATCTGTCAAAGGATACAAACTCTAGTGGAACTGAATGGTATAGTACTAAATTCGGTGCTTCATCTACTTATGATTTTTGTTATTTTAACAGTTTTATTAAACATGTGTAGCTAGAAGTTAAAAAAATACAATTCAAACAATTATGCACCATATGTTTCAAAGGTGTTCAAAAGTATAGGACAGCATGGTATAATTCGGAGCTAGTAACAGTTTTTTGGCCATATAATTTTAGCATGACGAACGGCATGAAAAGCTTTATGTTTTCTTGAAAGCCTGATTTAGCGCGCTCAGAACTCTCTATGAGAGTTTTGTGATATCTCCTACCAGGACATGACTAGACATGTTTGAACGAAATTCTCCAGAATGTTTTAATCGGACCAATCTTGTTCTAATTCGGACAAGATCAATTCGTGAAAATTTCAATTTAGTTCGAATCAGAACTAACTCAAGTAAAATACGAATTTCAATTAAAAAAATACGTGGGTGAAATCCGCAACTATTTCAAAATTGACCATAAACTGACCATCGTGTATGGGAGATAAAGAAAACTTTTTCTTTTCTACTTTCTTGGAGGTACGACTGTTATGTTGATGTTTGAGGTTATAGCTTTCAGTCTTCAATAAAACTCAAAAACGGATTTTCGCGGATTGTGCCTTTTTCAAGGATTAACTGTGTTCCGTTTCATCGTTTGCCCACAGCATAGGCAACATTTGTCCAACAGCAAAAGTAAAAGTGGCGCCAAAACAGGCAACTGTGTTTTCAGTTCTGCGACCCGGATCGTTTTCGGATTTCTACTCCCGTACAGTACCCGAAAGAGGAATTCGTTCTATGCTGTTGGACAAATGTTGCCTATGCTGTGGGCAAACGATAAAACGGAACACAGCTAATCCTTGAAAAAGGCACAATACATGTGTCCGAAACGTCGGATGTAAGCGAAAATCCGTTTTTGAGTTTTATTTAAGACTGAAAGCCATAACCTCAAACATTTTTTTTTAATTTTGGAGCTTCTTGTTATTTTGACAAAACACATTGGAAAAAGCCGTTTTAGCTTGGAATATAGTAAAATTTTAACATATTGAAACATGGTATTACAATATCAGGAACTTTTTCGGGAAACTGAAAGAGACAGTATCGAGTCTCGGGACATCAAGTTGGAGAAGTATCGACATGATCAAAGAACGCTATAGTGGTTATCCCGCTCAATTATATAAGTGTCCTGTGAAACAGAGAGTGAAACAATATGCACTCTGTCTCGAAAAACACCTAGCTTCTGGGTGTACATTTTTCAAATTGGATAATATTTTCATATGCATTTTGATTAGTTTGGAAAGTGTGTGCAAGTTCGAGTGAAGGCAAAAATAAACGGTGTATGACAAGCGTATGCAAATAATCGTGAGTTCAAATGTCACTAAGCTCTATATTAAAATGATTATAAAACGAAGCCTTCAAATTTTGAAGTCCACCACATATTATATCGGGTAAAGGAAAGTTGATTGTATTGTTCTCAGCGGTAGTAATCGTTTTTTTTTGTATCGTATTTTCAAACTATTTTGAAAAGCTGTATCCAAAATAGGTTGGGGTATTGATGGAGATGCTTTTCAAGTAACTGGTTTATTGATTTATTTTTTTGGTTGGTCTACCGTATTTCTTAGATTAGTTTGAATACTTTTTCTGGACTGCAACAGAAACAAAGGCACTATCAATCAACTTCTGTGATTTTGTACCAAGTCGAGAAGACTTTCACGGGGTGGAGCTTATGAAATAGACTGAGGGCTCGTTGAAAATAAAGAGGTCCGCATTGAACCAGTTGAGCACGAACAGTGTATAGTGATATCAAAACCATATCGTCAGATGAAAGCTTAGGCTTGAGGGATTTTTTTTAAATAAAATAACACAGAAAGATTGGAGAATTATTGTCACTTGCAGAAGCTTGGGAATAATGCTAACCGATAGCACACTAGAGCACTTCCGGAACTTCAGGAACAACAAACCGATATAAAAATCAAACGAATAACTGAAAGGCGGCAAATTAATTGTGTTCCAAGTCAAACGGTGGGTATAAAAACGATAGGGTAAGTGATCCATTAGTTGTGGGTGTTCCTATAGTTGTGGTAGTGCCATTTTCACTGCTTTTACTGCATTTGCCTCACAACCGACACTGCCAATCGACGTATTGGCTTGTTGATACACGAAATAGCTGACAACAGCGTTCAAATTGCTTCAAAACTTATGAAATATCACTAAAATTGCTGAATCTTTTCTTACTATCACCAATAGTTGCGGTAAAGTGTTCCTATAGTAGAGGATCCCATGATAAAACAACGGATACCGCAACTAAAGGAACAGTGTACTAATAGTGGAGGTATCATTTTTCTCGGACATGTCGTGGGTTACTGCGATGAAATCATTTTTTCTCATTGAATCAATGATCGTTACTTCCCGTTACAACATTAACATATACATTAATTGTACTTCTTGAATTAAGGCGTATAAATGAAGTTAAATCGTGCTTAGTACCTACACTATTGGTACATCTACCCTATGTACCTAAATGTTTATAATTCTCGCGGAACATTACTAAAGGACCTATGTACAAATGAGAGATTCTCTCCTCTCTCGTTCTCTTTCGATTATAACAGTGGAATACTAAAGATTTTGGGAAGTTTTTCACTATAGATCGAAAGTCAATTTCCTTGACTAGCGTTTCATACAAAAAACGCAACAGAGGAAGTTGATGTGACTCAGTTATTAATGAAAGAGAAAGTAAACAAAGAGAGCCTCTCAATGTTAGATAGGTCCTTTAGTAATGTTCCGCGAGAATTCTAGATTCCTTGGAAAAGGTGTTAATTACATCGAAACGTCGGACATTTGAAACGAATCAGCTATTGATTTATACTGACTGCAACGCCAAAATAGATCACTGTTGAGAAAAATTCTGCCTGTCATTTTGATTTTGGCAGCCGCTTTGAAATTTTATCGAAAAAACCGAAAAAAAAATTCCCGACTTGTTAATGCTTACTATACGCAATTTTTAAACATCGTGCAATGAGTAATAATAGTCCATTTTACGAGACGTTTTTTAACAGCTGATCGCTTATTTGATGAAAGAAATTTTGATAGGAGGCGGTGTCGTAACGTATGAAAGTAACAGCAATATTATCAGGGTTGCCGTTTCGTAAAATGGACTATGGATATGGTTCCAATAATTGACTTTTCATTTCAATCAACGGTTTCGAATCAATTGAAAAAAAAGGAAATAGTGAATGCCCTTACACTGAATTCAGAGATAAGTCGAAGAATTGTTGTGGCATTATAAAAGAAAATTCCCAGTTAATAAATGTTTTTTGTATCCAACTAGTGGTCCCGGAAAACTTCGTCTTGTCATCAAGTAAGCTGTTGAAAAATTGCATGTGGGGACGGACCTGGTGTTGTGGTTAGAACACTCACCTCTCACGCCGAGGACCTGGGATCGAATCCCATCCCCGACATAGTCACTTATGACGTAAAAAGTTATAGTGACGACTTCCTTCGGAAGAGAAGTAAGGCCGTTGGTCCCGAGATGAACTAGCCCAGGGCTAAAAATCTCGTTAATAAAGTCAAACCAAACCAACCAAAATTGCATGTGACCTCCCACACAAAATTACAGTTTAGTTTTCTCAAGTTTTCTCGACTATTCCGAAAACTTTTCTATTATTTTTACTCATTAACACGTCGAAGTCCTGAAAGAATGCAACAGTGCAAATACGTTAACCTGTTCTCAACCCAACTCGTGACATACAATCATCATTCATTTTTTATTGATATAGAACATAGTTGGATTGAGAAGCAGGCCCTGCTCCAGCAAGAACGTAAAGCCTGAAAAGAAAAAGAAAAGCGTAAGTTCGAAATTTCTACATATGTGCTAACAAGTTGATAAACTCATTCTACTGCTTAGAATCAACTTTATATTTTAGTTCGAATGTCTTTTTTCTTTCTTTACAAAGCAATTAAAACTGTATTGTCTATTTTCTGCGTGATTTGGTTTGCGTGACTTTGGTTTTACACAAGTAGGACTATCGCATCCTAGTCTACTACTACAATGTTGGTTAATTATCCATATTAACGTTATATTTTTGGAATTCCAAAATATTCTCCACCCAATTGCTAGCGTAGCAGTCCAAAGGCATTTAAAATGCTGAGAAACCAAAACAAGTTGTGCATTTGAAATACAGACTTTTGAATAGCTGAGTTTCTGTTAGTTTAAAGGAGCTAAGCCATCAGTCTGTTGTTATAGGGTAATGAGCAGATGAAACGGAATTGAATGGCTGATATACGGCGTAATCATGCGTTGCCGAATTCGTTCTCATTTGATTTTTAACCACGATTAAATCAAGCGAAGAAAAACATCTCATCTGAATCGGTACATGATCGGCAATGTTTTGCATGTTGTATCATTGTTTGATAAATAACAACAGCGAACGAGAGCCCCGGAGAGAGCGATGATAAAACTCGTTTCTCTCTTTTGTTTACCATTAGGGATAGGTGTTTTATTTTACTAACATGATCAACAATCCTATAGCAATGGGGTAAAAGCACCAGTTTTGGCCAGCCTCAGAGAAAATGTCAATAAAAATCAAATGGGAAGCCGTATTTATACTACAAATATGTCAAATGCAAGCTTTCAATCCATATTATGTGTGTAAAATATCAAAACTGAGCTAAAATCATTATTTCGCTTTGAAAATCCCGTTGGTCAATATAGGACAACGGAACCAGTTTCGGCCAGAGATTAACCTTCGGTTCCTAAATTGGCCAATTGCATTGATTTCTCATGAGAGTGGCCAAATTAGGAGTGCCCTGGTCAAATTAGGTGTATGGGAGTTATAATTATAAGGAAAATGAATTGTTTTTCTTATGTTTTGAATCAATTTGGACGAGTAAATGAATGTAGCTCTATCATTTGAATATGATCTACTGAACACAAAAGGTTCCATGCTGATTAGCTATGTAAAACAGTGTATAATCCACTATGGCTACAACTGGCGTATGGCCAAAACCGGTGCTTCTACTCTAGTGCTCACAGGTTTGGAGCTTGTTTAGATGGTTTTATCATGCGCTGTTATCCTTCCAATCAAATCAGAGCTACATATACTCTCATGATGTGTTGCGGATCATGATGGTTACAGAGAGCGATAAGTAAGAGATATTCTTAAATTTCTCCGAATTCAATCCCTGGTTATCTGGGAAGGTATTTCATCAATGGAAATACCTCAGGTTTTTAAATTTCTAATTATTTCAAGCACAAGCTCACGGAGGAGTTATAGTTGAGGACTGTCAAAACGTACACAAAATCAGGAAAACGTAAATTATTGAATAATGAGGAAGTTCAACAAAAAGCGATGAATAGAAATCAAGTTTGTTGTTAATAGTTTTCTTTATGTTTCAGTTTATATTATGCAGCGCTTTCTTTGTTGCAAAATTTTAATTTTTCTACTACCGGAATAAAGCCATCTATTGCACTGTCAGTGAGAATCTCTTGAAATCAATAGAAAATATTTTGAAGTTTAAGGCTTCTGTTGATTCATTTTAAAGCACCACTTTATCAGGCAACTTCTCGTGGTTTTGTGATGATTTTTTGTGATCTAATTGAAAACCACAAATTTGGGAACCTTTTTAAATACCTTCGGTAGCCCGTGAGAACCTTTTAAAGCCATCGAAAAACTTTTAAAACACCAGAGACGGCTTTTCAAAATTCTGGTAACCCTTTATTAAGCCTTAAATCCGCTAGAAATACCCTTGGAACGCTTTGACAAGCTGTGGCAATGCTCTGGCAGCCTCTTTGGAATCCCTGAAACCCTTTGACAAAACTGTTTCAAGATCCAGAAGACAAAACCTAATTTCACGAATTATAATCTCTCATTTAAAGAATGGATACGTAGATATTGAAGCGAATATTCAGTAAGCAGAGAAGACATTTTAGTTTGGATCCATAAGCCGAAATCGAGGACTGCAATATCGAATAATGGCTATGACTCCATTTACAAAATTCCCGTCATAGTTTGTCAATTGATGTCTTGAAGATTGATCTCATCCCTAGCCCAAGATAATCAATCTTATGAAAAGTGAGATTTTCTACAGGCATCTCACAGAGTCGGCGGTTTTAGAAACGGGGCTCTTTTGGATTCCATACGGCCAATCTAAAATGCGGGTGGTCCAATCACCATAAGCCCTTATACTATCCAGTTTATTGGCTTGATCGATACGGTACTGTATGTCACTTATGCATTTGAACGTTTTAACCGCAAAACATTTACGGTTGATCGGAGCAAAAAATCGCCAGGTCAAACTATTCCCCCTTCAGTCATTGCACTTCCGGCTCGGTGCAGTATTTCATTCGTCATCCAATTTTTTTTGTTCACCGCAATCAGATTCCATTCAATGCGACCGTGAGCAAAAACTTGTATGACAAACAGTATTTTTTACCCTTTTGGATCTCCCTCGATGCAAATGCAATCAGAAAAACTTTCTACCACACCAACGTGGCCGCTGTTATTATGGTTGTTATTGAATTGCATCGACTGACTGATTGTCTGCAAACTGTCAATCAAAACAACGGTTCCTGGAATACGTTCCAGTTTACTCCCACTTTTTTTTGATCAGCATTTAATTCCAGCCAAACGATGACTGAAATGACGCTGTAGTGGAGTTACTTATGTTACCGCTGGAGATTTCTCAGAATTGCGGTCAATTGACCAAAACAATGCAATTTGACTGCAAGCTATTTAGGTTTTCATTCACAAATATCAATTGCCGAAACGTACGACCGCATGTTTCAGCTTTCCGAATACGTCCAACTCAGCACTTGCCAAACTGATTGAAACTAGAGACACCGCGATCCACTATGGGCTGTTTCCGTGTTGTTTAGCGACCAACAATTATTCTGCTGTCCTATGTCATACTTGTATGGGTTTTGTGATACAAATCATTTCACATTATACAAATAACCCCTGAAGTTATCTCTTGCTGTTTTTGGACAACATTTTTCGAATATAATAAAAATGTCAAAAAATCCTTAATAAAAAAGAGCATGATTTTGTCACACCCCTTGGTTTAAATTCAAATTTTGAGTGTATTTTGTGTTAAAAAGTGGAGGTTTTGTACTTAGTCGACGTATCATGTTTGAAAATGTGTCAAGTTTCAAATTTGGGCCCTTTTTAAAATTAAAATTCTTGCCATTATTTGAGCGAATACATATGCCATAGTTGTAGCAAAAATACGCTCTGTCGTATTATTTAGTTAAAGCAAGTTTTTATCATTAATTTTAGGACCATATTCTATTATTTTCAAGCTTTCCAATTGTATTTTAGGAGATTTTTCTGTGTCATAGAAAAAAAACAACATAATTCGTAGAACATAGATCTGGTTTTTGAGCTCGTTTGCAATATGAATGCTATGAAAAATGTTTTGAAGACACATCAAAGTCGATTTTCTCAAATGTAGGTTTTTTGTCACTTACACCCCTTTGTTTATAGCTCATGTCCTATTTTGACCACCTAATTGCCCGTAGTGCGATCAAGTGCCGTCGATTAAGCAGTCCAAAGCGCATCCAGCCGGTCAAAGACATACCCTGATAATGGGGTTGCTTTGAATGAAATTGAATAATGGATTTCATTTTAATGCTCGTCCATTCTCTGCACCATCATCATGACTCTCCGTTGGCCAACCCTCCCGGGCAGGGGAGATAAATATGATTAGCGAGCCCCGTTTTCGAAACAGTCCGAAAAGCATGCGCACATATTTGGGAATTCCGGTTCAGCCTCCGCCAGGCCCTACTGTTGGCCTCGGAAAATTTCGCCCTATCAATCGCTCGAAAGTCCGATGATTACCCCCCTAATTGGGCACGATTAGATCCGAATGCCGATCGATTTATCAAAACTCCTACCACTTCATCGCTCATAATCGGCTCATTAGCCGAAGGTCTTGCACGATAGGAGCTGGAGAGACACAGAGGGACGGACGACTAGTCAACGTGGAGCGACTTGAGGCTGACTGGATATCGCGATGGCCCTACGCTGCACAGTGGTCCAGATTTGGAAATTAATGGCAAAAATAAGGCATCATTGGAATTTAACAATTATTGTTCAGGAATGGTGTTGTGGAATATGTTTCCAAGGTTGCAGTTTGATCATAGTAATCATATTTTGGTTTTCATAGTATAAAATTTATGTTTATCATACATTTTGAAACTGACAACTAATTCATTAAACCGAATATTTAGGTAAACTTAGACAGGAGGATTCTTTCCAAATCTAAAACAAATTGTTGAAAAATAAAATTTGCATTGATTTAGAACAATAAATATGGTTTTATGGATTTTTATGTACAATTCAGGGTCCAAAAATGAAGAAATCCATTAACTATTTTAATTCGCATATCTTTACTTTTTGATATTGAATGTTTTACTCTATGTTTCAACTTATAAACATTTGGAAATTTGATTTTTGACAGCTCCTTAAAAGACTGGACCTCTGTGCATTACTGCTTCTTGCATCATCAAGTGGTGGCAGCAAGATGAATGCGATGATGGGCGTGTGCATTCCGAGTGCGCAGTGGGATTCCATGGTTTTAGTGATCTCCGACCGACCGACCGACGACTAGCGCTGCCGAGATGCGCGCGGCCCGATGGTCGTTAGTGCGGAAAGCAGTTGTAACCACGCGGCGGTGGGTCGGTAGCAGCTTAGAACAACTCCAAAGAATCTATTACAATTTTCCTCCACCGTCAATTCGGCACGCAATCGGGCAGTTAAGGGGCAGTGTTTCTCGGTGCGTACAGAAGTCTTGTCCGATGGTTTGCTAAAATATTTTTAAATATGATTAAATATCGTCAAATAGTAGTTTATGCAACAAGTTGTAGAATGATGTTTTTTAAGCAACTGCAACTGTTGCAAAAATGTTCGACTCGTGCTGCTGTAGGAATCGCCACATCAGGTTGTTGAAACAAAAAGATGTTGCATTTAACACGCCTATTGTAGACCGTATATACCACTGCATCTACTCGAGTTTATTAAGGAGTTGTTTAGGCAAAGGGGTAAAGCGATTGATGACAGAGACTTGTTTTGGTTAGCAGGTTGCCTATTCGTGCTAAAATTATGAAATAATAGAAGCGAACAAAACGGTTTCTTGTCCATTTTTAGTTCTAGCGATGGCTATGAATGTATATGAGATAACTATTGAGATATGAGTTGAAAGCAACGGGCCTGGGTTTGAACCCATGACTTTTCTGTTCACATAGAAGAAACGACAACCAATACACCACCTCACGCTGAAAATTTGCTGCAGATTTGTTAGTTAAGAAAACATCCATTGTTATATGGGACGTCCGATTTGACAACGGTCTCCGACTAAGTTTTTGCCGATCAATGTTTCTAAAAATATCAGCGTAGAATTAATTCTAGAAGGCATAAAGGAAAACACGACAAGTGCATCAAAAGTTCCACCTTTAGGATACGATTTTTACTCATGGTGAACTATTGTTGTGATTGTGATAAATTATATTCCGTGGGAAAACCTCTGACTTTAATAACGGAGGCGATGACTTCGCTTATCATTCCTTCTTCAATTATGGGGACTATAAATCTGAAACGAAAAGCATTTTTCTTTGATCGCATATCATATGCTTCTTAAAGCAATCAAATTCTTTTCGATGACCATTCGATCAACTGTGCTTTCGAATAAATATCATTCGACCAAACGTCATTCGACTAAATGGCTTTCGACCAAATGTAATAGATTCATTCTTACAAATGTCCCATTGACGAAATGACCTTTCGACCAAATGTCCATTGGACGAAACTTACTTTCGACTAAACGTCATTCGACCGAACATCGCTCGACTAAATGTCATTTGACCAAACGTCATTCGACCAAATGTCCTGAAGCCGTAAGAATGGATTATTTTTGCTGATTGTTTGTCGATAATATAGAGTGATTGGAAATTGCGAGTGCGTATATGAGAAGTGTTGAAAACATTTTCGGGGTTTTTCAAGTCGGCAACAGCTTTTGAAAAAACTTCAGGCCATCTCAGATACCCCCACAAAATTGTGTCGACCCCTTGCGCTTCTTCGTTTGGTACTTTGGAGCTGTCCATTAATTACGTAAGACAATTTTCTGGATTTTTCAACCCCCCTGCGCCCCATGATAAGATATTTTGTATGAAAATTAAAAATAAAGTGTTTGGCGCATAAGAAATCTTAGACCCCCCCCCCCCCTAATAGTTTTTTCTTCATACAGGGGAATTTAGACGAGCTGATCTCAAATGAAAACAAGTCTTTTTATAGGTAACTTTTGTTACCTCACTCGACTCTCTCACTACACTGGACACACAAAATAAGCCAACAAATGTTCGTGATTGATCAATTTGGATTTAATTATTTTTCGTCCTGATTGTAACCATTTCAAAATATCAGCTCTAACATAATTTCTGATAGAAGCAATCAGGACTAACAGCAAAGTACCTACATTTTCCCCAAATAATATAATTTTGATGGAAGTTGCAACCAACTGATTCATCAGGAAAAGGAAAACGCATTCAATTCGTGGCACATTGCTATGAGCATTTTAAATGCCTTTTCCATTAAAATTAGCCCTTATATTTTACGTATGACAATGCATATTATTCAGAAAATTCGAGGTTATCAAGTAGTTTTGTGTCCTGACGTTTTAAGTCTATCTTCCGCTTATCGATTTCTTACGGCTTTGGGTATGCCTATAGATCGGGAATTCAAGAGAGATCCCTACTACTAACACCGGAAACTGTCACTATTTTAAGAACAACAGTTAAGTGTAAAAAATTATGACATTTCAAGGAATAACAAATTCAACAAAGCATAATACTGCCCATAACTGCATAACAGTCACATTCGACATTTTTGACAATTTGGAGTTAATACCGGGGAGAGTCATCAAATGGCAAATACTTTCGATCAACTTACTGAAATCTCTGAGATTGTTCTAGAAAATTCGAAAAAAATACCAAGTTGTTTTGTCACATTGGTAATTATAACCGCATAACAGTCACATTGAGATTATACATGCGCTTAGTAATGTAGTAGCAATGAAATTTCCATCAGAAATATTGTTAGGCTATTCACCTAATATGCAATATTAGCTGTACACAATTTCAGCCTCAAATAAACATTTTTGAGTTCTTAGGATTTTTTTTTTATTTTAGTTTCTACCCATACTGCCACAAAACGCACACTTGGTGCTCCATTTACTCAATGCCTACTTTTGTCGAATGTTACAAATATGCAGTTATGGGCAGAATACAGGTCGGACTCGATTATCCGGAGAAAAGATTTTTTTTTCATTCCGGATAATCAAATTCTCCGGATAATCGAGTCACTAAGAAAAAAATGAAATCTTCCATAAAAGAACTTTATTATTTGCTTTTTTCGTTGTTTTATTTATATAATGCGGTGGCTTAGCCAGATTTTTTTCTGGCAACATGAGGGGTCTCCACAAGAAAAAAATTGTTTTGACCAGCATACACAAAAATCCACATTTTCAAAACCCTCTTTTCTAAAATACGTTCAAAACTGCAAAACCATTCATATTGCTTATTGCAATACCAAATTATCTCAGATTTATGCATAGAAATTGAAAAACATGAACATCAAAAAACAAATTCCGGATAATCGAGTCTAAAATTCCGGATAATCGAGTCTCCGGATAATCGAGTCCGACCTGTATCTCAATATTCGAACAATCAATTTATTTTGTAGGTAATTTTTGAAGAATTATGTTACTTTGAAAGACTTATTTTATTCACATCGTAATCTTATTGAACTGTAGAGTACTAGTTTGAAGAAAGATGATCTTTGATAAGAAAAGTAAGTTCACAATACCCAAATACTTCGGTGATTGTGGAAAACAAAAGTTTTGAAACAATTGATACAATTTAAGCCATTGCAGATCTACTCGAACCTGAAAGAATTCATTCAAAAATTTTTTTTTATCCTTTCTCGACAAGTATACATATACAGCCATTCCGTGAAGTACCGATCTAGTGGGTCACCGAAATCCGTGAAATTTGCTATTTTGTCCCTTATCCGAAATAAGGATACACGTGTTTTTGAATTTTTTGATAAGGGTGACCATTTCCAAAATAGAGTGACCAAAAAAAGCCGCGATTTTGATAAATTTTATATTTTAAAAATTATAACTTTTTAACCGCTTGACTAATTTTCAATTGGAATGGACAAAATGAAAGCTAAAGATTTTGACTTTTCAATAAAAATATAAAATTTCACACGAATTAGTTTTTACATGAAAAAAAAAACAAAAATTTCCGTTTTTTCGTGTTTTGAAAACCTCGGGACAAAAGGGACTATTGCTGTTCTCATTTTTTCTCGAAAGTTCAGAAAATTTTACGTTTACTGTCAAATATTCAGCGATGTATGTTTTTTAGTTTGTTTGTTTTTGAAAGTAAAAAATCAGGTATTTTTTATTGGCATACACTGTAGGTCTCAGCGCATTAGATTTTTTATTTTGAAAAAATCATAAATTTTGAACAGGTCAACCGATTTCCAATCTTTTTTTATGGAATGAAAGCTTATGATTTCAACTTTTCAGAAAAAATATAAAACTCTAAATTAAAATCTTACATGGAAAAATATAAAAATTTCCTAAAAATCTTGATTTTTTTTATTTTTTTTTTTCATGAAAAGAATATTTTTTGTGAAATTTTATATTTTTCTTGAAAAATCAAAATCTTTAGCTCTCATTTCGGAAATAGTCACCCTAATAAAAAAAAATCCAAAAATACGTGCATCCTTATTTCGGATAAGGAACAAAATTGATTTTTTTTTACGGAATTCGGTGACCCACTAGATCGGTTTTTCATGGAATGGCTGTATACTAAAACGTCCTAAACAACAGAAAATAATTATCACATAGGGTAGGTGTACCAGTTATGGACATAATGGTTCCCTATTTCGCCATACGTGATAAATTGATTATTATCATTCTGTTTGTTTTAGTAGTTTGATATCAAATGAATCTTGATGTTAAAACATTCAAAAATATTCAAATTGTGAAAGTTTTCGAGAAAACACATATGGCCAAATAGGGGACCACTATAGCCATAACTGGTAAACTTTCCCTTGATAGAATCATTATCATACTTTGCTGAAATTTACGTTTTCCCAAAATAACTTTTGATCAAATGTCATGAAGTTCAAACCAGTCTTCCCAAATGAACATCGAACACGTTGGTTAAGGTGGTTTCGTACTCTTCTGGTACTCTGTTCTCGAGTTCAAACTGAAACGCTCGAACCTGAACACAAACAAAAACATGTGTAAAGTGAACATCGGTTCGAAAACTGGTTCGAACGCTGGTTCATTTGTATTTCGGTTGCAACAACGGTTCGAATTTTGGTACAAATCTCGCATAACATTTAATCTCGCTCTAAAAGCCATTGGTGTGTAGCTTGCTGTTACTGAGTAAACGGATGGGTTTACACGTTATTTAACAAAACAATGCTACGACGAAGAGAAGATCTTTCTCTATCTCCCAGTGGTGATAGTTTTTATACTCGTTCATTAATTTCCTTAAAAACAATTAACTACACTCTCGGTTACCAATGGATTTCAGGACGACATCATATGTTATGCGATAAATCCTCGGTTGCATCCAACGTTAAGAACGATAGCACAAAACGAACAGACAGGACACAGTTGAAATCCACGATTTTCATTTTCTACTTATCGTGTCTTGTTGTATGATATAGTTAAATACTTCGTTTTTTTCATAAAGTTAGTGCTTAACGTTTCCTTAAATATTGATCTTAGTTGAGTAAACAGTTATTCAAGCCTCAAAGGTTTTGCGATTTGGTGGGAAAGTAGATGAAAAAGGCGTTTTAGCTGCTTATCTAGACTGAAAGAGCCGAAAACCGTTAAAATACAAGTTGCAAGGTTTAACAAAAGTTGAACATCGGTTCTGTTCATGGGAATAATGGTTCCAATTCTTCTTTTTGATCGGATATGCTACAGTGTAATGCATATTTAATCATCAATAGTGGTGTATGCGAATTTCGTTTTACTAACAAGTAGGCTATTGAAAACGATTCCGGCTGTCCCGGTGAATATCCTGAGCTTTACTGTGGCCCAATTTCATATTCGTACAGGATACTGTTGTGACATCAAGTTAGTAAAAATCTATTAAATGACGTATTAAGTTTAGAATTCTTTATCCACATTGAAGGTAATAGGTGTCATCTATTATTTGCCAATCACAAAATGTTTCCATTTACATTCATCTTTGGATTAATGTTAAAGTATTGAATTTATGTCTTAAATTCACCCAATTCCATATTCGTACACCTATTCAATTCAAACGAACAACATTCAAAACTAAATTTAAAGGCTCTATTTGATTGCTGAAGTGCTTTATTATGATGTTCAGATGTAGTGAAGTACATTTGGACAATTTATTAGCGGACATATATGAAATTTAGGTAAAATTATGAGAAATGCCAGTTGTCCAATGAATTTTGCTATAAAATCCAATAATTCGAACAATAACGTTCATTTTTGTCATGGAATCCAATCTAATCATTTTATTCGTAAGCTCTGATAGAAATTAAGTTGAATCGTTAACAGTTTTCAGAAATCATAAACAGTTTTTATCTCTTTTGAGTTCAGAAAATTGTTGTACCATACTTTCAAAACTCTTCTAAAATAATATTTTTAATCAATGTAAACCAAATTGTCATTCTAAACAACAGGTAAAGGTCAATTATGAAATTGTCTGTAAAAATAATTTGAACTACGAACTTTGTTTTACAATAAAGTACCCTAAACTGCGCTGTACATACCTCAACATAATTGATGTTATCGCAATATGCAGTTATTTTTGAATAAATATTCAAATTATATTCAAAAATGCACCCTATTTTGCAATTTATTGATTTTATAAGAAAAATACAAAATAACTTGAATGAGCAAAGAGCATTGATACACTTTTTACTAGAATATATCCTGTTGTTTTCATCATTTTAAAAAACGATTATGTTGCGGTTACGGTAATAATATTTATTTTATAAATCTCTATAATCATGTTTGGTAGTAAAATGTAAATTAAAAACAATAATTACGCAATGTTTTGATAGGAATATTAACTATGGATTATGTATATTCGTTTAGGAGTAAAACTAAGATAAATTGACTATTATTTTTGGTTTTGGATTTGTTATAAATGTTATATTACCTAAGATGCAAGAGTATAGGTTGTCGATATCCACTCCTAGCTACTCTAAAAATGATTATAATTTTTTGAAACTTGTGCAATATTCGCAGCAATCATTCTTGAGGAAGTGATGTTGAAAAAAATGTGAGTTATTGTTTGACTTACCGAATATTTTGGCAAAACACATGGGACAAGTGGTATTTTTCTTAATTTTACTTAAGTTTCAAATATGTCCGCCTATAAATTTTCCAAATGTTCTCTACTACATCGGAACAACACAACGAAGAACTTAAGCAATCATCTAGTTCATTAAAAATTAGTTTTGAATGTTGTATCTTTCTTTTTTGTAAGGTGTACGAATATGGAATTGGGTCAATCATAGACACATACTCAATACTTTTCCATTATTCCCAAGATTTAAGCAAGTGAATTCAGTTTGTCATTGCCAAACAGTAGATGACACCTATGACCTTCGTTATGTATGAAGTATATCGAAGTCTATGCTTCATTTAATAGTTTTATACCAACTTGATACGAAAGCAGTGCCCCGTACGAAAATGAAATTGAGTCACTGTATGTACTCACAAAAAGCGGAGCCCAATAGCCCGTTTTCTAGACATTTCGTGACATGCAAACACCATTCTATTTTCATTTATATACACTACCCACCATATGCATGGAATCGCATCATCTAGTATTGCAACACCCCAGTTTACTATTGCAGTACCCCGGAAAGTTTAGCATTACTTTAAATACTATAATATTTAGGATGCAGTTCCTCGAAATCCTTCTTTTATGCAAAGTTGTTTTCCAGCAGAGTTGTTCAGCAGCCTTATGGCGTTCATAAGGTGGAATTTTGAATGCGTAATATGACAAATTTACATGCACTAGCGTCACGTAGCGACAAAATTGCCAACAAAATAGTGCTTTCTCAAATTTCTTTCAAGCTTCTGAACAACTTTGATGAAGACAAGATATTTTAGGTGGACAGGATCATGAGCTAGAGCCTCCAAGAACATGATCAAATTTACGTGCATAATAGCGCCACGTAGCGGTGAAATTACTAAGCAACTTTTAAGGTGGTCGGGATTATGAGCTAACGTCTACCGTTTAGAAAATTTTAGAGAATTTGCGAACAAAATTTTATGGTAGCCTCGTGATGAGGGTTTTTAGCAGAATTTCTGAAATAATTGATGACGAATTTGTTACCTAATTTATTTATTTTCTCGCCAGAAAATTTGAATCTGGAAGTTCCATCTGATGATAATCCTGGAAGTATTTTATTACAAAGCTTACGAATGATTTTTAAATTTCATTCTAAATCTTTGTAATATTGCAGGTATTTCTGAAGAAGTCTTTGGAATTATTGGAATTACCCCCAGTATTCGCATGGAATTTTTTCCGACCACTTTGAGAACTCCTGACCCTAGAGAAAAAGCCGACAAACCCTCCACGCCGAGCAGCGCGCGCAGCCCACTCGTCTCACCGCCCATCCCTGGGCGGAAATCGGTTAATTATGTTTGGTTTTCGCTTTATGCGCTGCCCGGATTGGACCTGCTGTTCCTGCTGATCTAGCCTGGGGTCGGTCGGCGGATTTTCTAGCTCTTCTCGTTATTAATTTGCTCCGAAACGCTTCCCACCGCAGCTTATCTGCCTGCATACCTTTGCGGTTATCCAAAATCGTCAGTGTTTGCCCGGGCTAGATCTTAGATGAACTCATCTCCCACATGGAAGATTGCCTTGGTACTGGAAGAAGTCGTAAAGAAAGACATGCATCGGGCTTGACCGACCACAACATCTGACTTTAGTTTGGAGAAAATTTGGCTTCATCTACCGCGATGAGTGGTCGATGTGCGGCAAAATGGTGCTAATTAGCAGCATCCAGCGGCGGGAAGCTGTATGATGATATTTATTTTTCCTCTCGGACTTCACCGCAAGTCGCACTCGTCCGCCCTCCAGTAGAAAACATTCGGTATGGGAACCGCAAACTATGAACCGAGCGAAGATCTTTGGATGGTGGATAGGGTTGAGCAAGAACCATGTTGGATCGGAGCAACGCAATGAACGGGAAACGATACAATTGGAACTATCATGAATAACGAACTACAAACAGATGGATGAGTTTTGGTTTTGAAATTCACTAATGAGTGTGGATTTCTCTTTTTTCGGATATTCTTGAGCGTTTGTGAGATAAACAGTAAAATTTATTGAACGTAAAATATGTCCTCTAGCGTTAGGCAGGATCTACTTTCTGTGAGGTGGAATAAAATTTTCCAGTAGTCTGGCAACATGTAACACTTCATTTGAATAGCATGAATAATGTTAGGGTAGATGCACCGAAGAACGTTTAACGTTTTACGATGAAAATAAGCAAAAAATATTTAGTGTTCATTAAATCTTTTACTATGCCATTAAAGTAATAGAAAACTATTTCATCAGAATTCTAGCTATTGTGCACTCCTTTCCGTCATGGTTTTCCTAAATTTATTACCTCACGATCTCAGGAATCGAAATTATAGACATGACGAACTTTGGTGCTAGTGATCCAGTGAGTTTAGAATACATAAACAAAATTTCTGACCAGTGCTTATATTTTTGCTTCTATAACTGAAAAGAAAGTGAACAGCCATTTTCGCTTCTAATGCATTTTCTAAACCAGAATCACCTAATAAACCGACAAATGGTTCCACAAAGATTCAGGTCATCAATTAGCAAAGGAAAACACAGACATTTAAGCTAGCAACACAATTTCCTCTCAAAGGAAATCTCCCACAATCTGCGCCGCTTTACTATGCCATCGTTCTCTGCAAGCGACGACGTATAATTACGCACACCGACAATTTTCACGTTAATTTCGTATTTACTTAGACGTCATGGGTTTTAACGAAACTTGTTACTTCCGAGAAAGCGGCCACAGCCAGCAGCGGTTCTAGGGCACACACTCCTCCGCACTTACGCTTGCTCACTGGGCACATTGTGCAGAGACATCATCGCAAGTGGATTTTCACGTGGTGCTCCGCAATAACAATAATATTTATCGACGGAGATCGCGAGTTCCCATTAAGCTGTTTGCCTCACTCAGTTTCCAGATTGGCGGTGACGGATGTGGAGGGGATGCTGTCAACGCGAGGTTATGGGGTAAGAATAATGGTGAAGACTATTTTGTTCGTTACTGTAGGACCGATACATAGGACGGAAGAACCGTTACTCTCTAATACTGAAATATTTACTTGCGATCTGAATTCTCGCTATTCAACATCGATCTTAACACGTTTTGGGTAAAGGTTTATTTTTGCTGCTAATTTCATACATTTAGTTTTGTTTTAATTTATCCCATTTTTATGTTTGAACATCTCTACTCTCTTTCTTATTTTTTATTGTTATCTATTTTTGACGATTTTTGTTGAAACTATTTTCTAAGCAGCCCGTATTTAAACAAGTAGTTTGTAGGGATCAGCCTTAGGTGCCAATTTCGATTTATTTTTGGTATTTCAATGGTTAGGATAAAAAATTTAGACTTGCAGATTTTCAGCTATCTCCCTCATTTTTCCTTTAGTTTAGGTGGTTTTTCAATTGGCAATTAGCCCTGTAGTATCTAAGCGTAGGAAACTAATTGGGATATAATTTAATTTAATATTTTAATTGCACAGTTAATTAATGTTCAAGTTGTAGGGGCCTTCGAGCATCGGGGTCTCTAAGGGGGATCCGCAGCTTGTAGGTTGAAGCACCCATCTAGCGAATAGGGAGTCGTGGTGGCACTTGATCCGCCCACCTAGCTTGTACCGACCGGATATAACTTCCCACGAACTCGTATACTGCAGGTGTCAGACGACGGAAGATGATCTGGGATAATCCTTTGTAGGCCGCATTTAAAATGGTGATCGCTCGAAAGTTCTCACAATCTAACTTGTCGCCTATCTTGTTGATGGGGCATATTACACCTTCCTTCCACTCCTCCGGAAGCTGTTCTGTTTCCCAGATTGTGCCTATCAGCCGGTGCAGACAAATGGCCAGCCTCTCCGGGCCCATCTTTATGAGTTCAGCTCCGATATCATCCTTACCAGCAGCTTCATTGTTCTTGAGCTGGTGAATGGCAACCTTAACCTCCCTCAAAGTGGGAACTGGTTGGTTTCCATCCTCCGCAGTACCGACGAAAGCATTTCCTCCGTTGTCCCGACCTTCATTGCCTGTGCTCTCAGCGCCATTCAGGTGTTCGTCGAAGTTCTGCTTCCACCTTTCGATCACCTTACGCTCGTCCGTCAAAATGCACCTATCCTTATCCCTGCACATTTCGGCTCGCGGCACGAAGCCGTTGCGGGATGAGTTGAGCTTCTAATAAAACTTACGTGTTTCTTGAGACCGGCACAGCTGTTCCATCTCCTCGCATTCCGACTCCTCCAGGCGGCGTTTTTACTCCCGAAACAGGCGGGTCTGCTGTTGCCGTTTCCGTCTATAACGTTCCACGTTCTGTCGAGTCCCTTGCTGACCAACATGCATTCTTCTCCACCAGAATCTGCCTAGATTTCTCGACGAACCAATCGTTCCGTTGACTCCGTCCCACGTACCCGACGTTCCTCTCAGCTGCATTGTTGATGGTTGCCAGCAATCCTCAAAAGGGGCTTCATTCAGCTCACTCTTTTACGGTAATGCAGCGTCGAGGTGCTGCGCGTACGCAGTTGCGACATCCGGTAGCTTAAGCCGCTCAAGGTCATACCGGGGCGGCCGTCGGTACCGTACGTTGTTGACGACGGAGAGTTTTGGGTGCAGTTTAACCATCACTAGTGTGGTCAGAGTCGATGTTAGCGCCACGATAGGCCCTGACGTCGATAATGTCGGAGAAGTGCCGTCCATCAATCAGAACGTGGTCGATTTGTGATTCTGTCAGCTGTGGTGAACTCTAGGTGTATCGGTGTAGAAGGCTGTGCTGTAAGTAGGTGCTACGAATGGCCATATTCTTGGAGGCAGCGAAATTGTTTAGTCGTAAGCCGTTTTCATTCGTCAGCCGGTGGGCGCTGACTGATTTCCAATAGTCGGTCTGAGCTCCTCCTCCTGGCTAACTAGAGCGTTTAGATCTCTTATGATGATTTTGACGTCATGGATTGGGCAGATGTTGTACTCGCTTTCGAGCTGCGCGTAAAAAGCGTCTTTATCATCATCATCAGTGCTTCGAAGCGAGGACTGTGCACGTTTATTATGCTGAAGTTGAAGAACCGGCCTTTGAGCCTCAACTTGCACATTCTCTCATTGATCGGCCACCACCCGATCACGCGCCTCTGCATATCACCCATCACTATAAAAGCTGTTCCCAGCCGGGTTGGTTACCCGATCTTCCCCAATGTTACTCGTACTCCGGCCAGTACCACGAGGAGGTAGGGATAGGAGATGCTGAGCAAGTGGCTAAGGACCACACAAAGGGGTCTATTTTATTCCTGCAGGTACGCGAGGTACCAATGCTACGCCATGCATTTACCATGCCACGTCAAAACCTTTTAACAGCAATAATACTTTACTCACTTTAGGTTTCACAAGTTCAATTTCACTAGTTTTACTGTTCAAACAACCTTAAAAATTTAATGAAGATGAAATAGCCACAACTTTTACTTTTTTTCTCATTCAAGTTCTATTGCTTTTGCTTCGTCATGTTTCCTTCTACATCGTGACATTACTCCTGTAATTCCTGCCTACTGGCGTAACCCTGTGGTACCGTAATCCGGGGTATCATTGATCAGCGGGGTAACATTGGTCGAAATGACTCATCTCATCAAAAGTACGTATTATCATTTATTGATGAAACATTTCCAAATTATGAATGGTGCTTCTCTTTCTTATATTCATGAGCTAATAAAAGTTAATGTTTTTGCAAAAATTGAGTTCACATTATGCGTAAATTTGTTAACTTTTTGAAATTATGATTTTAATTGTTAAGGATGACACTACCGAAGATTCATGTCTCACACAAGTTCTGCAAACGATATATGCAAGGAAAATGTGATTCTTACTAAAAATGGCATCGGCGAAAACGATCCCGTTGTCAAAACTTTTATAAGTATGCTCAATTAGGCAACATTACCGAATTACTGTTAAGAATGTAAAATTCCCATAGGAAATTGCCTACCTTTAGGCGTATTCCGTGGTTCGAGGTGTTTTTAATTTTAAAATAACTCAAAAAGTAAATGACTTGTAAGCGTTTGGCCTTCATATTCGGCTTCAGGGGCCATGGTTTAAGTAAGTAACGACATTTTCAATATTACCGACCGTTGTTTACATAGGTGATCAATGTTACCCCATATCAGCTAAATCAAAAAATCGCCTAAAACATTTTTTTTAACATGTTTAAATCTTTCAATAAACAAAATACAGTATATAGTCTCGAGTAATGGGTGGCAGTACTTGTTTTAAAAATATAAAATTTGCAACATTTGCACTTTCAAATGAAATGTTAAAGAAACATTCAGAAAAATGATCAATGTTACCCCGGATTACGGTAACTGCTTTTGGTAGCCGGCCGAGGGGTACTCGTCGTCATATTCCCCCACCCGTAAGCCTCTGTAACCAACTTCCGGTTTTCCACTATCTACGACGTCGAGTAGGGCAACCTTCACAACAGGTCATCGCAGCACACCGTTCACTGTTCGCACCTATACTTGCCGGACGTTACCATCCTTTCTTGTAACTACATTGTCCACTGTTCCTCTCATCCACTGGTTACGTGGCTTCACTCCATCGAACCATTTCGATCGTCTTGAGATCACTGGCAAGTACTTCTTTATCCATCTTTTCCACATGCTATCCGACAAATGCTGTGCGTGCTTCCACACATTTCGCAGCGTAGCTAAATAGTCGGCTGGCATCACCGGCATCTGCTTCACTCCGCTTGAGCTTCCTAATAAGAAGTGATTTTGATGGTTGGTTTGACTTTATTTACGAGGTTTTTAGCCCTGGGCTAGTTTATCTCGGGACCAACGGCTTTACTTCCCTTCCGAAGGAAGTCGTCACTATAACTTTTTACGTCATAAGTGACTATGTCGGGGATGGGATTCGATCCCAGGTCCTCGGCGTGAGAGGCGAGTGTTCTAACCACTACACCAGGTCCGTCCCCAGTGATTTTGAGTTCAGTGCGCATCGTACCTTCGTGCTGTGCGTACACGAATTCTCTCTGCTCTTGGAAGTTCTCTTAAAAACTACCTATAGCAATAAAACAGTACTTTTCAGTGCTACATAAACAGTACTTTTCAGTGCTTAAATTAAGAACGGTACTTTTAAGTGCTACTAAAACAGTACTTTTCAGTACTATTTTCTACTATTGATCCCTTTACGATCCTTGTTAGGACCAGTGCCTTCGATTTTTCGTTGGACCCGTTGGCGAAAGCTAGCGGTGGTAATCCTTCTTGGACACCGTCTTGGGAAAAAACCTCTCGAAGGTCACGTCTTTCTCGTTTATTAACTAAATATGGTATCAAGAACTAACAAACGGAAGGGTGAATCTCTGAATTCACTACTTCCTTCCAAAAAAGTGGGTTTTAAAACTGTCACTACACGTGGCAAGAATGGAAGAAAGGACGCTTCCCCGGAATGCGAACTTTCTTCCAAGGGTGAAATGAATAATTGTATCGAAATGAGCAATCAGTTCGATGCTCTAGACAAATTTTCCGAACACCAAATCGAAGCAGCCTCTAGCCCAGGCTCTTTGATTCAAATGAGGAAGCAAAGAATGCCGCCTATCGTGGTCAGTTGTTCCGAATTTGGGGGATTTAGGCAGGAGATCTTGAACTCCATTAGGGGAATCAAGGTTTCCTTCCAAATCGCAAAGAAAGGAGACTGTCGCGTTTTGCCGGAAACTCTTAAAGATCGCGAACTTCTTCTCAAACATCTTCAAGAGAAGAAGCACAAATTTTTTACTTATGACGACAAAACTGAACGTTTGTTCAAAGTTGTCTTGAAAGGTCTCTCAAGTAACTATAAGTCACCTGAAGAGATCAAAAATGGAATAAATGATTTACTTGGATTTTTCCCAGTCCAAGTAATCATTATGCAAAAGAGAACCCAATCTGGCATTGTTCGGAAAGGGCTTTCTCAAGAATTTTATTTAGTTCACTTTAACAAAAAAAAAAAAAAAAATAATATTAAAGCTTTAGAAAAAGCAAAACTTTTGTTTGATGTCCGTGTGACATGGGAACATTTCCAGAAACCTGGAGGAAATTACCAGAACCCCACTCAGTGCCGTCGGTGCTAAAAGTGAGGTCATGGTACAAAAAATTGTCGCATGGATGCTAAATGCATGATTTGCGGAGGTTCTTCTCACGCCAAAGACGTCTGTCCAGTGAAGGAAGATACCACCAAGTTCATATGCTGTAATTGCGGGGCTAACCATAAGTCCAATTTTTGGAATTGTCCTTCACGCAAAAGAGTCATTGAGGCTCGTGCCAGGCAGATGAAAGATAATATCCGTTACGATAACGGTCGTTTCCAGAATTTGCCTGGTAGAGTATCGAACAATGCTCATTTTTCAGTTAACGATCGCTTGATCATGAATGATAGCCATCAGGAAGATCATAATCATGCTCATTCACAAACTAATTTTAATCCGTCGGGTAGCCGTTCGAATCTTTCAATTTCGAATGTAAATCCTTTGCCGATATCGTAGCAGGAAATTCGAACTTCTCCCCTGTTCGATCCATGGGTACCCATTCTACTTGTTTGAAATCAAATGAAAAAAAAACCCTACCGCCACAGGTAACTCCGCTTCTTCGTCTACCGAAAATTCTAATGGGAAATCACATGACATGTATGCCTCTGATTTTAATTTTCTAACTGAACAATTGAATCTAATGATTGATTCAATGTTCAAAGCCACCACTATGACTGAAGCAGTCCAAGTTGGTGTAAAATTTACAAATCAAATTGTTATTGGATTACGTTTTTCTATTGGATCCAAATAATAATTTAAATATTTTAAATTGGAATGCTCGTTCTCTGAATGGTAAAGAGGACGAGCTGTTTAATTTTCTTACGGTTAATAACGTGCATATAGCAGTTATTACCGAAACGTATTTAAAACCTGGATCTAAACTCAAAAGAGATCCTAACTTTTTTGTTTATCGTAATGATCGACTTGATGGGGCATGTGGGGGAGTTGCAATCATCATTCATAGGCGTATAAAACATCAACTGTTGCATCATTTGAAACTAAAGTTTTTGAAACTTTAGGTGTTTCTGTTGAAACACAATCTGGTAATATACTTTCATAGCTGCATATTTGCCTTTTCAATGCTCTGGACAGCAAGTTAATTTGCTCCAAACTGACTTGCGAAAATTGACTCGCAATAAGTCAAAAATTTTTGTCATTGGTGACATTAATGCTAAACATCGGTCATGGAATAATTCACAAAGTAATTCCAACGGCAGAATTTTATTTGATGAGTGCTCTTCAGGATATTTCTCAATTCAATACCCTGATAACCCCACATGTTTTTCCTCTTCTAGAAATCCATCTACGATTGATTTGGTCTTAACCGACTCTAGTCATCTTTGTAGCCAACTGATTACTCATGCTGATTTTGATTCTGATCATGTCCCTGTTACATTTCAAATATCCCAAGAAGCGATTCTCAATCCTATCAGCTCCACTTTCAATTATTTGCGAGCCGACTGGAATATATATAAAACGTATGTTGACTCTTATCTTGATGTTAACATTTTTTTAGCAACTAAACTTGATATTGACAATGCTCTTGAAACTTTAACAAATTCCATTGTTGAAGCCAGGAGCATTTCAGTTCCAAAATGTGAAGTAAAATTTGAATCCGTGATTAAAGACGATGGTCTTAAACTCTTGATCCGTCTTAAAAACGTGAGGAGAAGGAAATTTCAACGCACTCGCGATCCTGTTATGAAAATTATATGGCAGGATTTGCAGAAAGAAATCAAGAAACGTTTTGCTCAATAAAGAAACAAAAATTTTGAAAATAAAATTTCTCAATTGGACCCTGGCTCTAAGCCCTTTTGGAAATTATCTAAAATCTTGAAAAAACCTCAGAAGCCAATACCGGCATTGAAAGAGGAAAACAAATTATTACTAACTAATTGCGAAAAAGCTCAAAAACTTGCTATGCAGTTTGAAAGTGCGCACAATTTTAATTTAGGACTTGCTAGTCCAATTGAAAATGAAGTTACTCAGGAGTTCGAAAATATTCTCAATCAAGAGAACGTTTTCGAAAATGCCTGGGAGACTGACTTGGAAGAAGTGAGAACTATTATTAAAAAAATCAAAAATATGAAAGCTCATGGCGATGATGGAATTTTCTACATCCTCATCAAGAAACTTCCAGAAAGTAGCTTATCATTTTTAGTTGATATATTTAACAAATGTTTTCAATTAGCATATTTTCCTGACAAATGGAAAAATGCTAAGGTTGTTCCAATTTTAAAACCAGACAAAAATCCTGCAGAAGCTTCTAGCTATCGTCCAATCAGTTTGCTTTCCTCCATCAGTAAACTTTTTGAAAAGGTTATTTTGAACAGAATGATGGCCCACATCAACGAAAATTCAATTTTTGCCAATGAACAGTTCGGATTTCGCCATGGACATTGGACCACTCATCAACTTTTACGTGTAACAAATTTGATCCGTTCCAACAAATCTGAAGGCTATTCTACTGGTCTTGCTCTTCTAGACATGGAAAAAGCATTCGACAGTGTTTGGCATGAAGGTTTGATTGTAAAATTAAAAAAAACTTTAATTTTACAACATACATTGTTAGAATAATTCAAAGTTATCTGTCAAATCGTACACTTCAGGTTAATTATCAGAACTCCAGATCTAAAAGACTTCCTGTAAGAGCTGGTGTTCCTCAAGGCAGCATTTTGGGACCAATATTATACAATATTTTCACATCTGACTTACCTGAGTTACCTCAGGGATGTCAAAAATCTTTGTTTGTGGATGACACAGGCCTCTCCGCCAAAGGACGAAGCCTGCGTGTCATCTGTAGTCGATTGCAAAAAAGTTTGGATATTTTTTCTTCATACTTGCAGAAATAGAAGATTTCTCTTAATGCTTCCAAAACTCAACTAATAATATTCCCACATAAACCAAAAGCTCTTTATTTGAAGCCTTCAAGTAGACATTTTGTCACGATGAGAGGGGTTCCAATAAATTGGTCAGATGAAGTTAAGTATCAAGGGCTCATGCTTGATAAGAATTAAACTTTCAAAAATCACATTGAGGGCATTCAAGCCAAATGTAGCAAATATGTAAAATGTCACTATCCCCTTATTAATAGAAAATCAAAACTTTGTCTTAAGAACAAGCTTTAGATATTCAAACAAATTTTCAGGTCAGCCATGTTGTATGCTGTACCAATATGGACTAGCTGTTGTAATACCAGGAAGAAAGCTCTGCAGATAATTCAAAATAAAATTTTGAAAATGATTCTGAGACTTCCTCCCTGGTATAATACCAATGAGTTACATAGAATATCCAATGTTGAAACATTGGAACAAATGTCAAATAAAATAATAAATAATTTCAGGCAAAAATCGTTACAATCTTCTATTGCCACGATTAATGCGTTATATGTTTAGGTTAAGTTAGGTTAAGTATATTCAAAGCGTTTTTTTCTCTTATAAGCAGGTGAAATCAACTCACCTGTAAAAAATCTGAACTGCTACGGCAAATTAAATGTAATATGTTGTTAACAAAATGTTAACAAAATCTTAAATTTGTTTTACCAAATTAGGATGATAGTGTTATCTAATAACACAAAACACCTAGATATAAGAAATTAATGTAATGTTTGGAATGATACTAATAAAGAAATTAAAAAAAAAGTGATTTTGAGTTAGAGACTCCTGGTTCGCTGACTCCAATGGTATGTACGTTAGTGGACGTGAGTTTATCATCGCTTCTGCCTCGATTATAATCGTCTCCATCATCGGGTCGTCGCTGCGTTTCAAGTAAGCCTCCGATTGCTACCTTCAACGACCTAACCATACGCTCCCATTCTCCACCCATGTGGGGAGCTCCAGGAGGGTTGAAAGACCAACGGGTTGTTGTGTTGATAAAGGTGGACGCCAATTTCTGGTTAAGTTCTTCAATCTCTCGCTTCAGCAGACTGCTTGCACCGTGAAAGTTTGTACCATTATCGCTGAAGATTTGTGCTGGAGCTCCTCGCCTTGATACAAATCTCCTGACTGCCATAATACAGGACTCTCTGGAAAAACTCTGCACAGCATTCAGGTGTATTGCACGGATTGTTAAGCAGGTGAAAAGAACCATTGAGCCACCTCTTGACGTTGCTGCGTCCCATCTTCTCCAGCACCGGACCAAAGGAATCTACGCCTACGATCATGGAAGGACGCACATACGGAGTTACTCTGACCTTTGTCGAAGGTGCGGTTTAGTAGAGGCCTGGCGAATCCTACACATCACACATTTCGCCGTCACTTTGTGCACTATGGAACGGAGACTTGGGATTTCATAAAGTTGTCACCTCTCGTTGACAACAGTCTCGCGATTTGAGTGGCGAAATCTACGTATCTGGTAGTAGTTAACCAGACAAAAAGTATTTGGGTGTTAACGAGTTTAGGGGCGGCATCAACAGTCATGGACAGGGCTGGAAAGCGTCAATGTAAATAGAGAGTGTCGGGCGACTTTTACGTGGATGCTTCCCTCACTGTCATCGGACGGCGAAACAATGACAGAGATTTTTTTCAAATTCTCTTTCATTTCTCCGTCGCTACGGATTGTGACGGAATCGTAAATTTGATCATTTTTAATTCATAATCTGGTTTGGTTGTTATTTGTATCACAGAAATCATGGAAGAATATCCACTTAACTTATCAAACAAATTTACTACCCGATGATAATGATATAGAAATTTTAATAGCAAAACAATATTAAAATTGCTTTCGTGAGAGCTCCGTCATTGCGACGTGACGAAGTTAGCTCTTGAAATATAGCTTCGTCTAGCGACAGTGAGAAGACTCGCTTCAGCAGTGTCGCAAGTCTGCCATGATACTTAACAGCCCTGGTCATGGATTTGCAAATGCATTGAAAATTCTGATAGAATCTGAAGTCACTGATGGTACTAGATTCTTTCATTCGTTCCCCAAGGTCTACTTCAAAAATGAATCATCCACATAGGATCTCCGCAGTATTAGACACGCTGTCTCCCATATTTTACAGACAAATTGTGTTCTTCTCGTCTACTAAACCTTCGCATTTTACTTCGCCAAAACTTATTTTCGTCACTCGGTCGTCTGACAACAAAACACTACGTATTAAACGTATGCTCGGCAGACTCCAATCCACAGAGAAAAAAAAACTCAATCAGACAGCCAGTTGACTCACTCCACCAAACTGTCCGGCGGCAAATCAGGTTTTATGCGTAATCTGAATTTGACAAAGTACGATATAAAAACGATTTTTACGATCCATCTGCGACAACGGGAGCCGAGCTATATCGACGCGACACTTGTTTCTTCGTGTGACTCGCTTCTTACACAGATTTCAAATCTAGATGGATTTTTCTTCTTCTCGGCATTACGTCCCAACAGAGCCTTTTTATTAACAGAGAGCTTCCTTTGTCAAATTTGCCATTTTCGCATAACTCTATGCCCTAGAAAGTTAAGGAAATCTGCATTACGAAAAGATCCAGGACCGACCGGGAATCGAACCCATACATCTTCGGCATGGCTTTGCTTTGTAGTCGCGTACGTTACCACTAGTCTGGGGAAGACCTATAAAGTTAAATTCTTCTCGATCAAAATAGCTCCCCGAAATGATATTCGCACTTCCCAAAGATTCTCTCGAGAGCCATTCGCATCGCGTGCCAGCCAGCAACAGTAGCAGAAGTGTTCCAATATAGGAAATCTGTTTGCAATTCGCCTGGAGGTCGACCCATCTCACATCGGGAGTTCAGTTCATCAGTCCATCCGCTTCTTCATTCGGAACCATCATCGAAAGCCAGTAGCACAATAAGAGAACACTTACGGCAGCACGCACTCTCCACGGTTCACGACCGAAGGCCTCTGCCGGTGATTTACGACTTGTGATCTCATCTTCCATAAATCCATAAATATACGGAACATTTTCATAATCCAAACATGCAACCGGGAGAGTAATTTTCTCGAGTTTTTTCTATCATCTGCATACATGCTGGACTAGCTACCCGGATAAAAAATATATCAAAATAATAAATCGTAATGTGACAGCAGTTTTAAAGTATGTAAAATACAATACAGTATATTGTTAAAATAACGATAAAGTTACATTATAATATATTGTTGATCGTTGATTCAATACATATCTAGGAAAAAAAAAAAACAATTATATATATTGTTTATTTATAGTCATCAAAATTTAACAAAATACTCCGAAAACAAAGATTTTAATAGTTTTCCAATGGTGACAAACGATTAAGCAAGTAGTTTATGTATCGTTTCGAAACATAATTTGTTTTCCGATTTACGATACGTCAAATAGTTTAGTTATGGTTTTCCATGTAAATTAAATAAGTTTGTGGTTTTTATTCTTCTCTTTGGCATTACGTCCTCACTGGGACAAAGCCTGCATCACATCTAAGTGTTCTTATGAGCACTTCCACAGTTATCAACTGAGAGCCAAAGTTTCCATTTTCGCATTAGTATATCTTGTGGCAGGTATGATTATGCACTATGCCCAGGGAAGTGAAGGAAATCTACATTACGAAAAGATCCCAGACCGACCGGGAATCGAAACCAGACACCTTCAGTATGGCTTTGCTTTGTAGCCGCGGACTCTTACCACTCGGCTAAGAAAGGCCTCTGGTGGTTCTATTCCATTCACTGAATGGTACATTTTTATCCGGGTACAGCTTCCGACTACACTTGCTACTGGTTCGACTGACTGACTGGTGGTCTTTTTGCACCGCATTCAGTAGCCAATCGGAAGCACTGTAATAACCGAGTTTTCAAACTGGAGCGGTTTTAATTTCTCTCGCGTATGCGTGCGTGAATGCGCGGTGGGTTAAATGTCATGCACAAAAAGTGGTGTTGTTCTAACCTCGAAATGGTTCGATAACTTGCGACCATCAGTCGCTAGCAGACTACGTAGACTGGCTTATGGCATGGTGGTGCTGTTGTGATTCACGCCAGTTAGGACTTATACGTTTTGAGAAATACCACCTCAAATTACTTTAGGTAATGCTTCAAAGTTTTTTATTTAATTTTCCTAGCAGTAAGTAAATTCTCTCGTAACGACATTCAACTTAAACTCTTGAACTCATTTCTACGAATATTCCTCCGAATAATCCGTGTTTTAGCTTCTCTTTTTAGTCTGATGAAAACTGGGTGATCTTATAGGATAGGTTCGAAGACCTCACTAAACTTGCTTCATAGAATTTGTTGAACCTGACCACTGCCTCTGTAGCAATGAGAATCCTCTTCTGTCCGGATCAATGTTCCTGCCTTGGAAGCAACTCTTCAAAATCTTTCAGAGATAGTCCTTATTTGACACGTACTTACCACAGATCCACCTCTCCAATCGCCGGATAAACACTTGGACATACCTACACAGATTTCGCATTTGCTCTGCAAAACTTTATTTCATATTTTATCGATCAACACGATCTCACTTTCCTAATTCGCGAACCACGATCAACTCGACCACGCGTCCCACCGATCTACGATTACTGCTTCGGATGCTGCTCCTGCTAATAGCTATTCACTTTATCTTAGTCCATTGAGTGCTGAATCAACCAACCGCAGACATTCCCGTTCAGGGTCAATCTCCCCAGCGAGCAATTTCTCAATACGAATGCAGAGGTCCGAAAAAAAAATTATCGGCTGCACAATCTCACACTGACACAATCGTCCGAACGGGATCGCTCGGCATAAATTATGCAAAACTACATCCCATCCCCAAGTTCAACCGTAAGCAATGAATGTCGCCCATCACCCGGCCCCCTTTAAACCACACCGGTGGGACACTATTTTCAAACAATTTTTCTCTAGCCATCGCCAATGGGAGGCGATATTTTACATAAGCAAAACGCTCCCATATCTAAATCGCCCGGATCTTGTTCCAACGTCATGAACATTTGCAGAACTTTAATTGCATAGTTTTCCACATGTGAGGCTAGGGAGGTTCAAATTGCAAAAATGCCCCCCTTTCAACAATTGCCCCGGGATTTTTTTATGGATCATTCCAATTATTTCTGTAGTAAATCTCTTGGAAACTTCTTTGGGAATTCTAGCACGAACTATTTCGCAAGCTCCTTCAAAAATCTTCCACGTTTTTTTTGTGAATTTCTCCAGAAGCTACTTTGGGAATTTCTTTAGGATTTATTCAGTGCACCATTTTAGCGCATTTCAGGGCATGACGATTGAAATTCCTCTGGAGAATCACTCCAGAAGCTCTTCAGGGAAGTACTCCTATATTTTGTCCAGGAACACTAGGTAATAAAGCCGAAGTTCATGTAGGAAATCCGGAAAGAATTTCTATAGAAACCTTCCTGCAGAAATCCAGAACGTTCAGAACAACTTATAAAGAAATTACTGGATGAACTCCCGCTGGAACTTACAGCGGAACTTCCAGACAAATTCTTAGAGGAACATCCACTTTTTGGTTGGCTTTCGAAGGAATTCCTGGGAAATCCTACCAGAGAAATGGCTTCCGGATGAATTTCTAACAGACCTTCCGGAGGAAATCCTAGAGAAGGTTCCTGAGAAATTTCAGGAGAAACTTTTGGTTGAACTCCTAGAGGAACTACGAAAAGAATTTTAGGAAAACTTCTACAGAAGCTTCCGAAGGATTTCTAGGAGAAACTTCCAGAACTATCATAAGAACTTTTTGTGGAACTTCTAGAGGAACTCCTAGCGAAACTTTCGGAGCAACTCCTGGGATACTTGAGGAGGAACTTCAAGGGGAATTTCCGAAGGAATTCGTTGCGAAACTGCGAATTTTCGAAGAAACTTGTTCAAGAACTTTCGGAGGTACTCCTAAGGGAACTCCTCGAGCTTCTGTAGGAACTTATGGAGTGATTCTTAGAACAGCTTCCGGAAAAATTCCAGAATGAACTTCCGGAGTAACTCCTTGTTGAACTTCTGAAAAAATAAAATTGGAGGAAATTCTGAAGTAACTTCTAGCGGAACTTCCGGAGCAACTCCTTGCAGAACTTCTGGAGTGGCTCCTTAGGGAATTTGCGGAGGAACTATTAATAAAACTTGCGGAAGAACTATTGAGAAAACTTACGGAAGAGCTCTTAGAAGAACATCCGGAGGTACTCCTAGATTAACTTTCTAATGACACCCTAGAGATATTTCCAGAAGAACTCTGAACTGGAGAAACTTCTGGAGGAACTCGTACTGGAACTTCCGGAGGAACATCTGGAGGAACTACTGGAAGATATCCTAGTGAAACTTACAGAGGAACTTCAAGAAAAACTTCCGGAATTGGAGGTCTTCCGGAAGAACTCCTAGTGTAACGTCCGAAGAAACTCTGAGGGAATCTTCTAAAGAAGCTTCTGGAGGAATTCCTAGAGGAGCTTACAAAGGAACTTTCGGGTGAACGCCTAGTGGAATTTTCGGAGGAACTTCTGAAAGTAGCCTTTGGGAAACTTATGAAGAAACTCTCAGTGAAACTTACGAAGTTACTCCTGGGAAAACTTGTGGTGGAACTTCTACAGGATCTTCCGAAGAAATCTTTAACAGCTTGGGGAGGATCATTTAGGGGAACTTGTGTAGGAACTTCTAGTGGAACTTCAGAAGTGGATAAATTTGTGGAGGAACTACTAGCAGAACTTGGGGAAAAAATTTCTTGGGGAGCTTTCGGTGGAAAATCCTGGTTAACTTCCGGAGTATTTCGTTGCAAAAATCAGTTGATTTTCCGAAGGAATCATTGTGAAACTTCCGGAAGAATCTAGGAGTTCTAGGAGCTTCCGGAGAAATTCCAAGAAGAAATTTGAGAGGAACTTTCAGGAGAGATCCTGGAGAATCTTGCGGAAGTACTTCTAAAGGACTTGCTGGAAGAATTCCTAGAAGAATTTCTGGAAGATTCCAGAAGATGTTTCGGGATAAACTTTACAGCAACTACTAGAAGAGTTTTCTAAATGAAATCCAAAGAGAACATTCGGAAGATCATCTGGAGAAACTCCTACAGGAACTTCCGAAGAAACTCCTAGAGAAACTTCCAGAAAAACTCCAAGAAAAACTTCCGGAAGACCTAGCATAGGAACTTCTCGAAAAACTCCTAGTGCAATGTCCGGAGAAACTCTCAAGGAAACTTCTACAGGAACTTCTGGAGGAACTCCTAGAGAAGCTTACAGAGGAACTTTCGGAGGAACTCCTAGTGGAATTTTTGAAGGAAATCTTGGTGGAACTTCTGAAAGTAATCTTTGGGGTACTTCTGGAGAAACTCTTAGTGGAATTCCTGGAGAAACTCTTATAAGACAATTTACACCGTCTTCAGCACATAGGCTGCACAGACTGAACGATCACTAACATTAGGCAACGGACAACACGAAACACCCAGTAGCCCAGCGATGAATTTTTCGTTTGACGAAAAGTTTTCACCGACTGGAGCGGCAATCGAACCCTCACCCCGTGGCACAATACACCTAGACGACTGACGCCGCTAACCGCAAGGCCACGAAGCTCACAACTTCTTAGTGGAACTTCCAAAATAACTCCTCAGAAAACATGTGGTGGAATTTCTAGAGGATCTTCCGAAAGAATCCTAAAAAAATTGAGGAGGAACATTTAGGGTAACATACGGAGGAATTTCTAGTGGAAATCTAGAATTGGAGAAACTTCTTGAGAAACTTCAGAAGTGGAGAAATTTCTGGAGGAATTCCTAGCAGACCTTCCGGAATGAACTTTAATGAGAACTTCTGACGGAACTTCAAGCTGATCTTCCTGGAATAACTTCTAGCGGAACTTCCAGAGTATCTCATGGGGAAGAAATTTCCTGAGCAACTGCTTGGTGAACTTCTGGAGGAGTATTTCGTTGCAAAAATCAGTCGTTTTTCCGAAATAATTTCTGGAGGTATTCCTAGAGAAACTTCCCTAGGAACTCCTAGACTTCTGGAAGGAATTCTGGGAGCTTCCGGAGAAATCCCTAGAGGAAATTCTAGAGGAACTTCCAGACGAAACCCTTAAGAAACATCCGTAAGTATTTTTAAAAGACTTGCTGGAAGAACTCCTATAAGAGTTTCTGCAAGATTCCAGAAGATGTTTCGGGTTAAACTTTACAGCAAATCCAGAAGAGTTATCTAGATGAAATCCACGGAGAACTTTCGGAAGCTCATCTGAAGAAACTCCTACAGGAAATTCTAAAGAATCTCCTAGAGAAACTTCCAGAAGAACTCCATGAAAAACTTCTGGAAGACCAAATAGGAGAACTTCCGAAAGAAATCCTAGTGCAACGTCGGAAGAAACTCTCAGTGAAACTTCTAAAGGAGCTTCTGGAGGAATTTCTATAGAAGCTTACAGAGTAATTTTTGAAAGAACTCCTAGTGGAATTTTCGGAGGAACTTTTGGTGGAAGTTCTGAAAGTAGTCTTTGGGGAACTTCTGGGAAAACTTGTGGTGGAGCTAATAGAAGATCTTCCGAAGGAATCTTAAAAAGATTGGGGGGAAACATTTAGAGGAACTTGCGGAGGAACTTCTAGTGGAACTCCAGAAGTGGAGAAGCTTCAGGAGGAACTTCAGAAGTGCAGAAATTTCTAGAAGAACTCTTAGCAGACCTTTCGGAATGAACTTTTGTGAGAACTTCTGAAGGAACTCTAAGTGTATCTTCCTGGAATAACGCCTAGCTTTCATGAGAACTTCTGACGGAACTTCAAGCTGATCTTCCTGGAATAACTTCTAGCGAAACTTCCAGAGTATCTCATGGGGAAGAAATTTCCTGAGTAACTGCTTGGTGAACTTCCGGAGGAACTCCTGGGTAACTTCTGGAGTATTTCGTTGCAAAAATCAGTCGTTTTTCCGAAATAATTTCTGGAGGTATTCCTAGAGAAACTTCCCTAGGAACTCCTAGACTTCTGGAAGGAATTCTGGGAGCTTCCGGAGAAATCTCTAGTGGAAATTCTAAAGGAACTTCCAGACGAAACCCTTAAGAAACATCCGTAAGTACTTTTAAAGGACTTGCTGGAAAAACTCCTACAAGAGTTTCTGCAAGATTCCAGAAGATGTTTCGGAATAAACTTTACAGCAAATCCAGAAGAGTTATCTAGATGAAATCCAAAGAGAACTTTCGGAAGCTCATCTGGAGAAACTCCTACAGGAAATTCTGAAGAATCTCCTAGAGAAACTTCCAGAAAAACTCCACGAAAAACTTCTGGAAGACCAAATAGGAGAACTTCCGAAAGAAATCCTAGTGCAACGTCGGAATAAACTCTCAGTGAAACTTCTAAAGCTTCTGGAGGAATTTCAATGGAAGCTTACAGAGTAATTTTCGAAAGAACTCCAGTGGAATTTTCGGAGGAACTTTTGGTGGAAGTTCTGAAAGTAGTCTTTGGGGAACTTCTGGGAAAACTTGTGGTGGAGTTTCTAGAAGATCTTCCGAAGGAATCCTTAAAAGCTTGGGGAGAAACATTTAGAGGAACTTGCGGAGGAACTTCTAGTGGAACTCCAAAAGTGGAGAAACTCCAGGAGGAACTTCAGAAGTGCAGAAATTTCTAGAAGAACTCCTAGCAGATCTCCCGGAATGAAGTTTTGTGAGAACTTCTGAAGGAACTCTAAGTGTATCTTCCTGGAATTACTCCTAGCGAAACTTCCAGAGTATCCCATGGGGAAGAAATTTCATGAAGAAACTCCTTCCAGAAAACTTCCAGAAAAGTCTAGGAGTTCTAGGAGTTTCCAAAAAAAAATCGTAGAGGAAGTTTGAGACGAACTCCCAGGAGAAATCCTTGAGAAACTTCCAGAAGTATTTTTAAAGGACTTGCTGGAAGAACTCCCAGAAGAATTTTTGGAAGATTCCAGAAAATGTTTCGGGATAAACTTTACAGCAACTTCCAAAAGAGTTCTCTAGATTGAATTCAATTAGAACTTTCAGAAGAACATCTGGAGAAACCCTACAGGAACATCCAAAGAAACTCCTACAGAAACTTCCGGAGCAACTCCTACAAGAACTTCTGTAGGCACTCCTACAAGAACCTCTGGAGGAATTTCTACAAAATCTTCCGGAGGATCTCTTTTGGGACTTTTGGAGGAACTCTTTTAGAACTTTCGGAGGTACTTTCGGAGGTACTTTCGGAGGTACTTCCGGAGAAATTCCTACAGGAACTTCCAGAGAAACTCATACGGGAACTTCCGAACGAACTCCTACAGGATCTTCCGGAGAATCTCCTACAGGAACTTCCGGAGAAACTCCTATGGAACTCCTGCAGGATTTTCCGGAGGAACTCCTACAGAATCTTCCGGAGGAACTCCTACAGGAACTTCCGGAGGAACTCCTACAGGAACTTCCCAGAGTATCTCCTACAAGAACTTCCGGAAGAACTTCTACAGAAACTTCCAGAGGAACTCCTACAGGATCTTCCGGAGGAACTCCTACAGGAACTTTCAGAGAAACCCAAAAAGGATTTTTCAGAGGAACTGCTACAGGAACTTCCGGAGGAACTCCTATACGAACTTCCGGAGGAACTCCCACAGGAACTTCCAAGGAAACTCCTACAGGAACGGAGAAATTCCTACAGGAACTTCCGGAGGAACTCCTACAGGATCTTTCGAAGAAACTCCTGCAGATACTCCTACAAGAACCTCCAGAAGAACTTCTACAAAAGCAACCGGAGGAACCCCTACAGGAACTTCTGGAGAAACTCCTACAAAATCCTTCGGAAAAAACTCTTTAAGATCTTCCGGAGGAACTCCTACAGGAACTTCCGAAAAATACCCCAGATGACCTAATAGAGGAACTTCAAAACACCTAGAAAGACTTGCGAAAGAACTTCCAGCAGAACTCCTAAAGGAACTTCCAGATGAACTTCTAATGAAGCTTTAGGAGGAAATTTTAAAGGATCTTACGAAAGAAATTCTAAAGGAACTAACGGAAAAAAATCCTGAAGGAACTTCCAGGAACTTCGTTGAAAAACTTCCGGAAGAATTTCTAGAGGACTGCTGGAGGAATTTCCTGAGAAAGTATTTGGATAAATTCTACAGCAACTTCTAGATGAACTCACTACATGAAATCTTAGAGGAACATCCAGAAGGTCACCCAGAGGAACTTGCGGACAAACCCCTTGTGAAACTTCCGGATAAATCTTTTGGAAAAATTTTTACATCAATATATGACTCTAGAAACTAGAGGAACTCCTAGGAAATTTTTCTGATGAACTGCTACAGGAATGTCCAGAGGAACTCTTGCAATAACTTGCGCAAGAACTCCTAAAGGAACTTTCGAAGGAACTCCTGCAGGAACTTCCGGATGAACTCCTACGAAAACATCCGAAAGAAATCCAAGAAGACCTCCTGGAGGAAAAGGAGGATATTTTAAAAGATCTTACGAAGAAAGATTTTAAAAGATCTTTCGAAACTACTTACGAAATGAAGTAGCTTCAAGAGGAACACTTAGGAAATTTATCGAGTGAACTGCTCCAGAGGAACTCGTGGCAATAAATTGCGGAAGAACTCCCACAGGAACATTCGAAGGAACTTTCGGAATTTTCGGAGGAATTTCTAGTGGGCCTCCTGGAGAATTTTCCGAATCAAATCTCGGATATTCCACGAGAAACTAGCGGCTATAGGATTTTGGCAAAACAGTTGCCAAATATCTATTCGGTATATTTGTTTTGTAAATATCTGAGTATCCTGACCACTTAAAAGATGGCGTCTCCATCAAAGTTGTTCAGTAGTTCAAGTCACCATGTGACAAAATTTTGAATCAATTTGCTCGAAAAATGATAGCCCTAGAGGTACTGACCAACTTTGCCGGAGACGCCATCTTTGTAGGTGGTCAGGATACAGAGATATCCGAAAAAATAAAATTTTCATGCAACCTAGCGCCAAACTGTCGAGTATTGTTCTTAAGAAGATTTCTGAGGAACACATTTTGGTTTGGAGGCGATAGATATCTTTGTTACAAAATGATAGCATATGAATCACAACTGTTGTACAAACTACAACAGTGCAACAGCCCGAAGGTTAAAACTTTTTCTTCACGATTTGAACAACCCTAATGCGACACAGCACCGTGTCCGGAATCGGACGCATTTCACTTGGAAGCCAAAGCACCAGCAAATACACAAATCGAATTCGATCTTGATAAAAATCCTGGCAACTTGCTTTCGGGGTTAGTTGCTTGTAGCTGCTTTTCGATTGAGGCGGATACCTGTTGCTGCAACTACCTCGGAATGAATGGGCCATATCTAAGTTTGATTAGTGTGCCCAGGTTATACCAGCAGGTCTAGTAACAGTTAGGACTCCGTTTCCCTAGAAGGTAGCTGGGATTTAAATCAAATGCAACGACGTTCGTTGGATCATGAACATTGCCAAAGCGGGTATGGAGTGGTGCTGCAGCAGCAGCGGTAAAACAGTTCACTAATTAAGATAAAATGTTACGCCGCCAATGGTTTGTTTCTGCGTTCTTGGGCAACATTGTCGGTCGAAATGGGTTGCTCGCAGTTACGCGCCGGAATAAGTTATCAAAACACATTCTTCCACTCGGTGGACCTGCCGCGAGCGGTGAAAATTTATTGACCCATTAAATGTATGCATTTTGCATAAATTAGCTAGTTGGTCTGTTTTCCGATCGAGATTGCAGGAGTGCACGCTGAACGGTATTCTCCTTGTGGATCAGTTTGCGATCGAAGTTATAATTTATATGTCGGAAACTTATTGAAACTTCATATTTTACATATGTTGCATATTATTAGAGCTAATCTTGTTGGTTTTCAGAATTTCATACATCTACAATAAATCATTCTCTAGTTCTTCACAACGCCTTTCTCAGAATTATGATAAAGAAGAAATTTGGAAGAAGGGAATTAACGCATAGATTTTCTCTTAATTTACCAGCAAAATTCTACAATTTCCAACTTTTTACCCTAACTTAAGGCTTTTTTCTTTTTAATTATCAAACATGCGTTTCCATGTCATGAAGCATACTCATGAAAGCGCTTGGTCGCTAACTCCATACTAGGGTACTTTGTTTTCCATCAGGCAATGCATTCGTTCTTCAGCCTACTGTCGATAGCTCCAAATGAGCAGAACATAGGGGTTCCTTTCAAAAGCACTGTTCATCACAACATTTCTTTCTACATATTAAACTTCATTACCCCAAACGCTTCAAAACCAATTTTCTCAAGGAAACTTCACACAACATCAGGACTTGCATGTCTACAGTTCGGCCTAAAGGTGTGTCATTGAACTGCAACGTCCATCACGCACGCACGTAAAGCGCGTAAAAAGTGCATAATCTTTGGCAACATTATCGTAGCTAACAACCAGTGGCAGTTATGCAAATTAGCCTGCATCGTTTCGAGCAGGAACGATAAGTGGTACTTAAGTCGATTATTGTTATTTTCTGTCATGATTTTGACTCATTTCTGAGCTGAATTTTGGATGCAAAAAATGAAACCGTAGGTTTTTTTTTGCAAGAAACCAATCCATTATGTACCTCGTTAACATTCCTGCAGATTTCCGAGCCGTTCGTGTGGAAATGAGCTGCCTATGAATAAATCAAACCATTTATCGATTAACAAGAGGCAACGAACTCGGCCACAAAGTCACGCAGCCAAACACGCTCCATTAATCGTTCCGGCACCTATGCCTATAGTCTCACCCGTAATCGAAACATGTCATTTGCACCTCCCCCCAAAAGTAGCGCCAATTCTCCCCGGCGGGAACTACACTAGCATTACTTCGCTTTAATAAACGGTTTACAAGAGTGGATAAACGCTGATATCATAATACGCACTTGGCTGCTGCGGCAAAGTCAACGATCACGATCGCTACCAAACGGAGGACGGAAGCTCGCCCATCGCAGCACTAAGATGAATTATGAACCGTTGCGGCGACTGGCTGATGAGTTTTGAACTCTGGCGTGGCGGCTACGTACGACGAGTTAGCGATGATTGATTTCGGACGCACGAGAAAACCTGAACCGGGGATTAAGGTTCGGAGTTTGGAGGTTTCTGGGCGACAACGTGTCATTACATCACTCCCAAAAAAGGTCCCTCCCGGGTGAAGTCCAAGTCACTATTGCTGGCTCCTGCATGGTCACACAACAGTAGTGGTAGCAGGCAGTGGTAATCGCCAGAAGCAGAACAGTAGTGAATTACCTGTTTGGTGCGACTGCAACTGGTTTCACGTTTTAGAGTAAAAAATGAACTCTAGTCATCGACGCACGGTCATGGTCGTAACCAGGGGAGGACAATAAATCAATCTTATGTTTGAGCAATATTGTATGCTGTACAATATGGACTAGCTGTTGTAATATCAGGAAGTAAACTCTACAGAGGATTCAAAATTGAATTTTGAAAATGATACAGAAGCTCCCTACCTGGTATAGTATTAATGAGTTACTAACAATATCGTTTCGGGTCGTTTGGCCGAATGATCTTTGGCCGAATCACGAACAAAAATAAATAAATTGCTACAACGCTGATGTAGTAGGATTCATAAGTGTGGCCTAATAGTTGATTATCTATTTAATTTGATGCTTTGTGTTTTCAACGGTACCGTAATCCGGGGTAACATTGATCATTTTTTTGAATATTTCTTAAATATTTCGTTTAAAAATGCAAATGTAGCAAATTTTATATTTTTAAAACAAGTACTGCCACCCATAGCTCGTGACTATATACTGCATTTTGTTTTTGAAAGACTTAAGCATGTTTAAAAAAATGTTTTAAGTGAATTTTTGATTTAGCTGATATGGGGTAACATTGATCACCTATGTAAACAATGTTCGGTAATATTGGAAATGTCGTTGCTAACTTAAATCATTACCCCCGAAACCGAATATGAAGGCCAAACGCTTACGAGTCATTTACTTTTTAAGTAATTTTAAAATTAATAACACCACGAACCACGGAATACGCCTAAAAGTAGGCAATTTCCTAAGGGAATTCTATATTCTTAACAGCAATTCGTTAATGTTGCTTAATTGAGCATACTTATGAAAGTTTTGACAACGGAATCGTTTTCAGCGATGCCATTTTTATTAAGAACCACATTTTCCTTGCTCGTATCGTTTGCAGAACTTATGTGAGACGTGAATGTTCGGTAGCGTCATCCTTACCCATTGAAATCATTGTTTCGAAAAGTTGACAAATTTACGCATAAGGTAAACGCAATTTGCGCAAAAATCTTCACTTTCATTAGCTTATGAATATAAGAAAGAGAAGCAACATTCATGATTTGAAAATATTCCTTCAATAAATGGCGATACGAACTTTTTACGAGATGGGTCATTCCGCTCAATGTTACCCCGCTGATCAATGATACCCCGGATTACGGTACGCTAAAGTTTCAAGTGTTTTTAATGATTTCATCAGAAATCTTCTTTTATACATAGGCTATTCTTCCGAGTTATACTGGTTTCATTACAATTGGCAATAATTTAGCTTATATCTTGATTGAGAATTTTTCCTTTTTTAAATCATCGGCAGTTCTTTGTAGTTATACTGGTATAACGATTATTTGCATTACATTTTCTCAATTTTTTATAAGAGATTTTTCCTTCTTTTGATTATTGGCTGTTCTTCTACGAGAGAAGTATTTTTGAAAGTTAATAGAATTCCAGTTTATAATAAATCCATAAGTAGTCTTACTAAAAACATATTTTTCAGCTCAAAAGTTAGAAAAGATGTCATTCTCCTCCAAGATTAAGATTGCAACATGTGATCCAAACTCTACACCAATGCTAGTGTGTTGCTAAGCACGCTGATTCTCTTGCGAAAAGAAGTAGCCAAATTTTGTGGTTGTTTGAACTATAAAATAATTTACGAAGCAAACCGACCCTGCAGAAGGACGAAATAGTCGTAAACCGTTTTAGTTACTGTCAAAAGCTGACTATAAATGCAAAACTGGCTCCTATTTCCGCTAGCAGAGAACTGACAAGTTGCTTACATTTAGGATGTTCTGCTTTCAGCAATGACTGATTTATGAACTAACACTAAAGAGCTAATTATTTGTAAATAAATGGTGATGTATCCTTCTTTAAGAATAACCTACATAAGTTCTTTGAAATTCATTACAAATGCATGCTAACTATAGTTCACTGTTATTTTCAATTTCGACCAAACGACATTCGGGCAAATGGCATTCGGTCAAATGATCCTTTCGGCCAAATAACCTGGAACTCAAAAATCTGTTATGATACTCAGAAGGTTATTGCCAAATATCTGGCAATACCTAATCTATATAAATAAAAATGGAGTGGTGTTTGTATGTCACGAAATAGCTTCTGAACGGGTCAACCGACTTGAATGATTATTTTTCCGTTTTGTTCGTCAAGTGTTCCGACGTGTTTGTGTGTATAAAAATCCCAGGATATTCACCGGTAAAGTTGAAAAAACGTGCGTGTATGGAACTGTCATTTTGTACGGGACGATCCATAACGTTTTTTAACAGCCTACTTGATGGCAAGACGAAGTTTGCCGGGTCCACTAGTTATACATAAATAAATTCATCCTGGAATTCCTCATAAACAAGAGATAACTTTACACATTTCTCCATGATCTTACACTACTTGGTGTTTCTACTGAAAATCTTTCAGGAATATCTCTAAATATCACTCCAGGAAGATTTTCAGAAGAAAAACTTCAAAGTAATTTGATATTTTTCAGCAGGTCGTCAGCAAATAACTCTCTCTTTTTTTCTAGCAATTCTAATAAATCCTCAAAGAAAATTTAAATTTTGTTCTAATTTTGCAAAACAAAAAATTCTCTAAACACATTTCCTGAATTTATCAATATAATTTCTTCAATAACTGATAAATCGATTCAAAATTTCTGGCAAAGAACATTTTATGAAGATTCATGAGGTTCAGGATTATTATTGTAAAAAAATCTAGAATCTAGAAAATCTAGAAAATAAGGCAAAAAAGTCTTTAAACCCAAGTAGTAAATGCAAACGTAAAATTCAAGTTTATAGTGTTCGCTGATCAATAGAAGCAAAATTATTTGTTTTAACGGAGGTGCTAAATGACTATGACATGCGGAAATGTGCTAGAAACATTTGTATGAGAAGAAAATGTTCAAACATTGAGCGCTATTTGCTCAATACCTACCTTATCTACATGGGACATTTATATTTTTATGGACAGTACCCGGGATCTACTTAAAAAATCATATGTTTTTTTTTAAAGAATTACTTCGACGATTTTCTTTACAAACTCCAACCGTTTTTTTTTTTTCAAAATTTTTCTCTTGATACATCACTTGAGAATTTACCAAGAATTATACCATGAGCTACAGTCCGGCAATGCGAAAAATCACCATATCATGTTTTATGGTAGTTTTATATGGAAAATGGAAATAAACAAAAAATGTTACTCATTAATCGTATTTTCAATCTGTTTAAACTTTGTTTTTCGCTTTTGATATGAATTTTATTTGTACTTCCTTCATAGTAGAGATGAATTGGAAGCATACCTTCAAATTTTATCATGCAGTCTTTGGCACATCAAACCCAAAAGATACAAGTGTTTCCAAAACTATTAACCAGGGCAAATATTTTATTGTGACCATGAAAAACACATTGTCCAAGAACTCCTCCATCCTCTGATAACATTGTATGTTTGTATCCTTTACTATTCTACTAAAGGGTTAGCTTTAAAAAAATGAATTATATTCCACCATTCACTGACATTAGGTAACATTAGTTATTTATCCATTTATGCCCAAATTTGCTGATACACCATCCTTTCACTCCCAGCAAACGAGAAAAGTAAAAAGCGTGTTCAAAACTAGTTTAGATTACTAAATAAATTATATTAGTATAAACGTAAGCTAAATCGAAAGTTGAAACCGCAGTTTTAGGTATAAATTTTATTCTTTATGATCGTTTTACTAAAAGTCTCATACTTTTAAAAACATGGACGCATATTAATCGATCTATAGCAAATTGTTAACGTTTTTCTCCAAATATTTCAATTGGTAATCTCAGAATAACATATTATGAAAATAATATGTGGAAAATACTATCGATTTTTTTACAGCAGTGTTGCCAATTTGGATGATTGTCATTGTGCTTTGAAAGATGTTCTAAAAATAAAGCAATTGTTTTTCTATTGTGCTTTAAATGCGGCGTGGGGACTTATTAAGTTACTCTATGAAGGCGTAAGTTATTTTCAATATTAATACTATATTAGCACTTCCATCAGGACTTACTTTAAACCAAAAACAAAAATCTACTCATATCAGTTCCCTTCAAATTTGAAATATGTTTCTCCAAAAATATCGGGGAAAAATGATTTTATTATATCTTTAAAATATTTGCTCCAAAAATAACTTGATTTTTTCCATCAGGCTACTAATTGATATCGCTTTCGAAGAACAAGCATTTTTTGAAAATAAATTCCATCAGGACTATAAATATAGATTGTCGAATTATCCAGACAATTTCTAACAATCATTGATTTTGATAACCTCAAAAAATCGACCGTTCTAAACGTTGTTCCATATTTAAGTGCAATTAAATTATTTTGGAGAATATTTTATTATTTCAATATTGTACAGTACTAGTCGAACGATGTACAGAAAACCGATTGAAATTTCATTGATAAATAAAAAAGATACAGCATGCACAAGGTATCCACTTTATAAAATGAACAGTCCTTACGACAGACAAACGTTTTAAGAAAATTCCTTACATCATTAATTTTGCAGGAGCTCATAAGTTCATAAGAACAAATTGATTTGATTAGGGGTCCTAATCATCGGGGAGACTGGATCCTTCCTCGGTAATCGAGTTCAGTTCACTTCCGAGCGTCTCTTAAGGGGCTCCGCAGCTTGTACGTTGAAGCGACCATCTAGCGAATAGAGAGTCGTGGGTTCGATCCCCACCAGAGCACGTGGTTTCTTTCCGCAGTTCAATTTCAATTTGTTCATTGGACACGAGTTCGTCGTGTACATTTTAACTTCAAAACCTTACAACGATAACATAAGTCAATTGCTGCGTATTGTGCCCCTTAATGCCGTTTTCCCAAATGTAATTTCCCCTAATGCTAGTTTCTCGAATGACCTTTTGCACGAATGCCAATTCCCCGCATGACTCGTTTTTCCGAAAGTGATGCAGGTCAGAACAGTACAAGAATAGGCTTCTGTGACAGGATGGTGTACTATAAAGAACGATAAGCAATCAAAAGAAGGAAATATTTGGTCATTATCGACTAAATACATATTGCCAAAATATGTTGAGGACGGCGGAACTCGAAAGCACAAATTCAAATTCAAATCAAATAAAATGAGATTTAGAGGTAGCACAAGCGTCTTGAAAGTGATTTTTTAAGTTATTGAAAATATAATTCAGTGAAATCATTATAACTTCATTATTTTCTAATCAATTTTGAAACTTTTATAACCATTCTCTTCAAAAATAATTTTATGAAAACTTTATACAAAATCATACAGTCAAACCTCTATGAGTCAATATTAAAGGGACCATCGACTCATGGAAATATCGAGTCATGAAACAGCTATTCTTTGGAAAGCTGTTTGAAGGGACCATCATAGTAACCATGAAATGTTGTTTATAGTACGGTTCCATGAGTCTATATCGAGTAATGGAACATCGACTCATGGAGGGATGACTGTATTTGTCTAAAATCAAAACTAGTCTTTGTAAAAAGAAGTTTTGGAGAAAACTTGCAGATTTTACTGAAATGTTTGCATATTTTACTGAAAAATCATCTTTGTTTGATTATAACTTCATGAATACTCAACTAAATCCAAATTATTGTACATACTCTTGAAGATAATTTAGTTGTTCTATAACTGTGAGTACAACACATTTAATTAGAAATTGGGTTGACTTAGTAATTCAACAAAAACTTCCTTTAAACCTAATTTTTAAATAAAAAAAAACCAATGGTTTTGGATAATTCAAGTTTTTTTTTTGTCGCAAATAATATTTTCACTATAAAACTAAAGATTACAATGCATCTCGTTTTGAACACGAGTTGAATAGTGCATATATTTTAAACACATGCAAAAGTATTTGTGTTACCTAAGTATTCAAAAACTGTTGCAATGACCTTTCGAAAGGAGAAGCAAATGACAATAAACAGTTAGGGGGAGATCCCCCAGTGCCGGACAGCATCCAATACCGGACAAAGTCGAAAAATTGAGAAATCATGGTCCAATCAAGATGGTGTATTAGTAGAAAAGAAAGCTATTATGTAGAATAATGTTCGCGTAGAATAACACATCCTTAAAATATGCATGCCTTTTTAAAAAAGTCGAAAAGTTTGAAAATCTTTAAAAAACTGACGTATTTTCTTAATTTTGAGCCTATTTAGTAATTATTTTGGATATGAAAAAATACTTTGGATCACGCTAGCATGATCGAACATTATCCTAATTTGATGGTATGAATGTATTTTGTACCATAATTGAACTAAATATGGACAAATTACAATTTCCGTTAAGCACCTCCTGTCCCTCAGTTTCGGACAGCTTGATTTGTTATATGATATCTTTGTTATTATTGCGTCAGTGTCTCAAAATACTTTCATTTTTCATGGGTTCCGTCGATCATGGTATCAAACATGCAATAAAACTAAGAAGAAGGAACATTCAGAACAACATCGTCAAATGTGATGTTTTTCATCATATATGGAAGAGATTTTTGATAGGCATCTAAGACAAACTAAGAAAAACTCAAATTAATCTTGTAAGTGTTGCAAATGCATTTTTATTTATTTATTTATTTATTGTCGTCAAACATGTTTGTAGACCGTTACATAGAATTTCTTATGTGCTAGTTTCACTAATACATTCAATTTTCCTTCTTAAGATAATGTGCGGAAGTATTGTTTTAGCTTCGCTTTGGACCAAGTTAAGTCAATTAAATCATAATGTTTATTATAAGTAGTCATCATTTGGTTCATTGGCCCAAATTTTGCATAATTAGTACGGTGATAGTTAATTGCAAATAGTTCTCGATGGCGTAATCGTCTTGATGGTACATAAAAGTTTAATTTAGATAATAATTCTGGTGAATCAACTTTATGAGAAACAATATCGTTTATAAATGAAATCATAGCATATTCGCGACGCTCTCTTAGTGTTTGAATATCAATCAACATATATCTAGCTTTGTAAGATGGTAATGGAAATTCAGTCCAACCTAATTTGCGAAGAGCATATAATAAAAATTGTTTTTGTACCGACTCTATCCTTTCTTCATGCACTGTTGAAAAAGATGACCAAATTATGCTGCAATATTCAAGTATGTATCTAACATAGGCAATGAACAATGTTTTTATTGTGTATGGATCATTGAAGTTATAAGCGAAGCGTTTAATGAAGCCTAACATATTATTGGCTTTATTTACCATAGTGTTATAGTGATCACTGAAAGTAAGTTTTGAACCTAAAATTATGCCTAAATCTCTGATTCTATTACATTTTTCAACATTCTGATTGCCTAAAGTTATTGTTATATTAGGAATGTTTCTTTTCCTGTTAAAAGATATCAGGTTACATTTTTTTACATTCAGTTGTAGTAGACTTTTCTGACACCATGTGTGGAAAATTTGTACATCATATTTAAAAGTATGTATGTCCTGTGCAGTTTTTATTTCCAGATAAAGTTTCATATCGTCAGCATATATTAATACTTTTAGTTTGTCAAGAATAAAAGACAGGTCGTTCACAAACAGTATAAACAAGAGCGGACCTAAATGAGAGCCTTGTGGAACCCCTGAAGTGGCATGTATGGGAGTTGACCTATTTCCTTTGAATTTCACTATTAGCTCGCGAGTGGTTAAATATGATTCGATCCATTCCAGCAGTTTGGCTTCAATACCAATTTTCCGCAGTTTAAATATAAGCATGGGTATATCAACACGGTCAAATGCTTTACTAAAATCTGTGTACAAAGCTTCCACATGATTTCCATTTTCCATAGCACTTAACGAATAGTTTACAAATTCAAGCAAATTAGTGGTTGTCGATCGCCCTTTAAAAAAGCCGATGTAGTTATTCTATTTTTGATTTGGATGAATACTTTTTCATTTATCATGGCCTCAAAGAGCTTCGGAATGCACGAAATAAGGGCAATGCCATGATAATTAACTACATCAGATTTTTTGCCTGATTTGAAAATGGGAACAAGGTATGAGCTTTTCCACAGTTTTGGAAAGACTCCAGACTCCAGTGACATATTGAAGAGCCAAAATAAAGGAGTAGTTAATTCAGTTGCTAAAGTTGAATTGGCATTTATAAATTATATGAATTGGTAATTATAAACTATTCCTATAGTGTACACATTCAATGATGTTCAAATTTGCAGAATGCGAGGCGTTTCCAGATCGTGTCCGGTTTTGGGTGCCACCTTTCAAGATCGATCAATTTGGTACTAAAATACATTGTCAAAATTCATATTTATATTTTCAAATTTATTTTTGTACACTACAAAAATGATAATATTTATCATAAATGGGTAACACGAGCGCATAAAATCAATATTTTTCGAATTATGAATTTAGTGGCTTAAGTGTCCGGTACTGGGGGATCTACCCCTACAGCTTTAGAGAAAACATTTTGAAACATTTGTCATTTTATGTTAAAAAATCATGTTTTGTGCAATATATGTTAAATAAATTGGTCAAACCCATTCTTCAGTGAAATGTGTTGTATACAAAGTTTGAAAACAACTAAATTAGCTTCTTGAGCATGCAAAAATATTTGGGATCGTTCTAGTACAGTTAAACCTCCATGAGTCGAGAAATGGAACCTCGATATCGACTCATGGAACCACACTAAAAATCAAATTTCATGATTATGATTCCAGGAACCATGATTTGTGATCCTAATATTATGATCTAACCAATTTATGAATTTCATGATTTGTAAATCATGATTTGAAGATCAGATTTTAATCCGTGTACAGTTGTATTTGGAAAGGTGATCAAGTTTCTCCAGTCTGCCCTACTGAATAACATTGGCAACGGGGACGGACCTAGCAGTGGTTAGAACACACGCCTCTCACGCTGAGGACCTGGGATCGAATCCCATCCCCGAAATAGTCACTAAAATTTTCAGTGACGGCTTTCTTCGGAAGGGAAATTCAGCCATTGGTCTCGAGATTACCTAGCTCAGGGCTAAACATCTCGTTACTAAAGACAAAAAAATAACATTGGCAGTAAAGCTGAAACAATTCCCAGAGGAATTCTAAGAGTAATTCCTGAATGCATGCAAGAGGAAATTTTTGAAGAAATCTACTGAAAAATTTCTCGATGTACCTATCATTAGTGTAACTGTTCGGAGAATTCATAATGGAATCCTTAAAATATTTTTTTTTTTTTTTTATCTAGTTCATTTATTTGAGGCTCAATCGCGTTTAACGCTTTACGGAGCCGAAATCCATTTTTTGTATTATTTACAAATCATTCACTTTTTCATACCAAAATTAGTATGGGATGGAGCCAGGGTACTCGTGGCAACTCGAGGTTAATGGTCACAATTTTTGGAAGGAAGGACATGGTGAGGATTGGGTTTAGGGTTTTCTGCAGCTCATCCGGGAGGTATATCGTGGTAACTCGTGGTGACGTGTAATGGCGTTGGTACCAATTTCTTGCCGGTATTCGTCTGCCGGATGGCCAGGATCCTCAATCCAACATAAAGGGGACAAACACAGAGAAAAAAAAAACTGGAGAAGAGAACACAAGAGAATTAAACTTTTATACAGGACAAGCGAAGAAAATCGTAAATTGCGACCATATAAATGAGATCGCGAGTGCCCAACACATCTCTAACAGGAACATAGGGTTGTCTACCTCGGGCCGCAAGGGTATCCAAAAGTTGCGCTCTGGAGGCGTCCATATCCGGGCATTTCCAAACTACGTGATCGATGTCATCATAACCATAACCACACCTATTACAAATATTGCTCAGCGCGAGGTTAATCCTGTGCAAATGTGCATCTAGCGAGTAATGGTTGGACATAAGTCTTGACATCACGCGAATGAAATCTCGACTTAGTTCCAAACCTTTCCACCACGCTCGCAAGGAAACTCTAGGAATTATGGAATGTAACCACCGTCCCAGTTGGCCATTCAGCCAATCGCTTTGCCAACCGTGAAGAGAACTTTGACGTACTAAATGAAACAATTCATCGTGTGAAATTCTTCTATCATATATCTCACCTTCCTCAGCGCCCACCTTTGCGAGAGAGTCCGCCTTCTCATTGCCATAAATTAAGCAATGTGAGGGGACCCATACAAAGGTAATCTTATATGATCTTTCGACCAGTGCACACATCTGCTCTCTTATTTTTGTAAGAAAGTAAGATGCATGCTTTACAGGTTTCATCGATCGGAGTGCCTCAATAGAACTGAGGCTATCCGAGAAGATGAAGAAGTGGTCTGCGGGCATGTTTGAGATCATCCCCAAAGCGAAGTTGATTGCTGCCAGCTCAGCAACGTAAACCGTGCAAGGTTCCTGAAGTTTTCGGAAGGCGGAAGAGTTTTCATTGAAGACACCGAAGCCAGTGGATCCATTGATACGGGACCCGTCTGTGAAATATCTCCTGTAGGAATCGACATTTTGGTACTTTGCGTTGAAAATACGTGGAATAGTTAAACATCGAAGTTGATCTGGAATTCCATGAACAGCTTGTTTCATGGTCAGATCGTATTCAACAGAGGAACTGTCATTGGTGAAGCGTACACGTGGAGGTTTATAACATGAAAGACTTATGTCAGATGACATGTAGTAGAGATAAACTCTCATGAATTTTGACTGAGTATTCAGTTTGAGCAATTCTTCGAAGTTTTCAATGACGAGTGTGTTGCTCACTCCACACTTAATAAGTATTCTTAGCGAGAGCTCCCAGAATCGGTTCTGTAGCGGTAAAACCCCTGCCAGTACCTCCAGGCTCGCATTATGTGTTGAGTGCATACACCCTAAGGCGATACGCAAGCAACGATATTGAATTCGTTCCAATTTGATAAGGTGGCAGTTTGCTGCTGAGAGAAAACAGAAAGAGCCATACTCTAGAACAGAGAGAATGGTTGTTTTATAGAGTTTTATGAGGTCTTCCGGATGAGCACCCCACCATGTTCCGGTAATTGTTCGTAGGAAATTGATCCTTTGTTGGCATTTTTCCATTAAATACCTAATATGGGTTTGCCAAGTGCCTTTAGAATCAAACCAGACCCCAAGGTATTTTGAAGTCAAAGACTGGTCGATGTCTGTTCCCAAAAGCTTAAGCTTTAGTTGGGCAGGATTCCGCTTCCTTGAAAATACAACCAGTTGAGTTTTTTGCGGCGCAAACTCGATCCCTAAATTTCTAGCCCAAGTGGATAGATTATCAAGGGAATTTTGCAATGGTCTTTGCAAGATTTCCGCTCGTGGGCCCTTCATAGAGACCACAGCATCATCTGCAAGTTGTCTAAGCGTGCATGGTTCTTCCAAACAGTTGTCAATATCTTTAATATAAAAATTATAAAGCAAGGGACTTACCCAGTCAACATTTTGGTTGGTATAACTTTTGTTATACATCATTCTATATGAATCAAATCAATCGTATAGAATGCATGAAAAAGCTATATACCTACCAAAGTGGAGGCTATATACGTACTTGGCACGACTTTTTCAGACTTTCTGCGACCAGAAATACGATGCCTCAATATTTGGATGAAAATAAAAAAATAAGTTTCCATCAAGCCTCGAACACGGGACCTCTGGATTGGGAATCGGACACTTTACCACTGTACCACTAATGGTTACTTAGCAAACACTCGATTATTTGGCAATATTAATGCATGTTTCATGTGCAACAACACTTGCTGTGTTGTTCTTTAAGGCCCATCGTCAGCAGATACCTAGTTTGGGTGGCAATTTTTGCTAAGTTATTGCGATTTCATATGATGCTTTCTGGATTGATATATGATCTGTCAGTTTATACAACTAAACGCGATTTTGCGATGCACTATTTACGACATGCTTTGCTGTCAACACAGATTGTCGTTTATGAATCGTGTTGGGGATTTATATGCAACTTTTGTTGACATTGATTACGCCTTATTTGGCATTTTGTGCGATTCTGATTTTTGGCGTACGAATATGTGATTCTGGATGCACTTTCTTATACGATACGTGGTTCACTGGGTAGACATGAGCCTTGGGGAAGGCCCATATAGCTAATTCTGGATGTTGTCAGTTGGCCGAGAGTGAAGCTCATGTGCTTTTCTGACAACAAATTGTACAAGAAATTATTCAATAGTCCAGGTAGGCCACTATTGTGCAGATTTTCTGACAATATTTCTATGGAAACTGAATCAAATGCGCCCTTAATATCCAGAAAAACTGATGCCAGTTGCTCCTTGTCGGCAAAGGCTAATTGAATATCTGATGAAAGCAACGCTAGACAATCGTTTGTTCCTTTACCCTTGCGAAAGCCAAATTGAGTATTGGAAAGCATATTGTTTGATTCGACCCAGTGATCGAGTCGGGATAGGATCATTTTCTCTAACAATTTCCTTAAACATGATAACATAGCGATCGGGCGGTACGAATTATGATCAGACGCTGGTTTCCCAGGCTTTTGAATAGCTATTACTTTGACCTGTCTCCATTCAGGTGGAACAATATTGTGCTCCACGAATGAGTTGAACAGGTCAAGCAACCGTCTTTTAGCGATATCGGGGAGATTTTTAAGAAGATTGAACTTAATCATATCGCGTCCCGGAGAGGAGTTGTTTGATGAAAGAAGAGCCATAGAAAATTCCAGCATAGTGAATGGCCTGTCCAAAGAATCGTCTCTTGGAGTTTCCCAGAGAGGCGGATGAGCTGGAACTGAGTCTGGACAGACCTTTTTTGCGAAGTTGAATATCCAACGGTTGGAGTATTCATCACTCTCATTTGCGGATGAGCGGTTTCGCATGTTGCGAGCCACTCTCCAAAGCGTCGACATTGAAGTTTCTCGTGAGAGGCCATCAACGAAACGCCGCCAATAACTACGTTTCTTCGCTTTGATAAGATTCTTCAGCTTATTTTCGAGCTTCGAGTACTCTAAATAAAGTTCTGAGGTACCATATCTACGAAAAGCTTTAAAGGCATTAGATTTTTCTCGATACAACTGAGTGCATTCATCATCCCAACCAGGTGTGGCTGGTCGTCTTTTGAAGGATCCACTTGGAACTCGTTGTTTTTGGGATTCTAATGCACTTTTATAAATCAATTCTGTTAGGAATCGATACTCATCCAACGGTGGGAGGGAGTTGAATGATTCGATTCCGAAAGTTACCGCTGATGCAAATTTTTGCCAATCGATATTCCTAGTGAGGTCAAAAGGAACCTGAATTGACTGTTCTGACCTTTCACAATTATTTCTGATAGAGGTTATTATGGGCAAGTAATCACTACCATGGGGATCATCGATGACCTTCCACATGCAATCGAATGATAGTGAACTTGAACCCAAAGACAGGTCAATGCGGCTTTCTTTGCCGTCGGATGAAATACGTGTCACTTCACCTGTGTTCAAAATGTTCAAATTGAAATCGTCGCATAAATCATAGAAAATAGCCGCTCTACAATCGTCATAAGATTCGCCCCATCCAGTACCATGTGAGTTCATATCACCCAGTATTAAAACTGGGGATGAGAGCATGGAGACTGCATTCCATAGATGACGGCGGTTTATTGAAACTCTTGGAGGAATATAAACAGAAGCTACGCAAAGATCTTTACCCTTTACGTTTATTTGGCAAGCAACGATTTCTATGCCTGGATGGGTCGGGATTGGGATTCTGTAGAATGTATGGCACTTTTTGATCCCTAAAAGTACTCCCCCGTAATTATCATCTCGATCCTGGCGTATAATGTTAAAATCGTAGAAGTTGAGATCATCTTCAGAAGAAAGCCATGTTTCACAAAGTGCAAATATTTCACAATCGGAATTGTGAAGCAAAAACTTAAATGTGTCTAGTTTAGGTTTTAGACTATGACAGTTCCACTGTAGCACAGTGATCATATCTTGTACCTCACTCGATGAATTATCCATCGAAAGATATGATCGAAGCAAGGAGGGGCCACGAGATAGTCAATTCCCTGAGATACTCTTCTATTGCGGGGAGAAAAAGGTCGAGTATGCCTCTGAATGAGTCTGAAACTCCGAGGGCATCACATATGCGATCCACAAGGGCCTTAAAAGTTATCAGTCCTCGCTTGGCCCGGGGGGTTTTCGAGGAAGAGCGAGGGACTTCAGTAGCTTTTTTCTTGCTATCTTGTCTAGAGCTTCTTTTTGAAGTATATTTAATCGGTGGAAGCGGGGGCGGCAAATCTTTGCTACAGCACGGAACGGATGCATCAAAGACCTGTTGCTTCGGCATTTTCAAATTTGCCCCACCTCCTTTGGAATTAGGCAAACTTTTGAGGGAAGATTTCAATACCTTACGGCGCAGTCCCGGAGAAGATGGAGACTTTCTTTTTCCGGGTGCGTGTACCTCCGAAGAATCCCCCCCATCGGTTTCGTCGTCGTACGCTTCGTCGGAAGACAACTCTTGAAAAGAGTTACCAACTGGGATGGCTGATGAAGACTCTTTTGCTGGCGGATTTAAAGATTTCACCATATCCGCATACGTCTTCTTGGAGCGCTTCACAATGGAGCGACTCTCATTTCGAATGCGCCTTTTGTATGCCGGGCATTTCTGCAAGTCATGCAGATCCTTGCTACAGTAGCAGCATTTTTCAGCTTCCTTTGTGCAAGCATCTTCTAAGTGAGCTTGGTTGCATTTGCCACAACGGGGCTTGTTGTCGCAAAAGCTAGCACTATGACCAAGCTGCTTGCAGTTGGTACAATTAAATACCTTCGGCACATATAGGCGCACTGGGTAAAAAACACTATCAATGCAAACAAATTTTGGGAGGACGGAACCAGGAAAAGTCACTCGAAACGAGGCTGACGGCGAAAACACTTTCTTATTTCCTTCCATGGAAACTGATTGCAATTGTTTGCAATCCAGTATAGCCACATCAGGAATTGACCGGTTATCAAAAACGCCTTTGCCAGTCTTTATGTCTTCGCATGTCAGACTCGCGTCAACGATTTTCCCTTCCACCTCTACCTCTCGTGCAGAAATGTAGACGTAATATTCCACAGTAAAAGCCTCATGCTGAGCAATCTCATTTGCTGCTTTGTAACTAGGTGCAGTTACACGCAGCTTGGATTGTTTTACTTGATGAATAACGGTCCCAGGATATTTACGCGTCAGCTCTCGAGAGATCGAGAGCACATTCAAAATCTTACTTTTGCGCCGGAAATAGACAACCCAAGGCCCTGCCGAAGATGGTTGATAAAACCGCGTTCTAGCAACAAGATCTTTAGGAGGCGTATCGCCTCCATCCGATTCGTCCATGCGGGAAAACTTTCAACCGCAACCAAATAAACAAAACAAAAAAAAAAAGTAAAAAGAAAAAAAAAAAAAAAACAAAAAAAAATGTGAAAAGAAAAAAAAACTTAACTAATCAATGCGCTACTATGTACACACCTCCCCTATACGGGCAGAATAAAAAAAAAAAAAAATCAAGAAAAAAAAATTTACCGATCAGTGGACTATTTTGTACCCTACTCCCCTATTCGGTCGAAACAATCGAACCGGGAGAGAGACAGAAAAGAAGCGAAAACAAGCTTGACCTCAACACTGTTTATTCGGAGATGTGATAGCAATTCAATGGATATGGAATTGGTATACAAATTTATACTTATCCGTTTACGTTCGATGTACAGCAGGAGAACGTTCACGCACCGTAGGTAGCAGAATGACTTCTGCTTTGATGTTGCTCTCGGTGCGGGGGAAAAAAATCAATCACTTAGAGCTGGATGTGATGACTTTTTTTATTGCGGTGGAACGATACTAGTTACACTAGTTCGCTTCCTTCGCAAAGCGCGATCGCCTAAGCACAAATATTGCACTAAACTAGTCGTACTTGGAACTATTACGAAAATACTGAACCAAAAACCCACGCGGGCGGTGGGGGAAAAAGGTCAAAAAGTACTTTGCAAAAGTGCCGTGCGATGAGACCGGGAATCAGTCAACCGACTCGTACAAGCGCTAAGCAAGGAATGAATCCTTAAAATATTTGTTATAACAAGTAGAGTGGACTTGTCCAAAACTTAAATCGAGACGTGTTTTAGACCTCCCTTTTTCGAATTAAAAAAAAGGAGAGCTGAATGTCTCTCATAGTGTAAGATTTCATGCAAAAAAGTTAATAATCATGAATCAAATAGAGGTCGCTTGTTCTCCCCTAATGGTAAACCTGGCTACACCCATGCGCACGGTTATCGAAGAACGACAGAAGTGATGAAGTTGGGAAACGCGTTTTCAAACGCGTGGCTTACGCGTTTCGGAGTGATCTCGTTTTGTCTCTTCGGTACCGGACCACACGACAATTGACACTAGATAAACGGAACGGTGCATATTTGCTAGTCACGATTTCGGTAGATATTTCTTACCTTTTCGTAATTCGGACAGCGCGTAATGCCACGGACGAATGGCACCGTTGTTGCACCGTTACGTACAACTTCAGTAGCAATAATGGTACGCGGCGGCGTCGCCGAAGAGATGCATCTGTCAAAACACTATTCAAGCGGATTGCATTTGCACAATGATCTGCAGATAATTCCCGGACAGCCCGGAAATCAAAACAGAGAACGACACAAAATGATTGATCACTGCGCCGTGCCCCGGTGTCAGTGCTTCTGAAATATGCCCATTTGTGGCCGCGGCGGAAGGCATTCGCTTGCAAAAGTCCATCCAGTCATGCAGTCTGCATCGTCGCATCTCCGAAGGATGATATATCACACGTGAGGTCAACTACTAATGTATGTTCGGTTTAACTACCACGGCAGCCACGATGAGATAGCCGTTCTAAGGAGCTGACAAGAAATTCCTCATTTTCCGCGGCGGTCTGGCGTCGTTAGTCAACGACCGACCGGCGCAAGAAGAACATTGATGCATTCAGCATCCGAAGTTGCTCCTTCAGCGGCTTGTTGTACGAGAATGGAAGGCTTTCCGCAATTGGCGATGTCAGTGAAAGATTTATACTCTTTATATATTTGCTGTGTCATAAATACAAGCTTTTGAGGAATTTAACGACTTTGTGGTTTGTTTTTGGGTGAGGTGTTTGGAAGGCGATATGTTTTCTCACTCCAATGAATGTTCTCACGGCAATTTTTCGATGTTTTTGCGTTCAATCACTTGACGACGATGATTGATGGTATTTGAAGCAGCTTACTGTCAGTTTGAGATATTATCGCAATATTTTTTTTTCCGGATAATATTTGGTTTATATAGTACAGTTACTGAAGTCACAGAATTGAATTATCGAATCCACACTAATGTGATTTTTGGAAGTTAAAATTTTATCTAGCATGAGCCTTAAATATTTAACTTTATCTGACCAATTTATTGAAACCCCTTTTATCGTAACAACATGTTTACATGGGGGTTCAAATAAAGAGTTTTGAATCATGTGGGAATATCATTAGTTGAGTTTTGGAAGCATAAGAATTTCTTCTTTTTAGATTCTTTTACATAGTTCAGTTCAAATTTCTTTTTATAATATTTCAAGTTTTTATTTCACACATATAATAAGTGGCGAAAATGCTTGCATCACGAAGCACCTCAGTAGTGTAAACCAACGCAAAACAAACATGACAGACTCGCGAAAAGGCTTGGTGTGAGTATGTTCATACCTGCTTGATCGGGAGAACATTCCAAAAAAATAGCAAAAAGTTCGCGAACGCGAAATCTCGGAGAGGAAATAGTTTTTTTTTTTCATTTCCACAATTGACTCTGAGCAGCTCCGAACACGCTTGCGACTCACTTCAGCTTCGTTTACTCTCGAGCACGACAGATGCGAGTAAGTCAGCACTCTGATGCTCGAGAGCATTTTGAATTGTTTTCCGATTCAACAGACATGTTCGGCACTTTCCGTCACTGCAAATAATTCCATTTCTGGTAGTTATCTATCATTTATATCTTGTATAGAAGTAGTTGAATATAATTTGTTTGTTTTGCTACGAAAATCTAGTGCAACCTTTTGCTCCAAAGCCAAAGTAGCAATGAAACTGTCTTCTACTAAAGGCACACAAATTGTTCCATCAAATCAAATGTACCCTTCAGTTAATTCAGTTAATCATGATAAAATAATCAGAATGTTAGTAGAGTTCCTCAGAATTTTTTAATTTTTTTGCCATACAAAACTTTTATTGAACAGTTTTTTTTTAAATACATATTAGGTAAAAACGACTCAAATTACAACAAATTTATGATGAGGGCAGTAGCAAATTCTTTTATTACAGAAATTATGTCGGTCGTAATATTCTCGATATTCACAAATTTCGTAGTTTACATAGATTTGTATTGATTCAATTTATTTGTGATTTTTCTCATATCATTGCACTTAGGTTAAATTTATAAATTTCAATTTGTACTACCTAATATATTCATTCTTTGTTTGATCCAGTAAAAAACCCTTCACGAAATATTCCACGAATTCACGAGGATTATCGCTTGTTCTTTTTCCACGAACTTGTCAGGTATTCAACCATGTTATTTTAAGAGATTTTAAGAAATACTTTACAAGCTTCCACAGAGTTCCTTCTGGGATTCCCACGGATAATCATTCCCGGAATAAATAGTTGGATGCAGGCCGTTAGGCCGAATGCCGTTAGGACGGATGTCGTTAGGCTAAATGCCGTTAGGCCGAATGCCGTTAGACCAAATGCCATTAGGCTAAAAATGCCTTTATGCCGAATTACATTTAATCATTTACTACTATTACAAATAGCTAACAGCTAAGTGCTATTTTCCTTTTTCATCAAAGGCTGTTCTTTCTAGTTATATTTCGCAACGATTATTGTGGGCTTCTAGGTAATGCAAATTATCCTGATCTAACAAATAACAATCCATTCGATCTGAAAATTCATCCTGCGGCTTCTAGGTGATGCCTGACCTATCCTATTTTACCCATTCGACCTTACGATTCATTAGAACTAGCCTCAATTTTCGGCCTAATGACCCTTTCGGCCTAACGGAATTCGGCCTAATGGCTTTCGGCCTAATGGGATAGAATTCTCTTGGAACTTCTTTAAGGATTGCAAAACTTATCCAGGACTTTACGCCAAAAAACATTGAATGATTCTCCTACACGGAAAAAATCCGTTGCCGAATTCATGAACAAAATGTCATGAATTCATAAAATTTTATGTTTCATGATATCATGACTTAAAGTCATGAAATCGTGACTATTATGCAAGAATTTGTATGCTTAGAGCTTTACACAAATCTAAATGTTATTTTTTTTACCTTCGTCAACGTGTCTCATAGCGATCGGTGATGTTTTGTAGTGAAATTATAAGAAAAGTTTTGTTTCTGGAAAAGTTTAAATTCTTCGGAACCTTGGCATCATATCGATGACATTCTTGGCAAAATTTCCGTGAGTTCCCACATTGTTTCAAAATGCACTTACTTCTTTCTGACTATGCAGAACCAGGCAAAGTTTGACTTTGAGCGAAAATTTTGCTTGACAAGCTCGTAGGCGATTTTAACTGTACGGATGTGATGCATTCCCCACATCCCATAACAGAGCAGCTCACGCACAAAAGCCCTTTGGCTGCCGGATGTTCCAGTTCCACTTTCAACATCCGCGTCGTTAAAAAGTGTTCAATCACTCATGTAATCCACCAGTATTTTGTGAACCCAGGGACCATTTTTCATATTCCGAACACCTTGATTCAAATTCCGAACAGCACGAATAAATCGGAATCAAATGAATTATTTCGCAAATAAATTTATCTGAGCTTGTTCTACTGGTCTCAAACTTGAGAGACATCTCTACTCACGCGGTAAAAATTACATTGGAAACGTTAAAATTGAAGTGCAATTGACTTCCATTTCCTAATTATTTGGTGACATATTTCAGCGAAACATTTCAACCAAATCGCCATACAAAAACCGTTGTTCGGAATTTGAGACAAAACGGTACAAACCTATACTCTTAAAAATAATGAAAATCACTGTGGACGTAATTCACATTATGACTGAATGACACATGATGTAAGTGATAAAATGACGTAAAAATGGGTAACGAAAGATGTATTGAAGGAAAAATGTAATTTTACATGATTAAGGATATGAAAACGATGCTGCAATGATTGAAATTTCCCGAATCAGACACCATCATATTTAAAATGTGACACAAATTCACGTCATTTGGCTCGCTTCTTATATGTGCATCCAAAAGACGTAAAATCACATGATTTTTTCGGAGTGTTGAACCACTGAATGTTCGCGTTCCTGCTAAAGATGTGGCACTCGTTATGCTGACGTTTTTGGAATGTTTTACGGTTTATTACGAAACTACCGGCAGAAAAACCGTAACTATTTTAATCTTCATTTCAATTGTTTACCAATGGCAACTATAAACTGGGATCTTAATTGACGTATAATGTCTGTTTTCATGAAATGAGTTCATGATTCCGAAATCCTGCTTCACGATTTCATGACTCAACTTGCCGCTTTTCAGCACCAAAATCGTAATCATAAATGACAGGCATCTAAATACATGCAAAGTGCTCATGTTTTCATGAACTGTGTTCATGATATCAGATCCTGCTTCATGATTTCATGACCAAAATTGCCACTTTTTGCATCAAAAATATGAATCATAAATGACAGATGGCTAAATCCATGAATAGTGCTAATGTTTCCATGAATTTTATTCATGGTTCCAGCATACATGCTTCATGATTTGAGGATCTAAATTGACATTTTTCTTCGCTAAAAATTGAAAACGTAACGTACAGCCGGCGTTACTTTCATAACATGAAAACACACCTTCCTCCCGAAATCATGACTCTTTCTCCCGTTTTAGAGTGCCGCATTTTTACCCGTGTAATGTTCCACATATTAAGTAAACGAAAAACCGAATTTTATACTATACCATTTATTTCCACTAGAGTTTGTATCCTTTGACAGATACGCGTATTTCGACCTTAACTGTAAGGCTAGTAGGAGTCTAGTACACGACACTGAAGACGGCCTTACAGTTGAGGTTGAAATACGCGTATCTGTCAAAGGATACAAACTCTAGTGGAATTAAATGGTACTTATAGGTATTCCACTAAACTGCTCGAAGATTTATTAGTCCACATATTGCCTTCTAATATTTTCAAAAAAAATCTTGAAGTATTCCTTTAGGTTCTAGAAGTCTTTTCCAAGAATACCTCAATATTTCTATTAGGAATCCATTGACAAATTACTCTACAACCACTCCATATCCATATCCAATTTATATCTAGAGTAATTCATTAAAAAATATTGGAAGAACTTCTTAAGAAATTTTCTAGATAATTTAAGCTCGAATTGAATTCGGATAAAACTATATGAATTCATGTTGGAAAATTTGCAAGAATTGATCGTAGAATTCCAGAAAATTTTTGACAAAATTCCTTACGATTACCTGACGGAAAGGCTGAGGTGGTAATTGTAAGGATTACTACAGAAATTTTTGTTCTTTTTGCTTAGTCTTATGCTATGAATTATCATTGGCGTCAAAAGAGATGGCATTTTTACTGAAGGTATTTGTAACAACCATCTTAGGAAACGTAGTGCATGCATTCCGAAGTTTTACGATAATATGGTGAACGGATTGACGTAGAAACTTTTTTTTCTTACTTGCAGAAACTCCAACAAACTTTTTTGGAAGGACTGTTGTTAATTATTGTGGTTTTAGCTGTAGAAAATTAAGGCTTAAGGTGAAGATGAATCGAAGCCAAACTTCAAATTTTCAAGAGCACAAATCTGGAGAAGTGAACACCCGTTTAAGCCGAAAACTTAATCGATTGGTCACCACCAGCTAGTGATCAATCGATTAAGTTTTCAGCTTAAACGGATGTTTGGTTCTCCAGATTTGTGCTCGGGAAAATTTGAGGTTTGGCTTCGATTTATCTTCACCTTAATATTGACGGTATTTTCAAGATTGATTCGTTATGTAAAATAGTTCTGAATTCTTGGTAGAAAATTTGCATAAGTTTGAAAATTTGTTGAAGAGTTCCAGATGGAATTTCAGAAATCAGAAACCATTCGTATAAAAGTTATGTTATTTTTTAGAAATGAGTTGAATTTACCATTTTTTTATTCTTCAAATCGTTTCTTTTTGGAGAATGGAAAGATTTTTGTATGAAGTTTTTTATTTCTTTGTGGGGACATGATACCACTGCGACCATATCAGACGCGAATGACCAAGAGTGGTTAAAGCGTCTTTAATAATAAAAAAAACTGCAAACATTAATTTGATCTATTGTGGTGTTATCCTCCTTGTTTTTGCCGTACTGTAGAAATATATTACTATTTGAAGCAACTATCTCCACAGCTATTGGCGTGCATCCCAATCAGGTACTACATTTTGTATAAAATTTAGTACCTGTTTTGGATGGTAGATCCGAATTTCATTAGGCACTAGCAGGCCTTTATCAAAATGTTTGCAACGCTTGTGGTATAGTGCAATACACTTGCACAACAAATGTTCAGTGCTCTCGCTTTCTAATTCACAAAAACGACGCATATCTTCTTGCAATTTATTATAGGTAAATTGAGGTAACGTTTGCTGGGGCAGTGGCTTGATAATAAGCCAGTTTTAATAACCTCTGTGTTTGATAGGCATCTGGTTCAATGAATCGTTTAGACTGGCGAGAGTGCATTGCGTTCTTCCAGTTGAGTTTAATTTTTGCCTTCATCCAGCTCTTTAATTGCATTTTCAGAGCACAAGAGGACATTCCGAAGAATGACTGAGGCCCGATAAATTGCATGGAAGAACCTTGTTTTGCTAACTGATCAGCTTTTTTCGTTTCCTTCTATTCCGCAATGGCCAGAAACCCAATATAGATTAACCTTATTATGATAGGGCAACTGCTGCAGTAGCTTGGCTCACTCCCAAACAAGTCTTGATGTGAAAGTTCTAGACTTCAAAGCGTTCAAGGCTGCTTTGCTATCCGAACAAAAACATATATTAGCATTCCTATAGCGCCTTTTAAGACAAATGTCAGCGCATTCAAGAATGGCATAAATTTCGGCCTGAAAAATTGTTGGCCAACTTTCCAGTGCATAAGATACATTTACTCCTGGGCCAAACACTTTGTCCCTACCATGTTATCTTGTTTTGAACCACCAGTAATTCAGCTTCAAGAATCCCGCTAGAAACATCAAGAAGTTCTACTACGCCTAACTTATTCTACTGCAATATGCAAAATGGTACGACCTTCGATGACGAATTCATTTTTGGGGCTATATTTAAGCATCTTCAAAAGCTTTCAGACTGTGAAAATGCTTTGATAGTCCGGAAGCTTGATAGTGCGAGGCTCACGACTTACTCAAGGAAATGTCAAAACTTCTGTTAATCAGTTAAGCAAAACGAATGTTAAAGTTAAGAATACCTACTGGTATGACACTGCATTCTAGAGCTATTTTTGTTGGAACCGTGAATATTTGGGGCTTTATTTGGAAATATTAAGAATTGATGAGAATAGCAGCATTGAAATGCTATGTACGTTATGGCATCACTATCTAATAAGTTTGTTTTTTAAAGAGTTAGTCATTTATTCTTAATAGCCTTAGTACGAGTAGTTTGTAATTAGATTGTGTTTCTATATATTCTTAAAACATTTTTTTTTTTCTTTTTACTTTCAGGTATGATTGGACAACAGCAGATTTGATGTTTAACATTGGTGTTCAAAAAACTTCCTTCATAAAAGTTTGCCGATATCGCAGATTAACGAACGTTTTAAGGTAACTTAGTAGAGTACATTTGAATCGTTAATTGAAATGGACCTCATTTTTACAAAAGTCTCATATAGATTTATCGGCACTCACATTCACTCCTTCTCGGAGGCCGAACGTTGATGGGAAAATACACACTACCTTCTTGTTGTAACCACACCGTCCAGAGCCAGTTGTTATCTCAATCCATGTTTGCGAACACGAGTTCAACTGAATAAGAAAAATTTGAATAAAATTAATTTTTATTTCATACATGCTTCACCCTTTGGATGTTCCTCAGAGCCGCCGCAAGCGTGAACATGATTGAAGCGTCAACGTCCTGGTCGTGTTCCTCCCGCGGTTGCCCGGCTCCCTTAGGGAAGATCACATTTTCGAAAATTTAAAACCGTACAAATTGGATCGTTCAACGGCAATTCGGTAGTCCTGCTGAGCGGAACATATAACGCGAGGTACCATTATGAGGGTGTCCCAAAATATCACTTTGTCGGAAAACCAGAGGCTCAACCTTCGAATAGTAGTTCAGGATGTTGCAAAAAATTGTATGGGTGGAACTCTAAAAATGAAGATTTGAGTTTGTTGATTAAGGGCTTTGAAACACTTTTGGACCCTGAGGGTGCCTGTGTAAAAACAATACGCAAAAAAATATTTGATGTTAGTCATGAAAATTTGACTTTATTCAAAAGGCTCAACAGAGTAAACTCTGAACGTTATTTCTCAGAAATTCCACCATACAAAAGATTATTTGTAACATCTTCAACAACCATTTGGAGGTCTTCTTCATCTTGGCATTAACGTCCCCACTGGGACAGAGCCTGCTTCTCAGCTTAGTGTTCTTATGAGCACTTCCACAATTATTAACTGAGAGCTTTCTGTGCCAAAATTGCCATTTCCATTACAAACAGATCCTGGACCGATCAGGGGCCCAGATAGCCCTAGCGGTAAACGCGCAGCTATTCAGCAAGACCAAGCTGAGGGTCGTGGGTTCGAATCCCACCGGTCGAGGATCTTTTCGGGTAGGAAATTCCTAGGGCATAGAGTATCTTCGTACCTGCCACACGATACACGCATGCAAAAATGGTCATTGGCACAGTAAGCTCTCAGTTAATAACTGTGGAAGTGCTCATAAGAACACTAAGCTGAGAAGCAGGCACTGTCCCACTGGGGACGTAATGCCAGAAAGAAGAAGAATCCTGGACCGACCGGGAATCGAACCCAGACACCTACAGCATGGCTTTGCTTTGTAGCCGCGGACTCTAACCATTCCACTATGGTCCAGGAATCAGTTTTACGCGGAAAGATGCATTTTGAGCTTTAGAATGAAACATTAGACAAAAACGGTCTTCTACAAAGTTGTTTGTATTAGTAAGGTCCTTTGTTTGGTGTTATTTAAAATTAGGGTGGACCACATTTTCATAGAAATTGTGTAACTAACTTTCTTATTTGTAGAAATTATACTATACATGCTTCAGCAAAGTTGTAGACCATTCAATTTCAAGCAACTTTGCCAAAAAAAGTTTTTTTATATCTCTTAAATTGACCGATTTAGAGCTATTTTACTATGGTGACATAGGGTGGTCCGAACAAAATTGGTTTTCTGGCTCTAGAGATTTCAATTCAAATTTCTCATCAAAGTAGTCTATGAAACACTTTTAGAGCTTTGAAAAATGCGTAGTTTGGTGAGTGAAGAAACTCGTTATCTCTTTCCGTTTGGGAGTTATTATTGTTTTTCTCTCAAAAACATGCCTACTTCGATTGTGAATATTTCTGATTGGGGCAAACATAAAAAATATCTTTTGACGGCATTCAAAAAACAAAAAAAAATGTAAATTATATAAAAAAATTACAGATGTGTTATTTTTGTAACTCTAATAAAACACCTTGAAAATCAAATATTTTTTATCACAAAAACTTTAATAACTTTTGAACTAAAATAGATATCAGCAATATTTTTGCATGAAAATTTGCGTTTTGTTAAGTTCTAAAAGTCGTTCATAGACGACTTTGACGAGAAACTAATATTGAAAACACTAGAATTGAAAAACTGATTTTTGCTGGACCACCCTTTGATGATTAGGAAAAAATGCTTTAGATTGGTCAAATTTTGAGCTACAGAAAAACTTTTTTTGGCAAAGTTGGTCAAAATTCCAAGTTCTACCGCTTTGTCTAAGAGTATATACCAGTAATTTTGCAAATAAAAAAGTTGATTATATGGTTTGTGTGAAATTGTGGACCACCCTAGTTTTGAATGACTCAGTATGAAAGCCTACATTTTTATAAACAATTTTGTAGAAGATCATTTTTGTCTAAAATTTTATTTTCATGCTCAAAATGCAAAATAATAAAGAAATACATACTATGAAAATCTTCAAAATAGTTTTAAAGCCCTATCTTTCTTATTTCAGATTTCTCGTCAAAGCGGTCTATGAACGACTTTTAGAACTTAACAAAACGCAAATTTTCATGCAAAAAGATTGATGATATCTTTTTTAGTTCAAAAGTTATTAAAGTTTTTCTGCTTAAAATCATTTGTTTTTAAGGCCAATTTATTAGAGTTACAAAAATAACACATTTGTAATTTTTTGATATAATATACAATTTTGTTTTGTCTTTTGAATGCCGTCAAAAGACATTTTTTATGTTTGCCCCAATCAAAAATATTCACAATCAAAGTAGGCATGTTTTTGAGAGAAAAACAACAATAACTCCCAAGAGTTTCTTCACTCACCAAACTACGCATTTTTCAAAGTTTTAGTGGCTGCTTGGGCACGTCAGGAGTTAATCATCAATATTAACCTCCTTTTCCCGAGCAGCCTAGATAGCCGCGTAGTGTCGGTAGCGGTTGTTTCAACTGGCTAAGAATTAACACTACGGATTGCCTGTTCCGGTGGTAAAAGTCCACCTCACAGGTGACCCCTAATTTATGGTGTGATGCGTACCGTGCCTAAGAATGAATGGTTAGGGGGGTCTAAATAAAACCTAACCGCAAACGGAGCCTGTGGGGTACCAGGGCGCCCTCCACAGTATTGAGTCCTTCCTGTGCTACCCGGAGCAATGGTGCAGGTGACCTTGTGTTTCTCCGAGATAATCGGCTGCCCTTCTTCAGTCTCTATCTTGAGGCTTAATAAGGGTGGGATTATGAATATGTTGACATTTAATTTAAATTATCACCTATATGGATTCGCATTATGCGTTTTACACAGTGTATTCTGTGCTCTTTCGCCTTTGGCGACTTTAAATAGATACCGATCTGGTTTTTTCGTTGCTGGTCTTTTTCGTGCTGAGATTGCAAAAAGCTTAATCCTGCCTAGTTTGGGTAGTGGCTACGGTTAGGTTAGCTCAGATCAATCTTCAGCATAAAAGAACAGCAACGATCAATCTTTGCAGACTCATGCAAAATGGTGCAGCCCAAGTGGCGCTAGTTCAAGAACCCTACTTTCGTAGAGGGAACTTCTATCTAGGTAACCTTGTGGACCCAGTTTTTGCTACTTTTAGCAAGCTTGAAATGGCAAACTCGCGCTCCATGCCCCGCGCATGCGTGCTCGTTAATAAAGCAATCGTTGCTACACTCATTTCTGAGTTAACTACCAGAGATGTATGTGCTGTCACAATCGATGTTTCTGTTGGTGACCTCAACAGGAAATACGTCTATTGTTCGGTATATTTACCACATGATGAACCATCCCCAACGGATGACTTCAAACGAGTTGTCGTACACTGCGTAACAAAAGGCCTTCCGCTGATTGTGGGCAGTGATGCCAATGCTCATCACATCATCTGGGGCAGCTCGGATATCAATTTGAGAGGCTCCAGTCTGATGGAATACTTAAGTAGTACAGACCTTGGATTACTTAACATAGGCAATCGCCCAACCTTCATGGTTTCTAATAGAGAAGAAGTGTTAGACATAACGCTCTGCTCGAATAGAATCAGTCACGAGTTGACGAATTGGCATGTATCAGATGAGGAATCATTATCTGATCATCGCTACATCTTCTTTGAACATTCAAATGTAACTGCGCAGACTTTGCGTTTTAGGAATCCCCGGTCAACAAACTGGGAACTCTACATTGAATTGGTTGCGACCAAATTTCATGGATATTCTCCGTCCATTGAAAATCCAAGTGATCTGGATGATGCCGTTGATACTACAACATCCTACATTATGGAAGCTTTTGAAGAAGCATGTCCTCTGCGGTCTGTAAAGACTACAAGAGGGACCCCATGGTGGAATTCCGATCTGACTAGACTCAGGAAACAATGTAGAAGGAGTTGGAACAGACGCCGTTCAGCTGGATCAGAGTCGTTCAAGTCAGCTCGCAAGGCTTACAAGAAGGCTCTTCGTTCTGCTGAACGATCCGGCTGGAAAAACCTTTGTACAAATGGTTCCAGTTTGAGTGAAGTCAGTCGGTTGAACAAAATTCTTGCAAAATCTAAGGATTTCCAAGTGAACGAAATTCGCTTACCTAATGGTGACTTTACTTCTTCCGATGAAGAAGTTTTAGAATGTTTATTCAATACACACTTCCCCGGATGTGTGGACATAGCATCTACGGATGAATCAAATGTCTTTTCATGTAGTTACGAGTCTCTGGCCTCGGCTCGCAGTATCGTAACTACTGAATCGATTCAATGGGCACTTAATAGTTTTGCTCCTTTCAAATCTCCAGGAGCGGATGGGATTTATCCTGTTCTGCTCCAAAAGGGATTTGAGTTTATCAAACATGTTTTGAAAAAGCTACTTGTAAGCAGTTTTGCTACCGGGTACATTCCCAAATCCTGGCGTGATATTACTGTAAAGTTTATCCCAAAAGGAGGACGTGCGTCGTATGAGGAAGCGAAGAGTTTTAGACCAATCAGTCTGACCTCTTTTCTTCTGAAATGTCTGGAACGGATTATCGATCATCACATCCGTGATGTTTATTTGGCAAACATGCCTCTTCATGTGAATCAACATGCTTACCAATCTGGAAAGTCCACTGTGACTCTTTTACACAAAGTTGTATACGATATCGAGAAAGCATTCGCTCAGAAGCAATCGTGCTTGGGTGTTTTCTTGGATATTGAGGGTGCCTTTGATAACGTGTCTTTCGATGCCATATTGGAAGCCGCACGAAACCATGGGCTACCTACAATGATTACCAATTGGATTCATCAAATGCTCAAAAATCGACATCTCTTCTCGACATTGCGTCAATCAGCGATTCGAAAATTGAGTGTTTGCGGATGCCCCCAAGGGGGAGTCTTGTCACCACTTTTGTGGAATCTCGTAGCAGATACGCTATTGAGGCAACTCAATAATTGCGGTTTTCCAACTTATGGATTTGCCGACGACTATCTAGCTCTGATAGTTGGTATGTGCATAAGCACCCTATTCGACCTGATGCAAAGTGCTCTTCAGGTAGTCGAGAGTTGGTGTCGCCAATATGGCCTTTCGGTTAACCCGAATAAAACATCTATTGTTCTTTTTACGGAAAGACGAAACCGCGATGGAATTCGACCTTTACGTCTTTTTGGCACTGAGATTAATGTGACTGATCAAGTAAAGTATGTCGGAGTCATTCTAGATTCCAAACTTTCATGGACACCTCACATTGATTTCAGAGTCAAAAAAGCTTGCATGGCCTTCGGTCAATGCCGGCGAACCTTTGGTAAAACTTGGGGCCTCAAACCCAAATATATCAAATGGATTTACACAACAGTTGTTCGACCAATATTGGCATATGGATGTCTTGTGTGGTGGCAAAAGGGCGAAGTGAGAACAATCCAATCAAAATTGGGCCATCTCCAAAGGATGTGCTTGATGGCGATGTCTGGTGCGTTCTCTACAACTCCCACAGCAGCGCTCGAGGCCCTTTTCGACGTTGCGCCACTACACATATATCTTAAACAAGAAGCACTTTCTTGCTCTTACCGTTTATGGGTACTGGATCTACTGGAGAAAAATCCAGTGAATCGTAGATCTACACACACTTCGTTGTTTCCACTTTTGGTGAATTGGGACAAAATTGTCCTTGCTCCAAGTGATCTCACAATTGCTTGTAACTTTCCTTACAGGACATTTACCACACAATTCCCTTCACGGGAAGAGTGGACGTCTGGCTATTTGGAAAGAAGTATATCAAACAATATAGTATGTTACACTGATGGCTCCCTTCTTGAAGGTAGAGCTGGTGCAGGAGTATATTCTCGTGAGCTAAGGCTGAATCAGTTTTACTCACTTGGTAGAAACTGCACCGTTTTTCAGGCGGAAATATTTGCTCTTATGTGTGGAGTGCAATCAGCACTTCAACAGCGCGTAATGGGTAAAGTCATATACTTCTGTTCAGATAGTCAGGCTGCTATAAAAGCTCTCGCTTCGGCCAACTCAAGGTCGAAGCTTGTTATCGCATGTCGAACTCAAATTGAGGAACTGAATTCAGTCAACTCTGTAAACCTTGTATGGGTACCTGGCCATTCTTCCATCGCTGGAAATGAATTGGCTGATGAGCTAGCTCGTGATGGAGCATCGCATGACTTCATTGGCCCTGAGCCGGCTATTCCAATTTCGAAGTGCTGGGTGAAGCTTCAGATAAACTCTTGGGCGGCAACTCAGCACAAGCAATATTGGAATAGTTTGGAGTCGTGTCGTCAAACAAAATTGTATATTACTGAGCCATCTCCAAAGGTGGCGAAGTATTTAACAAATCTGTCAAAGCAGAATTGCAGTCTCTTGGTCAGAGCGTTGACAGGCCACTGCCGACTCAACTATCACATGGCAAATATTCAGCGTGCTGACTCATTTGTGTGTGATAGTTGTGACTCCGATTATGGAACTTCGTATCACCAGATATGTAACTGTCCAGTTTTTGCGCAAATGCGATTCCAATTACTTGGTAAACACTTATTAAGTGAAACTGAATACAGAAGCCTGAATCTTCAGGACATCCTGTTATTCTTAACCCGCTGTGGTAATGAGCTATAGGCTCTCTTTACGCTCACGCGTTTTGCAGTGCCCTTTTTAGGGCGCTGTTCGAACCCATTGTGGTATGGAGCTACATGCTCTCATTTCGCTTATGCGATCTTCCCTCTTCAAGGGACCCACTCCTATTTCCTCCCATCTTTCCCTTCCCTTTCCTCTCCCATCGGGTAGATGATGAAATAGGCTCAAATATGGCGATGGCACAAATCTCCCAACTGGTGGGGAACGTGCCTTTGGAGCCGGCCTTCTGATACCTGATACCTGGTCAAAATTCCAAGTTCTACCGCTTTGTCTAAGAGTATATACCAGTAATTTTGCAAATAAAAAAGTTGATTATATGGTTTGTGTGAAATTGTGGACCACCCTAGTTTTGAATGACTCAGTATGAAAGCCTACATTTTTATAAACAATTTTGTAGAAGATCATTTTTGTCTAAAATTTTATTTTCATGCTCAAAATGCAAAATAATAAAGAAATACATACTATGAAAATCTTCAAAATAGTTTTAAAGCCCTATCTTTCTTATTTCAGATTTCTCGTCAAAGCGGTCTATGAACGACTTTTAGAACTTAACAAAACGCAAATTTTCATGCAAAAAGATTGATGATATCTTTTTTAGTTCAAAAGTTATTAAAGTTTTTCTGCTTAAAATCATTTGTTTTTAAGGCCAATTTATTAGAGTTACAAAAATAACACATTTGTAATTTTTTGATATAATATACAATTTTGTTTTGTCTTTTGAATGCCGTCAAAAGACATTTTTTATGTTTGCCCCAATCAAAAATATTCACAATCAAAGTAGGCATGTTTTTGAGAGAAAAACAACAATAACTCCCAAACGGAAAGAGATAACGAGTTTCTTCACTCACCAAACTACGCATTTTTCAAAGTTCTAAAAGTGTTTCATAGACTACTTTGATGAGAAATTTGAATTGTAAACTCTAGAGCCAGAAAACCAATTTTGTTCGGACCACCCTATGTCACCGTAGGAAAATAACTCTAAATCGGTCAATTTAAGAGATATAAAAAAACTTTTTTTGGCAAAGTTGCTTAAAATTGAATGGTCTACAATTTTGCTGAAGCATGTATAGTATAATTTCTACAAATAAGAAAGTTAGTTACACAATTTCTATGAAAATGTGGTCCACCCTAATTTTAAATAACACCAAACAAAGGACCTTACTAATACAAACAACTTTGTAGAAGACCGTTTTTGTCTAATGTTTCATTCTAAAGCTCAAAATTCATCTTTCCGCGTAAAACTGATTCCTGGACCACTGTGCATTCGGCTAAGGAAGGCCCTTATAACCATTTGAAGGTTAAGCATCCGAATTTTCCGACAAACTGAAATTTTAAAGCACGCTAACCATTATCCGAGGAACATTATCGAACCACCCTATCGCAACAGCGAGCGGAACAGTGCATGTGAAAAATTCTTCCCCGTTCCGAGATTGATATTCGCAGTGCAAAACCGCGAATTGCTTTTCGGCAAAAGCAAGTCAGGTCGCACAGAGTTTCAGTTTTCTAAAAAGCTGACAAAAACTTTTAGAAGAATACAAGACTAGAAGACTACAAGATTGAAAGGCTAGAAGACTAGAAAAGTAGAAAACTAGAAGACTAGAAGACCAGAAGATTCGAAGACTAGAAGGCTAGAAGATTGTCAAATGAATGTTGTTTTTTGCGCCTGTGTCCAAAATAGGTACCATGTTCCTATAACACTTGTGAAATATTAAAAATTTGTAATTTTTGCCACAATTTCCAATATCTGGATCATTGTGAATCAAAACTGCGAAGATGGTTCCGTCGTGGGCACTTTTCAACACTTTTCCCGGCACGCCATGATCTCAGCGCTTCATAAAGCATAACGAACGTCTGACGGGGACACGCAGTAGGACCTCAATTCCGCACTCCAACCAGTGCAAAACGGTCATGTGCTTGGCATGTCTCTGATTCTCTTTTTTTATTCTTTTCTTTCAGTTTCGGTGCTGTTCCCGATGATGGGAATGCATGTTTAATGCGTGCGTACATTATCGGGATGGACAGCAGCGCACAGAAAATGAAGTTTTATGATAACTGCCCGTCGGGGGGTGTTTAACGGCCGACTACACTGTCAATTCGAAATTGAATCGGGATATTTATTTGGGTTTGAAGATTGCTTGTGGCAATACGTTTATATAGACATTTAGTTCAAAGTTGTTCATAAATTGTGGGAAATAATGTGGAAAACCACTTTTTTTCGGTCTTTTGGAGAATAAAACTAACTAGAAACTGAAATTACAAACATCTCTTTGCATTAGCAGTTGTTTGAGACTGTAGATTTCAAGATGGAAGTAGTACTATGATGATCACTCGAATGAGAGTTTCCCAAGTCATTTCTGACGTATTTTACGCAGTGAACGCATAATTTCTGAGGGTTTTTTGAACGGAATGCCTGAAGAAAGTCCTAATAGTTTTTGTCGACGTTTAGCGGAAATTTCAGACAAAATTTGTAGAAGCATTTTATAACATTTGTTTTAAAAGCATTATCGTTCATGCTAGAACTAGAGACGGACAAAAAAAAGACCGTTTCCCTAAGCTTCGATTCTTGCATCGTTACACACTAAGCTCTTACGGTGAATTTCACCGTAATCTCAACAGCTGAACAGTTCGGTGAAATAAAACACCGTAATTCCGTCGAAATTTTACGGATTACGGTGATTTTTCACCGAATACTGTAAAAAATTACCGTACTCCGTTAATTTATTTCACCGAACTGTTCAGCTGTTGAGATTTTACAGGAATCCGTAAAAAAATTTAAGTGTGTACACAGCAAAAAAAATCTTAAATTTACGTGACACGTAAACTCTTATGATAATCATTAAAAACGTGTTATAACTGAGTATTCAACGATACATAATGTAAACTGTCTCATTGCATTCGAAAATGCTTGCAATCTTGAGTGAAACTGAAACATTTCATGTTCTTCTATCCAACATTCGCCAATATTGCATGCTTTCTTGCATCTAGAAAGTGAAATTACAAACAAGAATGCTCGGTTAACATGATTCTACGCTGAATATTCTGACATATATAACGCACATGGATGAATCGAAAGGCTTGCCATTTGATGTGCATTATTGATGATTGAATTTTCAGCGTTAAAATCATGTAAACCGAGCCGTTTTGCATGCAACGTTCTTCAAGAGAAGACGTTTCGTATTCAATATTAAGGATTTTGCTAACAATGTTGGATATAATAGATGTGTTTGTAAGCTTTATCATTGAATAATACACGAAAAATGGCTTTGCATGATTGAAGCTAAAATTACATTACGTGTAAATCTAAGATTTTTTTGGTGTGCTTTTCCTTACGCCTGATACATAGGAAGTCTTCTAATCAAATGCAAGCCTCTCTGCCATAAAACTACCTTATCTCTATACCTTTCCGTATGAACTGGCGTAGTTGCAGAGGTATATCCGGTCAGTTTAAATGCAACATCGTTCTCCTCGTATCCAATCTACGAAGTATACCGTAACAACGCTAACGCTAACATCGTTCCCCTCGTCGGTCTGCCTGCCAAGTGCGCCATTGTTGCCTAATTATAGAAGATCACCAGCACTTATACACTGAGGGTGTCTGTCAGTTCATCCTGTTTTGTAAAAGAACACGCAAAAATCGGAAGAAATCACTGAAAAAGTTCGTTAAGTGATTTCCACCAGAATTGTTGTAGCGATTTTTTGGAAGATTTTTCTCATAAATCGCCTCGAGGAATCAATCTTTTTTTTGTAATATTTACCTTACCTTCGAAGGAACTTTTTTTCCAGTTTTGTTCCTGGAGTTCCAGGATACTTCCGAAGCTTGTTTCTAGAAAAAATAGCAAGCAAACCTTACCAGAGTTTGCCCTTGAAGTTTATAAGGGAATTTCACAAAAGTGTATGCTTCAATTCATCTAGAGTTTCTTTCAGATTTGCCTGATAGTTCTTAAAAGAACACCTGCTGTGGCCAGTAACAAGCTACAAGGGTGTATCATACCGTGTTACAAAATTACAAATCAAGACAATTACACGAGTCAACAAATCACTGAACATAAAGTAACATTTGTAATGTTCCCACTACTACTTGTGTTGGGAACGTCACTTTTTGGGCCCTACTGGATAACGAGGGTTTGGGTCCTCAAGTCATTCCCGTTAATGATTGGGTTTTACTAAGCTTCATTGCTTTTAGTCAACAGTGCGGCACAAGTTCTGTCCTCATAGCTGAATTTTTGTCTAGGATTCCATTTCCTACTGGGCACCTTATATTGAATCAACCCCTTTGATATTAACAACTTGATGTCTGGGATCGGAAAGCAATAACAGGCACAAGGATGAATTAGTACAAATTATTCAAGTCCTAAGTTTGCCTTATTTTGAGATATTTTAACAAAAATAATTATAACAACCGTACCACACCGGTAGACGAACATGACTCATGTTGAGGCCACAAATACTCCACACTGCCATCCTGGCACTACTGTACTTACCTGTAAATTTTCCTCGATAGAGCATATCAAAACAGTCGAGCAATATTGAAAAGCATCCTGGAAATTCCGAAATTTCGGCCAGGCCAGGAACTTGGGATTTTAAGATAATTCAGAAAATTTCGTCGATACGAAAAATTCACGAATAAATAACATTACAGACGAAAAGACAATACTTCAATTGTAAAGATGTAACAAAATCAACCGTAATTTAAAGAGATAGGCAAAATCGTTGGGGAAGGCGTTGCTAACAAAGATAATGCGCACTCCATTGTTGTTTATTGTCTTTTTCCTAGGACAGGACACAGGTATTTCACTCGTGTGCTTTGGCTTAAGACCCTAGGCTTAAGCGCCCTTAAAACAGAAAAAAATCACCCTTCCTTTTTGTAGCAATCTGTGACAAAAGCTTCTAAAATTGTCTCTACATTTTCTAACAATGTTTAAAATGTATCATCCGTTTTGTACAAAAAAATGCATGTAAATTGAAAGTGGCATGCAGCTAGAAAAACTTTAACAATAAAGTTTTACATTCAGTTTAAAAATTTTCCAAACAGCTTCGACTATTACAACACGATTTAACATAACTAACCTTAATCTCCCATCTAGTCTACAACCTGTGTGATGAACTTTCTCCCATAAAACATAGGCTGGATGAGTTACGCATAGTCCTCGAAAAACTCCAAAGCTGGCTCTGAATTCACCGAATCAAACAATGGCATTCAAGCTATAACAAACAAAGCAAAGCCAACGAACGAAACGAACTCACCGGATCCAACATTAGCAGTATCGTTCCATCGTCTCAGAATTTTTGAAACGAGATGATGAGCGTGCCGATGATCCTCGTGTAATGTGTGTTCTTTAGTGGTGTCATTGCTGCGTAATCGATGGCTGGCACGTGAACTGAAAAAACATTAATTAACACTAACTACTTTTTAAAATCGAAATAAGTACACCTCTACATTCGCTCATACCAACAGCATTCAGGTATGGCAAAACAGAAAGCATCTGTAAAATATTATAATTTCATCATAACAATTACTTACCATTACGATCGTTCTAGATCAACATTATGGTTGATTATTGTTTACATTTCTTGCATTGTATCATTGTCTGACAGTTCCAAAAGATTCAATCCATCAATTGTATAACAGTTATCTTTCAACACATATTGTATCCAGTATTTTACGACCGCTAATGGCTACCGCAAACAGGCTCGCTTTCTGGTAGGGATCAGTCGATTTGACATTTGGCTTGGGTCGTTTTATATTGAACTCAATACAGAGCCAGAATTAGGGCGAATATGAAAACTAATACAAAATCGGTTTGAAGTTAAGCGGGCATAATTTCAATTCTATATTATTTTTTCGATCAATTTAATCGCATGATGCACTTTTGTATGATTCATTATAATATTACTTTTGTAGCAAACCATTTGATTTATTTTCATATTATGAACAAAATGTTAAAATAAATAAAAATGCATCATACAAATTTAGAATTGTCGCGCCCCTCGGTTTTTCGCCTCCTTCAGTTTGACAACAGCGATTGCGCCTTTTGACCTCGTCCTTGTGATTTGAATATCATCAGCTCCGCCGTTTTGCTACGAACCTTCATCACTATCGCCCTTCTGCTCACTCAGTTTCAATTGCGCCCGGTTACTGCAGGGGGGAAGATGGGCAAAATTGACATCAGAGTTCGTATCGAAAGGGAATATCAAATGCGCCTTTATGTTTTTTTTCTCACATATTTCGTGAAAAACGTTATATTTAAAGAACAGCTGTGCATTACATGATTGTAATTTATTAAATAAACTATTAGGCGAATAAATCTCATTTTGTTTACATTTCTCCGTTAGGCCGTTATTCTGGTACTGTATTGAACTGATCCAAGCCAAACGTCATATCGTTTGATTGCTGTCAGAAAACGATTCTGATTTCAGCAGCCATTAGCGCTCGTAAAATCTACATACAATGCACTTCTGGAACATTGCATCAGTTTGAAATAAATCGTGAACTAGAACGTATCTAATGTCGTGTAATTTGCCCTACCGGATTGTTTCCATGGGAACACCACCTCTTGACTGTTATTCCCATCGAGAATAGCCCAAACAGTTTGCAACACTCATTGTTACGTTTCAAACAAAATTCTGAATATGCGTACAAAGAGGGTGTCCAACATAGCTATCTTTGCAAGAAATAATTATGTGAAACAAGTTTCAAGATTGTTCTAAGCTACTTTATCTATTGTTCTAGGCATTCTTACAACAGTTGTTGCAGAGGTTTTTCAAAGAACTATTTGAAGGGATCCTTGATGATTGCGTTACGTAAATTTTTCCATAGAATCATTTACTAATTCATGCATGAATCTAGAAATAATGATATGCATTTTAATAGGAAAGCCATCTAAAATAATTTAGGACATTATTCAAGAAGTATATTAAAGAATTTTGCATACAAATTTCTTTTAGAATTTACAAATTTCACATTACTATGTCAAGACATAGTGGTTATTAAAATGAACGTTTATCTTAGATTGAAAATCTCAATTTTGTTCGTAAGTATTATTGTGAACGGAACTTTTGCGAAAAGGTCCAGTCGAAAAAGAAGATAAGGTTGTTTCTGGTTTTATCGTGGTTTTATAATCGACTCGAATTCAAAAATTGATTTTAAAAGCCAAAATAGATTCCAAAATAGCTACTTAAGATATGTTTCAAATGTCTTATTAATAATGTGTTATGTCTAGCTGTTAGTTGTATATAGAAAAAAACTTTTGGGAAGTTTTAGTTTCATGTATTTAAATATTGATTCCACCTTATCACATTTATAGCCCAAAATAATCACAGTGCACCGAAGTACCAGAAGAACGCGTCCAGAACATAAGCTTCCTTATCATAACTGAAGATGATGTTTATGTTAAATTGAATACTTGCTGAAAGGCACGCACGGAGCAAGAGAGATGAATTAATTAACAGGACCCGTACAAGCACTCGTGGTCCGAAAAAACTTAAGGCTCAAGAATCCATCATTCAATCATCAGCAATCATCGAATATGGAAAACCAGTTTTTTCGTACAAATTTTAAGAAATCCCCATAAAAATCTATCATTGCAATCCAGATAGCAAGTGTAATACAATGATAGATTTTCTTGGACATTGCTTGAATTTTGAGCAAAAAAACTGGTTTTGAAAATTTATAAAACGATGATGGTTATTTTCCTCTTAAGAACGAGTAAGAATACAAACCACGACGACGGTCAGTGGTCGCGAAACGATCTGTCGTTATCAGATCACCGTGTGTTTTCCTCCAAGGGTTTCGCCAGTCGGCATGTTTTCGGTTTGGTAATTCGCTAATGGGAGTTTATCATGCAAAAATTGCTGGACTCTCGCAATGTTGGTTCGCAAGTGAATGAAACAACAGTCCGCAGGGGACACGGGAGATTATGGTGCCATGGGAGTAGCCAGGAGGGGTATTTGTTCCAGAATGCTGCCTTGAGGAACACCAGTTCTTGCAGGAAGTCTTTCAGACTTGGAGTTCTGATAATTGACCTGAAGTGTACGATTTGATAGAACTTTTGATTATTTTAACAATTTTAGTTGGAACGTATCAAATTTGTTACACGTAAAAGTTGATGAGTGGTTGAATGTTCATGTTGTCCGAACTGTTCATTGTTAATTCATCATTCTGTTCAAATTGACGGGAAATTTGAAATATACCGGGGACTTGATCAGAATCTACATCAACGTGAGTAACCAGTTGGCTACAAAGGTGACTAGAATCAGTCATGACCAAATCAATCGTAGGAAGATTGCTAGAAGAGGAAAAACAAACAGAGCTATCGTGGTATTGGATTGAGAAATATCCTGAAGGGTTCTCATCAAATGAAATTCTGCCGTTGGAATTACTTTACAAATTATTCCTTGACCGATGTTTCGCGTTGAACTCACAAATGACAAAAAATTTTGACTTATTGTGAGTAAATTTTCGCAAGTCAGTTTGAAGCAAATTAAATTGCTGCCCAGTGCATTGAAAAGATAAATTGGCAGCTATGAAAGTATATTTACCAAGCTGTGTTTCAACAGAAGTACACAAAGTTTCAAAAAAAAATGGTTTCAAATTACGAAAAAAGTTGTTTTAACGCCTATCAATGATGATAGCAACTCTACCATATGCTCCATCCAGTCGATCCAGTAGCGCAACCAGGATTTGGCTCTAGGGGGGGTTTTGTGAACATGAAAATAATGTGTTTTTGGGAAAATGAAACGAGTGTAAAAAAATTCGAAGAGAAAAATTGCAAAATAATGCTAGATTAACATTAAACAAAAATACTTGTTTTAATTATGAATCGTGGTTTACGGCCAACCAGCCGAGTGGAAGTTTAACAACTACCGAAAAGCTAAACATTACATATAATTTGCAATTGGATTAGATGGACAAATTGATGTGAAGATTTGCGAAAAAGTTACACGTCTTCTCAGTGAGAATCGAACTCACGACTCCCCGATCTCTAGTTGGGGCGCGTTAACCACTACGCCATGAGAGGACTCATGAACGCAGAAGTTAACCTGAATTCGATTTCAGCTCAATAATCACGTGGTCCTCTTTCGCAAAGTGCACCTCTTTCGGAAGAATTAGATGCCCATCCAAACACAACGCTTTCTATATATATCCAATGCCTAGCCCGAGAGCGCATTGTTTTTTAGGTATAGGAATAGCACACTACACTAGCCAGCAACTGCGCTGGCTGAGGTTTCTATTGTGTGGGCTTCCGTAACCGGTCGTTTGAGAACGTCGCGACCCATTGGAAGCCCACACAATAGAAACCTCAGCCAGCGCAGTTGCTGGCTAGTGTAGTGTGCTATTCCTATACCTAAAAAACAATGCGCTCTCGGGCTAGGCATTGGATATATATAGAAAGCGTTGTGTTTGGATGGGCATCTAATTCTTCCGAAAGAGGTGCACTTTGCGAAAGAGGACCACGTGATTATTGAGCTGAAATCGAATTCAGGTTAACTTCTGCGTTCATGAGTCCTCTCATGGCGTAGTGGTTAACGCGCCCCAACTAGAGATCGGGGAGTCGTGAGTTCGATTCTCACTGAGAAGACGTGTAACTTTTTCGCAAATCTTCACATCAATTTGTCCATCTAATCCAATTGCAAATTATATGTAATGTTTAGCTTTTCGGTAGTTGTTAAACTTCCACTCGGCTGGTTGGCCGTAAACCACGATTCATAATTAAAACAAGTATTTATCGAGCAACGGACTCATGTTCCGTAACCGGTCGTTTGAGAACGTCGCGACCCATTGGAAGCCCACACAATAGAAACCTCAGCCAGCGCAGTTGCTGGCTAGTGTAGTGTGCTATTCCTATACCTAAAAAACAATGCGCTCTCGGGCTAGGCATTGGATATATATAGAAAGCGTTGTGTTTGGATGGGCATCTAATTCTTCCGAAAGAGGTGCACTTTGCGAAAGAGGACCACGTGATTATTGAGCTGAAATCGAATTCAGGTTAACTTCTGCGTTCATGAGTCCTCTCATGGCGTAGTGGTTAACGCGCCCCAACTAGAGATCGGGGAGTCGTGAGTTCGATTCTCACTGAGAAGACGTGTAACTTTTTCGCAAATCTTCACATCAATTTGTCCATCTAATCCAATTGCAAATTATATGTAATGTTTAGCTTTTCGGTAGTTATTAAACAAAAAACTTAACACCATTTGCAGAATTAGGCTATTCTCTTGTTAAGGTTATGCGATATGGATTTTTTCCATGTCGATACGAAACGAAACGATACGCGGAATATCTTGCGCTGATAATGACGAAACGAAACGAAATTTAAAAATGTTTCGTGTAACTCGATACGAAATCAAATATCTCACGGAATTTTTCGAAACGAAACGAAATTTTTGAATTTGTTTCGCGGAATACACGTTTAAGTTTTTTTTTTTCTTGTCAAAAGCTGGAAATTTGACAATAGGCATAAAAACGCCTTTTTAAATCTTCTGCCATATGGAAACCTTAGCGTTGCTAAGCGGAATCCTTACATGTTTTGGCAAAACTCTTTTCTGTTTGATTGAAATCTTCTTGAAAAATTTAATAAGGTTTCATTTCAACATATCTGACACTCACACAAGGCAATGAGTGGGTTTAATTTAAATGTAACAACAACAATCTCAAAAATATTGAGAGGAGTCCAAAATTAATTTGATTTTTAGAAACGCCTTACAATTTTTTTAATCCTGTGGATGTGATGTTATGCTAATTCCATAAAACATGGAATAATGATATTCATTTTTTTTGCTGTACTTTATGCTTTGTGGCTTGAGTGAATGTGATTGGGGACACAAGTCGATAAGTGATCATGAAAACACTAAACTGAGAAGCAGACTCTGTCCCAGTTGGAACACAACGCAAGAAAGAAGAAGAAAAATAAGTAGAACAGAGGAATTACTGGAATATTTGCTGGAGTATTGAATTAAATTAAATTTTAAAAAGTCCATCAACACATACCTAAGAAAAAAATCAAGATAAATTTAAAAGAACTGCAAAAATAATAAACTCCAAGAGATATTGCGACAGCAACTTAACCAGGATTGCCTGTTGGGATTAATTTAAAAGTTCCTAATAAATTTTCTGGAAAAGCCTTGCATAAACTGTGAATTAATTCTTGGAGGGTAGTAGTAAATACTGAAGGTATTTCTATTATTCTGTAGAGCAAATACTGGAGAAATGATCCTATTCCAAAATCTGTGAAAAAATGTCTGGACGATTTCTGTAAGAACTAAGGATTGTTGATATTACCTCATTTTCAGATTCTTTGTTTAAAACTGACTACAAAATCATATTTTCACTGAATTTTGAGCCTCGAGAGCATTTTAATAAATATTTGAAAATTTCGAAAAAAAAGTTGAACCTGGACTATGTAGTCCGAGAGGAACCGCAAATAAGATTGACAAGTTCACCCATGTTCGTTCAGACAATCCGTCTTTCAATGAGCTAAATTTAATGTTTGGCTTATTTTTTTTCCTCGAGATCTAGATGTGCGAAAATCGTTGTTGCGCTTTTCTATTGTGAAATACCCTAGGTATCCCACCAAACTTGAATCTAAATCCGGAACCAATTTTGATGGTGCTTGCAATCCATGAATCAAATTTATAACTGATTTGTGATTTTTACTAAAACAAATTATCAAAATCGATCGAAAGATGGCGAAACTAGAAAATTTTGAAACTTAATGTCGGTATTGAAAAGGTTAAGACACCTTTGCCTTGCGGCATTTGGCTTCCAATACTTGTAATGATATACAGTGGCCCAATTTCATATTCGTACAGGATACTGTTTCCACATCAAGTTAGTAAAAAATTATTAAATGAAGTATTGAGCTACAAATACTTTATCCACATTGAAGGTAACAGGTGTCATCTATTGTTTGCCAATCACAAAATGTTTCCATTTACATTCATCTTTGGATTAATAGAAAAGTATTGAATTGATGTCTAAAATTCACCCAATTCCATATTCGTACACCTACCAAAATTCATACGCTCAACGTTCAAAACTAAATTTAGAAGCTCTATTTGATTACTGAAATGCTTTATTATGATGTTCAGATGTAGTGAAATACATTTGGACAATTTATTAGGGGACATATATGAAATTTAGGTAAAGTTATGAGAAATGACAGTTTTCCAATGATTTTTGCTATTAAATCCTATAATTCGAACAATAACGTTTATTTTTGTCATTGGATACAATCTATAGATTATACTCGTAAGCTCTGATAGAACTTTAGTTGAAATATATATAGTTTACAGAAATCATAAACAGTTTTATCCCTTTTGAGTTCAGAAAATTGTTGTGCCATAAGTTCATAAATCTTCTAAAATGATATTTTTAATCAATGTAAACCAAATTTTCATTCTAAACAACAGGTAAATGTTAATTTTGAATTTGTCTGTAAAAATAATTTGAACTACGAACTTCGTTTTACAATAAAGTACCCTAAACTACGCTGTACATACCTCCACATAATTGATATCATCGTAATATTCAATTATCTTTGAAATAATATTTAAATTATACTCAAAATAGCACCCTATTTTGCAATTTATTAAATTTATAAGAAAAATACAAAATAACTTGAATGAGCAGAGAGCATTGATATACTTTTTAATATAATATATCCTGTTGTTTTCATCATTTTAAAAAAACGTTTGTGTTGCGGTTATGGCAATAATATTTATTCTTGAAATCTCTATAATCATGTTTGGTAGTAAAATGTAAATTAAAAATGATAATTACGCAATGTTTTGATAGGAACATTTTTTTTTTTTCTATTTCATTTATTTGAGGCTCAATCGCGTTTAACGCTTTACGGAGCCGAAATTCATTTTTTGTATTGTTTACAAATCATTCACTTTTTTGTACTAAGATTAGTATGGGATGGAGCCAGGGTACTCGTGGCAACTCGAGGTTAATGGTCACAATTTTTGGAAGGAAGGACATGGTGAGGATTGGGTTTAGGGTTTTCTGCAGCACATCCGGGAGGTATATCGTGGTATCGCGATGAACGTGTAGTGGCGTTGGTACCAATTTCTTGCCGGTATTCGTCTGCCGGATGGCCAGGATCCTCAATCCAACATACAGGGGACAAAACACAGAGAAAAAAAAAAAAACTGGAGAAGAGAACACAGGAGAATTAAACTTTTATACTGGACAAGCGAAGAAAATCGTAAATTGCGACCATGTAAATGAGATCGCGGGTGCCCAACACATCTCTAACAGGAACATAGGGTTGTCTACCTCGGGCCGCAAGGGTATCCAAAAGTTGCGCTCTGGAGGCGTCCATATCCGGGCATTTCCAAACTACGTGATCGATGTCATCATAACCATAACCACACCTATTACAAACATTGCTCAGCGCGAGGTTAATCCTGTGCAAATGTGTACCTAGCGAGTAATGGTTGGACATGAGTCTTGACATCACGCGAATGAAATCTCGACCTACATCCAAACCATTCCACCACGCTCGCAAGGAAACTTTAGGAATTATGGAATGTAACCACCGTCCCAATTGGTCATTTAGCCAATCGCTTTGCCAACCGTGAAGAGAACTTTGACGTACTAAATGAAAAAATTCATCGTGTGAAATTTGTCTATCATAAATCTCACCTTCCTCAGCGCCCACCTTTGCGAGAGAGTCCGCCTTCTCATTGCCATAAATTAAGCAATGTGAGGGGACCCATACAAAGGTAATCTTATATGATCTTTCGACCAGTGCACACATCTGCTCTCTTATTTGTGTAAGAAAGTAAGATGCATGCTTAACATGTTTCATCGATCGAAGTGCCTCAATAGAACTGAGGCTATCCGAAAAGATGAAGAAGTGGTCTGCGGGCATGTTTGAGATCATCCCCAATGCGAAGTTGATTGCTGCCAGCTCAGCAACGTAAACCGTGCAAGGTTCCTGAAGTTTTCGGAAGGCGGAAGAGTTTTCATTGAAGACACCGAAGCCAGTGGATCCATTGATGCGGGACCCGTCAGTGAAATATCTCCTGTAGAAATCGACATTCTGGTACTTTGCGTTAAAAATACGTGGAATCGTTATACATCGAAGTTGATCTGGGATTCCATGAATAGCTTGTTTCATGGACAGATCGTATTCAACAGAGGAACTGTCATTGGTGAAGCGTACACGTGGAGGGTTATAACATGGAAGACTTATGTCAGATGACATGTAGTAGAGATAAACTCTCATGAATTTTGACTGAGTATTCAGTTTGAGCATTTCTTCGAAGTTTTCGATAACGAGTGTGTTGCTCACCCCACACTTAATAAGTATTCTTAGCGAGAGCTCCCAGAATCGGTTCTGTAGTGGTAAAACCCCTGCCAGCACCTCCAGGCTCGCATTGTGAGTCGAATGCATACAACCTAGGGCGATACGCAAACAACGATATTGAATTCGTTCCAATTTAATAAGGTGGCTGTTTGCTGCTGAGAGAAAACAGAAAGAGCCATACTCTAGAACAGAGAGAATTGTTGTTTTATAGAGTTTTATGAGGTCTTCCGGGTGAGCACCCCACCATGTTCCGGTAATTGTTCGTAGAAAATTGATCCTTTGTTGGCATTTTTCCGTTAAATACCTAGTATGGGTTCGCCAAGTGCCTTTTGAATCAAACCAGACCCCAAGGTATTTTGAAGTCAAAGACTGGTCGATGTCTGTTCCCAATAGCTTAAGCTTTAGTTGGGCAGGATTCCGCTTCCTTGAAAATACAACCAGTTGAGTTTTTTGCGGCGCAAACTCGATCCCTAAATTTCTAGCCCAAGTGGATAGATTATCAAGGGAATTTTGCAATGGTCTTTGCAAGATTTCCGCTCGTGGGCCCTTCATAGAGACCACAGCATCATCTGCAAGTTGTCTAAGCGTGCATGGTTCTTCCAAACAGTTGTCAATATCTTTAACATAAAAATTATAAAGCAAGGGACTTAGACATGAGCCTTGGGGAAGACCCATATAGCTAATTCTGGAAGTTGTCAGTTGACCGAGAGTGAAGCTCATGTGTTTTTCTGACAACAGATTGTACAAGAAATTATTCAATATTCCAGGTAGTCCACTATTGTGCAGGCTTTCTGACAATATCTCTATGGAAACTGAATCAAAAGCGCCCTTAATATCCAAGAAAACCGAAGCCAATTGCTCCTTGTCCGCAAAAGCTAGTTGAATATCTGATGAAAGCAACGCTAGACAATCGTTTGTTCCTTTGCCCTTGCGAAAGCCAAATTGAGTACTGGAAAGCATGTTGTTTGATTCGACCCAGTGATCGAGTCGGGATAGGATCATTTTTTCTAACAATTTCCTTAAACATGATAACATAGCGATCGGGCGGTACGAATTATGATCAGACGCTGGTTTCCCAGGCTTTTGAATAGCTATTACTTTGACCTGTCTCCATTCAGATGGAACAATGTTGTGCTCCATGAATAAGTTGAACAGGTCAAGCAACCGTCTTTTAGCGATATCAGGGAGATTTTTAAGAAGATTGAACTTAATCATATCGCGTCCCGGAGAGGAGTTGTTTGATGAAAGAAGAGCCATAGAAAATTCCAGCATAGTGAATGGCCTGTCCAACGCATCGTCTCTCTGGGTTTCCCAAAATGGCGGTTGAGCTGGAACTGAGTCTGGACAGACCTTTTTTGCGAAGTTGAATATCCAACGATTGGAGTATTCGTCACTCTCATTTGAGGATGAGCGGTTTCGCATGTTGCGAGCCACTCTCCAAAGCGTCGTCATTGAAGTTTCTCGTGAGAGGCCATCGATGAAATGTCGCCAATAGCTACGCTTCTTCGCTTTAATAAGATTCTTCAGTCTTTTTTCGAGCTTCGAGTACTCTAAATAAAGTTCTGAGGTACCGTATCTACGAAAAGCTTTAAAGGCATTAGATTTTTCTCGATACAACTGAGTGCATTCATCATCCCAACCAGGTGTGGCTGGTCGTCTTTTGAAGGATGCACTTGGAACTCGTTGCTTTTGGGATTCTAATGCACTATTATAAATCAATTCTGATAGGAATCGATACTCATCCAACGGTGGGAGAGTGTTGAATGATTCGATACCGAAAGTTACCGCTGATGCAAATTTTTGCCAATCTATATTCCTAGTGAGGTCAAAAGGAACCTGAATTGACTGTTCTGACCTTTCAAAATTATTTCTGATAGAAGTTATTATGGGCAAGTGATCACTACCATGGGGATCATCGATAACCTTCCACATGCAATCGAATGATAGTGAACTTGAACCCAAAGACAGGTCAAGGCGGCTTTCTTTGCCGTCGGATGAAATACGTGTCACTTCACCTGTGTTTAAAATATTCAAGTTGAAATCATCGCATAAGTCATAGAAAATAGCCGCTCTATAATCGTCATAAGATTCGCCCCATCCAGTACCATGGGAGTTCATATCACCCAGTATTAAAACCGGGAATGAGAGCATAGAGACTGCATTCCAAAGATGACGGCGGTTTATTGAAACTCTTGGAGGAATATAAACAGAAGCTACGCAAAGATCTTTACCCTTTACGTTTATTTGGCAAGCAACGATTTCTATGCCTGGATGAGTCGGGATGGGGATTCTGTAGAATGAATGGCACTTTTTGATCCCTAAAAGCACACCCCCGTAATTATCATCTCGATCCTGGCGTATAATGTTAAAGTCGTAGAAGTTAAGATCATCTTCAGAAGAAAGCCATGTTTCACAGAGTGCAAATATATCACAATCGGAATTGTGAAGCAAAAACTTAAATGTGTCTAATTTAGGTTTTAGACTATGACAGTTCCACTGTAGCACAGTGATCATATCTTGTACCTCACTTGATGAATTAGCCATCGAAAGATATGATCGAAGCAAGGAGGGGCCACGAGATAGTCAATTCCCGGAGATATTCTTCTATTGCGGGGAGAAAAAGGTCGAGTATGCCTCTGAATGAGTCTGAAACTCCGAGAGCATTACATATGCGATCCACCAGGGCCCTAAAAGTTATCAGTCCTCGCTTAGCCCGGGGCGTTTTCGAGGAAGAGCGAGGGACTTCAGTAGCATTTCTTTTGCTTTCTTGTCTAGAGCTTCTTTTCGAAGTGTATTTTATCTGTGGAGGCGGGGGCGGCAGATCTTTACTGCAACACGGAACGGAAGCATCAAAGACCTGTTTCTTCGGGTTTTTCAAATTTGCCCCACCTCCTTTGGAATTAGGCAAACTTCTGAGGGAAGATTTCAATACCTTACGGCGCAGTCCCGGAGAAGATGGAGACTTTCTTTTACCGGGTGCGTGTACCTCCGAAGAATCTCCCCCATCGGTTTCGTCGTCGTTCGCTTCATCGGAAGACAACTCTTGAAAAGAGTTACCAACTGGGATGGCTGATGAAGACTCTTTTGCAGGCGGATTCAAAGCTTTCACCATTTCCGCATACGTCTTCTTGGAGCGCTTCACAATTGAGCGACTCTCATTTCGAATGCGCTTTTTGTATGCCGGGCATTTTTGCAAGTCATGCAGATCCTTGCTACAGTAGCTGCATTTTTCAGCTTCCTGTGTGCAAGCATCTTCCAAGTGAGCTTGGTTGCATTTGCCACAACGGGGCTTGTTGTCGCAAAAGCTAGCACTGTGGCCAAGCTGCTTGCAGTTGGTACAATTGAATACCTTCGGCACGTAAAGACGCACTGGGTAAAAAACACTATCAATGCAAACAAATTTCGGGAGGACGGAACCAGGAAAAGTCACTCGAAACGAGGCTGACGGCGAAAAAACTTTCTTATTTCCTTCCATGGAAACTGATTGCAATTGTTTGCAATCCAGTATAGCCACATCAGGAATTGACCGGTTATCAAAAACACCTTTGCCAGTCTTAATGTCCTCACATGTCAGACTCGCGTCGATGATTTTCCCTTCCACCTCGACTTCTCGTGCCGGAATGTAGGTAAAGTATTCCACAGCAAAAGCCTCATGCTGAGCAATCTCATTCGCTGCTTTGTAACTAGGTGCAGTTACACGCAGCTTGGATTGCTTCACTTGGTGAATAACGGTCCCTGGATATTTACGCGTCAGCTCTCGAGAGATCGAGAGCACGTTCAAAATCTTATTTTTGCGCCGGAAATAGACAACCCAAGGCCCAGCCGAAGACGGTTGGTAAAACCGCGTTCGAGCAACGAGATCTTTTGGAGGCGTATCGCCTCCATCCGAATCGTCCATGCGGGAATAAATCCAACCGCAACCAAATCAACAAAAAATAAAAAAATGTGGAGAAAAAAAAAACGTTTGAAAAATATTAATTAATTAGTGGACTATTTTGTACACACCTCCCCTATACGGGCAAAAAATAATAATACTAATTAAAGAAGAAAGAAAAAAATATATAAAAAAAAAACTTAACCGATCAGTGGGCTATTTTGTACAAGCCTCCCCTATACGGGCAAAACTTGCACCGGGAGAGAGACAGAGGTGAAGCGAAAAACAACCTTGAACTTGTTTGTTCGGAAATGTAGAGCAATTCAATAGATATACAAATTGATACTTATCCGTATAGCAGCAGAACGTCCAAGCACCGTAGGTAGCAGACTGACCGAATCGCCTTCTGCTTCGATGTTGCTCTCGGTGCGGGAAAAAAAGTCAATCACCGTTGTGCCGGTGGTGATGACTTTTTTTTTGCGGTGGAACGATACTAGTTACACTAGTTCGCTTCCTTCGCAAAGCGCGATCGCCTAAGCACTTAAATGCACTAATAAGATTATTATTAACCGTCGAAACTAGACCAAAAACCCACGCGGTCGGTGGGAGAAAAAGGCCAAATAAACTTTGCAACTTTGTGCCGTGCGATGAGACCGGGAACCTGTCAACCGACTCGTGCAAGCGCTAAGCAAGGAATCTTGATAGGAACATTAACGATGGATTATGTATATACATTTAGGAGCCAAACATAAAGAAATTGACTAAAATTTTTGGTTTTGGATTTGTTATAAATGTTATACTACCTAAGATTCAAAAGTATAAGTTGTCGATATCCACTCCTAGCTACTCTAAAACTGATTATAATTTTTTGAAACTTGTGCAATATTCGCAGTTATCATTCTTAAGGAAGTGATGTTGAAAAAAATGCAATTTATTGTTCGACTTACCGAATATTTTAGCAAAAAACATTGTAAAACTGGTATTTTTCTTAAATTTACTTAAGTTTCAAATAGGTCCGCTTTTAAATTTTCCAAATGTATTCTACTGCATCTTAACAACACAACGAAGAGCTTAAGTAATCATCTAGTCCATTAAAAATTAGTTTTGTATGCTGTATATTTCTTTTTTGTTAGGTGTACGAATATGGAATTGGGTCAATTATAGACACAATCTCAATACTTTTCCATTATTCCAAAGATTTAAGCAAATGAATACAGTTTGTCATTGCCAAGCAATAGATGACACCTATAACCTTCATTATTGATAAAGTATATCGAAGTCCATGCACCATTTAATAGATTTATAGCAACTTGATATGAAAACAGTGCCCCGTACGAAAATGAGATTGAGCCACTGTATTATCAATATTCGCATTTTTTTTAAATTGGGGGTCGTGAGGAAATTATGTCACGTTCTAAGAGGAGAGTGGAGTTGGTGGTGTGGTACAGCGTGAATTAATCTAGATTCATTTTTCGATATAAAATAATGTATGCATCTTCCTTTTTAAGGTGAATATAAATCGAAGGCATACCTCAGAATTTCAAGAGCACAAATCTAACGAACCCGACAGCGGTTCAAGCTGAACACTTGATCGATTGGCCATCGAGTAACCAACCGATAGAGTTTTTAGCTTGAATGGACGTCTGGTGCTTTAGATTTGTGCTCTTAAAGATTTGAGGTGTGGCTTTGGATCACCCAAATCAACGCGATTTTTTACGGCCACAGCGACAAACAATCGCTGCGATTTCGCTGCTACATGTAGAGTTTTATGACATAACAACGAAATCGCGGAGAGCCTTAACTCATTGATGCATGCTATTAGTTTTCTCTTCTATTCTCCCGCTGTTCTTATGCAGAGTTAAAAGTGACGTCATAGCGGGAAAGCAAGAGAGAGAACTAATGCGCGCATCAATAATCTGCACCACCTGAGCAAATCCAGAACATCAGGGACTCAAGGCCCAAACGCAATGATAGCGGAACGGCAACGGAAAGCGGAACCGATTCACCAGCATGGACTACAACAAGCTTGTCGACTCAGTGTTAGTTCAATTTCATTCGTTGTCAGCTCAGTCGAGGTGGTGTGGTTCATCCTGGCGAACCGGTACCGCATTCCGTTGCCGTTCCGCTATCATTGCGTTTGGGCCTTCACGCTCCGCAGATTTTTTGACATTTGTGTACAAACAATTTTTACGATATATAAACGGATTTGCTCAAAAGGACACGCGATGTTCCCCGGAGGAAACCGTGGTTTTGCTTTCTTCATTCTTATGGAAGATAACATTGCGGTAGTACATCAAACGCGGTTGTTCCTTTCCTGGGCTATTCGCCGCGAGGAATTTAGGGCAAATGGGCGTTAATGGAAACTTTACAACGGCAGTGCAGTTTATCATATCCTGCGGACCAATCAATACTACAGTCATCCCACAGTTATGGATAGCACACAGATATCCCAGTCAAAATTTTGCTTGTTATATTTTTTGCTATACATCATTATATATAAATCAAATCACTCGTATAAAATGCATGAAAATGCTATATACACACCAAAGTGGAGGCCATATACGCACTTCCCACGACTTTTTCAGACTTTCCAAAATTTCGAAAAAAATAAAAAAAAAAAGTTTCCAGCGAGACTCGAACACCAGACCTTTTGGAACCCTAACCCAGTACCATACCACTACACTACAGACCGCTTCATGAATGAGGAGTGATTATTTGCCAATATGAAAGGAAGTTTGCTCTACAACACACACGCTTTGTTGTTCTTTGAAGCCCACCGCCAGAAGATCCAACCACCCTCGGGTGGTAAATTTCGCTAAGTTATTGCGATTTCATTTGATGCTAGTCTGCATTGATATATGATCTGTCAGTTTATACAACTTGACGCGATTCTAGATTAAACTATTTACGGCATGGTTTGTTGTCAACAAAGTTTGTCGACAATGAATCGTATTGGAATTATATACAATTTGTGTTAACATTTATTCGTTTTGATTTGGCATATTGTGCGATTCTGATTTTTGACGTATGAATATGAGATTTTTGGCACACATTCTTATACGATACGTGGTTCACTGGGATGGATCAAAGTTGGATTAAACGGAGAATATCTCATCAAATAGAGTAGCAATTACGCAGAACCCATTTTACCTACGCGAACCTTAAATCTATACAGCATCGCAATCAACAATAACATGCTTAAACACATTTGTTTCATTCGTAGGAAATAAAATGTCATACATATGCCTAGAAGCGTTAATTCATATTTGTGGGGCATTGAAACCCATACCACAGTTATGAATCTAAGATAAGACGATTCCTAAAGAAACGCCAAAACGTATGCTTTCACTAGCACACCATTCGTTTGCCTCGCACATAATTTGCTGTTATAGTGTTCTGATCCATGATATGAGTCGATTTGATCCATAATACGGACCCATTTTTGACTGTAGCTGCTAGGAGTAGAAGCGAACGCTTTGCTTTTTTTGTTCGAAATTAAACTCGAATTTCGCGAAATTCCGTTTTATTCCGTTTGTTTTCAATTTTCCGTGGAAATATTTTAACAATTTGGCGAAACGAATCGAAATAGCAAAATACAAATTTCGCCTGTGCGAGTTCCGTGGAATTCCGCGGAATTTCGTTTCGAAGCGTATTTGACGGAATCATTCGGTATTTCGCATACCCTTATCTCTTGTACCTCGAACATACATTTTTAAATAGAGTTACAGCGCTACTCAAAGGGAATCTGTTTTATCTAGTGACAGTTTTCCAAAATACATTTGTTAGTTACGGAAAAACCTTCGGGTTCCAAAGAACATTTCGTTCTTTGCAAATAACATCTTAGATTCTACTTTTTAAATACCGTTTTGATTCATATTACGGACACTTAAGGACTCAGTGAAGTATAACCAAGCATAGAGCATACAAAATAAATCATTCTGTATGATTCCTTAGCGCTATCGAGCGTAGGAAGCCCTTATCTTTTGAATGGTGGGTAAAGAATACGCTTCCGCAACTTGAATAATTTTAAATAAATCAAAATGTGTGGCCTTTTCATGATTCTTATTCCGGACGCTTCCTCACTTTTGCCTCATATTCCGGACTCTTTGAATCGAATTCCGGACAGCTCATGATAATTATTAATGGAACAGTCAAATCATCAATTGAAATCTTCAAACCACTAAAGAGACATCTAAGGTAGTTGGCCATTATAAATTTTCGAAGATATTCATGGAAAAAGCTTACTAAAAAGAGCCTCGAAAATGAGAACTTTTGAACGACAAAAATTGAAACATTTCGTGTGAAATGTTTCCCGTACAAAGTAGAGTGTCCGGAATTTGAAGCTGTCCGTAATATGAATCAAAACGGTAGGGATGACAAAACTGGATTAAAATATTTTTATATCATTCAGATCTTCATTTTTCGTAGCTTGTTCTGAAGTTTTCCAGGCTACATTTGGAGGCACGCACATACATTGGCTTTGAAAATCACCCTTCGTCTGTTCTGTTCCTTACATACGTTTTCAAGTTTTTCAACGAACAGAATGATCTTTCAGCGCAAGTCGCAGTAACAGCATTGCGACTATCATTAGCAGTTTGCCGAAGGTAAAATAGCATTCCAGATATTGAAGCATTTCCAGATTGCAGACGAAATTTTTTGGTTTTTAGCAACGGAACCATGAAGAGGAAAATAACCATCATCGTTTTACAAATATTCAAAACCAGTTTTTTTGCTCAAAATTTATGCGATGCTCGAGAAAATCTATCATTGCATTACACTTGCTATCTGGATTGCAATGATAGATTTTCATGAAGATTTCTTTAAATTTGAACGAAAAAACTGCTTTTTCGTTTTTGATGATTTATGATGATTGAATGATGGATTCTTGAGTCTTAATCTTCCCTAGGATTTTTATTTGTAATGATTAAAAACTAATGAATAGCTTATCCGGAAATTCACGTGCTCTCTGGAAGTCATAAAATTCGGCTAAATGCTGAGCCAACTGATTTTTTTTCAAGATCGAATTTTGATGAAAAATGCATATTTTAAATCGGTTTCGATATGTTTGTTTGACAAACTTCTCTTCAAAAACCTGTAGCTTATTTATCAGAAAAAGCGAGAAAATTTAGTCCTCCTCGAAGGTCTTCAAATAAGAAAGCCACAACTTAGAACAATATAATTGTTAACACAACTTACTGCTCCAGTTTTGTGGATTTTAGTATTAAATTTCTTTCAAAAATATATTTGATAATTCTTATGGAAAAAAAATCTGCTCTGGGGGGGGGTTTTGACCCCCAAAACCCCCCCCTTGGTTGCGCCACTGAGTCGATCATTACGATAAACAAAAAAAGTTTGGATTTTTTTTAGTTTCGATTCAGGTTTCAAATAAGTTTCAGCAATAACTGCTATATGTATTTTATTAGCTGTTGGAAAATCTCTTTGCCATTCAGAAAACGAGGATTCAAATTAAAAATATTTAGAACATATTTGGATCCATTAAAGAAACGAAATCCAATAACAATGTTTTAATTTTTACACCAATTTTTCCCTGTTTATTTTAGTTGTGATTTACCGTTGAAGAGACGGAATTGAAATTACCTCCCGACGAATGTACTGGCTACGCCCATGCAGGTTGAGATTCCTCGCCAAGGAATTCGTAATGATGGTTCCTGTAAATGATGTTCTTTTCGATTTTAGCTTCTATTATTCGAAGAAATTGATGTCGCTGTGTTGTTACATTCAATACAAGCAGTTTTCAGATGGATTTAATGACTTTCCGAGGAATTGTGCCGAGGATTCTAATGTGCGATCGTCTGGTTGTTCGTTCTCACGCAACAATTAGGGATTCATGAGGTGTGCGCCTCAGAGGTGCATTTACAACAGTGTTCGACTACCAAAGGTGCGATTCAGTTAAAATCGGCTTGATCCTGCTGAACGAAATGATAGATGATATTTTGTCGGATAAATTATGCAACAGTTGTTGAAGAAATGCGTTCGGTGTATCATCAACAAGTCAATTAGTTCCAAATCAACATCGCCTCTTCATGGCTGCTAAATGCCACTCTTCATTGAAGTCATGCATCATCTACAGAAAATATGGAGGCAAAATACGCATCAATGAGCATTGTAAAACGCGCCCGGCATCTCACTTGTCGTTCCGCAAACCCATTCATAAGTGGCGGCCCAACCAACCAACATATTGGTGAGCAACATATTGAAGGCACAAATCACTGCCAAAGGTTTCTTGACTTGACTTGACTTGCTGCCAACAGAATGTCTATAGGTCACGTTTCTCGCATCAACTCTTCACGGTTTGCCTTTTGCCCTCTCTATAATTATGTCATATTTCTGTCCAAACTGAACCCACCCAACCCAACCGAGCCGAACTCCGAGCATTGATCTGCACGTACCTACCGAGGTACCGCTATTCAAGGGATATTGGATCATCTGTTCTGTTGTTAAAATTTCCATTGATGATGGATAGAGAAAAGTGCAAAGTACTGTACTGGATACTGCGTGGGATGAAATTCTAGCGTAGGTGATCGTTTCGCAACGTGGGATGACGTTTGTGATTCATTGCAAATTTTAGTCTTTCAAACATTCAAACTTGAACTATGCAAGAGAGCTGACAATGACAGGAAAAACGATAAAACTACAGCTACCCCCGATCACTTACTTACTTACTTACTTGTATTTGATTCCAGGATCCGAACTCTAAGGAGATCCAAACTTTTTTGTTAATCGTAATGATCCACTGGATGGAGCATGTGCTGGAGTTGCTATCATCATTCACAGGCGTAACTTTTTTCGAAATAGGAAACCAAAGTTTTTGACACTTTGGTTATTTCTGTTGAAACACAGCTTGGTAAATATACTTTCATAGCTGCCTGTTTGCCTTTTCAATGCACTGGACAGCAAGTCAATTTGCTTCGAACTGACATTCGGAAATTTCGCAATAAGTAAAAAAAATGTAATTTGTCAGTCAAAATTTTTTGTCATTGGTGACTTCAATGCCAAACAGAAATTTATTTGATGAGTGCTTTTCAGGAAATTTCTCAATTAATCAATGCAATTATGCTCGATTATGATTAAAGACAATCACTTGCAACGCTCGTTACTCTAATTACCTGCCCAAGAAACAGTCAGTGCAGTCAGTGATTATCACTGCTTATAAAAGTTCATCAACTGTCACTCCACATGCCGCGCGCGATGAAACTCATCCCGTGGATGACAATGATTTACCAATTTGAGTGTCGCTTCGCTTGTCACTCTTCGGGACGACCTTCACCACTCAAGTCAAGTAGTTGACTGCGGCAGTCCGCAATCAGCAATCGATTTATTGAATCGGGTGATAAACGCTCGAGATCGTGATAACTGCACATATAATTGCCTTCTTCACACCATCATCACGCATCGTGAGGGGTGCCTAGGAGTGTGATGATGATGATGGTGATAGGTGCTTCCTCATTGGCGGATAAAGATCCCACGACGAGTTGATACGCGCACTCGAAGAAGCAAAGTGTTTTGCCGCGGCGACGCCTTTCGAGCGCAATCGATCAACAGCAAGCAGCACATCATCGCGGACACTTGAGCCGTCGATTGCATCTTGCGGATTGTTGCAGTAGTTCCCAAACTGTGCGCCGCGAAATAATTTACAACAAACTTAAAAATCTAGAAAAAAAATCAATCATCATTGATTTGTGAAGAACCTGGTTGTACCACTGTTAAATGTATACTCAAAAGTCTAGTATTCAATAGAATACTCAAAGGATCGTCACAGTTGCAATTCAGTTGAAGACTCGTTTAAAGATTTTTATTGAACTTCCGTATTTCAAGTAAGTTTTAGTAACCTCAAGGTTTTGCACGATACCGAGGAATGAACCCAAAATTTTACACGATGACTTAAATTAATGTTTTAATAACTTTGAATAATTTACAGATTTTTCCGCCGGTGGTAGGTCATTTGGCATAAAGTCGTTTGGCATAAAGCCGTTTGGCATAAAGTCGTTTGGCATAATGGTCATTTGGCATAAAGTCGTTTGGCATAATGGTTGTTTGGCATAATGGTCGTTTGGCATAATAGTCGTTTGGCATAATGAGTCTGAAACCAAGAATTTCTCAATTTTCGTTTTTACGTTTCTATTGAATCTTTCTGATGACACAAGGCTTGTTTTGGAGTCAATTGATACAAAATGGCACTCTATTCAACAATCATTCGCTCTTGAATAAATTTAAGCATATTAAGAAAGTTATTGCCAATAGTATTTTATTATTTATCCAAAATTTACCCTTCTTTCATATATTAATTCTTCTTTTGAGTTTCGCTATTGGAACACATTTTTGCACTGAAGATTTTTATATATTTAGCACAAATTTACTCTTCTATTAATTGTTCTATTTTTTTTCCCTAAATATGATGTAATTATTATTATAGGTATGAAAACTGTTGATTTTAAATTTCAATAAATTTTTCCTTCTTTTATGCATAGGCTGTTCTTTGGAGCTATATTTATTAAGTATTTTTGTATACAACTGACAAAAGGGCGGCAATCGATAACATTGATCTGCTCAAATTATCAGCGAAAAGAGAAATCGATTACTGATGGGTTGTGCTACTTTTCCCCGAATGCCATTTCCCGAATATCCCGTTTCCTCGACTAGCCCACTCCCCCGGAAAATTATTAGCACCCATAATTGTCGTAACTATATACATTTCAGGGGGCTGAACGAACTGACCATCTAATACGCACCCTTCTTTATTTAATTGGCGGTTCTTTCGAGTTTTACCGTCTTTGGCATTTTTGCCAACATGTGTATAGCCGAGAATGACAGAATACTTCCTTCTTTTGACTGTTTATCGTTCATTCTCGTCACCACTTTTCGGGGGAACCAGTCATTGCCGCAATAATTTTTGGCGTCAATTCTTGTATTGGTTTAATTGTAAATTTTGCCTTTTTTAAAAATAGACTGTTCTTTATGTTTATACTGTTATAAATTTTATTATTTAGTTAAGCTAATTGTGAACCATTTTTATTATCAATTCTTGCCAGATGTGTAGTTAGAATAATAATTAATTCAGAACCTGCCAATATTCAATATATACTTTTTTTTGGGCTTACGAGATATGCTGGAAAATATATTATTTCAATCACAAATTTTTCCATTTCTGGATAATAGACGGTGTTTATGATGTACACTTCCAAAATTTAGAATTTATATTGAACCGTTGAAAAGTTTTGCCACAAATATTTTCTTTTAAAGATGTGTTGTTCATTTGAGCTGTGCTGTGAAAAGATTTTTTTTTTGCGTTAGAGTCTGAAACATTTTAAATGAAAAATAATCTGCTCTCGTATTAAGGCTATTTTTGCATTAAGTCGCATTAATAGATCTTTTGATTAGAGCTTTTCATATTTTGCAAAAAAAATCATTCTTTTATCAAGTAATTTTCAGCGAGTATTACGTCCAAACTGGGACAGAGCTTGATATGCAGCGAAATATTCTATGAGCGTTCCCTTTAGAGTTTTCAATCCCGGGAACATTTCCCGGGAAATGAGATTTCCCGGGATTCCCGTTTCCCGGGAAATGATTTCCTGTTTCCCGGGAATCCCGTATTTCCCGGGATTTCTGTATTTACCAGGTATTTCTTTTAAAAAAGGATTGACCAATCATTTTCAAACCAAAAATATCGTATAATTTACTTTTCATATCATTCTAACCAATGACCTTACTAGATCACTAGTTATTCTTCGATATTGATTTGTTGTTTTTTTCGTAATCAAATAGTTGTTGATAAAATGGATAGCTCTTTGACGATATGTTTTTTTTTTCAAAATGGATTATATGCTATACAAAATACAGGATTTTTCGAGGGATCATCCATGAATTGAGTACGCTCAAAAAGTTTTCCTGCATTTGACCGTTACTTTTTCCATCGTTAGACTCTAGTTGGTTTTTATTCTAGTGCTTGAAAGGTTTGATTTAATGTTGGTGCAGGTCGGACTCGATTATCCGTTGTATCGATTTTTTTTCACTCCGGATAATCGAATCTTCCTAATACTCAAATCACTAAAAGAAAAATTAAAATCTGCAATAAAAGAACTTAAATATTATCTATAATAAAATCATTGTTTTATTTGTATAATGCAGTGGCATAGCCAGAAATTATTTCTAGAAACATTAGGAGTCTTAGGAAGAAATTATTTTGACCGGCACACAAAAAACACCTTTTCAAACCCCCTTTTCACCTACATCCAAAGCTGCAAAACCATTCATATTGTATATTGCAATACCAAATTATATCAAAATTATGCATAAAATCTCAAAAATAAGAATATCACAGAACAAACTCCGGATAATCGAGTCTAAAATTACGGATAATCGAATCCCGGATAATCGAGTCAGTCCTGTACCACAGACAAACAGACGTCACACTCTCATCATTGTCCATCGACCACCTTTTTAACGGTCGATTCAAAAATATGGTAGGTGGCCAATCCGCCACCCGCAGCGCTCGCATCGTTTTTGTTCGCGTTTGACGTTTACACATTACCGCCATCTGTTGGTCCGTCGGCCAAATACACTAATTCTAGCATTGGGCGTACATGTCCTCGTGACTATGATTTGGATCGAGATTTGTTCTAAGTGTTACGTCTGTTTGTCTGTGCCTGTACATTTCATTTGAACTTCATACGATTGGTCAAGAATAATCTCCACATGGACTCAATATCATAATTTGTGCTGTTCTGAAGCCTAGCGTACACAACGAAATTAATAGATTTTTTTGAGAAACATAAATAAACTACTTACAAACAGGAGAATGTAGGTACCATACAAGTTTACTGGTACAAAAAAATATAACAAAAATACGAATAATTAAAAAAATCATCAGATTTGCTCTATTTTCACGTTTTTCAAAATTTCCCGGGATTCCGGGATTTCCCGGGAAATGGCAAATTTATTTCCCGTTTCCCGGGAAATCAAATCCCGGGAAATTTGAAAACTCTAGTTCCCTTGATGAATAACTGCGAACTTTCCTTGCCAATTTACTGTTTTTAAATATGTATATCGCAACAAGCTAAAGGGTACTCTATGTTCTGAAATGTAGAGATCCGTCACGAGTTTTATTTAGTAAAGCTCTATAATGTCACAACAGGGGCCGAGATAGCCGTAGCGGTAAACGCGCAGCTATCCAGCAAGACCAAGCTGAGGGTCGTGGGTTCAAATTCCACCGGTCGAGGATCTTTTCGGGTTGGAAATTTGCTCGACTTCCCAGGGCATAAAGTATCTTCGTATCTGCCACACGATATACGCATGCAAAAATGGTCATTGGCATAGTAAGCTCTCAGTTAATATCTGTGGAAGTGCTCATAAACACTAAAGCTGAGAAGCAGGCTCTGTTCCAGTGGGAACGTAACGCCAGAAAGAAGAAGAAGAAGAATGTCATAACAATTTTTGAAATTCTTAGCTCGGATAATCTCTGAACGAACACCACGCTTGTTTAGAACCTACCAAATTTTTTTGCTGTGGGCTCGGTGGTGTTGATCTCGGTAAAAGCTTAAAAAATGCCGATATTTATTTCAAGTCAATCATTATGCCAAACGGCCATTATGCCAAATGACCATTATGCCAAACGGCCATTATGCCAAACGACCATTATGCCAAACGACTTTATGCCAAACGGCTTTATGCCAAACGACTTTATGCCAAACGGGGTACAATCTTTTCCACCAACATTTTTCAAGTACTCTTCAAAGATTATGTGATAACGGCCCCAAAGCTGTACCGGTTCAATTTTGGTCGATCCAATGCAGAGAAAGTTAGTCTTGTTTTTTAGTGTAAATTTTGGAAAATGTAGCAACTTGAAGTAAAAATATAGTAAACAAAATTCCATTTTTTTTTGTCAAGATAACAACGATTGAGTTTAACTCTTCGTTCTCGGATGAGCCATTTTATATTGGTGCACCACGCCATTCCCAGAAAATTTGGTCACGACGTCACGATCTCAAAAAATTTAGAACCTCTGGACTGTTGCATTGCCGGAGCTGTTAATGAGTGACGGATCTAGTGCCAATGAGTGGAGTGGTGTGTGGTTGTTGATCCGCTGCTGTCGATCTGCTGCTGTGAACGGAGTGCATCAGCTTGGGAAGTGACCTTGCCCAAGGCACGATCGCGTGCTGCAGGATTTGTTTGCATTCTGAGCAACTGGTTTCAGCAGGAGAAGTGCAAATATTCACCTGGGTGGTGAATCAGATTGTTTTGATTGGAAGAAGGTGCCAGAACATAGGTTACGGTTATTGTGAGAGGTATATCTATGAAATCCAGAACAGTTTGCGCGTGTTTTTATCTCTTATTTTTTTCGGTTGTACGCTAGAACTTGGTTTACTTACAATCTGTAGAGATCGTGGATCTTCTTCTACTTTTGGACATTCCATCCCCTCTGGACTTCGCAGCTTAGTGTTCTATGATCACTTCCACTGTTATTAACTCAGATTTTTTGGAATTCGTTTATCATTTGGCAGACACGATGATACTTTTTGCCCAGGGAAGTCTACAAAAAAAAATCCGATGCGAAAAGATTCTGAGCCAAACCGGGAATCGAACCCAGACACCTTTAGCATGGATTTACTTAATAACCGCGGACATTATCACCAAGCAAGGTCGGGAATAGAATTCTCTGTCACTGTTTATTCCAAAAAATCACTAGGCATTCCAAGTGGGTTTGGAACAGTTCGCAAGAGTTCTCAAAAAGTACATGTTGACAGTCTTCAGCCAAAGGCTACACAGACTGGACAATTACGAACATTAGGCAATGGACATCACGAAACACCCAGTAGCTCAGTAATGAATTTTTCGTTTGTCGAAAAGTTCTCACCGACTGTAGCGGGAATTAATCCTAGGAAGGTGCGTTTCCTGCTCTCTGAACAGGAATCTTTGAGACTGGTAGTCTAGTTTGCGGATTTTGATCTGATGGAACATTTCCATTATATCTCCGGTTACAGCTACCGGATATTGTCGGAATTGATAGGACTTTGGGAAGCGGTGTCAAGAAGTCAGGCCCCTTGAGAAGCTATGAGTTGAATGACGTGTTACCTACTTTTGCAGCTTTGTCTCAGATCAATCGCACTTTCCCAGGTTTTCTGGGATTGTTAACCACGCCAAGTCGAAGATACCACACGCGTTTCGAGTCTACCGATGTCAATTCCAACAAACTGGCTCGTTTGGAATAACCCTTAAGGGGACAGGACCCGTCATTGATTTCGGAATTTTTAAAAGCAGTTTTTTCGTTCAAAATGAAGAAAATTTACTGGAAAATGGATTCACTGTTTTCTGTTCTCCAACCGAAACACAGTGAACACATTTTCATCGAATCATTTTTAGTTTTGAACAGAAAAACTGCTTTTGAAGTTTCGATGATGACGATGATTACGATGACGGAGCGTTGATTCTAATAACCTTTCATATTTTATGATCTGGTCATGTTCACACTTTTGCAACTCCGGTTCAAGGCTAAGCCGACGTTCGAGCGATTCCAGGCGATGGAAGGACATCGGAAACTGTCGGGATAATCCGGATTCTCAGTCTTCTAGTAAGCCTATTTCAAAGTTTGATCCCAACTACGTGCGTCATGTTGTATCCTTCAGTAGTTGCTTTACCCGTCGCATCTCCATAGAATCGATAGAATAATCTCGCTCCGTTACCAAGATATCTTCTACAGTAAGATAGTCCCGGGGATGATCGTTCATTTCCTGATCCGAGTTGGAGGCTGCAGCAACGTGGAATCCAAACAATCGCAGAATGAGATGCTTGGTTTGGGATACAGCCGTAAACGCTCCTTGTAACTCACGGCTCACCATCGGCAGCTACAGTCAGCTTAAGGAGGGTTCACAGAATGTGACCCTTCCCAGCGGCTAACGAGACTCTGTATAATCCCTCATATCTAGGGTCGGTACGCTCATCCTGCTGTTTCGCGGAATTTAGGAAAACACTTGAGTAGGCTTTTCACACTCCTATTTATTCTTCTTCTTCTACTTCTCTCTCTCTCTCACACACTTTTCTCTAACGTTGCTATCTACCTTTCTCTCTACTCCACCCACTTTCTTGAGACCTTCATTGTTATTTTTCTTGGAGGTACGACTGTTATGTTGATGTTTGAGGTTATGGCTTTCAGTCTTAAATAAAACTCAAAAACGGATTTTTGCTTACATCCGACGTTTCGGACACATGTATTGTGCCTTTTTCAAGAATCTGTGGCAATGATACATTATGTCGTGTTTTAATTGTTTTATGGCTTTAGCGGTCATGTGACTCAAAGCTAAAGGGAGTCAATAGAAGCAAATGATGGAAAATGAATAGGAGGATTGGCGTCGCAAGGGAGCGACAAGATTGAAATTTAATTAGGTGGTGAAAGTTGATCAAGCCATTTTAAAGTCAGTAAGCATCGAAGCTCCTATGTATTATGTCGTGTTATGAGTTGATTATGTTGGATGTACTCACTAGCTGTGTTCCGTTTATCGTATGCCCATAGCATAGACAACATTTGGCCAACAGCGTAAAACGCTACGACAAGAGTATCAGCTACCAGGCGATCAAAATTTGCAGGCGGACTTTCTTATCGTCCGGATACTTACAATTCCCCGTTCGGGTACTATACGAGAGTAGAAATCCGATGTCGGATGTAGGCAAAAATCCGTTTTTGAGCTTTATTTAAGACTGAAAGCCATAACCTCAAACTTCATTGTTAACTTCTGTAGAAAGTCGTGCGTGGATTTGTTGTTGTGTGGATAACGTAGTTGGTTCTAGAAAACATTTGCGTTAACTATTTTAAAATCTTCGCCAACTTTTCGGTCCTTGTTGGGACTTTAAATCGAGCCCTGAAGAAGATACGCGAAAAGATTTTAAAGGTTTTCTAGACTGTATAGCTGAAAATGCCCTTGAACAATGTTCACTTCTTTCGGACCTTGGGGCCCCTCTGCCGATGTCATCGTTGCTTCTGCTCGATCCGTGTCTTTCATGCGACCTTTACTGCCATTCCTGGACCACGCGATGAGCATATTGAAGATCGAGCCTGAAGTGACCACCAGCTTGTTTCCTGTTCTTCGGCCTGGTGTAGCGATTGGCTGGAGCTCCATTTGCCAAATTTAGGGTTCTGTGGTATATAATCGACTTTAAAGCTTGGCTATCAGGGCTTATTGGAACTATATCGCAATTAAGGGCTTCTATAGAGCCACTTTTGGCGAATTATTCGGCTGATAATCAGCCTACTCGTTCCGAGTCTCTGAAGTGAGAAGTGTCAAAATTTTATAGCACATGGATCAAAGAAAAAGGAAAAAAATGTTTGTTTATTTCCCGTCCTTTTCTATCTTTTTATGTTCCTAATCGAAGTTGATTTTTTTGTTACGTGATCCAGGTTCGAACTTATGTTTCCGAGGCTCCTATTACATGATTTTCCTAGATTTTCCAGCTGCTCCACCTATGCATTGATGGTTTAGTTCGCCCAGGATAGTATTTAAAGCATAAAACATTACCCAGGTATCCAGTTAGCCCCGGTAAGGATGCTAGCAAACTCATGGAAGATCCCTTAAAAAACTAATCGAAGAAGCATTTCAATGAGATGATCTAGTGGAATAACCCCAAAAACGCTTTCATGATTCATTTTGTATTTTCTCTCGCTGTTCTTGCTATGGTTCGGAATCAGAAAGTTCTTTATCAGGAATGTTGCAAATCGGAAGCATTCAAATCCTCAGTATTTCCACTACTTATGAATTTCTGGACTTCTTCCGCTGCGGTATTGTTTACTTTCTGCAATCATTCTGCTGTTCAGAATACATTTAAACCAAATTTGATCATCTAAATCTAAATCTGTCATGTCACCAAGCCGTTTATAAGCATTCACAGCCCTTGTGTACTGCTAGTAGGCACAGGGTTTACAAGCCCTGTAACATAGCGTTATGTACCCGTATACGGCTAATATCAGAGCTTGTGGATCACAATGCCTAAAAGCATTTAAAAATGTTATATGCTGCCAGTTGGCACTGAAATGCCGTTGAACAGCCCATTTATCGCTTATAACAGTGCTTATTGGTTACCTGGGTACCGGAACGATCCGAAAAAGTGGCCATTAAGAGTTTCCGGAAGTGACGTGGCTCGGAGAAACATTTACTGCTTCCGAAGCGGAATGAGAATAAAGAAGACTGTGATATTTTGACGGCAATTGCCGATCCCACATCCACTACATGACCTGCAAGGCCATTTACCACGGTTATTCAGGCAAGTTCGACAGACCCCTTTCTGCTGAAACAGTGTCCAACCATTCAGCCACCTTGTGACCTGCTCGTCCGCATGTCCTGCATTGTTCAGTAGGTTTAAAACTTGTGGGAGTAGTGACGATTCCAGTCATTCGATTTTCTTCTGTGCAATGAGTTTACAGCAACACCACATTTCCGTTCTTTCCATTTCGAAAATCCATCGTGACAGTGTGTTTCTGGCTTGTACTAAAACCCGGTAGATTGAAGGAGACCTCACTTGCTGCAGTTACCAATCCCCTCATAAATTCCCCAAACGTTTCGAGTGTCGCAGTTTGGTGTTTAGTTTTAACTCTGCCCAGTCGAATTGCAGGGAACCAGGCAGCTTCTCCACAAGTTCCAGCATGAGTACCGGATTTGCCAAAATGGTTTGCTGCCTTACGGTTGTCAACCAGGTTTGGCACAGCCAGTCCAAAGTGCATAATGGTCTCGAACCGGTCGTGCCTTGGAGGTGGAATTTGATGAATATTGCTCAACATGGATCGAATAAGGAGCTCCGGCCTTCCGAAGAGAGTACGCAAAGTCTGGATAACATGCGGAACGTTGGCCGGAAAGTGGTTGATCACGAGTTCATTCTTCATTTATTGACATATTCTTTCCTTTATATAACAGAAATGTAGGCCTTCGTGGAACCTGTACCAGGTGCTCAGTAGTGGCAATATATGTTTACACAGAATTCATTCCCCATTTATTGACATGTTCTATCGAATTCACGAATATTGAGACGTTGCACGGTAGGTTTTGTACATAGAGCTGAAATGTCCCTTAGTATGCCTTTGTGGTATCAGTACCAGGTGCTCATGAGTGACCTCATTAGTTAATACCAAGTTCATTCTTCAAACGTCAAACTAGTGAACTCGTGCATGGACCTATGGACCGATGCACGAGTTCACTAATTTGACGTTTGAGCGGTGCTGAATTCACTAGTTTCCATGGTCACCTAAATAACACGGCACCGCTCAAACGTTAACGAGTGGACGCGTGCATTGATCCATGGTTCCATGAGTCAACATCGACTCATGGAGGTTTCACTGTAATCCCAAATTTGGCACCCCCGTCCCGTGACCTCAGTTCAACCGGGAATATCTTCGGCATTGGTTCATAGTTTAGCCACAAAATAGACAATTAATACAAATAAATGGTACCTTTTCAAAGTCAACTGAGCGTGGTTTCAAAAAAATCGAATGGAAATTGACGAAATGACAGCTGTTTGAAAATTGCTTGTCGGGGGTCGAGGACGTAAAGGTTAACGAAATAGTTATTAGAAAAAATACGAAAAACTGTTTTCAGAGTACTAACCCTTTAGGGAACTATGGACATCTACTATGGGAACTATGGACTCTTTAGGGAACTTTTATTGGACACTTGATTTTGGATTGGTCACTTAATCATTTTGAAAATCAAATCATAAGGACTGTTCATTTTATAAAATGAATACCGTCAAACGGGGCTTCTTTTGACATTATTTCCACATTCTTTAACTTTGAGGATTTGTAACTCTTAGAATTATGGATAGATGTTGATAATTTTTGCCTATATTTAAGTTGTATATGTACGTAACAAATGTGCAAAATATGAGGCAAATCCATCAAGAAATAACAAAAATGCTTGAATAGCGAAAAAAGTGTGTCCTTCAATACAAAAAAGGGGCTACTTTGGACATTTTCACAATTTGCTAATGAAATGATTTTTCCTTATAACTTTCAAACTGATTCAATAGATTGTCGTCCACTGTGATGTTATGGAACGTTTTTCATTGATAAACTTAATGTAGGAAATGGCAAAGCTAGAATCAATTACACATATATAACAAATTTCAACGAAACATGCCATTCACTATTCTCAGTTTGCAGTATGAAACTTAAATTTTCAACATCCTCTTAAATGGAACTATCAGTTACGAATGCTCGATTTTCAAGTTGACATAAACGAACGACGTAACTACTAGGTACTGCGATGATAAATGTGTGATGTACAAAAACTCTTTTTTTCTATTCTTACTGTTATGTTGAAGGAATACATTATTACCGGTAACTAATTTAATACCAGTAAGAAATTTTCATTAAAAACGCAATCAATGAAGTAAAGTTTAACAAGATCGTAAAGAAGTAAGTTTGCTTTTGTAATATGCTTTTAGCTTCTTAGCAGTTTAGAGCTGGCTTAAGAGTAGTTTAATTTAGGCATTTGAAGGATGCAACTGTTCTGTACTACAAATTAATGTAAAATATGACAAAAAATAGTTTTTTAGAGATTATGTTGTGAATTTGGCATTGGTTCGTATTGAAATATATGTGTTTTATGTCTATTCACTTTAACAAACATTTATTTTATTTTTTTATGTTGTAAAATACACAAACCAAAACATTATAATAAAATAAAGGTCGCAAAAATAAGACCTTTGATCAATTATTTTAATAAAACAACAATTTTAAGCAAAACAAATCACAAGATTTTCATGAAACATGACGATTCGATAGTTTTGTGATGCTCCCAATAAGTTTCCAAGACATGGGTAAAATTCAAACAATGTATGTATAGCCAATGTTTTATAGCTTGTGAATTTTCATTCGGGCTTTTTTTAAATGTTTTCTTGTTTATCCTGTTATTGTTGATGTTGTTCCAAGAAAAAAACATGCCTAGTGGTAGAGCATATATTGGTTAATAAAAGTGCTGAAGACACAAAATTGCTCAGATTAATATTTACGCTGCTAATAAATACAAAAGGTGAGTGTCCAAAGTAGCCCCTGGAATCAAAAGTAGCCCCGTCCGACGGTATCTTGTTTATGCTACATTTTTTTTTATCGATGCAATCCTAATCAGTACAATATTAGTTGATAGATGTATAGAAAACCCATTGCGACTTCATTGATAAAAGATATAACATACATAAGTGCCATTTATTAATTATTTAAGAAAAAAGTTTTAAAATTATTTTCATACCAATCACTAAAATAACTACTCTGTTATGAGTACAAGTTCAGCGAATTATCGTTACATGTTATCGAAACATATCGATTTTTGTATTGCCTGAAGTTATAGGAACACATTCTCAACAATCACTTGATTGAGTAACTTTTTTTTCATGGCATTACTATGTGTAATACATAAAATGACTTGAAATTTGGTTGATTTTTTTTTAATTTTTGTATTTTTTGAAATTTGTATTTTTAATATCATCGTGTATTATACTTCAGACATTTAAAAACAGGTGAGCTATACACTGACCACATCCCAGAGCTCCATTCACGAATCGCGATGCGAGAAGCTCCTTCTTCGTCGATAATCGTTTCATGGCGTCATTAATGCCTATAAGTATCTCAAAAGAGTTCTGATATATTTTCTTAGACATATACAGCCATTCCATGAAAAACCGATCTAGTGGGTCTCCGAATTCCGTGCAAATTTGCTATTTTGTTTCTTATCCGAAATAAGGATACACGTATTTTTTGATTTTTTGATTAGGGTGACCATTTCCGAAATAGGGTGACCAGAAAAATCGCGATTTTGCAAAATTTTTATTTAAAAAAAAATTATAAATGTTGAACCGTTTGACCGATTTTCAATCTTTTTGGACAAAATGAAGGCTAAAGATTTTGACTTTTCGGGAAAAATATAAAATTTCACAAAAATTGTGTTTTTTACATGAAAAAACTCAATAGTTTCCGTTTTTTCGTGTTTTGAAGGCCTCGGGACCAAAGGGGCTATCGCTGTTCTCATCTTTTCTTGAAAGTTCAGTAAATTTTACGTAAACTGTCAAATTTCCAGCGATGTATGTTTTTAAGTTTTTGAGATATATTTTTTTGAAAATAAAAAATCAGCCATTTTTTATCGGCACACACTGTAGGTCTCAGCGCATTAGATTTGTAATGTTTAAAAAAAATTATAACTTTTGAACAGCTTAACCGATTTCCAATCTTTTTGTATGGAATGAAAGCTTAAAATTTCAACTATTCAGACAAAATCGAAAAATCTGATTAAAATATATTTAAACGTGAAAAAATACAAAAATTTCTAGTTTTTTTTAGAAATTTTTATATATTTCAATGTGAGATTTTTTTTTCAAAGTTTTCTATTTTTTTCTATTTTTTCTGAAAAGTTGAGACCTTAAGCTTTCATTCCATAAAAAAGATTGGAAATCGGTTGAGCTGTTCAAAAGTTATGATTTTTTTTAAACATTACAAATCTAATGCGCTGAGATCTACAGTGTGTGCCGATGAAAAATTACAGATTTTTTATTTTAAAAAAAATATATCTCAAAAACTAAAAATCATACATCGCTGAAAATTTGACAGTTTACGTAAAATTTTCTGAACTTTTAAGAAAAAAATTAGAGCAGCAATAGCCCCTTTGGTCCCGAGGCATTCAAAACACGAAAAAATGGGAACTATTGAGTTTTTTCATGTAAAAAAACAAAATTTTTGTGATATTTTATATTTTTCCCGAAAAGTCAAAATCTTTAGCCTTCATTTTGTCCAAAAAGATTGAAAATCGGTCAAACGGTTCAAAATTAATAAAACAATTTTCAAATAAAAATTTTGCAAAATCGCGATTTTTCTGGTCACCCTATTTCGGAAATGGTCACCCTAATCAAAAAATCAAAAAATACGTGTATCCTTAATTCGGATAAGGAACAAAATAGCAAATTTTCACGGAATTCGGAGACCCACTAGATCGGTTTTTCATGGAGTGGCTGATATTGTGTGACCAGCCCACTTGAGTCTGCCATTTGCTAACCTAATGAAACCAGTTATAACTTTGTTGAAACAACACGTTCTAGCAAAGTACGAGCACTATTTTGCCACAAAGCACAAATTTTGTCTCGGATTTTCAGCTCATAGTTCTTTTCATTGTGGTACTACATGCAAAATAGCTGACGAGCAAAACAAAACTGGAGATGTGGCGGGAAACCTAGGGATTCCAAGATAACTCTTGAGATTCTGTGGACGTTTTGTGAATTCCTAGAAGCATATTGTGGATTTCTGGTAATCTTGAGAATTTCTGGCAAAATCTTGTGGATTATGCATAGGATTCCAGCGGAATTTCGAGATTAAAAGCTTGGGAATAATAGAGTTCTGAAAATTTACATCGGATACTTAAGAATTTTTAGCAGTATCACTTCGAAATCTTGGGGCCCAAATAGCCGTAGCGGTAAATGCGCAGATATTCAGCAAGACCAAGCTGAGGGTCGTGGGTTCGAATCCCACCGGTCAAGGATCTTTTCGGGTTGGAAATTTTCTCGACTTCCCAGGGCATAGAGTATCTTTGTACCTGCCACATGATATACGCATGCAAAAATGGTCATTGGCATAGTAAGCTCTCAGTTAATAACTGTGGAAATGCTCATAAGAACACTAAGCTGAGAAGCAGGCTCTGTCCCAGTGGGGACGTAACGCCAGAAAAGAAGAAGACTTCGAAATCTTAAGAATTTAAGCGATAGTATCAGAGTTCCTAATGAGCTCTTAAGCATTTGCCATTTCCAATTGGAACTCTAAGCTAATTTCTGATAGTTGTAAGCGGGATCCTTTGGATTCCTAGCAATTTGCTTCAGAGTCCTAGTGTGTTCCAGTGAATTTCTGAGAGCACCTGAAGACCTGTAAATTTCTATTGATTTCTTATGGTAGGTTTAGGATGTATACGTATGTAGCTTATCTTAATCAGTTTTCGCCCCTGATATAAACAAAGCGGAAAAAATAACTTTTGACATTTGCTCCATTATTACTTGGACCTTAACGAAAGATAACATAAATATGCAGATTAGGTATTTTGAAGTTTCTCGAAAATTATACTATGTCATGTTTCGACAACAAAATACGATAGGCGGTTTTTGAAGAATTCTTCTCTAGGAAGTGTAGTGTATTCAATTACGAAAGCCGAAAGCAGAAGCCACGGACATCCGCACGATTCACACGAGTTTCGGTTTCTGTTCCAATTTCTCAATTTTACTCACCATAAACGCATGGGAACTTCAACTCATATTGCACATTTTAATGACTCACGACGTCGTTACTCTGAAAACGTTGAAATGTGCCAAAAAGCATGATTGCCACTAACATATGTACATCCAGGTAACTACTGACTTCCTCGTGATTTTATCATCGCACTTTTTTTTTGTATCTTGCTTTGCAACAATATATTTATTACTGCTTCCACTTTGTGTCGTTGCTCCCCTGGTTGAATAATTGCACTTTTGACGCATTGCCTGCCGCTGCGCAGCATTTTTCGGCAGGATCAATTACCTCTCCACGAGGGGACGGACGATGCACGACCAGAACAACGAGTTGACCAATATGGGAAACTCGAGTTGCAGTCACGGACGCGCCTTCAATGACAAATGAGCTGGATGCTGGATGCCGTTTTCGAGCGGCGAAGGTTCTTCCTGGTGCCGGAATGTCCAGACTTGATTTGATGGTTTGTTAAGGCCTTAATACGTACGCTTTCTGGAAACGAATCCGATTGGATTAGGTGTCCAAGTTGCATCGGAGCACCAGCAGAGAGCGGAGCCGGGAGACTGATTGAGATTGATGAAGTTCAATCAAGCGTGAGAAGTGCACACCCTGCATCAATGCAATGCTGCAGCGCAGTCTCGGACAGATTAGAGTCAGACGAATATCGGTGCGGTGCTGCAGACTTTGGAGAGGGTGTAAAAACTGCAACTTGACGATTAACGGACACTGGTGAAGGATGACTGGCCGTTGTCGATTAACGACCCGGGATTTGAGCTCTGACTAATTGCGATTGTGAATGATGGATTATTGTTATTTCGTCGTTTTGAAAGGAATAAGGCTGGTTGGTGGCAAAGTTGCAATGTTCTGATCGGGGACTGACAAAGCGTTTCGGCGAATTATCTATACTGGGAAGGCAAAAGGTTAATTCGTCAAGTGATTTTCTAGGGATACAATGTGATTTGATGAATGTTTCAAGATATGTATTCTTTATTGTGTCGTTGATGAAAGGGCACCTTCATGTTAATGGCTTTATTATTTGCGCCGTTTGATATTGTTGTTAGACAAAAAAAAAATAAGTCAAACGTTCAGAGATTAAGCGGGAAACAGCAAAGTTTGCACTCAATATTTTGAAGATTCTTTGATTTTGGCAACCTGCTGTTGTCCATATGATTTGTCGAAGTCCGAGCTATTGAGCAATGCTTTGATAAAAAACAATGTTTTACTTTCAACCGAGATGAACCGGCACTTGAACGAACCGGAGTGTTCGCACGAGATCTTCACGCTGTTTTGCTCACCGTTCATCGTTGCTCTAATTAAACTCGTGAGCTTCCCGGCAAGTTACTTTCGTCCATGGTCTCTCATAGCTCTACACGGTCAATATTGTCCTATGTCGCCTTTAAATTTGTGAAAAGAAAGTTCGTAGATATTCAATACAGAAACGGTCCGGTCCGTAGTCGCTCGTCGAGTATCGCCTTTTTGTAGATAGAGCATATAAACCTTCACTTCCACTAGAGATGGGCGACTCGCTCACAAAATATACCAAAGATTCGTCTCTTTATAATGAGTGAACGAAACACGGTTTTTTAATAAAAGTCACGAGTCACTAGCACCTCATTTCTTTTGAATGATGAATCTAGAAATTTACCAGGGATCATATTTTAAAATTGGGTTTGTCATTGTCAAGTACCTAGACATGTTTAAATAGTTGATCAAGCTCTGCTAAGACATGAGTTTTTTTTTTTGAATGTGTCTGAATTGATCAAAAGAGTCGATTCATTTTTGTGCAGGGAGTGAAATTCTCGGTCACGACGATAATCATAAGCCTATCGTTCAAGTCGATTTTTCGGAGGAAAAAGATGTGCGATAATACTAACCCAGCCCAGCACTGCGAGAGTGTGTTCTCACGAGATCTGCAGCAGCGAATTTATCATGGGGGTGAAATTAGCCAATAATTAGCTACGCAACATTGATTCAACATGGCGTCCAGTGTCTTTGTTTTGATTAATTTGGGACTGACAAAACATGTTTTTTTTTGGATTGGAGACATCAATAATAACTCACTGATGCGTAAAACATTCAACAAAATATTGAGAAAAAAAGGAAAAGCGTAATAAAATACGACGATTGCGTTAAATATATTCAATTGTCAGAAACTAGCACAAGCAGCACATGAGCCGTATACTCTTAAATCAGGAGCAAGTTAGGGCAAAGCGACCAGAAAGTGGGTACCAAAACGCGATGTACCAAAAATGATGCGAGGAGGAGCCGAAATGTATGCAGGATGACAGCCGCGTCAGTTCTCTGGAATTTATATTAACACCACAGCGGTTCCATTTGAATTCGAATGTCGGTTTACTTTTGTATTTTTTGATTTGGCTGAAATTTGGCATATGCTTTCTTTATACCCAAAAATGCCGATTTGCATCATCGGTTCGCCCTTTTTACCCTAGCGAAAAAAGCCTTAACAATTTTCAAAAAATTAAAACTCAGAAACTATTTGTCTGATTGCTTTGGTGTCTTCCGCAAAGTTTTAGGTTATTGTTGGAACTATCTGGAAGAAAATATACACTGCAAAAAAAAATGTTGTAATTTTTTTTTATTTCGAAAATAAAGCTTAAAAATCCATTTTTTCAAAAATCGTTTTTTTGATTTTTTTTTTTTTTATTTTTTTTATATGTTAAAGTAGACAAAAAATGGAGTCTTTTGCACAGTGGGTCAAGACGGAGAAATCATGGAAAAACAAGTTATGATTTTTTAAAAAAATGTTGATTTTTCAGTATGGTCTAAATAAACTTTTTGAATTCTTTTCGACTCGATTTTATGAAAGTACGCAAAACTTGCAACAAAAAAGGTTAATAAGAAAATTTTTCTTATTCCTACCGTTTCCGAGATACAGCGATTTTAAAATTAAATTTACTGAAAATTCACAATTTTTGATTGTTTTCGGATGTTTTTCGAGTTGATAGAATAAAGAATTTTTTTTCTGAAAGCATTTTATTTCATGTTCTTATACAATGATGGAGCGTCCTATTTTGATACAGATTTCTTACTTTTTCATAATGTTTATAATATTTTTACTATCATTACAATTTGAAAATTGCCTAACTTCTATTTTATCTACGGAAACTGGAATAAATGAATAGTATGTTTGTGTTCCCTGAATAATATGAAGACTAGAGTAAATCGAACGAACCGATGGTGCAAAAAGGCATTTTTGGGCATAAAGAAAGCATGTGCAAAATTTCGTCCAAATCAAAAAATATAAAAATGAAATTTGGGAAAAAAGTCGTCATTTTCTTTGGAACCGCTCACCAGCAAAGTGAAGTTGACTTCCTTCTTTTCTACTGTTTTGAGTATCTTTCGCTTCCGCATGTTGCTTTTAAGGGAATCTGGGGTAATATGTACCCTTGAGGCAAAACGACCCACGGTACTTTTTTAAACTATTTCCAAAGTTATTGGGAACAATTTCACGTCAGAGACTGCAGGTAAGGATCCCCATCATACGATTTAACAAGGAAAAATCGACGGAACGTTTTTCACTTTTTCTAAAATATTCATAGAAACCCCAAAAAGTTGGTTTTCTCCGGGGGTACATATTACCCCAGATAGCCTTTCTCAGCACTTTCGTTCAGCTGGCGTGGTCATGTGGTTATGGTGCGCGTGTTTTGAGAACATTTTAGTCCATAGACATGGTTTCAAATCCCGGAGGTGGCGAAGATTATTATTAGTTACCTTGTGATAATTATCGCGATAAGTTTAGAGCCGACAAAGTAGGATCGGTGAAAATGGTCGAATCGATCTTGACTTATTGTCAGTACCATAACCAACAATTATAGCAGTTCACGAAATCTGTGTCTTACAGAAAAAGACGGCAACGAATTGTAGGGTAGCTTGCAAAATGCCCATTTTCGTCTCATTTCCTCGATAATTTCATGCACTGCTTTTGTGAGTCAGCCACTCCAAAAAATCGAACAAGTTTGCCTATCTCTAGCTTCTACTCCTTCGGTATCTGTGCCATGTCCCAGATCCTGACTACCGACCGACGAAAGTAAGCGGCCTGTTTTATTAACGTAGCTGTCACCTTCATTGTCCTGTTTCTCTGATTCATCTGCGCTGTTCAGGTGTTTATCGTAGTGCTGATTCCACCTTATCGATAACTTCACTTGAATTATTCAATAACAGCATGTAATACTTCCTCGTTTCTATAAAAAGGATTTTTTTCATTCCTGTTCAGATATGCCAGTGTGACCAGTTATTAGCTCTATTTTGACAACACCTGTAGCCTTAGTCGAGAACACGTCGTATTATTATTTCCATTTAGGGGTAATAGAATATCGATATCAATACAGTTATTGCTTTTTTACCTCAGAAACTTCTGAAGCAATAAAAAAAATCAAAGAATCTCGTTAGTTCGATCCTTTACCGATCAATTGAATGAGGGATTAACCATTGTTAATCGTAAATATTTGATTTCCTTAGAAAAAAAACATAGTAGGGTAATTTGCCCATTATTGCGGTATTCCCTATTATTGAGGTTTAAGAATTAAACCCTCATAATTAATCGAAAGCTCTATTTTCTGTAGATATTATTGATGATGATGATAGCTTATAGTATTCCCAGATAAATGCTTTGAAAATATCGTTTAATTGATCGTTGGAAGAACAGCTTTTTATGATGCATCAAGAAAAGCCTATATTTTTAACCAGTTCCTCTATCTATGGACGATTTTCGAAAGCGTGAATTTTTAAGTTCAGAACCAAAACAATTATATGCAGCGGGTAAAAATTCGATATTTCAATAGTCATTTTGAATGTAATTGCTGGAAACATTAATTATATTGTTAGGATATTATTTTGTGACCTAATTTTGAGTCATTTATACATTTATTTAGTCAAACAAAAGATTTCTGTTTATCTCTACCATGTAGTTGCTCTTATTAACAAACTAACACAATGTTTTACCGAAAAATCACGTAAACTGATTGAAAATCGGAACACATGCCAAAAATGCGTTGAAAATCTAAGTTATAAGATGATCGCAGTGAAGCAATCTTTTAAAATTGCATTGGTTTGGTGAAAACTAGTGAAAAATCTTTTTTAAAGCACCAAAAGTGTTATTATATTTAAGTCAAAAAATTCATTTCTTATATTGCAGCTAGTGGTCTCAGAAGGAAGATCCTTATCTATTTACATCAACATTGTCCAGCTATGACGGAAGAGGAGACGAAACCGGCAGAAAATCATTCGATTCTGTTAATTTGTTTTGAATCGTGACATAAAGTAATGAATTAGTTTTCACACAAACTGACAGTACCGTGCAATGTCATTAACATGGAGGGAGCATAATTTCAATGCTAGAACATTGTGTGGCATTGAATGTATACTGAATGTTATAAAATCTATGATTTTTGATATACCACAATAAAGCTAAGTATGCTGTTCCGCTCAAGAAAAGTAAATATTTCTGCGGAAGAAATGGTCAAGAAATTTTCTACGGTGACATTTCTTTTCAACTGCATACTGCGATCGCAGAAAAATGCTTTACTTGACCATTTTTGCAAGAAATTTTCCACGCATCGAGATAGGCGATTGAAAAAATTTATGTTTGATTCCAAAATTTACTTTTTCACTTCACTATACTGCCCATAACTGCAGAACAGTCACATTCGACTTTTTTGACAAATTGGAGTTAATACCATGGAGTGTCATCAAATGATAAATTCTAACGATCAACTTACTTAACTCTGTGAGATTGTTCTAGAAAATTCGAAAAAGATACCTAGTTGTTTTGTCACATTGGTAATTATAACCGCATAACAGTCACATTGAGATTATAAATGAGTCTCGTGATGTAATAGTAATGAAATTTCTATCTGACATTTTTTCGGACAATTTACCTTGTATGCGATAAGAGTTGTACAAAATATCAACCTCAAATAAGCACTTTTGAGTTCCTGGTAATTTTTAGAAATTTTAGTTTCCTCCCATACTGCCATGAAATGCAAACTTTGTGTTCCAGTTACTCAATGCTTACTTTTGTCGAATATTAAAAATATGCAGTTATGGACAGTTTACTCCAGATAAAAGATAGTTTTAGCATTTCACATTTCAAAATACTATAATATCGCTGTTTGCGTTTGGAGTGCAAATCTGGTTTAACTGGGCTTCAAATGCCTATAAACAAACTAATCAAAGGATACTAAGCAACCATGATCCATATCACCTAGCAAAGAAAAGTAATTTTTGACTTCGCCTTCCTTGTTAAAAGTCTCACCGCATTTGGTGTTCCCGCATTTGATATTTGCATTTCAAATGCACATAGCAATATTTAGGTTTTGGACACAGAAATATGATTTAAATTTCAAAACCGTGCTTAAGTCCTCCATAATAGGATGGATACCCTACTATTGCTTGGCCTTGCATTAGAATCTCAACCTTATCCTAGCTCTCAAGGTTTGTTTAATGACAGGTTTACTGATCTAAGCAGTCAGTGGGTGCGCGGTGTGGTTGGCTGCGGGGAAGGTGGAAGTGACAGCTGGCGAGTTGGCTAGCTGGCAGGTTTGTGTACACTGCTTTTCTCTCTACAAGGTAAAAATAACTGGGTTTTTGAACTACCGAAAAAGTCAGTAAACTAAAAAAAATAACAGAAATCGAAAAACAGAGATTTTTCACTGAAATTTTGCAGAGAGCTTTCTTTTTATATCAAACATCGATAAAAAAACATGGTGAAATTTGCTTTTCAATTACGCGTGGCGACAGTTTTCATTTTACTGACTTTTTCGGTAGTTTTAAAACCCGGTAAAATTTTACCGACCCCAGTAATTTAATCTAAGTGTGTACCGTTTCTGTGGGGTTGTTAGGGAATGTTTATTCCAACAAACATAAAAACAGTGAAGTGAAAATTCCCGCGAATCAAATTTTCGTCACTAATATAGTATTCCGGTGTTTTGGATCGCAGAAAAGTGGATTACAAACTTAAAAACTTGGTTAATAGTTGCATGTAATGCGCATCTATTGAAGAATTCCCAAATAAACCACCGACGGTCCACCGATGAAAGAGAGGATGTGCCACGGCGTTTCCGTATGACGGTGACGGTTTTATTCGACGATGATTAAATGAAATGAAAGTCAGGTACTGTGCCGCATATACTAGACACATACGGGTGTAAAAGAAACATTGTATAATTCTATACCTACTTTGTCATGCCATGCACCTGATATCCAAACAACATAAACAAACTAACCAGCTGTCAATTGGCATTTCAAAATGGCGGAATGGGAAATCTAACATATTGGATTACCTCCCTTCTAGATACCTTGCTAGCTCTGCTGTAAAATACAAAAAAGTTGAAAAATACCAAGGGGAAACTCTTCAGGTTTAGCTCTTGGATAACGAGACTATTCTTGGAAAATTTCAGCCCATTTAATTATAACATAAGCTGGCGCATTTGAGTTAAAGTTTGTATGAGATTCCTCCATGTTACCACTGTAAGCAAATTGCTCTCTAACTTTTTCTAAAGCTTATCAAACCCACCAATTCGTCATCACGATGTTAGTTTGTTATCTTCTCATAAGTACAATGTCATTTAAAAAGACAATAACTACAAAAGTATTAGTTTTGAAGCTTCTGGAATATCATCCAAAATAACGTATTTTTCAGCGGTATGGGGTAAGAAGGCCACCGAAAAATAAATGCATATATTTCTACGTGTATTGAAAATTTCTTCACTTCTAGAAGCTTAATAAGCTTATTCATATTACTTTCGAAGCAAATGTTTATAGGTAATAATAAATATATTATGAAGTTTACCTCCATAGGGCGGTGCTCTCTCGGGTAGAGATGAATAACAAAATAATGATAAAATAGAAACAAATTTTGCTATCATATCTAATTTAACTATTATTATATTATTCATATATGACATTGAATATCCAATCAATAGCATTTGCCAAAGGGTTCGATAATCGCTTAAACTCGAAGAAGCTTTTCGTCAGAAACATTTTCTTACTAGATCACCGAGAATATTGTCCTAAAATCCTGTCTCATTTCAATACCAAACTGTACATGTCAATGGTTGCTGCTCCGTGATTGGTCGGAACTGGTAAGAATTGCACTTCGATCCAACTGAATAAGAGATGGGACTTTCCGCTTGAAGTGCAATTTTAACAGCACTCATATTATTGATCAATAACGGCGCCGGTCAAGGCCTTACAGTCCGTTGGGATGGAATAGGAATGTTAGGGTGTAACGATTGTTCCTTCTAGAGACCAAGAATACCTCTGCATCTCCACAATCGCCACGGGAAGGGTGTTTGTTAGTGAGGAATGAAATGATCTGGGAGTCACCTTTGGTCGGTGATGCGATCCATGGATAGCGAGGAAAAATACGGCTATTACTTAAAACTTGTTTTGCATTTTTGTCTCGAGATGAAAAGTTTTTGGTAGAAGATTTAAAAATACGTCAACATCCATAATGTCGAACCATTCAAAAGATGTTTTTAGTAATGGTGAAAAGAGAAATAATATATGATTGTTGAAATTATATAAAACAAGAATAACGCCAACACTTGTTGTGATGCATCATACTTAGTTTGTTTGAAAATTACATAAAAGTTACGCTCATGGAAAAAATGTGTAATCATAAGCATGAAACGAGCTCACCAGTAGTAATCCATCCTCGACTGCAAACGAATATCTTTTCGCACTTGCACAATGCGTACCGCGAAACTTCTTAGCGTTCCGTAAACGATCCGTCTAGTTTGGAATTTCCGCAGCACTGCAAAGCAAAACGCACGAAACGAGAAAATAAACAACAAACTCTTGGAGTTCCGAAAACAAACCGACATGCTTGGGCTTTCCGTAGCACGTCAAAACCAAACGCTTAAGTTGAGGCCAGAAACAAATGTTTACTTAATTTTTCAAATGGTTTTCCTTGGTTGAAGTCCAAAAAACACTTTAGGTTTTTGCGATTTTGTTAAACCCATTGGTTTAAACTCAAATTTTGGGAGTATTTTGTTTTCCGTGTCCCTTACGAAATTTCAGAAAAGAACAACCCTAGTGTTAAGAAGTAACAGCCATGTGGCGTTTTTGTCGACTGAGTGAACGTCAAACATGATCAAAAGTGTCAAGATTCAAGTATGGACCCATTTTCAAAATAAAACAAATTTAAATACCATATAGCCGTCGGGGCCTTCCTCAGCCGAGTGGTTAGAGTCCGCGGCTACAAAGCAAAGCCATGCTGAAGGTGTCTAGGTTCGATTTCCGGTCGGTCCTGGATCTTTTCGTAATGGAAATTTCCATGCATCCCTGTACCTGCCACACGACAAACGAATGCGAAAATGGCAAATTTGGCAAAGAAAACTCTCAGTTAATAACTGTGGAAGTGCTCATAAGAACACTTAGCTGAGAAGCAGGCTCTATCCCAGTGAGGACGTTAATGCCAAGAATAAGAAAAGAAAGCAAGCCGTTCTTTGAGTGGAAAAAAAACAAAGTAGTAGAAAGAACACGCTATAGCGTGTTGTTTAAAAAAACTAGATTTCGTTGAAAATTAACCCCCTAATACCCAGCCCCGTCTTTGGACGGGGTACACTTTGTAATTTTGTGTATTTTTTCTTAGTTTGGATACCAAAATTTTATTTTTGGGTTAACCCTAGAGCCATAACACGTACATTAGGAAAGTTTTATACGACTTTTGAAATATTTTTGTAGTTTTGAAAAATGTTTGCAAAATTGTATTATTTTATAACCTATAAATGTCTGGGTCTAATTTAACGTGTAATACAAAATTGGAACATTTTATATTTTTCTACAATCAATTTATCATTAAAGAAGAGCCTGGTTGAGATGAAATAGTTTCAAATCGATTTTTCCGTTAGTTACAAGAAAAATAAAATATGTTTCAGAAAAAAAAACAAAAGTACTGCAAAAACTCAAATTTATATCATTGTCAAAATTCGTTACCTAGAAGAAGCTTCAAGAAAAAAAATGGAAAAAAAGGAATCAAAAAGAAAAAAAAAGAAAAATCAAAAACCAATACTCAGAAATATGTGAATAAAAATAATTTTTGTTTCCACAAGCAGTTTAACGTTTTATGAGAACAACAACATATTTTTCATTATTAAGCGCCTCAAAATCGCAAGATATCATATAAATTCTCAAAAATGAAATTTCGCTCATTAAGAGACGAATATCACAATGACAGCTCACTTTTTACCATAAATTTGAGTGCTTTCGATTTATCGTGCACAGTTTGTTTACTGATGAACATTAAATTGTCTGGATTAACTTGGTCCAGTTTGCCTATGCCATGTTGTCTTAATTAAACATTTTCTACAAAATTTTCAGATATTTCTTCAAAATAATTCTTCTTGATAACTTTGTTTTGGAGTCAAGACAACTCTGAAAAGAAAATAATTTCAACACCCTTAAGAAAGCCAATTAAAGAATAAGCAAATCTGTGCCATTCTTTACTAGGATGGATCATTCTTCATTAGGATGTATCTATTCAAATCGTGACATACCATAGAACGGAATGTTTTGAGAACTTAAGTTTCATTGAAGATGCACTAACATCATTTGCAATCAACGCCGCCAAATCATTGCTGACAACACCGCCCATGACAAGCCACAGAGACCTTACAACCTTAAAGCTTGTTTAACGACCCTATTAATCCAGCTAAGAACCGCAAACGGCTACCTCCTAGATCACACAAGAAGAACGACCCACCCTCCGCACTTGCAAAGTATAATTCTTACCAATTGACCGCCCACGAGCTTTCGCTATTCTCTCGCATATTCATGAGTTCTCTGCGCACTTGCACCATCCTCCGCGATCCTCAACAAATTATCCGTAATGGTCATTTTCGCACGCCTCTCACTCGGAGTCTCGGCTGGACGTCTGTCCAGCACCACCGGTCATCATTTCTACAAATTTATACCCCTGTTTAGACCGTTAAAAGCAGGTAATTGAAGAGAATTAAAAACGGATATTTATCGACCTTGCCGACAAACCTCCTGCTCGCTGTTTTAACGCGGGTTAATGATAGTAGAGCTCTCTGCAACTTTAAGTTCAACGACGATGACGACGATACGCCGCCGGCCGGTATGTGGAGTAGGTGATTTATGGATCACGAGTTCTCGCCTGGACTGTGATTTATCGTCCGGAAAAAGAGCAACAAACAGTTTGACAGCTACAATGAGAGTGTATTTTTTTCGCCTTTTCTGGGGGGTAGGTGTTTATTCTGGTCAATCATGCATCTACTTGGGTGCACTGGAGGAAGATCCCTGCTCTTGGCTGGGAGCTCTGGGGAGCATTTTTCGGATAAAGCTAATCGGAGCTTCGAAAGTTTTCGAGCTGAGCAGGGATGAGGCCGGGGAAGAAGGCGCTTTGGTGTGGGCCTGCGTGAGGTCCCTGACGGTTTTGTCGTGATACTGCCGAAGGTAGTTGAACTTGTGCCCGACGGTGGGCGGTCGAATAGCCAGACGGATCATTAGGGCATCCTTTTTGAGAAATCCTCCGTCCAGGAGTTCTTCGCGGGAAACGAAATTTTTCCACCCGAAGGGCATCCACGGCTGAAAGTTGTGCTCGAGAGATTTTTTGATGCACTTTTTCGGGGACTCGTTGATTAGGTCTACGGAGAATTCGTACCTGTGCGGGGATAGTAGCTTGTTATTAGAAGAGGGAATACGTTCAGGGAGTTTGAATTAACATACACATTGGGAATTCCTTCCACGAGCTCCAGAAATATACACGCGAAAATGCCTTTGACATCGCCGTTACCTCCGGGGAACACCTGAAGTCTCCAAGTTCCACCAAGGTCGTCACGAAGAGTATCCGAGTACAGGCAACTGTAACTGTTGCAAGCCTCGGTGACGTTTCGAATGCAACAAATCTCGTTGATGCAATCAACGGAACATTCCCTGAAAGTATGCAAGTTGTTCAAATCAGAACGTCAAAAACCTTACAAATGTTGCAATCGCACTCTCTTAAAGCGGAATTGTAGCGCTCCAGCTTGTCGGCATACTTCCGCAGGCAGTCGTACTTTTCGATCAGATGCGGCGATCGGACGGAGAACCGTATCTCGAAGCAGTCGTTCTCGACGAACTCGTCCAGCAGCAGTTTCTGGTCGACGAAGTGGTTTTGACCCCAGCCCTTGCGCAGCTGGAAGTAGTCCTCGTCTTCGTAGAAGTGCGGTCGCACCCGGTGTGGCAGCTCGATGGTGAAGTGGTACCTGCAAGATGAGAGTCTCGTGTTGGTGCAGATTGTGTGGAAATTTGATCATTCCCGATCAGAAGTTCATATAGTAAGTTTCTGCACAGTACATGAAATCTGGAACAATCTACACCAAAATATATTCATCGGAACTACACTTTGTGTCATCCACCAAACATTTGCAGTAGATCTTAAATAGTTTGCAATGAACTCATAAATTTTAGATGCCATGTTCAAAATGTCGTTGAGTTTGCGTTTAATTTGCATACTTTATTGCTTACTAAGAATATAACGAGCCATGCTTCTTTTCAGAAGCTTTTGAAGCTTCTTTTCTGAAGCTTGTGAATCTTCTTTTCAGAAGTTTGTGTAGCTTATTTTCAAAAGCTTGTAAAACTTTTTTTCAGAAATTTTTGAAGTTTCTTTTGGGAAGCTTGTGAAACTTCTTTTCAAAAGCTTGTAGAGCTTTTTTAGAAGTTTTTGAAGCTTTTTTCAGAAGCTTTTGAAGCTTTTTTTTTCATAAGCTTTCGAAGCTTCTGTTCAGAAGTTTGTGAATCTTCCTTCCAGAAGTTTGTGAAGCGTCTTTTCAGAAGTTTGTGTAGCTTCTTTTCAGAAGATTGTGAAGCTTTCTTCAGAAGCTTTTGAAGCATCTTTTCAGAAGCATTTGCAGCTAAGCTTGTGAATCTTCTGTGAAACTTCTTTTCAGAAACTTATGAAGCTTCTTTCAGAAGCTTGGAATACTTCTCCTCAGAAACTTCAAAAGCTTCTGCTCAGAATATTGGAAAGCTTCTCCTCAGAAGATTGCAAAACTCCTCCTCAGAAGCTTAAAAAAAATTTTCTTAGAAGCTGGTAAAGCTTCTTCTCAGAAATTTGGAAAGCTTCTCTTCAGAAACTTCAAAAGGTTCTCCTCAGAAGATGTGAAAGCTTCTCCTCAGAAGCTGAGAAAACTTCTCTTCAGAAGCTGAGAAAGCTTTTCCTCAGAAGCTTTGAAAATTTCTCCACAGAAGCTTGCAAAACTTTTTCTCAGAAGCTTGAAAAACTTTTTTTTTAGATGCTTGGAAAGGTTTTCAAAAGTTTCTCCTCAGAAGCTTTGAAAGCTTCTCCTCATAAGCTTGTGAAACTTTTTCTCGGAAGCTTGAAAAACTTTTTCTCAGAAGCTTGGAAAGCTTCTTCTCAGAAACTTGGAAAACTTCTCCTCAGAAACTTCAAAAGCTTTTCCTCAGAAGCTTAGAAAAATTTTCCTCAGAAGCTTGGGAAGCTTCTCCTCAGAAGCTTGGAAAGCCCTCTTCTCAGAAGTGTGGAAAGCTTTTCATCAGAAGCTTGGAATGCTTCTCCTCAGAAGCTTGTAAATTTTCTCCTCAGAAGCTTTCAAAGTTTTTCCTCAAGCTTAAAAAAACTTTTTTCAGATGCTTGGAAAGCTTTTCCTCAGAAACTTCAAAAGCTTCACCTCAGGAACTTGGAAAGTTTCTCCTCAAAAGCTTAGAAAACTTCTCCTCAGAAGCTTAAAAAGCTTCTCCTCGGAAGCTTAAAAAGCTTCTCCTCAGAAGCTTAAAAAGCTTCTCCTCAGAAGATTGGAAAGCTTCTCCTCAGAAGCTTGGAAGGCTTCTCCTCAAAAGCTTGGAAAGCTTCTCCTCAGAAACTGGGAAAGCTTCTACTCAGAAGCTTGGAAAGTTTCCCTCAGAAGCTTGGAAAGCTTCTCCTTAGAGGCTTGGAATGCTTTTCCTCAGAAGCTTGGAAAGCTTCTCCTAAGAATTTTGGAAAGCTTCGCCTCAGAAGCTTGGAAAGCTTCGCCTCAGAAGCTTGGAAAGCTTCTCCTGAGAAACTTGGAAATATTCTTCTTAAAAGCTTGGAAAGCTTCTCCTTAGAAGCTTGGAAAGCTTCTCCTCAGAAACTAGGAAAGCTTCTCCTCAGAAGCATGGAAAGCTTCTCCTCAGAACTTGTAAAGCTTTTCCTCAGAACTTGCAAAGCTTCTCCTCAGAACTTGTAAAGCTTCTCCTCAGAAACTTAGAAAACTTTTCCTCAGAAGCTTGGGAAGCTTCTCCTCAGAAGCTTGGAAAGCCCTCTTCTCAGAAGCGTGAAAAGCTACTCCTCAGAAGCTTGGAATGCTTCTCCTCAGAAGCATGGAAAGCTTCTCCTCAGAAGCTTGTAAATCTTCTCCTCAGAAGCTTTTAAAGTTTTTCCTCAAGCTTAAAAATCTTTTTTCAGATGCTTGGAAAGCTTTTCCTCAGAAACTTCAAAAGCTTCACCTCAGGAACTTCGAAAGTTTCTCCTCAAAAGCTTAGAAAACTTCTCCTCAGAAGCTTTAAAAGCTTCTCAGAAGCTTAAAAAGCTTCTCCTCAGAAGATTGGAAAGCTTCTCCTCAGAAGCTTAGAAGGCTTCTCCTCAAAAGCTTGGAAAGCTTCTCCTCAGAAACTGGGAAAGCTTCTACTCAGAAGCTTGGAAAGCTTCTCCTCAGATGCTTGGAAAGCTTCTCCTCAGATGCTTGGAAAGCTTCTGCTTAGAGGCTTGGAAAGCTTCTCCTAAGAATTTTGGAAAGCTTCGCCTCAGAAGCTTGGAAAGCTTCTCCTGAGAAACTTGGAAATATTCTTCTTAGAAGCTTGGAAAGCTTCTCCTTAGAAGCTTGGAAAGCTTCTCCTTAGAAGCTTGGAAAGCTTCTCCTCGGAAACAAGGAAAGCTTCTCCTCAGAAGCATGGAAAGCTTCTCCTCAGAACTTGGACAGCTTCTCCTCAGAACTTGGAAAGCTTCTCCTCAGAAGCTTGGCAAGCTTCTCCTCAGAACTTGGAAAGCTTCTCCTCAGAAGCTTGAAAGCTTCTCCTCAGATCTTGGCAAGCTTCTCCTCAGAAGCTTGGAAAGTTTCTCCTCAGAAGATTGGAAAGCTTCTCCTCAGAAGCTTGGAAAGCTTCTTCTCAGAAGCTTGGAAAGCTTCTCCTCAGAAGCTTTGAAAGCTTTTCCTCAGAAGCTTGGAAAGCTTTTCCTCAGAAACTCCAAAAGCTTCTTCTCAGAAGCTTTGAAAGTTTTTCCTTAGAAGCTTGAAAAACTTCTTCTTAGAAGTGTGGAAAGCTTCTTCTCAGAAACTTCTTCTCCACAGAAGCTTTGAAAGCTTCTCCTCAGTAGCTTTGAAAGCTTCTCCTCAGAAGCTTTGAAAGCTTCTCCTTAGAAGCTTTGAAAGCTTCTCCTCAGAAGCCTAGAAAGCTTTTTCTCAGAAGCTTAGAAAGCTTCTCCTCAGAAGCTTAGAAAGCTTCTCCTCAGAAAATCCAAAAGCTTCGAAAGCTTTTGGAACTTAGAAAGCTTCTCCTTTGAAACTTGGAAAGTTTCTCCTTAGAAGCTTTGAAAGCTTGTCCTCAGAAGCTTTGAAAGCTTCTTCCTCAGAAGCTTTGAAAACTTCTCCTCATAAGCTTTAAAAGCTTCTCCTCGGAAGCTTTGTAAGCTTCTCCTCAGTAGCTTTGAAAGCTTCTCCTCAGGAGCTATGAAAGCTTCTCCTCAGAAGCTTGGAAAGAATCTCCTTAGAAGCATTGAAAGTTTTTTTTTTCAGAAGCTTGAAAAACTTTTTCCCCGAAGCTCGAAAAACTTTTTTCAAAAACTTGGAAAGCTTCTCCTCAGAAACTTCAAAAGCTTCTCCTCAGAAGCTTCAAAAGCTTCTCCTCGGCAGCTTGGAAAGCTTCTAGTCAGAAGCTTGGAAAGCTTCAGAAGCTTGCAAAACTTCTTCTCAGAAGCTTGAAAAACTTGTTCTTAGAAGCTTGGAAAGCTTATTCTCAGAAACTTGGAACGCTTCTCCTCAGAAGCATGGAAAGCTTCTCCGCAGAAGCTGAGAAAGCTTTTCTGTAGAAACTTGGAAAACTTCTTCTCAGAAACTTGAAAAACTTCTTCTTAGAAGCTTGGAAAGCTTCTTCTAAGAGACTTGGAGAGCTTCTCCTTAGAAACTTGAAAAGCTTCTCCTCAGGAGCTTGGAAAAACTTTTTCCAGAAGCTTTGAAAGTTTTTCCTCAGAAGCTTGAAATTTTTTTTTTTTCAGAAGCATGGAAAGCCTCAGAAATTTCAAAAGCTTCTCCTCAGGAGCTTGGAAAGCTTATCATCAAAAGCTTGGAAGACTTCTTCTCAGAAGCTTGAAAAACTTCTTCTTAGAAGCTTACCCTATACTGCAAATTGTGTGCTCCTTCCTATGCTGCACACGGTGCGTTCTCAACCAAACCTTTTTTGATGGTTCTTCTACTAGCTACCAGGTGTCGGAGTGATCGTTTAGCTTTGAAAATATTTGCCTATTAAAAAACGACGATGAAAAAGGAAGAAATCAAAACAAACACGCTTAATAAAAGTCACACAGAATTGAGAAAGACTTACACAAAATCAGGCTCTTATGAATCAACACAAAATTTGGTTAATTTAAAAAAAAAAATCTAAAAAAATGCTGATTTTTTCTTCTTTTTCCTACATTTTTTGGCATTCGAAGCTGATTGACAATATCGAACAACCCCGTGTTAGCTGTGTAACTTTTTTTGAGCGTGAATTTCATAAACGAACACTTAGTCATCTGGTGGACACTAGGTGAACGGTAGGTATTAGTTTGTTTTTGACTCACCAGAGCGGCGCTTTTCATGTCGCCTGAAAAAGACGGGAGTCGATTATCTTTTTCGTTCTAACCATCTTTGCTGAGAAGCAGGTTCTATCTCTGAAGAATGATCGGGATGAATTCCTTGACCTGAGAAGATTGTATACATGTTTTCATAAATTATCAACTACTTATAAGCTCCGAACGAATCTTGAAAAGCATTCCTTCAGTAAGTTTGAGAGGTTCTTCTCCAAAACTTTAAGATTAGCTTAAGCCGGATATGGGCCCAAATTCTGTACACGGCCAATATAAAGTTACTTAACGACTTATTTGTGCATCATATCAGCCATATATCAACTATTGTACCAGATACGGATTATCAATTGTTCACTATTCAGAAGCTAAATCGGCTTCTGTTCAGAAAACTTTTCAATTTTTAATGAAATTCAAGGACAAAATATTTATTAGGATTTTGACGAAAGGCTCAACAGTAATGTACAGTAAGCTGCAGAATATTGTGATGAACCCTGAAATTTGAGTAGGATTAGACATTTTAACTTAAGTATACATGATTATTCAAATTCAATTCATGATACTGTTCAATCATATGACTGTTCTTTATTTTTCCTAACCCAATAAAAAAACTTTCACATTCGTGATTCATTTCCCGAAACCGTTCCCCAGAACCCACAGATGTAAACAATTCAACCAACACTTACCTCCCCTCCACTCCCTCGTACAGCTGCATGAAGACGCTAACGCTCTTGTTCCTGGCATCGTCGAACCCGTTCGGATGAATCTCCAAGCGCCATGTGTTGCCCAAATCGTCCCGCACCAAGTCCGAGTACTGCACCTGATTGCCCATGCGTGATTGGTGGAAATTCCTTACCGTGAATCGCCACACCACTGGTGCCGGTAGAAGTTTACAGTAGAATTTATGCTCCGGAACGTTCGGAGCTAGAAGGTCCAGCTTCTTCTTCAGAACATGGCACTGTGTCTGGAGCTGGTGCTGTTCCGATTCCGAAGCCGGTTCCTTGGAAATGCTATCCTGTAAAGCGTACAGCGAAATCTCCAGCTTGTTCAACTCCTTTGCGAGAATGTCACTCCAAGCGTCCACTTCAGCCAACTTCCCATTGTACTGTTGATTAACGTCTCGGAATTCCTGCTGTACTAGAATGTTGATCGATTTTATGACACCATCTTTGGACTTCTTCAGTGCCTCTCTCCTTCCATCCAGCGTTCGGTTGATCCGTTCCGATGCTGCGTTGAACGCACCTTGCGCCACATGCAACTCATCTTTCAGGCTAACTTTACGATTGGTTGGAGATCCTCCTGGCTTTGTCACCAAATTTCGCAACGATTCGATACTATTGCCCCAGCGAAACTTCACAAATTCCGACAAGCTAACCGAGCCCAAGCAGTTGGGGCACGCTTCCTTGTCGGATTTCTGCAACCAATCCCGTATACAACCATAGCAGAAAAACTTGGAACACTTCGGACAGAGATGCGGATCGTCCGTCGTCTTCAAACAGATCTGACATTCTAAACTATCGGTCAACTCCTGCAGTATCTGTTGCTGCTGCTGTTGTTGTTGTTGTTGTAGTGATGCTTCACCGGCCATCTTGCCAAATCAGCATTCGATGGTTGTGCTCTCAATTTCACTAGCTTATCTCGTTTCGATCGACGCTCTGTCTAGAGTACGCCACGCCGCATCCGTTCCTCAGTGCGACCTAAGTTCTCTGACCTCGATACCTTATCTCCGTCGGTGCACTATCACGCAAAAGCAATCAGCAGGGACCTTCTTTTTCCACTATTTGTTTGTACACTCTCAGCGAAATAAAAAAAAACGACCTTCTCTGCGATCAATCCTCAAGAAAACTAACCGAACCAAAAACGCCAAATGCGCCAACAATTTCTCGCCACCAGTACGGGTGGGGTTCTATTTTTGGATAACGTTCGACGGCGCAAGTGCGTTCTAGAGCCGGTAAGCTGTGTTGGTGACGTGGATTCATTCAGGGGAATATTACACCGAGTCGATCTTAAGCGAAAGCGTCTCAGCCATCCCAAAAATAACTGACGGTGAGAAGTAGCAATCGGACTTGACCGATCGGAAGCCCAATCATTGCGTTCCCTTTGCTGATTCAGATAAGCGTGGCTAAGTGTAGCGTCGGTAATCACCTTGTTGCCATTCCCATTCGCTAATTGAATGATCGAGAAAAATACAAATCCTTATCGCGATTTGCTAGTGGTCATTGACTGGCTGATCGATAAGCGATTATGAATGAACTAAATCTGATAACCATGGACTAGGACAAAGCGTCCTACTTGGGATGATCCATATAAAAAGGATCGACTGGAACTCAAGTAGCACAGTTCAACTTTTCCTTTCATTTCATCTAAACCAAAAAGACCAGTGATCCAGGGAATCATGTTAGTGAAACTTTTTCTCCTCGCTCTTGGTAAGTTTTACCTCCACGATCAAGCTTCACCAGTGTCTTACAGAATTACTTCTCTTTTCATCAATAGTGGGGATCAGTACTGCCTATCAGTACTCATACCGATCCGAGTTCCCCTATGGACGTCCAGATAACAAAACCGGATTCGAATTTGGCGCTTGGGAACCCAACCGCCAGTATGTCTACAACGTAACCTCGAAGACTATGACTGCTCTGCCAGACTTGGAAGACCAGTGGACTGGCACTTTCACCCGTGCCTACCTGGTAATCCGTCCGAAGAGTCCGGATTATGTCTTTGGCTACGTCAAGCAGCCAGAGTATGCCGTCTTCAACGAATACCTACCCCAAGGCATCAACACCGAGCTCTCTCAGCGCAGTTTGAAGTGGCGCCCAATGCCAATGAGCTCCAAGCCAATCGCCATCCGTTACCACAAGGGTACCATCAAGGGATTCTACGTTGAACAAACCGTGCCCAACCATGAAGTCAACATCCTGAAGGCTTGGCTCAGCCAGTTCCAGCTGGATACCCAGGGTCACCACACTTACAAATCCGAATACAACCAATTCCCAGGCAATAACTCTTTTACTGGTGTCTACGAGGTTATGGAACCTGTTGTAACTGGCAAGTGCAAGACCCTGTACGACGTCAGCGTTGTCCCACCATACATGATCCAAGCCAACAAGCAGTGGGTACCTCAACCCCAGCTCCGTGAGGAAGGTCAGTACTTCTTCCAGGTTGTCAAGACCCAGAACTTCGACCACTGCCAGCAACGCATGGGCTACCACTTCGGCTTCAGCGGTTACAGCGACTTCCGTCCCAACACCAACAGCATGGGTAACGTCGCTTCCAAGTCTGCCGTCACCAACATGTACCTCACCGGAACCTGGTACAACTACACCATCCAGTCTTCCAGCACCGTAAACAAAATCGCCGTTGCTCCATCTCTCATCAACAAGCAGAAAGCCATCGTATACGCTGCCGTCAACTGCACTCTGAACCGCGTTGAAGAATACAAGCAGATTCCAACGGGACCTGCTGAGGATCAGAAGGTCTTCGTTGATCTGGTCTACAGCTACAACATGCCAAGCGACAAGAAGAACAATGTGCGTCCAACAAACGCGACATCCTCTTCCTCCTCCTCATCTTCCTCATCTTCCTCGTCATCTTCGTCTTCATCGGAGTCCAGCTCGTCGGATTCGTCCAGCTCTGAATCGCAAGAAAACCCCAAAATCAGCCCCGTCTACCAATACAAAGCCCAATTGGATGAAGTTGAAAAGCGTGGAAACCGCAACCGTCGTGATCTGAATGCTTTCAAGGAGAAGAAATACTACGAAGCCTACAAGTTGGATCAGTACCGTCTGAGCCGCAAGAACGATACTTCATCCGACTCCAGCAGTTCTGATGATTCGTCATCTTCGTCGTCCAGCTCATCCAGCCAGGAGTCCAACGAACGCAACAACTCATCCTCTTCCTCTTCTTCTTCGTCCTCGTCCTCGTCCTCGTCTCAATCATACAGCTCGTCGTCCTCGTCCGAATCCTACTCGTTGAGCAGCGAAGAGTTTTACTACCAACCCGCTCCAGAAAGCTTCAAGGATGCTCCCCAGGCTCCTTTCCTGCCATTCTTCACCGGTTATAAGGGATACAACATCCAGTACGCTCGTAACGTCGATGGTCAACGTTCCATCTACAGACTGGTCCAGGAAGCCGTCGATGAACTGCAGAACCCATCAACCCTGCCCAAGTCCAACACTCTGAGCAAATTCAACATTGTCAGCCGCATCTTCCGCACGATGAACTACCAGGACATCTATGAAGTTGCCCAGAAATATTTCGTTTCGCAGCAGGAACGCAAAGAAGGAAACAACAAGAGCGAGAAATTCGCCAAGCGCGTCGATGCTTGGATCTTCATTCGGGATGCCTTGGCAGAAGCTGGCACACCACCGGCCTTCAAGGTTATCAAAGAATTTATCGAAGAGAAGAAACTGCGTGGCTATGAAGCAGCTGGAGTTTTCTCTACCCTCGTTAACTCGATTCGCTATCCAACTGAATCACTGCTGCATGAATTCTTCCTGCTGGCTACCTCTGATACTGTCCAACACCAGGAAGGCTTGAACACCACCGCTCTGTTCACCTACAGTTACTTCGTCAACCAGGCTCACGTTAACAACCGATCGGCCTACAACTACTACCCAGTCTACAGCTTTGGACGTTTTGCCGATGCTGACTACAAGATCGTTGCTCACAAGATCGTTCCATGGTTCTCCCACCAACTTCGTGAAGCCGTCAACGCCAGAGACAGTGTTAAGGCCCAAGTCTACATCCGTTGTCTTGGAAACCTTGGACATCCAGAAATTCTGAACGTTTTCGAGCCATACCTCGAGGGCAAATATCAAGTAAGCGACTACCAGCGTCTGGCTATGGTTGTGGCTTTCGATAAACTGGTTGAAAACTACCCACATCTGGCCCGATCTATCTTGTACAAGGTCTACCAAAACATCGGAGACATTCACCAAATCCGATGCGCTGCTGTGCACATGCTGATGCGTGCCAATCCCCCAGCTGATATGCTCCAACGCATGGCCGAATACACCTACTACGACCCAAGCCGTTATGTGCGCGCTGCAGTCAAATCAGCACTGGAATCTGCTGCTGAGTCCTACGATTACGATTATTACAACGAATTTGCTGAAAATGCCAAGGCTGCCGTTAAGTTCCTTAACCCAGAAGACTTCAGCTTCCAATATTCGTCGTCTTATATTCGCGATTACGCTTTTGAAAACCAGGAGATGTCCTACCGCATGTACTACGGACAGATTGCTGCTGATGATCACGTTATGCCCAATGGTATGTTCTTCCAACTGCGCAACAACTTTGGTGGTTACAAGAAGTATTCCTCATCCTATTACCTCTTCTCGAGCATGGAAGCATTCTTCGATTTGGTTGACAAGCAATGCGACCGCAGCTACTTCAAGGATGACTACAAGTCGTCTGACTATTACTACAAGTACTATAAGCAGTTCCCCAACAAGAAGAGTGAATACTTCGACAAGTACTACAAGTCTCACGGACCCCAGAGTGATTATTACCAGAAATTCGCTAAGGCTGAGTACAATGACAAGGAACCACAGAAGTACTCCACTACTCGCATTGCTAAGCTGCTGAACATTGACCCACGTGAAGCTGAGGAGCTGGAAGGACAATTCCTGGTGAAATTGTTCAATGGATACCACTTCTACGCATTCAACAATCAGACTATCGAAAACTCTCCGCAATACATCAAGAAATTGTTCAGAGAATTGGAAGATGGCTTGAACTTCAACTACACAAAGTTCTACCAACAAGAAGAAGCTTCCCTTGCCTTCCCATTGGCCACCGGTTTCCCATTCGTTTACACTCTGAAGACTCCAACTGTATTCAAGTTTGAAACTGAGGCTAAGGTAAAGACTTACCCACGCGTTCACCAGAAGCCAACTGGACATCCAGAAAATGAAAACGATGATTTCATCTACTGGCCAAAACTGCTGAATGGATCCATTGATGTTAACCTTCTGTACCATCGTATGTCTGATGCCAAGGTTGGATTCGTCACTCCATTTGATCACCAACGTTATATTGCTGGTTACCAGAAGAAACTCCAGGTTAACCTGCCATTCAGTGTGGACCTGTCGCTGAACTTTGAAACCGACGAATACGAAATTGAGTTGTCCCCCTTGGAACCCAAGAAGGATCAACTGTTCTTCCACTTGAGCTCCTGGCCATACACTGGATACAAGGATATCACTGAAATGCGCCCAATCGCTGACAGTCCCAACGTCAGAATTGTTCATGATGACGATCAGACCACCAAATCCTTTGAACACACTTTCGGACAGGACATGACTGGATTCGGCCTGCGTTTCCACGCTAAGTACGATCAGGACTTCTTCAACTTTGAACAGTTCTACGATTTCTACAAGCAGCACGATTTCTACTCTGCATTCTTCTATCCGTTTGCTACTCAGCCTTATGAATACCATCAGTTCAACGTGTACTACGATGCTCAGCGCACAGATATTGAGAAGATCAAGTTCTCTGCTCACTACAAGGAAGGCGACTTCGATCAGGACTTCCAGGACTCCGACGTTAAGCACCCGAAGGGACGTCATGGTTACTCTGGCTACTACAACGAAGCCAACTATGCTCAGCCCATCGTTTTCTCTGCCGCCAGTCACCGTCGTCAAGATCAGTTCATCAAGAACGCCGCAGCCGGAATCCGCAACAGTGATGTGGGAGTGTTCGACTTCGGTGTTACCTTCGAAGGAAAGAAGCAGAAGGCCGAATATGTCTTCACCACTGCCTACGCTGACAGTCCAGTCGATGAGAAGTCTCGTTTCTTGTTCTTCTTCTCCGGAAGCCCGTACTACCAGTCGAACTACTTCTTCGGTATGCCATACCAGGGTAAACAGTTCCAGATGTGCTTCTCGGCCACCAACGAGTTCCCGAATGTGCCCAAGCTGAACTTCTTGAACGCTTTGAACCAAAACGAAGACGCCGACCTGAAATGGGAACTCTCTTACGGCGAGAAGTGCCAAGGAGGAGCCCAGGTTTCCATCAAGGGTAAACTGCATCAAACCGATATGTACCGTCACCACTTGCGCACCTCTCGCGTTGGCTCCACCTGCAAGGACCAGATGGATCGCGGTTTCTACCAGTTGAAGGAATGCCAAAACGCTACCCGCCAGGCCAGCTACTTCGATCAATACTTCTTCAAGTTCGATTTCAAGAACTTCGACTCTGCCTCCCAGAACTTGACCTACAAGTTCTTCAACTTCTTCCAACAGTTCGCCTATCCGTACTACGAATCTAACTACTTCTACAAGGGCAAGGACAATCAAGCTCAGTTCAACTTTGAGCTGGCTCCGTACGCCGATTGTTTCAACGCTTCCTTCTTTGGACCGGAGTTTGCCTTCAAGGTTGAGAACTATCCGATCTACAACTACTACTACAGATACTTCGCCACGGTTCACTCCGATCTGTCCTTCTTCGACCGCTTCGCTACCTATGCCTACCGCGGACAGTACCACCGTAAGTAGTTTAACATTTTTATTGAATGGAAAAAGATCTCTAATAACGTTCTTTGATTCATTTCGCAGCATCCTGTTCCATCTCCAGCAAGTATGTTGCTACCTTCGATGGAAAGACTTACGACTACACTATGGGTGATTGCTGGCACGTCGTGTTGCACACCGTAAAGCCAGATTACGAATACTACGCTTACCAGTCACACTTCCAGAACGCTGACAGCGAGTACCGCTTCAAGAACGGATTCTATGAGGATGAGCAAATCAGCGTTTTGGGACGTTCTGGACCAAGCAACGAAATGTACTTCAAGGTCATTCTTGGACAGTACAAGCAAAACGATTACAATATCGATATCATTCCTAATGGTGCTGATCTGCCTAAGGTCTATATCAACGGAAAGCCCCAACAGATCCATGACAAATACGCTGTTGAACTGTACACCAACGATAACGGAGGTGAGCAGCCATTGTTCCGTTGCTACGCTCTGCCAGGAAACGAACTGGAAATCAACATCCGTAACGATGGCTTGAAGATTGTGCATGACGGATACCGCGCTCGCTTCTTCGCTGACCAATCATACTACAACAACTTTGCTGGTCTGTGCGGAACCAACAATGGAGAATACTACGACGATTTTGTTACCCCCGATCAATGCTACATGCGCAAGCCAGAATACTTTGCCGCCTCGTACGCCATCACTGGCCAAAACTGCACTGGACCAGCCAAGGCTTTCAACTACGCCTACCAACAGAAGGCCAAGGAAGAATGTGTCAAGCGTGAAGTTTTCTACGGAAATGTGATCTACGAGCGTGACTTCTATCGTCAGCGTTACCGCTACTACAACCACAATGTTGAAGAGTCAGACAGTTCCTCGTCCTCGTCGTCCTCGTCTTCATCGGATTCCTCCTCGTCGTCCTCTGATTCGTCCTCTTCATCATCCTCTGAATCTCGCTCTCGCAGCCACTCTGGCAGCTCGTCCAGCTCTAGCTCCGAGGAGAACAAGGAATACCATCCCCACCAGCAGCAGCACAGCGTGAAGGAGTGCGAAGTCAAGCACCAGCACCAGTTCTTCGAGCAGGGTAGCCAGATCTGCTTCTCGGTGCGCCCGCTGCCCGCTTGCCCGTCCCACTGCGCTGCCACCGATAAGACTCCCAAGTACTTCGACGTTCACTGCCGCTCGGCCAGCGACCCAGCCGCCCAGCTGTACAAGAGCCAGATCCAGAAGGGCTACTCCCCGGACATGAAGTCTCGCTCCGTCTCCAAGACCGTCAAGTTCAACATCCCGAAGACTTGCGTGCATAGCCAGTAGGAGTACGAACCCCAGGCACACCCCTCTATGGACACACAATTGCGAATTTAATGTTAAGCAAATAAAGCAAATTTTGAGCATTTAAATTATATTTTTTTCCTGTTACTTCATATATCGATATCCATGTCATCATACCAAAGGTCTTGATCTGGAGGAGGGTCGAATAACCTCAAAAATGTTTAAGTAATAACTCCAAAACAATTATGTGTTTCTAGTAAACTTGGAATTGTTAAACCTGCTGCTCTCAGAAAACCAAGTAATACATTTTCAGCAGATTCCTTCCAAAATATGTTATGGATTTTTTTAAGGTGAAACAATTTGGAATCAACTTCTAAGATTGCACTAAAACTTCAAAGGCACATATCTCGCGAAGAAAGCATCCAACAACAGTGCACTTTTTATTTTTGTTTTGTGCACTAGCAGAAAGCTTAAAATAAGAAGATCAGGAACGTTTGCCAACTATTTCTCCAGTTTTGTGCCTTTGAAAACGAGAGTAGGGGGAGAAGTCGGCCATTGTTCCAGCCATCTCTGGATTCCGAGATGTTTCACCTTAAATCTTTCGGATGATTTTGGCAGATACTTTCGAAATATTTTTTGGATTCCAAAAATTCGCCAGATTTCTCTCATGAGGTAATCGTCTTTTAAAAACAAATGATGCAGAAAACCTTTGGAAAATCCAGTACAAAGAACCTCCCCTCTTGTAACGCCAATGAACTCAATCGAGCTCCAAGTCTCCTTTAGAGTTGCTTGCTACCTGATTGGGTTCAGCGGTGGCGACCACACCACAATGCTCATTATTTCCGATGAGCAAACAGATAAATCACTCACTCTCTCTATCTCTCGCTCATTGGCTCTGGGTGAATGGGGAATTTATTCTAATGAGAATGTCTTAATTAAGCTCAATACTTCCTGCGGTGAGATGATTTCAAACGGGACTGCAACGGTGAAGAGGACAGGGGCAGTGACAATACTCTGAGACAATGTTCTGAATGATGGATAAGATCGAGCAAGGGAAATGATTGACCATCGAACTGGCAGCGGCGTATTTAGGGATGAAGAGTGTACGGACATGGACATATCCATCTGGAGATATTTTCAAAGTGAAAGCTTCCTTGACTTCCCTGGGCAAAGAGCGCAAAGAGTATCATCGTACCTGCCCGCGATACACGTATGCAAAAATAGCAACTTTGGAAAAGAAAGCTCTCAGTTGATAATTGTGGAAGTGTTCATTAAACACTAAACTGAAAAGCAGGCTCTGTCGCAGTGGGGACGTTAGACTATGCGACATGGAACAATTAGGCGTAGAACGACACCATGTTCTATGAAGCTATCCGATCTACAGAACTCTTTCCGAATTAACTCATACAAACTCTTAACCCTCGCTACTCCACTGAATGCCCATTTTCCCATGGCATCCTACTGAATTCTACCAGCAGGTCTACAAGAGTCACAACCTCAGGTACTGCCCCACCTATATGCAAATTGGACTGCATTGCATCCCAATGGCACCCATCATTGCGCTTTGGGGACACCAAAAGCGGAGAACACTCTAGAAACTCTTGATCTTGACGACGACGACAGAAGTGGCAAGACTACGGTCGTGTGATGTATGACCAAAAGCCTCCATAAATTGCGCCGCTTTAGATCTCCCTCTCTCCACGTGCCTAATACGGAAACTGCCCTCCCGTGTGGGTAATAACTTTATTAATTTAACTATTTTAATGAGACGAAAAACATCAGCCGCCTGACGTTTTGATCGTAAACAACTGGAAGTTATTCTAATCGGAAAGCGACGCCAACGTGGCTCAGCTGCCTCCTGTCAGAACAAATTAGCGCGTGTGACCATAGGACACCGAGTAGGTAGGAAAAGTGAAACTTCTTTGGAGACCTTCGGCGGCTTAGCAGGAAATCGCGTGCATCGAATCCATAAACAAAACAAGGCGCAAGACGCCGAGAGCCGACGTCCAAGAATGAAGGATATGCAATTGCGGAGTACAGTCATATCTCGATATAACGAAACTTTTCTTTTGTCTACTCTTTTTCTTGCAGTTCGCTCTATAAACGTGTTGATTTGATCTTTCAACATTCAAACTCCAAGCAATACCAAATCAGAGTCAGCACTGAATATAGTCATTAATCGATATGTTCAACATCTAGTGAACAACAAGCAATGTTAAAACTAACTTTTTATTGCTGAACATTTATATGAAAAGCGTCATACATCTTTATCCTTGTGGCATTCAAGTTCCCACTGGAACTAAGTCGGCTACTTACTTCATTGTTCTATGAGAACTATCATATTTATTTATTATATAGAGATTTTTTGCTTAAAGGCTCCCCCAAATCAAGGCGATTTTTTACGGCGACAGCGACAAACAATCGCCGTGATTTCGCTTCATGCAGTTTTATGGGCGTACCCTAGCCACGGAGACGCGATTTCGCTGCGATTTTCGTCGTATTGGTCTGTATAGTATCATATAAGAGTGCTTGCAGCGACACACCGACGGAATCGCGGCGATTTTTTTTCGCTTTGATTTGGGGGAGCCTTAAATTTATCTTTCGGTTTCGTATACCATATGGGATATTTCACACCAATAGATAACACTGTTCGACAAAAAAGTCGATCTGAATGCACAGAGACCGGACAACTCGGGCTTGACAGTATAAAAATAAACAAAAATAATGGCGTTTTCAGAATGTTCGTGTCTGCCCCAGGTAATTTTTAAAATATACTTGAACTTTTTGCATTTTTTATTTAAAAATCTAATCTAATCAATAAACCGACACAGTGTTTTATATTCAGGACAGCGGAATTCATGTACCATATAATGTTTTAAACGTTAAGTCCAATATGAAGAGTTGTAATAAGATTTGCAGGAAGCCCTCCCCCTCTTTTTGCACCCTCCCCATTTTTAAAGTATCGCAAATGATGGAATATTTGATGTACAGGGGGTTGTCAAAATAACTGGGACAGGCAAAAATTGGGCCAACTTTGGAATGCTGTAACTTTGACAAAAATTGACCGATTTCAATTCTTTAAGAAGTAATGGACGGGTCAACTAATCTAGTTTTGAGGTGCATCCACGGAGATGAACTATGACCACCGGATACCGGTGATAATCCGGATTTCCGGAAGCATGTCTTATGCAGTAAAATTATGACATGTTTTTAGCAAAGGTCTCGGCTAAAAATTCAAAATTTTATTACACATGAAGATAGAAGATCAAATTCTGAAGCGATTGGTGCGCCAAGTATTAAGATCGATCCAGAAACAACCAAGATATGACCATTTCCCCGGAATCGGTGCCGGTAGTGGATCCGAATTGAGATCAAACAATTTATTCACTCAAAATATGTCGCGCAATATTGTTTTCTCCCTAGCTTATCATAAAATATCCTATTATAAATTGAGAAAGAGTCTTGTACAGATTTGGCTACTCATGGCGCCGTCAAGTGCCCCGAGGGAACCTTGCATAGGGGACATTTCGATTTTGACACCAAAGCATATTATGCGACGGCTCATTCTTCATGTCTTGTCGTAAATAGGGCTCATGTAACGCACGATATATACAATTTTTTCCGTTAATAGCAAACCATGACTATGATTTCTAAAACCATGAACAATCGAAGTAGGAATCATGAACTGAATTCCGGAAAATGAAAATATCATTCATGAATATGGGTGCAAATCGTATGATTCCATGTTTTTTTTTTTTTGTAGCCTGCCTTTCAACTTACTCGCATTTTCTCGGGCACAAGCCAACTGATCCATGCTCGCTGTAAGTAAGCAAGCGGCGAGTAGCATTTGCAACTCTATCCATAGGATAAATCGGCTGGCTTGTGCCCGAGAAAATGCGAGTAGGTTGCAAGTCGTCCATTCTTTAGATCACTTCAACTTTGCCTTCTACTTTTACCACTTACCTGTTCGCTCGAAATCCGATCCACTGAATTAAATCCGCAAACACTTTCTAGTACACATCAATAGCACTTAGCAAAAATAATCCAGAAATTTCACATTTTTCAATTCTTACAACACTGATACGTCCAATTGCCACCGACGCAGCAAATTTTCAAACCCATTCTAACTGACCAAACTGGCAGATGTGCGAAACGCAAAGAGTGTTTATGATTATTATTCATGGAAACGTTTGTTTTTGTTCATGATACTTTGTGTTTTGTTCATGATATCATGAATTAGGTTTTGTTACGTAAGAAATGTTTTGTGAACCCCTGTACATTGTCGGACTTTATATGTCGTGTATGTCATTCTTCGGTTTCTGTTTTGCACCCGTGCTGTCAAAATAGATCAATGTAAAAGTAATGAAAACAAGATGCAGCACGGGCGCAAAGGAACTACTTTTTTGTTCCCATTTGTAAACACCGAAGTTGTGAGTATTTTAGCAATTATTACTTGTAAAATATGACTAATAAGAAAATATATTACAGCTTTACAGCATAGGCTAACCGAATTGATTTCGTGTTTCATTGCCTTGCTAAAAGATCGGTGCCCCTCGCTAGTGTTTTCAACAGGTTTATGGTTTCACGTGTTTTTTTTTTTCTTTTTTTCCCGTGTAGATTTTCTACTGGTGTTCTTCCAAGAATGCCAACTAGAATTGTTTCGAAGATGCTTCCAGAGATTCTTCGTGAATTGACCTTGGAATACCTACTAGGAATCTTCCATGAATACCTGCAAATTTACATGCGGGAATTTTTCTGTAATTCCATAAGTACTACTCCATACTCGGCATTTCTTAACAACTCCTGAGAGGGAGACTCCCCCATCTTTTCCCCCATTCATCAATATTCACTGCAGACACTCACCTATAAACACTTCTAGGAATTCGTTTAAAAATGGTTTCAGAGATTGCAAGTATTCTTCTAGAAATTCCTCTAAAGGTTTGTTCAACAACTTCGCTTAGGGAAGATACCAAGAAGTCATTTATCGTTTTTCAGGATTTCTAGACTCCACTACTCTGTTACGCGTTTTCCAATACTTAATCCAAGTACTGTTACTCTTTCATTACCCCCACCTCCCTGATTCCTCCAAGTGATGGGCGTCATTTTTGACAGTATTCTAATATTATGCCCAGGAAGTGTTTTCTTGGAATTCTCTTCAAGGATTTTGAAGTTCTGCAGTAGTTTCTTGACAAATATATCTATAATTTCCACTGCGCAATTAATCGAAAATGGCATCAAGTAATTTCTCAAGAATTCAAATAGGTTTCCAGGAATCTCTGCTATGATAAAACGTATTATCATTTGTTAATGGAATATATGCTAAATTTTTAATAAGGCGCCTTTATGAATTACTACGGACATTTGTCCATGCAGCGAACCTTTTTAAAATAAAACTAGTAATTATTTGAGGAATGTTTTTAGAGAATACTCTTAAATCGTTCATGGATTTGTTAAAAACAATGCCGAAATTTTCTAAGAATATCTCCCGAAAATCCATAATGAATTACTGATGTATTTTCCAGGGGTGGGACATTTCGAATAAAGACGTTTTGCATAATGGACATTTGGCATAATCAGAATTATATCCCTTCTTAAAAATGCTACCTGTTCTTATATGAAACTGCCTTATGCCAATCGTCCGTATGCGAATCGCCCTTATGCGTAACGTCTTCATGCGAAATAGGTCAGCCCCGTATTTTCCTCAAGGGTTTCTTTGAGAATAATTCCACAAATCACTTTAATTTCACAAGTATTTTACGTGGAAGATAATCCTGCTCTAATTATACTAGGAATTGCTAAAGAAAGTTCTAAATTGATTATTCCAGTGGTTTATCCAGGAAATGCTTTGAGTATGTGTCCAGAGATTTTTTCTAATTTCTTCATGGATTTCATCTAAAACTGATCAGGTATTCATTCAAAGATTTTTCATAGAATACCGCAAGGTATTTGTTCAGGAACTTTTAAGTGGAATATCATTCATGAATGGTTCTTTGTTTTTGTTAATTCTCTAGCGATTTCTCCATGATTTTTAATACAAGCTTTCGAATTAGCTGATTTGAAACATCTAATGGAAAGGCCAATTGTGATTAGTTGAATACCTACGTACTTAAGAGAGTAACAGAGACCTCTTTTTTTTCTTGTATATGGCATCATAGAGTATATGATGTGAATGTGGTAGACATTTAGATTTAGTTCTTTGTTATAAGGGATGGGCCTGGGAATGAACTCAAGATATTCACGTACGCAGGAGCGGTAACCGTTACACCAAAAATAAAATACTTAAAGGCGTTGTTGTCAGTGAAGCTCAAACTGGGTACCTGTTCTAGTACTTAATTCTGTTGGAGTATGCAATGATTGTGCCTCGTATGCAAAGCGGCAACACTGAATGTGTAGAATTTGGAGAATGAGGCTGCGACGCATGCGCCAGTAGGGCAGCGCGCCAAATTGAAGGAAGAAAGGGAGAATGGAAAGTATTACCATTCATCCGTAATGTGATGTTCGATCCGTTCAGACGTGTGTTTATTAAAGTTCTCTAGCGTACAGTAGTTGAGTTATTAGTTGTTTTCTTTCCTACCGAAATCTTGGTTCCGCGTTCCGCTTCGGTGACCCTGTGGTTTGTCCACCTCTGCCCAACAGGTTATGGGCCCAGCACTGCCCATAACTGCATATTTGTAACATTTGACAAAAGTAGGCACTGAGTAAATGGAGTACCAAGTATGAATTTCTCGTCAGTATGGGAAGGCCCCAAAATTTCAAAAAATTACCAAGAATTCAACAATGCTTATATGGAGCTAAAATTTTGTACAGCACATCTAACATATTGGGTGAATAGTCAGAAAATAATTCTGATAGAAATTTCTTTGTCACAACATTACGAGGCCCATGTATAATCTCAATGTGACTGTTATGCGGTTATTTTAAGCAATGTGACAAAACAACTTGGTATTTTTTCCGAATTTTCTAGAACAATCTCACAGATTTTATTAAGTTAGTCGAAAGTATTGATGATTTGATGATGTTCCACGGTATTAACTCGAAATCGTCAAAAATGTCGAATGTGACTGTTTTGCCGTTATGGGCAGAGCAGTGCCGAAGGGAAGGTTCCGGATTGCGTTGGAAAAAGTTTCCGAGAGAGCGAAAGTGATCACGCCGTGAGTTTGTGTGAGTTATTTTCTCCGCGGTGGTGATTTTGTGTGGACAAAATGGCGGATGTGAACAAGTTTGCGTTTGCCAGACTGAACAATCAGAATTGGCAAATATGGAAGTTCCGGATGGAGATGCTCCTGACCAGGGAGGAGCTGTGGTATGTGGTCGGTGATGCGAGGCCGGCTGTAGTGACCGATCAGTGGACGAAAGACGATCGGAAAGCTCGTGCCACTATCGGACTGTGTATAGACGACAATCAGTTCGGTTTGGTGAAAGAAGCGGACAGTGCGAAAGCTTTCTGGGATGGTTTGAAAGCATATCACGAGAAGAACACGGTAACGTCACGTGTATCTTTGCTGAAGAAACTGTGCTCGTTAAATCTCGCGGAAGAAGGTGACCTTGAGAGTCATCTGGTGGTGTTGGACGATTTGTTCGACCGTTTGACGAATGCAGGCCAACAGCTAGAGGAATCGCTGCGGATTGCGATGATCCTGCGTAGCTTGCCTGATTCATACGGTGGTTTGGTCACGGCGTTGGAGAGTCGTGCGGATGTGGACATCACGATGCAGCTTGTGAAGTCGAAGCTGATCGATGAGCTCGAGCGTCGGAGGGAGCGTTCCGGCGAAATGAGTGTAACGAAAGCGATGAAAAGTGTGATAATGCAAAACGAAGTGCAAAGCGTGGGTGGACTCGGCAATAGAGCGCCAGTGAGGAAATGCTACTTTTGTAATAAACCCGGTCATTTGCGTCGCAACTGTCGATTATTTTTGCTAGCGAAGCAGGAGCTAGAACGAGAGTGCGAAGATAAGAAGAAGCCGGACGACAGAGTGCGTGTGAAGCAAAATGCGAAGCAAGTGAAGGACGAAAAGTGTGGTGCCAGTGTGTGTTTTATGGCTGGAGTGGATCAGCAAAGGTGCTGGTACATTGACAGTGGAGCGAGTCGGCACATGACGAGTGACAGAAACTTTTTCAAATCGCTGAAAGAAGAGAAAGGCCCAAGTGTAGTGTTAGCGAACGGTAAAGTGGTTACCGCCGCTGGTTGTGGCGAAGGTGTTGTGTACGGTGTGGACGGAAACGGAAGTAAAGTTGAAGTGAAACTAACCGACGTGTTGTACGTTCCGTCGTTGGCGAGTGGACTTGTGTCAGTGGACAAATTGACGGCGAAAGAGTTCTCGGTGACATTTAAGAAGGATGGTTGCGATATTTGCGATGCATCCGGGAAGAAAGTAGTGATTGGTGAAAAGTCGGGGTCGTTGTATCGGCTGAAGTTGGCGATAGTAAAGAAGAAAGTAGAGGGCCAGCGGCCGATAATCGGCGAGAAGAAGACGACGACGCTAAGAAGTTCACCAGTCAGTGTGGTGAGCTGGTATTCGGAGATGAAGCCGAATAGAGCCGAAGATGATGAAGAAGAATATTTCGATGTGGACACTTCAAGCGAGGAAGTGGAGCCGCTGCAAGTGGCAGAATCCTACAGTGGAAGCCCAGATTCGGATGCTGATAACTGGAGGGATGTTAGGCGATCCAGGAGGAATAATCGTGGAGTTCGACCTGGCCGGTTGGTTGATTACGTTGTTTGAAGCAGGAGGAGATCAACCCGGCAAGGAAGGCAGACAGGATGCGGACGAGTACGAGGACAACATTGAGGAGGAGTGTTGGAGTATGCAATGATTGTGCCTCGTATGCAAAGCGGCAACACTGAATGTGTAGAATTTGGAGAATGAGGCTGCGACGCATGCGCCAGTAGGGCAGCGCGCCAAATAGAAGGAAGAAAGGGAGAATGGAAAGTATTACCATTCATCCGTAATGTGATGTTCGATCCGTTCAGACGTGTGTTTATTAAAGTTCTCTAGCGTACAGTAGTTGAGTTATTAGTTGTTTTCTTTCCTACCGAAATCTTGGTTCCGCGTTCCGCTTCGGTGACCCTGTGGTTTGTCCACCTCTGCCCAACAAATTCGTCACCTAGGTTTGACAGATTACGGTTCATTTTAATCAGCATTCTAGCTTTTGCTCAAGTACGTGCCACGTGTGTTTGGGCAACGGCAAGGAACACAATCGAGTTTATAGTCTTATCTTTGATTTGAGACCGTCATATTTTGGACATTATCTTTTATCTCTCAAACTCGGAAACAGTCGAGAAAAGTTCCAATCCCACCCAGTGGATTACAACACAATTATAGCACAACCATATCAAGATTTGATACAAATAACAAATTTTGTTTAATTTTTGTTAGAAGCACTTTAAAGTGATGGAGGAAATTATAACATAATTAAAACAAAATCGATTATAATAACTAAGGCTGTATCAAATTTGTTACAACTGAAATCAAAATTATAACAGAATTCGCTCAAAAAAAATGAAGGGTTATTGCTCATAACAAATTTGGTTATAATTATGTTATGGAAAATAACAAAATGAGTTATATTTTTGTTTGATTCAAAACATAATGAGTTACATTCTTGTTCAAATTTTAACATATTTTGTTTCAATTTTGTTTATTATAGAGGAAATTGTGTTATAATTTTTGTTATTTTGACTTCTAACCAGTTCAAATTATAACATATTTTGATAAAAAAAAACGCGCTAACTGAGTTACAAAATCTGTTACAACTCTGTTCTAATCCACTGGTCGGGATGCAACACTCTTTCCCATCCCAAATTTGCTAGGACCTTGATCTTTGAGCAGATACGCAAATTTTCACCACACAGAAACCGAAAGGTTGATGAAGAGTCTCATAAAAACTGCAATACGTCTATTTATGAAAAAAATAACAAAAGAGTTTCTAACCAAAAAATCTATTTTGCGGATGCTTGTTCTGGAGTACATACGTTTTTGTGTTTTTGATGAACCTATGCAACAATTTTTGCTGAGCTTGAGCTTGAGCTTGATTGGCCGCCCGTGGTTGCTACTTGCGGTATCACCAGATCAGCTGCTTTTACACAAGAAATGAAACAGATGACTGCTTGGGATTAACAGACACCCTCGGTGTATAAGTGCTGGTGATCTTCAAGATGCAACAATGGCGCCCGCCACGTCAGAATGCAGACCAATTAGGGAAAGGGGAAGGAAGTGATGATGCACTTGAAACTGGCCCAGAGTAGGCCATCCGATATACCCCTGCATCTACACCAGTTCATGCGGGAAGGTGTAACGGTGGTATTTTTATGACATAGAGGATTGCTGTTGGGTTAGCAGACTGCCTCAGGCGTAAGGAAAGGCATGCTACAATGTTGGAAGAATGGAAATATAGGGAAACGTTTTTTTTGTCTGTCTCTGATTGTAGCGAATGCTATGAACTGAATAGATTGATCAACTGTGGTAGATTAAGAGTGAAAGATAGAAGCAAGGGAAAGATACAACTACAAAATACGAGGAATCATGCTGGCTATCATTCCTACCAAATTTTTTTTTTCGATTAAAGCTTCCATTTACGAGAAATTTGAAATTAGATGCCTTTTCCCATACAAAATGAAATGAGAAAGCTCCCGCTGATCAAGAACGATTTCTTCTGGAATAGATTTCTAAGCTTTCACTAGATTTTTTTTTCAACGATTCTCACATTATTTCTTCAAAGAAATTTCTTCAGAGATTTCTCCTAGAGTTCTTGTAGGGATTTCACCAGTATTGACCTTATGGATTCCCTTAAGAATTCCTCGAAGATTTTTTTCAGAAATTTCCCCAGAAGTTCTTCGAATGCATGGTATTCGTTCAGGAATTTTCTTAACTATGCTTATCCTGCGTCCATGAAGTGTTTCCATGGAATTCTTTTAAGATGGAGGCGAATCGAAGCTTTTTTTGGTGTTATTCCATGGAATCCAACTGAAAGAATTCCTGCATGGATACCCTTAAAATTCCACTAGTTATTCATCTAATTAGGTAACCCAACGGTAAATGGCTGGGCATGGCGTACCATTGGTACCTCGCGTACCTGCAGGAATAAAATAGACCCCTTTGTGCGGTCCTTAGCCTCTTGCCCAGCAACTCCTATCCCTACCTCCTCGTGGTACTGGCCGGGGTACGAGTAACCTTGGGGAAGATCGGGTAACCAACCCCCGGTGGGAACTTTGGTCGTATGCTGACAGGGAAGGGGGGGTTTGCTTTTGCCTTTGCTTCTGCAAACCTTGAGCGTCTGTACTCCACGTTAGGAGCGGCTCACAACAGCGTCTGTTCCCCATGTCAGGGGCGGCTGATCATCGTCCGAGTGCCAGAGAAGGACTCTAAGCTAAACTGCGCACTATGGCCCTCCGAACATTTAGGGGGAATGGTCCTCCGGAAATCTAGGGGGTTGGTGTCAGGCCCTGCAAGCCAACCGTAAAAACACATCAGCACAGGAACGTCAACGAGAGAATACGGACCGGAACAATCGGCAAAGACCACAGCGACGAAAATGGACTAGCGATTGGAAACTCGGTACGTGGAACTGCAAATCTCTCAACTTCATTGGAAGTACTCGCATACTCTCCGATGTACTGAAGACCCGCGGTTTCGACATCGTAGCGCTGCAGGAGATGTGCTGGACAGGAGCATTGGTGCGAACGTTTAGAGGTAATCATACCATCTACCAGAGCTGCGGCAACACACGCGAGCTGGGAACAGCTTTCATAGTGATGGGTGATATGCAAAGGCGCGTGATCGGGTGGTGGCCGATCAATGAACGAATGTGCAAGTTAAGAATCAAAGGCCGATTCTTTAACTTCAGCATAATCAACGTGCATAGCCCACACTCCGGAAGCACTGATGATGACAAGGACGCATTTTACGCGCAGCTCGAACGCGAGTACGACCGCTGCCCAAGCCACGACGTCAAGATCATCATAGGAGATTTGAACGCTCAGGTTGGCCAGGAGGAGGAGTTCAGACCGACGATTGGAAAGTTCAGCGCCCACCGGCTGACGAACGAGAACGGCCTACGACTGATAGATTTTGCCGCCTCCAAGAACATGGCCATTCGTAGCACCTATTTCCAGCACAGCCTCCCGTATCGGTACACCTGGAGATCACCTCAGCAGACAGAATCGCAAATCGACCACGTTTTGATCGATGGACGGCACTTCTCCGACATAACCGACGTCAGAACCTATCGTGGGGCCAACATTGACTCCGACCACTACCTGGTGATGGTGAAGCTGCGCCCAAAACTATCCGTCATCAACAATGTACGGTACCGACGCCCGCCCCGGTACAATCTCGAGCGGCTGAAACAACCGGATGTCGCCAATGCGTACGCGCAGCATCTTGAGGCAGCGTTGCCGGATGAGGGCGAGCTCGATAGGGCCCCTCTTGAGGACTGCTGGAGGACAGTCAAAGCAGCCATTAACGACGCTGCCGAAAGCGTTGTCGGATATGTGGAACGGAGCTCAAGAAACGATTGGTTCGACGAGGAGTGCCAGGAGGTTTTAGAGGAGAAGAATGCAGCGCGGGCTGCAATGCTGCAGCATGGTACGCGGCAAAACGTGGAACGATACAGACAGAAGCGGAAACAGCAAACCCGCCTATTCCGGGACAAAAAGCGCCGCCTGGAAGAGGTGGAATGCCAAGAGATGGAGTTGCTGTACCGTTCTCAAGAAACGCGGAAGTTCTATCAGAAGCTCAACACATCCCGCAAAGGCTTCGTGCCGCGAGCTGAGATGTGCCGGGATAAGGATGGGAGCATCTTGACGGACGGACGCGAGGTGATCGAAAGGTGGAAGCAGCACTACGATGAACACCTGAATGGCGCAGAGAACACAGGCACAGAAGGTCAGGACAGCGAAGGCGATGGCTACGTCAGCACAGCGGACAGCGGAAATCAACCAGCTCCCACGATGGGGGAAGTTAAGGATGCCATTCAACAGCTCAAGAACAACAAAGCCGCTGGCAAGGATGGTATCGGAGCCGAACTCATCAAGATGGGCCCGGACAGGTTGGCCGCTTGTCTGCATCGGCTGATAGTCAGAATCTGGGAAACGGAACAGCTACCGGAGGAGTGGAAGCAAGGCGTTATATGCCCTATCTACAAAAAGGGCGACAAACTGGAGTGTGAAAATTATCGTGCAATCACCATCCTAAACGCCGCCTATAAAGTGCTATCCCAGATTCTCTTCCGTCGTCTATCACCTATAGCAAATGAGTTCGTGGGAAGTTATCAAGCAGGTTTCATCGACGGCCGCTCGACAACGGACCAGATCTTTTCCGTGCGGCAAATCCTCCAGAAATGCCGTGAGTACCAGGTCCCTACGCACCATTTGTTCATCGATTTCAAGGCGGCATACGATAGTATCGACCGCATAGAGCTATGGAAAATCATGGACGAGAACAGCTTTCCCGGGAAGCTCACAAGATTGATCAGAGCAACGATGGACGGTGTGCAAAACTGCGTGAAGATCTCGGGCGAACACTCCAGTTCGTTCGAGTCTCGGCGGGGACTACGACAGGGCGACGGACTTTCGTGCCTGTTGTTCAATATTGCGCTTGAAGGTGTCATGCGGAGAGCCGGACTTAACAGTCGAGGCACGATTTTTACGAGATCCGGACAATTTGTTTGCTTCGCGGACGACATGGATATTATTGGGAGAAAATTTGAAACGGTGGCAGATTTGTTCACCCGCCTGAAACGCGAAGCAACAAGAGTCGGGCTAATGGTGAATGCGTCGAAAACAAAGTACATGCTGGTTGGCGGAACTGAGCGCGACAGGGCCCGCCTAGGAAGCAGTGTTACGATAGACGGGGATACCTTCGAGGTGGTGGACGAGTTCGTCTACCTTGGATCCTTGCTGACGGCTGACAACAATGTTAGTCGGGAAATACGAAGGCGCATCATCAGCGGAAGTCGTGCCTACTATGGGCTCCAGAAGAAACTGCGGTCAAGAAAGATTCACCCCCGCACCAAATACACGATGTACAAAACGCTCATAAGACCGGTAGTCCTCTATGGGCATGAGGCGTGGACTATGCTCGAGGAGGACTTGCAAGCTCTTGGGGTTTTCGAACGCCGAGTGCTAAGGATGATCTTCGGCGGCGTGCAGGAGAACGGCGTGTGGCGGCGAAGGATGAACCACGAGCTCGCTCAACTCTACGGCGAACCCAGTATCGTGAAGGTAGCTAAAGCTGGAAGGATACGCTGGGCAGGGCATGTTGCAAGAATGCCGGACAACAACCCTGTAAAGATGGTGTTCGCCACGAATCCGGTCGGAACAAGAAGGCGTGGGGCGCAGCGAGCTAGGTGGATTGACCAGGTACACCAGGACCTGGAGAGCGTGGGTCACAGTCGAGGATGGAGAGAAGCGGCCATGAACCGAGGGAATTGGCAAAATATTGTTGGCGAGGCTTTATCAAGATAATTGATGTAAAGCCAAATAAATAAGTAAGTAGGTAACCCAACAAGGTAACCCATATAATTTATAATCATCTATTAGCAGTTCTAAGAACAATACCTTCCGGAATGGTTCTCTTCTTCTTTCTGGTGTTTCGTCCCAACTTGAACATAGCCTGCTTCTCAGATTAGTGTTCTTTGACCACTTCCACAGTTATTAACTGAGAGCTTTCTTTGCCGATTAACCAGTTTTGCATGTGTATATCGTGTGGCAGGTACGAAGATACTCGTATGCCCTGGGAATCGAGAAAATTTGCTTTACGAAAAGATCCTCGACCAGTGGGATTCGAGCCCACGACCCTCAGCATAGTCATGCTGAATAGCTGCGCGTTTACCGCTACGGCTATCTGGGCCCCACGATTCTCTCATTATTTTATCTATAATTTTGTTCAGAGATTCTTCCAAGGGTTTTTATAGGGATTCACCTGTATTGACTTCACGGATACCCTTAAGCATTCATGGAAAAATTTTATCTGAAATAACTCCAAGGGTTACTTTGTTTATATTGGCTGGTCTAAAAATTTGTTCGACGATAAAAAGCATCTTCGCTCTATCATGAAAGTTAAGGTGAAGATGAAACGAAGCCAAAGTTCAAATTTTCAAGAGCACGGTTCTGGAGAACCAAACATCCGTTTAATCTGAAAACCTAATCGATTGGTCAACACCAGCTAGTGACCAATCGATTAAGTTTTCAGCTCAATCGGATGTTTGGTTCTCCAGATCCGTGCTCTTGAAAATTTGAACTTTGGCTTCGATTCATCTTCACCTTAAAGTCCTATTTTGCATGCTTGATGGATTAAATTTTAGAAAAGTTTGATAAATTTTATGTAAGCTTTGGTAACCTTTACCAAAAAATAATGACGCGTTGGAGCATTTCTGAAACGGCATCAGATTTATCAACTCTAAATCTACTAGACACTTATAATTTTATCCTCGAAACACGTCATTTTTGCTACGCTGTGTAATCTTCAATAGTCTGTATCAATCTCGTGGTGTTTATCTTTAATAGGAATTTTTATACCATAATTCATCGCTTCGAGCCCTGTCATTAAAAAAACTAGAAATTACTCGACCCTCGGAATCATGCTTTAATGGGCGCTGTAAAGTGATAAATTTTAAGACAAAGTTTTGATTTTCTGTTATTAATTTGATACAGACATTTTATATACATATGTTACATTTGGCTTTTATGCCCTCAATGTGATTTTTGAAAGTTAAGAAATGTTGATTTTAATGAATGATTACTATAAATACTATAGATAACACACAGGCTTCGTCCTTTGGCGGAGAGGCCTTTGTCATCCGCAAACAATGATTTTTGACATCCCTGAGGTAACTCAGGTAATGTACAAATATTGTATAATATTGGTCCCAAAATGTTGCCTTGAGGAACACCAGCACTTACAGAAAGTCTTTCAGACTTTGAGTAGGTGAATAACATAAATTTTTGGTTCATTCTCTCATCAAAGAATAGATATTGGAAAAAATCAAGGAAAGGCAATCGGCTACCATATAACGTAAATTTGATATAAAGTAGCAATTTTTAAAAATCGAGTAACATTCTATCGAGATATCACTGTACACGTAACGGCGCTTTGTCCAGTAAATGTGGAAAGCATTTTTTTATCGTCGAAATTCCTTCCTTGTTTGCTGCATCAGTCGGTCGGAGATCATGCATTTGGCGCGAATTATGAGCGCGCGCATGTCAATTTCAGACTCTCGCCGACGACGTGTGCCTTCCTTGTTTACAGAAACGTGCACTCGGGCGAATTATTTACCTCTCTCTCCTCGAGAGACTGTGTCGTGACAGTTTAGCGACGAGAGGATCAAATGGAACCTGACGGGGCTGACGTTTGATCGTCGTCGTGTCCAAGTCCCAAGTCCAAGTCCAAGGAGTGGTGCGAAAATGATCTACGCTGCGGGGCAGTCAATAAGTCTCTGGCGGTCCGAACCGGAGTCTGTATGACGATTATTAGTTGCAGTTATTGCTCGGTGCCGGTGTTTGTTTTATTGCGCTGTCAATCATAGATAATGCGCCATGATATTTAAGAGGATTAGAACAGCTAAACATCGGCACCAAGTCCGAGTTGCCGGAGACAAGTTTTAGGGATAAATATAGAATACCGTTTTGTCTCGTATTTCGTATGCTTGACGCTTTTAGTTTCTTCAAATATGTTTAATAGCCTCTTCTTCTAGTCATAACGTCCTCACTGGAACAGAGCCTGCTTCTTATGAGCGCTTTCACAGTTACTTACCGAGAGCTTTCTTTGACAGAATTGCCATTTTCGCATTCGTATATCGTGTGGCAGGTACGATGATGCTGTATGCCCTGGGAAGACATTCCATTACGAAAAGATCCTGGACCGCCCGGGAATCAAACCCAGACAACTTCAGCATGGTTTTGCTTTGTAACCGCGAGCTCCATCCACTTGACTAAAGAAGCCCCCTTCTAATACCAACACAACATACATGATTTTGTGGCGCGTATAGTGTTTTTTTTTTTAGTTTTCATGCTTTCCATCAGTACTTTTGTGTGTTATTTCCGTCCATAATTAGTAGTAAATTGGATTGTATTTCGATCCCCAAACAGCATGAAGCACAACATTACTTTCATTTAATTTGTTGGCTTCTTCGGCTCTCTTTCTACTGTGTAACAAAAAAACAATGCTCGAAAACTTATTCATACAGACTCAAGTTAAAAAAGTATACAAACTTACTTTATCGATCCTACGTGTTTTGCAGACGAAATTCTACATGTTTCGCTCTAAACAAACTCGATTTTCCACTTTTAGAACTTTTAATTTCCGGATTTACAAAACGACGAAAGTAAGATTTTCAACTTTCGCAACCTAACCACTACTTTCGAAACCCTGCTGTATGGAGAGACAAAGTGACTCAACCACGAATCAAAACAAAGCACTACTTGAGTCGATTTTACACTAGTAGAAAAACGTCGCAGGGAACTGAATAAAACGGCTTATAATTTTGTCATAACATTCTTGTGTGAAATAATAGGAACTCCATAGTTTTCGAACGCGAGCTCATTGTATTCAAAATTTAAGCAATGTACACGCCGAAAAAAATGTTGAAAATGTGATTCATTTTAAAACAGTTTTAGAAGACAGGTTGTAATCCTTCTGAATTAATTTTCTCAAAACTGTGTGGAAGTTACTTACGTCGATTTGAAAAAGTAATCGAGAATTGTTATCACTTTGTCACTAATTTAAAATTACTGCTTCTCTCACATTGCGCATTTTTAAAGTATTTCTTGTTTCTTTCTCTTTCCAGGTACAGCTAATCAAACGAATGGAAAAATGGTAAATCTAAGTAGTGTATTGTGAGCTTCACCCACATATAGTCACTTTTGTTAAAAAAAAATCGGGTAACACATGACACGTGTGACGGCCATCTTTCGATTCCGAGATGTTTCACCTTAGAAAGGTAGTCGATAATGAGAGTGTTACGTCTGTTGCCTCTTCTAAGATTATATCAGACATGTCGTTTTTTTAAGATACCACCTAGGTCGACTCAAAGGTGGTATATTCAGAATGGCGACTTCTCAGAAGTTCTCACAGTCCTATTTACGACCGAACCGAACATTACTCATTTGAACTCCGTGTACCAACTCATCAACTGTCGAACAAGGTCGCCGGTAAATTTCCCTTTTTTTCCTACCGGATCCGTGAGAAAACAACAGTAGCCGTGTAGCCAATCTCATTTGAATGCAAATGAAAGTCACTTCTGCGCGAGTAGAACGATTATTGCTGTCATTTCGCCTAGGCTTTATTGTCTTTCCCCCGGGGCGTCTACGATAGTAAGTACTCGTATTCAGAGAAGCTCATCCTCAAGGGGGGTAAGAGGGCAAGCTGAACTGACTACCTAACTGCCTGCTTAACCTCTCTTGACATCGCACCGTGGATTCAAAACACTTTGCAGAGCTACTCTGCACTCAACCTGAAACCACGGACAAACAGACGTAATACTTGGAACCAATTCCTTCGAAACCAATCGCCCATTTTAAACGAGAGGCGCGCGCCTCTGCTTTACAACGTCTTCGGCGGAAATTCCATCAGTGTTTCGTCTGTTTTTCTGTGCTGATACCGAAGGTAATTACGACGAGAAGAATCACGGATGAGAAGAAGAAGAGATGGCACTGTAGTGTGTTGTGATTGGAAAACGAAAGCGATTAAAGGCCTCCTCTCTTTGCAGATCGAAGCTCAATAGCAGCAGCAAGATGAGGCAAAGCGTGATCGGACTCCTCACCGAGTGAGGCACTTTGCCATGAACATCGTCGTGTGTATAAATATCAAAAATCAATAATGTTTATGCTAATTGCGTTAATGGCTTATCTTCACTGGGTTCGTTTAATTGATACCGCGGTGTAGTGATAATGATGCATATGGAAAATTATTTATAATTTAATTCAAACATTTTCATACACAATATTTGAGAGTGTATTATCGCTAGAATGTCTCGCCGTTAAGCTTCGGTTACAACGAGCTTTCACTTTTTGGCTAGAGGCAAGCTAGTTGCGTAGATGTAAGAGCTTGTTACTTTCACACGCATACTCGTGTTTGCCGTGTGTAGAAGAAAATGGATGGAATGTGCATAACCGCCGTTATGTCAATGTATATGTATGATTTCTTCGCGTCTGCGTCAGCGGTTGGAAGTTGAGGCTGGCCGGTTGAAGAAAAGCGTGTACTGGGTATTCTGTGATCGATTTTCTTGGCGAATGGATGTACTGTCCATCGTTCGCAAAAGATTCGGCTGGGATCGGTTACTACAATGGCGCAGTCGGTAGTGCTCGGACATTATATTCGTAACGTGAGATCTTTTTTTTTAAGCGTAAGTATTTTGTCGTGTGAGAGGCGCAGAAAAGTACCAGAAAAATAAAGTGTTGTGATAAAGCAAATCGGAATTCCAGTAGGCTCACTATGGCATTGAGGTAGTGAGTAGGCTGAGAATGATCCGAAATTGAAAAAAAAAGAGGAAATCTGATGTAAAAGCAAAATAAATGGAGTTCCAGTAGGCTCATCGGATGATGAGTAGGCTGTGAATGGTCCTAGATTGAAAAAAAAAGACGATGTGAAACGGAGTTCCAGTAGGCTCATCAGTTGGTGAGTAGGCTGTGAATGGTCCGAGATTAAAAATCAATAAAAAAAAGGAATTCCAGTAGGCTCATCCGAATGGTGGGTAGGCTGAGAATGGTCCGAAAAACAAAACAAAAAAAAAGGATTTGGCTTTAATGTGGATATGTTTTGAAATGAATTGGAAAAAGTGCCGGATTGGATTGATTCCAAATTGTATATGGATTGAATTTGGATTACATTTTGATATGGTTTTGATCGTATTTGGATGATGATTAGAATTTGGATTGGATTCATATTGAACATGTAACTAAAGTGGATTGAATTCATTTTTTTATTGTATTTTAATTGAGTTTGGATTCTACTTGGATTTAATTCGGAATGGGTTTGGATTGAATTAAATTGTACTTAATTCATATTTGACTCGGATTTCAATGAATTTGGTTTAGATATGGATTTATTTTAAACTTGTATTAAAATTGGATTGCATTTAATTTTGATTGTATTTGAATTCTACTTTATTTTGATTCGGAATGGATTTGGGTTGGTTTTGGATTGTATCGACATTATATTGAACTCAGATCCGATTTGGATTGGATTTGAATGTATTTGGTTTGCATATGGATTGTATTAGTTTTGGATTGGTTTTATATTGTACTTGTATCTAAATTGGAATTGAATTCAATTTTGATGGTATTTGAATTCAATTTAGATTCGACTTGGATTCGATTCAGAATTGGTTTGGGTAGGATTTGAAAAGTATGGGATTTAATTCGGACTTGGATTCGATTTGGATTGGATTTGAATGAATTTGATTTGGATATGGATTGGATTAGTTTTGGATTTAGTTTTGCATAGAAGTTGAATTGGGTTTTGATTAGATTTTGATTGGATTTCAATGGTGATTGAATTTGGACAAGATTTGGATTGCAGTTGAATTCGGATTGTGTTTAGATTGAATTGTATTCGGATTAGATTTGGATTGGATTCGGAATTAATTTGGTTTGGATATGAATTGTATTAGTTTTGGGTTTGCACAGGATTATAATTGGATTTTAATAAGATTTGTTTTAGCTCTTGATTGCATTTGAATTTTGAATGGATTGGATTTGGATTAGATTTTGATTGCAAGAGGATTTAAATTTTATTTCAATTGGATTGGATGTAGACTCGATAGAATTTGAATTAGATTTTGGAATGGTTTTTAATTTGGATTAAATTTGATCTAGTACAATATTTTGGTTTGATTCAATTTGTATTTGATTTTGATTGGATTTGGATTAGATGTAAATAGGATTTGAATCAAATTTAGATTGAAGTTGAATTGGATGTTCTTTTATGCACTGCATAACACTTTACTTTGATTTGAAAATTTTCATATGTGTTTGAGCAGGTTTTGAAAGTTAGAGTAGAGAAAAGGGAGAATGTAGTGATAATGATGCATATGGAAAATTATTTATAATTTAATTCAAACATTTTCATACACAATATTTGAGAGTGTATTATCGCTAGAATGTCTCGCCGTTAAGCTTCGGTTACAACGAGCTTTCACTTTTTGGCTAGAGGCAAGCTAGTTGCGTAGATGTAAGAGCTTGTTACTTTCACACGCATACTCGTGTTTGCCGTGTGTAGAAGAAAATGGATGGAATGTGCATAACCGCCGTTATGTCAATGTATATGTATGATTTCTTCGCGTCTGCGTCAGCGGTTGGAAGTTGAGGCTGGCCGGTTGAAGAAAAGCGTGTACTGGGTATTCTGTGATCGATTTTCTTGGCGAATGGATGTACTGTCCATCGTTCGCAAAAGATTCGGCTGGGATCGGTTACTACACGCGGCTCCATTTGTTGTGTTGGTGGTTTCTGATCCTTGCTGGTCTGCAGAGTTTTGTTTCCTCTGGGTTACTCGAATTATCAAGCTAGTCTTCTACGATTCATATGTAGTTCGATCATTGATGTGTGGGAAATTAATTCCGATATTAAGGAAAGTTCAATTGGATGTTTTCGATCTATCTGTAACCTTTATCCAGCCAACATACTTGTTGAAAAACATACCAAAATTTGCATAATTTGTTCGTGTCTCAATGGATTTAAATTAACATTTCAGAACTTCCCGAATAACTCTTTTGACTTAAGGTCCGAACAATTGGGTCAATTCGGAACAATTTTGAATTATCTTGGTGTTGGGGTTAGGTTGCACTAAGTCCTGAGAGCAAACTCGAAATTTGTTGATGGTAAGCTTCAAGCTATAAAGGGATTTATTTAAATAATCATTTTACAATATAATTGTGCAGATACTCACATTTTTAGTGAACCGACTAAATATAAAGAGCGCAAATGAGGCTGCAAATGATCCCACGCTAAGTCCAACCTGGCAAAACAATTCATCTATAGATTTAAGATTTAATGGTTGAGTTATACTACCTACAATGTATAGTTCAATTAGTTAGTTAATTATAACCAACCGTACTAGATTAGGCTAAGTAGAATATCAAATTATCCGTACTACACTTTAGGATTAATTTTAGATAGGGAATTTGAGGTTTTAAATAAATTCGTAATCCGTAGACTATTATGCGTATCGAAAATGACTTTCACTTTTGTCAAATGACGTTTTCTCTCTTCTCATTCTAATTTAATGACATATCTCCATTTGATGTCGGTCGTCGGTTGATGCATCGCATCCATCGGTGTAGTCGTAACGAGGGACTCCGTCGTCACACTTGGTGTAGTAAAATTGGACATATAATTAATTCTACGGATATCCTGATAAGATAGCAGGTTGGTGTCTTCGGCAAAGTTGTTCAGCAAATTAACAGCTTTCTGGCGGTGCATTTATCTGATAGGTGATGCAAGTGACAAATTTCCTTAAAATTTAAGTAGTTCAAGATTCAAATAAGCTGGCACGTTGGTATCTTTTTTGAAACTATTCTATCTAAGACTCCGATGAGCTAAAAGGTTAGTAACAAAATTATCCATCAGATGCTGGTGGTAAAAATATAGGAAATTAATCCACAAGGCGACACTGTGTTGTTAAACCTACTATTTCTTGAGATTCTGATAAGCTGGAGAGTTTTTGTTTGTGGAAAAGTTATAAGCTAGTTGCTTATGATAGTGAAATCCAGAACCATAATGAATTTCGACTCGTATATGTGAAGGCAGACGAATAAAAATATAACAAACAGATGAATCTTCCTTAGCTTGGCATTCAAATACAAGAGACTCGAGATCTGGGCGGAGTTTTAATTACATATCCGTGTTTTGATTATCCTGCAAAAATGGTTCGAATACCCGAGGCTCAAGAAAATTGATGAATTCTTCGTATTGGTTTAGAAATATATGGCAAATTACTTTCGAAGCAATTAAATTTGTTTCACCAAACTAGGATGATAGTGTTATCTAATAACACAGAACACCTAGATATAAGAAATGAATGTAATGTTTGGAATGATACTAATAAAGAAATTAAAAAAAAAACGAGGGTAACAGAAATTATATTGGAATGCATTCACCATTATTTTACAACTTTTTAAAAAATGTTGTGTTATGATTCATTACGCAACTCAAAACAGTTGCGTAATGAAAAAGCGTTGCGTAATGAATCATCACAGCACTGGTTTTAGTTGCGTAATGACTATTCCCGCACTGCACACTTCAGTGCAGGAAAGTAGGCCGTTTCATGACAAATTGGCGTGGTGAAAAACAGACTATTACGATGAGAAATTACAAAAACTTAGTTTAGACGACTAATTAAGAAATAATGTTTTAGAATAATAAGTTTCGTGGAAATAATTTCTGTTTTTTTTTTTAACTTAGTTAAGTTCAAACTTATTTAAACAATGGAATAATATTACATATTATTGTTTTTTCCTGCCATAAACTTCATAATACTCTGATATTTTGTCTCCACATCTACAAACGTGATCGATGAACATTTGAAATCGCCAGAAGTTAAGTGCAATGTGTTATTATGATTTTGTTGATGAATTGTTGTTTCATTTAAGAGATGTTCTGAGTCATCCAAGAATTTACTGGAATATAGATCTTAAGAACTTTGAAGGATCAAGAACATCGGTATCAATCAAAATATGTTTCCGTTTGCATATGTGAATGGTTAAGGGTCTGTGTCATAATCAAACAATAATAGGCTTAATAAACCACAGGTTAGGCTTATAAATCCTGAGTCTTTATTCGATGGAGTCATTGGAGCACCAAGAATATCCATGCAAATCTAGTTGAGAGTCTATGTTATTTTTAAAAACCCATCAATATACAACTTCAATCAGAATATTCTGCAGAACAACTATGCAGAAGACACAAATCTAACTTATCAGGATTTTGAGATAAAGAGAATTGATAAATTTTAATCAGTGCCCTCTAAGCATAAGCATTAGCATAGATGACCATATAATTCGTAGTTGCTACTCCGTGATTGACTGAAACAATCGAAATTGCTCAGAGAACCAATGAACGAGGCTTGGGATTGGATAACCACTCTCAATAACAGCGCCGACGTCGTCCTTACGGTCATCGAGGAGAGGAAGGCATATTATTGTGACTATCGTTGTTACTAGAGACCGAAATCACCTCTGCATCTCCACGGTTGACGAAGAAAGGATTTTTGTTAGTGGGAAGGGTTAAAAGATACACGATCAGGGTTCACCTTGGGTAAGTGATGCTACTCATGAAACTTTGATTTTGAATATAATTATTCTTGATACCGTAAATTCGGGTGTAATTGATCAGTAGGGTGAAATTGATCACCGTGTCACGAGATATTATTTCTTACTAATAGTGCGCCAAATTCATTGCAACCTATATTAAATAAACGGTGTTTGTCTTAAATAATGTATATTTGTGTTTAGTGAAGTTTTTTGTGCCACAGAATGTTCATTTTTATGAAAATAATGTAAAATTCCAGAATCAAGTTTGGTGTGAAATTGAGAGCCATCCATATACTTCTAGTTCTAAACAAGGAGTTGGACATGGTGTGAATCTGAAAGTTTGTGAGGATGCTAAAAATATATCTCCAAAACAGAGATATATTTTTATCTCTATCTTTATATACTATCAAAACTCTTACCAATTTGCTCGTTTTGTTGAAAATTTTGTTTTTCTGCTACAAAGTAGAGAAATCCTTTGGAAATTGCCTACATTTAGGCGTTTTTTGCAGTATTCTTGAAATTTAATTATTGATTATTTTCATAAATATTGTCTCGTTAAGAATTTGGCAAGCATATTTGAATTCAGGAGGCCCGAATTAAGTATGTAATGTTAATTTCAAAACTAACAATAATCACATTGACAAGTGATCAATTTCACCCCGAAATGGGATTCCACGATTTTTAACTTTAGAGCTGATTTTTGGCACTAATATCATATTTGTTAGAACATTTCGGTGCATGAGCCAATGAGGTTCACCGTCGTACATGTTTTCCTGCATTTAGTTGTATGGTATTGATAAAATTTAAGAAAGCATACCAAGAAAACAGTGAAAAATGATCAATTTCACCCGAAATTACGGTATGTTGAATATAATTGTTCTAATATCTTCATTATAAACGAAAACAAACGTATGTCGACACCTGTGGTGACGCGCTATTCAAAAATTGTATTTAATTAAAAAAATGGATATTTTTATTTTTAATCAGTGCCCTCTAGTGGAGACATTCTCGATTAGATTATTCGCAACAAGATTTGTATTACTCTGCTGAATAATTTTCCAGAAGGGGTAACGGAAGCCTTCCCTAGCCTAGTGGTAACATCCGTGGCTACAAAACTAAATCATGTTGAATATGTCTGGCCCATAACAGTAATGGAAATTTTCTTGACTTCTCTGGGCATAATGTATCATCGTAGCTGCCACATGATATACAAATGTGAAAATACCAATTCTGACTAAGAAAGCTGTTAGTCAATAACTGTTGAAGTGATTTTTGAACACTAAGCTGAGAAGCAGGTTGTGTCCCAGTTAGGATATAACGCCAATATGAACAAGATTTAGAAAGTAGCTTTTGATCAGCAGATTAACGTTACCGCGGACTTCTACCGTCTAGCTCATCAATATCTTGAAACATCAGTTGAATAGGTTGTATGACCAATTATGGTACCCCAAGACAATAAAAAAAAGGAACAACTTGAACCATACGCTAAAATTTGTTGGACCTTAAACCATAAGAGCTTTTCGAGTAATCCTTAGATTTGCAGTCAAATCCTCTATTCACATGTTAAATGTAGGTTGACTGGATGAAGTCAAAACTGCGTATATATGACCAGCGTCTTAAAAAAGAACTTTCAAACGAAGACTCATTCGAAAGTCCCATCTAAACACATTACACTGATTGAATCTTCGCGACCAGACTCATTATTCACTCTAGTTACGTCTGATCTGAATGTCCGATTGTTGTCTGCCACCGACAGCTGTATGATCGTCGTCTCTATCACTGCTCGTCTGATCGATAGACAAGCTAGCTTACCCAGCATACTGTCTCTGTGTAGCAGCTCGTAATAGACTGATTGATAGATAGGAGAGCAAGCGCACTCCCTAACGATGCAGTCAAAATGACAACGACGATGTCAATCTGCGCACAGCTATGTCAAACGACCGCCAGTCAAGTTCAGTGCACCTCCTCGGGGATTGCACTTGCCGTAGCGTAGTAACGTCTAGCGACTAGAACCACCTTGACCGAATTTTTCGTTGGCCCACACCACAAACAGCATCCATGATGCATGGTCAACCTCGTCGTCCGCCGGCGCGTACACACACGATACAGTCAATTAAGGACGTCCGTCGATAGTGAAGCGTCGTCGTTACTCTGAATGGGTAATTTGATTTTATGCATCACCCTGGGCCCCGAGGAGGAGGTCGCATTCGGTTGACAAAGTGTTACGAAACGTGCCTGATGCGTTGGCTCCGCGTTCTGTCGGCACCGGGTGTTCTAGTTTTTACACCCTCTACTCTGGTTACGGCGATCGTGAAAAGGCCCACGCAGTGCTTGGGCTTAGATCACCCTTTTCCGTCGTTGAAGGCGATTGGGATACTTTTCCCCGAATGTCGTTTCCCCGAATGTTATTTCACTGAACGCCAGTTTTCCGAATGATCCTTTTCTCCGAATAATCCGTTTTCCAGAAAAGTTAAGCTATCACACATATTACCAAAGTGTGCTGAAGTGTATGAAAATTTGACAATTATGATTGTCAAAAACTTTTCTGAGAAATGAACTATCGTGAAACTGGCATTCGGGAAAATTGCGTTCGGGTAAAAAAGCATTGATGCCAATTCTTTCCGCCGCCGGCAATGAAACCATTCTCACATCCGCGCTCACGAGAGCAAGATCGTTTCGTATGGAAATTATGCGTACGGTGACGAAGAACTCTACTTTTATGTAATTAACACCCCCATCCATTCAGCCGGGAGGGAAAAACTTTGCAAGAGGTCACGCCCTGCAGTACTGGCTTTGCAACGAGCTGTCGTTTATTATAATTGATTATAAATAGCAGCGTGCGCCGTCGAAGAGAGCGAGATGTTTGGCGTTTGGTTAGCCGGCGCTTCCGGTGCTTACTTGAACGGAGCGAAAGGGTACAGTAGGGTGGCCCTTTCTTGTGTGAAAACCCCACCTTCAAATATCTGAATTTATGGTTTAAAACCTATAAAATGTCAAAAATTGAAATTGAAATTTCAATAGAAAAATAAGCCGAATTTTAAAAAAGCGAGATTTTATATATTCATGTACACTCCCGTGCAAAAGTTTGGGTTCACCCCCTCAAAAACATACAAAAGTGTTCTGTCCATATCTCTGTGATTACACGTCCAATTGAAACTCTCTAAGCCGCATTCGAAAGGCAAAGAGTTAATCTTAATTCGTATGTATTTTTCCAAAAACATTCTTTGAACTTTGTATACTAAATTTTTATTTAAAGTTGTGACATTTTTCAAAAAACACGCTGTAAATTCATATCTAATTTCCTCAGCATTGGATCGACCAAAATTTTAAATCAAAGTGTCATTAGAATCGTAATCTTATATTCTTTGAAGAGACCCCACGAAATTTCGGCGGAAAAATCTGGAAAGTATTCAAAAGCAATGAAGCAGTCAGTCAAGTCATCGTGCAAAAGTTTGGGTTCACCCCTCAGTATGATGCAAATCGTGCAAAAGTTTGGGTTCACCTGAGCCGCACGCACATCATTTTTGTCTATATCTCTGCCATTTTTCAACCGATTTTAATAGTTTGAAGCTTTTATGAGCGCAAATAATGACGCGTACATGATTGGTTTGAGATTTCACAGATTTGAGTAAGTTCAGGTGAACCCAAACTTTTGCACGATGACTTGACTGACTGCTTCATTGATTTTGAATACTTTCCAGAAACTTTCGCCAAAATTTCGTGGGGTCTCTTCAAAGATAATAAGATTACGATTCTAATGACACTTTGATTTAAAATTTTGGTCGATCCAATGCTGAGGAAATTAAATATGATTTTTCAGTGTGTTTTTTGAAAAATGTTACAACTTTAAGTAAAAATTTAGTATACAAAGTTCAAAGAATGTTTTTGGAAAAATATATACGAATTAAGAATAACTCTTTGCCTTTCGAATGCGGCTTAGAGAGTTTCAATTGGATGTGTAATCACAGAGATATGGACAGAACACTTTTGCATGTTTTTTAGGGGGTGAACCCAAACTTTTGCACGGGAGTGTATGTCCGGCAGCTTTGTGAGTTTTGGATTTTGATTTTTATTTTTGGAAATCCCTATCCTTTTTCATTTTTTTCTTGAAGCCTCTCTTGATTACTGATTTTTGGCAATAATGAAAATTCAAGTTTCTACGCTACTTTTGAAAATATTGAATTTTTATTTTTTTTTCTGAAGTATATTTTATTTTTCGTGTAACTAACGGAAAACAGGTTTCAAATTATTTTAATAACATCAGGTTCTTAAAGATACGATTGTTTATGTTACACGTTAAATTTATTCCAAGCATTTGTAGGTTATATAAAAATAATTTTTTTTAATACAAAAAAGTTTCAAAAGTCATTAAAAACTTTCCTTATATGCGTGTTAGGAGCCGAGGTTTAAACCAAAACTAAAATCATTTCGATTACAAAGTTGCAAAGTGTACCCCGTCTAAAGGCGGGGTTGGCTATTAGAGGGTTAATTTTGGTGATAATTCAGCAGTTCCAACGCCTCAAAGTGGCAAATAAATTACGATTTGTTAGTTTCTGTTTTTTTCTTACTGCGTTTTTTTTTTTCATTCTTAAGAGGACCCCCCTAGTGCGCATACTACAATGTCATAATATTTGCAATTTATGCCCACATTCTAAGGCGGGTAAACAAAAACAGGCTATTTTAAGTACACATTGAGGCTGCGAAATGCATTGGTGTTTAAAATAGAATGTTATGAAAGCGAGTCACAATGTTTTCTGATCAGCACAAGTGTGAAAACCATGAAAACACGTTAATGATTTGTTAGATGGAAACGCAGTATTTATAAGATGCTTGTCTCAGTTTCTACTAAGTAGACTTGACTGCATCTTATTTTCTCGGAATATAAAACTGTTTTGTTCCAGGTACCTTATTGTGCTGATTGCTTCCTCTATACTTATGTATTTATTTATTTCTATATAATACGATAGACAATGTCTGATCTGGGAATTTATTGGATGGTCCCAATCCCAATCCCAATCCCAATCCCATCCCAATCCCAATCCCAATCCCAATCCCAATCCCAATCCCAATCCCAATCCCAATCCCAATCCCAATCCCAATCCCAATCCCAATCCCAATCCCAATCCCAATCCCAATCCCAATCCCAATCCATCCCAATCCCAATCCCAATCCCAATCCCAATCCCAATCCCAATCCCAATCCCAATCCCAATCCCAATCCCAATCCCAATCCCAATCCCAATCCAATCCCAATCCCAATCCAATCCCAATCCATCCCAATCCCATCAATCCCAATCCCAATCCCAATCCCAATCCCAATCCCAATCCCAATCCCAATCCCAATCCCAATCCCAATCCCAATCCCAATCCCAATCCCAATCCAATCCCAATCCCAATCCCAATCCCAATCCCAATCCCAATCCCAATCCCAATCCCAATCCCAATCCCAATCCCAATCCCAATCCCAATCCCAATCCCAATCCCAATCCCAATCCCAATCCCAATCCCAATCCCAATCCCAATCCCAATCCCAATCCCAATCCCAATCCCAATCCCAATCCCAATCCCAATCCCAATCCCAATCCCAATCCCAATCCCAATCCCAATCCCAATCCCAATCCCAATCCCAATCCCAATCCCAATCCCAATCCCAATCCCAATCCCAATCCCAATCCCAATCCAATCCCAATCCCAATCCCAATCCCAATCCCAATCCCAATCCCAATCCCAATCCCAATCCCAATCCCAATCCCAATCCCAATCCCAATCCCAATCCCAATCCCAATCCCAATCCCAATCCCAATCCCAATCCCAATCCCAATCCCAATCCCAATCCCAATCCCAATCCCAATCCCAATCCCAATCCCAATCCCAATCCCAATCCCAATCCCAATCCCAATCCCAATCCCAATCCAATCCCAATCCCAATCCCAATCCCAATCCCAATCCCAATCCCAATCCCAATCCCAATCCCAATCCCAATCCCAATCCCAATCCAATCCCAATCCCAATCCAATCCCAATCCCAATCCAATCCCAATCCCAATCCCAATCCCAATCCCAAATCCCAATCCCAATCCCAATCCCAATCCCAATCCCAATCCCAATCCAATCCCAATCCCAATCCCAATCCAATCCCAATCCCAATCCCAATCCCAATCCCAATCCCAATCCCAATCCCAATCCCAATCCCAATCCCAATCCCAAATCCCAATCCCAATCCCAATCCCAATCCCAATCCCAATCCCAAATCCCAATCCCAATCCAATCCCAATCCCAATCCCAATCCCAATCCCAATCCCAATCCCCAATCCCCCAATCCCAATCCCAATCCCAATCCCAATCCCAATCCGAGTAGGGTCCTAAAGATTTTGATAAAATCTTGTATTTATCTTAAAAAATACGATTGATCAGATTCTTCCAATTACTTTGGCCTTTTTTCTGCTAAAATAACGGCTTTATCATATTTAAACTTAAAATTGAATCGAAGTTTCAACTATTCCCATCACTATTAAGTCCACAAACATGTGACAAAAATGCCACAGGGGTTTTACTCGTTAACATGGAGGTTGTTCCTATCCAGCGTTGATAACCTTCCAGATTTATCTGTAATATTCCAGATTTTGGGGCCTATTCTACAATAACCTGTAAGATCCAGATAAAATTTGGAAATGAATTTGTAAGGTTTTGTGAATAATTTGTAAGGTCTTTCATATACGTCATAGGAGACCCATGATAGAGAGGTCTACAATCAAGCTGCACGATCAATCTTACATCAGTCAATTTCCTCAGAATGAAAATGTATCGATGTCATTTTAGCTTTCGGTCAACGTCAATCCAACAAGGAAGTGAATGCTTGGCAGCATATCTGTTTATGTTTGCTTTCTCATAGCAAAAAGAAGCAATGTTGTGACAGCTCTCATAACAATCAAAGAAAATTTTGTCAACATTACACTACTACGCCGGTAATTAGGCATTTCACGGCGAAATTCTCTCTTTTTCGCTCTTTAACGAAACTTGAAAATAATGGTACCAGTACCTGTCAACTTTGACACGAACTGGCACCGTTGTTTTTAGATTTCCCGGAGGAGGGAAAGAGAGCGATTTTCTGATGACGTCACCGTGCAATTGTCAATTTCAGACGGTGCACGGAAAACAAAATTCACCCAAAATTTAGTTTCAAACCAAGCGGTATGGCAAAACCTCAAAACCGTAAAACATGTATTTGTATTTGATCCAATGAAAAACTTTTGAAAAATGAGTAAACATGTGTTTCTGACCTAAAATTCAGCTTTTGAATTGAAATATTGACAAGGCTTTTGAATCCTACTCTTATTACAATACAAATAATAATTGCAATCGTTTCGAAATTCAATCAGTTCACTCATCACTCAACCATACTCACATAGGTAGCCCTCGAGCACCGCAAGGGTCAACGGTAATTAACTTCTTTGCCCCCATGCACTACCCTCACCAGGATCGAAACAATTAACGATTCACATTTCGCGAATTGCAACCCCAGGCACGATCGCCATGTTTGCGTACACCATTTGCACCTTATCTTCGGCGCCCCGTGTCACAGCTTGACAGGTGTCCCTTGGCGACTTGTCATACGGCTGATGATCGTGTCGAGTGATCATCATCGCGTGAGAGAACCGTTCGTTTTTATGCGCTAGACTTGCCGGGATTAACTCTATTAGGGTAGGTGTACCAATTATGAATTCTATATTGCTCGTTCGGGGCTATGGAATTCGGGTTAATGGTAATTTCGGAGTAATTGCGTTCGGAGTTCCTCGTTTGTTCTCACTAGGCAACAAATATTCATCGATTGAAGTAGTTTACAGGAATTAGACATAAATTTCGGCACACCGGGGCAAGTTGGAACGTTTTTATTTTTTCAAAGTTGTGCTTTAAGGAGTTCTAATAAAATCAAGAAATGAAAAAAATCAAATCTATCTGCGGCTTGTATGATTCCACGTAAATGCTTACTTATATAAAATAAATAACTTTACATCACAGTTTGGAAAAGATTTTTTTTCTAAATATTTATTTTGGCTTTGCGTTATTTCAACTTGCAACCGTCCTTTGGGCTGAGCTGGAATGCTCCTCCATGAGTGGAATATTTTTAAAGGAAAATTCGGTAACAGTACGGCTGTTAATTCAAGAATCAGTTCAATTACTATATCGCAAATGCAATAGGGGGATGTTGTGGAAAGGTGATGGACTCAAAAACATGTTTTGGCTATGAGAGACAGATTTGTTGAGTACCAAAAGTTAAACTATACAACTTCAACTACAGTGTTGGTGTACATTTGTTACTAACTTGAAGTAATGGTTGTAAATTCAAAATAAGAACTTACATATTACTGATGTTTAATTAATAATACATTTCAGCTTGTACATCTTAGCGTGAGTTATTTAAAACCTTAAAAACAAAACCAAGCTGTGGAGTCTGCCATACGTGTAAAAAATGATGTAACAATATTAAATAAATGTCGAAATTCAATGAAATACATTCTAATAAAAAAGACAAATCAATGCAATGCTCCCACATTATTTGCGTTGTTTCTTCTTCTTCGTCTTCTTACTATCCTAAATCTTCTGCAGTTTATCCATTGCTTCTGGTGATATTATAACTTCGGCTCCGTTACTGACTCGACGTCTTTTTGATTTGACCTGAACTGGGTCTGGCTTTATATAGTCCAGTGACATAGCCTTGAAAGATTTTTCAGCCATCCAACTGTTTCAGATGCATTTTCCTTTAAATATGATCAGAGGAGGGAGCTTATGCCCAGCAGCTCTGCTACCCATTAGTATCGTAAAATTTTCCCTGCCAGGATCAGCAGTAACTCTGTGTGCGGCCTCCTCCAACTACTCTCACACGATTCGGATCCAAGCGAAAGCTTGTTTCGTCAATATTGCAGATTCTCTCGGGAGGGACGTTGCGGATGACATCTTGGAGTAGCTCGAAATAGTGACATATTATGATTGGATATGCGGCTCGTTTTCCAGTAACTTCCACAGATTGTGGCCTCTTTTGGGACAAACTGTGTCGCAGATTGCAGTTCAAGAAATAATCATCTCCCGGAATGTTGTCCTTGAATGGCGTCTTGATGCGGTTTTTCTTCGGGAAATGTTCCATGGTGAAAATTATTTCTTTTTTGCTCAAACCGTAGTCCCACTTCTCCACAGTTTGGATGTTAGATGTCATTATTGATTTAACCTCGATGGGAAGGGCAGTAGATCGTCCTCTTGAACTGCTCTTAACCAAAGTCGAAATAAAGACCTCAATGTTCCTTGTAGTTGCCCTGTTGTAGTGTTATGGCACATAATGTAATAAAGCAAAATCTACACAGTTCGAACAAAACGTATAAATTTCTGAGACATATAATGCACATAATTGGAGCGTGGAGTATCATGGATATTTACATGACATATCATGTAAACTTGAATTATATGTCATGTAAACCAGCAGGATCCTGTGTGATTACAAGACATATAATATATTTTTACATGATTTCAGACTTAAATTTACATGACGTCATGGTTACATAGCATAAATGAAGTTTACATGACGTGTAAACTTCATTATTTTTAACAGTGTAGAACGCCGTGAAAAGTGTACTGCGATCTGTCAAACTTGGGTACCTTTTGCAGAACCAAGGGACCAAATTCACTACTAGAAGCGGTACCCAATCTGAACCCGAGTGGGACGCACCTGTCTTAACCCCACCCGCATAATTATAAACCATACTTCTACTGTCTCCCATTCTATCCACAACAATTTACAATTTAAAATAACAATAAACCAACCGTACCGTGGACAGTTTTTACAGTTTGACAAATTGTAATTGAGCAAACTACCATGTGGGGAATAGGCGGTTAAGTTATGTTACCATTTAAAAACGCCGATTTTGTCGAACAAAATTTTTACATTACAATTTGTCGAACGGTTCAAATACCATCCATTTTTTGATCAATCTACTGTACACCAAACAGGTAGAGAATGGTTGACCCATATAATTCAAATTGAAATTAATACTGTATATGTAATTGTCATTTTACAGTGCGATATAGTATTTAACCCAAGATTTACCCCTCTTGTGATTGAACAATGAAAGATGAGTTAAATAATTTTTATGCATATTTATTTACATTACCATAATATACACGTAATTCCTTTTTCGGATAATCCATTACTACTTTTGCCGTTCCAATTTCTTGCTGTCTCAGTGAGAAAATTGCGGGGACATCCGGGTCTGATGGTTCCATTTTTGGATTACTGCAACAACTCACCCTGGAAGGAACGAAATGTTGCCCCGTTAGAGTTTAGATTCAACTCAATAATACAATATATTTTACTCACCAATGAATTTCGGATGTAAAACAGGCCACTTGGGATTCGGATGTTATCGTCCGGACAACGGGAGAAGCTTTAAAGTGCTAGAATAACGATTCTTGTTTCCGCACAATTTTCATTTTTCAATTCAAAACAGACAAAACAAAAGCCACTCTAAAACAATTCTATGCAACTTCATGGTTTGAACGGTAGTAAAATATATTTCTATTTTCATCAAATTTCCACCCATATTGAACGAAAATGTTTAGAACAAAATAACAATTGTGTTGTTTCATATTGTTTTAGCAGAAATACTTTGAAATACGGAAATATTTCGATCAGTTTTTTGAATTGTTACTACCATCGGTGTGCTATTTTTTAAGCGTGCGCCGCTAGATGAGGAAAATTTTCGCTCACAAACACAACAGCGTACCACTGTTTGCGAAACTGTTTAATAACTGTTGTATATGGTAAAATACATATGTGTTTGTGTATTGCAACGATAAATTCAACAACAATTTCTCAATCGGTCCAGTCATAGTTTTACCATTTCTGGGGGGTTTGAATTTCTGTATAATTTCACAATGTCTGTACAGTATCTAATATTGTTACTGTTTGGCATGGTTTACGCAAACCATTTTAAAAAGTTCAAATTCTTAGACTAAATACAGTTCAACATAAAAGCAACTGTTTGTTGTACACTAACCTTACCAGATACAAGTGATTAATTGTTTTGAATGTATGGCGAATTGTGATTTTCTATGCGGGCACTTACTCCTCTAACGTGCCGAAAAAAAATTGGTTTGGATATGCCGTAGAACCGTGCTGATTCTGCTAGCGTCATCGTTTTGTCCAGCACGGTTACTACAGCGACAGCCTATGCTTCCTTTGAATATTTTGAGGTCGTTTTTCCGACGTAATTCCTTACCATGATGGATTGTAGAACAAAATATGCAACTCAGTATTGATAATCAAATCATTTCAACTTGTCCCTATGCATGCATTTCTCTTTGCCCCATGGGGTGAAAAAGCATGGGGTGAGTTGAAATGTCCACGATGCAAGACAGTGAACTATTCTTTCACGGATTGTTTGTTGCCACTAGATTTCTTTAACACTTATTCATTACTTGACGCACAGTTTGGGAGAAATTAAGGTAGAATTCAAGTTTTTTCTACTTTTTACACGCGATTACTAAAATTTTCGATCGGATTTTACGAAGAATTGAAAGTAAACAAAACAGAGGAGCGCGTTTAGGTGTTTGAAACAACCGGTTATAACAGTCAGCTGGTGCGTTTAGTGCAACTGATTTGTAAGGAAACAAATACAGACCCAGAATTCGTTTCCGGCAAGAATTAGGGCTTCCGTTTCAACTTTCCTCGCATTTCAACTTGCCCCGGTGTACCTTATGGGTGTTAGCAGTTTTCCTGACAAGCGGACTTATGCGTGATGTAATATATCGAAAAGTTTGTTTTTCAAAATGTATTGCATCATGATATCCGGATCCTGATCTTGGCACATTTGATTCACTTCGGCAGTGGGGCTTTTTGAAAGCTACAGAGCTCATATTTGGTCACAATATGCGTCGTACTGACAATTTGGCCGAGAAAAACAACCCATGGCAAAGTGAAGCAGGCAATTTCAAATTTTTGTATGAGCCGTAACGCTTGAGCCTACTGCCCCCTCTCCCTAGAGCGTTACGTAATTTCTGAACGACGCCTCATGGAAGTTCCCAAGAGATTATGCACCCTATGCTGTTACAAGACCTAATTTATATCAAAACCAAATAGTTTTATCATTACCTGTGAATACAAGCCGTTATACTCTAGCGGAACAACACTATTGTTATAATTGGTACTATAATTACAACTAGCACTTCTACCCTATACGTGAAGATGTCACCCTCTGACCGGGGTCGTTAATTATCGGGTAGAGTTTGCGATTTTTCTTTCCTCGTTGTCAAACGTTTTTCCCCCTAGGGGGATCTTATGATTGATTGATGGGGGTTCCTCGTTTTGCTGGTAGGCATTATAATAATTCCATGGAAATTATCGCTCTGGGAATCGTAGAAGGGAATGCATATTGGCGAGTTGGGATAGAAGAGTTATGAATAAAAACGAGGCAGGGCAAAACGGTGAACGATTGATGTACGATTGTGTCCTTGAAGTGAGCGAAGGGAACGAGTTTCGTTGAGATCAAAGCGGAGATGCATTCTGTTGGGATGACGACAATGTTAAAAATAGTCAATTATCAATCATTGCATGGGTCATCACGGGAGCATAGGCTTCTGTTGGCCCGTTCCCTCTTTTTGTTTTAAATGACTAATGAGGAAGTATTCTTCCAATTATTACATTCATTTTTCATGTCTAGGAGTACAACACACGCTGTTTACGACTCCATCTTTTCAAAACATCCATCGATCCAAAAACGCACTTAGGCCAGCCCAAAACGGTTTCTAAGAATCGACCATCATTGAATGTCTATTGCCACTTTTGTCATACTCGACAATAACCGGAGAATGTAAACATGTCTTCCTCGTGCCATTCGAATAATCAAAAACCGAAATGGATATGTATAATAACGAACTAAACAACAACAACAATCGATGGGCCCTCAATCAACCGATTTGTTCCTACAGACAATAAAATGTCTAGGAAAGCATAATCATTTGCATAATTTAATATTTCCCGCGACCCTCTCCCATCCCGTACAACTCGATCGTACAATGATCGTATGCCTTGGATGTACCAACAACAATGAGACACACTTTTGGGGAGACTGAGGCCGATGACAACGACGACGCACAGTGGTAGAAGGCGACAGCAAGTTAATTTGCTCCAAACTGACTTGCAAAAATTGACTCGCAAAAAGTCAAACCTTTTTGTCATTGGCGACTTTAATGCCAAACATCGGTCATGGAATAATTCCGAAAGTAATTCCAACGGCTGGATTTTATTTGATGAGTGCTCTTCAGGATATTTCTCAATTCAATACCCTGATAGCCCTACGTGTTTTTCCTCTTCAAGTAATCCATCTACGATTGATTTCGTCTTAATCGACTCTAGTCATCTTTGTAGCCAATTAGTTACTCATGCTGATTTTGATTCTGATCATGTCTCTGTTACATTTCAAATATTCTCAATCCTATCAGCTCCACTTTCAATTATTTTCGAGCCGACTGGAATATATTTGAAACATTTATTGACTCTAATCGTGATGTTAACATTTCTTTACAAACAAAATTTGATATTGACAATGCTCTTGAAACTTTAACAAATTCCATTGTTGAAGCTAGGAGCATTGCAATTCCAAAATGTGAAGTAAAATTTGAATCCGTGATTATAGACGATGATCTTGAACTCTTGATCCGTCTTAAAAACGTGAGGGGAAGGCAAATTCAAACCCACTCGCGATCCTGCTATGAAAATTGTATGGCAGGATTTGCAGAAAGAAATCAAGAAACGTTTTTCACAATTAGGAAACAAAAATTTTGAAAATAAGATTTCTCAATTGGACCCTGGCTCTAAGCCCTTTTGGAAATTATCTAAAATTAAATAAAAAAAACTTAGAAGCCAATACCGGCATTGAAAGAGGAAAACAAATTATTATTGACTAATTGCGATAAAGCTCAAAATGTTATCATGCAGTTTGAAAGCGCGCACAATTTTAATTTAGGATTTACTAGTCCAATTGAAAATCAAGTTACTCAGGGCTTCGAAAATATTCTCAATCAAGAGAACGTTTTCGAAAATTCCTGGGAGACTGATTTGGAAGAAGTGAGAACTATTATTAAAAAAAAAAAAATCAAAAATATGAAAGCTCCTGGCGATGATGGAATTTTCTACATCAACAACAAGAAACTTTCAGAAAGTAGCTTATCATTCTTAGTTGATAAAGGTATTTAACAAATGTTTCCAATTAACATATTTTCCTGACAAATGGAAGAATGCCAAGGTTGTACCAATTTTGAAACCGGTCAAAAAACCTGCAGAAGCTTCCAGCTATCGGTCAATCAGCTGGCTTTTCTCTATCAGTAAACTATTTGAAAGGGTCATTTTGAACAGAATGATGGTCCACATCAACGAAAATTCAATTTTCGCCAATGAACAGTTTGGATTCCGCCATGGACATTCGACCACTCATCAACTTTTACGTGTAACAAATTTGATTCGTTCCAACAAATCTGAAGGTTATTCTACTGGTCTTGCTCTTCTACACATAGAAAAAACATTCGACAGTGTTTGGCATGAAGGCTTGATTGTAAAATTAAAAAAACTTTAATTTTCCAACATACATTGTTAGAATAATTCAAAGTTATCGGTCAAATCGTACACTTCAGGTTGATTATTAGAGCTCTAAGTCTGAAAAACTTCCTGTAAGAGCTGGTGTTCCTCAAGGCAGCATTTTGGGACCAATATTATACAATATTTTCACATCTGACTTAACTGAGTTACCTCAGGGATGTCAAAAATCATTGTTTGCGGATGGCACACCATAGGACGAAGTCTGCGTTTCATCTGCAGTCGATTGCAAAACAGTTTGGATATTTTTTCTTCATACTTGCAAAAATGGAAGATTTTTCCTAATGCTTCCAAAACTTCAAATAGATGAAGTTAAGTATCTTGAACTGCATACCAAAATTTGTGAATGATCAAACTTGTTTGCCATTTTGGACAAATTTCTAGATTTTGTCCGTCTTCTGTATAAACTCCCATCACTGTGCGACGACGAGACATACGGACGACGACTTCATCGAGCATCGAGTCTGACCGAGACCAAGACGGACGGAGTCGTTTCCCGCCTTGGCATTGGACTCTTGGCGCGCTCGCGGTACTCGTAGTCATTTTCATGTTAATGATGCATTCAAATCGAATTGTCTTCCACACCACCGATGGATGCACACGACGACGACGACGATGACAACATGAAAACGAGGCTTGGTTGGAATTAGATTTTCTTCTTCAAGTCGTTCAAGCTTCAGAACCCCTGAGCAAACGACAATGTACAGTGGCCGCACTCCATGCAAATGTTGTTGGCTAAAACTACAAATTTAATTCAAATCCTTCAAAATTTCTAATTCATTGACAAAACATGGTTATTGAAAACAATTTTATGGAAATAGTCACTGAAACAAAAAAAATCGTTCTGCATTTGCTATCCATTACTTAGGAGCAAAGACTAAATGCAAGAAAAAAAGTGTCAGAATCCGCAAACTTAATTATTTTGACTTTTCTCCAGCTTTGGGCCACTGCGCAACGGGAGGAACAAATTAGTCAATGGTACTTGTTTGCTCGTTTCTTATGGGTCTCTGTCTTTTCACTTCTTGGGTTCTCCGAGAGCATGGCTCGCAAGCTGGGTGGGCGCAAGCTATTACCATTCATTTGCGCCGCGCGGATTGAATATGCCATCAATGAATCAGCTGAACGGAGCGGAAAGGAGGCTGTTGCATTTTGTGCTGGAATGTAAATATGCATTGTAAAGGGATATAGCACCAAATGACCAGCATAATGGGAAATGGAGGGCACAATCTTTCTACTGGAGAGTTCAAAAAACGCATAATGGTAATCAGTGCATAGACATCTAATCTTGGATAATTGTTTGAGAAAAGCATATTGCTACTGAATTGTAAAAGATGCTTCGGAGTCGTAGTCCTTTCGTACCATCTTGATTCATATTACGGACACTTAAGGACTCAGGGAAATATTCCCCAACATAGAGCATACAAAATAAATCATTCTGTATGATTCCTTAGCGCTATCGAGCGTCGGAAGCCCTTTATTTTCGAACGATGGGTGAAGAATACGCTTCCGCAACTTCAATAATTTTAAATAAATCAAAATGTATGGCCTTTTCATGATTCTTATTCCGGACGCTTCTTCACTTTTGCCTCATATTCCGGACACTTTGAATCGAATTCCGGACAGCTCATGATAATCATTAATGGAACAGTCAAATCATCAATCGAAATCGTTAAACCACCAAAGAGACATCTAAGGTAGTTGGGCATTATAAATTTTCAAAGATATTTATGGAAAAAATTTACTAAAACAAGCCTTGAAATTGAGAACTTTTTAACAGCAAAACTTGAAACATTTCGCGTGAAATGTTTCCCATACAAAGTAGAGTGTCCGGAATTTGAAGCTGTCCGTAATATGAATCAAAACGGTACATTTTAATATCGCGATGCCTCAAAATGTATTTTCAATCTTTTGGATATAAAATTTCAAAAAATAATATTTTAACAAAAATTGAATTGGAGTGGATTTGTTTAAAATTTTCTTCAAATGTTTTTACACTATTTTGCAATGGTGTCATTTTAATCAGTTGCATAACTTCGAAGGACACGTGCTTAACCCGTTGGAATGTACGGCGGATAATATATCTCGAGTTTGTTAAGAAAGGACGCATTTCCAATTCGTCTGGCAATCATAATTCACCAGCCCAACTTCGTTCAAATTCCGCAGACAAATGAAAGCGAAAGCATTGTGTCTCCGGTAATAAATTTATGAAAATGTTGATCGCTGAATGGACAAAGTTTTTCCCCTTTTTTCTGTCCTGGCAAACCACGGCATAAATTACAATCATAGTTGATCGCACGCAGGCAGCTGACTTCACCGTGGATGAGAAATATACGTGCGAAGGTTCAACTTGGCCATTAATAAATCAATTTATTCAATTTTTCCTGTTGAGGTTGAGGAGCGTTCCATGAAACTTTGTTGCTCCCAATCGTCATCGTTAACGCATATCGGTGGTTTAGTCGTTTTAACTATATGGAGGTCTTTGAATCCATTTGCGTACACAATGATATCTTGAAGTCTTTTGACTTACATTTTTACCCATTTAGGCTCATAATAATATGTTCTGTCAAGATTTGAGCCCAACGACTTTTTGAAGATATCCAAGAGCTTCTTTGAGCCTAAAAATAGCGTAACCAGTGATTTTTTTTTTTTTTTTTTGCAGAATAGTGATTATGGCTGATGTCCATTAGAGCTATTCAAAATTTAAAAACGTTTAAGAGTCCAATCTCCGATATAGGGGGAGATCCCCCAGTACCGGACACTTAAGCCACTAAATTCATACTTCGAAAAATATTGGTATTATGAGCTCGTGTTACCCATTTATGATAAATATTATCATTTTTATAGTGTATAAAAATAAATTTGAAAATATAAATATGAATTTTGACATTGCATTTTGATGATGTATTTTAGTACCAAATTGATCGATCTTGAAACGTGGCACCCAATACCGGACACGATCTGAAAATGCGTCGAATTCTGTAAATTTGAACATCATTGAATGTGTTTACTATAGGAATAGTATACAATTGCCAATTCAATGCATTTGCAACATTTACAAGAACAATTTGAGTTTTTCTTAGTTTACAAGATGTTCATCAAAATCCTCTTTCATATATGATGAAAAATAGCACATTTTACGATGTTGTTCTGAATGTTCATTCTTCTCAATTTTATCGCATGTTTGATACCATGATCGACGGAATCCATGAAAAATGAATGTATTTTGAGACACTGGTGCAATAATTACAAAGATAACATATGTCCCCCAGTTTTCGGACAGCTTGATTTGTTATATATATAACAAATCAAGCTGTCCGAAACTGGGGGACAGAAGGTGCTTAACCCAAAATTGTAATTTGTTCGTATTTGGTTCAATTATGGTACAAAATACATTTATACTATCAAATTAGGATTATTTTCGAACATGCTTGCGTGATCCAAAGTATTTTTTCATATTCAAAATAATTACTAAAAAGGCTCAATATTAAGGCGATACGTCAATTTTTTTAAGATTTTCAAACTTTTCTACTTTTTTAAAAAGGCATGCATATTTCAAGGATGTGTTATTCTACGCAAACATTAGTCTCCATAATAGCTTTCTTTCCTTCTAATACACCATCTTGATTGGACCATGATTTCTCAATTTTTTGGCTGTCCGGTACTGGGGGATCTCCCCCTATTCTTACCCATAAAAATAGTGTTCTGTGAAATTTTCAGCTTTCTATTTGGTGAAATTAAGGTGGCCCAAAGACAAAGTAGGTTCATATGGAAATTACTATAAAGAAATTTGGAATAATGTGCCAAACATTTTTATAGCGAAAACTCATTCTTCAAGCCTTAATTTTTAGGGCGATTCATTTTAGAGCGATAATTGTTTAAGGTTAGAATATTAAACTTCAAATCTATGATTAGTAGACTTCAAATCTATGATTATTAGACTTCAAATCTATGGGAGTAACGAAATACATTTTTTGAAGTTTATGAAGAACACTTATTGGTCTACAGACTCATTAACACCTGTACTCCCAACCCCCTTCAGAGAGTCGGAAGTGCAACTTTGACCATGCATATCTTTCTAGTTTTCGAAGCGATTTTCAAACAATTTTCAGCAATGGAACCGGACACTATTCAAGATTGATGTTCATCTTTGGGTTTTTGAAATACATGCGTTTACCCAAAGTTATTAAACAAAAGGCACTTTCTAGTTTTTTTTTAAAAAACGCATTTTTTCACTAATTCAACAATTAAGCGAAATTTAAAGCGATGGCATCTACTTTTTTCTACATTAATTTGCTTGATTGAGTGTATTGAATATATTTGAGAAGAAATTCAAATTTTTGACTACACACAAAATTTGTTTAACCTAAAACATTACGAAAAACCATATTTTTTGACCCGTTTGCCTGTAACTCAAAATTCAAAGCGATGACATATAGTTTTTCGACATGAAATTGGTTGTAAAATCCAAGTGAACATGTTTTAGTAAAAATAATCATTTCCGAAAAAACTCAACATTTATTTTACCCAGAAAACCACACAAAAAAACGTATTTCTTGAGCTTCTTTGTCTGTAAATCAAAATTGAAGGCTATGACATGTAGTTTTTTTTTGACACAAGGTTACTAGAAGAGGTCAACTGAATATTGTAGAGTAGTAAAATAAATTTTTGAACACACTTTCCAGTGTTTGTACGTCTGTAAATTTAAACTCAGGGTTACGACATGTAGTCTTTTCGGCCATAATCTAATTTCAGAAGTCAAGTGAACATGTTTTAGTAGAAATTGAAATTTTTGATTACACTAAAAATTTTATTTAACTAAAATATTACGAACACCCTATTGATTGGACCCGTTTGCCTGCAACTCAAAATTCAAATCGATGACGTATAGATTTTCCGACATAAAATTGATTGTAAAAGCCAAGTGGACATGTTTGAATAGAAGAATGAATTTCCGATAAGACTCAAAATTTATTTAACCCATAAACTACACGAAAAACTTATTTCTTGAGCTTTTTTGCCTATGAATTATAATTGAAGGCTATGACGTGTAGTTTTTTCGGCACAAATCTCAATCAATACGCTCTCCCGTGAGAGCAAACCCATTAGAGATCTGCTTTGCAAATCTCACGCTTAAGATTTTGATGATTTGGAATCAAAATATCAAGCGTGAGATCAATCAACTCAAACCGTAAAAAAATATTCAACCGCAAAACTCGTCAAAGACTCGTAAAACCCGGATGTTTTTGTTTACATTAGAAAGGATTACTATAATTTTACCAGACTAACACTAAATTATTGCCGTGTGTGAGTAAATAGAGGAAATACGAGACAATGAGTCAAAAAGGTGAGCCAACTCATCCATGATGTTTTGACTGCTGAGTTGCGTGATTGACAACTCGCGCATGACAAATCTCAAGCGTGAGTTATGAGAAATTGAGTTTTTCACAACACTGACATTGAACTTCAAGTCAAGTGAAATTTTTCGAGAAATAAATTGAAACTCGAGAAATAAGTTGTTTATGTTGATTTGTAGGTAAAACCATTTTAAGTGTAGTCAAATTTTTCTATTTAACAATATTCACTTCACCTCTGCAAGTAAATTCATGTCGAAAAAAGCTAAAGAATTACGTTTTTTGTGTGGTTTTCTGGGTAAAATGAATTTTTAGTGTTTTAGGAAATCATTTTTTCCACTCAAACATGTTCACTCGACTTTCACAATCAATTTAACGTCGAAAAAACTATATGTCATCGCTTTGAATATTGAGTTACAGGCAAACAGTTCCAGAATTTAGGGTTTTTCGTAATATTTTGGGTGAAAAAAACTTTCAGTGTAATCAAAAATTTCAACTGTTCCTTTGACTTCTACAATCAAATTAAAGCATAAAAAATTATATATCACGGCGTTGAGTTTTTATTTGTAGACGAAATAAGATGTTTATGATATTTTGTAGGTAAAAACAACTTTGAGGTGTAGCCAAACATTTATTTTTCTACTCTACAATATTCACTTGACCTCTGCAAATAAATTTATGCCGAAAAAACTGCACGTCATAGTTTCAAATTTTGATTTACAAACAAAAAAGCACAAGAAATACGTTTTTTGTGTGGTTTTCTGGGTAAAATAAATTTTGAGTGTTTTCGGAAACTATATTTTTTTCTCCAATATGGTCACTTGATTTTCACAATCAATTTAACTTTAAAAAAAACTATATGTCATCGCTTTGAATATTGAGTTACAGGCAAACGGGTCCAAAAAATCGGGTTTTTTTAGTTATATATTAGTTAAAATAAATTTTAGGTGTAGTCAAAAATTTATTTTTCTACTCTACAATATTGACTTGACCTCTGCAAGTAATTTCGTGTCAAAGAACTGCATGTTATTGCCTTTAATTTCAATTTACAGACAAAAAAGCTCAAGAAATACGTTTTTTGTGTGGTTGTTTTGGTAAAATAAATTTTAAGTGTTATCGGAAATAATTATTTTTTCTCAAACATGTTCACTTGACTTTCATAATCAATTTCATGTCGAAAAAACTATATGCCATCGCTTTGAATTTCGAGTTACAGGCAAACGGGTTTTGAAAAATAGGGTTTTTCGTAACATATTAAGTAAATGAAATTTTGGGTGTAATCAAAAATTACTTAAAAATGTTCACTATACTCAATCGAAATTGTGGAAAAAATGTGTTTTTCAAAAAACTATGAAGTACCTTTTGCTTTTTTTTTTCAAAAATGAATATCAATCTTGAATAGTGTCCGGTTGCATTACTGAAAAAATTTTGAAAATCGCTTCGAAAACGACAGAGATATGCATGTTCAAAGTTGTACTTCTAACTTTTTGTGGACCCTTGGTAGTTGGCGTAAGTTTTCACCCCCTTGGTAGAAGAAGAGGTAATATATTTTCTGCCATGTTTTCAGTTCCGGAGCTTGACAGGATAATCTTATCATAAGTGTACTCGGAGTATCTGAATTTGAGTATATTCTACTGAATTTAAGTACGACGACTGTTTAAAGTTATCCAAAAACACCTGTGAGTACAGGACTTCATATCTACAAGTGCGATCAAAGACTTCTTGAAGATTTATGAACGACATGTGTCGCCATATATATTAATGAAAATGTTATCTGTCCAATTTTGAGTTGCCATCATTTATGTCGGTATGTGAAAATTTAAAAACTTTGTGAAAAATCTATCAAGCTCTAAATTTCAAGCATTTTTATTTAAACAGTTCCTTTGCAGTTTATTTGGACTATTTCATGAAAACAACATCAATCAAGTGGCCGCATTTATTGGTCGTACTCGTCAATGGCCCAAGAGTTTCTGGCATACACTTGGCTTTTCATATAACTCCATAACATTAAGTCAGGGGGGTTAAAATCAGGATTCTCAAATGCAAATCATATTTCCTTTCTTGTTCATCAGATGTCCATGAAACTTCACATAAACTGAACAATTTGATTGCATTTAGACATGGAACGCCGTCTTATTGAAGCCAATACCTTTTTCACGAATTTGCGGGCAGACATAATGTGTCAACATCCAAAGATACCGTTTTCCAACGACAAAAATTGACACAATGATGGCACGAACGTCGGCCCAAACAGTTACTATTTGGTCATGGAATGGCGTTTCATGGGTCTCAAATAGATTTTCTGTTCCTTAAATGTGGACTTTTTGGTTTTTCAATGACAAAGGATGGTGCCTGTTGACCAAGACAATTCTTGTACCTTTTTGAACTACTTCACATTTCAGGGAAACGGGTCATTCGGAGAAATGGCTTTCGGGAAAAAGTGTTATTTGGGGAACTGACGCTCGGGGAAACAACATTCGAGGGAAAGTAGCACAATTGTTAATGGTAATATAAGATCTATAGTCAACCCTCTCTTATTCGATATTTCAAATCTCGGTATCGAGTTGGAGAATCATAGTGACCATTGTTGATCAACTGAATAAGACCTTTTCGCCTGAAAACTTATAAGCTCGGAAGTGACACCTTAGATGGCACTAGTGGGCAAACATTTTATTCGTTTATAGTTCAGTTTAATGATTAAGTATAATCATAAGAATAGAAGACCGTCCAATTCGTAGTTACTACTCCGTGATTGACTAGAACAATTGAAATTGCACAGAAAACCATTTTTTTAAGGCACTCCGTGCTTGTGGCCACTACTGTGCCGGAATCAGTTTATCTGTATCTTCCTTACCGATACAGTTCTATTTTTAGCTAATCTATATTTACACTGCTTTCACTCTCTTCTGCTCTTTTGTTGCTCTCACACCGAGCAGGTAGGAGAGTGCACTGCTGTTGGTCCAATCGATTTCCATAAGCCATAGTCCATTGCTCTTGCGGTGGTTCGTTTTGCCGTGTTTGTTTGAGGCTAGCTGCCTGCGAAGTGGGTCAGTTTGTCTCAGTCACCATCTGATACTGACGGAGGATGGATGTGCTCCCCTAAGCACGGTCCTCCGTGCGGCGTCTTCTGGTGGCTGGACGGGTTATTTTTTTTTGGAGGGGCTGGGAATTGAATCCATGACCTTCCGCTTATGAAGCGAAAGCGTAACCTCAAGGCTACGGACCCCCCTAAAAAAAAAAACAATTTTATACCTCAGTTCGTTGATTAGAAGACAAAGTTGGTGTCTTCGACAAAGTTAAAGCATTAATTGAAATCTGTTCGCTTAAACACTCAATAAGTTAGAAAAACTTTTCATTTCCTTATATCTCAGTTAAGTTTTGATGTACAAATTTGGTGTCTCCTACAAATGTGTTCAAGATATCTATTTGTGTAAAACTTATTAGTTCAGAAAACAATTCCCGGGTGGCGCAAGTGGGCAAACATTCTATTCGCATATTTATCAATCCAGTAATTGATTACAAATTTGGTGTCTTGGACAAAGTTGTTCACCTATTTAAGATCTATTCGACTAGAAACTTATTGATTCTGGAATAACATTTTATTCGTTTGTATCTCACTTCAGTGACTAGATACAAAGTTTTTTTTTTTAAGAAAAAAAAGTTGGTGTCGTCGACCAAGTTGATCAACTAAATGAGAACTTTTCGTTTAAAATCTGATTGGTTAGAAAAAAAAAAGAAATAATCCGCTTATATCTCAGTCCAATAATTAGATGCAGTGTTAAGATTTATTCTATTTCTAGATGCGCTAATGGTGGAAAAAACAGTTTTTCTAACAACATTCAAGATGGCAAATATTTTTTAGCTTTAAATGAAAGGTTAATCTTTTCTCTATACGATGCCTCTAAGTTTGCTATGTGTTCCAAGCGAAATATGAGACATATCACGTGAAGAAATACCCAATATTTATCAAAAAATGGGCTTTTTCGCAAACTGTTTAGCTAGTGGCGTACAAGGGGTCCACCAATTTGAGAAAACCGAAAAGACCACCCTTAAGTTTTATCGAAAACTAGCGATCAGTGACATAATATTGGAATTCTAACGATGGGTGCCGATGGCGGCCTGGTTTCAGCGAGAATTTCTCAGATGGTAATTAGAAGGAAGTGAAGAACAGACAGAATGATTAATATGGATCAGTGATATAGTAATTCCTGAGTAATGGACGTGTAATGTTGACTTTAGATATTCAAGAACACCCAAAAGCAGCAGGCAGTAATATCTCGTCTGTATGTCTGTATGTAATTAATGAAGTTCAATATTTGATTCGCATTTGACTGAAGCACAAACTTTTGTTTGGCACTAAAGAAATTTTGATAATGTCAAATTTATGAATATATTTGGATCTTTGTAAAATCCCAGGCTCTTCGTGTACTAATAGCTTGACTCAGTTAAAATATTCTGATTCAAATTTCATCACTATAAGCCTTCAAGTTCGGTAACATCTTTTCGATAACTTGTCTGAAACGTCGGCAAGGAACTATGTAATCAATTTTTTTCATCGTAAAATTTAGCTTTATTTTTGTATCAAGTGTGTAAGTTTGTATGATTGTACTGATATGTATGGCTGTGTCGTACTCACTAGATAAAACCAAAAATTGAATTAAACCACTTAATAATTTGTACGCTGATATATATCTATCGATTTTTCATTCTTCAATATTCAATAGACAACGTTCATAAATTACTTCACACCGAATTTGGCCACATTCATCCTACCTAATTTTTCTCCTATTACAGTTTTTGATTGGATTTCATTGTTTATATGGGTCGTTACGTTTCCCTCCCCCTGAGAGGGTGACAGAATTTACACAGATAACCCATCATCTGCAGTTTTTATTTCAACTTCTCTACATTGCAATGGGTCGACTGGCATGAACATGTTTTAGATAAATCGCGAACATAATCTTATAAAGTATCTAGATATAGACGACACACTTTCAAGATTTTTTTGGACACCAAAGACATATTTATTTTTGTGAAATATCATTCAATGAGCCGTGAATCGCAAGTCAGTCCCATCTGTATTTTCGTCAAAATTGAGTTGAGTTCAGTTTTCAACATCTCTTCTAATACTCTCTCAGTTACACTAATGAAATAATATGATTGGTTCGCTATAATTTGGAAAGAAACAGCAAGTCAAATTGTCCCAGGATGAAAAGTAACCGCATATCAGTCCCACTACAGACTTTCGCACCGTGGAACACGAAAATGTAACTTGTTTTGATCATCTTTATATTTTTCTCCGAAAGATATCGTAGTGAAAAGCAAGTTGTGGAACTTTTATTAAGATTGGAACATGTTCCAGCCCTCTGTAATTTTTGAATATTCACATGGAAAACTTCACAGCCCATTTTCTCAATGCCTACTTCTTACAGATGGACTGACTTGCGATTCCCGGCAGTACAGCTATCAATAACAAAAACGGAGCTGAATTCCAATTGTGAGATACTTTAGGCGTCAATGGGTTAATTGAGGTTTCAGTGTACCCTATTTTTTCATAATCGAGTCATGATCAATCTCAATCCAACGTAATAAGCTTCTTGGATTAACAATGAACCGTCGCGCTACTCATTTGCATTTGGATCTAGATTTCATCAGTACATTACTCGATACATACCTATAAACCACAACTCGCATGCTCAAAAGGTGTCTAATCAAGTTGATTTAGTAACCACGGGTAGCCATTTGAAAGTGTCACACCCAAACTAGACGCCAGTGAACGGTTCCTCGGTACAATTTGAATGCGCAGTAACTCCAATGAAGGATCACGAGGAAGCTGTCAACTACCGTAACAGTTACAGCTTATGGAAAACCATTTCAAGGGCACTCTTTGTCAATGGGTCTAACTCAAGTCGAGATCGAACGCAGGGAATAGGCCCTATCGCGAATACCCTTAAGCCCTTATCTGCACATCGCATCGTTGTCCTCAATGGCGCCCGCGGCGTCGTGATGGAAATAGGTCTGTCACGATTCTAATTATTGTTTGCAGTGTTCACAGCTATTGAGCGATTATCAGCCGTGGATACAATATCATTTCCCCTTCGATTGAGAACCCCTGCCCGAATAACTTTATTGCAGAGCTTGAAACAAATTGAATTAATGGTGACTTTTTCAGCCGCACCCACAGGAATGATCCTTGAGTTATTGCTCGAAACAATCCATAAATCGTGCCCGCTCATTATTTCTTCCTTCATCCGGGGTGGTATCTCTCCCGTTACAGTTGGTCAGATCGATGGCATGCCAGCGCAACATTAAATTAAAAGCTCGTCCATAACCATTAGCCAAGAACCAGGAGGATTTGGGACCCCAGCGCACTTTGGGTCAGAAATTGAAATTGCGCGACAAATTCTAAAATTTTTTTTTAATTAAAGTTAATCACATGACACAAATTATTTGTTATTGAGAAAATTTGGGTTTGTTTACCAATGATTTAACTCGTTTCATTAAAGAATTACATTGAACTTTATTGGGATGAACTTTGTCAGGCGAAAAACAGGATTTTCGAACTATCTTAAGAAAACATAATTTCTAGTAAAACATGGCCGGAATAAACATAATGTGTACAGCTTTACAAAGTAAACTTAATATAGTTTAGCCCATAGTGCACCACTTCGTGCGACAGTGATTAAAACCGAATTCAATTTGTTTATGACAGACTTTCTTAGACGCTTGAAGCAAAGCGGAACCTACCTTCCACAAATCCAATTTAAATTTAGTCGGAATGAGAGAGAGAGAGACCTCTGGTTGATGGGCACATACATACATTTTCCCTGGAAGGAAGATCCGTACAAATTTTGCATACCTACATCAAAACGATTAAAGTGGTCAGTAAATTTGCCCGACCCGGTCAAGAAGACAAGGTTCGGATGAATCACTTAGCGACGGGGACGGATTTATTGGGTTTCTTCCAGAAAAAAAAGAAATATTCTTGTCAGCTGAAATAAAAGAAACCTTACCTTATTCTTTTCCCACATTTGTATCTTCATTTGTAGATGATTCGCCCATTCTGCGAAGGCCGCTGGACGGCAGCAGTTGGACGTCTTTGAGTTCCGCCGGTAATAATGGAACGTCGGCGACCACGGAATTCGACGAAGGGATCCCTCGGTTACACGATCCAGCGACGTCCGAAGTGGAGTACATTAAGCCCACCAAAATACACACGAAGCTGCACGATAAAGACCTGCTGTACGATTCGAAGACAATGAGCTCTGGTAAGTTAGAACGCCTTTGGACATTATTCAATATAATATCAATAACATTTAAAGAGTACATTTATACATATAAATTAAGTAAAAAACCCACGATGTGCTCAGGTGAGATTTGAACCCAAGACATAAGTATGCCAGACGAGCGCTATATCAACCAAGATGTCTACTGTGATCTTCTGAGCTATTGAGTCATCATTTGACTCAACAGCTTTGTTGGTAAAGCGCTTGTCTAGCATACAAGAACAGTGAGTTCAAATCCCACCTGAGAACATGATTTTTTTTTTCTTTAATTTCATTCATAGTTTGTACTAATTTGCATACGCGGAATGAGTTAATTATCTTAATGAAAACACTCTAACAAAATGAAAAAAAAAATGTAATGGCTTAAACAACATATTTGATCGCAGTAAGGGCATAACGTCAAAAAGACGAAGAACCAAAATAAATGTTGGTTGAACGACAACAGATGTTATACCATCTCACATTGTTAATCATAGAACCTGTGCAGAAATTCGCGTGAAATGAGAATCAGTTTGCTCCCTCATACCTTAATACTCTTCCCACATGCATCATTCTTCGTGCGCAATCTTATGATGCCACCAAGTGAAACATCTTGTTCGGATTTCCACAGCTCATTTGCGCTTCCAAAATTATTGCATACCACATGTCGTTTTCGGTTTTCCGCGTATGACTTCATCTTGTCCTGCAGTAGACCCGACGACGGTTGGCGATCACCATCATCATCATCATCACGCACAATCAGTTGTACGACTCCCGTCAAAATAACAACATCGTTTACATACCGCAAAATGGGTTAATCTGGCGTATGCGCCTCTAACTGGCAGTAACTGGCAGCAATTCCAACACTTGATCCTCGTCGCTCGATGCAGCATCCACACTGCGAAGAAGGCGTTACCATCCATTCAACCCGTACAGTATAAGTTCATTTACCTTCCTACTGTCGACGGAGACCCCTCGACCGCAGCTCGTTGGCCATCAATCCGAAATTCCCATTATAATGCAAGTCTCGCTTACCCGAAGGCTAATACTCCTGTCGGCGAGACGGCATTCGGTTCCACGTACCTCTGGGTCAAACGTGGCGGAAAGTGAATTGCACATTGCACATCTCGTACCTTCCTACAGCACGGTGCTTCCATGGCCGGTAATATCAGGAAAAAAAACCTTCATTAAATCTGAACTCACCAGTCGATTTGTAAAGGTAATCTGCATGTCTGGATAATTTTGAAAAAAAAAAAAAAACGTTGGGCCCGTTTTGATTTTTTATATGTAATTATTTTTCATATCTGAGAGGATTTTTCAATCTTTTGATCGACATTAAAATGAGTAACACCATGCTTAAGGTGTAATTGTCATAAACATCAATTTCCAATAGAATAACGTAATTTTCAAACACCAATAATCATTCATGTCGCAATTGGGGCATAGGTTTGCACCTAACATTCCACTGATGATATCAATTGAATTAACCCGTATAGGCCTGAGTAAAAGCAAAAATTCTAAAACCCTTACCGCTCAGCGAATTTTGAATGGATTCAAATGATTTTTTGTCAATATACTGGCACACATATCTTGTTTCTAGAAGTGGACAGAGGAACGCGGAAATATTCATGTGGCCAGAGTAATTCCTGTGGATCACTGGGTCAGGTTGGGTGAGAAGGGTACTGTGCGTGTGTGCCCCTGAAGATAGGCAAATTCCAAGTCACAGTTCGGAATCGGCTATAATGTGGCCACTACATGACGGAATTTTAAGAAAATTGCATCAATGTAAACCTTTTGAGAAACGATTGAATAACTATGAGTTTTGCATTTGATTAATCCTACAAATGACCATTTTCGGGTCCCGGGATGCCTCAAACCTATGACAAAGTGGCCAATTTGTATCTAAACATCTGTGCCAAGCTTATGGGAACGCATATTAGTGCACAATTATGTTTGATTTTTACTTTTCGAGAGTCAAAACGGTTTAGTATCAAACAAATCTACAGCTGGTTCTTCCGGGCATTACGTCCGAATGGCCCCATCCGATATATTTTAAACGGTGCAAAGCTATTCATTTATAATGTTGAATATCATATCTTAATGATTTATGCAAATTAAAATGATTGCCATTGCAAATAAATAAAGGTAACTTGGCATATCCCAAAAAATAGCTCTTATATACCCGACTTGACCCAGTGACCCACCAGAATTACTCCGGCCACAGGAATACTTCGGAGTTCCTCTGGCCACTTCCAGAAACTAGATACGTGGGCCAGTGAACTGACAAAAAATCATTTGAATCCGTTAAGAATTCGCTGAGTGGTGAGGGTTTCAGTATTTATGCTTTCACTCAGGCCTATACGGGTTGAAAGTATTTGAGCTCCAGCTCCAAGGAAAGTTATATTTTAACATATTACATTTAATACGTAGTACACTTTAACCTCTTTTTTACGACCGTTCCTTTTTCGACGGCTCTTTTCACGACCACTTTTTTACGACCTAAATGAGTCATTGAGATGCAAATTTCTGCCATTAGGTGGCGCTAGTGAGCATTGATGTTTTGTTTTTCTGATATCTCAGAATCCTAACCACTTAGAAAGATGCCGTCTTCGGTGAATATGCACAGCAGCTCAAGTGCTATCATTATAAAAGCCTAAAGATTCGAAATTTTGCCATCAGGCGGTGTCTGTCAGCATGGAACTTTTGTTTTGTGCATATCAATGGAGCCTGACTACTTGGAAAGAGGTTGTCTTCGGCAGAATTGTTCAGTAGTTTAAGCTCTATCATTATTCTAGCCAAAAGAATCGAGAGTTTGCCACCAGGCGGCGCTAGTGAGCGTCAAACTTTTGTTCAGTAGCTCAACGGCTAACATTATTTGAGTCAAAATTTTCGATATTTTGTCACTAGGTGGCGCTAGCGAGCATAAAACTTTTGTTTTGTGACCACTTTGGGTTCATTCACAAAATCCATAAGCGAAAAAATGCTCATTTTTGACACCCGAGCTGTTTAGTGGAACTTTTGTTCTGACTACATAGATAAATGGCGTCTTCGGCAAAGTAGTTCAGTAACTCATGGACCCTTGTGCTATTGAACAACTTTGCCGAAGACGCCATCTTTCCAAGTAATAAGACTACTGAGATAACCGCAGAACAAAATTACCATGCTCACTAGCGCTGCCTGGTAGCAAAATTTCGTATCTCTTGCTGTTAGGCCTTATGATATTGAAAAACTTTGTCAAAGACATCATTCCTCCAAGTGGGCAGGCTAATGAGCTATCTTCAAGACAAACAAAATCATGCTCACTAGCGCCACCTAGAGACAATATCTCGAAACTTTTGGCCCAAGTGATGTTAGCCCTTGGCTAATGAACAACTTTGCTGAATCCACCGCCATTTTCTGAGTGGCCGGGATACTGAGCTATTCGCAAAACAAAAGTCCTATGCTCATCAGCGCCGCCTGGTGACAGAATCTCGAAAACTTTGATTCAAACAATGATAGCCCTTGTCCTACTGAACAAATTTTCCGAAGACGTCATCTCTCCAAGTAGTCAGAGTACTGAGATATCTGCAAAACAAAAATTGAATTAATTAAAACTTGAGCAAGTGTAATACAAATACAAATACAAATCGTTATATCAGTATAACTATAAAGAACTGCTCTTGATTTGAAGAAGGAAACATTCTCAATCAAGATATAAGCTAAATAATATCCAATTGTAATGAAACCAGTTTATCTCAAAAGAGTAGCCTATATTCAAAACAAGGAAAAATTTCTGATGAAATCATTAAAAAACACTTGAAACCTTAGCACACCGTTGGTAACCCAGAAACAAATCAACCATCAACTAAGAGTCTTGGCGCGATATGGAGAGCTCTCAACTTCGTTCTGAATAAACGGGTCGATTTATTATTTCTTTATAGACAAATAATCGTATTTTAAACTTAATTTTTTTTTATCATAAAAACACGAGTTTTGGATTATTTTCGTCTACAAGATGATTCAGTTATGCATAAATACGTTAGTAAAGACTTCAAATGACCTTACCTTTATGATTGTAGTTCATTTTGGAATGGATCGTTCTGCCCCGACCAATGGAGTGCATGTTGCCCCAACCGGGTGCTTAACAGAAACTGTTATGGAAAATAGGCACCGTTGTGTTATTTCGTCAAATAATCTCATCAATAACTAACCCAGTCTCTTTCATCTGTTTCATCGTTAAAAGTTGTCAATCATTGTCAAAAGTTATTGATCATTGTTGAAAGTTGTTAATCATTGTCAAAACAATAAGTGAAATGATAGGAAACATTTCATCAGAATCGTGATTTTCGAATTTATTGTTCTATCTTCTTCTTGAGTGTTCCAAAATGTATCAAATTCTCAGGGTGTCAACAATTTGCAACGTTTCATCAATCTGCATACAGTTTTTTTTAACTTTTAAACATTTCCAAATTTAGCGTTTATTACGTAATGGATGCTGCCCTATTCTTGAATTCAAAGGTTAGTTAAAGAATCTTCCTGTTATCAAAAGCACCTTCTAAAAGAAGTTCTATTCAGTAACCTGCTTTATAACTAATTAAGCTGAATAGCAGGCTCAGTTCTAGTAGAGATGTAACGCCAGGAAAAGGGGTATTAGAAGAAGAGTATACGTTACCTGTTTTAGTAGTAGCTTAGAAATTCAGCATGTTGAGTGCTAACAAGGTTTGAAACTCATTTTGCTACAAAAAAATCAGAATGGCGTCAAAATCCAAGATGATTGCCAGTTTTTTTACTTAAATTAATACTCTTATTCTTCACTAGACTCAAAGAAAACACCAACGAATGAAAACTTGTTTCTTTGTTGTACAAAATATAAGGGTTTATTCACAAATTTCATAACGCCAAAAATGGTCATTTTCGACACCCACCCACCCCCTCGTAACGCTTTTTGTATGAACATTTTACAAATTTTATATGAGCCGTAACACCACGAGGACACCCACCCACCCCCTTTAGCGTTATGAAATTTGTGAATGGGCCCTAATGTTTGCATTAATTTCACTCGTCGTATACGTCAAAATCGTAAAATATGAGAAAATCGTTCATTTCATAGAGTAAATTCTAAAGTTTTTGAAGCCTATCTTACAATGTTTTTCTCAGCTTTCTGATCTTGATCTCAGAATCCAAAACCAGCGGTGCGCTAATAGTGAAGCATTGTTTTTACTAATAATAACAGTATCACTGTTATTCTTTAAAATTTTAGACATACATCACTAAAAAGGTGTAGCTTCAAAACGAGCCCTGCGATTTTTTTTTTCAAAACTTTGCCCAGAAATGCAGTTTAGCTATAGAAATCAACTGGTGAGCATAAATTTGATGGAGATTTTCAAAAATATTAACGATCTTAGGAGCACCGTGTTCATATGGAGATGAGTAGTCGCAGTCGGTCGGTTGGGTTGGCCTGCCAAAGCATTGGTGAATCACGTCCAACGATGAATCCATTAAAAATCCAGATGGAATACAAGCCCACCGTCCGTCGACAGTTCGATCGAGCCGGAGAGCTCGCTGGTTGGTCACTTCTCTCTAAAATTAAGTTACACAAAATCGGGCTTCTCTGGACCTGTTATTCTGTTATTTTCACACATCCTGAAGAAGAATTCACGGAGCACAAAGAAACTTGGTTTCTGGAGCTTCCACATATGTCATTTAAAAATGTTTGAAAATCCAATCTCCCATAAGCTCTTTATCATACTTACCAGAAAAATAATGTTATGTGAAATTTTCAGCTTTCTAGGTGGTGATTTAAAGGTGGCCCAAAGGCAATGTAGGTTTATATGGAAAATACTATGGAGAAATTTTGAGATATGTTCCGAACACGCTAATACTTATCATCCCATATTGAAAACTCATTCCTCAAAATTTAATGAAGAATGTTGCTGAAGGAACAAATCCCTTTTGAGCTAATTCTGTTTGGGATTTTTGAACATGTTTGCAGGGCTATAATCCTATATGAAGCTAAATAATATCACGTGTACACGACACTGAAGACGGCCTTACAGTTGAGGTCGAAATACGCGTATCTGGATACAAACTCTAGTGGAATTAAATGGTATAGTACTAAATTCGGTTTTTCATCTATTTATGAATACCTATATAATACCAGCTCGAAGATTTATTATCCTCATGAATATCTCTTCTGCTATCCGTCGGATTGCATTTCTCTCTTCAGCAAATCACTTTATTATGGTTTGAAGAATGAGTTTTTACTATGGGATAATAAGTTTGTATTTACATTACAGTACTAGCGTGTTTGGAACATATCTCAAAATTTCTTCATTGTTATTTCCATAGAAACCTACATTGACTTTGGGCCACCTTTAAACCACCACCACCTAGAAAGCTGCAAATTTCACAGAACTTTATTTTTATGGCAAGGATGGTAAGGATCATATTGCAGTTTGGATTTTCAAACATTTTTAAAATTTGAACCGCCCTAATGTCATATACTTTACAAAAAAATAAGAATAAATCGTACCAGGAGCAGGTTTTTTAGCATTTGTTCAATTTCCGCACCTGATGTGTTAGTCCAGAAGAGCTCGGCTATGTGCGAATCGTACTTAATTTTGTTTAACTTCGTTTAAGCGTGTTGCTGCGCGGGATGATGATGAAGATGATGCGTGGGAATAGAATTTATATTCCGCCAGCCGGCATTGCAATTCTCTCTCTCTCTCGCTATGGGTGTAAGGTTTATAATCTTTACCGCTCATTAATAACGTTATGGTCCGGCCGTTAGCAGGAGGAGTTCCTTCTTATACAGATGCTTTACTGTGAATGTGCAAAAATGTCATCCCCATCGACTCCGTTGGATGTCATAAACTTCCTGAAACGGCTCGGAAGCTGAATTTGCAATTCTAAAATCGCTAAGCAGAATGATGATTTGAGCAAAATAGATTTCGAAAACGAGCTGTTGCCATAAACGTTCACAAACGTAATAAACGATCGTAAATTGAAAAAAATAATTTGCAAATTTGAATACGTACAGTGTGTACACATATGTGGTCAATTAGAGAACAATTTAACAAAAATTTTCTAATTGTATGAAGATCTAAAACGAAAAATTTACTTTTTAAAACATGATAAAATTCACTTACAACCCGGTGCATCGAAAATCGACATCTGTTCGACAATGCGTTTCTTTGTAGCGCCACGCTGTCGACACCTCTAATTGCCGTTTGACGTATATCGATCGCCTCTTCACTTTTTCGCACCAACCCACCACATCACTAGCAGACGAAAACGTGACCAAGTTTTTAAATCGCTGGCGTCTTCAACTGGGATGCACCTCGTATATTGCAACAGCAAAGGCAGCAATATCTTCGTGGTCACCACGTCGTCACGAAGCATTGATCGACATGTTCCATCTTAAGTCGCAACTGATACTAGCGTTGGGCACATTTGACCAGAACATCGATGTTACTGAATCTATTCAAACTCGATATGTCGAATCGATTCACCGATTTAATCGAATCATATGAATCGATGTTTTTGAATCGATTCGATTTTCAAGCTTATACGCAAATTCACAAAAACAAGCTTTCAATATTAGACTAAATGCTTTCATATTTGATTTCTAAATTCCTTCAATAAAAAAACGGTGTAAATAAAAATTATACATTGAACGCTTCAAGGCTTATTCAAAACTAGATTTATGATTCATAAACTCATTAAAAAAAAAATCTAATAAATTTCATCCTCGTGAACCGAAACAAGAAATCGAATGAAGTAAATCGATTCACTAGATCTTTAGCAATCCCAACATCGATTAAATCGATAAATCGAAACGAAAAAATCGATGTTCGGAACATCGATACCATTTTTATTATTTTATAGAATGCAGTCGATTTTCATTACTCAAGCTATACAATAGGTTTTCAATTTACTCAAGATATTTACATACGTACCGAAAATGATACAACTGTTCAAGTATTACTCCACCCTATTATTGCGGAAGATGCTGGCTCTGGCTGCTGCATTCTGCGCTGGACCTGGAAGAAAGACGCAGGCGTTCTTTGCAACGAAGGGGGCGTGACAATCCGCTTAACCCTTTCAGGGCGACTTTTTTCTTTACACATATTAATTACAGACATGAGCTTTTATGTAGGTATGTATTATGAATGTTACAGAAAAAGCAAGTTACGTTGAAAAATATTTTTATAGATGTTTTAGATCCAAACTGTTTTGAAATATCAATGATAGGCTTTATACATATAAAATATGGGTAACCTGAGCAGCCAAAAAAGCTTAATAATAGTTAATTTTGATATGGATATCTAAAAGTGATAATTACTTGAAAATGATACCTTACTCCTAGAGTACCATCAATATATCATACCTAGTGTTAAACCAACAATAGCGAGCAATTCATTGGATCTGTAAACATCAAATTTTACTATGGCTGAGAAGTTCCAGGAATATTTTTTTCTGTATTATCATTAGATTTTTTTACTCTTATGTCAATCAAATTAATATCACAAATGAGGCTATAAAATGAGAGTAAACTTGTACGCTCACAACAATTATGAGTCACAATTCGACGTTCATTCTGTAATCTATGGCTGAGATAGTGGAGAGAAACGTTGGATGTAGCCAAATGCATATCTTCCATTTGACAGCTCTTGCTTACTGTGAAGCTCTGCAAACACCATCTTTTTAGGCACATATTGTATATGAACCGTGGCAAACATGATATTGACTTTTTTTTAATATCTGACAGTTTTGGTTTGTGCACGTTAAGTAATAACTGCTTATCAAAGTGGGTAAGGCTCGCAATGACAGAATTGATTTTAGTGTGTGATTGTTCAAAACTTACACGATTTCTAGAAATTCACAAGTAAATGAGTTTAGCGATGAAAAAATTACAGATTATCGTAGCTTGATCGAAAGAGCATACTTTTTTACAAGCATGGAAATATTCACTCACTCACTCGAACGCCACCGATAAAAAATAGCAAAAAATCTGCTGCTACCGAACATTCAGTGATACTGGAGTGTAGCACGAAAGCGTCGAAACCGAATGTGTAAAAGCGAGAATCGGAAGGAACACGAAGAGAAGTGAATACCAATACACTTGTATCTGCGAGGCACGAATGAACACATTTAGCATCCATTCGCCGAATGCGTTAAACTAACTGAGCGGATTCCCACTCACTGAATCATTCCGTGGTGTGGATTACCATTCAGTGAACGCTCATGAACACTCAAACCCGAATGTCACTCGAACGGAATCAGAATGTAAACAATCATTCGGCTGCTTTCGGCTTTCAGAATCGGTAGCAACTTCATCAGTTGCCGTTTTTTGTTTCGCTTAGTGCTCGCTAAAAAAGCAGAATGGGCACTGGAAATTGAAACGTTCGGCTTGGTTCAAGAAACGGCTTTCTCGCTCCCGGCTCTGCGTGGAAGTGAATAAAGGAAACGCAATAAGCAAGTATTTCCCATGATTGTTTCCAAGCAATTACACATTTTTTTTGCGCTTCAATATCTTAATTTTGACATTTAGACTCAAATGTTTTAGAAGCACGATAACAAATTGTTTTAAGGCACGATCGATGAAAAACATCCCATCTTCATCGCTCTATGATCGGCAATGTATCGCAAGTTGTAACAAGCTTGATAAAAGCAGCAGCGAACGAGAACCCCAAATGGAGAGCGATGATAAAGTAAATTTTTCTCACTTGTTTACCATTTAGGTGTTTTATTTTACTGACACGATAAATAATCCCCGAAAATCCTATAGTTATAGTGTTCCCCAGGTTTGGAGCTTGGTAAGATTGGTTTTATCATTTACTGCTATCCCCCTGATCTAATCAGAGCTGTAGCAATATACGATAAACAGGCAGTCCCGATGTGCTGCAAATCATAATTGTTACAGAAAACGAAAAGTGAGAATTTCTCTCGATTTTCTCAGGATTCAATCCCTGCATATACATATGAGTTTATTCATTCTAACACAGCACGGGTAGAAATCAGAATCCAAAAACTAGATGATAACTCATGATGTCATGATTCCAGCGTGTTTTCGTTTTATGAAAATACACCATGACTTGGACTCATGATATCATGAGTCAGATTGCCGTAACGCAACACACGCGTTAGGTTTTTGTAGCTGATTACTCTGAATCATGATTGAAATGCCAAAAATGCAGAGTCGCGCATCCGTTCATGATCGACAAAATAAAAAAATTGCATACACTGAGATTCGAGCCAAGAACCTTCCGATTGATAGCCACGTACCCTACCACTCAACCACTTCATCATGATTATGACTCCAGGAACCATGATTTGTGATCCTGATATTATGACCTAACCAATTTATGAATTTCATGATTTGGGGATCAGATTTTTATCCGTGTAGGCTTATAAATCCAAAGACCAATAATTTTCCATTTGTTTTAGATATCTCTACTTTTACGATATCTATTTATCTTCTTCTATATAATAAAAATGGAATGGTGTTTGTAGGTCACAAAATGGCTTGAAAACGGGCTATAGGATTTTGAAATTTTTCATTTGAATATGATCCTGATGTGTTCCGACGTGTTTGTGTGTAAAAAAAAGCTTAAAATGTTCACCAGGAAAGTTAGAAAAAAAACGGGAGTGAACGGAGTTGCCAGTTTTGTATGGGACGTATGACGTTTTTCTGCAGCCTACTTGATGGCAAGACGAAATTTGGCTCAACTCAGCCCAAGAATGTGTGCATTTATCTTTCCTTCTTGATTTCAAACTGCCAGGTGGACCAATGTGACCCATTCGTCCTGAAAGGGTTAAGGCACTATAACAAATCTGCTACAAAAGGTGCTCAACGCGCTAAGCGGCTTCCCCATGAGCTTAAATGCAATGTCCACGCACGGTCAAACAGGTCCACACGGGTGTCGGCCGTCTTGGTGACAGTAATCCATAATGCGGTGGTTAGGAATCGTTTAAAAAATCAGAGCTTTCGAGCCTAAATGGCTCGGATGCATTAAGAGTGATTTTAATGCAGTTTGATTGGGCGATTTACTTCAGTTGACGGAGTTGAAGCCAAGAACATGAACATAGTCGGTAAGATAGTCAACAGCGCCGATAACGGAAGGCGAATGAACTTTTAAGAGTACGTTTATCTGTCAATGTTATCCTTATATGAGCAATTGAAATTAATTATGATCTTAAGTATTACAGATTAATATAAAATTTATTACAAGCTGAGGATGGTTCCTGCTTTGAGAGGGCTAGATAGTTGTAGCGCTAATCGGTGGGTTTCAATTCCGCCAATCTAAAATCTATTAGGGTTGGATATTTCCACGACTTATCAGAATATAGAGTATTTATGTCAAGCTCACGATAAAAGATTCTACCCCACAATCGTGAATTCGGTTACATAGAAAGCCATCAACTTAGCGACGAGCCTGGTGTAGTGGTTAGAATACCTGGGATAGTCACTTGATCTTAAGGTAGTGACGACTTCTTGTCCCATACAAAATAACAGGTTATTTTTCTCGACTTTTGGAGACTTTGTTACAATTTGTTTGCTGCAAAAAATGGTAATTGTTGAATGTTAGTCCATTTGCGTTAAATCACTAAATAATGTGTAAAAGGCCCTAAGCCAAATTGACTGGAACCTTATAAAGGTATAAACAATAAATGCTCTAAGAAAGCACATGGTTTGTGACGGAGTTCTTTTTGATCTTTCGACGTTGACGCTTGCTCCTGGGCAGTGTGTCAAGCAAGCCCGAGCAGTTGTTTTACCTCTCGGGTCGCGCGCCTATTTTCTCTGAGTGCTTTTATATAGCCGAGCAAACGAGTGAAGCTGAAAGTGGATTGTTACTGCTCAAGGATGACGGATCAATTGGTGAGCTCGTTTCATGCTACTATTTCTAATCTATAAAATATGTATGACTGCACCTTTAATCGTTACAACGGTGAGACGTAAATATGATTATTCAACAATCTACGAAAGGTTCGTCACTGTGAGTGTCGACATAAACTCTGCTTCATAAATTATTTATGACTATTATTTTTCAAAACACCTTTTTCCTTTAACCTTTATTTTTGTAATTAAAAAAAACTTTGAATGGTTCGACACCACGAGTGTAGACTTGCGAAAGGTTCACTTTTTTCAACAAACTTTGAAAGGTTCGTCACGTCAAGTGTCGGCATAATTTTTCTCTACATAGATATTGTTCATATTAAATGAAAATATTATATTTGCATATAAGCATGTTTATATCTCACCAATAATTATTTATCATGGTCTTATCGTTTATCAAAGTGAATCCTGTGACCCAACGATCCTCTCCATTAACAATCATCCCTCCCAGTAACCTTTGTGGAGATGCAGAGGCAAACACGGTCTCCAAATAGCAAAGGTTACACACTAACATTCCTTCCCCCAATCCCACCTGACTGCAAGGACGTGGCCGGCGCCGTTATTGACAAAGTATAAATAGAGGCACTGAATTATGCACACTGAAGAAGATTATAGCCAATCCCAGCCGATCTTCTAGTTGATTATTTGTGCATTTTCACTGACTTCGGTCAATCACGGAATAGCAACCATTGATATGTGTAGTCAGTCTAAGCTAAGCTAAGCTAAGCTAAGAAAGCACATGATTTGTGACGTGCTCAAATAGCCCGAAAGTAGGCATCTGTGGATTAGTTTGTGCAATTTGTCGCTTCCCGACCACAGACATCAACTTGTAAATGTCAAAGGGGTCGATTCTATATAATTCAACTAAATTCAGCTATGAGGACAGAATGTGTACCACTGTTTCCTAAAGCAATAAAGTGTATTAATACACTTGTATTTACGGAAATAACTTGAGGACTATGAATCTTCTTCATCCCGCAGGGCTCAAATAGTGACGTTCTCCATAAAAATAGTATTGGGAACGTTACAAATGTAACTTGATAATCTGTGATTTTTCAAATCGTGTAATTGTTTAAATTTATTATTTGTTGTAACAACTTTCCTATTTCACTCCTACGTGCGAACACGCTGCGGCCTTAGCAAAGGTAATAGTGTAAGAGTTTTGTGAATCTGTGGACCTGTTAGCACGCTTTTCCGTGACATACAAACACCTTCCCAATTTTATTTATTTAGATATTGATTTCTTTGATAATGCCCATATTTTGACATGATAAACGATAAGCAATATAATAAGCAGATGAATAAGACCTATTAATAGTCACGAAATGCTCCATCTTCTTCTGCATATTTTGAGTTATAGTCATTCCAAATCACATTTTTTGCATATTTCCATTCCAGCGCAGACTCGTAAAAAATACACAAAAAGCCAACCATTAATGTTATGAACTGCACCTCATCACAGCATCAAAACGACAATCCAAACACTTCAGCAAATGCCCACATTAGACGCCACCAGACGGAACAAATTAACCGTTTTATTATCGACATCAAACTTTATTCCCGCACTTCCTTCATTAGAGCCCTAAGCAAAACACACGAAACTCAGTGAAAGAGCATCGAAATTCCTTGTTCCTGATGGGCGGTCTGTCGACGGAGATGTGTTCAATCGGTTTTAATAGTGCACCCTCAAGCAATAAAACTCGAGGGACTCACATCGTAAAAACTCGCGATCCGACTAATTATCCCCCACCCTAAAAGGTATCCATTGACTTTTGCAAGCGCTGGGTGAACTTATGAGCGGATTGACCCCAACCGAACGTTCGTTGGTAATTAATTCAGAAACAAGGAACTCCCCGTTGTGTCATCGAACTCCTTAACGACTGATCGATCCAAATGGCATTTTGTTGTCGGAATCTTTGTCAGCTCATTTCGATGAGAATAATTATCCTACTTAATAGATAACTTAGTCTTAAGATTCCGTTACAATCTGCATTTCGATTGAATGATAGTGTTGTACTAAACAAACCTTCAATTTCTTTCAATTACAGAAACCCCCGGAGAACACTACGCACTTAAATTCCACCCAACAGGCCTGTACCGCAATAGGTCCTCACCAGTTTGGGATCCTCACCCAGAATACGAAATCAACGCATTTGGTCTGAAAATGCATATAAAGCTGTGGCAGAATGGCGAGTTCATGCCAGAAGATCCAAAAAATATCAAGGTTAGTTAAAAATCTTTCATAGCGAACGAGAATTGAAACTAATGAATCAAAATTGAATCGAAATCGAATCAGAAATTCAATAGCTTAGAAATAGTTTCGTTAGGTAGATAATTATCCTTTGGGAGAAATTTCCAGTTATGATGAGAGTGCTGGCCATGATAGCAACCAACCGGGAAGACAGCTGGTGGACCTGCCCTAGGCGGCGTGGCACACGTGGTTCGCAATTTTCCAATTAGTGGGTGCCAATTTATGACGATTGCCCCGGACTGCTCCACACTTGCCAGACGGTGAATGGCTAGTCCGTGCTTAATGGTGGTCAGCAACGTGTGTTGCTCTGTTGCGTCCGTCATCGAAATGTCCTACTGTGTTCATGGGCGCTCGTTGCCGATGGAAAACAGTTTGCAGTGAGAAGCGATGCAGTCCTAAGGAGGCCTTGTCTTCGGACTATGTCAGGATTTCGCAACCGGTGGTTTGCGGAACTCCTCAAAAGGGCAGTTAAGCCATTGCAATTACTATTAAGAAAGTCTATTGAATTTTAGTCGGAGCTTCTGTCGCAATCTATCAAAAAATCTGACATACAAACCTTTTATTGAATTTTGACAAATCGCTTTTTGGTAGTTCCTTTGTGGCATGATAATGAGAAGCCTTATTTCAAAATTCTTGATAGACTTCTCTTCAGTTGCTAAGTAATTGCTTTCATGAGCTTCGATTTCAAAAACTTTTAGTTTCAATAATCCCTTGAATGTTCTTTGAAGTTTTAAAGGCGTCACAGCATCAAACAAGTTTGGAAACCACCGGTCTATATCACACGCTTCGGAGGTGAACCCATTTCGCGCTGTGACCACTTACTTGTGGAGGCAATACTCCAGCAGCTAAACCCGAGGCAGGAAAAGATGAAGAGCATATTATTGTAAAAGTGTGTAATTGCACTCACGGGTATATGATTATTATCGCGCGGGTTTGCAGTTAAAATTGATGCTCACTTGCCTTGCGAACGGGGAGGTATCGTTTTCACGCTTATAGAGCAGGAGATGCGCTCTTACGATTCTGACTGGCTCGTGGAACTCGTTTAGTGGCCGATGCCTGTGTTTAGGTTGAGAATTGCAAAGTATAGAGTTTGTTTGAACTAGTGTTTCATTAGCAATATTGTTGCAAGAGCAAAATTTATTGGAATGGGGTCAAATTAAAATGGATGTTTGTAAGTATTTTCTTAGATGTTTCTACAACTAGTTCTTGATATTTTAAAAGGCATTTGTCATGGTCTTCTCACAATGGCATCACCCAAATTTAAGTAATTCATGACCTTTATACTAACTCTGGAGCAGTTTTCTTAAATAATTCAAAATATCTTATAAGACATATAAAATTCACTAGAAAAATATTGAGATGCAATGTACTGGTGGAATACAAAAAATCTTGCGTTTTTTTAAGGCTAAACATTTGCTTTTTAATTTGGTCGGCGTTAAGCCAGAGAGGACCAAGTACAAAATTTGGGAAAATTGGATTATTCTTCCATTAGATGCGAAATTACCTTACCTCCATTTCACTTTGATCAGATTTGATGAATTTTGTAAACTGCGAGATAAATGTAATAAATTTACTTTGGACGATCAATAAAAATCGATAAAAGTATGCAGTCAGAGTGGACCAAGTGCTTTTTACCATAATAGCGAAAATGATCAGCTCGCTGAGGAATGCGGGGAAATGAAAAACATTTCAAGAGATTTGTCAAATCTTCGACATAGAATGATTCTTCTATTCATCCATCAACTGAAACTCATAAATGTTACTTAATATGAAGCATTTGATTTTGATTTTTTACCATTTACCATATTTGGATTGGTGGTCAGGAATTCCAACAATTTCTGTGCAGACAGAGCGGACCAAGTGTTGAAAAGCAATAAACTGCTTGATTGTTGCATTTTTCGAGTCAATTTCAGAGTCCGATAGAAGTTTGTGGTAGTTCAATGGTGTATTTATGAAATGCCATAGAACCCGCTTATTGGACCAGTATATTTTGGCCAGTACTCAAGAGTTTCACTTGGTCCAATCTGACTGAACGCATATTTCAATATTTCTGGTCTTCAATGCCCTGATCCTGCAAAATCTTAAATTACAAGCAACCGTACCCAGGTAACCGACAAGCATTTGAATAAGCCGCCCAGCAGAATGCTTATAGCACTTGACCTGCTTTATATTTTAGCTGAGCAGTTTGATTGCTTAGCTGTCTTAAATCAGCAGAAGCACTGCTATCTTAAATGATTCTGTCGTTAATAAGCATTTTCGCTGCAAGAGATGTTTTCAGTTCTGAGAAGCCGACATGCTTGTTTGTTGCTGTACAAGTGTTAAGAAAGAAGAGTACAGATTGCATGTTACTAATTATAAAATCATTCCGTCTCTCTCATGCCAATGCTTAATATGTGGGATGGCTTTTCCATCTGATGAAATAGCAGAAGATATATTGAAAGCAATGATGGCCACTGCGGAAACCAAAACGTGATTACTTTTCTTTCTTTAAACTCTTTAATCTTTAATGCATGCGGGGTTTCACAAACAAATATCAGCTGTATTAAGAGCTCTAAGCTCTACGGGAAAATAAAATCATTTACGCAATTTCATTCATCTTCAATTTCATTAGAACGGTAACAAGCTCGCTCTTACATATTCTGCATCCATTTGCTCAGAAACAAATCATCGGGTGTAGCTGAAGTAGGGTATTAAATTATCACTTCGGCAGCACGGAGCACTATCGTTAATACTTTACTAAACACCAGTATGTGAATTCAAATCTCGATCTAGAATAAAGCCAACAAAAGACTGCACCAGATTAACAAGAACTTCAAAAATAGCAACGGCGACAGAAAGAGAAAGGAAGAAAGAGAATGGAGATGAACAGTATTTTTATTTTGTTTTGCTCTCCACGGGTGGCGTTACTCTTTTTTGACAGTAATTTACAACGTTTCTGAAGGAGTAGCATTAAAACAGCCCGTTATTTCGCCAAAACTTGCTTTGGTGAAGCACTAAAGGCAGCTATAGTTTCAAAGAGCATTTAATGCATTGCCGTGCTGACGCATATAATGCTGTATGAGTGCTTTTTGAAATGCTTATTGGTTACTTGGGTAATGCCACTGATTTCTGGATTGACGATATGGATTATTGAAGAATTTGCGGTACTGATGTCAAAGAATGTTGGAAATCTGTTTATCTTAAAGATATGCACCCAGTTGGCCCATGCAAGCATTAAATGATTGTTATTTTCCTAGAAACTGTTCAGTCAGAGTGAACCAACTCACTGAACAGTGATCTATAGTTCAGTCAGAGTGGACCAAGTACACATAGTTCATCAAAAAATCGTTTAATCAGAGGTTTAGATTAAGATTTTTCATGATTATCACTTCACGTTATATTGTTTGAAGGTAACACAAAGATGTGTGAAAATATTGAACCAACATTTTCAAAAGTTCAAAAATTATAAAGCGTTAGACTTTAAGCCCATTTTTCTCAAAATATGAAAAATGTCACTTGGTCCACTCTGACTTAACGCCAACCATTTAATGAAGAAAAAAAATCAAACCATGGGCATCTAAAGGGAGAACGCATCAGTTTGGTCCCGGACACACAAATGATAATATACATAACTGTAGGGTTGCCCCCAGGCAATAGCGATATTCTATACCGCAGGATGCCTAAAGACGTCCCAGCTTCCACTTGCGCGGTGGAAGACAACCTCTTTGAATAGAACCATAGTCCCGACGTGCAGGTTGTTTCGCTGCCTTGTCCATTTATTGCGTTGTTGGGGGTTTGACAGACAATCAGTAGACCAGTGTTTCCAGATCATCTGACTGTAGCGCTGCACTTTCTTCCATCTGGAGAGTCTACCTTCTGATAGTTCCAGAAGATTTGGTTTGGGTATCGCAGTAAGTGGACGTTGTATCAGGAAGTTTCCTGGGGTTAGCACCTGCAAGTCGGCTGGATCGTTGCTCAGCGGAGTCAGAGGTCTCGAATTGAAACATGCCTCTATAGGTATCACAACTGTCTGCATCTCGTCTTGATATAGCTTTCTAGTGCCGATAACCTTCTGCATATATCATTTTAGAGATTATACTGTGGCTTCCCATAAGCCACCAAAATTGGGTGACTTGGCCGGTATGAAGTTGAAGATGATGGAGTTTCGCGCTGCTTCTGCAGACAGTCGTTCTTGGAATTGCTACTGCCTAAACATTCGATTGAGCTCGCTTAGCTGCCAACGCGCTCTCACGAAGTTTGTCGCATTGTCGCAGAATATTTGTTTCGGCCTTCCACGTCGGGCAACAAACCTCCGTAGAGCAGCAAGAAATGCATCAGCTGTAAGGTCCATAACCACTTCAATGTGGACGGCCTTGCTGACCATACAGACGAAAAGGCAGATGTAGCATTTGGTCTCGCAAGCTGCAACTCGAACGGTCCGCAGCTATCAATTCCCACTCGTTGAAATGTAGGGGCTGGCGATACTCTCTCGAACGGTAAATCAACTGCTCATGAGCTCGTGGTTTCGCTCTGAAACACTTCATGCACTCGTGAGTTACCTGCCTACCCTAGTAGTACACATGTTATAATTGAAACAGAATAACTCCTATATAACCAGATCTGGTCATATAAGAATTATTCTGCCTCAATTATAACATGTGTGCTACTCGGGTAGCCAGGTTTCGAACGTTCATTGGCTAAAATTTTTCGCGAACACGAGATATCATCAACTGCGGTCCTCCATGTAGCAGTCGATGGTGGTAATTGATCATTATCAACTTTATCAGTGGATGACGGTTCTCCAGTATGATCGGGTGTTTACGCCCGCGGTAGACTGAAGCATTACCGTGTCGGCCGCCGACACAAAGTTCTCCATCGAACAGCACTCGTTGCTGCAAGATCCGATAACTCCAATGGGAAGCATTCCGACTGAGTTAGTTAACAAGAACTAGTAAGGCTTCTTCGTGTTCCGCGACTGTGATGATTCCCGATCTTCTTTGCAGCCTGTTCTGGGGTTTACAGTTGAAGGAAAACCAGCGTAACCAAGCAGTCAGACGAACGAGGTTCGAAAGGCTCGAACGTAACTTGAATATCTCACTTGGAGGCAGAATCTGCAGAACTGCTGACACTAGCGGTCTCTCCTCCAGAGTAACTGAATCGAACTGCTGTTCATGAACCTGCACGTTCTTCGGCCAATAGTGAGCTCCTTTCTCAGCAATTCCGGACCATTCCACCATAGCGAATTATTCGCTATCTCAGCCGCCTCAGCGCCTCGCGAAATTATATCCGCGGGATTCTCGATTCCTGGAACGTGGTTACATAATCCCTCCATCGTGACATGCTGTATCTCCGATACACGATTGGCCACAAATGGCTGCCATCTAGACGGATGCGAAGATATCTAGCATTTTACAATTGTCGAGTCCGTCCAGAAAAACGACTTCGCAGCTATCATCATGCTGGAGGAGACAGATTCAAGGAGATGCGCCAACAATAGCGCTGCTGATAGCTCCAGCCATGGGATATTCTGCTTCTTCTTATTTTTTGCTGAGGTTTTCCAACGGCGCAATCCTTGACTTGGCCATTAGAAGATTGATTGTGACTTTACCTTCTTGATTCACACAACGCAAATATATCGCAACTCCGTACGCCTTCTCATTTGCATCGCTGAATCCATGGAACTCGCACGAGACTACATCTTTTCCGAAGTTAATCCTCCGAGGAACAGATATGGCGTCCAACTCACGCAGATTCGTTCGGAACTCCAATTATTTCAGTTGAAGCACACCGCTTGGTGAGTAATACTCATGCCAGGAGTATTTTCCACTCCAAAGATCTTGAAGAAAAAGTTTTCCGAGGACTATCACTGGACCAACTAGGCCGTAGAGATCGTAAAGGCGAGCTATCTCCGACAGCACAATACGACGCGTAATTGGTCCACCTGGCCTCCAATCTGGAACCTTCATCCACAGCGTATCCGTAGCCAGCTCCCGCGTGTCTTCACAGTTGCCTTCTCATCCAAATTCAGTTTTACTCGATCGTCTCGAAGATGCGAAGGGATTTTCTTCAGAACATCCGGATTTTTGAAGTTCCATTTCCGCAGATTGAACCCAGAACCATTGAGAAGTTCCAGAACTTCCTTACAGAGCTGTTGACTGTCCTCAACTGTGTACGCACCTGCAAGCATGTCATCAACATAGAAGCTCTTCTTGACCACCACTGATCCCAATGGATATCGCTCTGCTCCATCTTCAGCACACTTATTCAGGCACCGCTTGGCGAGGCTTGGCTGTTCCGTATGTTACGGTGGTGATGGTTCATCAATCGAGTCTCTCCAAAATATTTTGTGTAATTGCTGATCAGATTTGTGCTGCCATACCATCCGGTGCATTTTTTCCGCGTCTCCTACTACTGCATACTTGAACAACCGGAACCACCGGAGGTCGTCCTGAACAATAGGACACACCTGATTCCGTTGAACAGGATGCGTCGAAAACTACTCTTAGTTTTGTAGTAGTGCGTCTGGTTTGAACCACTGGTGTGGAACATAGTATTCCGGACCTGACTCTTCATCATCGATGGCTATCTCTTCTATATGACCCATGGAAAGGTACTCTTGCATGAATGCCGTATACAACGCCTTCATTTCCGCGTTTCTATTTAACCGCCTTTCCATAGCTAGGAAACATTTCTTCACAATCGCCTTCGACTCTCCAAGTATTTCCAGCATGTTCTTCTTCTTCGGTAGCGTTACTTTGAACTTCCCATCTGAATCCCTGGTAGTCGCCTTCTGGAATATCGCTTCGCAGGTAGACTCATCAAACGACAGGCAACTCTTCGTGCGACATGATTCCAACTCCCAGAATTTGGCTAACTCCTCGTATAGCTCTTCAAAAGTCACTGGCGACGAAGGTACAGTGCTGTAACTGACCACAGACGTTTCAGGAAGACCGCCGGCGACAATCCATCCCAGCTTCGTATTACGTAGAATCAATCCTGATTCGAATGCTGGGGTGGTGGATTCGTGATTTGAGGTCTTTACGGTGGGCCTTGGGAGGAGGGCTGACTCGAAGTTTGTTCCTGATACACTGAAGCCAGGAATGGATGAAGCAAGTGATGATGGGTTTGACCACACTTGCCACACGAAGATCTCGAGCAATCCATGACGTAGTGCCCTGGCCGTAGACAGTTCAAGCACAATCCAAGCCGTCGAACGGTTGCCTTCCTATCGATGACCTTAATCTTCTCGAAACGCCTACACTAGAGTGATGCAAATTTTGAAATTTTGGCTCCCCTATGCTTAAACAATTTCAATTATGGTAAATAGCATCCTCCCAAAATTTGAAGTGATTCGGAAGAAATTGGACTGAGCACACGCCATTTGAAGTTTATATGGAGATTACTATGGAAAACGCCAACCTTTTGTGTTCAGCCCCCTATCTTGCCGTCATAATATTTTATGGAAAAGTGAACAAACTCTACTCATATGAAATTCTTTCAGCTACAACTTTGCCGAAGAGCACATTTCGATTGGACATCAGGATAAATTGCTATTCATAATCATAAAGTAGGTTTGCATTTTGCGTGCTTAACCAACTGCTCGGCAGGCAACAGTGGTGCTCCTGGCGGGTAGTATAGATCAAAGTAATCCAGGCTACTATGTTCTATAGCAAAAAAGCAGTGTTGCTCTGAAAGTAATTGAACGATCATCTCAGCATGATTTAGATTTTATTATCAATGATAACAAATTATCCTTACGTCCCATCAAAATGTGGTCTTCGGCAAAGTTGTAGCTGGGAAGATTTCACATAAGATGAGTGTGTTCACTTTTCCATAGATTATTATGACGAGCAGTTAGATGACTGAACACAAAAGGTTTGCCTTTTCCATAGTAATTTCCATATAAACTTCAAATAGCTTGTGCACAACCAAATTTCTTCCGAATCACTTCAAATTTTGGGAGGATCATTTTCATCATAATTGACATCGTTTAAGCATAGGGGAGCAAAAATTTCAAAATTTGCATCAGTCTAGCCTACACTGTTCGATCGAATGTGCTCCACCGTTACAGATCTGGCAGTTTCCATTGGGCGATACAGCAGCGTGAACCACTGGAGGCTTGAAGTCACTACTTTTTCGTGCAGACGTAGACTGAAATTCCACCATGCGCTGATAAGTAGGAATGTCCTTTGAAGTATGGTGAGTTCCCCAGTGACGAAGCGTATCGTCATCCAGCCTTTGGGAAAGCATGAACGCTAACAGAGTACTCCAATCGTTAGGCCTCTCTCCTAACTTCTCTAACTGTTGAAGGTTCACCCTGAACGTCGTCAGAAGATGATTGAGTCCCTGGAAGCTTTCAGTCCTCATTGGCGCGACAGCGAAGAGAGCTCTCAAATGCTTCTGAGCAATCAGTTCAGAACCTATCAATCATATTTAGTTGGTTGTTGGTGTGTATCAACGACCTGAAGTTGTCCCGGAAATTGATCCAGTCCGAGTGTTTTCCAGTGAAGGTTGGGAGTCTCAATTCCGGATACTTCATCCTCGACGGCTGACAAACCTCGGCTCCTACTTGTCATCCTCTTGGTTTCCGATCATCTTCGTATGGAGTGGCTGCCTCATGCGAAAGTACTTGTTCTCGAATTCCTTGAAGATCTCTTCGTTCTCCCTCCGTCGAGCCTCGGCCATGGCTGCTTGATCGACTGGAGCATCATCTACACCTTCATCACGAACAGCACTTTCCACGTCAACAGTTTCCAAGTCATCAGTGATAACTTCAATTTTCACTCGTACTTCACAATATTTATTGTACACTTCGTCTAATCTCTGCATTAGAAACTGCAGTTCATTCTTGTCGCGTAGGTCATCGTACGTTCTCAAAAACTCTTGTATGTTGTCCAACGTAACCCAGGCATGACGTTCCTGCTTCACAAGTGCTCTAAGGCCCGATGCTGGGGCATGGTGAGTGGAATCACTACACAATCACTGTTAGCACAACTCACTCCCGAGACCTTAAGCGACCGCGTCAATTGACAGAAGACAGGCCAATATGATGAAAGTGAAATAATCACTTTCCATAAATCTCAAATTGTACCTTCAAAGGCAATAAAGGACGAACTCGAAATGATTGCGACACCGAAAATGTCATGCCAATTTTCTGATAGTGTTTAGAATCGAACCAAAATTTTAGAGTAGTTTTATACATATATTTACTTCAAAAATCAAAAGAAAAGTAGATCGATGGAGCCTTCAGTGTAAAATTGAAGGCATTTTCGCTTGATGCCCTCAAAGCCTTTACAGTGTCATCCGGTACCAGTTCTCAGTTGTTTTTTTTTTTTTTTTTTCATTTTCTCAACATGTCCTTCTCGTCTTTGACTGTCTTCTTGCTCTTCCGAAGTTCCCGCTTCATTATTGCCCAGTACTGCTCCACCGGGCGCAGCTCCGGATAGTTTGGCGGATTCATGTCCTTTGGAACAAAATGGACAGAATTGGCCTCATACTACACCAGGACACTTTTAGAATAGTAGCATGATGCCAAATCTGGCCAAAATAGCAGAGCTTCGTCGTGCTGCTTAGGGTGCCAATGGAATGTATGGGAAAAATTTTGCCATCGAATTTCAAAAAAAGGTAGGGCTCAAAAGTTTTGTCTCCTCGAAAAAAGTCCCCATGCAAAATTTGAGCTCAATCGGACTTCATTAAGTGGACCCCCAAAGCGGTCAAAGTTTGGCTTTTTTGACCCATGAAAAATCTCCAAAGGGGGGGGGGGAGGAATTTTTTTTTTGATGCCAGATGTCTTAGAAATGCATGAAACGTCAAGATCTGGTTTTATTTGGAATTTTTTTTTTTTTGAAATAATCGACCTTTTGGGACTTAGTAAATTTTTGAGTTGGGGGAGTGAATTGAATTTGAAATGAACGATTTTAATTCAATTGCTGAGAAATTCAAGGCAATAGTATTGAAACATATCCTATATCATTGTTGGCCACTGAAAGCATATGATATGTGATATTTCATTAGGGTGGTTCATTTACTATGCATTAGGGTGGTCATTTTTGTTAAAAAATAAAAAAAATAAAAAAAAAGAATTTTAATTGAATATTGAAGACAATAGTATTGGAATACTCTCACATTATCGTAAGCCATTTTCTACATTTAATATGTGGTATTTTATTAGGGTGGTTCACTTATTTTCCATTACGGTGGGCCTGTCTGTCAAAAAATCATAATTTGAATGGGATATCAAAAACAATAGTATTTTATCACCTCTTTCATCATCGTAGGCCATTTCCTTCATTAGATTCGTGATATTTCATTGGGAAGGCTCACTTATATTCCATTACGGTGGTCCATTAAAAAAAATTGAGTATTTGAATGGAATAGTAAATACAAGAATAATTAAACATCTCCTACGTCATCGTAGGCCACTGTTAACGTATAATATGTGATATTTCATTGGGGCTATTGTCCTCAGTTTTGCATAAGGGTGATCATTTAATTTGTAAAATATTCTCAACAGATCTAACAAATCAACTTTGTTTGTATAGTTTTGAATCATGATTCTTCATTGACATGTAACTCTTCGTTAAGCTATTTTCATTAAGGTTTTCTTTTGGATAGTTAAAATAAAACGTTCCAATAACAATCATCAGTGAATTCAGTGAAGCACAACTCTAACTGCCATAATCAAAATACAGATAGAAAAGGAATGAAATAATTTTTGACGTATTCAAATTATGACAATAGCTTGATGGGCGATGATGAAGGGCAACAAAAGTGTTTAGTTTATATTTTCAAAAGAGATTCTCAGCCTTGAGCTCCTTCATTCCCGAAACAAAAGGACGTTGCCTTCTGCTTGCTATAGTACACGCGATTCGGTTGTGACAACGTAGGCAATTCCAGTTTTGACAATCAGTTCTCGTTTATTCTTCAAAGATGTAACAAAGTTCCTTCTAGAAATTTCGTCGGAATTTCATATGGATTTTTTCGTTGGAGTTTTCCACGGAATTTTCTTTGGAGTTTCCTTTGGAATTTTAATCGGAATTTCCTTCGAAATTCCTTTTAAAATTTTTTATTGGACTTTTGTACGAAATTTCCTTTTTTTTCTACGGAATTTTTATCAAAATCGGAAATTTATCCTGAATTAGCTTCGGAATATCCTGTGGAATTTTCTTCGGTATCTTAAGAAGTGCTTTTTTGAATTTTCTGTGGTATTTCCTTCGAAATTTCCTATGAAGTGTCCTCCGGAATTTCATTCTGAACTTTTCATTGGAATTTTCTTCGAAATTTACTTCGGAGTTTCTTTTTGAGTTTCCTTCGAAATTTGCTTTGGAGTTTCCTTCCGAATTTCTTCTAGAATTTGTTTCGGAATTTCCTGTGTTATTATCTTTGGAGCTTCCTTCAGAATTGTATTCGAAATATTATTTGGAATTTCTTTCAAAGCATTGGAATTTACTTTGGAATTTCCTTCGAAATTTTCTTTGGAGCTTTCTTCGGAATTTCATTTGGGATTTCTTTTGGACCTTTGAAATTTACTGCGGAATATTCTTAGAAATTGCCTTTACAATTTTCTTTGGAATTTCTACAGAGTTTTCTTTTTTCATTGCAATTTGCTTCTGGATTTGCTTTGGAATTTTCTTTGGAATTTCCTTAGAAATTCCCTTTTGAATACGCTTTGCATATTTTTCAGAATTGTCGTCGGAATGTCCTTTGGAATGTGCTTCAAAATTTCTTTTACAATTTTATTCATTTTTTTTTTAATTTTTTTCCGGATTTCCCTTGTATTTTCGAAAGTTTCCATCGAAGTTTCCTCTGGAATTTTTTTTTGGAGCTGTGATCTTTTCTTCGAAATTTCCTTAGAAATTCCTTTTTGAATTTCATTTGGAATTTGCTTTGAATTTTTTTATGGAATTTCCTATGGAGTTTTCGGAAATTCCTTTGGAATTTTCCACGGATTTTTCTTTGGAATTTCCTTCGGATTTTTTTTCGGAATTTCCTTTGGAATTTTCTACGCAATTTTTGTCAGAATTTCCTCTTAAATTTGCTTCGGAAATTCCGTTGGATTTTTTTTAGTTTCCTTCGGAATTAACTTTGGAATTTCCGTCGAAATTTCCTTAGGAGTATCCTTTAAAATTCCTTTGCAGTTTTTTTGAGGCTACTTATCAAATTTTCTTCAAAATTTTCTTAGGAATTCCTTTATTAATTCCTTCAAAATTCTCTTTGAAATTTCTTTCGGAATTTCGTTTGAAGTTTACTTCCAAATTTGTTATAGAGTTTCCTCGGAATTTTCTTTGGAATAACCTTTGGAATTTCCTATGGAGATTTCGAAATTTTATTTAGAAGTTTTGATTGGAATTTTTTACGGAATTTTCCTTTGGACTGTTTTACGTAATTTTCATCGGAATTTCCGTTGAATTTTCGCGGAATTTACTTTGGTATTGTTTTTTCGGAATTTTCTTATGAGTATCCTTTAAAATTCCTTTGTATTCTTCGGAACTTCATATCTCATTTACTTCAGAATTTCCTTTGGAATTTCTTCATGAATTTCTTTCAGTAAGTTGCTTCAGGAAGTTATTTTGGATTTCTTTGGAATTACTTTCGGAATTTCCTTCTTCAGTTCTTCAAAATTTTCTTCGGCGTTTCCTTTGGATTTTTTTTTGGAATTTCTTCTGGAATTGTCTTCGGAATTTCCTTTGGAATTCGCTTCGGAAGTTCCTTTGAAATTTCTTATGGAATTTCCTTTGCAATTTCTTTTAGAGCTGGTTTCGGAATTTCATTTGGAATTTTCTGCGCAATTTTCGTCCGAGTTTTCTTTGGAATTTGCTTCGGAACATCCTTCAAAAATCCATTCGGATTTATTTTTCTGGAATTTCCTTTTGAATTTGCTTATGAATTTCTTTCGGGATTTGCTTTGGAATTTCGTTTGGAATTTTTTTTTTTTTGGAGCTACCTTCGGGATTTGATTTGGAATTTTCTACGTTATTTTCGTCGAAATTTACTTTGCAATTTGCTTCGGAATTTCTTCTGGAGTTTTCTTCGGAATTCCTTTTGGAGCTAAATTCCTTTCATGCTAAATTTGATTCGGAATTTTTATTTGGAATTTCTTTTGAAGCTATGAAATAATTTCGGAATTTTCTTCGGAAGTACCTCTATAATTTTCGTTTCCTCTGGAATTTTCTTCGGTATTTCCTTCGGAATTTTCTCTGGAATTTCCTTCGGTATTTCCTTCGGAATTTTCTCTGCAATTTCCTTCGGAATATCCTCTGGAATTACCTTCGGAATTTCCTCTGGAATTTCCTTCGCAATTTCCTCTGGAATTTCATTCGGAATTTACTTTGGAATTTCCTTCCGTATTTCCCCTATTTCTTCTTCCCCTATATTCTTCGAAAATATCTCTGGAATTTCCTTTGGAATTTCCTCTGGAATTTCTTTCGGGATTTTCTCTGGAATTTCCTTCAGAATTTTCTCTAGAATTTCTTGCGGAATTTCCTCTAGAATTTCTTGCGGAATTTCCTCTGGAATTTCCTTCGGAATTTCCTCTAGAATTTCCTGTGAAATTTCCTCTGGAATTTCCTGAGAAATTTCGTCTGGAATTTCCTTCGGAACTTTCTCTGGAATTTCTTTCGGAATTTCCACTGGAATTTCCTTCGGAATTTCCACTGCAATTTCCTCTGCAATTCCCTCTGGAATTTCCGTTGGAATTTCCTTTGGAATTTCCTTCGGTATTTCCTTTAGAATTTCCTTCAGAATTTCCTTCGGAATTCGCAAAACTAAATTGGAAAGGTCACTGAGGCTCAATGCTTGATCTCTGAGATGAGTGCATCTGAAATCACGAAGTAGCAAGCGGATTTTGTAGGAGACGAGGACTCCGAACTGGTTCAGCTTAGTGAAGTGTTGCATTCCGAATGAAAATCACGCAAAACTTTTCAAAAGGACCTTTCTAACAATGAGAGGCTTTCTAGAAAACTCTTTTGTTATTAACTAAGTTACCTTTACATTTTTCGGCGAACATTACGCAAATATTATGTAGTAGTCCACACCATAATCTTTCGGTCTGTAGATATTAAGGTTGAAATTTTTACAATGATACCATAAATAAGGAAATTGGACGAGACTTTTTCGAGAAATCATGGTTTCAAACTATACGAAAAATGATGCACCCTAATGGAAAGTAAGAGAAACTCCCTAATGAAATATGTTAACAGTATCCTACGATGATGTCGTATATCAAATGGAACTAGAGGCGCATGAATTCAGAGGAATTTAAAGCCTCTCTAAACAAAAATGAAGACAATGGCCTACGATTATAAAAGAGGTGTTAAAATACTATTGTGCTAAAAAAAAGGATCAAATTTCAAATTTCTTGATTTTTTTTAATTTTCGGCAAACACCAATGGAAAATAAGTGAGCCACCCTAATAAAATATCACGAATCTAATGAAGGAAATGCCCTACGATGATGAAAGAGGTGATAAAATACTATTGTTTTAATATCCCATTCAAATTATGATTTTTCGACAGAATGGCCCACCTGAATGGAAAATAAGTGAACCACCCTAATAAAATACCACATATTAAATGTAGAAAATGGCTTACGATAATGTGAGAGATGTTCCAATACTATTGTCTTCAATATTTAATTAAAATTCTATTTTTTTTTTTTATTTTTCAACAAAAAGGACCACCCTAATGCAAAGTAAATGAACCATTCTAATGAAATATCACATATCATATGCTTTCAGTAACCAACAATCATATAGGATATGTTTCAATACTATTGCCTTGAATTTCTCAGCAATTGAATTAAAATCGTTCATTTCAAATTCAATTTACCCCCCCAACTCAAAAATTTACTAAGTCCCAAAAGGTCGATTTTAAAAAAAAAAAAAAAAAAATCCAAATAAAACCAGATCTCGACGTTTCATGCATTTCTAAGACATCTGGCATCAAAAAAAAATTTCGATTTCGGAAATTCCATGTCAAAAAAGCCAAACATTGACCGCTTTGGGGGTCCACTTAATGAAGTCCGATTGAGCTCAAATTTTGCATGGGGACTTTTTTCGAGGAGACAAAACTTTTGAGCCCTACCATTTTTTGAAATTCGAAAAATCGATTTTCATTGGCACCCTAGACTGCTGCTGCAAGAACGGCAAAAGGCGCTTCTCGAGGCACTCAGATTTGTAGATCTCGCCATTTACTGTGCCCTTTGTCACGAAAGGCTCACTCCTCAGTCCGCAAGAGCAGATGGCCTGTCAAATGAGATATTTGAAGGCAAACTTCCACATTTTCTTCTTTCTAAACTTGTCGTCCACATCGAACATGCTCTTTCCGGTGAAAAACTCCAACCCCGGAATTTGCTTAAAATCGGCTCTTATATACGTTTCGTCGTCCATCACACATCAGCCATATTTTGTCAGCATCTTCTCGTAGAGCTTCCGTGCCCGAGTCTTAGCCGTCGATTGTTGCCACTCATCGCGGTTTGGGAAGTTCTGTATCTTGTATGTACCTTTGTAGTCCAGCTCTCTTCTTTGCATTCTGGACGTAGCTCTGCGACATGCCTATCTTTTAGCCAAACCACGGCTTGAGACGTTGGGGTTTACTTTAATCATCCGCTTCACCTTTCCCTCCGTATTTTTGTTCTCCGGTCCCGGTTTTCTTCCAGCTCTTTTGCCGTGGTCCAACGACAACCGCTCCTGGAACCGCTTTAACACTCTGGAGGCGGTTGAATGGTGAATGTTCAACATTTTTCTCAACTGCCGGTGCGACAGGTCAGGAAATTCCAGGTGCTTGGAATGAATTTGTTCTCTCGACTCGCGTTGGTTCACCTCCATTTTCGTTGAATCGAAAAACATGACTTCGAGTTTGACAGCATGTAAACAATACACATCAATTAGAAAGTGTGTAAAATTTGGTTGATTTTTACCCAAAGGTAGAAAAGCTATGCCCTGTTGAATGTGTCGTAATAATTTCGTATTCACCCTTCAAATCGAAAAACCAGAGAGTCTCAAACACGATCTCCACAATATCTACTAATAATTGTACAATCATGCATGCGATTTATATACTCATCAGGAGCATTTTGTATTTGTCTACCCTAAGTAGAGCAAGCACACCACTGGCAGGTGCACAATGCAAGCCAAGCCAGGTACCTCAGCCACTCAACCTCCAGTGCACATTGTACTTATCTGACGTCCTTTGGCGATCACCAGATGTGCACTTTGGCCCTTGGGCACAGCAATGGTGGTCAGCAGGAACAGCGAGCGATGTCTCCGATCCTGTAAATAGTCTCCAGCAATCACACGTGCAAATCCAACGGCCGCCGAAGCGACGGCCGCCGAAGAATCCTCTTTCGGCATGTTAAGTACCGTTTTACTTCTAAATAAAGATTTTGCCGTTGTTTAGTGCTGATTTTTCATATTCATCGTAATAAAAAGGGTAATACATATATCGTATTGAACGGATAGAAAAATAACCATTTTAGATATTTGAATTGACTAGTAGAGAGCTCCGCATGTGATGAACTTTGTTATAAAGCAGCCCCTTATGACGGTATACTTAATAATATTTTTTTAATTATCAATAAGCCTTTGCTTTTCGAATAGCATTAAGAGTAAATAAAGAAAATTTCATTAAAAGTGGAATAACATGCGATGTTCATTCGGTGGCCCATAGTGTTGAAAACTAGGCTATCTTGGATGATATTTTAAAAGCTCCAAAACTAATAATTTTGAAGTTATTTTCTTTTTTAATAGCACAGTGCTTATGAAAAGATGCGAAACTAACACAATAAGGCTAAATTATTTGGTTTTATAAGTGTTAGACAAAGTTAGAGAACAATTTGCTTAAGGGGGCTCATTTGCCCCAAAATCCGCTAGTAACAAGCTTGATATATAACAGCAGCGAAAGAGTGCTTCAAAGTGAAAGCGATGATAAAACCCGTTTTCTCGCTTATTTATCATTTGGGACAGGGGGTTTTATTTTACTGACATTATAAACAATACCCGAACATCCTATAGCAATAGTGCCCCCCAGCTTTGGAGCTTGTTTAGATGGGTTTTATCATGCGCTTTTATCCCTCTGATCAAATCAGAGCTAAAGCAGGAGATGATAAACAGACTCTCATGATGAGTTGCGGATCATGATTGTAACAGTGAGCGATAAATGAGAAATATTCTACATTTACTAGGTATTGCTTTCTCACTTGAAAATCTGGTCTAGAGGTTGCTGCTGTGATCTGTTGCTCGTAAAATTTGTCTAATGATCACTCCTTTCTATATTATACTATCAACATCATCTATTTCACCCTTACAAGAAATCAATTGGAAGGAAATTGTGATTTCAGAGATTCACGAGAGTACGACACTGATCAAACTGGGCAAGCTCCTTCCACCCTGGAGAATAATTTTGACCAGTTACAAAGTTTCCAGAAATCGATTGGCCATCTCATTTAGCGTAATCTTCAGCCACACAGTCAGATAAAACCATAACGCTATCCCTCGGTCAGTGTTTCAAGTGGTCCAATAATTTATCCTGAGAAGGTAATTACATTATCGGCATGTGGCTGCAACCGCTGTGCGAATGCACCACTCGGACATCAAGTGCCGCTGCTAACGAGAGGAGAAATGCAGCACCACCCAGAAAACCACCCGCAGAGCAATGATCATCATTTCCCAAACGTTTGTGTGCCATCGGGAGGAAGTTGGGAGATTGGGATTGGTCAGTTTGTGGCCAATTTGTATATTGTATACGCGGTGGCATTTGTTATTCCCACATGTGCGGAATTGTTTCAACAATTGGATGGTGGAGATCATCGTCTAGCAGCCGCCACTGGCGCTTATTTTGGATGGTGGGAGGAAGTGCATTTGAAATTATCCAAACTCCACTTAAGTGGGATAAGAACTTTGCACACGGTGCAGTGCCATCGGGGGTGATTTATCTACCCTTTATATTATAATGGAGGTGTATAGATGAGTAAGCCCGTGTCGTGTGTAAATTCAGAACGAAATTCCTAAGGTAAAAAATAACCTACATCTGATGGAGAAAAATTTATGCTGATAAAGATGTTTAACACGTGCTTTAAGAGTTCTTAAAAAAAAATAATAAAATGCTAATCAAAACTCAACAAATCGCACCTCGATTTAGGCAAACCTTGACTTATTACGAGAATCGCATTTGCTGTACTATGGGCAACAATTCCAAGTGTCAAATATCAACTAACGAAGAATCAATTACTCCTCTTTCTTCCAAATCTTTTCCAGGTGACGCACATCTTCTCCGCCAACGAAACCCTGCAGAGGCCCGAGGACCACCTGGATCACGATCAGCTGAAGCGGTGCTACTACAAGGGTCGTGTGGTTGGCGACGACAAATCCGAGGTTACCGTTTCGCTGTGCGAGGGGATGGTAAGTAAAAGTTCAGTCTCTGTTGTGATTTTCGAAATGCGATCGACAATTATAATTAACAGTTGAAGTGACCTTCAATTAGGATGTATCAGGAAAAATTTATGAACAAATTTCCTAAAAATATATCAAGCGATACCTTAGGCATCTTGGGGTATTGATCGATGGCAAGCTCAGCTTCGCTATCCATTGATCAGGAAATCCCAAAAATAAACTCGAGAGGATCCTGTTTTCGAAATCTGCTACTTTCAATATGGCTTTGCTTTAAAGTTGCACATTTGCACTCTAGAACAGTCGCCAAAATCGGAGAATCGGTAAGGTACTGTATTGAAGTAAAAATAGACTTTAAAGTTCAATGTCTTGTCTTGACAGTGAATCATTGCTAACAAATTTTGTACTGATCCATATATTTGCATACCGAACTGTATGAAAAAGTAAAAAAAAAACAAACTTCGCTAATCACTCTTCAATTCGTGAACAAGCCGCTAAACCCGTTTCAACGAATTCTCAACTCGCCCAAATTTCCAAATTGTTTTACCATCTCGAATGGGTTTGATGATCAAGCACACTTAGCAGAACATAAATCTGTCATCTTGCATGGGTTGGTTGGTACCTGCCTCTCTAGAGATATGCACTGCCCATCAAAGCATAACTGTCCCATATAGAATAGCTTTCAGAGTTTAGTGATTGTCGTTTCTTACACATGTTCTTAATGTTCTAGTACATTTCTGCATATCGTATTTGATTAGATCACCACAAACATATTTCATTTCCAGTTGCTAAATATTTGGGTTGAAAGTTCATATGGAACTGTGCCAACTTCATATTTTTTCTCATTATTTTCAAACAAAGTGTGTCAATTTCCATATGCGTAGTGAAGTTTATATTGAATAATACATGTTGCGATGAAAATAAGGTGTAGTTTCAGAAATCCATATGGGACAGTTATACTGTTATGGGCGGTGTAGCTCCATCACTAGCAAACGAACCGAACCGATGCAAGACGACACGGGGGATGTGATTGTGCGAAAAACTGCTAGAGCCGAACATTTCGGCACTAATTTGGGATTTATCGCCCAAATTTGTAGCACTCGTGCGGTTTGCTGCATTTCGTCCGATGAATAAGCCGCTTTACCGGTTTGGATAGGTGCGATAAGAACGTGGATGGAATTAATGTTAAATTTGGAACTTTTTATACCTGGCATGGGTCATTCATTTGTTCTGTAGACCAATTAAGTGTTTTAAAATTATATTTAGACCGAAAATAAAAACTTTGAGTATTGAAGGATTAAACTTCAATTTTATCATGTAACTAAATGTTCCGGCAAACTTTGTCTTGCCATCAAGTAGGCTGTCAAAACGCCATGAAAAGTATCATACAAAATGACAATTATATCCACTCTCACTTTTCCGACTTTTCCGGTGTATTTATAACCTGAGTTTTTTATACACAAAAATGCCGGAACACTTCAGGGACCTAACTGTGAAAGAATCAGGTAAATCCACTGGGTTGTGCTAAAGCTGTTTTACCATTCCATTTATATAGAAGATAGAAGATAGAAGATAGAAGATAGAAGATAGAAGATAGAAGATAGAAGATAGAAGATAGAAGATAGAAGATAGAAGATAGAAGATAGAAGATAGAAGATAGAAGATAGAAGATAGAAGATAGATAAGTAAGAATGATTTTTTAAGGTTTGCCCGTTTTCAATGATCATATGAATTCCAAGAAAAAAATGTCAAGAGAGGTTGTTGAAAACAACTTTCGCCCCACTTTACTCATTTCAATCTTACAATGCAGGGTACTCAAAGTACAAGGTTGAGTAGCCAAAACCATTTTATGTCTTTTATGGACTCCAAACGAACCCATGTTGTTCCTGATTCACGGAATCCAGATTAGTTTTGTTTTCTTACGTGCTCTGATTAGCAACAAGGTAGCACCAAATCAGATATCGTTCAAGTTAACTCGTACGCTCTCCAAATCCGTTTCGTAGTCATAATATCTGGTACATTGTAAACTGTATTATTGCATCCCAAAATTAGAATTCATGGCCCGTTCAACAACGCACCTTCTATCGCGTCTTGAAATCGCAGAGTAGTCGTTGGCAACATGCAATTAACCTCATCATTAAATCCGTTTGCCGGAGTAATTACAACCACCGTGCAGCGTCGTCATCGCTTACCAACCAGACCTAGATATACTGCCATCATGGACGTCGTCAGTACTTTCATCCGTATGGTGTAGGGGTCCAAGTGGTCTCAAAAGCTCATTCACGAATTTCACGTGTGCTAAGTGATGTCCAAAACTCGTATCGGTTTAATGTATAGGGGTTGAATTCTAAGAGAATTGAGAGTATCTCTCACTTATCGTTCTCTGTAACAAAAATGATTCGTTGCACATCATGAGAACCTGTTTATCATCTTCTGCTACAGCTCTGATTAGATCGGGAGGATTACAGTGCATGATAAAACCAATCTAAACAAGCTCCAAACCTGGGGAACACCATTGCTATCGAATGTTCGGGGATAGTTTATTGTGCCAGTAAAACAAAACACCTACCCCCCAAGGGTAAACAAGAGAGAAAAAAGAATTTTATTATCGCTCTCTCTTTGGGGCTCTCTTTCCCTACTCTTATTTATTAAACTTGTTACAACTTGCGGTACATTGTCCATCATGAACCGCTACAGAAGGGATGTTTTTTTTTGTCTGATTTGATCATGTTTCGAAATCAAATGGCTGGACCCAGGCTTTCGAAATTTTAAACACAAAATGTATTTCCTTATTTTCTTTTAAAAAAAAAACTTTTTCCATCGGCCAGGGGGGGGGGATTTTGACTACGCCTCTGACTGCCATCAAACTCATACTTGAATGAGCCGGGTCGAACACACTCCACCCAACAACTGCTGCATCAACGACGCCAAAGCCGGCGAAGAAGGTTCAGCGAATTTATCCACTCCTGGCACCCCTTGGCAATCCTAGTGCGACGACCCATCGAGATTGAGTACGCCGACCAGCACTTGGTCAGTTTTTGCCTGACCATGACCGTGGAAGGAAAGTGATCGCCATCGCCAAGAAAAACAAACAAATCTAACTCAGTCCCAGAAACACGGATTCGGCGGTGGTGCAGTGCAGTGGATCGAATTACATAATTGCTCTTGGATCAGAAATTGCCAGTAGAGTTAACACCCGAAGATGTATGGAGGGTAGGGTAGTTCAAATCAACAAAAAAGATTGAATATGAGATTGGTAATTCAAACTTTTTTGTTGTTTGAAACATCCTTAGATATTCTCCTTAAAAACTTTATAATGAAAATTGGAATTCAACCAAATTTTTCAGCTGTTTTGGTAATTATTTGAAGGTGGCTTATAGATTTGAAGGGTTTATATGAAAATGTATATGAAAAAAACTAACATTTTACTACAAACACCGGTAAAGCTAGCCTATCATATTAATATTCAAATATAAAAGTTGAATTTTGGAACCATTAGGAGAAATGTTTCATTTTTGAATGTATGGAGAAAATTAAAATTGCAATTGTAAAATTTGCACCTTATCGAACGCGACAATTTGTAATTGAACGGTGAAACCGTCGCCAGCCAACCAACTGCTGCGAATTTGACGCTCCAACAGTCTTACCAACATAACGACAAATCATCTCCATTGATTTGTTTGCTGGCGACGATTTTGTTGGTCAGTTTGAAAGTTGGCGGCGCGTTTTGTTGTCCATTGAACAGGCAATACTACAGATGTGTCTTTTGGCGGAGAGGCCAGTGTCTTCCGTAAACAAAGATTTCTGAAATTCACTGTCGGATGCTTTTTCTATGGCTAGAAAGCCAAGACCAATAGAATAACCTTCTCAGATTGATTTATTCTCTTCAGCAATTTAGAACAATGATTTAGAGCAAAAATTTATGAAAGAACAAACTTATCGGCTCTAAGCCTAAACTTATTCTTCAATCCACAAAGAAGTATTACGAGTTATTCTTCTTTATGGTTTGAAGAATAAGTTTAGGCTTAGAGCCGATAAATTTGTTCTTTAATAAATTCTTGCTCTAAATCATTGTTCTAAATTTCTACACAGCAATTTCCATATAAACGTACATTGGCTTTCAATTTTTGAACCATCACAGAAATGACTACAAAATTGGCAGAACTCTTTTTTATCATAGATACTATAAGAAAGCTATGAGAGCTGGTATTTTCAAACTGAACCACCCTAATGAAGGCACGGCTAGAATCACTTTCGTTCATTGCCCCCCCCTCAACGCCATCCCCCGCCAGGAGTTGTTAAGTCGAGACGGATTGGGGCCGGTTTCGTCTTCTTCATTATTTATGATGCTCATCATCATCGGTCATCATTAGCAGCTTCTTGCTTGCCGGTTGCCAAAAGCAGTAGCCGTGGATTTCAATTCTCTTGACGTGGCTTCTGCAGATTGTGTAGACTGCGTGGTGTGTTGATGATTCGAAGGATTGCCGCAGTCTATAATGTGATTGAATAATCGAAATTGCAGCAATTTGGTAATTCAATCATTCTGCCATTCCCTTATTCGAACAAGTGTTTCCAAAATGAATCGAATTTGAAGCTTGTTATCGGACGTTTTCGGTGTCGATAAATGATGCTCCGGAAGTAATGAATGCTTAATAGTGCTGAACCAAGTTGACAAATTGGATACCCAAATTTAGAATCTCATAACTCTCATGTGGGTGGTACTTCCATAGCCTCTTCATAATAACTGTGGTCATAAAGCCAAGCTATGCAGAAGGTGTCTGGATTTGATCATCGGACGCATTCCTCATGTATGTACGTGGCCAATGGACCCATTCTGTCATTACGAGTTATCATATCTTGCTGAGCACTATGAAGTCGATTGTTTCTGGTCTGTTTCCTGGATTCCTCTTGTTATTTTCACTAAAGTGAAACCTCCATAGAACTATATTGAAGGGGCCATCAACTTACGGAAATATTAGATTAAGGAACAAGGCCGTGAACGCGTAGCTATTCAGCAAGACCTAGGGTCACAGGTTTCGAATATCACCGGTCGAGGATTTCTTCGCGTTGGATTTTTTGGAACTGATCTTGAACAAATTCAAGAAGCTGCTTTTATAGAAACCGCTGTATAAGGAATGTATAAGGAATTCACAATCAAATAAATACTAGGAAGATATACTTTCTAAGTAGAATGCCTGTAACTATCCACGGAAAAAATAGTGACATTATTGCTGAGAACAATCTCTAATGTATTTAAAATCAACTGAAGAAATTTCGATTTAATTCTTGTAAAATTTTTGAAAAGAGATTTTGTAAAAATCTCTAGAAAACTCCTAAAAAATATGGCGGAGCAGTCGTGAATTCTTGGCATAATCTCTTTTCATACATTCTATTTGCTGAATTTTCCTTCTGGAATTGATTCGCTCGTACTTAGTTCATGCTATCCTTTGCCGGCCATCTACCTCTAATATACAACTCTTATCGACACGCCTTGTCAAATCCAATTGTTTCATCTTTGTCGTTAACCAGTGTCAATCACAGCTTCGCGGCCCATTATGGTCTCGAAATGTCTATGAAATGACACCCATTCTGAGCGCAGTAGAGTTATCCTCTTCCATAGGCTCTGCTTTTCATGAGTACCAACATATCGTTGCCAATGTTGTTGCGTTCAATACATTTAAGGGCATGAGATGATTCAACCATCCAGCAGTAGGGAAGGTGTACCGGTATTCGCCATGTACCAGTTGTTCGCCACCCAGGATTATATACCGTTAAGATGATACGGAAACATTCTTACTCAGAAAATAATAGAAACAAATCATTTTCCTTAAAATGTTCGCTCCTTTGAACCTTGTTTCGCCATGGTGTTCCTGATTCGCCACTCTCTATAAGAAATCAACGTAGGTGGCGAATTCAGGAACCGAAATTAAAAACGTGGCGAATACTGGTGCAAATTGTCCAGTATTCGCCACCCCAATATATAATACAAAAACAAAGTTTCCGATTAGTGTTTATATTTTTGCTGCTGAGCATGGATTGAAAGCTTTCGTTTAACGTATTGACAGTGATCAAAGGTCTTTTGATTTATGTATAAACAATATTTTACCTTAGGGTGGCCAAAACTGGCACAATTCCCCTAATTATTTTTGTACTGAATTTAATCTTCATTTTCGCATTTGTCATTCTTAATGGCCAATTGGTGTGAACAGAAAATCCTTAAACGATTTATCTTGCTTTTGAATCTTTGCCAAATTTTCCCCTACAAACATCATGACTCACTCCCGTTTTCAATCCCATTCGTTACCCCGCCAACAAAAAAAAACATAATTAAAACAAAATCCCACCAAACCGGTGAAAATTAAAACCCATCACTAATGGATCGTCTCGCATTCGTTTAATCACCCCACCATATTCTAGAACCAGCAACAATCCTTCGTGCCGCGCACTGGCTTACTGGTTGACTGACTGACAGGCTGCTATCAAAACCATTTCTCGTGTAAATCCTTTCGCAATGTTGCCACGCATTCCGTCTGTCGTCATCGCACAATGGTAGGAAAAAAATAAAATTTGGCCGTAACTAATTTTATTGCTTCAATCAAAAAATATCTTATATTAACATACTGGTGTATTCATTTGTACTCTATTTCTTAGAAAATATTTATATTTTTTTTACTTATGCCAATGTGAAGTTCAAGCAATTTTAATTTTAGTACAATTTCAATTATGAATCATAAAATATAACTTTTTGAAAATTAAAAAAATGTAGTGGTAAAAAAATCAAAATTTCAAAATTCTTCTAGTTAGTTTTGGCCATTTCTCAATATGGATCCCAATGTGCATAGTCTCGCTTGGCTTTGAGTCATCGCTGGCAATGAATCCTTCTTCGAGTAGAATTTGTTTGCACATCATCGCCGAACCAGACCGGAACGCGCTGAACAGAGGCAATGCGATATTTTAATTTGACAGGCGAAAACTCAATCTCCCCGGTCCGGAGTGGATCGGCACTGCCAGACAGTTGGTCGTTCGATTGCGATGGCATTGAAAAAAATGTATGGGAATATTTTAGCTCGAGGTTTTGGACTTGAATTAAAAAGAACTTATTGAAAACTTACAATACCGTTCAAAATTTCAACAGACTGCCCAGTTTATCAACAAATAGCAATTTGATAAATGGTTAACTTTGAAAAATATATTATTCTACTCATATACGAGAGTTGTGTACGATATTTTCCGGAATTTTGAGTTACTTTGCTGACAAAACATTAATTCCAAAAATTCTGCCATAGAATAGGTGTACCAGTTATGGAGTTAACCAGTCTTGTAAGCTTGGGACCTTCCTTAGACGAGTGGTTAGAGTTCGCGGCTACATAGCAAAGCCATGCTGAAGGTGTCTGGGTTCGATTCCCGGTCGGTCCACGATCTTTTCAAATCTTTTCTTTGACTTCCCTGGACATAGAGTAGAAAGGATCCTATTCTTGACACTTTTGATTCACTTCGGCTGTGGGGTTTTTTTGAAAGGTACTGAGCTCATATTTGGACATAATGTGCGTCGTATCGAAGTGCATCTTATTGCAAAGCTACAGACCTTTCACTCGAGAAAAACCCCTCAAAGTGCCAAAGTGCCTCATGTAAGTGCCCGAGTAGCTCTGCACCCTATCATCGTACCTGTCACACGATATACGAATGCGAAAATGTCAACTTTGGCAAAGAAAGCTCTCAATTTGTGTGTTTAAGTAGTTTTTACATCAAACATATGTGGATTTTAAGACATTCAAAAGTATTCAAAATGTGAAAGATTTTGAGAATTTTTCAGATTTTCAAATAGAAAACCACTAAAACCATAACTGATACACATCTCCTAATTAAAAGAATTAAAACATTCTCTTAATTAAGAAAAATTTCTAAGATAAAACTGACACACTTCTATGAAAAATGTCTGGTTTGGAGTTTCAATAATTTATAAATTTGTATTAAATCTAACATCACGGGATTTATGTAACTTTCAAAGGTTATGATGATGTACACTCCCGTGCATAAGTTTGGCAACACCTCCTAAATAACATGCAAAAGTGTTCAGTCCATATCTCTGTGATTACACGTCCAATTGAAACTCTCTAAGCCGCATTCGAAAGGCAAAGAGTTATTCTTATTTTGTTTGTATTTTTCCAAAAACATTTTTTGAATTTTGTTCACTAAATTTTTACTTAAAGTTTTTACATTTTTCAAAAAAACACACTGAAAAATCATATCTAATTTCCTCAGCATTGGGTCGACCAAAATTTTAAATCAAAGTGTCATTAGAATCGTAATCTTATATTCTTTGGAAAAATACAAACAAAATAAGAATAACTCTTTGCCTTTCGAATGCGGCTTGAAGAGTTTCAATTGGACGTGTAATCACAGATAGGGGCGGTCCATTAATTACGTAAGACAATTTTGGCAGTTTTTAGACCCCCCCTCCCCCCATGGTAATATTTTTTGTATGAAAATTAGAAATAATTTGTTTGGCGCGTAAGAAATCTCGAACCCCCTCTCCCCCCATAAACCCTTACGTAATTAATGGACGGCCCCATATATGGGCAGAACACTTTTGTATGTTTTTGAGGGGGTGAACCCAAACTTTTGCACGGGAGTGTATACTCCACAGGATCCTCTCGAGGGTTTAGCAGAGCCATACAGATCTCTATATGAATTCCCTCGGTTTCTAAGGAGTTTCCAAGAGGTTTTAAGTGGTGTCCAAGCGGTTCCAAGAGGTTCTCAGGATAGCCTGAGGGATGTCAATAGGTATCCCTGAAGTTTCTGAAGTGTTCACAGAAGTTCCCAATAGTTTGCAAGAAATTTACAAGAACAGGGCTTTCAGTGGAGGTGTCCAAAGATTATTAGTAATTTCCATGGAATTTTGGAACAAAAATCCCAAAATGCAAAAAATGTCTGGCTTAGAATTTCAGAAATTTATAAATCTGTTTTAAGTCCAAAAACACGTGAATATCTTCCATGGATTATAACGATATATATTCCACAGGGTCATCTCGAGGGATTTCTCAGAACCATGCCGAGCTCTATTTGAACACCACGGTTTCTAAGGGGTTTCAAGAAATTCCCAGGAAAACTTAAGGTATTTTCAGAGTTTTTTGGCATCTCCTAGCGCGTATCCAAAGGACCCCAAGCGTTATTTTAGTTGTCGCAAAGAGTTTATATTCAAGGGGTTCCCAGAAGTACTTAAGCAGATTTTACAGCTATCGATAGTTACCGCTGGAGATTCTAATGTGTTGCCAGAAGTTTCCAAGGGTTTTTAAGAAATTTGCAACAAGTACTTGGGGCTTCAAGTGGAGGTTTTCAAAGATTCCTAGTAATTGCCATTAGATTTTGGATTACAATGAGGCTCGTAGATGTTTCTTGTATTTCCCAAAATTTTTTTAGATGTCCTAAAGACCCTTATAATGGTTCTAAAAATATTTTCAGGAATACCCCAGGAACTCATGAAGCGTTTTTAAATACTTTCAATTGAATCCTAGAGGTTCTCAGCGTGTCTAAGTGACTTTGAACAGGTTCTTTGTACATTGAAGCAGTTATCGGAGAATGTGATTTTAGGGTTTTTTTTTTGGGGAAGCCTGGTTTTACGTTGGAAATACTAGATACCAATTCTGTGGGGTACCCAGAATCTTGTTCAATGAACTTAGTTATCTTGAACTAAATTGACTAGATTGAATCACAGCTTGAAATCCAAATTCAATAATGTATCAAAACTTTGAAGGCGCAAACATCGCGAAAGAAGTATCGAAGGGCAGTGTAATTTATATTATAGCTTTGGACACTGGCAAAAAGTTTGAAAAAGGAAGATCGACTTCGCACGTCAATTATTCCCATGAGTGTAGCCAGAGGGAGGCGGGTAGGGGCGGTCCAAAAAAAATATTACCTGTTTTGCTACATGGTGAATATTTTGTACAAATTTGTAAAATAGGGTCTTCAGCATTTATCTTAATGTAGAATTGCGTCATGATAGTCATACTCAATAATTCTTGGAGTCCAACTAGAAATTAAACTTCTGACAAAGATCTTACTAAAAAGCATTTAATGATTTTATTAACAGCTTGCAACTAATCTTGTGAGAAACTTGTTATGAAACTCAAATGCTATTCTCAAGCATCTGTTAATTTCTTAAAGAGATTTTTTTAAGTAGTTTTTAGAGGAATTCATCAAACTATTCGATTAGCATAACAAAACATATGCGTCAGGAATTCATTATGGGATTCCTCTTTATTTCGAACTTTATATTTTTCTTTCGATTCTTCAAGGAGTTCCTACAATAATCATTCCAATAATTTACCCTGGTTCCAGCAAGTAGTTCAAAATTTTTCATGGATTCCATAATCACGCATCTAAAGACATTTTCCTAGCTCTTTTAGAGCTCCACAAAATAGAAAAAAAAATGGTTTCTGTTAAAACTCTACGAAAGAATTCTTCTCAATATACTTCCAATAATTTATCTTTGGAATCCTAAAAAAACAAAAAGTTTTTCGTAATATACCCGTTTCTATTTTTTTTTTCAGGGCGAGTGCGTCTAGTGTAAACAATTCCACAGTTCGAAATTTCTAAAATTGTTTTAAAAAAAATTGAAATTGATAAATTTTTAAAAGTTATAAGAATTAAACCACAAGTAAAAGAGTGCTATGTTTAGATTTCCTCCAGATACCATAAAACAATTCATCTGAAAAACTTTTCCCTTGATTTTTTTTCCCAACATTCCTCCTAGTATTGGAACAGCAATTTTTCAAAGGACAACAGTGCAGAGATTTTTTTTTTGAGACTTCCTCCATTACTTCTTTAGGAAGTTCTTGAAAAAAATCTTGATATATCCTTGGACGATTTCCAGAAATAACCTGTAAATAGAAGAAATACTTGAAGGAACTCTTGGATGTGCTTCTCAGGGATTATTGAAAAAACAAAAGAAAAAAAAATATGCAGAAACATGTGGATCAAATTCTGGAGGAATCTTTAAAATTATGCTCAAAGTAATACTAAGAAGAGCTCGTACGCCAGCTAGCTGAACAGTTTGCGAAAAAGCCCATTGTTTGATAAATCTTGGGTATTTCTTCACGGGATATGTCTCATATTTCGCTTGGAACACATAGCAATCTTAGTGGCATCGTATAGAGAAAGGATATAGCTTTCATTTAAACTTGAAAAAATTTTGGCGGCCATTTTGAATTTGGCCGCCATCTTGAATTTTGTTAGAAAAATCGATTTTTCACCATTAGCGCACCGCTAGTTTTGAATTCTGAGATCATCATCAGAAAGCTGAGGAAAAATTGCGTAAGATAGGCTACAGAAACTAGGTGAGCAATGGTATTCACCCTATCAAATGAGCAATTGTCTAAATCATGTTATACGATTTTGACGTATATGGCTAGTGCAATCAATACAAACATCATTTTTTGTACAACAATGAAACAAGTTTTCAACCTTTGGTGTTTTATTCGAGTCGAGTAAAGACCAGCATGTCGATTTTAGAGGCTACCAATAAAAAATGGTTACGTATACTCTTCTTTTTATTATTCTCCATTTTACTGACGTTAAGTCCCTACTAGAACCGAGCCTGATACTCAGCTTTTTTAGTTATAAATCCAGGTTATTAAACAGGAATTTTCTTTTTTAATGCAATTTCTGACAACAGAATAATTCTTCGACATATCTTTGAATTCAGTAATAATGAATAAATAAATTCAATAAATGAAAACCGTAAAAAAAACAAAATTGATTGTAGCATAACATAGCATAGCATAGACTGACTGTACATGTCAATGGTTGCTACTCCGTGATTGATCGGAACTGGTAAGAATTGCACTACGATCCAAATGAATAAGGGATGGGAGTTTCAGTTTACTCATGAAGTGCAATTTTAGCAGATCTAATATTATTGACCAATAACGGCGCCGGCCAAGTCCTTACAGTCAGTTGGGATGGGGAAGGAATGTTGGGGTGTAATGATTGTTGCTTCTAGAGACCGAGAATACCTCTGCATCTCCACAATCACCACGGGAAGGGTGTTTTTAGTGAGGGAGGAAAAGATCTGGGAGTCACCTTTGTCACCTATAATGTCGAACAATTCAAAAGAAGTTTTTATTAATAGCGAAAACTAAGGATTACACGTATATATTTTAAATCATATGAAACAGGAATGATACATAGTGTGTTTGAAAATTATATATGAGTATTACTGTGCTTTTTTGTATCGAGATGGTAGAAGTTTTAAAAAATATGTCAACATTCACAATGTCGAACAATTCAAAAGATATTTTTAATAATGTTAAAAAGAGAAAAATATATGTATATTAAAATTGTATAAAACATTGTTGTAATATTACATAAAAGTTACGCTTTCAAGAAAAAAATGTGTTATCATAAGCATGAAACGAACTCACCAGTTGGTAATCCATCCTCGACTGAACACAAATATCTCTTCGCACTCACACAGTGCGAACAGAAAAACTTCTTGGCGTCCCGAAAACAAACCGTCTTGCTTGGCCTTTCCCAAATACCTACCCAGCAAGTCGCTCGAAAACAGAGAAAAAATCTCCGTCGACGAAAACACGCGCGAAACCGAGAACAAAACTGACGACGCAACAACGAACTATTCTGCTTGGGCTTCACGAAGCACTACCCAGCAAGACGCTCGAAAAAAGGGAAAAAAATCTCCGTCATCGAGAAAAACGCGCGAAACCGAGAACAAAACCTATCCGACGACGCAACAACGAATCTACCTGCTTGGGCTTCACTAAACACTCTGAAAACCGTAAAAAAAAAACATTGATTGTATTAAACAAACATTTTTTTTACCCTATGCATTGTTGTTCATTGTATGAAGTTTATAGATTGCGTGTCGGGACATTAGTAAGCCTTGTGGTAATTAGTTTATAATGAAGGTCTTAAATTTTGAAGCAAAAAACGTCCTTGATTTTCTAAGTCATAAAGTATCGTTTTTAGCACCGCCCAATATGCATGTGAATATTAGCGAAATTGAATGATGAGAAGCAGGTTTTGTTCTAATGTGGATGCAGGTGTATAATTTCGAGGTTCGAAAAACTGGCGGCCATCTTGGCTTTCGACGCCATCTTGGTTTTTAGCAGTTGCATGATTTTTTACCATCTCTGTGCTCATCATGTTGAACTATAAGGCTCCGTTAAAAAAAACAATCAGATTCTATCTTTCTTATCTTATCTCAGATGCTCAACTGATTGTTCAATTGTATCAATAGTTAAAACCAAATAAATTTACATATTTACAACTCGAAGATATGCAGAAGAATCATTCAGGTAGCAAAAAGCGTTAAAAAAAATCCTATTTGATAATTTAAATTTGATAAGAAGAACAAGAAGAAGAATAAGTGTAACGGTAGCATTGAAATTCAACATGTTGAGTGCTAACAAAGTTAAAACTCATTCAACTACTTAAACCCATGATGACGTCAAAATCCAAGATGGCTGCCAGATTTTTTCATTCAAATTAATACTCCTATTCTTCATCTGTCTCAAATAATACACCAACGATTGAAAACTTGTTTCTTTGTTGTACAAAAAATTATGTTTGCATCGATTGCACTCGCCATATACGTCAAAATAGTAGAACATGATTTAGAAAATCGTTCATATCATAGGGTAAATACCTTTGCTCGCCTAGTTTTTGTAGCCTATCTTACGCAATTTTTCCTCAGCTTTCTGATGGTGATCTCAGAATTCAAAACTAGCGGTGCGCTACACGGGTAAAAATGCGGCACTCTAAAACAGGAGAATGAGTCATGATTTCGGGAGGAAAGTGTGTTTTCATGTTATGAAAGTACACCATGACCAAAAGTCATGAAATCATGAAGCATTTTACCGTAACTCCGGCTATACGTTACGTTTTCAATTTTTAGCGAAGAAAAATGGCAATTAAAATCTTCAAATCATGAAGCATGTATGCTGGAACCATGAATTAAATTCATGGAAACATAAGCTCTATTCATGGATTTAGTCATCTGCCATTTATGATTCCTATTTTTGATACGAAAAGTGGCAATTTCGGTCATGAAATCATGAAGCAGGATCTGATTTCATGAACACAGGTCATGAAAACATAAGCACTTTCCATGTTTTCAGATGTCTGTCATTTATGATTCCAATTTTCGTGCTGAAAAGTGGCAAGATGAGTCATGAAATCATGAAGCAGGATCTCTGAATCATGAACTCAGTTCATGAAAACGAAACATTATACGTCAATTAGGATCCCAGTTTATATTTGCCATTGGTAAACAAATAAAATAAAGATTAAAATTGTTACTGCTTTTGTGTCGATAGTTCCGTTATAAACCGTGAAAACTTTCCACAAAAGTCAACCTAACGAGTGTGACATCTTTAGCAGGAACGCGAACATTCGGTGGCTAGGTTTGTACGCAAAATGTTGTTTCGAGCATCAATTGAATTGGTAAATGGTCCCTGGGCTGGTGGATTGCATGAGTCATGGAACACTCCTTAACAACTCTGCGGATGTGGAAAGTGGAACTGTAACATCCGGCTGCCGAAGGCCTGCTCTGTTATAGGACGTGGGGAATGCATCACTTCCGAAAAGTTGAAATCGCCGACGAGATTGTCAAGCAAAATCTTCGCTCAAAGTCAAACATTGCCCGGTTCTGCAAAGTCAGGATTAAGTAAGTACATTGATTGTGTCGTGAAACAATGTGGGAACTCACGAAAATTTCACCAAGAATGTCATCGATATGATGACAAGGTTCCGAAGAATTCAATTTTTTTCAAAAACATTTTTTTTTTAATAATTTCACAAGAAAAGATCACCGATCGCCTTGAGACACGTTGACTAAGGTGAAGAAAGTGACAGTTAGATTTGGGTAACGCCCTGAACATACGAATTCTTGCATAATAGTCACGATTTCATGACTTTTAGTCTTGATATCATGAAACATAAAATTTTATGAAATCATGACTTTTTGTTCATGAAACCGGCAACGGATTTTTTTTTCGTGTAATGGTGAAAAATCGATTTTTCTAACAAAATTCAAGATGGCGGCCAAATTCAAAATGGCCGCCAAAATTTTTTCAAGTTTAAATGAAAGCTATATCCTTTCTCTATACGATGCCACTAAGATTGCTATGTGTTCCAAGCGAAATATGAGACATATCCCGTGAAGAAATACCCAAGATTTATCAAAAAATGGGCTTTTTCGCAAACTGTTCAGCTAGCTGGCGTACGAAGGGTCCACCAATTTGAGAAAACAGAAGGACCACCCTTAAATTTTATCGAAAACTAGCGATCAGTGACATAAAATTGGAATTCTAACGATGGGTGCCGATGGCGGCCTGGTTTCAGCGAGAATTGCTCATAGTTGACCGTTTCATGTAAAAAGAATTCAAAATTTATGTATGATGATCGTTTTTGCGTAAAATTTGTAAATGAACTTTCAAGGTCGTTGATGGAAATCCTTTTAATCCTTAATGCCTTTAAAATTCGTAAGTAGGGTCACAAGCCGACTATTGTGATACCCATATTTGGATTCCGATATGTTTCACCTTAAGGTGAAGATAAATCGAAGCCAAAGTTCAAATTTTCAAGAGCACGGATCTGGAAAACCAAACACCCGTTTGAGCTGAAAATCTAATCGATTGGTCACTAGCTGGTGGTTGTCAGCTTAATCGGATGTTTGGTTCTCCAGATTAGTGCTCTTGAAAATTTGAACTTTGGCTTCGATTCATCTTCACCTTAAACTTTGACAAAACATCGTAAAGGCGAAAGGTCGAAAACAAAACTTCGACCTTCTATTTAAAACTATTTGTCCCTTCTATTTTTTTGTCTTCCGACTAAAACCGTCGAATCAAATAAACTCGAGGTTTTTCTGAAGATCCGAATTAGAATACTGAAAAATATCAGTGGCGTGAATAAAAGGAAACGCTTGCATGCATGGTTGCGACTGTTGATGAACCGAAATGCAACATGGATTTTGAAACCCATTTTTTCGACGAACATGAATGCAATCTGATCATTTTTTCGAGGCAGAATGGGCTTTGTTCAGAACCGCTTGATAGGTCAGCGCGATGAAATTCGATTCCGGGGCAATCGGTTGCCTAATGCCGCATTAGATTCCCCCCAAGGTCTGGTTCGGTGACGACGTGTTCGATGCTCGAAAGCCGAGGGGATCCCTGCCCGGGGATCGTGCTCAAGTGGCCAAGTTGAACGACCTTTACCGGTTTGCTAGTCAGAGGTTAGGAAAGGATAACGGGGTAATATGCGCCTTTCTGGGAAAAACTTCAGTTTTATCTGACTAGTTTGATGCGACAATTTATATAAGTTTTTGCGTATGAGGCATTACAATTGATTGAGATATCGTTTAAAATCTTGGATATAGCGGTGTCACCTTTCACCCCAACGGCGCACTCTACACCTATTTCCCCCAATCCGTAAGATCAGGGTCAGAAAGGGGTTGCGCATTTGCCTTCATCACCCGCCTAAGCAGAGCGTGAAAAGATCGCATTCGGTTGTGTGCTCTGTGATCTGTGCGTCTTGAGTCGGTCGATTTTGTCTAAGTGATTTATAAATTAACGAAACTTTTCTCACGGGGGCATCTACCCCCAGAGGGTAGACATGTGCGTGTGCGATTGGATGTATGTCGGATCATGTAAACAACGGGTCAACCCACATTTTCGAGCGAAAGAGTTTGGTTTTCGCACGTTTTATTGTGTGAAATGTTGGACAGATGCTAAATTTGGATAGACATGGCTTTGGGAAAGAAGCCGTGCTTGATCTATTTCTACTCTGTTCAGTGCTCCACAATCAGATTCGAAATTTTAGGATTACAGCATGGCATGTGATACGGGGCCTTCCATAGCCGAGTGGTTAGAGTCCGCGGCTACAAAGCAAAGCCATGCGGCAGTTGTCTGGGTTCGATTTCCGTTCGGGCCAGGATCTTTCCGTAATGGAAATTTCCTTGACTTCTCTGAGCATAGAGTATCATCGTACCCGCCACACGATATACGAATGCGAAAATGGCAACTTTGGCATAAATAGTTCTCAATTATTAACTGTGGAAGTGCTCATTGAACTAGAAGCTGAGAAGCCCATTGGGGACGTTATGCCAAAAAGAAGAGGTGAAATCATGGAAATTATGTCATGCCTATCTACGAAAGGGTGTAAAGCAATTTGTATTGATAAACGTCTCCAATCGTGCATTTTTATCCGTAATCTTGCTACTTCAGTAAACTCATAACCCAACAAATCAATTAATTGCTCTCTACCGAATCGATTAATACATCTGCCACCCAAATACGGCGCTCGGTCGTTTTGAATTCTTATCTTCGTTTCGCACTAGCAAATCAGCACCAATCCGTCAATTGCGTGGGCGCTCTTTGGCCCCTGAGGATCCGATCGGTACAGCTTCATTCGAAGTCGGTGGCGTCAACCGTCCAAATCGAGATCTATCGGCAAGCTGTCTGAGAGAGAGTAACTGCCAACAAACAGCTGTAGCCAACAGGTGTCACATGATTTCTTGACAAAAAATTAGCATACGCCATCAATGTGAGTCACGGAACACCGGCGAGTCAAACGCTCAAAAGTCTCGATCAGTTGACCAAATTGACGGATCAAAGCGTGGGATGTGACTTGATTTGAATAATCCTCCTCAGCATTCGCCAGCGTAATAGATAATCGAGCTCGTTTAGATTGGGTTCAACTTTTGGCTGGATCATGTCCAATAACTCCGTCAGTTCTATCGAGTTCACAAGGACTGATAAATATTATCCAAGAATCTGGGTAACTGGGTTAAGTTTACCATCCACGCGCTCCAACACGGGCTTATGCAACCATCCAGGGCACCTGCAAAATGTTCTGACTGAGTTACTATCAACAAGCGGTTCTGCTAATTGCATAATTAGCAATAATCTTGGATTCAACCCCCGCACGGTGCCGCAAGTCGGTGCATCAGGTAAGGGGGGTGCCTGTTTATACCGATTCACTCAGCAGTCTGTGAGTCCACGCACGGCCATAAACATTGTTGCCACTCCTTGCACCGACACGAGGCCGATCCCGACTGGTTGAAACTATCAGAATTTAAACTTGATGAGTTATTAGTCTTTTTTTTCTGTTGGCACAGACGGCACTGAGTGGGATGCTGAAAATTTCCTTCAGGTTTCAAGCTTTTTCCGAAGAATGCAAAATTGAGTTTTCTTTTTCATAATGATTACTTGGAGTAAAAAAAATCCACGTGAATCATTTATTCCATTTTTTATTTCTTCAGATGGCTTATAGTCACTTGAGAGATCTTTCAAGACGACTTTGAACAGATGTTCAGTATTGTTGGTGTTCGGATAGGCAAAGGGTCTTCTAGCAGCAGTTTTTGTGTGCAGCTCAAAGCTAAAAATATAATTTTATTATAATTGCTGTTGATAAAGTCATGTAACATCGTGTACATTTAGTCTTGGCTATACCAATGCGTTTCTCGTCGGAAAGTTGGGGCTGAAAGTGCTTGTTGCCGCCGCCTGAGAGTACCAGTAACTAATTATAACTATAATCCAACGAATCAAGGTTTTAACAAACCTAGTAGCATGAACTTTATGCGCACGGTGGTACTCTTAACGAGACGCGGAATCAACTCTACATATTAGAATACCATAATTAGAAATAGAATATGGCCTGTTGGCATATGTGAGCCGTACCTTTACCTGATATACGCAGAAAAGTTGAGAATCCATTTCACACAAACTTCACTCTTTGTATCAAACAAATTTAAATTGATCAAATTCACTTATTAGATTAACTGATCAGAAAAGTATGAATTTTTATCTAACTTAAGGTTTTTCACGCTAGCATATCGTGGCTCTTAACAACAGCTATTGTAGTATGGCAATTCATGGTTGGCTTCGCAGTCTTCTATGCGACGAGTAGGGTTCTGCACCCCGAGTGTCATCCGTGTTGCCAGAACAGTCGGTATAAATAAAAATTGTGTGCTTCTTCTCTTCAATATATTTGAGAATAGGTTCGCAATCTTTAAGGGTCTTTCTTTGCGAATTGGGATTCCCCTAATGGAGTTCAAGATCTCCTGCCTAAATCCTCCAAATTCAGAACAACTGATCACGATAGGCGGCACTCTTTGTTTCACTTTTTCACTTGAATCAAAGAGCCTGGTCTAGAAGCTGCTTCGATTCAAAGCTCGGAAAATTTGTCTTGAGCGTCGAACTGATTGCTCGTTTCAATGCAACCATCAACATTAACCATTTCACCCTTGAAAAAAAGCGCGCATTCCGGAGAAACGTCCTTTCTTCCATTTTGTCCACTTTTAGCGATAGTTTTGAACTCCACTTTCTTGGAAGGAAGTTGTAAATTCAGAGATTCACCCTTCCTTTCATTCGTGGTTGCAATAGTGTTCAGTGAATAAATGAAAAAAGAAGAGGTTTTTAGATATACCCTTCTAATCGGGATCACTACCACGCCGAGCAACGCATTCGATGGTCAGCTGCAAAATGTTTTTGCAACCACTTTCGCGATGTGGTCACCCACGGTCGATTGGATTTTGGGTGGATCAGTTCTGGATTTGCCGAATCGAAAATAAACAGCACATCGCGTGCGAGAGTTTTCGGAACGGGTAAACTTCCTGGGATTATGAATGTGGAGATATTAATAAACGCGAATTATGACTGATTTGGGAAATTTGATCGGTAGGAAAATCACGCTTTGTGAATCAACGACAACGGAGTGTTGCATCTGATGAAGTAATGTAGATTTTTTCAATCTTTGGGTGTTTCAACTTTGTGGTGAATTATCAGATGAGATGTTCAGGTTATGTTAGAAATTACGTTGCTGAGATTAAGTATTTGCATGTTTTGGGGCCCAGATAGCCGTAGCGGTAAACGCGCAGCTATTCAGTATGACCATGCTGAGGGTCGTGGGTTCGAATCCCGCTGGTCGAGGATCTTTTCGTAAAAGGAAATTTTCTCGATTCCCAGGGCATAGAGTATCTCCGTACCTGCCACACGATATACACATGCAAAAATGGTCAATCGGCAAAGAAAGCTCTCAGTTAATAACTGTGGAAGTGCTCATGAGAACACTAATCTGAGAAGCAGGCTTTGTCCCAGTTGGGACGTAATGCCAGAAAGAAGAAGAAGAAGAAGATGTTTTGCTATGACACATGAAACTGACATCGGCGTATAGAAGAATGGGAAGCTTCAGGATGCAATGGTGAGCTCGTTTCATGTTTTTTTAAATTTCTCATTCTCAATAATTCAAATAATCTTAATCTCAATAATTCAAATAATACATGACCGATTGCGTCTCACGTGAGTTGTTATCTGGATTTTGTGCATCAAAACTTATGAGCTTCTTCTATGCCTCATTTAGTTAGTTTTGATTAATCACAAAATAACAATCACGAATAGTATGGGGATCTATATTCGCTAAAGCACTGCTTAACATGTTTTACTAAGGTTTGTTTTAACCCATTTCAAAATTCGAATCTTTGTATCTTTCGAATGCTCTGAGAAATTATTTAAGTATCGATTTTTATTTATTGAATTATCATTTGGTCGGCGTTAAGTCAGAGGGGACCAAGTACAAAACTTGGGAAAATTGGATTATTCGTTCATTAGATGCGAAATTACCTTACCTCCATTTCACTTTGATCAGATTTGATGAATACTGTAAACTGCAAGAGATATGTAATAAATTTACTTTGGATGATCAATAAAAATCGATAAAAGCATGCAGTCAGAGTGGACCAAGTGCTTATTACCCTAACAGCGAAAATGATCAGATCGCTGAGGAATGCGAGGAAATGAAAAACATTTCATGAGTTTTGTCAGATTTTTCGACAATGAATGATTCTTCTACTCATCCATCAATAGAAATTCTTAAACATTACTCAATTCGATGGATTTGTTTTTGGTTTTTGACCATTTACCATATTTGGCTGGGTGGTCAGAAATTGCAACAATTTCTGTGCAGACAGAGCAGACCAAGTGTTGAAAAGCAAGAAACTGTTTGATTATCGCATTTTTTAAGTCGATTTCAGAGTCAGATAGAAAGTTTATGGTAGATCTATGGTGTATGTATGGGATGTCCTAGGACCCACTCATTGAACCAGTATATTTTGGTCGGTACTCAAGATTTTCACTTGGTCCACTCTGACTGAACGCATATTAGCATATTTTTGGTCTTCAATGCCCTGACCCTGCAAAACCTTAATTTTCAAACTAACGTGATGCCTCTAATTTCAGGATTGATGATATAGATTATTGAAGAATTTACGATACTGGTTTTGAAGGGTCTTGATTATCTGTTTATCTTAGAGATTATTGTTATTTTCCTAGAAATTTTTCAGTCAGAGTGAACCAACTCACTGACCGGTGATCTTTAGTTCAGTCAGAGTGGACCAAGTACATATAGTCCATCAAAAAAATCGTTCTATCGGAGGTTACGATTATGATTTTTCATGATTATCACTTCACATTATATTGCTTAAAAGTAACACAAAGATGTGTAGGAATATTCAACCAAAATTTTAACGAGTTGAAAAATTACAAAGCGTTAGACTTTAAGCCGATTTTTCTCAAAATATGAAAAATGTCACTTGCTCCACTCTGACTTAACGCCGACCATTTGATCTGTCGATCATTTTCAAAACCTGTTTGGCTTATAATTTATTTTTTTTACTTTAGCCATTATAATTTAGGTACTTATTATTGTCTGAGATGAAGCACTGACTCGAAAAACTAGAAAGATTGAGCAGTAGAATACCTAGTATCGGTAAGAGAATGGATTGTTTCACTATTATATTTTCCGCTCTACTCGGTGTAGTCCCCGACGGAGGATCTAGCCTTCTTCGGATGCAATCTGGAGCTCTCTGGTATTCACACCATCTCCTTTGCAGCAACAACATAATCTGCGTTATCCTTATGTTTACCGCATTCCAAGTACATTCATGCTGGCGCATGTTCTGCACAATGTTGTCCGGATTTAGGACGCTTGCGGTTTCTGACATCATCTTGTATATCCCTTAATCGTATATCCCTTAATCGAGGGCAGTCGAATATTACCTGCTCCGGAGTCTCCTCGATATTTTAACAGGCCAGACAATGTGGAGACTCTGCGTGTCCGAATCTGTGCAGATATTTCTGAAGGCAACCAAGGCCTTGCCAATACTGGGTCAGGATGTAACTTCTCCATATTTTCTGGTCGTCCACACCGACACGTTAGGAATGAGCCCATGGGTCCACCTTCCTTTCTCCGAGTTATTTCACTCGTGCTGCCACTTGGCAATTTTATCCAAACTGATGGTATTCCCCACATTCCTTGTGGCCATTAGCTGATATGTCCTCAGCCAGAGTAATGTAGATGGGGATCATTCCAGCGATAACGCACACTGCCTCCGACGATAGGCACTCGCCACCGTACCTTCCAGCTTCTCTCAATTGAGCCGGGACTCCCTATCTCAGTATGGACGCTAGAAGACGCCTCGTACTGCTTCTTGGTCCTCCAATATTGGCCATGACCCTAGCTATAGTGCTGCTTTCGCTGCCTTTTCGCAGGTATAGTCTACGTGGCTGTTGAAGTTCACCCTGTCGTCGACCATTACTCCAAGGTGCTTTAGAGATCGCTTCGATGAGATTCCGTGTCCTCCGACGTTGATCTCGAACTGCTGAACCGACTTGCAGTTGCTGACCAGCCCCACCTCCGTTTAGTGATGAGCCAACAGCAGCTTAACTCCAGTCATCTACGATGCAATGGTATCTAGCGATTCCACCGTCAGCATTTTCACCTCCTCCGCAGTCTCGCCTGTTATAGCAAGAACGACGTCATCAGCGAACCCGACGATCTCGACTCCATTCAGCAGTATCAAGGTCAGAGCTCCATCGTATATCATATTCCACAGTGTTCGACCAAGTATGGATTCCTGTGGAACTCCCACCGTTACTTTGGTTGACATCCGTCCCTGGTTTGTGTAGTAAACCAGTACCCGGTTCTAAAAATAGCTTTGAACAACATTGCGCAGATATTCGGGGACCCGCATTATGTGTAGAGTTGTTTAGATAGCCTCCTGAATGCGTTCTTAACGCCTCTTAACGCTTTCTCAACGCACGACTGTCCAAATAGCATCCACCTTGAAACTCTTTTTACGGAATCCGAACTGCCTTTTCGACAATCCGTTCTCGCCGTCGGTTAGCACATCCAACATCTACTAACTGCTCCAGTTCCAACCTCGGGGAGGCGTAACAGCTGCACAGGAAGATTCCGTTAATTTTAAACGATCACGAAACCCTCGTTTGAGCGTTCGACTACTTCTTGAATAGGGTTCTGCAACGATCGCAACGTCGCAATTGGTTTCCGTTGCCGTTCTTGGATTAATGTATGTATGTGTGTATGTACGTACGTTTGTCCGCAAACATGTTTTATAGGCACTCTACTCAGATTCAATGAAACAAACTTCATTGAATTACCAATAATGCGTACTGCATCAATGATTGTCCACTATGCACCTTATCCAGCTTTTAACGCTAGCATGCTATAAATTGTGAATCACCCCCTTTTGACATTTCTTGCCTATACTATAATGTTTTTATAGTTAAGTCAAAGTAAGCCTTGTAATGACAAAAATGTTTATTGTTGAAAATTTAATCTCAAAAGCTTTGAATCTGATGATCAAGAAATCAATATATTTTTTTCTAATTTTCATAATATTTTCGTTTTTTATTCTAGGGAAATGATTGAGATGATGCTGATTGCAGTAACATCAGAACTACAAAATGAATCAAGTCCATATTGAAGCTTTCTTAGTAAATAACCAGTTTCTTGTACTGGGAGGCAGACCGTGAATGTTTGTTTAACAACCGAATGCCTTCGAAGATTTCATATTGAAAGTTTATTGAATTAATTGTTGTGTTGCCTAACGGGTAATCTGTGCAGCATCTGTTTTTTTTTGAATACGGTAATCAATTCATACTAAAAGTTTACTTGAAGATCTGGTATATAGTTAGATCTGCGTTAAAGTGCTAAAATATACAAAAAGAAATTATATTATTGGAATACATACGGCAATTGTAAAAAAAAACTTAAGCAGCGAATGCAAAAAAGGTCATTGGCACAGTCATTTCATCTTTCTGGCGTTACGTCCTAACTGGGACAAAGCCTGATTCTCAGATTAGTGTTCTTATGAGCACTTTCACAGTTATTGATTGAGAGCTTTCTTTGCCGATTGACCATTTTTGCATGTGTATATCGTGTGGCAGGTACGAAGATACTCTATGCCCTGGGAATCGAGAAAATTTCCTTTACGAAAAGATCCTCGACCAGCGGGATTCGAACCCACGACCCTCAGCATGGTCATACTGAATAGCTGCGCGTTTACCGCTACGACTATCTGGGCCCCATTCATTGGCACAGTAAGCTCTCAGTTAATAAGTGTGGAATTGCTCATAAGAACAATAACTGTAGAAGTGTTCATAAGAACACTAAGCTGAGAACCAGGCTCTGTCCCAGTGGGGACGTAATGCCAGAAAGAAGAACATTTCGAACTTAGGATATCGCTTTCATGTGAGACTAAAAAAAATTGGCTGCCATTTTAAATTTGGTCGCCATCTTAAATTTTGTTAGAAAAACCGTTTTTTTTCAACAAGGTAAAAAACTCATTCTACTACTTAATATCAAAATGGCGTAAAAATCCAAGTTCGCTATGTGGGAAATATGACATATCACGCGAAAAAATACCTAAGATTTATAAAAAATGGGCTTTTTTGCAAATTGGTTAGCTTGCTGGCGTACGAGGGGTCCACCAATTTAAGAAAACCGAAAGGACCACCCTAAAGTTTTAACAAATACAAGCAATCAGTGACATGAAATTCGAATTCTAACGATGGGTGCCGATGGCTGCCTCACGGTGCCCGACAGACCGTTATTATGAGAAAAAAATGTTCATCAAATCTGAGCACAGGGCTCGATTTCTTAGGTCATTCTGCACATCTCTGGGCCAATTTAAAAAAAAAATCCCTAGAAGGACCCAGACAACCAGAAATCGCATGAAAGTTCACGTTACAACTCGTTTATTCATACTAATTACATCAAACCCGCAAAACACCGTGGATAAACTCGTCAGTTTGATGAGTTTCCTCGCATAAAACACTTCTTTTCTGAGTTCATTTATACATTTTGTTGCGTCTCGTACACTCGTACAAAGTAAGTCGCATCAATCCGTAGCAGCTGTCAAATCAACATTTGTTATCATAAGTTAAGTCGCATAAGATCACAGGTTGGTTCGGTAGAATATTTATACACTCGCATTGTACGTTATTATTCATCACACGCATATCGCCTCCACTTTTGTACGTAGATGGCCTTTTTGCGACATCTTATAAGTGAAATTTTGCACATATAAAGCCTCCAGGTGATTTCGTTATACGTACATTTTGGTTGTCTGGGGAATCTCGTGAAATGTTGATTTGATGTTTTTGACTTAAAAATTCAATATAAACCATATTGAAATCATGTAATAGCACTGAAAAAAAAATACAAAAACGCTCGAAAAGTTGCCAAACTGTTCTTGACTAGTATATACATGTTATTTTAGTTATAATTTGAACTGTTTACAAGTGGATTAACTTATCAGAGCGGCTTTAGTATGTTTTTATATGGTTTAAACCTGTAAACTTAGTTTAATAGAATGAAATCTAAGAAATAAATTATCCAATATACAATGGATGTTTCGTTCGATAAACATGAAACAGTCAATGCAGAATATTATTAATTTACAGCATATTTTTCGACTTTCTCTCTAAATGACCAGCCCACCAAAGTCTGCCGTAATTATTTTGCTTAACAAAATTTGTTTTGTTATTTTTTGTACATCTGGTGATGTTAACGTTTAGTTTTTCATCGAGATTGCTCTCAACACTTTACGTAAGAAATATCCTGTTCAACATTCTCAGCCACAACATGCTTATACACGGGAAACATGATTATCATATGTCACAAGTGTTCGAAGATTAACAAAGACATTAACAACTTCAAACAAATCCCCAATAAGTGATACTTAAGCATAAACATCACTAGGACTTCCACTCTCTATACCTGCAACCATTTACTTCTTTTTAATGGAGTTCATCGTCCATCTATTAATTGATTTCTAGGTCACGTTCGACTCAGTGACAGGTAACATAAAAGACTTAAAAAGAAGACCTAAAACTGATTTAGCTGATAAATACAATCAAGTGTAAGAATTGCAGACGAGGAGCCTTTTTTTGTTAAATGAAATGGTATGAAAAATAGATGAATTTTTCGAATTTGCTGTTCAATATTGCGTTTTGTCGCATACACTCTTAGATTTTGCAAACGATGACTTAGAATAGATGGCAGTGCAGTAGAGCAGGGTTTCACTTTTTTAAAGAGGTACAACTAAGATAAGCTTCTAATTCCATTTACTCTACCCAAACGTATATGGTAGCATGTAGAGAAATAAGCAGATTCAGCTGTGTTGGTGCTGAGGCAATCTTTGATGAAGATGTAGTTGAAGTTGTTAAAGAGCCATACAACACTTGTCACGTTAGATAAAAAAGATTCCCGTGTAGTAAAACCACGTGTTCTGGCGGCAAATATATCATTTTACGGATTACATACCCAGCTTAGGGACCCACAACTTGTAAAGGGAAACGACTTTTCGACACTATTGTTTGATAAAAGTTTATTTGACTTCATAGAACCAGTGTTTTGAGAACAATTTCGCCAAAACACCTCGCGATCCATTATCGTACAACATTGAAAACTGTTTCGAAAACTAAATCAGTTTTCAATAATAATACAAAGAGCAACGATGAATGCAAGCATGCCCAAAAGATACATAATTGTCAATTTGCCCTTTATAAAACGCTGATTCTTGACTCTTTAAGCACATTTGTTTGATAACAGGAGCGAAGACTATTAACCCCTCTACCGGCAGCTTCATTTTTTACCGCAAAATAAATATTCAACTTGTTATAACTTTTTTGTTTCTCAATATATTTGCGCCATTTTTTCACAAGTTCTCAAACAACTCTTTTAGTTTAGGAATCCGTGTCGATATTAATCTTTGGTGATCTGGTTTTAAAGATATTCCGATGTTCCTTGGGAGACCGACATTTTCCATATAAAATGTCTATGGCGGCCATTTTGTTTATGATCAAATAATTAAAAAAATAAAATGTGGGCTATATAATGCCAGGTAATAAGGAGCTACTCTGAACAAATCATACAAATCAATGAAGAATTCTTAGAGATATCTGAAAATTACGATATGATATTTTTTAAAGTTTTTAAGATCTTTATTTGGCCAGCGTGGTTCCAGAAACCTAAATGCTCATTACTTAAACACGGCTGCATCAAATTGCTTCATTTTTTCAAAACATACTCTCATTAATGTATTGTACTGAAGAGTGGATTTCCGAATACGATTAAAATTCAGTAGCCTGAGTCACGGGTAGTAGTTACGGGTCGGTCCTCCAAGGAATTTTAGAATATCTTCAAAATCAGATGACCATTGATCAATATCGACACAGATCCTAAAACTAGAAGAGTTTTTTGAGAATTTGTGAAAAAATGATGCAAAAATATTGAAAAATAAAAAAGTTATAACGATTTGAATTTGAATTTGCGGTAAAAAATGAAACTGCCGGTAGAGGGGTTAAGCGAATAAAATAGGCAAACCTTAGTGAGCTGGTTATTTAGTATGAATGCCGAAAGAAAAAGATGCATCAATCAGCGTCCTCGTGGAAGACATCCGCATATGTTCATTCTGATATTAACGTGAGCGTACCAGAGCAACCAAATCATTCCAGATTTGAAACAAACGGTTAATATTAGCTCTAATCGACTATAAAAGTATCACATGGCTTATCTTCTAAATATTATTGTGCTTCATTTATTATCAGATCCCTTTTTTTCTTTCGAAATTCCCTCTCGGGTCGCGCGCCTATTTTCTCTGAGTGCTTTTATATAGCCGAGCAAACGAGTGAAGCTAAAAGTGGATTGTTGCTGCTCAGTCAAGGATGACGGATCAATTGGTGAGCTCGTTTCATGCTATTAATTCCAATCTATAAAATATGTATGACTACACATTTAATCGTTACAACGTTGGGACGTAAATATGATTTTTCAACGAACAATGAATGGTTCGTCACGGTGAGTGGCGACATAAACTCTGATTAATGATTTATTTATGTTTATCTTTTTTTTTTTCAGAACACCCCTTTTTTACCTTTTTTTCTGTAATTAAAAAAAAAACTTTGAATGGTTCGACACAACAAGTGTAGACTTGCGAATGGTTCACTTTATTCAACAAACTTTGGATGGTTCGCCACTGTAAGTGTCGGCATAAAAATAAGAGTGCTAGGAATGTTACATTTAGGTATTTATTCAACAAACTTTGAACGGTTCGTCACCTCAAGTGTCGGCATAATTTTTCTCTACATAGATATTGTTCATATCAAATGAAAATATTATATTTACATATAAGCATGTGTATATCTCACAAATAATTATTTTCCATGGTCTAATCGCTTAACAAAGTGAATCCTGTGACCCAACAATCCTCTCCATTATCAAACATTCCTCCCAGTAACCTTTGTGGAGATGCAGAGGAAAACACGGTCTCCAAATAGCAAAGGTTACACACTAACATTCCTTTTCCCAATCCTCCCTGACTGCAAGGACGTGCCCGTTGCCGTTATTGACCCTGTATAAATAGAGGCACTGAATTATGCACACTGAAGAAGATTATGGCCAATGCCAGCTAAACTTCTAGTTGATTCTTTGTGCATTTTCACTGACTTCGGTCAATTATCAACAAAAAACAATTTTTAATTGTTAATTTATTTGTTTTACCATATAATCCGTTCGACATAAAAATCAACAATTAATTAAATATAAAGCAGTAAATTATAAACAAAAATACACTCGAGCCGCTTTGGTAAGTTAAGTCAGTTGTAAATATTTCTAATTATAACAACTATAATTGTTATACACTAGTTGAGAAAAGTTTGGCAATCTTTTGGAGATTTTTTTTTATGTTTTTTGAGTGCTATTACGTATTTTTAATATGGATTATATTGAAATTTTAAGTCAAAAACATCAAATCAGGATTTCCCGAGATTCCTCCTAGGGATTTTTTAAAAGTTGGCCCAGATGTGCAGAATGACCTAAGGAATCGAACCCTGTGCTCAGATTTGATAGACATATTTTTTTGCATTACAACGGTCTGTCGGGGCACCGTGTACCTGGTTTCAGTGAGAATTGCTCATATGCAAAGATTTCGCTTGTAGATCCGCATATGCAGATCACGCTCCTAGACCTGGAGACTCTATTTAGGTTTATGGCAGGTATTACCAATTATATACTACAATAGATCATAGATTTAACTCATCTGCACTTAGCTATGAAGTATAAGTTGAAGACAAATCACATTATATCCGCTGGAATTTCAACCGGTCGAGATGTTTTGAACCATCATGAAGGTCAAATTTCCTAGTGAAATATTTGAAAACGAGTTGGCTTTTAAGAAACAGTGAGTAAAATCATCAAAAGAAGTCAACCCACTTCCATAAAAACAGTGTCAAAGGAAAATGCGAGCATTGGGTTAAGGAGAAATGATCCAATAAACTCATGAAGTAGAAACCCTGCCATAAGATTGTAGTTCATAAATTCATTCGTTAGAATTCCTTGGAGAAAGTCTAAAAGGTGTTTTAAGCTATTCTTCAATTCTTAAATGAACACTTGAAAGAACTTATACCAAGAGGCTAGCTTATGTAATACTCTCCGGGATAATTCCTGATACATTATAAGAGGATTCTCGTTTGACTTATTGAAGTTAATTTGAGTAATAAAGTAAATGTTGTAAGGAAGTTGCTTGACAAAGTGTTCAAACTTCTGGTATAATTTGTAGACTATTTTTACGAATATTTGGAAAAAAAAACACGAGTAAAATTAAAAAGAGAGTCTACTGAAATCCATGTGGAAATAATGTATGGTAAATTATTGATGATGGCGTGACTATGTCAAGATCTTTTGTAGATACCTGAGTTTATGGTTGACTATTGAAATTCCTCAAGGATTTCCTCATTATGCTACTGTTTCATAAAGTAGTACTTGAGCAAATCTTTGAAAAAATCAAGTATAAAATTTATTGTCTTTCCACAGATTCAGATGTTTTTCATCAGTATCTTTCTTGTTCGTTAGTTGTGGTCACTTCATGAACCGTACTCTAATGATATTGAATAAAAATCCCATTGTCTCCAATCGTTTTGCTGACACGGTGAACAAGATCATTCAATAATCATGCTGACCGCATGATACTGCCAAAACTTTACCGCTACTTTCTAGAAATACTTTTTATAAATAGCATTTCATTGCAAGCATTCCAATAGCAACTGCTGAGTAGTGAATCAGCCACTTGTAGAACCTATTCAGACAACGAGCACAATTTGATTGCTTTCATCGCTTGCCGGTTTGCCGCTTATAATTTGATACACTGCTCATCGAACTTGACCTTGATCGTCAGTTGAGTGAAATTTATGCATTCGAAATTAAATCGAATTTTATTTGCCCACTTGAAAAAATTTGCTCGCGAATTCATTAACCATCCATTCTCGCACAACTTTCTCAAGGATAATTTCTTCCACAACTGTCGAACACATAAAATTATTCAAAATTCATCGTTTATTATGGTATAAATAAAATATTACAAAATATTCATTTTGGTTCCGGTCGATTCGCAGGTGATGTCATTAGGTTAATAGATCCGTTCGAATTTAGTAAGCCTTGTAGACGCAGCTCTTCGGGTAGTTGAACTTGAAGGTCTTGTGCGATGCGTAGCTCTTGAAATCCGGGTTGTAGCCACGGGCAATCTCGGACTTGTATTTCTCGGCCTGGGGAGAGCTCTTCTCGAAGCAGTGCACATCGAAGTACTTGCTGACCTTGTCGGTAGCGACACACTTGGAGTGGCAAGCGGGCAGAGGGCGCAGAGTGAAGCAAACCTTATCGCCCTGCTGGAAGAACTGGTGCTGGTGCTGGACTGGGCAATCCTTCAGGGAGTGGCTCTGCTTGTGTGGATGGTATTCCTTTTGCTCCTCAGAGCTGGAGCTGGACGAGCTCTTAGACTTCGATTCCGAGGACGAAGAAGAGGAAGAAGACGATGACGAAGAGTCCGATGAAGAGCTGGACGAAGAGCTGGAGGACTCTTCAACGTTGTGGTTGTAGTAACGATAACGTGGGTGGTAATATTCCTGGTTGTAGATGACGTCACCGAAGTAAACCTCGCGCTTGACGCATTCCTGCTTGGCCTTCTGTTGGTAGGCATAGTTGAAGGCCTTGGCTGGTCCGGTGCAGTTCTGGCCAGTGAGGGCATAAGAAGCAGCGAAGAATTCAGGCTTGCGCATGTAGCATTGATCGGGAGTAACGAAGTCGGAGAAGTATTCACCGTCATTGGTTCCACACAGACCGACGAAGTTGTTGTAGAACGAGTAGTCCGAGAAGAAACGAGCGCGGTATCCATCGGTAGCGAACTTCAGCTTTCCACCGAAGAAGCTGACTTCCAAATCCTTGTTGGGGTAGGCGAAGGCGTAGAAGAATGGGAAGCTTGGGTAGCCTTCCTTATACTCGAAGTGAGCAATGTTGTACTTGCTGATGTCGTATGGGCGTCCGTTGAACTTCACAAATGGAGTGTCAGCGTTATTGGGGAAGATTTCAATGTAGTTGTCTCCGAACAAGAACTTGAAGTACAGCTGGTTGTCTGATCCACGGCGAGCCAAAGCGGCAAACTGTTCGTACTCTTCAAATCCGTTCTTGTACTTGTACTCGAAGTCAGAGTTGTAGAAGTGGGATTGTTGAGCGTAGAAGTCGTAGTCTGGCTTCACAGTGTACAGCACTGCATGCCAGCATTCACCCATATCGTAGAAGTATTTCTTGTCGTCGAAGGTGTAGAAGTAATCCTTAGAGAATGAACAGGAAGCTGCAAGAAAAAGATTACTCATTAGCAACTGAGAAACATAAGCACCTTCCATTACTTACGATACTGTGGTTTACGACTGAAAGCGGCAAACTGTTCGAAGTTGGAGAGTTCGTAGTACGGACGATTGCGGGGCTTGTGCGCTGGCAGACGGTGCAAGAAGTATGGCTGGTAGCGAGGGAAGAAAGTGTACTTGAAGAAGTACGGGAAATAGACCGAGTAATCGTTTTCAATTGGGTAGTTCTTGACCTGGAAGGCGTAGCTTGGTCCGAAGAAGGAAGCGTTGTAGTAATCGCCATAGGGAGCGAATTCGAATTCAGCCTTGATCTGGTTATGCTTTCCTCGGTAGAAGAAGTTCGATTCGAAGTACGGGTAGAAAGCGTACTGGAAGTAGTCGTAGAATTTGGCGCTGATGTTCTTGGCAACGGCACCGACATCCTTGTACTCGAAGGAGTAATCGTAGAAATCGTAGTAGTAAGCCTGATCGATTGCACGTTGGCATTCTTCCATTTGGTAGTATCCGTTGGCCATCTGTTCCTTGCAAGCCTTGGCAACATCAGAGAAGCCCAGGTACTCGCGGTACTTTCCAGTCTGCTTCTGCTTACCCTTGACAGCAATGTGAGCTCCACCCTGGCATGATTCACCATACAGGAAATCGAAGTACTGGCTAGCATCTCCGTAGTACTTGTCAAAGTCCGAGAACTTCAGGTATGGAACGCGTGGGAATTCGCTGGTAGCGGTGGCGCAGAATTGGAACTGCTTTCCGCTGAATGGAATGTCCTTGAAGTACGATTGGCTTGGGAACATTGGGCTGGCATAGAAGTAGTACAGCTGGCGGGAAGTCTTGTCAACTGGACTATCAGCGAAAGCGGTTGTGAAAGTGAACTCACTCTTGTACTGTGGAGCGTAGAATTCAAAACCGAAGTCGTAGTAACGGACGAAGCTATTTCTGATACCAGAAGCAGCATTGCGGAAGAACTGCTCGTAACGACGATGGCTTCCTGCGCTGTAGACGAAGGGTTGAGCGTAGTTCGATTCGTAGTAGTTTCCAGAGTACGAGTGACGGTTGGCTGGGTGCTTGGGTCCAGTTTCTTCGAAGGAAGGAGCACCGAACTTCTGATAAGCGAAGAACTTGAACGATTTGGCGTGAGTGCGTTGGGCATCGTAGTACAAGTTGAACTGATGGTATTCATATGGTTGGTAAGCAAATGGATAGGTGACAGCCGAAACCAAATCGTGCTTCTTAAGCATGCCGAAGACCTTCTGGAAGTTCATCATGTCGAAATCGTATTTGGCGTGGAATCGCAGAGCAACACCAGTCATATCTTGGCCGAAGGTGTGTTCCAAAGACTTGGTGGTTTGATCTTCATCGTGCACAATCTTGGCATTTGGATTCTCGGCAATTGGGCGCATATCGGTAATATCCTTGTATCCAGTGTATGGCCACGAACTCATGTGGAACATCAAATGATCTTCCTTAGGTTCCTGGAATTTGAATTCGAATTCGTACTCATCATTGACAAGGTCCAATCCCAAATCAACGGTGAATGGCAAATATCCATGCAGCTTCTTCTGGTAACCAGCGATGTAGCGTTGGTGATCGAAAGGAGTGACGAATCCAACCTTGGCGTCAACCATGCGGTGATACAACAGGTTCACATCCATCGATCCGTTCAAAGTTTGTGGCATGTAGAAGAAATCATCGTTTTCGTTTTCTGGGTGACCAGCTGGTTGCTTGTAAACTTGTGGGTGAGTCTTGGCGGAAGCATCGAGCTCAAACTTGACAACAGTTGGAACCTTCAGAGTGTAGATGAATGGGAAACCAGTAGCCAATGGCCAGGCAAGCACGACATCCTGTTGCTGGTAGAACTTGGTGAAGTCAAAAGCGTAGCCATCTTCCAAATCTTCGAACAGATGTTTCACTTTACGTGGGATGTTTTCAATGGTTTGGTTATCGAAAGCGGTGAAGAAGTATCCGTTGAACAGTTTGAACAAAAGCTGTCCTTCCAGTTGCTCGGCCTCTTGGGCATCAATATTCAGCAGCTTACCAATGCGGGAAGCGGTGAACTTCGATGGTTCCTTATCGCTGTAGAAGTTCTTCTTCTGTCCGTTGTACTTTTGGTAGTATTCATTGTCCTTGTTGTAGAAGTACTGCTTGTAGTACTTTGAGTATTTGTCATAGTTGTAGAAGTTAGTGCTGTAGTCAGCCGATTTGTAATAATCAGCGAAGTATTTGGTGTTGTACTGTTTCGAGAAAACGTCAAAGAATGCTTCCATGCTAGAAACCAGGTAGTAGAAGGAAGTGTATTTCTTGAATCCACCGAAGTTTTGACGCATATGGTAGAACATTCCACTTGGGTAGCGATGATCGTTGGATGCGATTTCTCCGTAATGCAGACGGTAGGTCAGTTCCAGGTTTTCCATGGCGTAGTCACGGATGTGGTTGATAGAATACTTAACACTGGAATCTTCTGGGTAGAGGAAGTTGACGGCAGCCTTGGCATTGACAGCGAGGTCGCTATAGTTGTCGTACTCGTCGGCCAAAGCAGCAGTTTCGATGGCGGATTTCACAGCATATCTGACATAGCGGCTTGGTTCCTGATGAGTATATTCAGCCATACGTTGGAGCATATCGGCTGGTGGATCGGTGCGCATCAACAAGTGCACGGCAGCACAACGGATTTCATGGACATCGGCAGTGTTCTGGTAGGCACGGTACAGCACCGAACGGGCCAAGCTTGGATAGTAGATAACCAGGTTGTCCAAGGCGACCATAATGGCGAGGCGCTGGAAGTCAGTGATCTTGATAGTACCCTCCAGGTATGGCTCGAAGACCGACAGGATTTGAGGGTGGCCAAGGTTTCCGAGGGCACGAATGTAAACTTGAGTCTTTACACTATCTTCCTGGTTGACGGCTTCACGGAGTTGATGAGCAAAGAATGGGACGATCTTGTGTTCGATGATCTTATAGTCGGCATCAGCCAAACGACCGAAGCTGAATACTGGATAGTAGTTGTAAGCAGAGCGGTTGCTAACATGAGCCTGGTTTACGAAATCGCTGTAGGCAAACAAAGCGGTAGCATTCAAGTATTCCTGGTGCTGAACGGCATCGCTGGTAACCAGCAGGAAAAACTCGTGCAAAAGCTGCTCGGTTGGGTAACGGATGGACTTAGCCAATGAGGCGACAACGGTAGCAGCCTCAACGCCACGCAGTTTCTTTTCCTTGATGTATTCGCTAATCAGCTTGAATGCCGAAGGAGTACCGGCTTCAGCCAGAGCATCACGCAAAGTGACCCAAGCATCAAGACGCTTGCTGAACTTCTTGTCATTGAACTTGGCATCCTGACGTTCCTTCTGCGAAACAAAGTACTTTTGGGCCAGTTCGTACATTTCCTCGTGTCCCATGGCGCGGATAGCACGGGTAAGAATGTTGAACTTGCTCATGGTGTTGGCCTTTGGCAGGGTAGATGGGTTTTGCAGGTCTTCGGCGATTTCCTCGATAAGTTTTCCAACGGAACGTTGAGCATCGACATTGCGGGCATAGAAGATATTGTATCCCTTATAGCCGGTGAAGTATGGCAAGAAAGGAGCCTCAGGAGCGTACTTGAAGTTTTCTGGAGCTGGCTGGTAGTAGTACTCTTCGCTGCTCATGGAGTAAGACTCCGAGGACGACGACGAAGATGACGACGACGATGAAGAGTACGAGGAAGAAGATGATGAGGAAGATGAGCTCGAGTCAGAAGAAGTACCGTTATTGCGCTCATGTGATTCCGAGGAGCTGGACGAGCTGGATGACGAAGAGTCATCAGAGCTGCTGGAGTCGGAGGAGGTGTCGTTCTTGCGGCTCAGGCGGTATTGATCCATTTTATAGGCTTCGTAGTATTTCTTTTCCTTGTAAGCATTCAGATCACGGCGGAAGCGGTTTCCACGCTTTTCGACTTGATCGAGCTGGGCCTTGTACTGTTCAACCGGGCTGACCTTGGGGTTTTCCTGAGATTCGGAGCTAGACGAGCTGGACTCCGAAGACGAAGATGACGAGGACGATGAAGAGGAAGATGATGAAGATTCGGTTTCATTTCCTGGACGAACGGTGTTCTTTTTATCGCTTGGCATGTTGTAACTGTAAACCAAGTCGACGAATACCTTTTGGTCTTCAGCCGGGCCCATTGGAACCTTATCGTAGAGGTGAACATCATTGAGGGTCAAGTTAACCTGAGCGTACACCAGAGCTGGTTCTTTGTTCACAAAGGACGGAGCGATGGCAACCTTGTTGATCATGCTGGAGGATTGAATGGTGAAGTTGTACCAGTTTCCAGTCAGATACATGTACGAGACCAAGGACTTGGAGGCAACATTTCCCATTTGGTTGGTGTTGGGTTTGAAGTCGCTGTATCCAGTGAATCCAAAGTGGTAGCCCATACGCTGCTCGCAACGATCAAAGTTCAGAGACTTGGTGACCTGGATGAACTGGTCATCTTGACTGCGCAGTTGACCCTGTGGAACCCACTGCTTGTGAGCTTGGATCATGTAGGCTGGAACTAGGTTAACATCGTAGTGGGTTTCGCATTCACCAGTGACCAGGGGCTCCATAACCTTGTAGTGACCGTTCCACTCGTTCTTGGAGGGATGGACAGGCTTGCTGGAGTGCATCAGGTTGGCTCCACGAGTATCGACTTGCAGCTGACTGATCCAAGCCTTCAGGATGTTGACCTCATTGTTGGGGATGGTTTTCTCGACGTACAGACCCTTGATGGCTCCCTTGTGGTAACGGATTCCGAATGGCTTGCTGCTCATTGGCATTGGCTGGAACTTGAACATATCGTGGTAGAACGGGGTGGCATATCCGTATGGCAGGCGTTCGTTGAACACTGCGAATTCCGGTTGCTTGACGTAGGCCACAACGTAGTCGCGGCTCTTGGGGCGGATGACCAGGTAGGCACGGGTGTAGACACCAGTCCACTGGTCGTCCAGCTCCGCTAGAGCAGTCATCGTCTTGGATGTGACGTTGTAGACATACTCGCGGTTTGGCATCCACGAGCTGAACTCAAACTCGGTCACATTCTGACGGTGCTTGTAGAACGCAGCCTGGTAGGCGTTCTGGTAACCGTACTCGAATCCGTTCTTGTAGCTGTAGCCCTGGTTGTTGTACTTGTAGCCAGCTTCGTAACCGTAGCCCTTGTAGCCAGGATAGTTTCCTTCGAAACCATTCTTGTATCCCTTGAAGGACGCACTCTCGTATTGGTAGGCCACCGTGAGCCCAACTGTGGACGATGAAAAAAAATTGATTACATAGAATGATTTGATTGATTGCACTTGGCGTTGAAGCTGGTCAAGAACACTTACCCAAGGCGAGAAGTAGAATCTTCGTTAGCATCCTGTCACCAAGATCCAGTAGCTATTCCCAGTATGTCTTCACCGTTGAAACCGAAACGAGAAGTGATACCGTTTGTGGCATTCGATGAGGTTTTTATATGGAAAAAATGCTTGCTTCTTGCAAAATTATTCGCTCCCATCACGGCTCTTAGCGAAAGCATCTTTTCGAGGTGATAAGAAATCAATCAGTTCGGCGATCGCCCTCTAATCGAGCCAGCGATAACGGTCATCTGTAACACAGATGGTAACAACATAGACGCTGATGCAGCACACCATTCACGGTATTTTGACGTTTGTGATTGTGCGAAGGACACAATTAGGGACTCCTACAAGCGAGGATACCGTCTTATCCAATAATTTATGACACTACTCATAAATAAATAAATAACTTTATTTTCTCAATATTTCCAGAACATTCATGTCAACTATCTTTGTTGAGATTTATTCGAATCTAGTGAAACAGTGTTGCCATCTAATGACAGAAATATGCATCATTAATGGAATCTTAACCAAGTCTTCAAGTTTCTCCACAGTTTTTTGGATCATCATTTTAGTCTGATTTGATATCTTGTGAAGATATTGATTATTTATTAAAACTGTCGTTAATTTAATCGTTGGTCATAAAAAGTGGTTGTAAAAAGATGTTTACATATATACTGTGAACTAGATAGTGAAAAAAAAATCGTTGTACTAATCAGCCAAATTCCTATCTAAAACCCAATTCCCCCATCTTCATTTCATTTCAGACAGGACACATTCGCACCTCACGGGGATCGTTCCTCATAGAACCGAGGGAAAAGTACAGGAACGAGAGCACCAACATTTTGCACGCACTCTCCCGGGAACGGAGCGTGCAGGAGAATGCCGTCGATGGTTTAAAGCGGAGCGACTCGGCGGCACAGGACGACGGCAGTAACTGTGCCGTCGATACCGAACAAGAAGGTAAGTCCAATGAACTACTGTAAGGATTGTTGCAAGAAACGCAAAATCGAGATGGAGAACTCTGTTGGGATAATGGGTTCTGAAAAGATTGTTAGTAGCTGAAGTATGTTGAAATCTAGTTCTAGCTTTATTCAGCTACACAGGTGAAGCTTCCACTTTTCTGAGTAGGAATGTCTTTCCTATAACAAGATATAACATCAACAGCATTGTTTCCAGAATCTTTTCAACACCTTCCCATCCACTACATTTCAAACATAGATCACAGATGCTATTCAGCACGTGTCAAAAAAAACCCAAAATCCAGGAAACAGCACAATTATCACCTGCCTCAATCAATCAACGGCGGCGTTCCCGAACACCTTAAGTCGCGATTGTTCAACACGTTATGAATGATCGATCGAACGGCCCGGTCAATGATCATTCCGAATAGGGAAGAAATCTGTGCCTTATTTTCATGTACCTTCTTCGGATCGCAGGAAGAAGATAACCCTAGAACGCAAAAAAAACGCTGTTGTGGCATGTTAGCTGTCATCGATAAATCCCCGAGATGATTTACTTTAGTCGAATCTCAATGAGGGAGGAGTCTGCTTTCCTATGTGCGTGAAAAGATTTATTTGGGCACGTTGTGGAACGCTACGAAAGCGAGAACCTCCCATTAGCGACCTTAAACCTTGCAGCACACAATCAATCTAGTAAAAATCTGAACCGTGTTGTTTACGCACTGATTGTAGATCAAACAACGAGAGATTTCCATAGAAATTCTACATTCAATTGCTGAATTATGATGGACAGTGTGCTAATAGAGCAGGGTAGCCTTTGGTGTATCTTTGCTGATGGTCACGAGGATAAGGTTCGGAGCTCAGCGTGTCGATTGCCCACTTTCGGACCGGCTAATAGATATAGCTCGAGTCCATCACGAGCAAAGAAGTGATCGATCATGATTACCGTTGTTTGGTGAAGACATTTTTGACAATTCCCCTCATCACTTACGATGCGTGATTTACACTTATACGGATTGGGTGGAGCGTTTAGTTCGGTGATCGTACGAGGGGAAATCTGGTTCCATTACGCACGTAGCGTAAGTTAGCAAGGGGGCTTTGATTGGGATATGATTGATACGTTTTAAACAAGTTGAACCACTCGGGCGTAGCAAATAGCTTGCGCCATTTCTTCTTCTTCTTCACATTACGTCTATACTGGGCCAGAGTCAGCACCTTAGTTTAGTGTTCTTATAAGCACTTCCACAGTTATTAACTGAGAGCTTTCTTTGCCATTGACCATTTTTGCATGCGTTGCACGTGTTGCAAGCATGAAGATACTCTATGCTCTGGAAAATCGAGGAAATTTCAATAACGAAAGATCCTCAACCGGCGGAAGTAGAACCTATAATTGTACAAAATCAGTATTTTCGGACCCATGCCTAAGATTTTTCGTTGAACCCGCGAAAGCTAGCGGTGGTAATCCTTCTTGGACAACGTTTTTGGAAAAAAAAACCTCTCGAAAGGTCACTACTTCTTCGGTTTATTCACTGAACATGATTGCAACCACGAACAAAAGGAAAGGTTAATCTCTGAATTTACAACTTTCTTCCAAAAAAACTGGGTGGCAAAAATGGAAGTGAGGACATTTCTCCGGAATGCGCGCTTTCTTCCAAGGTTGAAATGACTAATATTGATAATTGCATCGAAATGTGCAATCAGTTCGGTGCTTTAGCCAATTTTTCTGAACACCAAATCGAAGCAACCTCAGGCTCTTTGATCCAAGGGAGGAAACAAAGAGTGCCGCCTATCGTGGTCAGCTCTTCCGAATTTTGGGGATCTTGAACTCCATTAGGTGAATCAAGGTTTCCTCCCAAATCGTAAAGTAAGCGTTTTGCCAGAAACTTTTAAAAATTGTGAACTTCTTCTCAAACATCTTGAAGAAAAGATGCACAATTTTTCCACTTATGACGACAAAACTGAACGTTTGTTCAAGGTCGTCTCGAAAGGTCTCTCAAGTTACTATAAGTCACTTTTTAATATCAAATTGAGATATGCGTTTGTTCGTTTCGAGATGTGGTTTTGATTTTTCTGTCTGCCCGGGTTGCTGGCTCAATAAAAACGATATCCTGCTTCTTCGAACGGTACTGCGAGCAGCAGTGTTATTTATGCGATTTCATTATCTGACAGTCCAGGGTTTACTCTGACGATTCTCAACACCTTCTGGTTTAGCTTGCGGTCATATGTTCCACTATGACGCTTACCTTGAGGCACTCGATCCACGCTCCTTCGCTTCTTGAAACGCTTAAGCACATCATACACGGTTAATTTGTCAAATTTTCAAAGTTTTTGCGGACTACGTTGGATTATCAACATGGGTGAGCATATTTTTTTTCTCTCCTCTCGGCTTCTATCTGAAAATAACTTTTGTGTCGCAGCACGAAACTCCGTGAAATTTATACTACAGAAAGTGGTCCCCTTATGTAAACAAACCGTTGTAAAAAAATTCTTGCAGTGGTCACTTTCCGTGCGATGTCTGTGTAGCAGGAGGGCATCAAAAGACGATTGCCCCGTAGCTTACAACAAAAACACGTTGAAGATGGTTTCTCCTTTTATTTAGTGGCTTACACAATTGTTTACTCATTTACTTGCATATTTCTAGACATCGTGTAATGTTTGAGCAATAACACACTAAAATCAATTCCGTCATTATGCACCTTACCCAGCATAAACCCACGTTAGTGAGTAGTTATAAGTTAACGTGAACAACCCAAAAGTGTCAGATAGGCCTTTTCATGTGACAGCTCCGTCTATGCATTTGTTTACATCGGTGGAGGACCGGTGCTAACACGGGACTGTCATCTCCATAGAAGAACTGTCAAAGAGCTTCCCGATCAGCTAATTTGAAACGTCTTGTGAATAGGCCTATTCCCAAAATGCCAAAATCACATTGGCCATGGTTCATTTATACGTGCTTGACAAGCTTGGAGGGCCCGTGCTGTGGAGACTTCTCTGTAAAAAAAAAAAAAGACAATTTACGCGACGAAATCCCTGTTCTCATTTGGAAGAATGTCCTACGGAGATCAATATATAGACTCGAGTGGAAGTTCCTATAGCCTAGACTTCAATTTAAATCCTTCTTTTGATACTAGCGGCCAGGTGATTAAATCACCTTAAAGTGAGATAAAAACATATTTTTTTTACCTGTTTGAGATAGACGGTCGGTGACTTCAGCAAAGTTGTAGCACATGTTAATTCAAGACACTTTGTCCAAGACACCAAATTTTTATCTCTTAGGCGATCCATTTATAACATAAAGCAATTTTTGGAATTTTTCAACCCCCCCCCCCCCTCCTACCGCGTAAGAAACCTCAAACCCCCCTCCCCCATAAACCCTTACATAATTAATGGACGACCCCGTATACACTACAAGATACGTAATTTCATCTTAGAACGACTCTCAAAAATCCAAATTTTAGTATAACTTTTTTCTAAAATATTGACATTTTTCGTGTCTTCTACAAAGTTGTTTAACAACCAAAACTACACACTTGTTTCTTTAGGGCACAGGTTATAGGTAATAAGAAACACTGTTGTTATGCTTACTTTTCAAATCCTATTTTATTCAATATTCCACAATCAATAGTTTCACATACCTAATAGCTGGTTGGTTGCTCTACCGCTGGCTTAAACAGGAACATCTTCCATGAAATAGATGCTAAAAGTTTCTCTACGCAAACACGGCAGCGATGATACAGAATAAACAGAAGTCACTTAACACTATTCCTTTGAAACTTTAAAAAGTATTTTACTTGCTCTAAATTGTGCACCATGCCGAGGATTTTACACCAAACAAAATATACTTTGCCTCCTATACCGTTTTGACTCATATTCCGAACACTTAAGGTCAACAGTGACTTCAAATGCATGTGATAGGCATAAATTGACTGATATTTGTGCAAATTGTAATTTCTTCACAAAGACTAACTGTTAGCTGTTGGGTTTGCTGAAAAAAAAATGATGATTTAAACTTGTTTAGTATTGTTTTTACTTAAAAGTATAGAACAACATTTTGATTCAAATGTCGAACACTGTGTTCATTCTGTCTCATATTCCGAACACCTTGATTCAAATTCCGAACAGCACAAATAAATCATATTCAAATGAATAATTTCGCAAATAAATTCATCTGAGCTAGTTCTACTGGTTTCGAACTAGAGAGTCATCACTACTCCCGAGGTATAAAATAGATTGGAAGACGGACTTGATGATATATTTCAGCGAAACATTTCAACTAAATCGTCATACAAAAACCGAGTGTTCGGAATATGAGTCTGTTCGGAATTTGAGACAAAACGGTATTTTGTTTGGTTCCGATAGTGTTTGACGTTTCACCAACGTGCTGCGATGGATTGCGTCATCGATCGAGTAATTTTAAGTCATTATGCTGAAAAATCAAGCCAAGTGACAAAACACTGCATGTGATGTCTCAAAATTGAATTGAATTTCCTTGTTTTCATGTTTACGTCATCGTTGATTTAAGAATGAGTTAAATTTCAATTTGTGTCATGATCAAATACGTCAATATCGACGACTGCGTCATAATTAAAAATGAGAATTTTTAGTGTGTACATGTTTTTGCTGCAACTGCTGCAACTTGCTATCTCTTATGGTAAAATAGTTATTTTTAAATAATCGACTCTTATGGGGCTTTTTTTGGACTAATGGCCGATTTCTTCACCCCCGCTTAGGCCAAAAACCTAGTTTAATCATATGGGTAAACGTGGTTTACGGCTTAAGCGAAGGTGAAGAAATCGGCCCTAAAACGTGAGATAATGGTCGATTTTCAACATTTCAACATAATTTGAATAATTTGACCGTTCCGGAACATCGTAGCCGGTTCCGCCAGGGCCAGTTTGGGGACATTTCCGTTTCATGTCCAAAACATACCGTGCGACGTCTCAATATTCATGAATTCGGGAGAACATGTCAATTCAATCTTGTCGCTCCCTTGCGACGCCTATGCACCTATTCGTTTCCATCATTTACTTCTATAGACTCCCTTTACCTTTGAGTCGCATGACCGATATAGCCATAAAACAATAATAATTTAAAACAATCACGGTCGAAACCTTCTCCTATACATGTCAATAAAGAAAGAATAAACTAAATTTTAATAGATTTAGCCACTCCAGAGCACCTGACACATGTTCCGCCAGGGCCTCTTTGAGGACACATTCCGTTTTTTGTCGGAAACATAGTGTGCGACGTATCAATATTCGTGAATTCGAGAGAACTTGTCAAAAAAAGAAGAAAAAGCTCGGTACGAACAGATGTGTCCATTCCAGATCTCCAGGCACAGGTTCCGCGATGGTTTCTTGGGGAACATTTACATTTTATGTCCAAAAACATACCGTGCGACATCTGAATCTTAATGAATTTTGAATAACTTGTCCATAGCTCCAAGCACAGGTTCCGCCAGGGCCTCCTTGGAGATATGTCTGTTTTATACCGTGATGCATCAAAATCCGGACGGGACCAATATCCGGACACTCAGATAATAATCATGTTTTTCACTGTTAGTTTATGTGAAACTAATATAAATTTTATATCTGTGTGATAATATGAATTATAAGGTCCCATATTTCCTTTAAAATCAATCTAGTAATCCTTGTAATAAAACAGAAAATAACAAAAATGACAAGCTTGCCCCCTTTAGCAGTCGTTGTTCATCAGTGCGAAAGGGCATAGCAAAATCAGTACCTAACGTGTGAACATACCTTAATCATTGAAATAAAAGAAAAATGTGTCATTTAACGTTGTTATTATGCTCTACTTTATACACAGCAGAAAAAGGCTACAAGGATATCATGAAAATTGCAAACTTGTGTTATTTTATGTGTATAAATGGCTGTCCGGGAGTTAGAACCACTGTTTTCAATTCCGGACGAATAGTGTTTGCACTTAATGTTGTTAATAAGAAACTGTGTTCAAACGTAAAATTTAGAAGAAAAATAAATACACATTACATAAAGTAAAAAAAGTGCACAGAAAGTGGAATGAACAAAAATATTTGTGAATTTTCCTCCAATTACAGTAATGCAGTCAAAGACAAAGTGGCAAAACAGACTCAGGTAATGAAAATCAAATTTTGCAAAATAGTTTGCGCTCTTTTACATTTTACCGGGACATAAATTACGAGATATAGGATAAATAAGTGTGAATTTTCAGGTTTTCGGTTAATATATAGTACAAACTCCTTATAAATGTGCTAATATTGAAAATGTCAGGATTTCGATTCCAGCGTGTCCGGTTATTGAGCCCACGATTGAACATCTGTCTGGATTTAAAAACACGAAGAGCAATGTAAATTCACCGGTTTTGATGAATAAATCATAATAAATACTACAAAATATGTTACATTCATCAAACTTAGATGTCAATTGGTTAGTTTCAAAACAAAACTTTTGAGAAATTGATCCAGAACATGTTGTAAATTGTGTTTGAATATATCGCTCGTCTTAAGCGTCCGGGTATTGATGCATCACGGTATCCATAACAAACCGTGTGACGTGTCAACCTTCGTGAATTCGAAAGAACATGTCAATTAATGAAGTATGAACTAGGTATCAACTAATTAGGTCACTCCTAAGCACCTGGTACTGGTTCCGCCAAGGCCTCCTAGGGGACATTTCAGTTTCATGTCCAAAACCTTTTGTGCAAGTTTTCAATCTTTATGAATTCGACAGAATAATGAAAATTCTGAAAAGTATTCAAATAAATCTAGGATAAAATACATACAAACTGATGTGGCTTCTCTTCACTGATGCAGTCTTAGGCAGGATCTTTCTTAAAAAGGTTTTCCACGATTTTTGGAAAATCTGTTATGCAGATCTTCATGAATACGCTATGAATGCTCTGTGCAACTAGTTAAAACTCAGTAGAAAGCTGAGAAGAAAACTAACAAGGAATCCACCAGAACTTTGGTTTAAACATCATCAAAAATCCTAAAAAGGTTTTGGCTAGAATGTTACCAAGAATCGATTGTAAACTTCGATAAAAATTTTCTATTAATTACTCAGGGTTCTCAATAAATTTATTGATAAAAACGGAATTCGCTCCTCATGAATACACCATAAAAACAATATTATGATTTATGAAATCCCTTTGGCTGACTGACCTTTGGCATATTTACTGCCAATAATTGTTTTACAAGTATAAAAAAAGAACAACCTATTGCCCGTTTGAAGAAGAGTAAATTCGACCGAATGTCTGTTCCGTCAATCGTACCGCTTATTCATGAATGGAGGAATTCCCCGTGCAACAGAATACTAATTTTGCTTAGAATATGTTGAGGATTTCATCAGAAATTAAACAATAATCTAGCCAGCAATTATCTAATTTGTAACCCATTCGAGATTTCATCTATTACCCGCAAAGGGTTTTCCTACAGATTAGTGTTCGGTCCATCGATTGTGTCACTTGCCCCTACGGGGGAGAGCGATGCAATAGGAATCAGACGTGTCCGTTTCGCGCAGTGCGAAGAAAACGTGGTGTAATCTAGTCAAAAATGGTCCATTGAGTGTATTGCTTGCTCCAGCTGGAGCGAGCGATAGGACCGGAAACACCCACTAACCCAATGTACTTTCCAAGAAAATTGTGGAGATACAGAGGTATATTCAGTATTTGAACCCTAGATTCGTGCTCTTTGAAAATGGTTCGCTAATCCCAAGCCCCATTCATTAAATCTATGTGCATCTTCGACTGCTCCGGTCAATCACGGAGTGCAACTACGAAGCGGTCATCTATGCTTGAGCTAATGCTCATTATCCGTAAAGGTTTTAATTGCAAATTGTTTATGCATTTTGTCTTTTTTTTAATTTTTGAAGCTTGGAACATAATAAGCCAGTTCTTCTTCTTCTTCATGGCATTAACATGTTCACTGGGACAGAGCCTGCTTCTTAGCTTAGTGTTCTTACGAGCACTTCCACAGTTATTAACTGAGAGCTTTCTTTGCCAAAGTTGCCATTTTCGCATTCGTATATCGTGTGGCAGGTACGATTATACTCTTTGCCCAGGGAAGTCAAGGAAATTTCCATTACGAAAAGATCCTGGACCGACCGGGAATCGAACCCAGACACCTTCAGCATGGCTTTGCTTTGTAGCTGCGGACTCTAACCAATCGGCTAAGGAAGGCCCCTAATAAGCCAGTTCATTCGCCCCAATTCAAATTGTATTGCTCTGGAGTGGCCAAATCTTCGTTTATTGACAAGTTCCCTCGAATTCATGAAGATTGAGACGTCGCACGGTGTGCCAGGCGCTCTGGAGTGGCCAATTCTATGAATATTTAGTTTATTCTTCCTTTATCGACATGTTTTTTTGAATTCAAGATTGAGATTGAGATGTCGCACGTTGTGTTTTGGACATAAAACCGAAATGTCCCCAGAGAGAGCCCTCGTGGAACCTGTGCCAGGAGATCTGGAGTGGCTACATCTGTTTGCACCGGGGTTTTTCATCTTTATTGAGATGTTCTCCCGAATTCATGAATATTGAGACGTCGCACGGTATGTTTTGGACATGAAACGGAAATGTCCCCAAACTGGCCCTGGTGGAACCGGTTTCCATGTTCCGGAACGGTTCACTTATTCGAATTATGTTGGAATGATCACAATAGACCATTATCTTATATTTTACATAAAAATTTCAGTGTTGAAACTGCAATAAATAAAACAATAATCACATTTCCCAAATTTGGCACCCTCGTTACCGCAGTACAATCCGGAATATTTCCGGCATGATTCCGAATTCAGCACTCTCCATTTGTGACAAATAACTGAAACCTTCTAAAAGTAAACTGAGGGTGCGGAATTGACGAAATGACAGCTACTTGAAAACGCCTTGTCGGAGGCCGGTAACGTAAAGGTTAATCACATTTATTTTGACAATAAAAAATACCTTGATAAATCAAATAAATGATTTGGCTTCAATTAGCGGAACAGATTTCAAGTACGATACTTGTCAGCCCGATAACATGACAAACCTTAGAATCACGCTAATTATTTCATTTTTTCAACTTCAAGCATGTAAGCTGTCAAAAGAGAAACCCGTCAATAACCCATTGATTACATAGTATTCACACGAGTACTTTGAAATTCGTCCGTATCACAATGGATTTTTCCTATCAGCCAAGAAAGCCTTGTCCATCAACTGGTTTACTAAGGCAAAAGCATTTATGGTAATTTTATTGACTAACAATGAAAAAAACTCAAACCTACCCCAAACCCTATGTCAAGGTTATGAATCGAACACACGACACCGAGCCGATCGATCGCGAGCAGTAGCAATCAAACATACGAAACAGCAAACAGCTGTGTGTCCCTTTCCAACGGGCGCGATCGATTCACTTTACGACGACAAGAGGTGGTGGATCATTGTTCCCCGGCCGTAAACACACCTGAAAGGGGTCAGCGACAGGTCAACTGCCGTCAGCTGGATCGTGGCGTGCAAAATGTATTGGCTATCGAGCCAGCTAACATAAATTGCTCAGCAGTTGAACAACGAAGCTGTCTTGTACAAGCGAACGGAGCTCGACAGACAACAAATTTTCCTACGTCCTAGAGGTCTATCTCTATAGAGTCCAAGAGGTGAAGCAGCCACACGGTCGTGAGAGCATTATTGCCCGGTGCTTGTAAACACCTTTATTTAGAGATTTCCAATTGAGATAGGGACCCGGGCTGCACCCTCGGACAGGTCCCTTGTCAGCAGTCAGAAACAATAGTTTGATGTTAAAATTAATTAAATTCCTTCCAGTCTTCCAGCGACATACGGGCTTCGTCCTATGCGAAACGAGAGCGAGCAACACTTGGCCTGCAACGTTGAGCCTTGTCCGTAAACTGCACTAGGAATCTGACTCATAATCCTCTTTGCGATCGCCACTCAGCTGTTTTTAAATAAATTAATTTATTTTCGATACGAAACAGCAACGGAACATGTTGAAGATATTGCCGTACCATGCATCATGTTGAACTGGGTGCGCATACCTTCCTAACTATTGAATAGGCAAACCACCCTACAGTTGCCTCGTCGCAGTACCCAGCCAGCTGGAGAAGCTTATTTTGAAACAATTTTGCTGTTTTACAAGCAACCTCCGTGGCTCCCCAACGGCCCCGGAGTTGGGCGAAACTTGATAAATCTTAAACGCTCATGGAATTCAAGCTTTACACAAGCGTTGAAAGCTACTTACATACTAGACACGGCCCCAGCTCCCCGTACGAACTTTATAATCTTGTAGGTAATTTATTCGACAATAAGAAGAGCTGGTTTCTGTTATCCGGGTAGAATTCGCTGATTAAGTGGATTCGTGGACCAAAGAATAGCGCCTTTTTTACCGGAAGGTTGCGGTTGCGAAGTCGGGTTTTAATTAATGCGGGCCAATAAATATACCGAAAGCATCCCGTTCAGAACGGTACCCGCAACGGGGATTCCACCGTTAATGATCTACGGGGGTTCTGGAGGACAGCGAGTGGGTTTCAGAAAAGAAGAAAGGATCTGATCGGAATATGGAACAAGTATTCAGACACAGAAAATCGCGAAAAAGGTCTATCATGGTTTGGGAATATTTATAGACGTTTTGCCGCGGACCGACCAGTATGTTAATTTGGAGCATTTGTCATCTTAATTGCGAGGGAATAAATCACAATTAGGAAAAAGGTGCTTCCAAAGCATGACATTGTAGAAATGCGAACATATATCAAGAAAAAATGATGACAAATTGAATCTCTTAACCCAGATGAAAATGAAAATTCGTAAATAAATTTACTATATTCGCAAAAGGTTAACCTGAACGATGACACTTATCAAAAAAATATGTCGTACACCCCTAAACATAAATTTTACACATTTATCCAATGGCGAACAAAACGAAGGGAAAATATCAGAATTCACTACTTCCTAAATTTCAAAACTGTCCCTAAACGTGGCAAAAAAGAAACATGACTATTCTTCGTAATGCGCGCTTCCTTCTACACAGCAAAACATAAAATACACTCAATTCAGTGTTATAAAATTGAGAAATCGACATAAATTTATCGATAACTTGTTTTAATATATATTATTACATCACTCTGGATGTGATTTTACACCATGTTCATGACGCGAGTGAAGAGCAGCGAAAACTACGTGAAATTACATTATATTTTTTTTTTTTGCTGAGTAGGAAGAAATAGATAATGTTTAAAACTATATCGAAATGAATCATCAAATCGATGCATTACACAAATTCTACGAGTACAAATCGAAACATCCTTGAGCGAAGAAGCAAAGGGTGCCGCCAATCATGGTCAGTATTTCCTTCCAAATTTTCTGCATTTAGACTGGAGATTGTGATCTTCATAAAGGGAACTATCGCACTTCGCTGCAAACTCATAAAGTTCGCGCTCTATTTCTCAAGCAACTTGGAGAAAAGTGCCACATATTTTACACTTTATCGTTTGCTCAAAATCGTCCTGAAGTGTCTGAAAACCATTTGAATTGGTCAAGAGTGATATATTTTTTACTGATTTGTTTTAGATATACCCAGTTCAGTTAACCTTTGAATCATTGGCAATCATTGGAAAACATTTTTTCGAGTATTTAATTTCAACTTTTGGGAATTTTTTTTTTTTTATCTTTATTAACGAGATTTTTAGCCTTAGGCTAGTTCATCTCGGGACCAACGGCTTTACTTCCCTTCCGAAGGAAGTCGTCACTGAAATTTTTAGTGACTATCTCGGGGATAGGATTCGATCCCAGCTCCTCGGCGTGAGAGGCGTGTGTTCTAACCACTACACCAGGTTCGTCCCCCCACTTTTGGGAATGCTCTTGACGCAAATCATTAATAATCATACACATAATCGAAAAAAAATAGTCATGACCATCAACCAAAAAATTTGATGTTCAAATCGCTGGGTTAGCTACACAAATGTTGTCGCGAATACACATAATTTCAATCCCGGTTCTCGGTTCCGGATAATTTGACAGAATGCCGTTTGACGGAACGCGTTTTAAATTTTAAAGCACCTATTAATCTTATTCATAAAGAAGTATAAATTATCATTCTGTATATCAATGATGAAACAATTAAAGCTGAAAGAAGAACATTGCAAATGTAAGCAATTATTCGCTTCTCTGCTAGCGGTAATAGATGAGAACAATGAGAGTTAATCTTAGAGGAGAATGTCATCTCACCTAAGTTAACGCTTGTGCTAAAAACATGTTTTAATAACACTCTTTATAAGCGTATTTAAAGCCATAATTCCTATAAACTATGAACAATGTTCAAATATGAAAGAACAGCCTATGGTCAAAATAAGTAAAATTTCCTTATAAAATTTTAAGCAATCGCAATGCAAATAATTATTATATCACTACAACTACAAAGAATTGTCGATGATTTAAAGAAGGTAAAAATCTCTATTAGAGTGTCCACGATGAAATTACCCCACTATGAAATTGCTCTAACTTTTTAACCGTTGGGTAGAATTTAATGAAAATTTGGGTGGATTTAGTTCATAGTGCATTATTTACATCCTGCAAGTTTTAAAGTCCTGTGATCAAAACTCGCGGTAATGGAGTCGAAAGAACAGCTCGTGCGTGATAAAATCTTGCGCATTCATCACGAGAACAAAGATCTCTCGCATCGTTCCATCGCTAAAACATTGGGAATCGCAAATTCCACGGTGTTTCGAGTGATTAAGCGGTTCGACGAACGATTGACCACCGATCGGAAGCCCAGAAGTGATGGAAAAAGTATTCCGTACAACACCAAAAATCACAACCGCGTAATTTGGGCCTTCAACCGAAACCCGAACGCCTCCATTCGGGATGTGGCTAAGAACCTGCACCTAAGCCGAAGTTTTGTTCAAAAGGCCAAAACCAAGGCTGGGTTTCGAACGTTCAAGGTACAAAAGGCCCCTAATCGCGACGAGAAGCAGAACAAGTCCGCCAAAACCCGTGCCAGGAAGTTGTACCTCAACATGCTGCGAAAGGTGAATGCTGCATCATGGACGACGAAACATATGTTAAGGCTGACTTCAAACAGATCCCCGGCAACCTGTTTTTCACGGTCAAGGATAAGTTCAGCGTTCCGAAGCATGTCCGCACTCAGAAGATTTGTCCAAATTTGCGAAGAAATTCCTGGTTTGACAAGCCATCTGCACATGCGGGAAGTGGAGTGCACCTTTCGTGACCCAGGACACGATGAACGGACAGGTGTACATGAAAGAGTGCCTCCAGAAGCGGCTGCTTCCTCTCCTGAAGGCCCACAACGTCCCAACAATCTTCTTCTCGGATTTGGCCTCATGCCACTACTCCAAGGACGTGCTGAAGTGGTATGCGGACAATAAGGTCAATTTGGTGCCGAAAATGTTCAACCTTCCCAACACTCTAGAGCTCCGCTCCATCGAGAAGTACTGGGCGATTATGAAGCAGCACCTTCTTAAACGACCTAAGGTAGTGAAGACAGTCGAGGAACTGAAGAAAGTATGGGTATACAAGCAAAAAACGGTTGATTCACAGGTTGTGCAGAATCTTATGGCCGGGGTTAAGGCCAAGGTGCGGGCATTTGCATATGGACTGTAAATAAAATACGAGTTAAATGGTAAAATGAAGTTTAATAGTTATTTTTCAATCCCTGAAAATTTGATGGCAATCGGATGAAAACTCGAATTTTGCGAATCAATTTTGTGTGTGGCAATTTCATCGTGGACACCCTTTAAAATATAAGCTTAATTATTGCCAGTACAAATCGAAAGAATGACCTATGTTTTAAAGATCACTGTAAGTCCTAGAATACCTTTGGTAACCCAGAAATGAAACAACCATCAGCTTAGAGTCTTGACGCGAGTTCATAACTTCGCCATGAATTAACGGATTGTCTTAATTATTCCTTTGGAGCACTTATATGGCGACGAACGTTATCGGCCACATAATAAAAATCAACAAATTAAACTGATCAGCTGAAGTCATTGGGCCACACTTATGAAACCTATTCATAAGCGTTGAAGCTATTTGATCTTTTATGTACGTAATTCGGCCAAATGACCCGTTCGACCAAAAAGCATTCGGTGAAATGGCCGGAGAGCGTTTCGATTCCCGTTCCAGTCGGTTGTAGCTTTTTGTCAACTGGTGTTTCGTGTTGTACGTTGCCTGAAGTTAGTGATCGTTAAGATTGAAAGCCTTTGTCTTTAAAACCGCAGCTTTAGCTGAAACAGTCGAAAGGAGATTGGGCAAATCTGGGCCCGGAATGTACACAAATGACTCATATCTCATTTGAAAGATCTAAATGAGACAAGAGCAAGTTTGTATGGGGTCAAAAATATTCGTCATGGGAGAAAAAAGTTATTCCGCATGGTTTGAGATGGATTTTTTATGTTTTTTTATTATTTTTTTGCTATATGTTTTATCGATTAAAAATAAAAACATATAATTTTTTCAGCGCCTATATGATGATGAAAAGCTCAATGCTTTAAAGAAGTGAATTAGAGCTTTTATTAAGAGATGAAAATATTACATGGTGATGTTAGACCGTAATAACTTTAAAATCGTTATAAAATATGTACGTATATTCAGTTAAGTTTTCTACCAGACCCTGCTACTCACATTAAACGAATTGCAGTTTATTGACCGACCAATCCTTTTTTTCTCGCAATAAGGTAACATTACGACTTGTATATTCAAATACAAAAGTCAGCTTCATTCGATGAAAAACAATTGGGAGACAGTGGTGAAAGAAAAGTGTGTGGTGTCTTATAAGAGAACTGACTGTAATTGTTTTAGCTAAAAACATATTTCTCCAGAACGGATTTTGCAAAGAGATCAATAAAACCATCAGCTCAACCTCAATGAACAACATCATCAGCCTTACAAAACGTTAAATGTGATTTGAATTGCTCATTTGAACTTATCAGTAACATATGCGAAGTTTTAGGATTTCATGTGTTTAAAACAATGACAATCTAGCTCGCTAGTATAAATCATCTCACGCTGTATACTGCATACGTGGATGTTTAGTGTCACATGTACTCCTACATTATCCTACCAGTCTTAAGTTAAAATATCAATCATTATCGTTTTACGAGTTGGTATACGAAAGTCGTGGAGGAAAATGATCAACGCACAATGATTATACCTGTGGGTTGATGGATACTTTTACTGTAGTAGAACAACCAAGAAAGGTTTCAGCCAGCAAAACCGAATCCGGTAACGACTGCTCGAGATGTGGAGCGATACTGTGGCGAAATCCTTCTACTTCAATCGCTGAAGGTCACGCTGACTGGCGTCGGTACCGTTCGTCGTTAATGACAGGGATTCCTAATCTTGGCGTTCTAATCTCTCATGATGATCTTGACGTGGAAGCTTGAGTGGCAGGCCTACTTGCGTTCCAGTTGCATTTTTGTCATCATTTTGATCCTCATCCTGCACATTCTTTTGTTGATCGACCACCATCCGATATCATGTTTTTGCATGTCGTTCATCACGATGAAAGCTGTTCCCAGCTCACGGGTGATTACTTCTGAACATTCACATTATTGACATCCTCATGAGTATTTAGCGATCTTAGCGAAGCATTTGTGGAGGTACATGTGCTTAGGCGTCGCCAATGGAACTGACATTGATAGCAAACTGAAATGGTTCTGCTCGGATTATTGGCAGTTTGTTCACAGCAAACAGTCAAACACTACAGTAACTTCCAGTTTAAATGATTCCCTTCTTTGAGAAGCAATAGCATGACAGTATGATGTTATTGATATCAAAGATAGAAGTGCAGCACGCTTAAGCTGTGTACGACAAGCGAGGTATTTCCACCAGCGTAGAACAGAATCCAACAACGCAATTACTGTAATGTTAAAACGGATATAGTGTGGAAATTCGTTCCTGAGTACATGAACCGCTGGTTTATACAAACGTATTACTAGAACACTGAATTAGGATAATACGATTTGATATTAGTGTCCAACTGTTACCTAAAGCGACGTGTTTGTCAAACGCACATACCTATATCCTTATTATTTTATCTCCGTATGTTTTTAATATTAACATTGCAGCAATTCAAAACGTCCTGAAATCTGTGTCAAATCACAATATTTGAAAAATATAAACGGATTAAAATAAAGCCATGCATAAGTACAAACATACGCACAAGTTCAAAACATTTGCGCAAGAAAATATTATATAATAGAAACATACCTCTTTTCACATCTTTCCAGCTTACATAACTTTTTTCTCCCACGACGAATATTTTTGGCCCCATATCAACTTCTTCTTGTCTCATTTAGATCTTTCAAATGATATATGAATCATCCGTGTACATTCCGGGACCAAACCCCATACATTTTTGCCCAATCTCCTTTGAGTGAAATTTGCAGAAATACTTATTGTTTTGCGTTTCGGTAATGCATCTACATAAGTTTTTTTTTATTATTTCAGTTTTATTACTTGCTTTGAATGGTTTTTGATTATCGCCGACAGTTCGGTTCGGCCATTGGACCATTTTCAGGGCTCGATACATAAATCAACAATTTAAAACTATTTTGCTAGATATTGAAAAGTCTGGTTTGGAAGGTTCACGCGTCATCTACAATATTTAGCCATCCGTCTAAGCTAGATTAGAGAAATCTCTAGTTGGAACTCAAACACTTTCTACCGCTGGATTATTTTCTCTACTCCTCGGACAACTTGTTGATAAATGTATCGCAATGTTTTAATATATGTCAACGCAATTAATAAGACTTAAAGCCGAAACTCCGAGGAAATCTTCGACTTACCTATTCGAAACATATGATTCTTATTAACGTACATATTGCAGTCAATGTGGAAACCTGTCTGTAATGAGGATCATGATTGTACCTCGTTTGGCATGAAGTCGTTTGACATAACGCCGTTTGACATAAAGCGGTTAGGCATAAGGTCATTTTGGGAAATGGTCGTTTGGCATAATTAGTTATTTCGAGATTTATTCTGCATCTTTGGAAGTCGAGACACTGATTTTTTTTCCTTGATTATCGGCGTTTTTCGAGACTTTTTACCGAAATTGTCACCATCGAGCTCGTGTCTGACTAGTTCTCAGTGTGAATACAAATGCTAAATACAAATTATTGATAAAAGTCTAAGAAACGGTCAATTTGAAAAAAGAAAATCCTGAGTGGACTTTTTAATTAAATTATCAACATTATTTATCAAGAATTTTTGTAACAATAGATTTAGACGAGAAACAGTTTGACTGAAGCAGGCTAATGTATGACTGAAATATTTAACCTGTTCGTAAACCTGTTCAGTTAATATTAAAAAGCGTTTTTGAGTACACCTCGAAACAAGACCCAGTGTTAAGGTGAAACATTTTGGAATCTAACTTCTAAGATTGCACTAAAAGTTTAAAGGCACTAATCTCAAGAAGGAAGCATCCAATTAGAGTGAACTTTTTGTTACATTAAGGTATTTGTTCAAAAAACTTTGAATGGTGTGTCACCTCAAGTATCAGCATAATTCTTCTCTACATAGAAATTTTTCATATCAAATGAAAATGTCATATTAACATATAAGCATGTTTATATCTTACAAATAATTATTTATTATGGTCTAATCGCTTATCAAAGTGAATCCTTTGACACGCCGATCCTCCCCATTAACAAACATCCCTCCCAGTAACCTTTGTGGAGATGCAGAGGCAAACTCGGTCTCCAAATAACAAAGGTTACACACTAACATTCCTTCCCCCATTTTCACTGACTTCGGTCAATCACGGAATAGCAACCATTGATATGTGTAGTCAGTCTAAGCTATAAGCTAAGCTAAGCGGACTCTAACTACTCGGCTAAGGAAGGCCCCAACATACATTAGATGTTTATGCTAGAACAAAAATCTTCTGAAAACCTGTGTAAATATTCATACTGAAACACTTTGGAACCACTAGCGCCGCCACACATCGTATTGCGTCAATCAGTGCTGAATATCAGTATCTTGAAATATTTCATGCTCATCACTGACATCGTCATATGAGCATAGCGATAACAGCGCCACCATGATGTTGCTACTTGTGTTGCTATTACGAATGACCGTTTATTTTCATACACAGTTCTACAATTGCACTTGAACGTATGTTGTCTGTGAGACTGCATTACCAGAAAGCATGGAAGTTTTTACCAATTTTAAGCATAACATAAATCGCTTGATTGGCTCGATATCGTTGTCGCCTATGGGAGTTAATGCTCATGAACGCTCTCTCGTCACGTAGGTACCATGTGATAGATTGAATATCAACATTCCTAAGGTTCTCTAAATGCGATCTGCCACGAACTGTTATGATTCATGGACTATTATACTCTCTGAATAAAATTCGATCCGGGGGGAAACCAGTACTGGACAGAATACAGTACTCATCGACCGTTTTTCTTACAAAATGGTCAAGTTTGATGGTCTAGATTTCGGCTTCTAGCGGTCCAATTGCTCTGATATTAACAGCTCAGAAATTACATGAATTGCATTGAACTGAAAAATCATATTTGAAACCAAATTTTTGAATGAACTACTAAACTACTTGAATTGAACTACTGAGCCCATAATATGCGTCGAATTAAAATACTTCTAATTGCAAAATTTCAGACAATGTAAAAGAACAACCTTTTCTATTCAGTCCTCTACCTATTTTTCATATTATTTTGTAGAAAAATTCACAAATTATTTACTAAAACTTTTCCAAATATAACATTTTGTTAGGACGTGTAAATTTTTATTTTTCATCATAAATTGGGTTTGTATGTTTCATGCTACACAATAGGCAACAAGGGTTCATTTTACATTGAATTGTAATTAATTTTTACAGCATGTCTGCGAAACTGCTGGAAGAGGTTAAACATTAATTTATTTAGGAATACTCTCAACAAACCCTTCAGTTTGCTCATTTTACATATTATGCTTTGAAATGGTTTTAAAGTCACTTGAAACCATAGATTTATAGAACCACCTTTAAACAAATATATTTATTAGAGTATAACGTCGTTGTAAAAGATCATAGTGGTTTACAGATTTTGTGTTAGTTGAATGTACTGGCAAAAAAAGAACAAGAACAATGGATTCTCATCTAAAAATTAAATCTGTCGAAACTCAGGATTCATTGATGTGACGACTGAAAACTGAACCATGGTCTGAGCATGGTTTTCCGGTGAGATTAATTAGACTCACAGGAAAACCGTGTAAAAAGTTTACGGGTAGCAGACCAGTTATCAGCCTCGTTAATTATAATTATGTTATTGTAGCAAAGCGATGTAGTTTAATTGTTTACTGCCTGCTAATAACATCCGGCGTTTAGCGAGACGTATCGTTGTACAATCACGATATCACTATGCATTGGAAACGACTGCATGGCAATATAGCACGCCTAAACCATGAGCTTAAACCATTAGTTCTTCCAAGCGAAGTGCATGGTTGCAGGTAGAGACATATATGTAGGCAATGGCACTAATGAAAATCTTCAAAATAAAGTAGAAAGGCACTTATGGCTGACGGGAGAAACTTCGATTTATAAAGGTTCTCATGAATAAGTCAAGACTGCAACTTTGCCGAGCAGCAAGATCACTGAACCAACAGATAATGTACCATGACAAATAACAGTACATCCGTTCAAGAATTTCAATCTGAATCGATGAGGATGCCGATAAGCATCTATTTGCATCATCGCCATAAACAAACGTTACGAAATGCCATCATCAGCTGTTCAGACGATCATCTGTGCAGTTTGATGCACCTTATCGCCTAAGCCATAACACTCTGAGCCCTTATCAGCTAACTGGGGGAGGTTCAATAAACTGCAATCACCACCATTTGCAACGCGCGATCCAATCTTCCATTCAGTAGTTCAAGTTCAGCTGGATCGAGCAGTCTCAGCTCTACGTGCCATGGGAGCAGGTCCTCCGTATTCAGTGAGCAACCCATTCGAACGTGACCAGACAATGGCTTTATGAATGAACGAGTAAATCCGCGCACTACTTTGGAACAATGTATTTAAGTGATTGATGTGGCTGATTAGGCAACGAACAATCCTAGTCCATTCAAAAGTTTACGGTTGCATCTGCTGGCAGAGGATCATGATCGTTTGCATCCCATAAATCATGACTCCGCTTCTCGTCAGCAATTAATCGTCTATCTGTCACAACTTCCCCGCCACTTGATTGATCATTTCGGGCACGTCGTCGTCGTCGTCGACGCAGTGAACATCTAGAAGCCGTTAGGTTTTGACTGCTAAACGTAAATATTTCGAAAATGTCAAATGTGCAAGTTATGGCAGCGTTTTATGACGAGCGCCCCTTTAGGTTCTAGTTGCATTGCAGTGACCTGATGGCAGCGCTCATAAAACTGCACAGGACGGATCGAAGATAGATCCTCGTCGAGGTGGTCCCACTGTGAAGAGCGATCGGTTTCAAATCTTGTACTTTTATGACCACGTGTGTATGTGCTGCGTTTCGTTTGATTTGCAACCCCTCAATAAATTTACCATCGAAAGCCTGTCGAATGATTGAAATAGCTGAGGGAACTGCTTGAGTTCACATTTCTCAAACGACTTCGCGCTAAACCAGCTAGCTGAAAGAGCCGTTTCAATCTCTATGAAGTGCAATAAACCGTCTTTGGTTTGTTAGGACTGAGCTTAAGACATTGAGTCACCTCAGATATAGCATTAGAGTAAAGTAATTGGAAAATGTGTGCCAGAAGAGTCCCTGCGCTGTGTGCGCGCGCTTGGTTATGCAATTAACGATACGGCTAATAAATATGTTATTAAAAATGTTCGACAAGGAAAAGCGACGTGCTGTGACGGTTGTTGCTGCTCAACCCCATAAAATAGTAAAGGTAGTAGGCAGTCATCGCAAATCGTGTGGCAGCGTTGATGGTAGCGATTTGGTTAAGTACAGGTTTGGCTGGTTTAAGCTGATTAGGGAATTAGATAGTGCTTAGCGCTGGTATTTAACGCTGCCTAATGAGAATCGAAATCATGATAGAGTGATTTATGAGCAGTTTCGGTGACGGTGCTCGGCAATTCCCGCGGAGATGTTTCGTTACCGAGCAAAGGATTCGAAGGACGACGGGTTACGATTCGATTGAATGTGACACCATACAAAGTTGATGATGTTCAAATATGAATTCTACAATCGACGGGTAATCAATTTTTCTACACGCTCACACTATAAGTTAGAAAACACACCAATACCTCTGTTTTAGAATACCTTTCGTCCGTAATTCAAATTTACTTAGACTACGCACTTATACTACACAATCGTCCACCCGAAAATGGTCACTCGTAGAATCAGTCAAATGTAGGACACATGATTATCCAACACAATTGTTTCTCAAAAGATTTACGCTGATGCGTTTTTATGTTGAAACTCTTTGATAAAGAAACCACATTATAGCCAAATCAGGAAATTATCTGTGACTTGAAATTTACCTACCTCCAGGGCCACAGAGGCACAGAACTCTTTTCACCCGATCTGACCCAGTGACCTCCGGCCAAATGAATATTCCCGAGATCCTAGCAGACTTCGATACTTATATTTTGAATGGAAAGATGAACATAGACCCAACTTTCAGGGGAGACGCAAAGGGAACTATTTATTGCTTGCAGAATTTCACATCTTTATTCTAGAAAACTCTTCGGTAACGCCATAACTTTAATTGAATGCAACAATACAAGTGATACATATTTTGTTGAACCCTTTTGCATATGTACAAAATGCAATATAATTATTTTTGACGCTCATAGATTCGTAGCCTGGGATATTTATCAGTAGGTATAAATATAAAATATTTCCGATTGATTGAAATTACAAACTATAACTGATGGTAGATGACAATGTTAATAAAATCTTCTGTGTTGAAAGGTCTAACTTCGGTTTTCGACCTTTATTGCAAAAGTAACGTTCACTAATTCAATGTCACGTGGCAACTGGTGAGAATGAAAAGGATACGTGATCAAACACGTATTTAAAAGAGTTTTCAGGTATAAATCAGAAAACAGAAGTTGTCTACAAATAAGGTTTGATTTCGTAAAAAAAAAATAATTGGGAGAATTATTTGAGAAAGTCTTCCAACAATTGAACGTTTGTTAACTACTTGGTTAACTACTTTTTTTATTCAAAAAATATCCAACATCTTTTTTGAAATTGTTGGATAAATAGAGAATTTTCAATAAAAGACGGGACAGTAAGTCAAGGTTCTACAAACGTTGCTGCCCCGTCAATACGGCACGCATGGTTAGTCTAAATATAGCTTCGTTAAACAAGATTTCAGAATATAATGCATAAATCAACTCTTGAATCACTCTCAATTCTATTTCGAACTTTATTCATATTCAATTCCATTTAGATTTGTTTTGGGCTTATTCTCAACTCACCCTCCGTTCGTTCTTATTTCGTTCCCAGATCCCTATTAAGTAGCTCAAATTATTCTCATCACACTCAACAGGATAACTGTAGTAGGATAAGGATAAGTAGATGAAAAAACTGAATCTAGTACTATACCATTTAATTCCATGTGTTAAAATACACTCAAATAAAGATATATATAAAAAAAAAAATTAATTCCATTAGAGTTTGTATCCTTTGACAGATACGCGTATTTCGACCTCAACTGTAAGGCCGTCTTCAGTGTCGTGTACTAGACTCTAGTGGAGTCTAGTACATGACAAGACGGCCTTACAGTTGAGGTCGAAATACGCGTATCTGTCAAAGGATACAAACGCTAGTGGAATTAAATGTTATAGTACTAAATTCGGTTTTTTCATCTACTTATAGGTATTCTACTAAACAGCTCGAAGATTTATTATCATAGTTATCCTTTCCTTGATTTATTTTAAATTTACCTACTAACAATTTCCTTTCGAGTTCACCTTAGACTACTCACCTATACGCCTATACCATTCCAAATGAGTATAAGTACTTCAGTAACACTTGACTCAACATTTATTAACAATTCTTCTCGCCATGACTCGACCTGATTTCTTTAGAAAGTTCTCCGGTAATTTTTCACCAAATTCTTCTACAAATACATTTAAAGCATTTTTCGAGCAATACTCCGATAAACTTTTTGAACATTTCCAAGTAACCATGACGATCATGCTGCAATTTATGCATACATACGGTGTATATAAAGCGAGCATTACTGTATAATCACATTTAAAGTTGATTTTTAATGGGAAAGAGTCAAGTTAATTACAGGGTAGAGTTAATAGCAGCACGTATCAACCGTTTGATTTAAATCTGGGATTATTTTGTTGCTCTAGTACGCTCACGTCAATATCAGAATGAACATACGCGGAAATCTTCCAATGGACCGTTTGCTGGCCAGATTGCTGCAACTTTTTTTTCTGACATTCACCAACACAGGGTGAATGCCATTATAAGCTTAGCCTAATTGTCCCTCTTCAAGGTAGTGAAAGCCTGCTCCATTGCGTTGCGATTGATTCCAGTAAAATTATCGCCTGCAAAGCCAAAAATTATGCAACAAAATGCAATGTGGAATGTTAACCCCTCTACACAAAAAAAATATACGAATCACGAATAACTTTTTTATTCCTCTATATTTTTACACCATTTTTTCACAAGTTTTCAAAAAAACTTTTTATTTTTAGAATATTTGTCTGCATTTACCATTGGTCATCAAGTTTTAAAGATATTTCGATATTCCTCGGGGAACCGATACTTCTCATATAAAATTACTCTGGCCGCCATTTTGTTTCTGCTCAATTCATAATCATAATGACTAATCTTACTGTTCTTCTAAATATTTCTTAAACTCGCCTCCTTGAACCATGCACCTATGTCAATCTTGGTTCCGCCGTCAGACGCCAATAGGCCACCAAGATATTGGAAGTGTTCCTCGTTCCCGACTACTGTAAAGCTGGAAGGGCTGGCCATGTTTATATCTAACGATTTGGGCTTGTTGACGTTAATGTTGAGCCCTGCCGCTGAGGAGCGTTCGACAAGATCGTCAAGCTTACTCTGCATATCAGAGCGCCGTTGAGCTAGGCGTTTTGTTCACGGTCAATGGCGCCTACCAGGACCTCGTCAATTACGATGAGAACAGTAGCGGTGATAGTATACATCCTTGCCTCACTCCAGCTACAACCCGGATGGGTTCAGACAAGACCCCGTTGTGCAATACTCTGCACGTAAAGGCCTCGTACTGCGCTTCGATGAGGCCGATGATTTTCTCAGGAATGCCCTTGCGTCTCAGGGCACCCCGCATATTTTCGTGATTGAGTCGGTCGAAAGCTTTTTCGTAGTCAATGAATACCATATACCATACCATATACCACATACCTTACACCATATACCACACATGGACTCTTGGAATTCATTGACTTGCTGCAGGATGATACAGAGCGTGATCCACACACGGAATCCCCCTTGCTGCCGACGGAGAGTCGCATCGATCTTCTCCTGTATCCGGTTTAGGATCACTTTGCATAGAACTTTGAGAACAATACATAGCAACATGATGCCCCGTCAATTATCACATACAGTGAGGTCACCATTTTTGGGTAACTTCACTAACACGCCTTGCCTCCAGTTGGCCAAAAAAGTCGCGGTGCCCCAGATATTACGGAATAGTTGATGCAACAGTTGAGCGGATATTGCGGAATTAAGCATCTCGGCTGATATGCGATCGACCCCAGGGGCTAGATTTCATACTTTGAATGGCTGTTTCTATCTCCTGCAGTGATGGAGCTTCGGTGTTGACGCGAATCCTAGGCGGATCATGCTAAGGTGTTGGTGGCCGGGTTGGTACTTGAAAAAGTTGTTCGAAGTGCTCAAACCAGCGTTTTATCTGGTCAGTGGGGTCGGTTAACAGCTGTCCAGTTGTGTTTCTCACAGGCATCGTTGTATGCATCTTTGACCCGCTGAGGCGTCGTGAGATATCGTAGAGGAGATGAATGTCACCGGTTGCTTCGGCTTTCTCACCTTCGTCAGCAAGGGAGTCAGCCCACGCTCGTTTGTCCCGCCTACTTGAGCGCTTAACTTCCCTTTATAAAGCCCAATATCGTTGACGAGAGAGTGCCTTGTCTCCGCTGGTTTTCGCCCGCTCTATCGTGGCTTTGGCTTCTCTCCGCCCTTCTATCTTCCTCCAGGTTTCATCGGTGGTCCACTGTTTTCTCCGAGTTCGAAGTTCACCCAGATTATTTTCGCTGGTATTGATGAAGGCATTCTTGATGGCGGTCCATTGCTCACCTACGCTGCCACCTTCCAAAATATTAGCATCACGAGACTCCAGTTCTTCGACAAAGGACCCTTTCACTGTGGCATCTTCCAGTCGGCGTGTGTAAAATCGACGTCCGACTCTCTCCTCCTGTCGACGCATCCGCGCAATGCGCAGACGCACCTCGCCGATGAGAAGGTAATGGTCGGATGCGATGTCAGCGCTACGTCTATTCCGCACATCGAGAAGGCTCCGTTTCCACTCTCGGCTGATACAGATGTGGTCAATTTGATTTCCAGGAATCACCATGTCGTTATTGCCACAAAACTCTGCCAACAGCTCTCCGTTTTTGCTCATTTCTCCGAGACCACGGCGTCCCATGACGGATCTCATAGCTCGAGTTGTCGGATCCGATCTTCGCACGCATTGAAGTTGCCCATGTAGATTTTGATATCACCCTTTGGAATCGTATCCACGACAGCATTGAGTTGACTGTAAAACTTCTCTTTGTCCTGCAATTCGGCAGCATCGCAGCAGTTTTTTTTTTTTTTTTTTAAGGCACTCTGTGCTCGTGGCCACTACTGTGCCGGAATCAGTTGATCTGTAGCATCTTTACCGATACAGATCTATTTTTAACTTATCTATATTTACATCGTCTTTCACTCCCTCCTACTCTTTTACTCTCACACCGAGCAGGTAGGAGAGAGTTCTGCTGTTAGTGAGGCTAGCTGCCTGCGAAGAGGGTCAGTTTATCTCAGTCACCATCTGAAACTGACGGAGGATGGATGTGGTCCCCAAAGCACAGTCCTCTGTGAAGCGTCTTCTGGTGGCTGGACGGATTTTTTTTTGTGGAGGGGCTGGGAATCGAATCCATGACCTTCCGCTTATGAAGCGAAAGCGTAACCTCAAGGCTACAGACCCCCCTAGCAGCATCGGTTGGAGCATAACATTGGACTATGGTAAGGTTTCGAACCCGTGTTCTAAATCTGGCGACGATTATTCTCTCCCCAGACAACCAAAATGTACGTATAGCGAAACCATCTGGAGGCTTTGTATGTGCAAAATTTCACTTATAAGATGTCGCGAAAAGGCCTTCTACGTATAAAAGTGGAAGCGCTATACGTGCATGTATTATGTGATGAGGAATAGCATACTAACCAGTGATCTTATGCGACTTAACTTCTGATAACAAATGTTTATTTGATAGCTGCTACGGATTGATTCGACTTACTTTGCACGGGTGTGCGGGACGAAACAAAATGTACAAATGAACTCAGAAAAAAGCGTTTTATGCGAGGAAACTCATCAATCTGACGATTTTATCCACCGTGCTTAGCGGGTTTGACGTAATTTGTATGAATTAACGAATTGTTACGTGAACTTTCATGCGACTTTTGGTTGTCTGAGTCATTTGTAGGCTCCCACTTCATAAGTGCGGCGTAAGCTTGGGCGCTAAGCAGAAACCCAACTCCAAGGTGCCGAGGAGAGTTTTCACCTCGCAGGCCCGAATATAGCAGAATTTGTCCCGATGGTATGCTGTGTTCTCCAAAGTTTGGCCAACGGACTTAGCTCAGTCCTAGGATCTCGAGCTTCATGCGACACGCCACGTTGGCGAGTTATGCCAGTTTACCCTGCTGGGCTAGGGTCAGTACGTTCCATGTTCCAATTCGTGTCCGTTGTTTCGCGCTAAAAGTCGTTGCCGTTAAATCAGTTCGTAATCTTTTTCTATCAGTTTCTTGAACATGTTTTTAAGTTTCGGGGACAGTTGGTTGTTAGCCTAAGGTTCCCTATACGCCGTGATGGGACTGCCATCTTAGGTATAGCTTCCGGGGAAGAGCATTTCTTATTCAACCGCTGGATGCCAGTCTGACGCTACAGGGCCCAGGCTGCACTACCTGCTAAGCACGCAACTCTTAGCTGGCGGTCATTTGTCATCCGTCGACCCGTGGAAGCATGAGGTAGGAACTTGTGAGGACTCCGTCTACTCACCATTTTGCAGCCCTAAATGGTGGATTATATTACAAAAAAAGTACGATAAATCATACCTTTTGCTTTTTACTCTCTTATGCTCTTCCGACCGTAACTAATAAGTATTGACAAGAACAGATACAACAAGAGTACAATATGGTAGATCTTACACCGTAACACACCTCGAAAAGGTGATCTACCTGCGTTACGGGAATTTCTTAGCTTACTTCCTGTTCCCTATTGAGCAACTCAATTAAATTGCATTTCACTCTGGAATAATCTTAGACTTTGTTAAATACTCATTTTAGATTTTCTTACTGTTAATTTCTTGTCGAATTTTCGATCAACTGATGGAACATACACTTTGTAGTTGCTACTCAATGACCAACCATAGATAATAGGGTTACCAAACGCTCTTTTTTAAAACTGCATTTATTCTTTTTTGCTTTAAAAATTGTGTACTAATCGTGTTCGGTTCGCGTCGATCGAGATTCGGAAAGATTCGATTTCAGCCGAGGATGAATTGCCAACTGGTGAGCTCGTTTAATGCTTATGATAACTCATTTTTATCGTTAAAACGCTACGTTTATGTGTTTTCAAACAAGCTTTGAATGCTTCGTCACAACATGTGTCGACCAATTCCTGTTCCACTAAGGTTCAAAATACAAATACCTTTCTGTTATCGTAATGACTAAAAATAGCCTTTGAATAGTTCGACATTATGAATGTCGACTTTTTATCAACTACAGTCGACTGTCCACAGCTCGATGTTCTACATCTCGATATCTCTCCCTATGTCGATGATTTCTAAGGTCCCTTCATTCTACATACATTTTCACTCTCCATATCTCGATATCCTCCTCATCTCGATATCTCCCTATCTCGATGTGATTTTCATTCCCGATTATCTCTCCGTATGTCGATATGCCTATTATCAAAGGTTACTAGTCTAGATTTTAGGGGCTCAAAACAATTTGCGAAGATGAAATGACGTTTGTTTGTTTTCAATTTTCCTGGTAACGGAGTGATTATCAATGTAGTACTCATTAGAAAATTGTTCTATGTCTCGATCTCTCCCTATCTCGATGATCCCTTCGATATCGAAATGTGGAGAGGCGACTGTACATTATTTCAATATATTCTTACCGCGATACAAAAATGCAAAACTTGTTTCAACCAAGGGTCGTATATGCATTATCCATGGATCGCATAACCGACTTCATCTTTACATCTCTAGATCTTTTTCCTTCCTCATAAACCACACCCTTCCCAAGATGATTGTGGAGATGCAGAGGTATTGTCGTTCTCTAGAAGCAACGATCAGCTGACTGTTAGGACTTGGCTGGTGTCGTTATTGATCAATAATATGAGATCTGCTAAAATGTGTACGTCTTTATGTCCATCTGAGAAGAGAAGGAATGTTCATAAGATTGAATTTCTCACAGCTACATTGGAGTAGGAGTGTATTGTTAGTGATGGATAAGGTATTCAACTGTATGAATATCATTTTGGTAAGCGGTTAAGTCTATTTGTTCAATTCAAGCGATAGCCAAAACTGATTATGTTTTAAATCATGACCAAGGTTGTGTTTGCATCGAATGGTAGCTATTAGGAAAAATGTTACAAATATTAGAAAGAGATGGGCCTGCGGTTGAACCCACGACCTTCTGTTTGGAAAGCAGAATCGATAGCCATTAGACTACCAACTCTGTCCTACTTACTGTCATTTTCTTGACGAATTTTCCTTAAATTACTCCGTGATTCAAATCTTCTTCTACTTTAGATACTCTTTACTCTTTATTGATGCGATCTGATTTTCCTAGAATTTTTTTTTCACCAAAACCCTCAAAAGGTAATGCAAGCAATTCTACAAAAAAAAAGTTCTGGTTATAGCACCCGTTATTTCTACAAGAATGCATTTGAAGTTCTGTTCCTAGTAATTCAGGTGAAAATTATTCCAGAAACAGATTCTTCTAGGGATTTCTCCAAGATTTTTTTAAAGGAATTCCTCAAAAGACTCGTTCGAACGATTTAACCATGATATTGTTAAGTAAATGAAAAACCGAAATAAGTACTGTACCATTTAACTCCACTAGAATTTGTATCCTTTGAAAGATACGCGTTTTTCGACCTCAACTGTAAGGCTGTCTTCAGTGTCGTATACTAGACACAACTTATTTATTAGTACACGACACTGAAGACGGCCTTACAGTTGAGGTCGAAATAGACGTATTTGTCAGAGGATACAAATGGTAGAGGAATTAAATCGTACAGTACCGTAATTTCGGGTGAAATTGATCATTTTTCACTGTTTTCTCGGTATGCTTTCTAAAATGTTATCAATATCATACAACTAAATGCAGGAAACAAGTACGACGGTGAACCTCATTGGCTCATGCACCGAAAATTTTTGACAAATGTGATGTAAGTGCCAAAAATCTGGTCTAAAATTAAAAATCGGGGAATCCCATTTCGGGGTGAAATTGATCACTTATCATTGTTATTATTGTTAGTTTCGAAATCAACTTTACATCGTCAATTTGGGCCTCCTGAATCCAAATATGCTTGCCAAATTCTTAACAAGACAATATTTATGGAAATAATCAATAATTAAATTTCAAGAATACCGCGAAAAACGCCTAAATGTAGGCAATTTCCAAAGGATTTTCATACTTTGTTGCAGAAAATTGAATTTTTCAACAAAACGAGCAAATTGGTAAGAGTTTTGATAGTAAAATCTGTTTTGGAGATATATTGTTAGCATCCTCACAAACTTTCAGGTTTACACCATGTCCAAATCCTTGTTTAGAACCAGAAGTTTATAGATGATGATCAATTTCACACTAAACTTGAATCTAGAATTTTACATTATTTTCATAGAAATAAACATTGTGTGGCATAAAAAACTGCACTATACACAATTAAACATTATTTAAGACAAACAACGTTCATTTACTATACGTTGCGATGAGCTTGGTGCACTATTAGTAAGAAATAAAATCGCGTGACACGGTGATCAATTTCACCCTACTGATCAATTACACCCGAATTTACGGTACTGAATTCGGGGTTTCATCAAGTTATGGGTATTCCACTCAGCAGCTCGGAAATTTATTATGATATTCTTGATAAATTATTGAAGAATTTTTAAGAGATTTTTTCCGAAATTTCTACCAAACATCTCATTAGAAATTCTTCCAAGGGTTTATCAGAGAATTTCTTAAGAAATACGTCCACAAACTCTGACAAGGTTTCTTCCAGGTATAGGTGAGAGCTGCTTGAGATTTTCCGTCATAATTTCATCACTGATACCTCCAAGGAAAATTTCTCGGCACTCCAGAAAATATACTATATGTGTGATTGTCACGCAATATGCAACAACAAAACTGAGCTTTCGTTGCAAAACGATTTTTCGTAGTTGGGACATAACGCCAGTCAGAAGAGAAAAAAAAAGTGTTGTTCTGATCGGATCAGAGCTTGAGCGCTCGGCTAGCAATTGATACAAATAATTCATCGAAGCACGTTAATGTGGCTCGATAATTGATTAAAGAGAAGTATTTATTTGTTTATTAAAGAGAAGTATCTCAATGTTAGATTGGTTCTTTTGAAAAGTCACGCTAATTTTGCATCATTAATTCGTCATTTTCAATCCCAAGGGCAAAACTGTTCGACTCATAACGATTTTAGTATGGAATTGAAACAATCATACACTTTTTTATCATAATTAGTGAAAACGCTAAGAAAATAAGTTCGTCTGACTGAAAATGATGAAAATGTTTTCCAAAAAAATCGATAAACTCTGCCTCCTAAGCAACCGTGCGTCTCCATCGTTTCAAATTTCCCACAATTTCTCCACGCAACAAGATGCTTCCCATCAAACTCTGTTTCGGCAAACACAATTAACACCAAGGCCTTGACTCGGCCGGCCGTTTCGTTGCAAGTCGGGATGCTGCTGACCCACTTGAACTACATTTCTCGCCGATGATCGATGATAGCGCGCATGTGAACAAACATCGGAGCGGAAACGTAGTACGCAAATTCTCAAGGTCAAGTGGTCGGTGTTCAGGCAGACCGAACTAGATGATAGTTTGGTCTTGTAAAAATTAGATGAGAACTCCACCAATTCTGACTTTTTTCGATGCTTTTTTGATAGAGATATTTCATCAAAAATATAATTTGCAATGTAACAATAAGTAATGCAAATAGTTTGTTGTTTCGGATGCTTGGGGTACGTTCTTCTTTTTGATTTTATCTAAAAACACTTGGTCCAATTTGTCTGAGCACCGACCAAGTGCTGTTCAATTCTGCACGGGTAGAGCGTAAATCTATGCGAGTGAGTTTGACTGCTGATCGTATCGATTTTCGTAGTCGATGAGTCTCAATTGGTTGTCCACTCCTCGCCACCCCTACAGAGTTGTCGCATCGTTCTACACGATCACGCACGCGACGGACCAATGTGCGCCTGTGAGTCTTCCTGTCTGACAAATTCGGGTCCTCCCACGCGCACTTGCCCGTCAAAGTCGTACGACGCGTCGATGACTACGACGTCTGCTAATCGGCCAAGGTCGCACTCACAGACCCAATGGAATGAAGTTGATACATCTGCGTAAACATGCGTCTCTTCTTGAAAATTTCTTGAAGTTGCTTCGCGTGAGAACCTGTTCTGACGAAGATGACGCATCTTTCGGTTGCGCCTGAATGTCTCTGGATTTGCTTCAGCCGGCATCGAATGAATGCTGATTGACAGTGGTGGAAGTGTCGAACGGACAACTGCTAATGGCTAATCCAAACAATCACCTACAGCAATGTTGCTACGAATCGCTATAATAGTGATACAACTTGTAATCATACAAGATAAATTAACGGAATCGATGACATGTCATCAGTATCTAGTTACAATCGAGTACCTTAGGGATAATGATGAAATATGTGCTCCCATGATTGACACTGTAGAATGTGCAGGTGGTATTCGAACCCGTGACCTTCAGCATGGTCCATAAATGAGTAACTGCACGTTTACCAATTCGATTATTCTGGGAACAAATTTAAAAAAATGCTTATTTTTGGATAGTAGATTCATAACTTAGTGAATAATGTACATCCAAATTATTTTTTTTAGTTGTACAATTATTCTTGTTAACATTCAAAACCGTCATCAATTGAATCTAGCTCCTGATTATTTACATTTCAAAAAGATTTGTTTGGGTCACATTCAACTGTTTAGTGTTTGTACTGTATATTTTTACACTTGCCCGATAGAAGGCAGTTACGCAATGAGACAAGGTCGTCGATCGTCACACATGCGACACCGGGGATTTTTCGGGATGTCAAACAAAACGCACCCACGCGAACGGATTGAGTGATTCATTAGAATAACTCTTTCGGCGGGCCCAGATAGCCGTAGCGGTAAACGCGCAGCTATTCAGCATGACCATGCTGAGGGTCGTGGGTTCGAATCCCACTGGTCGAGGATCTTTTCGTAAAGGAAATTTTCTCGATTCCCAGGGCATAGAGTATCTTCGTACCTGCCACACGATATACACATGCAAAAATGGTCAATCGGCAAAGAAAGCTCTCAGTTAATAACTGTGGAAGTACTCATAAGAACACTAATCTGAGAAGCAGACTTTTTCCCAGTTGGGACGAAACGCCAGAAAGAAGAAGAACTCTTTCGGCGGAGAGAGTTCGTCTGCTACCTACTTATCTGGCTGGGTGCAATTTGCGTTTGACTTTTGGTATTTTTTCCGCGATTCGGCCACCGTAAGTTATTTTCTCCGTCAATCTGTCGTCATGTGACATTCAAATGTGGCACTCTGCGAGATATTTTTGGATGCCGTGTTTGAAAATAGACTCGTCAGCTATTTGTCCTTGAATTCTTAAAGAATATGGTTTATGAGAAAGCCACATGTTCAAATTGAGATTATCACTGGACCTACTTATTCAGAAGAGTTGTCCGATTCGGTGTCCTCTGTTTCCTCTACAACAAATAACCATTGTTTTACATTGCATGTTTTATGATAATATAAGATTCGATGTTCAAAGCTCATCGAATACTTGACTAAAAAAAGGAAAACAAGAAGATGGAAAATTATGTGCTTTTAAAATTCGTTTATGGCAAATCGATGAGAATGAGTCTTGAAATGTTTCAATAAATTCTAGAATGAAATTTTCCTAAAAACGACCTGATGTCCGAGCTTGGATTCTTCTTTTTTATAAAATAAGAATCTAATTTCACAAAAAATATCAAAATCAAATATGTAATACGTTGTTTGTGTAGTCGAAACCAGGACATCAAACCGTTACAGTGCCCGTTCGATTTTGGCAACATGCCAAAAAAAAACTTGTTATTATTAAAACTTGTATCACCGTTATAATGACCATGATTTAAATCTACTTATTTTGGACATGGTAAGCCTCAAGATGATCCACAGAAACATTAAGATCAACAGGATTGGTGACTGTCCCATGATCCGTTGTTTGTTATTCAAACTTCTCTGGAATATTGAGCTTACTACAGGATAAACTAAACATAGAACCGACCGCTATTCCCTCCATTTACGTGATAAACGATCATCCTTTCCCCAAGCGACAGTTCCTATTCGATCATAACTGTCGATCATCAATCCATCTCGACTAAATCCCACAGTCGCCGCTAATCTTAAGATTCTCAACAATGTATTTTAAATCGTCATTAATCATAATTAATAGCATATACCCCATAAACATTCCGAACCGAGTCGGTAGAATCTGGCGGCGGTTGCATCCAATTATGCCGCGATGGGAAGTGGGCCTGCCAGGTCACACAAAGCTCACATCGATTGGGCGTAACCTGATCTTGTGACGAAGCGACGCGATGCGCAGTAGACACACGCGATCGACCTTATCGGGCTTAATTTTATCGTTTCATTATTCCCGCAGCCATACGGCAGATAAACCCCCTTCGGAGGAGGGATGCAATCGTTTATCAAGTCAATCTTCATATCGTAGATGGAAACATCTCCATCTACGACGACGACGACGGAGATATCCCATCATATCGTCAACCCGAGCTTGATTGCATTTGCGCCGGATAACGGAACGAACCATTTTTCTTCCCTGGTACGAACTAAATGAGCACCAGCGTTGCCAGGATTGCTAGAACAAGTACTCGAAAACCATTTACCCGAAAGACGTTGATCAGAACGACATTTACCCAAATGCGATGATTCAAAATTCCGAATCAATCATGTTCTTTATTTTTGGTGCAATAAACGCGGTTCTGCTTCGATCGTTATTTTTATAGCCTGGTTCATTTTCTTAACTCCAATAATATCGATGCCTAGTATTCAAAAATGGCGCCCAACATTTATCGTTCCTGCACACTCACTGCAAATGCTGAATAGTGTTCGTAAAGTACATACTTAAAAATATGCTACGCAAAACAAGCTTGGCGAAAATTTGGCGCAATTTTTACCCTTTACCGTAAGAGCTCCTCAAAATGGGGGTAACTTAGGGTTTTTCCTCGCAATGTTATAAGCATTCCTGTACCGCAGAGATTTTTTTCTTCAAATCTGATCTGGGAAGTTCCATTTTACACAAATTTTCATAGACCAGAAGTCACCATCATGTTTTCACCATCTGTTTTCCACCATCTTGGATTCCAAAATGTTCAATTGAAAGTAATTTTCAACCTGGACAAACTTGTATAATAAATCATGCTTCTCAATGATCAGGATCTTCAGATAAAATGATTATCGTGGACCGGAAGTTCCCATCTAGTTTTCTAGGACGACATCTTGGATTTCAAAATGTTCAATTGAAAGCTATATTCAACCTAAACAAACTTGTAGAAAAAGTCATGCTCTCTCTATGATAAGGATCTAGAGATAATAAAAATTGTCATGAACCGGAAGTCGTCATGTTGTTTTTTATGCCGTCATCTTGGATTGCAAAATGTTCTATTGAAAACAATTTTCAACCTCGACAAACTTGTAGAAAAAATAATGCCTCCATATGATCAGGAACTTGAGATACAATAATTTTCATTAATCTGATGTCGCCATTTTGTTTTCTAGGCAGCCATCTTGGATTCCAAATTGTTCAATTGAAAACAATTTTCAACCTGGGCAAACTTGTAGAAATAATCATTCTCTCCTAATGATCATCTGTAAACCTGGCCAAGCAATTTTAAACCTGGACAAATTTGTTGAAAAAATCATCCTTCTAAATGATCAGCATATATCTGTAGAAGTTGCGCATAGTTTGTATGTTCACTAGCGTCAAGTTGTAGTCCCTGAACTAGGGAAAAACTCTGCTGAAGACACCGTTCTACTATCTAGTGAAAATCACAAGAATATTTAACATTGAGGTGAAACTTGTTTTAACAACTACTTGGCACCTCCATTCAGCGGGCGATGATGCGGAAGACGGCTTTGCCACCGACTTTGCTACATAAAATGCACCGTGATGCCAGATTACAAAGTGGCAAATCTTGCGTATAAAATTTTCGGTGCTTAAAAATTGAATAATCCGTTCATTTGAAGACCTACTAGAATGTTGTGTTCTAACGAAAGAAATGTTCACTGATTCATGCCCTAAATTAACAGCTAGGGAAATAATGTTTAGTACGTCCATAGAGTACCATTTTCTATTTAATTTTGAAACGATCCGTTTCCCCATACTGAATAAATCATTTTCGCATACTAAACTTCAAGTCACTTGACGAGTAGTTAAATGTTTTTTTTTTATTTTTCAATTTTGCTGGGTTTTGTTTGGGCCGATTTGCTACCATTTGTGACTATGCGGTTTTTCGATTTTGAAAATTTGTCAAAATCACACGGCCTAATGGTCAGCCTCAGAAAAAAAAACAGTGATGCAATGGATCAGAGCTCATTTCTCCGCCATCAGACAAAAACATCATAATTTTCAGGGAAAAATATCGAACAGACTCGTAGAAGGGCAAATGGAGAAGGGGGGCTCCAATTCAAATGTTTACCAAACCTATAAAAAAATTGGCGTCGATATGCAAAAAAATGGTTTTGTTTAGAATTCAACACTACTAGTAAAGATCTTCAAAATAAAAATACTAAACATGGTCTTAGCTAGAATCAACAGTAAAAAGGGACTTCCATTAAAAAATTTCCCAAAATCTTCAAAAAACCATAACTATATAATGGACAAATCGATTTTTGATTTTATTTTACCAATTGAATGCTAAAATTTTAGTTATATCTTCAAGCGAAAAAAAAATTTACACATTCTATACAAATTCTCTAGTTGAATAGTTGAATTTGAATCGATATATACATTTTTGAAAACACTGGAAATTTATTTTATCTAAAAACTACGGAAAAAAACCTTTTTTACCTGTTTGTCTGAAGCAAAATATTCATAACAATGACATACAGTTATCTATATAAATTAAAATGGAGTGGTGTTTGTATGTCACGAAATGGCTTGAGAACGGTCCAACGGATTGCCGCAAGATTTTCACTGATGCGACGTGTTCGTGCGAAGAAAAAGTTCAGGAAAGTCGCCGGATTTATCGGGAAAACGGGAGAAGACTAAGGTGTAATTTGCATGGGAGATTTCTTGACGTTTTCCAACAGCCTACTTGATGACAAAACGAAGTTTGCCGGGACCACTAGTACAACCTGGGAGGGAGAAACCAATACAAAATGTATGTACGTCATAGTGAGCCGAGATTCTGCTGTCACGAACTGTCACTGTGAGCCCAGATCTTGAAAAATGGACAAACTTGATAAAAGCGCGTAATTGATCAAAACAAATTTTTGCATTCCAACAAAGTTGACAACAGTCGGTTGAAAATCAATCCCTGCAACACCCAAAAGCAATGCCACGATAGTACCTTTTAATTTGATCGTATGTAAAGTAATGAAACACGTATCTTTTTACTGTTTTCCAATCATCATTAAAATTGAATGCACATAAAACTATGGCCCTTTTTCCAAGTTTGTCCAGAAAGATCGAAGGTACACAATAAAAGAAAACTAGCGATTTTCCCCAAGCCTGCCTTGATTGTCGTTGGTGAGCGGGAGTTATCTTGCAATTTGGAAAAGTGTTGTGTCATATTTCGTGTATAGTATCGGTGCCTCCCTCCCAGGTTACAACATAAAATTTATTGTAGAAGTTAAGTAAAGTTGTTTGAATAAGAAAAGAAACGTCCGTAAATCAAAATCAAAAGCAATCACAAGCAGTTACATACAGCATGAAGTGGCTTATATAAGTTAAGTGAACATTTCTGAGAAGAAATAGAAATTTTCTGAACACACTTCAATTTTATTTAACCTAATAAATTAAGAAAATTGTGGTTTACGCAAAAAGTTGCAAAATGATCATTATCACAGCACCAGCCGTACATTTGCCTTGCTGAGTTACAGTGAGAGGCAAAATAAAGTGCCCACCTTACCAGTTTTCGAATTTCTCTCATTGATTTGGTTCAAATTAAAGTTAACACACCTAAATCTTTTGTGATATTTTATTTTTGATGTTCTTTTAAAGTTGCACTTACGAAATTTTGATTAAAAAAAGAATTTTACTTAAAGAAAAAGAAAATCAATTTGTATTGAAAAAAAAGTAGTGACAAAAATAAGTGCCCACTTCCTTCTTGGCCCCAGAAAAGATGATTTAAGAAAAATAAAAAGCAATTTAATAGTTAATGTGTCCTCCTTTGGCCTTAAGGACTTGCTGGAGGCTCTTCGGCATGCTTTTCACCAGGTTTTGTAGGTGTTGTGGATCTAGTTCTTCCCAGGCGCGCTCCAAGGCTTCAAAATAATTATTTTTGTTGGTAACACCAGTTTTTTCAACCCTAGCATCGAGAATCGCCCACAAATTCTCGATGGGGTTGAGGTCTGGGCTTTGTGGAGGCCATTCCAGCGGTTTAATCCGACAAGACCGGAAGAAAGACTTGGTCTTCTTTCCAGTATGCTTCGGGTCGTTGTTCTAGAGAAATATGAATTTCTCTTCAAGGCCCGTCTGGATCAGCGAAACCTCCAGATTTTCCAGCAAGATGTTAATGTAGGAATCTGCCGTCATTATTCCGTCGATTTTCACGACGCTTCCTACTCCACTCCATGAAAAACACCCCCAGACCATCACATTTCATCACATCACACTTCCATGCGTCACCGTTCCTTGGATGTGGCGCTCCTGAAGCTCGAGCTGTCTAACCGAGAGCGGCGGGCTCGTGTGTGATGCAGAGCACCACATCCAAGGAACGGTGAAGCATGGAGGAGGAAATGTGATGGTCTGGGGGTGTTTTTCATGGAGTGGAGTAGAAAACCTCGTGAAAATCGACGGAATAATGATGGCAGATTCCTACATTAACATCTTGCTGGAAAATCTGGAGGTTTCGCTGATCCAGACGGGCCTTGAAGAGAAATTCATATTTCTCTAGAACAACGACCCGAAGCATACTGGAAAGAAGACCAAGTCTTTTTTCCGGTCTTGTCGGATTAAACCGCTGGAATGGCCTCCACAAAGCCCAGACCTCAACCCCATCGAGAATTTGTGGGCGATTCTCGATGCCAGGGTTGAAAAAACTGGTGTTACCAACAAAAATAATTATTTTGAAGCCTTGGAGCGCGCCTGGGAAGAACTAGATCCACAACACCTACAAAACCTGGTGAAAAGCATGCCGAAGAGCCTCCAGCAAGTCCTTAAGGCCAAAGGAGGACACATTAACTATTAAATTGCTTTTTATTTTTCTTAAATCATCTTTTCTGGGGCCAAGAAGGAAGTGGGCACTTATTTTTGTCACTACTTTTTTTTCAATACAAATTGATTTTCTTTTTCTTTAAGTAAAATTCTTTTTTTTATCAAAATTTCGTAAGTGCAACTTTAAAAGAACATCAAAAATAAAATATCACAAAAGATTTAGGTGTGTTAACTTTAATTTGAACCAAATCAATGAGAGAAATTCGAAAACTGGTAAGGTGGGCACTTTATTTTGCCTCTCACTGTAGATAATTACGGCGAGTGCTGTAAAAATCGAGTTCGGCAACGAGTTGCGTATACTTGGAAATCGTATTGAGATGCTTTCAACAATACTTTGCAATTTCCGAATATTGAAACTCAAAACAGTTGCGTAATGGAAAAGCGTTGCGTAATGGCTATTACGATACTGAATAATTCAATGCAGGAAAGTAAGCCGTTCCATGACAGATTGGCGTGATGAAAAAAAGCCTATTACAATGAGAAATTGCAAAAACCCTGTTCCTCAGTGATACTTATCAGAGGAAGATGTGCCGAAAGAACCGCGTTCAATCAAAAGAAGGGTGAATCTCAAACATAAGTTTCGTAACGCCTGTATGCTTTATAATAGTATAATTTGAATGCGAGAAATTTTTAAAAAATATTTACGATTTAAATTATTATAACAGCAAAACTCAACAGTGTGAAGTACTTCTTTTGGTTTCGTGTAGTTGCACTTGTTTAAAAGCTAAACTTTTAGATATCTTGACTAATTCAGGCAAATTCCGCATTCTGAAAGTGTCCAATTCGAATAAAAGGGTTTTCGGATAACTGCCTTTCCGGCAAATGTTATGAAACCGTTACCAGAATGATCAGTTAATACCTTACGGCAGCAATACTTGCGTTTGCCAACACTCTAGGATGGGTGACTGCAATTTGTGCACTAGCATCGCTTACAGAGAGAGTAAGTGCAATAACTCTTCCCGTTGGGCGAAGGTATTTGCATAAGAAGATTAACTGCACCTTCAACCTATTGTTAAGTAATCATCGCCCCACGCCGAAAGCGATTACCGTCGTCGTCGTCGTCGAACGGAACGGATCTTCCTTTTGCTAAATAAGCGTGCGCGAGGATACGCCTTCAGTTGTTCAGTTGCCACGCATATTGCGATGTCATCTCTTGTGGCTGCATCCGAGAAAACCAGCACTAAAGATTCGCGACAGTCGGATGGCTGCTGGTAGATTGCATCCAGGGTTCATCAGTCATAAATGCGGGGATGAAACTCCAAGGAAAGGGAGGGCACGTGTTCATATGTTTGTTGGGAAAAATTGCCGCTTCATTATAATGATGTTTATACCTTCAACCTGCGTAGGCTGCTGATGATCCTCGACGTGACGAATTATGCAATTGCTACGAATGACAGAGTTACGGGATTACGAGGTGATGGGGGCAGTTTACTGCTTGACATACTTACAGTTGTTGAATCCTATTTACTACCGAAGACCCCGATACACAATCCCTACCCTGTCCATTCGTAACCATAGTTTATAATCCCTAATCCCAAGTTGCCTCGAGTATTCCGTAATAAATTGAGAAATAAAGAAGTTGAATATTTGAAGAAACGTATTTCGGCTCCGTGAAACTAACATGTTCTTGAGTCTCAAATAAATTTAACAGATAAAAAAATCATACACAAACCATCATTCGATATCGCCAGGAACTGAGAGACATGATCTGACAGATGAAATTTTTTGTCTGTTTCTATTTTGTCAAAGAGAATATGTTTGAACATACAATTGTTGAAAAAGATCTCAAAATATGCTAATAAACATCATATTAAGCTTTGATCAGTGAGAACCTGTAATTTTCCCGGTATTGCAATGAATGATGTTGATACAAACCTATGCAAAACGTTTCTTTCCCAAAACGGCTTTTGCATTGTGCAAAAAGATTTTGATGAACTTTACTCGTTTATTGGAAATAATGCAATGCAATGCAATTATTACATACCGTTGCCTTTATTCGTCGTATCTATTTTCATTTCGGTCGCAATCAGTTGTCAGATTCGTCTCACAACTAACGGCCCACTGTTATATAGTGAGTGGTCAAAATACAACACTTCAACGTTATAATAAAATGTTTATCCAGAATATCTAGATCTACGGACAGCTTCCTCCATTCCTTCAGCATGATGAAACATGAAGCATGCATTTCCTTTAAAATCCATTTGCGCCATCAACAACCGAAAAATCATGACAGCTGCTCACAGTACAGCGAAAGCACCACAATCAAAGGAGCCGTTTCCTAAGCCGATCATCACGCACACCTGATGCGCACAAGTTTTTTTTTCAGTCCGAACGGACGAAAAACTTTGTTTAAGTTCGTTGATGGTGTTTCTTAAAGTTTCGTGAACTGTAAAAGTTTTACAGCATTTGTTTGGAATGAAATCCTTCATTTAAGATGTACAAAAGTTTTCCATAGTTCAAATAAGTGCCGGATGGCGTAAGACACACAAAGGGACAGGAAGAAATTCAAATCGTAGTGAAACGTGGCTCAGCCGATCGCTAATCAGATTCCGCTCGGGACGTCTTCGTTCATGCGATTTCGGTGATAAAGTGCAAAGTGAATAATTGAAGTTATTTATCGCAATACAATATTTTTATTGCATTTTTGGCGTACAAGTTGACGAAACATAACAGCTTTCACAAAATTATACTTGAAAAAAAAATATCCGCTGTAGTGGACAGTATTCCCTCAACTCCAGAGCTTCTTGGAACGTAGCGTCCTGATCTACGGCCGTGAACTTTCATTTTTGCGCAAAGATCCATTCCAAAACTTTCTGGAATATAAATCTTGATGTCTACATGCATAACCAGGAATTTTTCGATGTTATTTTCAAATGCATTGAATAATCAAGATGCTCTTGAAGACAAGACTAAACCTATGAAATTATCGGTAAAAACGTGACCGTAGTGATTCATAAAAGTAAACTACACGTAATCAAGTATGAAATGATATGCAGATTTCTGTGGAGATCACCCTGAAGGCCTTCAGTGAAAACTGCTGTGGTGTTTTTTATAATGACTTCTGTGAAAAGTAATCATAATCAGTGAATCAAATTGTCATCAAAAAAGACGAAAAACAAACAACAAAGCAAGCTCACTCACAACCGTTTGTCCCAACTGTTGCGGATAAGGATACAATCAAAAATGAAATTGTCATGACAATCACAGAGCGCAATATTTTTGCCACCTTTTCAACTCGAAATTAATCAGTTATTTTAAATACAAAACCAAATTTGTTTTATGGATGCTGTTCGATAATGTGGCAAAGCTCACCAACACGGAGAAAGTTCTCGAAAATTGCGATGTTGCGGAATGGAATTGTTGCAACAAGAATAGGAGATGACAATGTCTTTGTTGCTGCGTGTTGGATGACAATTGATTCACTGATCACAGTGATGCATTTTGAACTGAACGCGAGCCAAAAATGAACGGAGCGCGTTCAAATTTTGCACGAGAACGCAGTAGACATTGAACTCTCGAGTCAGAGCCTGTCGCTGCTCTCGAACGGCCCGTTCAGATCGCAGTGCATTACAATGGTAATCAAAGCGTAGATTTAGGATTATACCAGGGAAAAATTTCTTGGATTTATGATAAGCTCAATTGGATTATAATAAATATAGCATTTCTTGCTTTGAGCATCTTCAAAACAACTTTGGCACGTTGAGATGCCGTAAAATCTGTGAAAACCATCTGCGTTCAAATTTCTGCTCATTTGCGTTCAAATTTTTGAACTGAACAATGAGCAAGCCTACTTGATCACTCCGTTCTATAAGTTGAACTGGAACGCGAACTGAACGCGTTCAAATGCATCACTGACTGATCATAATAATTAAGTGCGGGATCATACATGCAATAGATTCGACTAAATTTGTCATAGCATGCCCTGGAGGTCGAATGAATTTCCTTTACGAAAAGATCCTCGACCAGCGGGGTTCAAACGTACAACCCTCAGAATAATGTTGAATATCTATTAACACAAATATCTGTTTGTTCGCTTTTACGGCTGTTTCGTCCACTGTAGACAATAAACCACTGCACATTGGGGAATTCCAAACCCAAAGGTGGAAAAAAATGATAAATTTCACATTAGAGAGATAAAAAATAAGTTTTATAGCTCATTCGAAAGGAAATTTTCTCAGGAATCGATTGGCGATGGTTTCATGAATGTGGGGCCACTCTGGGATAAGCTATGGTGCCCGTTTTGCCCCGATTCCTTGAAAATTTTAGATTTTCATGATGTTTTGAGTAAAACTGTTTTATTGTGGAGATTATTTCCCATGAAATCCAACATTTCTAGTCCATTCAACAATGTTTCACAGAGAACGTTATAAAAAGATGGAAATTTAGGGGATTATGGGGCCAAATGTTCAATGAAGTATTTTTGAAGAGGAATTTTTGTTTTAAATTATTTCAACGTGTTTTTATATTGAAATAAATTCAAAAAAAAGTCAAATAATCATTAATATAGCTTGCAGAAATATGTTGTAGTAAAATTTTTAGAATATGTATGAGAATTATGTATGCTCTATGCAACATATTGTGAATAATTTACCTTCTTATGTCACAAATTCTAAACATTTCCAAACGAAGTACGATAGTTTGGGTAAACGATATTGATCTAAATGATCGATTGCAGTTAGCCTCATTGATAGGAGATAGTGGGAGCATATAGTTTTTTGGCTATTTTTGCCCCAATTCCCCTAAACACGATTTCTTTCGTAATTAATTAAATTTTTTCTCCCAAATCAAATTTATTGTGTACTGAATTGTTTATTCTGTATCTGATACAATATTTACATAAAACATAGGAGATTTTGGGGATCTTTTACACATAAACAAAAAAATAACCAAATAAAAAAATCAAAAATGAATCTATCAAGAAATCATCAGCCGTTTTTTTCTGATTACAATAAATTACTCAGGATCAGGTTAGTTACTCAATCATTACTGTAGCAATTTCGTGAGAGCCAAATTGCATTTTACAAGCAATTATTCGGGAAATAATTTTGTCTTTTTATGGATATTTGGTGTTCAATATTCTAATTGCCATCATACCCTACAGAAAAAGTTATCATAAAAGTGATAATGAAGTTGTTAATAATGCTCCATTCTAGATTTTTCCAAAATCGATCATTCATTTCATTAGTATAATTTATAGTTACTATGTTTGTTATGTTGCCTCTACATTTGCTGTTAACAGATTGCTTGTTGATTGACATCAACGTTCCTCATGGTGAACTATACTTTGTTAATATTGTAAACAGTAATTATGGTTACATCTGTTTGACTGAATTTCACGCAAGAGCCTTCTAAAATGCATAACATTAAGAAATTTAAATTAATTAAATCATTACGCGTGGTTAAAATGGACAAATTATGGGTGAAAATATGAAAAAAAAACACGAGCTTGGCTGGGATTTGAACCCAGGACTCTTGTATGCCAGACGAGTGCTTTACGGGCCCGGTAGCTTAGTTGGTAAAGCGCTCGTCTAGCATACAAGAGTCCTGGGTTCAAATCCCAGCCTAGCACGTGGATTTTTTTCATAATTTCACCCATGATTTGTCCATCTTTACCACGCGTAATGAGTTAATTAATTTAATAATCATGCGGATTGGATTACCGAACAGCTCAATATAAGCGTCAATTTATTTTGAATTAAGCATTATTAACTACTACATCTTCAATCAAAATGTGCCATATTGAAATATATGGAAGACTTTGTTTGTTTATGATCACGTTTTCAGTAGTAGGGTGCAGGCAGAGCTACTTGGGCACTTCCACGCAATTTTATTCTCAAAATGCAATTTTATTCTCATGAAATTTCTTCAGGTATGATTGTGTAACTAATTTAATTCTGAGTGATTTGTTTCAATCAGAAAAAAAACTGCAGATGGTTACTTAATGGATCCATTTTTGAGTGTTTTTATTTGTTATTTTTATTTATGTGTAATAGATCCCTATGATCTCTTATGTTTTAAGATTCAAATACTGTATCAACTACTGAATAAACAATTTAGTACATAATATATTTAATTCGGAGATATCTGTTCAATTAATTATGAAATAAATCGTTTTTAGGGGAATTGGAGCAAACATAGCCAAAAAACTATATGCTCCCACCATCTCCTATCAATGAGGCTAACGGCAATCGATCATTTAGATCAATATCGTTTACCCCAACTATCGCACATCGTTTGGAAATGTTTGGAATTTGTGACATAAGAAGGTAAATTATTCACAATATGTTGCATAGAGCATAAATAATGATCATACATATTCTAAAAATTTTAATACAACATATTTCTGCAAGCTTTATTCATGATTATTAGACTATTTTAAAATTTATTCCAATATAAAAACGCTTTGAAAAAATTTAAACAAAAATTCTTCTTCAAAAATATTTCATTGTACGTTTGGCCCCATAATCCCCTAAATTTCCATCTTTTTATAACGTTCTCTGTGAAACATTGTTGAATGGACTAGAAATGATGGATTTCATGGGAAATAATCTCCACAATAAAACAGTTTTACTCAAAACAACATGAAAATTTAAAATTTTCAAGGAATCGGGGCAAAACGGGCACCATAGCTTATCCCAGAGTGGCCCCACATTCATGAAATCATCACCAATCGATTCCTGAGAAAATTTCCTTTCGAATGAGCTATACAACTTATTTTTTATCTTTCTATTGTGAAAGTTATCAATTTTTTCCACCTTTGGGTTCGGATTTCCCCAATGTGCACTGCATCAATGCGAGTTTATGCGGCATTGTGAAAGGGGCCCAAATGTGCTTTGCAAGGGCACTTTTTTCACAAGTGTCGGATTGTTTCGCGGTCTTCGGAAATATTCTTCATCGTAAAACTACCTACCTGGTCTGTGTTGAGAATTTTTATAGAGGTCAATGGGCGACCTCTGACGATTTTTCTTTGCAAAAGTAAGTTATCCCATAGTAAATCCCATACAAACTTTGAACGGCTGGCGCTAAAATATAGTTTCTCCGATCGAGCTGAAATTTTGCACAGTTGGTATGGGACCTAAATGCAATCCAAAAAGTGGACTGGAGCGAGAATTTAAATTTAGTGTGGGACAAAGGCATAGAGTATTTTCGTATTTGCCACGCGATATACACATGCAAAAATGGTCAATCGGCAAAGAAAGCTTTCAGTTATTAACTGCATCCCAAGTTGGAACGTAACTCCAGAGGAGGAGAAGAAGAAGAATAAGAAGAAGGAGAAGAAGGAGAAGAAGGAGAAGAAGAAGAAGCTTTGCTTTGGTTAGCAGGGTGTCACTGTACCAGGCGTAAGGAAAGTGGTAGTCTAAACCCAAGTAACATCAGTAGCTGAACAATGGTTTATTAAAATGAAATAAGCTTAATAATGATTTGTTCAAGTCTTTTTCAGCAAAAATATTTGTTGAGAAACTGTATCGGATATATATTGGGATAAAAGGTTCATGATAGTCGTCAAATTTATTTGGAATAAACAATAGATGCATTATAAAACTATAAAGTATGAGAAAAAGGTACGGACCTGGGATTGAATCCATAACAGTCTGATAATGAAGCAGTAGAAATAGTAATTAAAATTTGGAAGTTGGCGTTGTTCAAATGAGATAAGTTCAATTGGTTTTATGAAATAAATCATCATGCAGATAAATCTAATATTCAGTAAGTAAATGTTTTAATTGCAGTCCATACCACGGTAAGACAGCCACACTAAGAGCAGCTTTTCGCAAACTTATGTTAATCTCAATATTGTTTTTATTTTATGCAAACCTCCTCCAGGGGATGTTTGTTGTCTTTAGCTCATACAAGCCAACATGTCAACACATATCAGAAAGCCAAGAGGCTACAAGTGATCTCACTCGCATGCCTAAATAGAAATGAAGATCAACATCAACACACTTGACTGCGCAAAACAGAAGAAGTGAGTGTGGCAAAATAACCTCTCATTCATTTGATGGGCCCTCCCGCAGGTGCCTGTTAATTATTCGTTTATGCCGGGTAGTTATGAGCCGAGGTGCAACCTTTGAGGTTCATCGCCCACCACCACGAGCCACCAAATGAATTGCGTACTTTCAGCTAATCGCAATAATAGTTTATAATAACCGTCACGAGGTGTAATATTCACTCCACGACTCTATGTTGGCTTTAAGATTGGGAAGAGAGGGGAAAGGATGGCTGCGCCGAAGACCAGTAATAAATTGGCTAATAAAGCAAAGTGCACGAGTGGGCATTGGCAGACCTCTTGGCAGGGCCTGAAGACGATGATACTTGAAGATTTATCATAGCACCGTGTGCTTGGCTCGCAAGCGGTTGCACTTGGTGAATGTTGAACATGCAACAGAAGAACACTGATAGAAATGAGTATACTAAAACCTCCACGTACGTTATAGGTCGGGGGTACGTAAATAGAGTTTTACGTAAAAAGTAGCAATACGTAAATGGAATGTATGTGACGTAAATGAAATTTTTGCATTCAAAATCCAGTATCTATAAGATACAGATAGGCTACAAAAACTAGAAGAGCAATGGTATTTACCCTATGAAATGAACGATTTTCCAAAACATATTATACATGACGAGTGCAATCAATGCAAACGTAATTGTTGTACAACAAAGACACGAGTTTACAATCATTGGTGTTTTCTTCGAGTCGAGTGAAGAATAAGACTATTAATTTCAGTAAAAAAATCTGGCGCCATTTTGGATTTTGACGGCATCTTGATGTGTGCCGATGGTAGCCTGATTTTTTGCGAGAATTGCTCATATCTATACTGCAAAGAGCTTGCTAATGTTCCGCTATGCTAAACGAATGACGCGTAGTCTGAAATGCACACCAATTAATTTTACGTAACATAACGTGTAGAGAGTTTACGTAAATGGATGTTTCCCTGTAGCCTGATGCGTATATGACTCGTATGCCCTCGTCAATCGGTATGCAACGTGATGTTTTCTTTCAGTGTATTTGCCACATATGGCTCAGAGTGAGGAAATCGTAGTTTTCGTTAAAGTGTTCATTTGGTGTTTTCACGTGGATAGAATAATTTACATGATTAAGAATATTGTACCTACAAAGTAGTTGGGAACATGTGTACCTTTTGAGAAAATCTAATAGCTTGAAGCTGAAGCTATCCATTGCATTTCAACATTCCAGGAATAAGGAACTTGGCACTCATTTATCAGCTGATCAGTTGAAATTACCAGCTCAATCTGACCGACTGTTCTCAATCTACTACCAGAACGTGTTCCAAGAGCAAACATTGTCCAAACGAATTGCCTCATTCGAGAATGTAGGCTTCTATTTTACGCCATTTCACCATGCATGATGAAGGAGACGTGTTCGAATGCGTCAAATAGGTCCTCTAACTGGATTGGACGCCCTTTACTGCTCTCGGTTGTAAGATTTATGAAGTATTACACAATCCAAGTGTCGCGTCGTCTTTATTGGAGCGTTTGCGTTGGAGTGTACCTGTAAATGGCACAATATAACTAACTGGGCCACACTGTCGTAATTGTCACACTGAAGTGGCCCTTAATGAGCTCTTGCTAAACCGCAGTTGAAGAAACTGATTCGAATCTCCCAGCAATCGCATGCATCAACATCAACAACACAGCAGCACTTCATCATTTGAACTTATGGCTATTCCTCGGTCCCAATTTCATCATCATCATCCACCAAAAGCGTCACTAACCGCGAGCCGCGTGCATTCAATTAAATGTCAACGCACTCCTCTGTCATCTCTGGCCAGGCAAAACCGGAGGAAAATATGCAGGCAGCAATAACAATAAAAAAGTACACATAAATCTGGTGAGGTTGTTGTTATAAGCTAAACATATCATTCCCTTCTCCGCTGAACCGCGCCGGAGAAAAGTTGACTGACATTTGAGCATTTGTCAAACACTGCGCGACAGTGCTTGGCTTTCGCACGCGTATACCGACATTTGTTAAAATATACATTTTTCGTGCTTTAAGCAATTACTGCTTGCACATGAACAGAAGCTTTGTTTGTTTTTGGAGCAAACAACTCGAAACACGGTCGAGGGATCAAAAGAAAAACATTTCGATTCGTCTTGTGAGGTTGGTAATTTTACTGATGCTTTCGAAAACATTTGCACTGTTATTGACTACTGATTGAAATTACCAAATATGTTTATCATATACTCTGTTTCTTTTCGCTGACGATAAATAGCTTGATGGGTCTGTTTCTAGCTACCCACTTATTTCTCAAGTGAAATTGACATTTTCTTGGAAATACATCGCTATTGGTAAAGTGGTGAATCAAAATCCGGACGGTTCCAATACCCGGACACTCTGAAAATATTTGTTAATTAAAGGCAAAATTATATGTAAATATGTTTATTTTTTTACATTACTTTTACTATGGAAACAGCTGATCATGTTAAATTTAATGATAATCTAGTTACCCTTGTCAATTAATTAATAATAATAAAAATAAAAAAGTTGTCCCTGTTGAACGTCTTTTCGCTGCGGTGCAATTGATTTTTTCGTTAGCGTTGACAAACGCACCCTCAACGTTTATTACCTATAATGTTTTAAAATAATATTCTTCGTGCAGTGATTCCAACATAATCGTTCGTTACGTTATTGTTTAATAGTTAAGTGGCACCACATTGCATATCTACAAGATAAATACAAGTGGTAAATGGTGATAATAGGCTGTCCGGTATTAGGGCCAATTGTTTGAAAAACCGGACATTGAATTGAAAACGCATATTTCGTAGGGTTTACAACATATTTTCCAAGAGAAAGAGCAGGGGAGCTTTTGAGATTTCCAAAACAGAGTTCAGAACAATGCAGTGCATCGTTTCATGCAGAAAAACTGAAGTAATTCGTGATGATTGCAGTTCAAATCGCAGAGATTTCAGTACAGGTAACGGACCACTCAATTTGAACAGATGTATATGTTTAAACCATAACAGAACATATCTGCCCATAACTGCATATTTGTAACATTCGACAAAAGTAGGCATTGAGTAAATGGGATACCAAGTTTGCATTTTACAGCAGTATGGGAGGAAACTAAAATTTCAAAAAATCATTAAGAATTCAAAAGAGCTTATTTGAGGCTGAAATTGTGTACAACTCATACCGCATATTGGGTGAATAGTCAAAAAATAATTCTAGTAGAAATTTCGTTGCTACTACATTATGAGGCTCATGTATAATCTCAATGTGACTGTTATGCGGTTACAATTACCAATGTGACAAAACAACTTGGTATTTTTTTCGAATTTTCTAGAACAAACTCACAGATTTTAGTAAGTTGATCGAAAGTATTTATCATTTGATGACTCTCCCCGGTATTAACTCCAATTTGTCGAAAATGTCGAATGTGACTATTATGCAGTTATGGGCAGATATACTCTCGACTAATCTTTCAAAAGAATGTGAAATTGAGTGCATTTAAAAAGTTTAACACAGTTTAATTTGACAGTTCCATGTTAAAACATAGCTGTCCGGATTTCGATTCAAAGGTGTCCGGATTTATCGACATGCTTTGCCGCAGGTGTCCGGATTTAAAGACAGGAAACGCTTCATTGTTTTAACTATTTTCTAATCTAATCTAATCTAATCTAATCTAAGCGCATGCACAGCCAATATTGAAAAGCATCCTGAAAATACCTAAATATATTAAAGTATTTTCTTGTCAGTATTAATATTTGCATTAATATCAGCGATATTTTAATTAATTAATATCAGTGATATGATACAAACATTAAAATGGCCAGGCCCACTGTGCAGACTTTGGGGTTGGAGAATATTGAAAAAATCATGACTATTAGGTTATTCACGCATGAATGAACTAATGAACTTTTTTTTTTTCAATTCAAGGAAGGAAGAAACGGGGACAACCGTACCAACCGTTTCAATTCAGGGTTATGGTTAAAATCGTTGGGAATGGCTTTGCTAAGAAAGTTAATGCACACTCCATTGTTGTTCTCCTGGGATGGGACATAGGCATTTCTTCCTCATGTCCTGCCTCTAGAACCTAGGTTTAAGCGCCTTTGATTGTTTTAACTATTTTCAATATAAAGTCTCAAATTTCATCGTAAAATTTATCATTTTTACTAAGCTCAAACATAAAACTGTTCGTTATGTAACATGGCTCTGATAAATTCCGAAGGAAACATATCGTAAAAGGGTTTTAAACATTTGTTCCGCCTCAAGTGACTGGGTATTGATGCATCACGGTACAGAACCCGTTTCTCAATTGAGTGTTCTTGGCCATTTTCAGAATAGTCACAAATCGTATGAGGAGAAGAGACTGGAAACCTTTTTCTCACAAATTTCGATTTAACTTCCTTAAACTATTGGAAGCCTTTCAGCTACTTCCACTCAAAAGCTGGAAAAAGTTCAGAGGTTGTGAAAGTAACCCCTCAGAGGCATCGATAATAATCGAATGATTAATAATTAGAAAGCCGCTTCTCATAAGCTTCAAAAGTTTCTCCGTTTCTCTCTCTAGTACATTTTTCTAATCCTGAATTTTATATTATTTTAAAAGATTCTTAAAAAAATTTGACAAAATTTAGGTAAGACTTTCTGGAGTTTTTAAAGTACAATAATTTATGAAGATTGAAAGAAAAAATCTGAGATTTCCATGGGGAATTTCATTGAAACATCACACAAGGAGAAGTTTCCATGAAAAAATCACATGCTTCCAGTGCTGAAATTTTCGTTTAGGTATAGGGTTTAAGCACCGGTATTGGCCATAAATTTACTCGTCCAAACTGATTCTAAACATAAGAGTAATAATTCAGTTTTCTTAAAATTTTACAAAGTGACAGTCTTATTTTCATTTGTTTTTTTTTTCATACTTCCCCGAAAAACTTCTTGAGCTATTAATTCATACGAACACGTCGGAACACTTGACGAACAAAACGGAGATAGAATCATTGAAATCCGTTGACCTGTTATCAAGCCAACTCGTGACATACAAACACCATTCCATTTTTAATTATACCTATAGATATTAAAACAATTTGCTTCAGGCATTTATGAAGTGAACTTTGAAGAACAAAATCAACGATTTTTGAAGGTTTTGTGTTCATTATGCTAAAAGTTAATCACTGAAAATTATCGAGTACCTGTAGGTGTATTTTCAGATTTGCTGTCTCAGTCTAGGGTTGTAAAACGGCTTATATTGAAGAAGAAAGCAATAAATAGCCTTTGTTACTAGACGCATTGAAATATGTTTAACTTACTTGTTGATTTGGTATTTTAATGACAATAATTACCCATTACCTCTTTTCTTCATGATGCCTTTCTATGTGATCTAATATTCAAATTTATTATTATCGAATAAAAATAGAGTCTGAAAAAATGTCATTATTTTATATTGAAATTACATGGTCTTCATCAAATTTAACGTTAATTTCAGGAATCCCGGGATTCCCGGGACGTTATAACTTAACTCCAGGAAAACGGGAAATCCCGAAATTTGTAAAATCCCGGGATGTTTTGTCCCGGGATGTCCCGGGATGTCTCTATTTCTAATGGCATAACTCTGATAAACAGAAGAAAGAATCCAATTAAAATAGAGACAGTAAGGACAATGAAACTCCACAAGAATAACAAGAAAATGGACCGGCCGCGAAGTTCTTCACAGAGTGTACATGGATGGCACAGAGGTTTATAATGTCTTGAGATAATTTAGACTTAAGGTTATAAAATGCTATGAAATGATATATAAATAAAGGTTATAAAGGCTATAAAATGATACATAATAAATAAATAAACTTAATTTGCAATCGGATTGTTTGGAAAAAAAAACCTAACCGTAAAAAATTTTGATCCAATAAAAAATCTAGCCCAACCCTTAACCTCCTTTATAACTGAAAATATGGTGAATAAAATGATTAAATGAGATTCACTGGAATATTTTTATTTTTATGAGCTGGAAAAACTGCTTTCAAATCATTATATCGAGTATAAGAACAAAAGTTAACAAAAATGAGGAAGCAATTAAGCATGGATTTGACAAAAGATACATCAATGAAGTAATACCGCGGTGTGGGGTGACATGGGGCCTTGGGGTGACTTTGACTGCCTTTTTTGATGCATCTCATGGCTAGAATGAACGTCAAAAATCTAATCTATAATAAAGTGTTATTAAAATTATTGAAAATTGTTGTCATGATTCTAATTTTACTTTTCTGTAAAAATAGAGGTCCAAAGCCATCCTTATGACCCAATGTCACCCCAAGCGATGGCACATCATGTGTTTAAACGATTTTTTGACGTTTTAAGGCTCCCTCAAAACTACGCGACTTTTTACGACGACAGCGACACGATTTCGTCGTTGTTTCGCTGCAAGCACTCTTCTATGAAACCATCTTGACTGACACGACGCGAATCGCTGCGAAATCGCGTCGCTGTAGCTTATCAAACAGTGTATCAGCGAAATCGCGACGATTTTTTGTCGCTGTCGCCGTAACAAGTCGCTTAGATCTGGGGAGCCTTTAATTATTCCTTAAATATATTTCCGGGAAACATCTTTCCGGGAAACCGGGTATCCGGGAAATGATTTCCGGGAAATGGTATAGCACCGTCCTTCCAAATCTCACAGTAAATTCCATTTTATTTCAAGCGAAAATGTCTCCAATATTTCACAAAGAGATAACCACTAAACAATTTCCTGCCCAGAAAGCATTTTAGAGGAAAAAGAGCTGAACGCCAATTTGGACACAGATAGCCGTAAACGCGCAGCTACTGAGAACGAACAAGCTGAGGGTCGTAGGTTCAAATCCTACCTGTCGAGGATCTTTTCGAAAGGAAAATTTTTTTCGACTTCCTTGTGCATAGAGTATTCTCGTACCTGTCACACGATATACAAATGCCAAAATGGTCAATCTGCAAATAAGGCTCTTAATAACTATTAACTGTGTAGCTTGGAAGCAGGCTCTATTCCAGTTGGGACGTAACGCCAGAAAAAAAAGAAGAAAAATAGCTGAACGAATCACTCACAAGCATATTTCTGTTGAATAAACTGTTATCCAACTACATATGTTATTTGGATGATTTTACATGAACTATCAGAGATTTTGTTATGACCTCCACTGTAGTATGTCAAAGTCTAAACGGACTGCATTTCTTTCAGAAAATCGCATCACAACAAAGATTTCCAACTCGTTTAAAGTTAGTTTCTATCCAAAAGTTTTAAAACCATTACAAGAATTGCTCCAAAGTTTTTGGCTAAAATTTTCCTATGAACCATGTTTTAGAATTTTAGGAAGTACTAAAAAAAGTTCTATGTTTTTTTAATCCACCTAGAGATTGTTCCAAAACGCCTGCAAGTCCTCTTTGAAATATTTCACAATTAAAACAAAATCAGTTATAACAACAGAAGCTGGTTCAAACTTATTTCAATTTAAAACTAAATTATAACACAATATATTGAAACATATATGTGAGCAAAGACATTAACAAATTTTGCTATGATTTTGTTATGGAAAATAAAAAAATGAGTTATAATATTGCTTGATTTGAAACATAATAAGTTATGTTTTTGTTTAAATTATAACATATTTTGTTTCAATGTTGTTTAGTGCAGAAGAAATTGTGTTCTTATTTTTGTTATTTGAATTACTTACCAGCCAAAACTATAACATATCTTGTTAGAAAAAATGCGCATCTGATTAACAAAATCTGTTACAACTCAGTTGATGTCATGTCGAAGAGCAAAAATTGTTTCTTTTCAGTGCTCTCCATGATTGTTCAAGTCTTCTATACCAGCGTTTAGATGTATTTGAATACAATTGGACAATCTATAAGTATGCAGCTTAATGTGATAACAGTACCCAAATGAAAATGAATTCGTAACACAGTAATGGTTTAATAAACTAGCCGTCAAGGAACTTTCGCCAAGTGACCAACGGAGTTTTCAATTTCTCTTAGATATCATATAGCACGTTTTGGATAGTCACAATTAATTATCATTTTTAAGTGACTTATTGCTCAATTAATAACTGCACACCTAACGGCTTTAGGACATTTCGTCGAATGACGTTTGGTCGAATGACATTTGGTCGAAAGTACATTTGGTCGAAAGGACATTTGGTCGAATGGACATTTAGGACATTTGGAAATAATATTTTGGTCGAATGATGTTTAGTTTAATGGAATCATTTGGTAAAAGTGATTATTGTTTACTAAGTTTTGCAGCGTTGCTAAGATAACATATTATTTTGGATAATCTGAATCATTAACTGTTGTTGAATAAATAATGGGAATTTTGTGTAGTCTAATTTTGCAATTCAATACACTTTTTTATATGTAATTTGAAGTTATGCCAAAATCTAGGATTTCAATGATTGTTCAAATGTACTTTTTAGTACCTATTGTTTTTGTACATTGACTGAAATATTTAGCTCTAGTGAATTTATTATTCTTTTAAAATATCATCATTCTTTGGAAAACTGCTTAACAAGTTATGTTATTACTCAACGATGTGACATAATGTTTTCTTCATTTATTTTTTTTTTTTTTTTTTTGAAATATCATCGTTCTTCGTAATGCAAATCAGCTTATCTGATGGAAGCATTCGGAGAGAGTGCTCGAAATATTTCTTTGAATTCCGGATGAGCTGCAACACGGACGTGGGTAAGAATTTTGAATGCGGAAATCAGAACTCTACTTATGCCATTTGGCTTATTGTGACTTCCAGTTTAATAACATTCCTCAAGCAAATATATGGCCTCGTTGACAGTGTTGATGACCTCGGGTGAATAACAGAGGTTGCAGTAGAAGCTGTGAATTATTAAAAATGAAAACTGTACTAATTCTATGTATTGGGTTAGGGAAGACGAGTTGACTGAGGTTATAAAAGTTATCTTGTTTCCATTTAAGATCAGCTTATCTCGAATCTCAGAACATGAAGAACGAAAAAGCAGCTTAAAAAAACGCAAGAGGTAGGTTAACACCTTGGAAGAGCGTCCATCAAATTGCATATCAAAGTTTTGCTAATCGCATATAGATTGTTGGTAAAATTGCTGATACTTTTTCAATTATTCCATCACTTTTGCTAGCGATAATACTATTTAGACTCGAGCACTACTCTCCACGAAATGTCGGTTCGACCAAATATCATTTGCTTTCTGTTTCAAATAAGCATTTTCGACCAAATGTCCATTCGACGAAATGTCCGTTCGACCAAATGTACTTTCGACCAAACGTCATTCGACTAAATGTCATTCGACCAAATGTCTTTCGACCAAATGTCATAGATTCCACCTAACTTATCAAATATTATTCTTCTATCACAAAAAGACGGAAACAAATTCCACCTTAAAATAAACAACCTGATTTCCAATCACTGGAGTAATTTTAACCGTTGATTAACAACAACCCTACCCACAGCGTTGCAAAAATGTAAAATTCTTCATGCTTGAGTAACTCACACAACTCAACAGTCAAAACATCATGCATGAGTTGACTCGTCCGTTTGACTCATTATTGGCTTGTATTTACACAGTTTTCCGATAAGGTTTAATCATTGAAACATGATTGACAACATGATCGTGAGCAAGTGATTTTGCATTAAATTCTCATACGTGAGTTTTGCATAATAGATCTCAAATGAGTTTGCTCTCGCGGGAGAACTCAATGATTCAACCCGAATTTATTATCATTGTAATAACTGAAATTCAAATGAAATAGTAATTGGTAACAACCATAAATTTGTTTGCAAATGTAATGGGATCAGCCTACAGCAAACCAATAGGAAAATAGAGGAGAAGTAAAATATTAACACAATAACGAATAAAGCTCCAAAACTCTACAAAACCGAAACCGCTAAGCTATCATTGGCTAAAAAACTTCTACAATCGTACTGACCGCATGTCATTGACATTGAACAATTATGTAATATCGTGCAAAACAATCGAATCACGATTCGCGAAAACCCGAAAGTAAAACAATTTGCGGTTGAAGATGGAAGTAAGCAAAAACACATCGGTCGAATTCCATTCAATCCGTTCCACGGGCTGTGCATTGTGCTGCTGCAGAACGGTCAAGATAAAGGAGATAAAGCGACGAAGCGGGAAGCAGCAAAACTGTAACAAGTTCACGAAAAAAAGGCACGAAGAACATCGTTTGCCCTCTCATCGTGGAGGTCCCGGCCTGCAGCAAGGGTTCATCAACCAATCTGGAATGGCATCCCGCTTCATTCTGCTGCAGTTTTGGCGAACTTGACATGTAGAGCGATTGTCACCTTTCTTTCAAACGGGCTGGAATTGCTTACGATCGGTCAAGCGACGGGTTGATGTTGCACTCTGTGTTTGGTCATCTCGATGCCGTTGATCCTCTCAATCGATCCCGACTTTTACGATGCACAGCGGTTCCTTTTGTTCTATGAAGCGGTCATAAGACATCTTAAACAATATCTGATGGAGTATAACAGCGGAAGTTGTCAAGTAAATAATGTTTTGACTATCAAAATCGCTGTGGAGTTTATTTTATTGATATTACTTAAAAAACCTGATTATACAAAAAGTAATATGGTAAACATATTTATTCCGGCTTAAAATGAACTAAGGTATTGTATTTTTTGTTGAAAAGAACCGTTTAAAAGTTATTTTTCGGCATACTTGATATCACGATTGACCCATATGACAGAACAACTCTTTTTTCATATTTTTGGCCTGTGGACGTTACCCCTGTGCGATGGACGGACGATCGGCAGCAAAATGTATGTTAACGACCTCTCATCAATTGTTGGCAAGCTTATGTTTCGTTCAGCGAGAAGCCTTTTTTGATTCATTTCGCTGCCTCGGTTTCGACTCACAAGTCAGTCGAGCGCATAAGGCGTCAGTTCACTCTTCGCAGGTTAATTGCATCTCTTGGGAATTGGGCACTCAAGTACGGTGCTGGCAGAGGCACTTGACGGGAGATCGACAAGTCACGTAACGAGATCAAGATTCCAGGGGGTTTTGATGTTGCAACAATTGGACGTTTAAAATGCGTTCGATGGACGTTTTGACGGACAATGAAATCATACGGCGAGGACATTTGAGTTTGATATCGATTTGATCGTAGACGTTATTCTGTTTTTAAACCAGATCTATAAACGTCAGTTCTAGCCGTATCATTAACGGCTACACTAATCGATGATCAATGAGATTATGAAGTTGTTTACATTTCTTGGCTGTTCATGGTAAATATTGACACCCGGTTGCGTGCCTGTCGAACTCGATCGCTGCTTAGGCAGTGCTCATAATTTATGTTGCTAATTTGTTGAGTCCGCCTTGTGCGCACCCCTTAATCTCTGAACAACCACTAGTCCAAGCGCGCTGCTGATTGTACCCCGGCGGAGTGAAAGGCTCACCTGCGATTTAGCCTCTTAGACTACCGGCTACCAGCTGTACACCTAGCTGATAGCCTCACATGGCCTGGCCTGACAGCCTCTTGGTCAATTCCCCGCTGGGGCAGTCTGCGAACCGGCTTTGGTGAACAATTTGTAAACCGATAAGACCTCCGTCCCCCTCGTTGGTCTTGACTTTTGGCCCATGAAGGAACCATGGGGCGCGTGCTGCTTGGGGCCCGTTTTGATCGATATTTATGATTGTGTGTTGATTTTGTCACTTTGACATGGTACTGACTGGGACTACGTTGACGTGAGAGAGCTAGACGGTTGAGTACCCACTTCTGCCGGACGGACGGTCCCAAACTACAGCCTGTCGAGTTTTGGGCTCGGATAATTTGCCAAAGCTGCTCACCAGTCAATCAACAGCCCAACACCACCCCTTACGTATATGGACTACACGAGATTATGGTGCGTTGCGTGCCTCGTGCTGAGTGTCTGACAATTATTGAGGACTGCTTGATCGGTTCAATAGGTGGTTTGTGGTCGAGGGAAATATGCGTGTCTCGTGAACAAAATTGTAAGGATTATGTGGTAAATCTGTAACATCATTAAAGCATCTTATTTGCGTAGGTGTTGATCTAAATCAAAATGTCCAAACCGGTAATCCTTGGACCCCTTGGGGGCCAGATTAAAAAAAAATCCTTATTTCTTAACTCATTTCACTCAAGCTATTGGTAGATTCCGCTCGAAGTATTCGACAAAATTCATGGTGCAGTCGTTGACATGTACCCGTGATCGTCTAAGTTTTCTAGGAATAGTTTTGACGGATATCTGGCAAAGATCTCGGATAGTTCCTGGCAATTTTATCAACAGATCTTTATTGCGATTCATAGTGGGCTCCTATGAAGCCCAATAGCATTAAAATGTTTATAGCAGTTTTCAGAGGTAATTATTGATTAATTCCTTGACAAGATTATCCTGGATTTCTAATGAATGATTCCCGGGGAAACAATCAATAAATGCATTTGAAAGTATTTGACAAATTGCTCGCGAGACTCTTTGTTATAATCTTTCTATAAATCTATTATCTCAAAATTCTATATAATTATATAAATTGGAGGGATTTGATTAGCTGCATTTTATACTATTACTTGTTTTTGGCTTTACAACTGCTCGTTGAAGCAATTGCGATGACTTTTTTTTATCTTCGCTTACGTTACGGTTCGGAAGTGGACCTTACACGGTGCACTTTGCTTCAATTCATTCGCATCGATCACCACGATAGATTGGTACTGTGGTAAAGTACGTGGTTCTCAATAAGAAGGTTCTTGATTCGAATTTTTTTTTGTTTTCGTTTTATCGGGTTGACTGGCAGAAATATAAATAGATCCGAAATGGATGCGCGAATCATGATTTTCGAGCATTCGATGCATGATTTCGAGCACTCAGCTGCAACTTGCGTCGCGTTACGACAATCTGACTCATGATATCGTGAGTCCAAATCATTGTGTATTTTCATAAGATGAAAACACCCTGAAATCATGATATCCGGGTGCATAATCATGATTATGTGTTCTGATTTCTACCCGTGTATTCAGAGCTCAGAAATCATTTTATTGCTGAATATGTATCCTACTTGATGCTTCATACTTGATGGGAGATTGCATCGATTGTTCAAATGCATGACATTTGTTCAAATGTTTCAGCATTGGATATTCTTTGTAACTTATTGGTACTATACCAGGGAGAAAGCTTCAGAATCATTTTCAAAATTTTATTTTGAATCCTCTGCAGAGCTTTCTTCCTGGTATTACAACAGCTATTCCATATTGGTACAGTATACAGCATGGCTGACCTGAAAATTTGTTTGAATATCGAAAGGGGTCGTCCATATATCACGTGGTCATTCATGGGGGAAGGGTGAGTCTGGTCAAAAACCACGGTTCATACAAATTTTAATATTTTTGTATGGACAAATGACTGCGATGGCGGAGGGGGGTGGTCTGGAATCCCAAAAAAAAACTGTCCACGTGGTTAATGGACAGCCCCAAAGCTTGTTCTTAAGACAAAGTTTTGATTTTCTATTAATAAGGGGATAAAGACATTTTACATATTTGTTACATTTGGTTTGAATGCCCTCAATGTGATTTTTGAAAGTTAAATTTGGATATAGCATTAGTCCTAGATAATTAACTTCATCTGACCAATTTATTGCAACCCCTCTCAACGTGACAACATGTCTACTTGAAGGTTTCAAATAAAAAGCTTTTGGTTTATGTGGGAATATTATAAGTTGAGTTTTGGAAGCACTAGAGAGATATCTTCCATTTTTGCAAGTATGAGGAAAAAATATCCAAACTTTTTTGCAATCTACGCCGGCTTCGTCTTTTGGCGGAAAGGCCTGTGTCATCCGCAAACAAAGATTTTTGACATCCCTGAGGTAACTCAGGTAAGGGGATTTTTTTTATTATCGTACAAATTGGGCCGAAGGATCTCAGATTTTCATGAAACTTTTTCCACAGGCAGGACTCATGGATATATGAATAAAAAAAAATTGAGAAAAATTTAGGGTCGCCTATTTTTCCGGAAAACTCAGGTGGAAATTTTTTGTTTTCCCTTGACACTACTTACTTTGAAAAATCATAACTCAAGAACAAAGCATCGTAGAAACAAAGTTTTTACATGAAAATTTAAGCAAATTTTCTCAAAAATCCAAAAAAAAAATATGAACTGGAAAAAGTTTTCCACAAAATTTTCGACCGTTGGGAAAATTCGTAAAGAAAAGCCGGAAAAACTATGCCCGAACTCGTGGAAAATTTTCAAAAAAATATTTTCGAGAAGGTAATTTTATAAGCTTTAATCACTGAAATTTTTGGAATGCACTTTTTTTTCGTTTTTGAGTTATGGCCAATTTTGTGAAAAATGTCCAGATGTGCCATATAAGACTTTTCTTTGAAAAATCATAACTCAAGAACGAAACATTGTAGAAACAAAGTTTTTATATGAAAATTTAAGCAAATTTTCTCAGAAATCAAAAAAAAAATATGAACTGGAAAAAATTTTCCACAAAATTTTCCACCGTTAGGGAAATTCATAAAGAAAAGCTGGAGAATCTATGCCCGAACTCGCGGAAAATTTTTATTAAAATATTTTTGAGAAGGAAACTTTATAAACTTTTTTTTTGTTCCTGAGTTATGGTCAATTTTGTGAATAATGACCATATTAGCCTTTTCTTTGAAAACCCATATTTCAATCGAAGCATCAGAAAAACAAGTTTTTTTTATCAAAGCAATTGCAATTGTATTTTTTTGATTCAGTTATAACGTGTTGAGACACGTCAAAATGAGCTTTAACTTTGGCATATGACCAATTCCTAGGAAGTAATTTTAGAAGTTCAATTTGCTTGTCAGGTTCGGCTTTTGTAACAGCTGAGTTCAAATTTAATAAAACGGAATTAAAATCCTCTGTAACATCGACAATATTAGGCGGAAACCAAGTCTTTATTTTACTCAAAATTTGATTGAACATTTCGTCCATAGAAGCATTGCGATAGTTACTACTAGAAGCATCCAAACGTGAAGATTTTACTTGAAAAGAAATTTCCAAGAATTTAGCAAGCTCTTGTATTTTTTGTACATTATTTATAGAACCAACTGACTCACCCGAGGAAGGAGTTTCCTTTGGCGACGCCAACGAAGATAGTGGTGAAACTTGTTCCTCAAACGCCATTGCTTCTGGAAGATCCGTTACGAGTGTAGCGGGCCCCCCGGCTTGGTCACTGGTTTTTTTCGGAATATTGATCAATCTTTTTCTTCTCACAATTTTATTTATTATTTAAAAGTCGTCACAATTCACTAGCTTTCCGTCCTTAGAATCGTTCTTAAGGAATCGATGGAGACACTTTCACTTTTCCCTCGATTCTGATCGCGTATGTGGGTGGTTCCACCAATTTCCCGAAATATACTTTATCCACCTATACTTTATCCATCTTATATCACTATCAAACACTCTCGACCCGAATTGGCCCGCTCGTCAATTTGGCAGAAAATGCCCACTGAACTTTGAACGAAAATGTCGAAAACGAACGGCACACCTCGTCAGAACTGGGGAACCGTCAGAACAGCACCCCCGCCGCCAGCGATCGGGGCGTTTTATCGCGCTCCCGCGGGGAACTCAATCTCCCAATCTGAAAATAAAGAGAGAAAAGAGAAAAGCCAAAACGAGCGTTGCTCTGGCTCAGTTAGTACAGCCATGTGACCGAGACCTTGTTGGGGCGTTCAGTCAGCGCTGTCGGGTGACACACAAACAAAAATTAAAACAAAAACATTCTCCGGCATTGGAGCACGTTAACGAGCAACAAGCAGTAAGGTTCTTGGCTTCTGCTTACATCGCTTGTTTTCTAGTTAACCTAGTGAAAACCCACATCTGATGAAATCCACCAACTTGCGTGGAACATCATCGAAAAAATAAAAGGGTTCTTTCCTAGATCAATGGTGATCATTGATCTTTCGAATTATTCGATACGGGGAGGGGAATGCTTCCTTCGGTCGGCAGGACCGCTACACGAGAGCCTTCTGGTCACCGGTAATGGAGCACTTCACGCAAATTTTCATCTTTTCCGTAATCCACCGAACTCCATTCGAATGAAGCTTACTGATGAGGCCTTGGCTGATCGATCGTAGATTTGTCCTTACTGATTTGTGGCCGTCCAGTCCGAAGGGGTTACAGCATAAAGAATTGTATTCGTAATATTGAACTTTGTCCATTTCAACAGCTTCGGGAAAACTTTTTTCAAACTGACACTTATATTGAGCTGTTCGGTAATCCAATCCGCATGGTTATTAAATTAATTAACTCATTACGCGTGGTAAAGATGGACAAATTATGGGTGAAATTATGAAAAAAATCCACGTGCTCGGCTGGGATTTGAACCCAGGACTCTTGTATGCTAGACGAGCGCTTTACCAACTAAGCTACCGAGCCACTTGGTGACCCAATAACCGAGTTGGTTACAAGTTTAGAATTCAAATCCCTACAGACCACGCGGACCCCTTTCATAACCAATATCCATCCATCTCTTGTTCCTACACACGCGGAGCGAGCGAGTGCGATTTATTTAGTGTTGAAACTGTTTGCCTATCGTACCTACATCGCTACGATAGGCAAACAGTTTCAACACTAAATAAATCGCACTCGCTCGCTCCACGTGTGTAGGAACAAGAGATGGATGGATATTGGTTATGAAAGGGGTCCGCGTGGTCTGTAGGGATTTGAATTCTAAACTTGTAACCAACTCAGTTATTGGGTCACCAAGTGGCTCGGTAGCTTAGTTGGTAAAGCGCTCGTCTAGCATACAAGAGTCCTGGGTTCAAATCCCAGCCGAGCACGTGGATTTTTTTCATAATTTCACCCATAATTTGTCCATCTTTACCACGCGTAATGAGATAATTAACTTTTTTCACTTTCCAAAAATAAATAACGAGGAATATAGAGTAAAGTGGGGCAAAAGTTCGAGTGGGGTAAGAGTTTCTTTTTAAGATTTCTAGCTCAATTCAAAACAAATCTTATAAATGTCATGGTTGTTCGAATGCTATCCAAGTAAGAGACTTTTACTCCAAATATCATAAAAATCGATTGAGATTTGGAAAAGTTATGGCTGTTTGTTTTTTTTTTTTTTGACGTGAATGTTGTAATTTTTGGTCAAACTTTCGTTGCATGGAACCAATTGTAGATAAAATCTTTTTCAATATTTTATATAAGAGCGTTTCTAGGCCTATCATAAGGTTGCTTTGAGGTGTATTAGTTTTTGCATAAATGCTTGAAAACAATTTTTGGCCCATAGTGGGGCGAAAGTTCGAATCAGCGGGGCAAAAGTTCGACCCATGTCTAAAATCACGGAAAAATTTGCAAATTACCTAAAATCCACATATTATCTTCAAATTTATTTAAATTTATCTGATCGTGTGAAAACTGCCACCAAAATTTTACATTTCCACTTAGTTTTGCGAAAAACTGCTATTTTTGAGTATATTACAATTAACCCGGTTTTGGGCAATTTTTGATGAAAATTTAGTGTGTATTTTTCGGCAAACTTAAGTTTACGGCTGGTATAAAGTATGCCTGTCATAAAAAGATCGATATTTTTTGTTTTAGCCAGCGAACTTTTGCCCCACACTAGATTCAAACTCTTTCCCCACCGGTGGGGCAAAAGTTCGAATAAGACAATCAATTTTGAAACTGTTATAACTAAAAATGAGTAAGTATTTTGACACAAGTTTGTTCAGCAAAGTTATAGCCAATATGTTCAAGGTTCACTGTATGGTATTTGTTTTGTTTTAACTGCTATTGTTTTCATGGAAACTTTGATTATACCACTAAGGTCGAACTTTTGCCCCACCTTACTCTACAGCTGATAGACAACACTTGCACTTTCTCACTGCTCTTTGTTAGTTTTTGGTAAACTTATGATTCTCAAGCCATTTCAACGCTTTAAACTTGAATTGGTAAATACCTATTTGTCATATTGTCTACCCATTTATTTAACTGTCAATTTTGTAGTTACCTAACAGGAAAAAATTGCCTACATTCTGATTGAAGAAAACTTTGTTTCTATATAGTTTCGTTCTTAAGAAATTTTGTTTATGAACTTATAAATTTGTAAATATATGGTTCAAACAGCTCATCCTAGCATGTTTTAGGAACGAAAAATGAGCGTATTGAAAAATATTGTAGGATTGGATCTTATTGATCGCTCTTTTCAAATATACTTTGTTTGAAAGCTGGAATAGCTAATCGGGTTTTCATTATTTGTTTTCATAAACAGTGAAAAATGTCCTGGGAAACTGATTCCATATCAAAAATTTCATATTTTTGAGATAATTTGAATCCGGTTCGACAAGCCATGATGAGTCTTGAATCATGATTTTTAAACGAAAAGGCATGTATGGCAAATCTTTGCATTGTTTACAAAATTGACCATAGATTAGGAACTAAAGAAAAGTACATCCTAAAAGTTACCAGTATTGAAGTTTATAAAGTTTCTTTCTTAAAAATATTTTATTAAAAAATTTCCACGAGTTCGGGCATAGATTTTCCAGCTTTTCTTTATGAATTTCCCCAACGGTGGAAAATTTTGTGGGAAACTTTTTCCAGTTCATATTTTTTTTTGGATTTCTGAGAAAATTTGCTTAAATTTTCATATAAAAACTTTGTTTCTACAATGTTTCGTTCTTGAGTTATGATTTTTCAAAGTAAGTAGTGTCAATGGAAAACAAAAAATTTCCACCTGAGTTTTCCAGAAAAATAGGTGACGCTGAATTTTTCTCAATTTTTTTTATTCATATATCCATGAGCCCTGCCTGTGGAAAAAGTTTCATGAAAATCTGAGACCCTTCGGCCCAAACCCGTACGGTAATAAAAAAAAATCCCCGTAAGTCAGATGTAAAAATATTGTACATATAATATTGGTCCCAAAATGCTGCCTTGAGGAACACCAGCTCTTACAGGAAGTCTTTCAGACCTGGAGTTATAACATGAAGTGTACGATTTGGCAGATAACTTTGGATTATTCTACAATGTATGTTGGAAAACTAAAGTTTCTTAATTTTACAATCAAGCCTTCATGCCAAACACTGTCGAATGCTTTTTCTATGTCTAGAAGACCAAAACGAATAGAATAGCCTTCAGATTTTTTGGAACGTATCAAATTTGTTACACGCAAAAGTTGATGAGTTGTCGAATGTCCAAGGCGGAGTTCGAACTGTTCATTGGTAAAAATTGAATTTTCGTTGATGTGGTTTACTGATGGAGGAAAGTAAACTGATTGGACGATAGCTAGAAGCTTCTGCAGGATTTTTGTCAGGTTTGAAAATTGGTACAAACTTAGCATTTTTCCATTTGATCGTCCGGGTTCTCTTTTGAATATTATCTTTGCTTGTCGTTCTTCCGGCGTACGGGCAACATGACCAGCCCAACGCAGCCTGCCGTTTTTTATGCGCTTGACAATATCCACCTCTTTATACACTTGGTACAACTCGTGATTCATGCGCCGCCGCCAGATGCCGTTTTCTAGTTTACCGCCGAGTATTGTGCGCAGCACTTTACGTTCAAACACCCCGAAAGCTCTCCGGTCGACTTCCTCCAATGTCCATGATTCATGGCCATATAGGACAACCGGAAGGATCAGTGTCTTGTGTAAGTTTTGTTTTCGTTTGCAGGCTACGTGCTGGTCCCAAGCAACCAAAATATACGTACAACGAAATCACCTGGAAGCTTTGCATGTGCAAAATTTCACTTAGAAGATGTCGCGAGAAGGCCCTCTACGTACAAAAGTGGAGGCGATATACGTGCATATATTATGTGATGAATAATAGCATACAATGCTAGTGTATAAGTTTTGCACCGAAATAATCTGTGATCTTAGGCGACTTATCTTATGAGAACAAATGTTGATTTGACAGCTGCTGCGGGTTGATTCGACTTACTTTGTACGAGTGTACGGGACGAAACAAAATGTACAAATGAACTCAGAAAAAAGCGTGTTATGCGAGGAAACTCATCAATCTGACGATTTTATCCACCGTGTTTTGCGGGTTTGATGTAATTCGTATGAATTAACGAGTTATTAAGTGAACTTTTATGCGACTTCTGGTTCTCTGGGTTACATTACGGAGCCCGTAGAAAGCCCGACTCGAATGCAACATATTTAAGTTACATCGAAATTGCTTATTTGTTGCAAAATACTTAAAAGAAAAAAAAAACAAAAATATGAACGAGAATCGAACTTCCGACCTCAAGATCACCAATCTTCTCCTCTACTCACTACTCCACCAGCTCTTCGAACAATTGCTTTGCCAATGCCTATGTCACTATAAAAGCGACCACATGGCCCATTAGTCCTTGGTCCATTAGCTTGTTGCTGATAACTTGACTGCACCTTTCGGAATACAAGTTCATTACTGGTGAAATTAGGCCACGCCTGAAATAATCTAAACTTTTCGCAAAAACTTTCGCGCAACTCATGAGAAGCAACTTTTAAACAAACAAACTGTTGCTAGACCATGTTTTCTTTGTAAGATGATACGTAAGATGCAACTCAACCACATTGCAACTGGATTCAAACAAACAAACTTCTACCTGTCATACACGAAGTTTAGTGCAACTTTATCGCAACTGGGATGAATCTTCTTGAGTTGTGGGTATGGGAACGAAAATTGAAATATTTTAAAACATAACATTAGAACTGGCATTTTGGCAGAAGTTTCAAGAGTTTGCTTGAAAAGTTGCTGAAAACATCTTGAAAAATTTGACTTCATTGCTATTTGAAAAAGACATTTGCAGCAAATCTGGTCGTTTCAAAAAAGTTGAACGTCAAACAAGGAGTGAAATGCATGTTCATTGGAACGGCAACTAAACTTTTAAGCCTTGATATTGATATGCAACCGAACTAGAAGCGTGCATCTGTAACTGCTTTAATTGATACGCGATTGAAACCATTTTTGAAAAGCATTTATTTGGAAGATGTCGTGCGTGCTACTTGGGTCCCTTACATATGATTTCAATCCATCAAGCGTTGCACGAATAATAAGTCTAATAAACTTCGCTGGAAAGTACAGGAATCGACTGTGATGGAGGTTATGTTTTTGGGGTTTTCGGCTTTCAGTCTCTAGGGATCATAAACGGATTTCCGTTCTACACCTGACGTTTCGTGACCGAAACGTCAGGTGTAGAACGGAAATCCGTTTATGATCCCTAGAGACTGAAAGCCGAAAACCCCAAAAACATAACTTCGCTGGAAAGCCATGTTTTTCTTTGTTCGTTTTCCTTCTCTGATTCGTACGCTGCTTTGAATTCTACAAACAGATGATGAGTCTGTAAGTTGTACTCCCGGAATTTATCTAGGATTTGAGGCAGGGTAAACATTTGATCCATCGTTGATCGACCCTCTCGCAAAACCATCTAGGCATTCGCCGACAAAGAACTCCTCATACGGTCTCAATATGTTGAACAGAATTCCAGACATCATTTTGTACGCCGAATTATTATTATTATTATTATTATTATTATTATTATCTTTATTAACGAGATTTGCAGTCCGAGGCTGAAAACGCCGAATTAAGGAATGTTCTTCCCTCGATAATTGGCGCACTCCAGTCGATGCCCTTTCTTGTACAAAAGGCAAATGAGGCCATCCAACGAACTAGTAGGCATTTGTTCTACCTCCCATATCCTCGAAATTATTCGGTGAAGGAGTTCTTGCAGCTGATCACTTTCGTGTTTGAGAAGTAAGGCCGGGAGCTCGTCCTTCCCAGCAGCCTAGTTGTTCTTCAGTCCATTGATAGCTTTCTTTACCTCATTTAGCGTTGGAGGTTCCACCGCCTGTTCATCGTCATCGATTTGGATTCTGCTACCAGATGTTCTTCTGTAATTTCCGTTTAACAATGACTCGAAGTACTTTTTCCACCTGGCGGCCAACATTGTTTTATCCGTCAGCAAGTTTCCTGATAAGTAAACAGAATGGCTAGGATGATGCTAGGTTTCTGATGCATGGCCAAATATCAGTACGATTGATAATATGATTGATTGCGCCTTCGTTAATTCTCTGTGAAGGGCATGATTGCGGGACCATTAAAACTTAACTTATTCTTTCTGATGTCTTTGATGGAACAAAAACGTAATTGTATCGAAATCGGAACATTATTGCCCCTCAATGATAATTGAGATATGCACTACACTGGACAAATCTTGAAATTCACAGAAATGAAGACTGTAAATATCACTGTTTGAGGGGATCGAATATCATAGTGGTACCTACATTTCAATTATGAAAAAAAAATGAACAAAATCGCTCAAAAATCATCAACAGCACCTACTTATTTTTAAAATCTGTTTGGGTATCAGTATTATGAAAATGCCCTCACAATATCATACTCAACCACGCTCGTGCTAACAACGTGATGCAACCCTTCCAGGACCTTCAAGCGCTCTCTCATCATAAGGTTCTGATCAGTTTCGGCTATCACCTGCCACGTAGGCCTAGCGGCCAACAAAAGCGTGCCGACTCGGGTGTTTTTATTTACACACCCCATTAGATGTCATCGGCACCTGTTAGGTTATGCCTACCTGCGATAAACGCTGCTGTTGCTGCAAAGGGAGTGGAGTGTGGGTAAAGCGCAATCTGCAACGGCACGACAGATCGATTTGTTAAGATAAACGCCAGACAGCTTAGCATGAAGGTATGCTTGGCGTGTCATGTTGTCATCGTCACCTCTCGCACGCTCTCACCACCCCAACCACCTACTCTAACACTCCGCGCCTAATGGACTACGAGAGAGACACATTAGTTTTGTACTGCATCTTAATTATCCGCTTCCTCCTACTGCCTCGCCCAGTTGCCATCCGAGAAGTTCGTATTTGCCACGTACCATGTAGTTCTTGGCGAGCAAAGCCCTTGGACGCGTTGCTGTTGGTTGACATGAAAACAATCCAACTCAAGGTTCATTGGTTCTAGTACCTGTAGGTAAGCTCTGCGCCGTTTGTTGTTTCTTGACACGGTGCTCCCCCAGAGTGTTATTTACCGGAAAAAAATCTTCATAAAATCAGTGCTCACCAGACGTTTTCTATGGCTCAGCTGCATGTCAGGGCAAAATTAAAAAATTAAAAAAAAAACAAATTATAGGACCCGCTATGGAGATACGGGTGAATCCTGAAAAGGATTCGATCAGAAACATGAGAAGGATTCGCACAGAATCCTGAAAAAGATTTTCTCAGAATCCTGAAAAGGATTCGCTCCGAATTCTGAAAAGGATTCGCTCAGAATTCTGAGAAAGATTCGCTCGGAATCATGAGAAGGATTCGCTCAGAATTCTGAGAACGATTTGCGCAGAATCTTGAGATGGATTCGCCTAGAATCCTGAGAAGGATTCGCTCGGCATCTTGAGAAGGATTCGCCTAGAATCCTGAAAGGAATCGCTCAGAATTTTGAAAAAGTTTTGCCCAGAATCCTAACTAAATCCTGAGAAGGAGCCTCCAAAAATCCTAAGTAGGATTCTTTCATATATTGTTCAGTGTTCTAAGCAAAATTCTTTTTGTAAATATTGAGCAAAGTTTTGAGCAGCATCCTTCAACTTTAGGATCAAGATCAAAACGGGTTCCATCATTATTATTTTTTTTATTTTGCGTAGACATGCAGTTTAGTCATAGAAAACGACAAATGGTGATTTTTCTGATAATAACGGACTGGGAAACACCGTGTCTCACGGTGCGCCCCGTGCGTCTGTAACAACCAAACCAAAGTGGATCCCTGATGTCGTACATAATGAGCACCTTCCCAAGTGAGCACTTCTTCAGCCGCGTCGTCGTTGTTGTTGTTTATAGTGCAAACATATTTACATGGAGCAGCATGGCAGTTTTATTAACGAGCTGCAAGAGCTGGACGTTAGTGTTTTATGTTCACTTTTCCAATTTGCCCATTACTCCCCACACGATGCGAACCGATGATGGCGGTGGAAACGTAAATAGCGAGGTGTGAACGTCCATTGCGTAGAGGTGGCCAGGCCATTGGCGGGCCATTAAATTGACGGCATTCGGGTAACCTGAAGCATAAATAATTCTCAAACGAAAAGGCAGCGAGCGCGGTGAACTTTCCGTGCCATGTCGCAATAAAGCTGACCACGTTGTCACCTCCAGTGTAACATAATCATCATCATAGTTATTATAACCATTATCGTGTATACGGTGGAAATTGGCTTCGAGACTTGTTTTTCCGCTTCCACATGACTGGATCTTAGGATTTGCAGACTGCGGCGGCGTGAGACGAAGGTTTGCTGCAAATGTGCGACTAGTTAAATTTATCTTCACACATATCAGATTACCACTTGGAGAGATGGAAGCAGGTTTGGAGTCCTGTCATGTTGCCGTAAAGCGAATGTTTGCATATGATAAATTGTTTCTGCAAGCTACGTTGAAGTTGATCAGGCGTCGTCGGACTAGATGTGCAGGAATGTAATAAAGCAAATCATAATCGGTGCACGAACAAGCTGGGTAGGGTTCAAGGAGCGATCAATGGTCCTCCATGAGTTGCTTCAGATGCAATTAAGATAAATGGGTTGTTAAAATGAAATTAAGACGAGCGTTATCTCAAGATGATACACTTGAATGTGCAATGCAATGTTAATTCGAGTAGCTATAACGAATGAAGAATTGATAAACTGTGTAATCGTAGACAGTACAGACAAGTTGATGATGACTGGATCTTATAGAAATAGTTTTTTAGCTGTTGCATCTTCTATGATACCAATTTTCATCAACAGGTATAAAATTTTAGTCAGGTCAATAACTATAAACCCCTTATGTCGGTTTGCCGAATTCTGTTCCCTCGAACGTCAGTTCCCCGAATGTCAATTCCTCGAACATCGTTTCACAGAACGTCAGTGCTCCGAATGCTAATTACCCGATTATCCAGTTTCCTCGAATAGCTCATTGCCCCGAAATTGTGTTGTCACTTATACCTAATTGTCATAACTTTATACAATTCAAGGGATAGAACGAACGATGACTGGTTCATATGCACACTTCTTCGTTCGAATAGATGTTTAGTCGAGGATGATCAATCATCTTCTTCTGATTGCTTATCGTTCTTTATAACGGGTGTTCAGTAAAAATTACGGCGAAGTAGGCCCGTCATTGAAATTTGTACGCGTCGTTGATGATTGTTGCTAATTCATCTCACGATTTCGAATCAAAGAAAATTACGGCGAAGTAGGCCCGTCATTGAAATTTGTACGCGTCGTTGATGATTGTTGCTAATTCATCTCACGATTTCGAATCAAAGAAAATCAGTCAGTTTTGCACTAACACAGCTGAAAAAGTATCAGCATACTTTATGCATGTTAGAGCGTACAGTGATACTTGTTAAAGTCAATATAAAATATAAAGACTGAGTTTTATCACTTTGAAATACAATTTGAAAAGTCATCATTGCCAAAACAAATGACGGGCTACTTAGCCTTAAAACGATTTCAATGCCTCTCTGTGATTTAAGTAAAGAGCGCAATTTGATTTCCCTCCAAGAGAATTGCTCCCTAAAAATGGGTGGCATATTCCTTTTCGCTCGAGTGCTATCAGTTAAATCGTAGATGGAGTTGAAACAGCAAGCACTGCACGAGCGTGTTGTACGGTTTTACGAAACGCATGGTCATAGTGGAAAAAAGTTTACAGTAGATAGGTTTCGAGACGTGCCCGTGAGTACAGTTTACCGGATCCTGGCATCCCTGACCGTGGAGCGGAAGGCCGGTAACGGCCGTTCAATGAAGATAATGATGAAGAAGAAAAAGGAAGCGTTGAAAAAGCTGTTCGACAACAAGAACGGAACGAGTGCCACGTAAACCGAAAATATCACTGCTCCCATACCTTGATTTACCGAACCTTCAAGATGAAGGGCAGCATCTGTCGGAAGAAGACTCAGTCCCCCGACCCAGACAACCAGAATGAACATATAACGAAATCACCTTTTGCGTTATGCGATGCTTGTATGTGCAAAGATTCCGTATGAGATGTCGTCAAAAGGCTTTATGCGTACAAAAGTGGAGGCGATATATGTGCATAATTTATATGATGAAAATTGACATACATTCCGAGTGTGCAGATTTTATTACGAATTATTCTGTAACCTTATACGACTTGGTTTATAATAACAAAATTGATTTTACAGCTGCTACGGATTAATTCTACTTCCTTTGAACGTTTATACGGAACGAAACAAAATGCACTGATGAACTCATAAAATAGCGTTCTATGCGAGGAAATTCATCAATTAAACGATTTCATTCACCATGTTGTGCGGGTGTGATGTAATTCACACAAGTAAATGACTTTTTACGTAAATTTTTATGCGACTTCTGGTTGTCTGGGGAGTACGCGTACGAACAGTTAGTGACCTTGAAATCGCAGTGCCGGTGGATGACGAAGAACTACCGCGGAACGAAGCTCGTGCTGGACAAAGAAAGTTACTTTCCGCTCTCGAAGACCCACATTCCAGAAAATGACAGCTACTATTCTAACGCCAAGTCGATCACACCCAAAAGTCAAAAAAATAAGTTTACAGACTCCTTCACGGATATTTTTTTTTTATTTCTTTAGTATTGAATAACAATTACCCATTTTATTTAAATCGATGTACATTTGAATTTTTCACATCACTGACCCTTTTAAAATTTTTAAATTTCGAGAATGCAGTTTCTGTTCTACACCATGACCAACTCTTTCTCAACTTGGCTTATTCCAAAGAACATACCATATTCTTTGTTTTGAAGATGTTTCGAACCGTTTTTACCATATAGAGCTTTTTCAAAAAATTGGTAAATAGTGACCGAAAAGCCAGTTTCCTCGAAAAATAAATCAGTTCCAAAAATCAAATAAATAAGGATGCATATCAGTGTGCGGTTCATTTACCATCCTAAAATGGATGAAGATATGACAATTATGAAAGCCAAGCACTTTTCGGGGAAATGGGTGATTCGAGAAAACGGGGAATGCAAGAAACTGGCACTCGGAGAACTGACGTGCGTGGAAAAGTAGCACAACCCATCCAATGATGTCGATTTTCATCGAATTGTTCATACTGTTTGACAAAATATGGCCCAATGAATGTTTGTACTGAATTGACTTTTTCAAAACAAATGTGAAGAAAAATGTCAAAAAGTTATCTAATATTTCTATACCGACATAAAAGATGGCGCACTCTGTACAATCATGAGCTCCCAAATAGATTCAGAAACCAACAAAAGCTTGCCCACGATTTTTAACATCAAATGGGCACACAAATCATAATATTTCAATAAATTGTGATGTTGCTACGGTTTCATTGATTAAATTGAAGGAATATGCTATTTTAAACAAATTCTGTCAAATGTACCGGAACTATCGATTTTTTGTTTGAGCTTTAGGAGAAATTATGGAAAAATGAACACCGTGCCTTTTACTGAGGACAAACAAATTTCAATGAATTCTTATCACACACGTGCGATTATGAGCATGAATCAAAGTGTTCTTGTTGATACTGAGGTCAGTTGAAGTGAACAAAAACTAAGATTTTATAGAACCAAGTTTGAAAATTAGAACTGACGTACCCAGACAACCAGAAGTCGCATAACAGTTTACGAACAAAGTCGTTTATTTATTCAAATTGCATCACACCCGCACTACATGGTGGATGAAATCGTTTGATTGATGGGTTTCCTCGCATAAAACGTTATTTTCTGAGTTCATATGTACATTTTGTTTCGTTCCATATACTCGTACAAAGTTAGTCGGATCAATCCGTAGCAGCTGTCAAATGAACTTTGTTATCATAAGTTAAGTCGCATAAAAGTACAAATTGATTCGCAATAAAATCGATACACTCGCATTGCATGGTACTTTTCATCATATAAAAATGCACGCATATCGCCTCCACTTTTGTACGTATAAAGTCTTTTCGCACCATCTTATACGAGAAACTTTCCACATATAAGCATCGCATAACGCAAAAGGTGATTCCGTTATACGTACATTCTGGTTGTCTGGATAACCTTTAGCTTTTTTTTGTGGGGGCCTTCCTTAGCCGAGTGGTCTGCAAAGCAAAGTCATGCTGAAGGTATCTGGGTTCGATTCCCGGTCAATCCAGGATCTTTTCGTGATGGAAATTTCTTTGACTTCCTTGGTCATAGAGTATAATCGTACCTGCCACAAGAAATACGAATGCAAAAATGGCAACTTTGGCAAAGAAAGCTCTCAGTTAATAACTTGTGGATGTGCTCATAACAACACTAAGCTGAGAAGCAGGCTCTGTCCCAGTAAGGACGTTAATGCCAAAAAGAAGAAGAATAAGAAGAAGAAGAAGACGCTGTAAATATGCTATGGTATCCGAGCCAGGGTTGGAAAAAATATTGAAATTCACTCTACAGTTGCCAAGCAAAGCAAATCACAGTCAGCGTAGACAGTGAAACTTACGCCCATCGCTGCTGTAGGCAAAACGCCTAAAAAATAGCAAAACATCCGTTGCTAAGGGCAATCCAAAATTACTGTAGAAAAATGTTGTATTTCCCGCATTTAGAGGCTCTAAATTAGAGCCTTCAATGACACTACTGATATGGACCAATGCACGAGTTCATTAATTTGACGTTTGAGCGGTGCCATGTTCACGTAAAAAACACAGCACCGCTCAAACGTCAACGAATGAACGCGTGCATTGGTCCATAGAAAACTCCTGCACCCAACACAGGCTACTTGATGAGATTCATATTTTTGAACTACAGTCGACTCTCCATATCTCGATGTTCTACATCTCGATATCTCTCCCTATGTCGATGATTTCATAAGTCCCTCCAGTCTGCATACATTTTCACTCTCCATATCTCGATATCCTCCTTATCTCGATATCTCCATATCTCGATGTGTTACTGTTGATTTTTCGTTCTCAATTTTCCAAAGATTTTGGATTCAATACAAATTAGGAGCGCAAAATGACGTTTGTTTGTGTATTACTTTCTTGGCAACGGAGTATTTTTCAATCTAGTATTCTTCAAAAATGTGTTCTTTGTCTCGATCTCTCCCTACGTCGATGGTCCCTTCGATATCGAGATGTGGAGAGGCGACTGTACTGTAATGAGAAGAGCCACGCGAATTTCTTGAAATTCAAGCCTACTACAATAACCTTTCCCAACACTGATCCGAACATGCGCTAGATCAAACATGATTTATTCGGATAAATTGGTGTAGGTACCCTGACAACCAGAAGTCGCATAACAATTTACGAACAAAGTCGTTTACTTATACAAATTGCATCACATCCACACTAAATGGTGGATGAAATTGTTTCATCGATGAGTTTTCTCGCATAAAATACAATTTTATGTACATTTTTTTTCGTCCCGTATACTCGTACAAAGTAAATCGGATCAATCCGTAGCAGCTGTCAAATAAATTTTGTTATCATAAATAAAGTCGCATAAGAGTACAGATAGTTCGCAATAAAATCTACACACTCGCATAGCATGCTATTTTACATCATATAAAATATGCATGTATATCGCCTCCAATTTTGTAAGTATAAGGCCTTTTCACGACATCTTATACGTGAAACTTTGCACACATAGATCGCTAAGATCGAGCATATGCACACATAGATCTGCTAAGATCGAGCATATACACTCCCGTGCATAAGTTTGGGTTCACCCCCTAAAAACATACAAAAGTGTTCTGACCATATCTCTGTGATTATTCGTCCAATTGAAACTCTCTAAGCCGCATTCGAAAGACAAAGAGTTACACTTACTTCGTATGTATTTTTTTAAAAACATTTTTTGAATTTTATGTACTAAATTTTTACTTAAAGTTGTGACATTTTTCAAAAAACACACTGTAAACCCATAGCTAATTTCCTCAGCATTGGATCGACCAATATTTTAAAACATGATGTCATTAGAATCGTAATCTTATATTCTTTGAGGAGCACTTACGAGTTTTTTGCTGAACAATCTGAAAACTAGTCAAAATCTATGAAACAGTCATTCAAGGCATCGTGCAAAAGTTTGGGTTCAATTTAACTTACTTGAAAAACAAAAATTCTATGAAATCTCAAACCAATCATGTACGCGCCTTTAAAGCTATGAATTATTAAAATCGGTTGAAAAATTATAGAGATATTGACAAAAATGATTTGCGTTTGGCTCAGGTAACCCAAACTGCATCATACTGAAAAGTGAACCCAAACTTTTGCACGATGACTTGAATGACTGTTTCTTTGATTTTGAGTAGTTTTCAGATTTTTCCGCAAAAATTTCGCGAGTGCACTTCAAAAAATATAAGATTACGATTCTATTGACACCTTGTTGTAAAATTTTGATTGAACCAATGCTGAGGAAATTAGCTATGATTTTTCAGTGTGTTTTTTGAAAAATGTCACAACTTTAAGTAAAAATTTAGTACCCAAAATTCAAAAAATGTTTTCAGAAAAATACATACGAAGTAAGTATAACTCTTTGTCTTTCGAATGCGGCTTAGAGAGTTTCAATTGGACGAATAATCACAGAGATATTGACAGAACACTTTTGTATGTTTTTGAGGGGTGAACCCAAACTTATGCACGGGAGTGTATGATGATTTATGCTCCAAAACATTATGTGAAAGAATTTTCGTCTTTCACATTGATGCAGCTGTAACAATTGCTAATCACATTCCCTGCATTCAATCCATACCAAGCAAATCAATGCCACTATCATAAACGACATCTTTTGAATTCCTACCCAATTCCAAATAAAACCAAACGGTCTATACTCGCACAACCCGCAGGCTTAGAGGCATCAATCATGGTCAACTCCACCGCGCAAACCTCTGAACGACTCCGACGGCAAACGATGACGAAGCCCAACCAACAACATTCAGCGGAGCAAACAGGTTGATTCGGCTCTGACAAGCTCTGCATGAGGAGACTCTAGCGAACGAGGTGACGAAGCTAGACCAAGTGTCTGCGCGCTGCTATTTATGCTAACTAGCGTTTTCCATACCACGACGACAACGCGCGGCAGCGATACTCTAAGCTGAGCAACCACGAAGCAAAAGAGGGAGTGGAACATTAAAAATCGTTAATTTGATTAGCATAATATTTTAATTTTTACGAGTTGCACGTCGTGGGGACAACCGCGCGCCGGCGACCGCAGCATCCCGTCGTCTCTTGGGCTTTGCTTTGAGTGACTTGTCGTGGTTGACGACAGGGAGAGGGGAAAGCCGCGCACTCAACAATTATCGGAATGTTTTCTCCCGCACCGCTATGGGCCAGAAGTAGAAATTTTTCTACAAGAGTCGCTTTTGCTTAATCTTTTCAACGTTTCGGAGTGTATTTTGCCTTCTTCAAGGATTTAGAGGCTGCTTGAAAAATACTGAAATATAGGCAAAAACTTCGTAAAGTTGAGTGTTTTGGCTGCTTAAAGACTGAGGTTTGCAATCCGACAAATGAAATTTCTCGACATCCCCGGTATTTCCCGAGATTCCTAAAGTTCCCGGGAAGTTCTTTTCCATTAAAGTTTTTTCTTTCTAATTATAAATAATCAATCCCAATTGTATTCAAAATGCTCAAATCTCTCTAAAATAGACTTTCTATGTATATTTGAGTTTGTATTACTTTAAGATTGATTTTTGTTCATCATCAATGTTCTTAGAAAAGGTCGCTAAATTTAGATTTCTAGCCCATTGTACCGCGCGCGCACGCCGCGATCCATTCAATCAGGGAGAGGATTGTGCTGTGCTGTTTGTCCGGTGCTGTTGTTGTTGTTGTCTGTTGTGAATGAAAACAAGTTTGTGGCCCTTTTCTTGTGAATGGGGGGATTATGATGGGGCACTGATGTTCAATGACACCTTCCGATCGGATCCGATTCGATTCGGTTTCAGCATCAATCTCCGCGAGTGTGTTGGGGTTGGAGAGAGGGCAAGGGCGAAGGACGCACAAAACGTGTCAGTCCGCGGTGTCCGATCGTTTGTTCGGTGGTTTTCGCTGTTTAGCTCTCAAGAGGGTCATTCGATTACAAAACGAGGCTATTCAAATGATTATTCCATTCTTTCCCATCTCTTTCATTTGCAGAGCACGACAAGCACCTGGAAAGCATTGAACTGCCAGACGGAAGCCCGATCGGTAACGGAGAACATCACGGCCGGAGGAGCCGAAGAAGCACGGCACACATTGCGAACAACGAGTACACCATCGAGGTGCTGGTGGCGGTGGACAAGAAGATGCAGGAATACCACAAGGATACGCTCAAGTCGTACGTGCTGACGCTGATGTCGATCGTAAGTGTTAATTTGATATGTGGTTGGTAATTTCCGATTGGTTGCTTTGGGCTGGGAATACCGTTGATCAACGCCAGCAGTTTTGAGTATCGAAGTATTAATAATGTTATTACGATGAGTAACTCATCCATTTTTAAGAATCTATGTTCTCATTTACACCATGTACTCAAAAGTAGTACTGAGTACTGAGTGAAAAAAAAACTGTCACCGCTCAGCAAATACATAACAGATTCAAATTATTTTTGTCAGTATACTCGTACACATATCTAGTTTCTAAAAGTGGTTAAAGGATCTCGGGAATGTTCCTGTGGCCGTAGTTATTCCGGTGACTCACTGAGTCAGGTCATGTGAAGAGGGTTCTGTGCTTCTGTGCCCCTGGATGTAGGCGAATTTGAAGTTACGGAAAATTTTGAAATGTGGCCACTATTTCAAGAACTTTTAAGGAAAACGCATCAGCGTAAATATTTTGAGAAACGATTGAATTGGATAACCAAGTGTCCTGCATTTGATTGATCCTACAAATGAAAATTGTCTGGTCCCTGGGACGCCTCAAATTTATGATGCAGTGGTCAGTTTGTATTCTAACATCTGCGTGAAGCTAATCGGAACGCATTTTAGTGAACTATTATGTTTGATCTCTACTTTTAGATAATTTAAACAAATCTCTAGCCGTCTCTTCAGGGCATTAGGTCCGAGTGGCCAAATCCAGGACATTTTTAACGGTGCAAAAGTATTCATTGATAATGTTGAATATCAGATCATATCGATGAGGGTTTTAGTATTTTTGCTTTCACTCTATACTCTATCACTCGTATGAGCAAAACTGTTGTTATTCAGGAATTTCCTTCGATATCTTTACAAGAATTTCTCAGGGATATCTTCCAGAACTTCGAAGAAATCTTTCTTTAGAAATGCTAAGAGTATCTAGGAATTGCATTAGAAGATCCTTTATAAAATTCAATCAGAAATATGTAACAATTTGAAAATGGAATTCACTCTAGAACTGAAATAATTGTAAACAAGACGCTAACTAGCTATTTCAATACCTAAAAAATAATGCGCTCTCGGGCTAGGCATTGGAAATAAATAGAAAGCGTTGTATTTGGATGGGCATCTAAATCTTCCGAAAGAGGGGCACTTTGCGAAAAAGGACCACGTGATTATTGAGCTGAAATCGAATTCAAGTTAACTTCTGGGTCCATGAGTCCTCTCATGACGTAGGAGTAACGCGCCCTAACTAGAGATCAGGGAGTCGTGAGTTTGATTCTCACTGAGAAGACGTGTAACTTTTTCGCAAAACTTCACATCAATTTGTCCATTTAATCCAATTGCAAAGTATATGTAATGTTTAGCTTTTCGGTAGTTGTTATAGCACGTCTAGTTTTTGAGATATTGGCTGTTAAAAATGCAGAATTTGTAGATTTCAAGTCAACTTGCATGCAAGTCTAATAGCTTGTATGACAAATTATTTGATAATTTGCCACATAATTCATGTGTTAAAGAATACTTATCAACATGAATCATAATTTTTTCGACGCTCAAAAGTTATTCTTCAATGATTTAGAAAAGAATTGTATTTTGCCGTATAAAAGAAGCAACGAATTTTGTATGGAGACAGCAAGCATGTTCAATCCATGACAGCGATTTTATTTATTCGTGCATTTGAAGTCAAATTATATCCTAGTTAAAGTCCTATTTTGCATGCATGTGAACAACAATAAAACCTGTGTTTTATACAACTTTGGTCACCTGTAGCTTTAACTGTGACCTGTTGGAATATTTCTGAGAACGGCATCAGATTCAGCAAACCCAAATTGACTAGAGACACATAATATGATCCGTGTCTCAAGCAAAATGTTATTTGTTTACGCTGTGTAATCATCTATAGCGAAAATCGATTGAAAGAAATCGTTCACTAGGCTGCGTTACTGAAAGCGAGATATGACATATTTTGAAGGTATTACAACTGGAGTTCGCTGGTTGGAACACGACTAACGCATCTGGAGAGCAAATCGTTGCAAAACGCACTTATAAATGCGAGTTTGTTTTATATATGGAGACTTCAATGAGACGGTGCTCAGACGTCAGTTTGACATTTACTCGTGACACTCGAGTGCTTTTAGTTGATTTTTTTTTCTGTCAGGGAACTTCCAACCATAAAGTCATTCAATGTGTTGGAGCCCCAACGAGCGAACTTCCACTGCATATTGAAAAAATATAGAAACATACAGAATGTAAATTCGTAAATCTTTCATGTGTGAGTTTTTGCATAATTTAGTGCAATAACTCACACATGAAAGATTTACGAAAAGTACTTGTTTAGGTCTATTTTAAGAATTTGAAACTGAGCATGTAAGGCAAAATGTGCTGTACATAGAACATCCTAAGATCTAATTTTGCTAGATTTATTTTACGTAAAAAAACTACAATTGCGAGTTTGATCTAGTTCTAGAAAATGATAGTACTAAGAATAACTAATTATTTCATTATCTATACCAGGGGGTTTCAGCGTAGTAAGCTCGCGGAGCACTTATTGCGTAACCATTGGAATCCGAATTTTTCACATGCCTAAATCGATTCCATAATTCTGAAGTAAGATTTATGTTTTTCATTTGTTTATTCATTTTAATTCATTAAATGCTGCTAATTATTTCTTGTATAAGAAATATGCTTTCCTTGATCAATCTTTCCACCGGCATCTTCATTTTTTAATCACAAATATTTTCAAATCGCGATAACATCTATAATTTGTATCTTTTTTCACAAGTTATCACAAATATTTCCTTGCTTTGTAATCGGTGTCAATTCTGATCATTGGTCACCGGACTAAGGAAATAATACGCATCAAAGAATTATTTAAGAAGGTCCCCAAAGAATTTCTGAATATCTCCGGAATCAGATGACCAATGATTAAAATCGAAACAGATTATAAGTGTTTTAAGGACTGGATGAAAATGTTGTGCAACAATCCGGAAAACTAATTGAGTGAATTCAGCATCCTAATGAAATTATTTGTTGGATTTCCGCCAAATATTCCAAATTCGATGATTGCATATGACATTTTTCTTGCAATTTAGATTTTTTTCGATTTTTTTTTTGTTTTAGATCGGTAAACCAAGGAGATTTTGTAGCGATAAATCCCTAATTATGAGGAAGACTCTTGAAATTCTATGTTTCAGCATCTACTATGACATCGACAATGATTAATTGGAATCTCCCCTCAAATTTACAAGAGTATGAACAGTGGGTTAAATGAAAACTTTATCGATTAGTCACAGCCAACGAATTACTAATCGATTGAATATACAGCGTGAACAGTCTTTATCATAGTTCTTTTAAAAATTCTAGATGTGGCTCGGTTTGGCACTCATTTTTCACATAATGTTGGAATATTTTCAAGAAAAGCGTTAAAAGTGTCACGGAGCACCTGTCAAGACTTCGCACCAAGTGCTCCGGGGAGGACGATCTGAAAACCGCTGATCTATAACTGTTGTATGTCATCATGAGGAATGAAGAAGAGTGATAGAGTTAATAGATTGCTAAAAAGAGACTTACAATTATAAGAAATCTGGGATTAATCCAATGCCTTCGTACTTCACCATTAGACCATCAGCAAATTTGTCTCGAAATTCGTTTAAAAATAAAATGAATTTATGTTTTTTTTTTAAATAAATACTGAAGTTTTTTTTTTCAAGAATTCATAAGTGATTTTTGGTGGAAATATTCACAATGTTAAGATAGGCTCTTACTTTGAAGGAAATAAATATTTGAAGAAGTCGGTGAAGTAATTCCAAATGGATTCTGAACATCCTGGTGGAAATTGCACTTGAGTTTTCTGAAACGATTCCTGTTGTGCAATGAAGAAAAATCTAGCGAATATTTTGATAAAATTTATGAAGAAATTTCTTGCAAATCTTATAATCTTATAACAAAATTAAGCTTTTCTATTATATATTTTATTAAAAAAAAATTTCAAAGTAGTTCAACTGAAATTTTCTGGAATGTTCGATGTATTTATGGACTTTCGCCCTAAATCACAAAGTATCTTCTAGAAATTCAAAGGGTATTCTGTAGTGATTCGAAAAAAGAGGTTTCAAGCGGACTTTTCAATACAATAACTGGCAACGTACCGATAATTCCCAACTCACTGATGGCTATTATGTAATATTTTGACAAATTATCTAAAATACTTTCTGGTAAAGTAATCTCAAGTGATTTCTAAAGAAATATGTAAAATAACTTATGAACTTACCTCTGAAATAAATGTTTACTACTCATGAAAATCTTTAGAAGAATTTTTTGCATAATTTCAAAAGCTTGCATTCAAATAAATTTGAGTATTTTTAATGGAATTTGTGGCATAGTGGAAAATGCTTTTATAATAGAAAACAATCCTAAATTTTTGTGTCCGGCCATTTGACCGAATTAATTTTGGCCAAACGTCACTAGACCGAATGCGGTCTGGACGAAAAGGCCTTTTGGCCGATTTCCGTTTAGCCGATTGTCGTTCGGCCGAATTACGAACAGGCTTCTTCCTTGCTCTTGACTTAGCCTCTTTCTCCGCCTTATAATGATCAACTACAAAAGAGGAGCGATTGTACCCTCACACACAAACTGAGCGTACGTACTCTGCGGGAGGAAGAGTTTACACGTTTGTGTTTGCTTATTTTCATTCCCACAGTGGTAAGTGGTTGTTTTGACATCCTCAGCGCAAGGAGAAGATTTTTGTTCCTGTCTGGGTGAGAGCATTTTTTACCATTTCTCAGTACGGGGAAGAGCATTTCCAGACAGCTCTTTGTTCCCTCTTTGCAACTCTATGTCCAAACGAACAAAGAGGAAAGCGAAATTACGCTCTTGCGTTGACAGACAATCCAATCTCAGTTCACCCCAAAAGCAATGATAATGTGTTTGCCGAGTTTTTTTTCTTTTTCCGAGTTTCGCAGTAAGCAAGAGCTGTCAAATCGAAGATGTGCATTTTGGCTAGATTCTACATTTCTCTCTACTCTCTCAGCCACGGATTCTTCAAATGAACATCGAACGCTGACTCACAATTGTTGTGAGCGTACGAGTTTGCCCCATCTACCAGATCGAGATGAGCAAAATAAAGCCTGACTGCGAACTAAAAATTCATTCACATTACTACAACACTGGTGTGTTGGACATAACGTTTATATTACATTATGCCGTCTGATCGACTATTTATTTTGTAGATGTCATGTTTGTCCCTTAATTAGAGCTATATATAGATAAAATATCAAGAAAGATAAAATCGACTTGTTAATTTAGGACGGAGCTGTGAATTCCACACATCGTGTCGAGACTCTCGACTAATGGCTGGTTCGTTTCTAGAATACCAACGGTGTGCTAAAGTGGACTTTTGAAAATTTTCATCAGATTTTTTTCTTTTGTTGAACAAAGGCTTTTCTTTCGAGTTTTACTGGTTTCATTACTATTGGAAAATATTCATATTCAAAATTTACTTCTTGTAAATCATTGGTAGCTCTTGATAGTTATACTGCTACAACGATTATTTTGTATTACATTTGCTTGAACTTTCATAAAAGATTTTTCCTTTTTTTGATCATGGGCATAAACATCTTCCAAAACTTACTTTTTTCATATATTTTTGGCATTTAAGCTTATAATACGTTCAATCTTCAGTCTTCAGTCTTCTTCAAAACACACATGTTTCTATTAAATTTCTGTCTTCAAATTGCATACTGGCGTAATATATAATAACATTTTCATCCGAGAATTTGCCTACCTGCATAAAATGGCTGTTTTACAATTTATTCACTTTCAGCGCTTGTTATTTTTTCAACTGCTAGTCACTAAGTGCTGGTAATTTGTATTTCATTGAGGGATCATAATATTTTTTAGAATAAGCTGTAGTATGCAATATAGCCTCGAAACTCATTAGTCTGGGGCTAAACTGCCCATAAAGGCATAACTGTTCCATATGGAAAAAGTATGAGAAAAAAACGCTCAAAGTTTGAATTTCGCTTTCTCATACAAATGTTCATAATTTTCTAATACATTTTTGCATACCATACCATATTTGTTGAGTACAACCACACAGCATACTTATTTTACTAATATTGATCAACAAAAGATAAGCTTGGACGTAATTCAAGTTTTACAGGTGCTATTGGGGGTTGAAGATCATATAGTAATGCCTTATTTTTCAATAGGGGACTACACAAACTTCATATTTTTCCGCAACATTTTCAACCAAAGCGTGTATATTTGTATATGCATAGTTGAGTATATATTGAAACATGAATGTTTTTACGTCGCAAAAAAAAAGTTGGTTCGAAATTCAATATAAAAAAGTTATGCTTTTATGGGCAGTAAAGCATGTGGTCATTTTTTTATTTTAAGTTTACGTGGTCCTTTATCGAAACAAAAATTTAAAAATTTGTGTAGACCGTGGTGTTTAGTTAGACTCCTTCTCCCTCCATTAATAGTCAAGTGGTTTATGGATGGCTTAAAACTATTTTTGGCCAAACGGCATTCGGCCAATTGACCCTTTCGGTCAAATGGCGTTTGGTCGACTGGCATTCGGCCAAACGACCCGGAAGCGCAGCATTCTTCTGTAGAATTTATTGATTGCATTTGTGGTGGAAAATCTTATGAGATATAAGTGTGGTGCTTGAAACACCTTTGGTAAAATACACAGAAACTCTAAATAAATTACCATAATTCAGGATATTATTTAAAACATTTCTCGATTACTTTTTCAAATCGACGTAAGTAACTTCCATACGGTTTTGAGAAAATTAATTCAGAAGTAGCACAACCTGTCTTCTAAAACTGTTTTAAAATGAATCACCTTTTTAACATTTTTTGTAGACTTTCGTCTGCGGAACACGTAGAATCGATAAAATAAAAAAGTTTGTATACTTTTTTTACTAGAGTCTATTTGAATAAGTTTTCGAGAATTCTTCTATAAGTATTCGCATGAGCAGAGCATGAACATTGATGACCGTACAATTCGTATTTGCTACTCCGTGATTGACAAGAATCATCAAAATTGTAACGGAAACCAACAGATGTAGCTTGGGAGTAGCATACCATCTTCAATGTACATTTTCGAGGACTCTGAAATTAGTAATGTCAATAACGGCGCTAGCCACGTCCCTCCGGCATCGGGGAAGGGAAGGAATGTTAGTGTAACATCCATTGTTACTAGAGACCGAGTATACCTCTTCAAAAATGTTCATGGATGCCACGGGAAGCAGTTTTGTTAGTGGGAGGGCTTCAAAGCTACATGATCAGGATTGATCTTGGTTATTACAGACATGAAACGAGCTCACCAGTAATCCATCCTCGACTGAACAGCTACAATCGCAGCGTCAACACGTATAAGCATGAATATAAAATAACTCCGATGGCACGCGAATGAAGTGCTAACTGAAAAAAAAAATCACTCCGAGCGCGCGAAAAACTAATCGGACAGCATGAGCCTTCACAAAGCACTCTAAACATTTCTTCTACAAGTATTCTCCCAGAAAATAAATATTGCATGAATGTCAATATAAATCTCCCTAGGATGTCTTCAAAAATGTTATTAAAAGAAAACAGCAAACCCAGAGCTTTTGGAGATGATATGCGTGCATATTGTATATGATGAAAAATGGTATAGTGGTTGGGCAAAAGTTCAACTTTAGTGCAAGGCTGGTAGCAATCAGAGGCCAAAAGAATAGTGACTTTAGTGACCAAAATGATCAAAATAGTGACAAAATAGTGACCGAGAAGTGGCCTTAAAGTGACTTCAAAACCAGAAGTATTAGTCATAGAATAAACCAGAAACGAAAATACGTTCTATATTGATATTCACGAATGCACATATTGGGTAAATTTAGAATGTAAAGAACAGCAGTACCGTAATTTCGGGTGAAATTGATCATTTTTCACTGTTTTTTTGGTATGCTTTCGAAAATTTTGTCAATACCAAACAACTAAGTGCAGGAAAACAAGTACGACGGTGAACCTCATTGGCTCATGCACCGAAATTTTCTAACAAATGTGATGTTAGTGCCGAAAATCAGCTCTAAAATTAAAAATCGGGGAATCCCTTTTCGGGGTGAAATTGATCACTTGTCAATGTGATTATTGTTAGTTATGAAATTAACTTTTTGCAATTTGTCATCGTAATAGGCTGTTTTTCATCACGCCAATCTGTCATAAAACGGCCTACTTTCCTGCACTGAAGTATGCAGTGCGGGAATAGTCATTACGCAACTGAAATCAGTGCTGTAATGATTCATTACGCAACTGTTTTGAGTTGCATAATGAATCATTACACAACAATTTTTCAGAAATTGTAAAATAATGGTGAGTGCATTCCGATATAATTTCTGATGCTCCCAAGTGGATTTCTCTACTCTGTAGCATAAAATCAAATTTTTCAACAAAACGAGCAAATTGATAAGAGTTTTGATAGTAAAATCTGTTTTGGAGATATATTTTTAGCATCCTCACAAACTGGGGCGGGCGATGTGAACAGGATCAATCGTGTCGCGCGTCGCTCGCGTGGCATGATTTATTAGTTGCGCGGTTCGCGAAGCAGGTTAGTAGTGTTTGATCCTTAGCTCGCGTCAAATAATTTATCATGGTCTAATCGCTTAGCAAAGTGAATCCTGTGACCCAACGATCCTCCCCATTAACAAACATCCCTCCCAGTAACCTTTGTGGAGATGCAGAGGTAAACACGGTCTCCAAATAGCAAAGGTTACACACTAACATTCCTTCCTCCAATCCCATTTGACTGCAAGGACGTGGCCGGCGCCGTTATTGACCCTGTATAAATAGAAGCACTGAATTATGCACACTGAAGATGATTATGGCCAATCCCAGTCGAACTTCTAGTTGATTCTTTATGCATTTTCACTGACTTTGGTCAATCACGGAATAGCAACCATTGATATGTGTAGTCAGTCTAAGCTAAGCTAAGCTAAGCTATATTTTTAGCATCCTCACAAACTTTCAGGTTAACACCATGTCCAAATCCAAGGTACAATTTGTGGCAGAATTTCTGTAAAATTAAAACCCTTTCTTCTAAGTAAAAACTTATAACACAAAAATCTACAATTAAACTGTACGTTACAATAAATGAATTTCTGAAAACAATTATATCGTAAAACTCGTGAGGTTACAGGATTCATATGTTCTACGACCCTGAAAATGATCAATTTTGCACCCCCGCTAATTTGGACGGTACCTCATGCAAACCATTTGAACTTAAATACTTAAAACCGTGTTACTGTTTAGCCTTCTGGCTGTTTTGTTTTGATTCAGCGTTTCGTTTCACAACGCTCCATTTGACTTCATTGCATTCCATAAGCTAAATGACTGTTTAATCATTTTTTTTTCTGAATGAATCGGAGGTCAAATTAAAAAGTGATCAGATTAAAAGCGGTCAAATCAATTGGGGTATCTAGTACTTAAATTGTAAACAAACAGTAAACGATTGAAACCGCATATGTGTTGTTAAAATTTATTAACAGTATATTTAACGTTAGGGAATCGCCACTGATATCACTATAAACAGTTTAAATTCACTTTCTTCAGGAGGAAATCTCCAGAGAAATTCCTGGGGAAATCCTCAGATAAATTTTCTGAATAAATCCCCGAAGCAATTTGTAGAAGAATTCCTGGACAAAATCTCCGGTGGAATTGCTATTGGAATGCCTCTGAGAAACTTCTGGAGAAAATTTCCGAAGGATTTCTTAGAAACAAATGAAACAAATTCTTAGAATTCCTGGTGGAAATCCTTAAGGGATTTTCTGAAGGAATAACCTGAAAGAATTTCTGGACGAAATCTACGAATTTTTGATAGAAATACCCGAAGAGATTCCTGGAGGAAACTCCCGAAGGTATTGCTGCAGGAAATCCGCGGATGAATTCTTGAAAGAAGTCCCCGTAGAAAATCAAAGGGGAAACTACTGGTGGGAATACATGGATTAGTTCCTGGTGGAAATTTTGTTAGACACATCGGAACAACTTCGCTAGAATTTCTGGAAGAGCTCCTGGAGGACTCTGTTGGAGAACTTCGTTGAGAAATCTTTAAATGTATTCACGTAGAAATTCTTGGATTCCCCGGAAAAATAGCCTGATGTTCGCTTTTCTTTTTAAATCACTCAACATTTGCACCCTCACCTCCTAGACTACAAAGCAATTTCAGGGACAACAATCCGAACTGGTAAACAAACATATGTCAAACCAGATTTGGAACAGCTCAAATTTTGGTTCAAATCCGACCAAAAATATACCAGGCTGCTAGCCTGTTCCAAAATAAATATAAAAAATGAAAATTGGTATAAAATAAAATTGAAACTTCATTTGCAACATCGGTTCAAGCTCCATTTTTTACTATGGTCCAAAAATTTGGACCAAACCTGTGATATAAATTTTCTTAACAAAATTTTGCCATTTTTTATGGGAAATGTTTACGAAATATTCACCTATTCCAGAAAGCTAGCCAGGATTCCCTATTTTTCTTGACGCTTGCATTTCTCAATCACACTATATTTTTCTTTATATATTGAAAAATATTCATTTTTTTATGGAGTTTGAAAAGCTCAACCAGGGTAAATTAAATGTTCAGCAGATCACGAAAATAGTGATTTTAGTGACCATTTTTCCGAAAAAAGTGACATTATTGACTTTATGTTGGAAATTGTGACTTTTAAGTGACCAGGTCGAAAAAAGTGACCAAGTCACTAAAAAGTGATTTGCTACCAGCCCTGTTAGTGGAATAATCAATATTTCCAGAAAACTATTAGAGTTGAAATGAAATAGATACCAGGCAGTAAACAAATTGGCAACAATTTTGCTAAATAAACTAGGGCCGAGATATTTACCCTCTTTTAGATAGGGGAAGATGGTTCAAACTGCTAACTTAAGCTAAATCTCATTTTACATGGATATAACATATAACATGGATATAATATATAGAAACTTATAACGTAACGCAATAGTACAATATTTTCTATGGCCGAATGGAATATTTTTCCTGAAAAACTGTTTGTTCGGCGTAAAATATTGATAATTAGGAAGCATTCAAAAACAGTACTTGTTCAAAATGCCAAATGGACGGCACAGAACGAATCAAAACCAAAATATTGGGGTAGAATGCACAGTTAGATTGTCATCATACTGTAGGGATGCTCTAATGTTTAGAATTTTTCGATATTTGAGCTGATGTGATAGAAAGAAAAAGTCGATTTATCCGAATATATTGGCATAGAAAATAAACTTAATTCCAAATTTAGCAATTCAAGATTACGACCTTCGGTTTGGAGAAATCATTGAAAACCAGTGCAATATAAGTATTTTCGGAACGGGCACGACGAGGGGATGACGGAAATCGATGTCAGACGCCATTTTGAAATCTAAGATGGCGACCAGAATATCAGGACATCCCTATCGTGTTCTTTCCTCAGCTTTGACCGAATCCGCATCGAGCTCAAGATGGCTGATTTTGTTGAGTCACTGATTATTTATTTATTGATTTCGATGCAGAAAACGGTTGAAACCGATCCAAAGTGTTGAATTTTCACTAATTAGAGCAATATGTTGTAGTGTATGAATATATTTGAGCAATGTTATGGCACTTGCTAGTGTAAAAAGCTTTTTTAGAAATCTGTGTTTGATACGGATTCACGCAAAGCTACCAATTTCTATAATAATTCTTTGTTAAGGAAATGAAAGTGACCAGAGTACTATGAATGATAATATACTACCAACGGAGTGATTTTAAGCATTTCCTACCCGGTAAGTACTATGAGTATTATAAATTTCATTGAAAAGTGAACTGGGCCATTTTACCCCATTAGAGCATTTAAGGCCACTTGGCTCTATAACTGCTTTCAAATTGATTGTCTTGAACGAGCCTTTCCCAGACGGTGGGACAAGAGTTCAATTCTAGTTTGGGGCAAAAATTCGCTGGCTGAAACACAAAATATCGATTCCCTCATGACAGGCATAATTTATACCTCCTATTTTCAATGTGTTTTGCCTACAGCAGCGATAGGCGTGAGTTTCACTGGCTTCGCTGACTGTGATTTTCTACGCTTGCCTACTGTAGTGTGAATCTCAGAACTTGTCCCAACTCTGACTATGACATTTATTATATTAGTTTTTAATTGAGCTACAAATCTTAAAAAAAAGCTCTTGTCCCTTTCCAACTTTCGCCCCACTTACTTTACAATGCGAGTGCATAGATTTTATTGCGAATTATTCTGTAACCTAATGACACTTCAATTATGATAACGAACAATATTTCACAACTGCTATGGATTGACTTGATTTTTTTTTTGTACATGTTTACGAGACGAAACGAAATATACGATTGAACTAGAAAAGTAGCGTCTTTTGCGAGGAAACTCGTCATTCAAACGATGGCATCCATCATGACGGTGATGCGGGTGTAATGCAACTTGTATAATTAAATGACTTTAAGTCAATCCTTATGCGACTTCTGTTAGTCTGCGAACTTAGGAAATTTATCCATCTGCGAGTTATTCTCTGTGTGGCTTTCAATTACCCGTCTGAAAACCTTATTATGGCATAATTTCTATAAACTGATATTAACATTCAGTTGTTTGTTAGGCATTCAGTCTTGTAAATTCGAAGAAAAAACACTATTTTCCAAAAATGCCGAAAAAAAGTTGTTCACTATCTTCTCTTCTTCGCTTTGTGTGTTAGTCTAAAATACTTCCACAGTTCTGAACCGAGAGCAAAAATGAGGTGATATTTCTTACAAGATCCTTGAGAGATTTCTCGGGAGTAACATAGAGAAATTCTGACAGAATCATTAGTAAATTGCTGGCAATAATATTAGAAGCTGTCATTTCTAGGAAAATTCTAAACGTTCTTCATGAAACTTTCTGGTGGATTTCTGACGAAAGAATTTTGACAAGACTCTTATCAAATTAATCAAAATGCTACTGTGAGAAATCTATCGGCGGAGTTCAGAACAAAATCGAAAGATTTCTAGTAGTAACTTCTTGGTATTGATCTAAAGCCAAACTATCTTGTGAATATGATTAGATAAATTTCTTGGAATAGTAGACTTCTAGATCTATTTCTTGAGATGAATATACTACGGTGCCAGACCATAAATTTTATATATCTGCAAAACCTATCACTCGTTTATGCTGGAAAATCAATCGATAAGTTACAGCGTGCTATTCGGTTCTATAAATTTATACTCTTGATAACTTGCGTCAGGGTCCGATGCATCTTCAATTTTTTTGTAGCAGCATACAAGAGTTCTTTCTCGTACTCAAGTGGTTTAAACTCCAATCGAGCAATGTCATAGCAAGATGCAGCTCCACGTCTCAGTTTTGAACCGTTACGCAACAGTTGTCATTCATCAATGGAGCTGCGGAATATGTGTCAAGTTAATAAATTAACCCACCTAAGCCATTAATCAATCGGTTCCCTCTCGATTCGTTCTGCACCAACGCACAAAAAACAAAGATCAGCTGATCCGTCAACCACCTTCATATGTCCAACAAAACCAGCATCTTTTAAACGGGTTCCATTCGTTCAACTCACTCTACTAGAAAAAAAACCTACTACCAACTCCTTCCTTGCCTCCGGCATCCGAATACAATCAATCAATTTTCATGTAAATGAATTTGTTTAGCAACACCACGTTACCCACTCGTGGTTGGAAATCCTCCTACGGCCACAAAAAAAAAATACAACTGCAACGAGGAGTACAAATCTCGACACCATCATCAGCAGAAACAAAACAGGAAAATTCAATTATTCACGCAATTATTACCCTCTCTGGAACCCCATTTGTAGCAGCAGACCCAACGGCGCTCGACGGTACTTGACCGCAGAAGCTACCCTTATCCGAACCAGAAGGGTTGAACAGCCACTTCAGGAGCGCACTTGTTGCAGTCCATCTCCTTCACTGATTAATCGCTCTCACTTGAGCGTGTAAAAATTATCTTGATCCAATTGAAGGAGCGCTACTGCCTTGAAGTGTTGTTGCAATGCCATACATACTTACAATCTGTATTGAGGAGGCGGTAGCGCGTCATAATTCATCTCCCTCGCAGGGGAAAAACGTCGAACCAACCACGGCACTCTCCGACGGTTAGTACACTGAAGCTTCCATTTACGTAATGGGTCGGGCAGAATTCTCGCCTTCGAAGTTGAAAGTGAATTTTCATACAATTTAGTCAATTTTCAATATAATTTCATATAATGAGCCAAGTTAGCTCAACGATAAGGTCGATATGGGTGATTTGAATAACTCCTTTAAGGTGAAGATGCATCGAAGCCAAACCTCGAATTTTCAAGAGCACAAATCTAGAGAACCTGACAACTGTTGGTGCTGAAAATCTAATCGATCGGTCACCACCAGCGAGTGACCAGTGAGTAGCATTTTCAGCACAAACGGTTGTCTGGTTCTCTAGATTTGTGCTCTTGAAAATTCAATGTTTGGCTTCGATGCATCTTCACGTTAAGTAAAGGTCTACAGATCTACAAGGATAACAAGTAATCTTTTCGAGGTTTTTGATCAAGGTCGATATCCGATACAAGTTTATTTAAATATGTTCCACAAAGTTTTTTGTTCAAAGACAGTTTAAGATTATCCAAGATCTGTTTAAATAATTTGTCTTCAGATCTTATAAAAAAAAAGAAAAATATTCATTGGACTTCATGAATAACCTGAATGAGTAGTTGAAATCAAAACAAGGTAGGTCCTGTTTGTATGAGTCTTGAGAATGAATATGAGATTTTCGTTTTTGCCTGTTGATCCGAAAAACTGTACTCAATCGATTCCTTGGATAACCTTGAGCAATGCAAAACAATGTCAAATGCTAAACTATATAGATTAAGTATGTTTATCCGAATCTGCTTGAATATAATCCTCACTCCTAAATTTCTGAGTGATCTTTTGTTACGCCTGTATGTCCAAGGGAGCTTTTGGATAACCTTAAACAATCTTTGAACTCGAATGCATACAAATTATATATGAACGTAATATTAAGTAAATGGAATTCACGCAAATGCAGATTTCAGTGTAACCGTTATGGTGCTACTAACTGCCCTCTGCCACGTATCGGAATCTGTCGATCGATGGTACCATAAATCTCAACGGCCTTTCCAGACCTGGCCTGGCCTCGTTCCGCTTTAGGACCGCCGCGCAACTTTGACACACGTTTGCTTCCCGCCAATAGATTCCACACTTGCCTTATTATTCCGACGCTATTTTAGGACCCGTAAGCTCTGCGAGCTCTAATAATTCTCATTTTTCTCCCTTTCGCCCAACAGGTTTCCAGCATTTACGCCGATGCCAGCATTGGAAATTCAATTAAGATAGCAGTGGTGCATATCTTGTACCTCCACCAGGACTTGGCCGCACACAGCACGCTGGATCTGAACGGCAGCAAAGGTAGGACTGGGATGTCGGTGATCAACCGAGAAGAACGAGGAGACCGGGGTTAGATCGAATGCCATTATTCAATCCATATTTATTGTTATCTGGAACCAAATTTGTTATGTTTCTCCGCTGGGAGCGATTGTCACGACACGTGTGGTGCTTGTGCCACTTGGGCTGGCAGATTTCTGGGAATGTTGTTGGACAGTAAGATTGATGCATTTATTGGATGCTGAATTGTAGATAGGCCCTGTAATGCCTCTATCAGGGTCACGATTTGTGACACCCAACAATGTTTGAAACAACTCTCTGAATAAGCTGTTCGATATATTGTGATACTCACACATTGTTTGTACAGAGAAAGGCTAAAGATGTACTCTGAATGAAACTTCTACATTTATCCTACATTCATTGATTCTTTATAAGTTTATCTGCATTGATCGATTTCTCCTCATCGTGTCTATCTTTACATTGCTGCAGAAACCTGATTCTTTTTTTCGTAACATATTTTGTGTTGTAATATGAAGAATCATTACATAGTGCTTCATGAACAAGAAACATTAGAAATTTCTTCATTTGGCAAAGTTTTTAGTAAATGAGAGTATCGATAAAGAGAAATCGATCATATCAGATAAGCCCTTATGAAGGAATAGTGTCGAACTAATATATGCCATCCATTAACTACCGTTTTGCTTCGAAATCCGGACACTTAAGCACTTTGGAGCATTTAACAGTGGATTTATTCATAAATTTGGAGCCTATTGAATATGGTTTTCAGATTTTTATCGAAATAAATATGTTTTTCACATATTAGTTGATTAAAAAAAGCTTTAAATTTGGACAAAATCCCTAAAAATATTGAAATTGGGAGATGTGTTATGCTTCGAAATCCGGACACTTTTGCTTCGAATTCCGGACACTTGAGTTTTGTCATTAAACATCATTCGAAACATAATATTTGTGAAAAATTACATGTAAATAAAGCATCTTAAATGATATTCTTTTTTGGAAGTTATATCTCCATTTGTTTTGCATTATATGAATATCTAGAAAATACCTCAAAAAACTTCGTAAGTTAATCTGAAGTTCTTAATCATTTTAATTTTTCCGTAGACTCTCATAGTCTTATGTATGTTATTTTAAAATTTTGTAGTCAGGTTATTCTTTATTAATTACCATAATATTCACAATTGTGCTGAAGTTACCTATGATGTGTGATAAATTAATGTACCCGTTATTGGAAATTTAATACGCATCAGCAATCTATTTTTCGGTAGTTTAATCTCCAAATGAAATCTAAACTTTATGGAGAACATAGAAGAGTTCAATTTAAAAAAATGACAGGTATCAAGAATGCCATCACCTGGTATTTGTACTGTTGATATCTATGTAGGACTGAAATAAGTGATGTTATTGTTAAGAGAGATCCTATTCTCAGCAGATAAATAAAACCATTGAATTTTCAGAGAGGTAATCCGTTTATCATATTCACTTTTAATAACCAATGAGTGATTGTGGCTTGACATTTGAGTGATTTACTTAAAATAGTATGTAGTTTACACTCAAATATGATGCTTTTGTGTGGTATGTACAATTGACTCACAATAAGTCTGCACTGGAGCACATATATCGTACTATTTCAGTGTATAATTTGACTTTTCTTTCAATGTGGATTCGAAAATTGGAGTATCACTTTGCAGTTCAACACGTTTGAAAGATTAATATTTACTTCGCAATTTCTCAAATAAAACAATCAAAACTAGAACTGGTTTCATCGTCGTTACTATGCTTTAAAAACTGAGTTTCTCATCTAATTTGTAGAACAATGATTGAGTCCTTGGTCGAATTCTATAAGCCAGGTACATGTTTATTATTCTATTTATTGTTAAAATACATTATCATATCACTTTCATCATATAAATGCGCTTTGTAGTCTTTCACAGTTCATCTTCACGTTAGAAATCGCGTTTAAAACAATCTTCATTCCTTAACCATGTATAGAACTTATCTATATACAGTTATACAGTTCAATGACGTGTCTTCGAATAGTTGTTCTTCACGATTAAGTACTTTCACGTCGTTCGAAACCACCAGACAAAGGGAAATATAACAGATTTCTATAATAAACATATCATTAGTAAACGGTGGTATCCAAATCTTGTTTATTTTTACTTACCAGAAGTTTTAAACATGAGCGTTCGGCATTTGAAACATATCATAATTTTGCCTCGAAATCCGGACACCTGCAATTTATATTAAAAACACATACTTTTTCAATTTTCAAAAACTTTCCACTACATTTCTTACTTACTCGAATACAATTTCACCTATAAAAAAAAAAACTTAAAACAACATGTATAAGCTTTTATACTTTGAATAATAAAGATGAATAAATTCAACTGAATTTTAACCAACTGGCTAAGCATTGAAAAAACAAGTCCCTACGATGACAAGCGATTATGTTTTTCATGTTTTACTGGTTATTTTCACCACCTACTACGATGTCAATACATTTAAAATGTTTAATTTTAATGTATTATTTGATGGGTAACCAACATTTACATTTAATTTAATTTTTAACATCAGAAAAGGCTTAAATTGTTCAGAGTGTCCGGCTTTCGAAGCGTCCGGGAATTCGATGCAAAACGGTACGTAAGGGTTTATGGGGGAAGGTGGGTCAGAGATTTCTTACGCGTCATACAATTTATTTTTAATTTTCATACAAAAAATCTTACCATGGGGGAAAGGGGGTTGACAAATCCCGAAAATTGTTTTTCGTAACAAAATAAAAAATAATAACTATGTAAACATTTGGGCAGTTCAAAATTTAAAAAAGTTTGAAAATTCAATCTCTCATATCTTCTATACCATCCTTATGATGAAACTGGTTTTCTGTGAAATTGTTAGCTTTTTCGGTGGAGATTTGAAGGTGGTCAAAAGACGATGTAGATTTATATGTTAATTACTATGCAGAAATTGAAAAAAAAAAGTTTAAAACACATTAGTTTTTACATTACAGTACTCCAGACCAGGATAAAGGAAGTTGCTGCAGAGAGCAATTAAATGCGACGGATGGGAAAAGAGATATTCATGAATTTGTTTGCTATATACAGTATTGGACAAAACATTTGCAACTTTTTCGATTTTCGATACAAAATGACCAACTTTGGTAAGCTATATCTCAGTTATTTATAGACCGATTTGAATGAAATTTTGACAGAAAATCAGACATAACTTGAATTTTAACATATATTTTTGAGAAATTTTCCCAATCACAAGTTCAAAAGCAGTAACGGTTTGACTGAAGCCAGTTTTTTGACGATTTTTTATAAAATAAATAACTAAACATATTGAAGGAATAGCTTCATGGTATCTCCAGCAAAGTTGTAGATTTTAACGAGGTGAACAAGTTTACTGAAGACAGCTTTTGTGTAGGGCTATCAGATTTTAAGATAAATAGTTTTGAATTTTTCGTCGAAAATCACACTTTAAATAAACCGTTATATTTTATAAACCCGTGATTGGAAAAATCACTCAAAAATATATGTTAAAATTCATGTTATATCTGATGTTCTGTGAAAATTTCATTCAAATCGGACGATGAATAACTGAGATCTAGCTTACCAAAGTTGGTCATTTTGTATGGAAAATCGAAAAAGTTGCAAATGTTTTGTCCAATACTGTATATATATATAAAAAAAACTTTAAAAAGATTAGTTTCTTCAACAACTTTCTTCATTAAAGTTTGAAAAATGAGTTTCTGTTAAGGAATGATAATTCTGTAATTATATTACATTGATTGGATTGGCACATTTCTTAATGGTAATTACCATATAAGCCTACAACGTCTTTGAGGGGGCCCACTGATAAATATGAAAACTTCACGTGACACTATTTTAGTCGTATGGATGATGAGGAAAATATAGAAAATTCGACAATCGAACTTTATTGAATTTTGAACCGCCCTGTTGTATGTTTTATTTTTAAACTAAAGTCGTCTCGATATTTATAACTCGATGAATTTTTCGGTCCAATCAAATTTCCGTACAATATGCTCTCCATAAGTCGATATTTCTATAACACGATATCTCCACTGGTCAATGTCACATGAGAGGTAAATTTCTCTCCATAACTCGATATCTATATAAAAATCCTTCTTATTCAGGAAAATTTGAACTAATTCTTGTTTGGAGGTGAATAAATACTTGCAAGTTGTAATGAAAGTTGAAAAACATTAAAATAAAAATATTGTTTGTTAGTAAAAATTATATGATTTTTCGATAATTTTGAGAAAAAGTTTCCCAATAATAGATTATAAAATACCGTTTTGATTCATATTACGGACACTTAAGGCCTCAATGAAGTATAACCCATCAGGAAGCATATAAAATAAATCAATCTCTATGATTCCTTTTTAACTTTCGAATGGTGGGTGAAAATTTTGTTTCTGATACATGAATGATTTTAAATAAATAGAAATGTGTGGACTTTTCACGATTCTTATTCCGGACGCTTCCTAACTTTTGCCCCATATTCCGGACACTTTGATTCAAATTCCGGACAGCTCATGAAAATCATAAAAAGACAAGTCAAATCATTATTTAAAATTGGCAAGCCTCTAAAGAGGCGTCTAAGGCAGATGAGTATTATAAATTTTCATAGATATCTATAGAAAATTTTGGTTAAAATGAACCTCGAAAGTGTGAACTTTTGAACATCAAAAATTGAAACATTTCATGTGAAATGTTTCCCATACAAAGTAGAGTGTCCGGAATTAGAAGCTGTCCGTAATATGAATCAAAACGGTACTACCAACAAAATAATATTACTTTCGTAAAGAAGTGATCATAAAAGTATTGGAAACATAGAATTTTTTTCCTTTGGTTTTAGATTTGTGTCTGTCGGTATATTCTATAACTCGATAATCCTATAAGTCGAAGGTCCCTTGAAAATCGAGCTATGGAGAGTCGACTGTAAATTGTAAACAATATAAAGAATGCCTTAACGTATGCTTTGACCAATAATGCACCTTTAGGGGCTATGCAAATATCGATATTATCGGGTCAATTTTATCGATATCTCTCAACCAAATTTTAATAAAGCTATTGTCGGTTTGATAATCAGAACAACATTTACTAATTACATTATTCTTAATATAGACTAATGATCCTCTCACACCACTGGTATACTTCTCACTCTGTACCTTAGGCGCCGTTCACAAATTACGTAACGCTCGAAGGGGAGGGAGGGGTAGGCTCAAGCGTTACAAGTCATACAAAATATTGAAAATTTTCATACGAAAAGCGTTACGGAGGGGAGGTCAAAAACTTCCAATTTTAGCGTTACGTAATAAATGGATGCTGCCTTATTCGAAAATAAAGCTTCAGAGTTTTTCGATTCAAAGTTACTGATTTACAGAAATAATATTATTTCGTTCAGTATGTTGTGAGTCTCGCACTATCAAAGTTACCCTTATTATCAAAAATATCCCGTGTTGCTACCCTAGCCGCACTACGTGAGATTTTTTTGTACCGTTTTTGACTCATATTCCGAACACTTAAGGCCAACAGTGACATTAAATGCATCTGATAGGCATGAATTAGCAGATATTTGTGAAAATTTAAATTTCTTCGCAAAACTTAACTGTTAGCTGTTGGGTGTGCCGATAATAAAGTTTAATTAAATAATTTTAGTATTGTTTCTACGTGAAAGTATGTAACAATATTTTGATTCAAATGCTGAACACTGTATTCATTCTGTCTCATATTCCGAACACCTGGATTCAAATTCCGAACAGCACGATTAAATCGTATTCAAATGAATGATTTCACAAATAAGTTTATTTGAGCTAGTTTGGGGTCAGTAACCCAAACTAGAGAATCATTACAAATTCCAAAGTATTAAATAGATTGAAAGACATTAAAATTGAAATCCAAATGTCTAAAATTTCCTGACAATTTGATGACATATTTCAGCGAAACATTTCAACCAAGTCGCCATACAAAATCGAGTGTTCGGAATATGAGTCTGTTCGGAAATTGAAACAAAGCGGTATTTGTCGTTCAGACAGGCTAACACCAGGTTTGGTCCATCTCGCCAACATTTTTTTTTTTCCTCACTGCGTTTATTGTGCTACCTAGAGTGCCTGTAAACAAGAGTGACGTCATGTTCCAGTTTTGACAGGTTTCCTGCTCGATTAAAACGCGGATTCTTATGGAAACGACAGTTCGCCGCAGTTTTGACATTGACGTCACTTTTATTTAAATCCACTCTGGTGCTACCTAGCGATCCTTTATAAGAAAGATTATGTAGCTGTCTTGTAAATACTCAACAATCCCAAATTGGGGAACTGTCAGCCATCTTATAACACTGGGGAAGAATCACTCGGAATGCGGCTTACTTCACCGGAGTTCTAACACTAAAGGACTTGAAGCGATTGGAAGACTGACGGCCACCGCCACATCATGCACACACTAATATTACGATCATAGCATACGTATGCATAGGCATATTCACATGACGTTCCAAAACAGCTGATCGGGAAGCTCTTTGATAGTTCTTCTATGAAAATGACAGCCTACTGTATGCACCGGTCCTCCACCGATGTAAACAAATGCATAGACGGACCTGTTACATGAAAAGGCCTATTACCGTCTCAGCTGTCAGCCAGTAAGGGTAAAGGTATTAAACATACGCATGTAAGGGGAAAGGTATTGATCATACACACCCCATATGTCATTTCTGTCAAAGCTGGCGTTTCTTTCAAAGTGTAAGCCAATCGAGCAGTGAGAGCTGTCAAACAAACATGCGCTATGTTTGTGTTGAACTTTTCTTGAGAAGTATTTTAACCCGCCTGACATTATTTCAGTAAAAGTTGTTTTGCATAGAGCAAAATATATGAAATATTTTCCTTTTTTGAATTTTTGTCAATGCGATGTTTAATTATTGATTTTTTTTTCCGCTGTTCATTAGTTTAGAAATGTAGCTCAAAGATCTATAACGATCTATAATCTACACTTTTTATCAAACATAAATTCATGTTCGTGGTACAATATTAATCTCTACGCCGAGCAAACTCAGCACTTCTAGTCTGTTGCCAAATCATTCCAATTTACTTCGGCGTATCTCTCATATAAAGGATCACTAGTGCTACCGAGCACAGTACTACCCAACTAACATTTATTGCAAATGTAAATATTCTCTAAGCCCTCTTTATACGGCTTGATACTGAGTGAAGGCGCTGTACATACAGACGAAAGCTTCTATGCGATCCTTTTACCAACAAATCTGGCAAATCTACTCAGCTATTTTTAAGCTGTGTTGGCAACTTTTATTCATACCGATCATTGCTCTATCTCGACAGTTATAAGACAAGTAGCTGTGTAACATCTTCGGAAGGCGCTTTCTCAACCTTTTCGCAACTGTTGAATAATTTTTATACAGCTTTCCTGTATTATCGGATTAAATATTATTTCCGGCAGCTTTCGGAATTGATATCATAAGTATCTGAATTTAATGTTCCCAACGTTACTCAATTAAAGTACCTACCACCGCTTAGAATCGAACTCACGATCTCTGCATCCACAAGTCTCGACGCTGTCCTTGCTGCCACCACAGTATATATCGAAGGCAAAGAAAACACACCGTTTTGTTCTACATCGAAAACGGTGCATATAATATTGCATAATGATGTTATAAGATGTTATAGCCACGCTTACACCACTTCATCAGACTGTAAAAGGGCGTGGAACGTCAAACGCAATGTTTACATCCTATAAGCTCATCTCAACGCCACAAGTTGTGGTTCTACAACTTACTGCTGTATGTTCGCTGTATAATTGACGACAAAGCGCTTCTTAATTGTATATTGAGCAGCATAACAAATCATATTGTATAGAAGCAGCAGGATTAATGATGGGGACTTTTATATCACATTATTATCACATTAAGCGATAACTGACGAAATTTATTCAGCTAAGATTTGTAGCTACAAAATGTTTGCGTTACAGCTGTATAAACGCTAATCGTTCTATTTTTGACAGACTTCATTTTGTGCTGCATTCGCTGCTTCAATTCAACTGTTATACAGCACAAAGCAAATAATCTTGGCTTATAGCGCTAAAATTGTTAGTTGGGTAGACGAGTTTTTCCGTGTTTCTGGCAGCTCGGACGATTCAGCTCATTGGGCCCAGAGCCAACCAGCGTACTCCGTCGTCTCACCAGGTCTCATTCTTAATCAAACTAGCAAGTGATAAGTTGCAATCGTCCTTCGATAGAAAGTTGTACCTGTGAAGAACATTAATAAAGTTAATGTACAGTAAAGTTCAAAGTGTAAAGTTAATCAAGTTTGGAATAAAGTTAGTCGTATGTGCAAGGTCTGCCTAGTGCTTGATTCAATTATTCTGCTATTTGCTGAATTCTTTGTGCCATCGTAGTATTTTTCTATCAAAACACAACAATGAAAACATTCAGATGGTTCTTTGTACTGACTTGAGCGTCCCGCTGACGGGAACAAACAATTTTGCCAGACATGTTATCTATTCAAATGAACACACCTCGAAAAGCGACTGATTTGAAGCTGCCGGACAGATTCGCCTTCACTTTTCATAGAGGTCCCCAAGCAAACTGCCACGAACACCAACGCACAATCAATCTTACACAAGTCGATTTCCTCAGAATGAAAATGTATCGATGTTTGTTTGACGTTATTGAGCTTTCGGTCAACAGCAGGCCAACAAGGAAGTGGTTGTTTTGCAGCAATTATGTTTATATTTGGATTCTCACAGCAAACAAAAGCAATGTTGTGACAGTTCTCACAGCAAACAAAGACAATTTTGTCAACATTGCACTACTACGCAGGCAACTGGATTGGTCTATGGGAAAGCTGCCGAAGAGGATGAAGCTGCCGACAATAGTCACACTGACAAGAGATATTCGAAGTGTTGTAAAAACATTTCAAAAAAGCTTTCAACAAGTCTGCCGGTGTGAATCGATTGAGCAGCGCATTAAGGTGAAGATGAATCGAAGCCAAACTTCATATTTCCAGCTAGTCATCAATCGATTAGGTTTTCGGCGTAAATCGACGTTTGGTTCTCCAGATTTCTGCTATTGAAAATTTTAGGTTTGGCTTCGATTCATCTTCACCTTAATATAAACAGACAAACACGTAATTTGTCTGCTGATATCCAAGAAAATTACAAAAGACTACCGGGATGGTTTGACCACATTTAATCTGAACACTTTTTAACGATTCATACCGACAGACTTGATAAAAGCTTTTTGGAAACGTTTTTACAGCGTTTCGAACTTCTCTGGTCAGTGTGACTATTGACGGCAGCCTCATTCTCTTCGACAGCCTCATTCTCTTCGGCATCCTCATTCTCTTCGGCAGCTTTCCCATAAAAATTGCAGTCGAATCTGTTCAGCAAGTAGAAACATTAACCTAAGAATGCTAATGTCGCTACTGTTCGTGTGACCAACATCTAGTTTGCCACGCTCTGACAGCTTAAGTATGACACTTATAGTCAAATCAATTCTGTTGACCAAAATAAAACATTCTCTCCTACATTGCACTACACAAACAATCAAAAACTTTCATGAAAAATTGTAATATAATAATTCTGTTTTGAGAACCAGTGCCACTTCTACTACTTATATTTCTATTGTTCAGCAGTTCCAAATTAATCGCATTTTGAGACGTATTCATCTGAATTGATGACATCAAATTACCCAATTTTCACCAAGCACCAATTTTCGATCTAGTACTAATTTTCGACCCATTCATACAATTTCAGCCTACTTTGTATGGAAATCCGGAAATTGGCACAGATTATTTGTGGATCGAAAATTAGTGTTTTTCCCCGAGCAGGCATTGCAGAATATGTTCTTAATTGGGTGATATTCAAAACTGAAAAGGCAATAGATGGCCCGTTTTCAGTGGTAGTAAAAACGAAATCCTGAAGCAAAGAAAGCACCATGAAAGATGAACTTAAAACAAAAAGTTATCTATTGACATTACACTTAATTTCTAATCACCATTATATCGATCCAGATTCCCAATTGCTAGTAATTTAAGTTTTTCATTATTTTCCATACGTTTTGACAGCTTTCGAATATCATTCTTCCAGGCGAAAATTGCGAAATTTGAGAATCCAGCGTAGCGCGATCAGTGAGTGAAATACAAACATCAGTGTCGCCGCTCGGCGGCCAGTGAAAGAAACTGAATGTTCGAAAAGTTGTTGTCTGTACTTTTTGCCGCTGGCGCCAACTGTTAGCGGTTATGAACTAAATAAACAGTCGTTACCTTATTGATTTGAAGCACGATAAAAGTCAGCGAAGAAAAACATCCCATTTGTAGGACTCTTCACAAAAACTATTCTCTCACTTTCACTCTTACATGAAATTTGTAAACAACAAAGCAAAAATCCCAAAATAAGTCAAAATCCCATTCAAAATCAAAACAGTGCAGAGCCCTGTAGCGGTCCATGATCGGCAATGTATCGCAATGAATTCAATTAGTATTGAAACTAACGATGAAAATCCATAATAATCTGATAATATTTTTACGTATCCTTCAACTTGCTTTAATTTCATCATTCAACTATAATTTTTAATCTAGTATACCCTGTCAAAATATATAAAAATAAAAACAAATTCGCAACTTCAGCTTGGCACTTTTTCTTCGTTGTGCAAGTTTTAGCTGTGTATTTTTGAACTGACTTATCGGCATTGGGTCATTCGCGAAAGTGTGGATAAATGTTAGTTTTTCTACTTGTTCTGTTCAGAATAGTGAATGTGATGATAGATTTTGAAGTTTAATGAGTGAAAGTGGTGGTTTATTGTTTTACTTATTTGTTTCAAAGTCTAATTTGCTGCTGAAAAGGAATCGCTAAAGAAATTGTAGAAACTTTCTACAGCGGCTCCCGTTTGCATTGTTGTTGAAATCTTGTTTTTATTCAATAACACGAAAGAGCATGTTACTGCAACTAGTTTAGCAATTTTTTACGCTCAAATAACGGCTGTATCATGTTTAAACTTTAATTTAAAAATTGGTCCATAAATGAACCTTGACACTTTTGGTCATGTTTGACGTTCGCTTAGTCGACAAAAACACCACAGGGGTTTTAGTTTTAACTCTGGGGTTGTTCCTACACGGTAAAAAATCAGCACGTTCGATTGAATAGATTGATCACTTGACTCAATTCAAAACACCAATCACCATGATTTGAAGAGTTTCAACTTTGGATTTGCTCTACTGTCTCTAGAACTAGACTCTGAAGTGAAAAGTCGTTGATTTTGAACATCATGTCTTTTGTATGAGAGCAATCATTGACAGCTCGTTGTAGAAAGTGATTGAGGTCAATTCAATTCCTTTCAACAGATGCGAGTTGGTGTCGAGGTAAGACACTAGACTTGCACTCCGAAGGTTGGTGGTTCAAATCTGGGTCAGGCGGAAATGTTTGTTTTAACTTTTTTTTATTTCAAATCAAAACATGCAACGTTGTATTCAAGTGCTGTTACCTTGATTTTGTCAAGATTCAACAGTAGTGCAAATCCAAGTGCAGAACTATTGATAGCATGGTGCTTATTTTTTACCGTGTATCTGACATTTCGGAAGGGACACTGAAATCAAAATATACCCAAAATTTGAGTTTGAGCCAAGGGGTGTGACAAAATCTAAAGAAACACGAAAAAATGTTTTTTGTACTTAAACCAACAGAAAATATTAAATAATTGAGTAAACATGTGTTTTTGACCTAAACTTAATCGTTTGACACTAAAATTAGGACAGGGCTTTAGGACCCTATTGACATTTCTTTCCAACTGCGTACTGCGATAATAATAAAAGTTTACGCGTACATTCTTACGAGTTGTACATTTATCCAACGAGGCATGTCGAGTGCTGTAAAAATCGAGTTTTGCAACGAGTTGTGTATAAAGTTTTTTGCAATTTTGTAGAAGACCACTTGAAGGTATCAGATATCATATCGAGATTAATATTTTTATTATCATTGTTTGTCAATTTCTGAAAATTGTTGTGTATGATTCATTACGACATTCAAAACAGTTGCATAATGTAGATTCGTTGGGTAATATTCATTTCAGTTGCGTAACGGCATCAAATCACACGTCTTCAATTCATTGTCCGGATTTAAACCACTTGGCTCTATTTCAAGACAGACTCTTTTTATTACTTTAAACTATGTTTACAGCATAGTTTGAAAGCAATTTAGTGTCAATAAACTCTTACACTATTACTTAACATTGCTAGCTGAATAACAGTTTATTCATCTGAAAAAAAGCTGTATAAAAAGAATTCTAGCTGAAAAATCTGTTATTCAGCAAGCAATGTTACTTGGGTTGATCCATTTACTTATTAAATAGCAAAATTTTATTTCCATATCGTTGTATACATGTTCTGGATGCATTCAGAAGTTCGACTGGAGCAACTTTTGTGTTTTCAACATTCAAATGATCAACAATGTTCAAAATAGAAGGTAAGAATTTAAATAGCATAGTGTGAAAATAGGAGGTGTGAAAATAGAGCTGGAACATTTGGTGCCTTTTAAGCGTTCGAATATTGATGCAGCACGCTATCGCAAGTTGTAACAAGTTTGATAAAAAAAAAAAAGAGCAACGAACGAGAACCACAAAGAAAGAGCGATGATAATATTCATTTTTCTTGTTTGTTCACCATTGAGGGGGATATTTTATTTTACTGGTATGAAAAACAATCCCCAAACATCCATAGTGTTCTCCATGTTTAGATCTTGTTTACAGGATTTTTGTCATGCACTGCTGTCTATCCTCCGATCCAATCAGAGCTGTAGCAGTATACGATAGGCAGACTCTCACAATGTTGTGCTAATCATGATTGTTATAGGAGCAATAAGTGAAAGATTATCTCAGTTTTCTCAGGATTCAATTTTTGCTCTATAGCCATCTAATTAGCAACCAAGAGTAAAATTTAGAACTAAGGCATTGAACTTGGCGGGCTTATCGCCGAAATATATTGTATTTGGTACAAAAACTATATCATGGAATTCTATGTCTTACGACACCGTTATTTCCACAGAGCAACAAATGATCGTTTGTGGTCGTGTCCATCCACAGGCAGTTTTAATTTAGATGTACTAAGTTCGAATCACGAATCATAATGGTAAATGCTACAATGATTTATTACTCAGCACAATAAATGTAGTTCAAATTAAAAGCCATCAAACCAAGTCAATTTCGGATCCCCTCGGGCAACCCAAACCGAATTTACGTCAATTATGACACTTGAGCACTCCCTCGGCTACCGCTCAATCAACGAACCGTACCGTAGCTGGGATAATTGAAATTTTATTGTTCCCTAACTACCGTAAAAACGATCGCTATCTTAACTAGCGTCCTACCGAATAAAGCACCGAGGCAACCTTGCTGGTGCGCACTTGCGTCTCCGAACAAAAGATAGCGAAAATATTTCTGCTAGATTTACTACTGCACAACCATTTTTATTGCTACTAGGTACAGACATTTCTGCTTGTTCGTAAGTAGCCACAGTTCGATAGTGTGCAATAACGCGCGCGCTTGCCAAGCAGTAGTCCGTGGGCATTATTTGCGCGGTTGATTTATCTAAATTGCTGCCAGATTGCCGCAGGCCGATGCATATTTTGTCAGATATAGATATTGATTCGCTTCCAGTTTGCCATTCTGCAGCTTGCAAGCTACCCCCGGTTCACCGGTGGTAATTCGAATCTAAATTGATTTTAAATTTACAGCAATTACGCGGTACTTGTGTCCCCTAGTCTTACCCGAACAGAAGAGAATAATACAATTATCACAATAAGAGATAATTTAAAAATATTTAATAATAGAATGTGTTATAAACTATAGCCGTTTTTGTGTTAAAATATCAAGAACACACAACTATAACAGATATAGTTTCATCTAAATTGTATCAAAATGATGTGAAATATAGAAATGTTTGAGGTTATGGCTTTCAACCTTCAATAAAACTCCAACTATATGTATCTGAAAAGCCGGATGTAAGCCAAAATCCGTTTTGTACATATGTTAGCTCTGTTTCACCAATGTTATACTATTGCCTTATATCGATTATTTATACTGATCCTATAATAGCTCTGATATAATTTTTAAGTGCCCTTAGACCAATATTTCGCAAAATATCTAAAGATAATAAACGTTGATAAAGATAACATATGTTGGTATTATTAAGATATTTTTTTCTGTTATGCCTCTCCGATCGGGTAGTCTTCGGATATCATAATCTTGCCAAGAACAAAAACTCGAGAAACACAGTGCTTTCGATTTGTCCGCTGAAGGGTCCGAACGGGACAGCGTGTAAAATTAATTGACTAATTGCTTGACACCGAGAGTGAGTGTGTCTAGACGTTTGGCATAATAGCTTAGAGTTGCGCAGCACTCACTCAGCTAGTTTGTCTATGTCTATCCGTCCTCTCTCGCTTGAAGACTTGAACTCGACTCGGCTTTGATCTTGGCAGAAATTATTATGCATTTGCTCGAAGTGCATGGTACTTCACTCTCAGGAGAAGTTTCGCGGTACTTTTACTATGACAAATATCAAGGAATGTTCACGCAGCTGGGCGACTTGTTTCTATATTTCAAATCTGTTGACACTTTACACCATGGTCTGACGGACCGGCGCTTGTTTTGCTGAAATAGATCGGCGATTCAGCTGACATTGTGATGTCAACACCAGTGTAGCTGAGGGATGGGACTTAGGGACAGGGATTGAATCCTGAGAAAATTGAGAGAATCTCTCACTTATCGCTCGCTGTAACAACCATGATTACCCGAGGAGGAACAAATAACTCCCCAATAACTTATGCATACCATTTTTTGGTATCATACCAAAATTAGGTATTGTTCAGTTGTCAATACCTCAATTTGGTATTATAATGGTATTGAAAAAAATCTTTAAAACAAATTAAAATACTTCATTGAGGTATTGAACAGCTATTGAGGTCTGCTGGAGGTATTGAACTTCAATTGAAAAATTTCATTTTTATATGAAAATCCATCAAGTATTATTGAGGTATTACAATACCTGATCTAGTTATCAGTTTAGTGTTCGTAGAATATGCTTGAGATATTATTTGAGGTATTTTACCTCTTATGCAGGGCTAATTCATACCTCATTCAGGTATGTAGTATTGGAAATTATCTGGTATGGAATACCTCAATTTGGTATTCAGTAGTTATTTTCTTCTGCTCGGGTAGCATCACATCATGAGAGCCTGTTTATCGTAAAATGCAACAGCTCTGAATAGATTAAGGGGATAACAGTGCATGATAAAACCCATTTAGACAAGCTCCAAACCTTGAGGATACTAATGCTATCAAAGGTTTGGGGATTGCTTATCATGCCAGTGCAAAAGAATGGGTTTTATAATCGCTCTCTATTTGGGTCGCTTGTTCGCAGCTGCTATTTATCATGTTTGTTACAACTCGCGAATCATTGCCGATCATGTACCAATACAGATGCGATGTTTTTCTTTGCTTGCTTTGATCATGTTTCGAAATCAATTGAAAACGAACTCTGCAATGCCTGATTGGAAGAAATGTTGAAACTGATTGCGATAAATAAAATTATAAATAGCATGAAATAAATGTTTCGACCTTTATGGGGTTTGAGCACTTCTGCTCCTACACGAACTTACTTTATAGTCGTCTAAGAAGGACATCGTGACTCCTTAATAGTGGAACATTCTGAATCCGCCTATGGTCATCAATACGTCAACAAGGGGAAATGTAATAACCTAATGTCCACCCGGCCACGGCTGACCGACCGACGGCCAATTCTCCGAAGAAAAACAATGACCACAACAAGGCGAGCGTTCGTTTCGTATAACTAGCAAACAGCCAGTCGCTGCGTAAATTTATTGCTTTGTGGAAATGCTCGCGACAAGCGCTCGGATTAATAGAAGAACTGGCCGGGTTCCGACAACGATGACGACGGCTAGCATTTATAAATCATAAAATATGCGTACGGCAAACTGATTTGAGAGCTCGTTCGATAATGGCTGCTGTTGCTCAGGGCACATAAATTATGAAAATTAGACCAAACCGACGTCGTCGGCTCTGAGTCATTGTTCTCATCATTATTTGACAAGTTCCCTTTGTTTAATTCAACATTCTTTCCCCCCTTTCCATTTCAGGCGTATCGGCATCGGAAATGTTGCAAGCGTTCTGTCGCATCAAGCAGGCATCGAACTTCCACCACGACACGGCCTTCCTGCTGACCAGGGAGCAAATCTGCCGGCACCAGATGAAGTGCGACACGCTGGGGCTGGCCGAGCTGGGAACCATGTGCAAGCGGTCCTCGTGTGCGATCGTGCAGGACAACGGACTGTCGGCGGCGTTCACGATCGCACACGAACTCGGACATGTGTAAGTTCTTCTTCTCAATTGATAGCGTAGAATTCATGCTACATAGGAACTTGTACTTCGTAATATCTTATTACGCAGACTATTAAGCAGATTATCCTAAGTTTACCATTCCAAAGTTGATGCATTTGCAAGGCGGCTAGTAAATGTTACTTATACTAGCTTTTTTTAATCAAAGAGTTCAAATAGCACAAGCACAGAAGCGAGTTGTTTCTAGTCATATTAATGATATATTCTGCTAAGCATTGAGTTAAAACTCATAGCATTTGTGGGTGTTCTGAGTAAGATATGTGTCATAGAGTACAACGAGCACATTGGCGAATGTTCAAAATAAAATGTTTTCAGCGAACGGATTCCTATTACCGCTGACATTAGCTACAATCTAGATGGACAAAACGGTTTGTTAGAGGAACCAGGAACAAGGAATTTTCCCTTTAACCGAAACTTTCTTCTGCGAACTCCGCTAGAAAATTCAATATATTGACTTACAATCCCGTACAAAAGTTTGGGTTCACCCTCTAAAAAACATACAATAGTGTTTTGTCCATATCTCACGTCCTATTGAAACTCTCTATGGCGCATTCGAAAGCCAATGAGTTATTCTCACTTCCTAGGTATTTTCGACTTTGTATACTAAATTTTTGCTTAGAGTTGTGACATTTTTAAAAAACACACTGCAAAAACATGGCCAATTTCCTCAGCATTGGATCGATCAAAATTTTAAATCAATGTGTCGTTAGATTCGTAAACTTATATTCTTTGAAGGGCGCTCACGAAATTATGGGAGAAAAATCTGAAAACTATTCAAAATCAATGAAACAGCCATTCAAGCCATCGTGCGAAAGTTTGGATTCACCCCTCAGTATGATACGTATCGTGCAAAAGTTTGGGATCACCTGAGCAGTTCGCAACTCACTGGGATTCACTGGGACAAAGCCTGCTTCTCAGCTTAGTGTTTTTATGAGCACTTCCACATTTATTAACTGAGAGCTTTCTTTGTCAAAGTTTCCATTTTTGCATTCGTATATCGTTCGGCAGGTACGATGAAACTCTATGCTCAGTGATGTCAAGGAAATTTCCATTACGAAAAGATCCTGGATCGAACGGAAATCGAACCAAGACACCTTCAGCATGGCTTTGCTTTGTAGCCGCCGACTCTAACCACTCGGAAGGCCCCATTCATAGCTTTATCGAACGAATATAATGGCGCGTACATGACTGGTTTGAGATTTCACAGAAATAAATATTTAGTATACAAAACTAAGAAAAACACCTAACTCATTGCCTTTCAAATGTCCCATTGAGAGTATCAATTGGACGTGTAATCACAGAGATATGGACAAAACACTTTTGAATGTTTTTAGGGGTTGAACCCAAACTTTTACCGGGAGTTACATCTCTTCACCTTCCTGCGCATGGCTTAGAAAACATTAGAGACTATCAGAGAGGGACACGTAGTTCGTAAAGCCATTGAAATAAGTTTACCCTGCGCATCCATATTTCTTTCAGCTCGATCGGTACCGTTTTGATTCATATTACGGACAACTTCAAATTCCGGACACTCTACTTTGTATGGGAAACATTTCACACGAAATGTTTCAATTTTTGCCGTCCAAAAGTTCACAATTTGGAGACAGGTTTTAATAAGCATTCTTCATAGATATTTATGAGAATTTATTATGCTCAACTGCCTTAGACGTCTCTTTAGTGCTTCGACGATTGCAATTGATGATTTGACTTTTCTATTAATGATTTGCTTGAGCTGTTCGGAATTCGAATCAAAGTATCCGGAATATGAGGCAAAAGTAAGCAAGCGTCCGGAATAAGATTCATGAAAAAACCACACGTTTCTATTTATTCAAAATTATTCATGTTGCAGAATGAAAATCTTCACCCACCATTCGAAAGTTAAGTGTTAAGTTAAGACTTGATAACGCAGAGGAATCATATATATTAATTTATTTTATATGCCTTTTGATGAGTTATACTTCACTGAGGCCTTAAGTGTCCGTAATATGAATCAAAACGGTACACAATATCTAAAAAAAAATCTGCAGGATCGAAAGGGCTCATCACAACTCGCAAAGCATGTCGCTTTTTTTTGTAGGTCGTCAACGTGGTTCATCCTCTTCCGGTTTCCAATACGTTTAAAGTATCTGTTCATACGATTGTCCATGAGACTCTTTTTAAAAACGGTATCGCTGTCCCCGAGCCTTGCGAGAACCTCTTTTGATCTTGATATCCTATTAAGGCACAGATAAAGCGTATTTCTAATAACACTCCACTCAAAAGAATCGCTCTATTTGCAGATTGAAAACTTTGCAATAGCACTTTTTTCTTCCGATATACGACCTCCGGTTTTAGTACTGTTTACTTTTTGCTTGAATTGATCAATGGGTGATGTCAAAGTTGATACACGGCGATCCAACGTTTTAATGAATTCTGCAGATACGCTTGCCAAGAACAACAAGACGCAATTTCCGCAGTCTCCTATTTCATAACACCAAAACAGCCGTTTGAATTCTAATTTCAGCCAACGTAATTCCACGCAGTAGTTACATGCAAAGTGATCCTTACAAATGCACATTTTTCGTAACTGCAGGTATACTATAATTGAATAATAACATCTGATCAAACGCCCTTATGTATGCAACGTATATGCAAGCATGATTGCGCATGCGTACGGCTAGCGTCGAGCTCAGGTGGCGCGTTTTACCCCGCAAAAAAGAAAAGTGCAGATGACCAAGCATTTTTGTTTAAATTGATTTCTTAAATTCACATATTTGATAATGGATGACAGTCTAGAAAACATGGTTGTTCATCAGATCATGATTAAAAAAGTGCTTATAATAATGTACTTCACAGCTAAAATCGTTTCCTTCTTTAGAAGACACGTTATGCCCCCAGTTCTCCTATTTGTATTTATATTGTATAGCATTAAAGGAACTAAGATTAGAATGATAGTACAATGCGAAGAGAAAAATACGGTATAATATCCTTCTTTGATTCTAGCGATTGCTAGAACATATGATTGAGCGTGGAAGGAATGAAAGATGGAAGAGTGAAAGATGGCTATATATAAAGCCAGTCCGTCCGCCCTCATGTCCACCATTTTCGTACTTTTTAGGTGTTCATGTCATCAGCAAAGCGAACAAATTGATTTGACCTTGTTAAAATTAAAGTTCGGTTGACGAACCCGGCCCTTCCTCCCAATACCCTTTTCATACCAGATATCTTCACGTATTTCTGCAAATTATTCATCGCTGTTATCAGCCTCGTTAGTTTACCGGGAAACCTGTTCTTTTCCATAACATTCCATGACCTTATGCTGTCAATAAGCGATATTCTTAGTATTTTTGGAGGATTTGCTGTACTGTCGTCATGAAACCAGTATCAAAAACGACTTGATATCTTTTTACGATTTTATTTGCTATCGGTGACCAACGACGGATGATGATTTGGAATGCAGTTAAAACAGTAATCCTTTGATAGCTCTCACATTCCATTCACAGTCAGGGTGTATAGCCCCTTACTTCCACTGCTCTTCTAGTCAGCGGTCATCCTCACGAGCCAATCTTGATCCACTTTCATACCTTATGGTTCTTGAGCTGTTGAATGTCAACTTTAACCTTCCTAAATCTGAAAGCTGATTAGCTACAGTTTTCCAACTTACCATCGTAGTCATTTCCCCTGCTGCCATATATGACTGTGCCCTCCAGCGCCATTCAGATATTCATCGTAGTGCTACTTCCAATATTCGAGCACCTCATGTCCATCCAACAACATGCTTATATCTGCCCTTTTCTGTTGATTGATTTGTGGTGCGAGTGCGAAAGGTTGTTCGTGTTCAGTCGAGAATGGATTGTCACATGGTGAGCTCGTTTCATGCTTATGATTTTTGGTGACAACATTACGTTTAAGTAATTTTCTTACAAACTTTGCATGGTTCGTTACTACAAGTGTCGCCATGAGTCCTTAATCTTGTTTCATATTTTAATACACACATACCGTAAAACGGGGTAACTTTGATAATGCGGGTAACTTTGATAATACGAGACTCTCAACATACTAAACGAAATAACAAAGTTCCTGTTAATCTGTTAAGTAAAACGAATGCAAAAGTAAAGAGTATTAGTCTGACACTTCATGTTAAAGCTATTTCCGTTGGAATCAAGTACATTTGAGGGTTTATATGCAAACATGGAAAATTTATAAGATTTTAGCAATTTTGAAATGCTCTCAAACAATCTGTTCTACGATCACTATTTGATGAAGTCATAATAAATTCGTCACTTATACTTGATAGCCTAGTTATAGTAGAACTCCAATTCGGTCTCAAAACTCTTAGCGAATACTATTTTTACAAGCTGGGGCCATTTTTGTAATCTAAGTCAGAAATTTCCATATAGCGTTAAACCCCTAGAGATATGCAACGCCCTACAAATGTTCCGTAATTCATTCAATTTTGTTCGAGTGATCCTTCATTATCAAAGTTACCCCAAAACAGAAAACCGACTTTAAATCATATGAAAAATTATAAAGCCATTAAGAATAAATCTTTTGGAAATCTATCAACTGGAATCGATAGTTATGATACCAGTACTTGTTTTAAAAATATGAATTAAAATTCTTTGAAACAGCATGCATAAATATTCAAGTTTTCTTCGAAAAAACTATCAAAGTTACCCCGTTTTACGGTACCTTTCATTTTTCGTTATTACTAAAATGGCCTTTGAATAATTGGACAATATGAATGTCAACGTATTTTTTTAATTTTCCACCGATATTATTTCACCCAAGACAAAAATGTAAATCTAGTTTTAAGTAAGAGTCGTATTTTTCCTCCTTATCCATAGATCGCATCACTTCCTCACTAATCCGCTGTTTCATGTGCATTCAGCAATAGTTCAGGTGTCCCAGAAAGAAGCAACCTTGGCCCTGTGCTTTTTGTATTGTTCTTTTACGATGTTGCACTTCTGTTGGGTTCAGAATACGTAGTGATACATATACAGTCAGTAACATAAGTTAGTAACTAAATGCTGTTTTTCCATACAAAATTCCCAAGTTTGGGGTGCTGTATCTCAGCTTCTGGTAGTCCGAATTGGCTGGAATTCGGATGACGAACTACAAATAACTTGAAATTTTGCCTGTAAGGGAATTATTACATTGCAGTCGTTTTACATAGAGTTTCAGAGGTTTGTTCAAATACAAAAGTAAGTAACCGAGAGACTTTTTAATTTAATTCAAAAACGGTAAGTTGTGGAAAGTTGGTGTGTTCTGAAAATTTGTATGACTTCTGAAATTGAACAATTTTGTGGACCAGACCAACTGTTTGACTTTGGTGAGACTTCCGGATGCTTGAAAAGGAAGGTTACTAATTCAATGATGCTGCAATAACTTTTCAGTATATTCATGTTAACAACTGTCTGCTATCAATTAACCGTAAATTCCCGTAATGATATGTAGTTAGGCATTGGAAAATTTGTATAAAATTGAAACTTTATTTTTATTTTGTTCCATGTATTGAAAGTTTGACCGAAAATTACAATTTTCACGTCTAAAAACAACAAATAACTTTTCGAAATCTTAACTGATTCATATAATACATGGAGTGAAAGTTCCTTACTTTAATAGAATTCGAACAACCATGACATTTATACCATTTGTTTTTAATTGAGCTAGAAATATTGAAATGAAACTCTTGCCCACACGAACTTTTGCCCCACTTTACTCTACAGTAAGTCTATGCTATGCTATGTAACAAGCACCCAGATAGCCGTATCGATAAACAAACAAATTCAGCAAACCAAGTTGAGGATCGTGGGTTCGAATCCCAGATCGATCGAGGATCTTTTCTTAATGGAAATTTTATCGACTCTCCGGGACATAGACTATCTTCGTACATGCCACTTGATGAATCTATGAAAAAAGGTCGAAAGACAAAAGGTCGAAATAACAGAAAATTGAAATACAAAAGTTTGAAAGACAAAAGATTGTAAGACAAAAGGTCGAGGTCCAACGAAGAGCAACATAAGATCGAAAATCCATTTTCAAAGATGGTGAAAATTCCCACCAAACAATCATTTTCGACCTTTTGTCCTTTCGACGTTTTCTCTTTCGTATTTTTTCCCATAAACCCTACACAAATAAACGATTATACCCGTTTGGCATTCCCTTTATGTGCACGATTTAACCCTGTAATTTACATGGATTTTTATTCTGTGAACTTAATAAAACCTGTAACGGGTCTGGTGGAAGATCTTTCGAAATAATAACAAAAGGACATAAAAAAGTAGTCGGAGTAGCTGCAGTAATTGATTTCTCTTTTCGCTGATAAAGTATCAATTTTTCATGGACCACCCTACCCTGCATAATTGAAAACACCATAGCAAGGGCTAAAGTAGTCTTACAAGGTTGGTGTCTTCGGAAAAGTTGTTCAAAATTAAACAAAGAACAACTCTCTAGAACACTTCAAAGCGCTAACTTGAAAATCATAAAAGTTGGCAGAAATATTTCCGTATTTTTTGGACCACCCTAATGTCACTTAATGTCAAAATGTAGTCCTCATCATATGAAAAAAATTTGCCGAAGACACTTTTGCTCTAAAAGATCATCTTCATAGTCAAAATAATTTTCCCCCTAATTTTGCGGTCTAGCCCAATGTGCAATGTTATCGATTTCCGCCCTTTTATCAGTTTGAAACAAAAAAAATTCTAAAAAAATATTGCTTCAAACAAAAACCTATGTATTGAAGAAGGTTTAGAATTTATTTAAATTTTTAATCAACAGTCTTTACACTAATTTACAATAATTATGGTCTTATCATATTAAGAAAGAACATTCAATGTTTGAAAAAAGGGTAAATTAAGGAGTAATTATATCAAAATCTTCAGTGCAATTTTTGCTAATAGCGCAACTTAAAAGATTGACTATTATTAAATATTAAAACTTAATAATATTATTAATTATTACTTCTAACTTTGAAAGAAGTGTAATTTCTGGATAAATTATGAAATACTATTGACAATTACTTTCCTAATATTCTTTAGTTTATTCAAGAACATATGATCGTTGAATAAAGCGTCATTTTTTAATTGACTCAAAAATTAGCCTGATGTCGTCAGTGGGTTTCAATAGAAACGTGAAAACGAATGTCATCTTAAGAAATTCTTGGGCTCAGATTCATTATGCCAAACGACTTTATGCCAAATGACCTACCATGAATGAACATGCAAAAATGATCAAGTAGCACACACACTTATATTTAATAACTTTGAAAGTGGTCATAAGAATGCTGAAAGTGGTCATAAGAAAGCTGAGAAGCAGGATCTGTTCCAGTTGGGACGTAACGCCAGAATTAAGAAGAACAGGGGTGTATACTTTTTTCTATAATGGTCCATGTATACTGAGAAGCTTGCTGCTAAAGAAACGAGCATAGTGTACCTCTCCTGCCGATGATATCGTCAATCTGGAAAAGACTTCAACAACAGTGTGAGAAGTTCATAAGCGACGAACTCGACTCACGGAAATGCATAACGCCAATCGCAAATCAAATTCCTTCACACTATAGGTAGTAGGATGTTGAAAAAAATGTTTGCAGTAGCCTTCTTTGGCTAAGTTGATATGCCTACGTGTAAAACAAAACCATAATGAACAGCATTTTCGTTAGAACCCCTGTCCGGTGGAGGTTCTTTACCTAGTTCTTTGCGGTTTAAAAATGTTTTTTTAGTACGGTTTTATTTTTCCACATGGCGTTACAAAACATTACGTCGTTGAAACATTACATGTTTTCAACTTATTTACAGCGCTGTTATCAGTTAAAAATTGTCTATACCTTAATCCATGAAAAAGTATCGTACCTAATCAACTTCTTAGTTATATTTGATTCCAAACATCAACATCATACTTCTATGCATTATTAAATCATTGAGCAAGGTTGATTTCTAATCCAAAGATGAGGGCCTCGTCAAGACTCAACTAATATTGATCCCTTTAACTTATTCGAACCCTCTGAGCATAGTAATCTTTCCATATTCCATAAATTGCCATGCCACTGCATACGTTGATCCTAAGATTTACTGCCTTGTGTGCTAAATGTCAACTCGAGTTCCAATTTGTTCGCCCAATGGAATGCATAAAAAGATAAATGATTCATTCCTTATCGAATGTGGTCATCACATTGTTAGAGAGAGGAAACGCAGCATCGACGACTACGACGACCATAGTTCGCTATGAATAATAACTATGACACCCTTCGTCCATACGGCACACTATAGTGCGATCTAGACAAAAAAAATAAAGAACCAAATGCAGTAGACCCGCAGAACTATGATTAATGGTGCTAGATAATAAAATTTATTTAGGAGCTCACTTACTGTCCGGTGGCAATGATCGTTCATCATCCGGTGGCCGCAGCCAGCGCCCGCTGCAGCTCAGTCACTAAGGGCAGCGTGGTTTCCCCCTTTAGAGTAAGGTGGGGCAAAACTTACATAAAAATTTAGCAACGCCTGATTGCGCGAAAAAGCCACCAAGTTTGCACTTTTTTCTCTATTCTTGTAAGGAAAACATCGATATATTTTGCATTACACTAATTCCAAACTACCGGTGGGACAAAAGTTCGTTGAAAACAATCAATTTCGAAACTGATGTAACTTAAAAATGGGTATTTTTTGTCACAAATTCGTTCAGCAGTTGTAGTCAGTGTGTCAAAGATCAACTGTGTAATAATTATTTATTTTCAAATAGTTTTTCTGGCTATATTGATCAATCCACTAAACTCGAACTTTTGCCCCACCTTACCCTCTGCAAGTCGCTAGCGCCCCTTCAATTAACGGCCAAAGCGTGTTTGACATAAAAACAATAGCGTTTAAACGCGCGCTGAACGCGCACATGGACAGGACTGGTGTCCGGCCGGCGATCAATGTGTCATACGCCGGCCCCAAGCAGACAGCTAACAGACAGGTTTCCTGATTTTGCGCACGCTTCTTCGTTGTTTTAATAGCTTCATTGTTCTCGGATGGTCTCTCAGCTGCGATCAGTATTGGCTAATAAATAACAATCAGCAGCATACCCTGGGTACGACAGGGTATGATTGGCCACGGGCGGACATTGGAGGGCGAAGGGATGTCCCTCGTTGAAGAAAAGGGACAGCAAAAGCTTAAAGTGTCCGAGCACCATTGCACAGTGGTCTAGGAATCAGTTTTACGCGGAAAGATGCATTTTGAGCTTTAGAATGAAACATTAGACAAAAACGGTCTTCTACAAAGTTGTTTGTATTAGTAAGGCCCTTTGTTTGGTGTTATTGAAAATTAGGGTGGGCCACATTTTCATAGAAATTTTGTAACTAACTTTCTTATTTGTAGAAATTATATTATACGTGCTTCAACAAAGTTGTAGACCATTCAATTTCAAGCAACTTTGCCAAAAAAAGTTTTTTTGTATCTCTTAAATTGACCGATTTAGAGCTTTTTTCCTACGGCGACATAGGGTGGTCCGAACAAAACTGGTTTTCTGGCTCTAGAGTTTTCAATTCAAATTTCTCATCAAAGTAGTCTATGAAACACTTTTAGAGCTTTGAAAAATGCGTAATTTGATGAGTGAAGATACCTTCTATCTCCTTCCGTTTGGGAGTTATTGTTGTTTTACTCTCAAAAACATGCCTATTTTGATTGAGAATATCTCTGATTGGGGCAAACATAAAAAATATCTTTTGACAACATTCAAATGACAAAATAAAACTGTATATTATATCAAAAAATTACAGATGTGTTATTTTTGTAACTCTGAAAAACAAAGGATTTTAAGCAGTAAAACTTTAATAACTTTTGAACTAAAATAGATATCATCAATATTTTTGCATAAAAATTTGCGTTTTGTTAAGTTCTTAAAGTCGTTCATAGACCGCTGTGATGAGAAATCTGAAATACGAAAAATAGGGCTCTCAAACTATTTTGAAGATTTTCATAATATGTATTTTTTATTATTTTGCATTTTGAGCATGAAAATAAAATTTTAGACAAAAATGATCTACTACAAAATTGTTTCTAAAAATGTAAGCTTCCATACTGTGTCATTTAAAACTAGGGTGGTCCACAATATCACACAAATCATATAATCAACTTTTTTATTTGTAAAAATACTGGTATATACTCTTAGACAAAGCGGTAGAACATGAAATTTTGATCAACTTTGCCAAAAAAAGTTTTTCTGTAGCTCAAAATTAGAGCATTTTTTCCTAATCATCGCAGGGTGGTCCAACAAAAATAAGTTTTTTAACTCCAGTTTTTTTAATACTAATTTCTCGTCAAAGTCATCTATGAACGACTTTTAGAACTTAACAAAACGCAAATTTTCATACAAAAAGATTGTTGATATCTATTTTAGTTCAAAAGTTATTTAAGTTTTTGTCATAAAAAATATTTGACTTTCAAGACGTTTTATTAGAGTTACAAAAATAACACATCTGTAATTTTTTGATATAATATACAATTTTATTTTATCTTTCGAATGCCGTCAAAAGATATGTTTTATGTTTGCCCTAATCAGAGATATTCTCAATCAAAATAGGCATGTTTTTTAGAGTAAAACAACAATAACTGCCAATCGGAAGGAGATAGAGAGATTCTTCACTCACCAAATTACGCATTTTTCAAAGCTCTAAAAGTGTTTCATAGACTACTTTGATGAGAAATTTGAATTGAGAACTCTAGAGCCAGAAAACCAGTTTTGTTCGGACCACCCTATGTCGCCGTAGGAAAAAAGCTCTAAATCGGTCAATTTAAGAGATACAAAAAAACTTTTTTTGACAAAGTTGCGTGAAATTGAATGGTCTACAACTTTGCTGAAGCATGTATAATATAATTTCTACAAATAAGAAAGTTAGTTACACAATTTCCATGAAAATGTGGTCCACCCTAATTTTCAATAACAGCAAACAAAGGGCCTTACTAAAACAAACAACTTTGTAGAAGATCGTTTTTGTCTAATGTTTCATTCTAAAGCTCAAAATGCATCTTTCCGCGTAAAACTGATTCCTGGACCATAGTGCATTGTCGTGACTACGATGATTCGTTTCTAGGCGAGATCATTTTATGTCGCTGGCGCTAATTAGTAGATGCGCTACTGGAATTGATAATCGGTTTATTCGGTTAGCTACAATGAGTCAAGATTAGTTCTGTGGTCAGAGAATTATTTTTAGACTTGAATAGATTAATTCATATTGCATGCCATATTCATTGTAAACAATTTTTATGTCATGCTGTTAGATTCCAAACTTGAAATTAGTTTCTTTGCCGTATTTCCAGATTTCTACATTCTTTGCCTCAATTTTGAGGTAGAGTATCACAGTACTGGATAGTTTTTCATAGATATCTGCATCTAAAATTGTATATATCTTAAGCTCAATAATAAGGGACAAAATGTCGAAAGACAAAACGTCGAAACCCAAAACGTCGAATTCCAAAACGTCGAATCCTAAAACGTCGAAAGGGACAAAACGTCGAAGGGACAAAACGTCGAAAGCAGTCATTTTTCTAGCGATTGTTATTGGCAAGCGTTTCTAAGGAAAAAATGGTTGCGATGCGATCGGCGCGGCCTGAGAAAGCAATACTTTACAATTTTCATCAAAGTAATCGTGGGACAAATTTTTCAGATAAATGTCATTTCTGGCGAGAAAAGATGACTTTTTTTTCTCCCCTTCAAAATTTTCGGTTTTTTGAAGGAGGGGGGGGGTGACATTAAAGAAAATTAATATTTGTATCAGCCTAATTGCTGAGGTTATGAGAAGGCAATTACACAAGACAAAACAAGCCTGTTAAAGAATAAGACCGATTGAAGATGAAAAAGATGATAAGCATTATTTCGCCGCACCTTATGACTCACTCTTCTTTCAACAAATCAGTAACATTAATTTCATCAAATTGACTGGATTTTCGACATTTAGTGATTTTTTTATTCTTCAAAAAAATACTCATTCATTTATCGGATAAGTACAATTGAATCGATTTATTGATTTGCTTTTCGGAAATAGATATATTTCATCAGGATATCCAGCACATTTTGTACTTCTGTGCATTGTTTTATTTTGTTTAGAGAATCTCAAAATGAGCACTTTAATCAGAGACACCAATAATTGTTTTATCGTTTCAAAAATTGGAAAAAAAAATACTAAAACAATTCTGACAAGACTTGACTATTTCTTTTTTACTTTCCTTTCTAAGACCAGCTATAAATTATGGTATCCCGTAGATATCTTTGGAAAACAATGTATTTGCACTGATCTGATTTTTCCGGGGGATTTATATTCCCTATATAAAATTTCTTTTGACGACATTATGTTTTAGTCAATATAAAAACAAATAAATGTGGGCTATACAATACCAAGAGCTTCTCTTAATAAATCATACAAATCGGTTGAGGTGTCTTCAAGAAAATTTTTAAAAAATATATTATTACTTTTTACTATTTTTCCATAACAGACTTCCATCAAATTATAGTTTCAAAAAGTGAATAACCGAACTGGAAAAAAAATCTGTACCCTGAGATTTAGGAAAATTTCGAAGACATTCGGGTCAGACATTCGGGTACTTTTGTTCTTTTCGACGTTGTGGCATTGAACGTTTTTGCATTCGACATTTTGTCTTTCGACGTTTTGTCACCCAACCCTTCCAAGATATTACAATATTAAGATATGGAAAGCCAGCTGCATTTTGAATCATCTGATGCCAATAGCACAAATGGAAATTTTGCGTGTATCAAATTATGTGTATCTAGAAGATTTTGGGTTGCTGAAGCTAATGCCGTTCTCAAAAATGTTCCAGCTTGTCACAGATTTGAGCCGCAGGTCGCCAGTTTTATAAAACACTGGTTTCATTGATGTTTACATGTGATTTAAATGGTTGTGCTACTTTTCCCAGAATGTCGGTTCCCCGAATTTCGTTTCCCCGAACGCCAGTTCCTCCAATGCCAGTTCCCCGAATATCCCGTTTCACCGAATAACCCACTTCCCCGAAAAGTTTTTGGCAATCATAATTGTCATAAGTTTTTACATTTCAGGGAAGTTAACGTACTGGTCATCTGATATGCATCCTTCTTTATTTGATTGGCGGTTCTTAGGAGTTTTACCCTCCTCAGCATTTTTGGCACTATGTATATAGTCCAGAAAGACCAAATACCTCCTTCTTTCGATTGCTTATCGTTCTTTCTAGTTCACCATCTTGCTACTAAAAACTATTAGAGCTCCTATTCGAACAGTACCACTTTTCGGGGAACTGGGTCATTCGGGGAAATGGCATTCGGGGAAAAGGGTCATTGGGGGAACTGGCGTTCGGGGAACCGACATTCGGGGAAAAGTAGCTCAATCGATTTAAATAATGACTTACCAAACTTCAACCAAGCATGCAAAAAAGGGTTTCAGCTTTCATCTAAGATGAAGATGAATCAAAGCCAAGACTCAAATTTTCAAGATCAAGATTTCAAAATCGATCTGTCATTCGCAGGTGGTGACCAATCGATAAATTTTTCAGCTTAAATGAATGTTCGGTTCTCCTGCACTCGGCGTTCGAAAACCTCTTGGGATTTGTAAGAAAGTTTTTGGGTTTCTAAGGGCTCTTTACAGCCCCTACAGTTCTCTAGATTTGGGTTGCGAATGGGTTCTTGGGATTCCGAAATGATTTTCTAAAATTCCGAACAAATTCCTAGGATTCTTGGATTTGCGAAGGAAATCTTCCCAAACATTTTTTTGAGATTCTGAAATAATTCATGAGATTCGGAAGAGATTCTTGAGGTGTCAGAAGGATAATTTTGAAATTCGAACGGATTTTAAGATTTCTGGAATTTCGAAGGAAGTTCTTCATTTCTGGTTGAGTAATTTCCGAATGATTTCTTAACATCCCTATAGAATCGAATGTGAAAGGATTCTTAAGATTCCGAAGAAATTCGGGAATTTTAATCTTGCGACTTCAGATGGATTCTTGGGATTTTATAGGGTGATTATGAGATTCCGATAGGATTCTAGGGATTCCAAAAGTTTTTTTGAAATTCGGAAGGAATTCTTGGGATTCGAAACGGAGTCTAAAGATGGGATACTTGGGAGGAATTGATGATGCATTAAACTGGCTCTCACAGTAGACCGTATATAGCGCTGTGTCTACGCCAGTTCATGCGGGAAGGTGTAGGGAGAGTAAATTTATAGCAGAGAGGCTTGCTGTTTGGTTAGCAGACTGCCTATGTATTAAACGTAAGGAAAGGCGTGCTATAATTACGAAAGAATGGACGCGTAGAGTTTTTTTGTTCGTCTCTGGTTTAAGCAAATGCCATGAACTGTGGTAGATCAACTGTGATATATTATGAGTGGGAGATAAAAAGATACAACTACACAGTACAAGGAAAGAGACGGGCCTGGGATTGTACCCATGCTTAATAAGCATAAGCGACCATGGAGGAATCCTTGGGATTTCGAAGATATTCTCAAAGTGATTTTATGGATTCCGAAAGATTTTCGGTGTTCATCTTTGAAAAGATTCTTAGAATCACGGAAGAAATCTTGGGATTCCGAAAAAATACTTACTAAGTTCTACGAATTTCTTCGAATTTCCTGGATTCAGGAAACTTATACGGAATTAAGTAATAGTTTACGCAACCATCGACTATCTATCCAGCAAAATTAAAATATATTTTTTCTTTGTTAAGACATTTCTCCACCACCGATGGCAAAAAGTCGATGGGAATTTAATCGATCTCACCCGCGCGGAAAACCCACCACCACAGAACTTGAAACCAGCAGCCGTTGTTGAAACGCTACTCTTCGACGCAAAACGGTCATCGCGATGTCAAATTATCGTAATCGATAGGTTTTGCAGTCATCGGCGGCGGAGTCGCGTGCGCTTGGAATGGCAAAGCAATTATCGCCTTTTGCATCGTGCCCATTTTGGGAGGATACAGAATAATCGAAGAGAGAGAGATGCTGTCAGAGTTGGTACACAATCCGTACAGAAATTAAGCGAAAATTGCACGCTCGTCAAAGCCGCTTCATCGCAACAGCAATACGCTAGCTACAGTGACTCAAGTTCAGAATTCGTACAAGGCACGCATTTGCTAAATGCGACTGACAAATGCGAATATTGAATGAATTTTAAAAACTTATTGGCATGTTATAAGGACTGTTCATTTTATAAAGTGGACACTTTGGACATGCAATATCTTTTTAATTTATCAATGATATCGAAATCGGTTTTGTGTACATCGTTCGACTTATATTGTACAATGCTGTGGTAATAAAAAAGTTACCAAAATAATATGATTTCACACTAATAAGGCACAACGTTTAGAACGGTCGATATTTGGAGGTTATCAAAATCAAGGATTATTAAAAATCGGCCGGACAATCCGACAATTTATATTTTTATTTACAAAAAATGGTTGTACTTAGAAAGCATCATCAATTAAAAGCTTGCTAAAAATATCAAGTTATTTTTGGAGAAGCAATTTTGCAGATATCATAAAATCATTTTTTATCAATTTTTTTTAAAGAAAAATATCTTAAATTTAAATGGAACTGATATGAGTAGAATTTTAAGGTTTAAAGTACGTCCAGACGGAAGTAATAATATAGTATTTATAATAAAAATAACTTACGCCTTCATAGAGTTGCTGATTTAGTCCCCACGTCATATTTTAAGCACAATAGAAAAACAAATAATTTATTTTCAGAAGACCACTCAAAGCACAATGACAATCGTCAAGATTGGGAACACTGCTTGAATTAAATCAAATTTATTTTGCATGTATTATTTTCAGAATGTGTTATTCTGAGACTACTTATCAAAATATTTTGAGAAAAACGCTTACAGTTTGCTCTAGATCGATAAACATGCGTATATAATTTTAAAAGAATGGGATTTTTCAATAAAACGACCATAAAGAGTAAATTTGGTACCCAAGAATGCGGTTAAAACTCAAGATTTTGCTTTTTTTATACATATATAGCTTCATTAGTAATCTAAACCAGTTTTGAACACGCTTATTACTTTACTTTTTTGCTGGTAGTAAAAAGATGGTATATCAGCAAATTTGACCACAAGGAATAGATCACTAAAGTGACTCAGCGTCAGGAACTGATGGAATATTATTGATGTTTTTAAAAGTTCTACCTTAAGTTGAATAGTAAAGGATACCAACATACAATTTGTTCATTAAATTTAGGATTTTTTTCATGCAAAAAATAATGCTTAAACTTGACGAGCTGTTTTTCTTAGCAGTTTTTGCAAAAACTATTTAGTTCTTCAACCGAAAGCATTTTATAAGTTTCTGTATTTTCATAACATTGTAGAATAATAGTTGAACGATACACAGAAAACCGTATACGATTTCATCAATAAATAAAAAAGATATATTATAAACAAGGTGTCCACTTTATAAAATGAACAGTCCTTACAGTCGACTCTCCACATCTCGATATCTTTCCCTATGTCGATGATTTCATAAGTCCCTTCAGTCTGCATACATTTTCACTCTCCATATCTCGATATCCTCCTTATCTCGATATCTCCATATCTCGATGTGTGTCTGTTGATTTTTCGTTCTCAATTTTCTCTCCGTATGTCGATATGACCAATATCGAAGGTTACTAGACCAAAGTTTTGGGATTCAAAACAAATTAGGAGCGCTAAATGACGTCTGTTTGTGTATTACTTTCTTCGCAACGAAGTGTTTTTCAATCTAGTATTCATCAAAAATTTGTTCTTTGTCTCGATCTCTCCCTATCTCGATGGTCCCTTCGATATCGAGATGTGGAGAGGCGACTGTACTTTAGAAATATAGTCCATACTGCCCATATTCACATAGTCGACGTAAGCGCCAATATGACAAAAATGCATATTTTCGTCGATATGCAATCTTCACCTTATAATACACTGGTTGGATATGCGAACAGCGCTAATTTGTTCTGAAATAATTGAGCTATAAGAGGTGACCTGGTGTTTACGTCAATTCATCCATACTCATACTCATCAAACTCATTGATTAGACGGATAAAACAACGTGTGCGCTTGCAGATGACAAAAGTAAGAAATTAATCAAAAAGTCCCCCCAGTAAATTTTTGAATTTCAATATTTAGCATATGTACAGATTATTTGACCGAAATTGTTGAAAGGCTCAAGAATGCAGCTGGGAACACAAAAACGTTTTTTCTCAGCAAAGATAGTGCTGGTGGTAACTTCGACCCTGCAAATAAGGGCAGCATACTGTCCATGTTTTCAAGAATGACGCTAGCGCTACTGACGTTTTCGGCATATTTTTATTATTTGTACGAACACGATATTGCGTCACTGTGGGTGGCACGTTGCGACAGGTCAACCTTTTCAAACGCAAGAAAGAACTTTTTCGTTTCAATTTGACCGGACAAATTGATCGTTTGGATGATCGTTTTTTGACGCACAAAATACCGTCGCAAATTGTTGCAGTGTAGGTGAACGGAAAAAACTCCTCCGGGGCACAATGCGGAGCAAAGTTCGCAAAGTGCACACCAGAGAGGGCACAAAAAAATGGGTCATGACCATAACTTGGTGGGTTCACAAATTGAATCGTTTACCCTCCGATTGAAACGTTAGTGAACAGGAAAGGAATGATTCACCGCGAACTCGCTAATGATATGCTTCGGACGATTTGGATTGATTTGATGGACTTTGGTTGATTGTTGCCCCGGCGATGATGGGATGATTTGCGAATTGAGGAATAGATATAAGTAAATGTTGCCCCCCATTCAATGGGTTGATGCGATTACGTATGGTGGGGTGTATAATTTTAGGACGTCATAAATGGATTTGAAATAGACGACTGGCGAACAATTGTATTCATGTTCGCCGAAGGGAGTGACTTGGGCGATGATCGTTTGGGTAAGCTTAATTGTATTTGCGCTAAATTGTGTTTGCCACGTGAATCTAATGTATCAGTCAAAGGTTTATGATTGAATGCTTCGCAGTGATCTTAAGATTTCACACAAATTGGAAATGTCGGCGAAAATGGTGGCCCTATTGTTTCGCAATAGAAATGTTGTTTTGTCATGTGTTCTATTACTTATCGGTGTGAAGATGTTGCATCGTGTACTATTCATAGTAGAGGAAAAATTATCCCTTTTTGAGATTCTTGGCATGTATTATTTCTGAAACTGTTAGGATGAAAAAACGCTTTCAATTCAATTAATCTAACTTACCCTAAAAATACAACGCATTAATCGTGGTGAGTGGTCGAATGTCCATTTCGGAATCCGAACTCTTCATTGGCAAAAAATGAATAATATAGTCGTGAACTTTGTCACCTAACGCTAAAAAATGCCGGTGTCCAAAATATATACTTTGAGGGCCCAAAATGTATTGGTATGTCCAAAATAATAAAAAAAAAACAGTGCTTCACGATTCAATTATTTTCGACACTTTTTAGATCCTACATGACCGTATGGACATTTTTATCTCGTAGAGGAAGTGTTTCTCTACATTTTGGCATGTTCTTTGACTTGGTTACGCTGTGCAATTAATTAATTGAGACAAACTATACGTTCATAGCAAACGCTAGAACCAGAGACGGACAAGAAACCGTCTAACGCTTCCATCATTATAGCGCGTCTTTCCTTATGCCTGCTACATAGGCAGTCTACCAACCACAAAAGCAAACCTCTCTGCCATGCCTTTCCCCTAATCCATGCACTCCCGCATGCAGTCGGACTCCACGGTCTACAGTGGGCCAATATAAGTGCAACCTCAAATCCTTCCCCTTCCCCACATTGGTCTGCATTCTGACGTGGCAGGCGCCATTGTTGCCTAAAATAGAAGATCACCAGCACTTATACACCGAGGGTGTCTGTTAGTCCCAAGCAGTCATCTGGTTGGTTCCTTGTGCAAGTTCAGCTAATCTGGCGATACTGGAATAACATCAACGGGCGGCCAATCAAGCTCAAGCTCAAGCTCAATAGCAAAACTGATTTTTTTCCTTGATAAGCGGCATTTTCCGAAACTCATAGCAAACATTTTTGACTATTGAAAGATAATATTTTTGGCTGAATTGTCGAATCCAATAGTAATCCAATGTTAATTATAATTGTAAATCATAAGAACCGCCTATTTTTGAAAGAAGGGGAATTTATAATATATATAGCTATATCGTTCGATAATTAAAAACCTATAATTATCGAACGATATAGCTCCAAAGAACAGTCTATGTTTAAAAGAAGGTTGAATTTATTTAAATTTAAATTAACTGTTGTAAAAACTATAATTGAAGGGGTTAGAAGCAAAGGGGTGTAATTGACAAATACATAACTGGTTTCGAGAAAAACGAGTTCAAGTTTTTTCTGTTATTTTTCAGTCTTTACAAATTGTATGGAGAACAAAAAGACAAATAGAAGTAAACGAATTATGTTATATTCTTTTCTTTTGAAGGGAGAAATCACCTAGAAACACCTGTGGAAAGCATGTAAACATTAAAATTTTACAATGCATTCAACTCAAAACCGACCAAAGTGTCAATTACACCCCTTTCGAATTTAGGTCCCCCTGTTTTTATTAAATCATATTTTGAAAGAACATCCGGTATTTGAAAGAAGGGTGAATTTGTGATAAAAATACCAAAAGCTTCAGTATAAAAATTTATTGCGACAGTGCAATTCAAAAGAATGACTAATATGTGACAGAAGGGCAATCTCTCTCTGGGTCAAAAATAATATACTATTCGCAATATTTTCTCCACTGTCGGTAATCAATGAGTCGTTTATAAGAGAGCATGGGATTGTTAAATAAAGTGTGTGTGTGTGTGTTTACAATCCACCGCCCACTGACCGGCAGTGCTTTTATGGAAGAAATTTGTGTGCACCTATTTATCGAGACACTTAGATGTCTATATAGATGCAGACAACTTTAGCCCTGGAGATGGAAGGTGATAGCTCTACTGCAATTCCAACGACCCATTTCTAGAATGGCTGTTCATACACACACATTCTGAGGTCGTTTTCATCACAGCAAGCCCCGCACGAAAGCACCCAGATATCAATTGGATATCTGAAATGATTTCATACTTCCCGAATCGAAAATTAGATTTTCGACCCTGGCACGTATTTAGTGGTTACAAATGGTCATATAATTTTGAACGATCTCACCAGTTTGTTGTTCTTTCCATTGCTGCTTTAAACCACTCATAAAACATCTTTAAGCATTTTTTTTTCACATCACAAGTAACTTTTTTCACATTGTTTTCCGAGTGGCATAGCACCATCAGTCGATTCAATTTTTCATCGGTCGAACTTTAAAATGACGCGTAGTCGAAATAATTTTCTGCTGAATCAACACATTCTTCTCACAATTTAATACTTTTCTTCTTAATAGCTTCGGGTGGCATAGCACCACTCTTCGTTTTTCCGGGATTGTTAAATAAAGTATCATTTTATTGGGTACCAATTTTGGAATTTGGAATAAACCTGACGTTGTTAGTAGGATTCTGATTGACTTCTTTGATCTATTGACTTCTAGCGTAGTCAAGATCTTGATGTATTTACCCATTTTCGGATAAATTGAATCGAAGGTGTATTCATAAAGTGATGTTTTGTTTAATGTTTGTGATCCGTAATCGAATAAGCGTCGCATTAAAACAACTGATTGTATGCCTTCAACTTGCAGGATGCCTTTCAATGTTTACTCTCATGCCATTGGTATTGAATGTGCTTCAACTTTTTAGCTGATTAAACAATATCCAAAATTGATAACCAAACCATAACAAACATTAAACAAAGCAATGGTATATAGTCCATTTTACGTAACGGCAACACTGATGATATTGCTGTTACTTTCACACGTTACACCGCCTCCTGGCAAAATTTCATTCATAAAATAAGCGATCAGCTGTTCAAAAACGTCTCGTAAAATGGACTATAGGTCTTTTCATCTGACAGGTCCGTCTATGCATTTGTTTACATCGATGAGAGACCGGTACTAATACGGGCCTGTCATTTTCATACAAGAACTGTCAAAAAAGAGCTTCCGGATCAGCTGATTTAAAACGTCTCGTGAAGAGGCCTGTAGACCAAGCTAGAGTGCCTGCAAACAAGAGTGACGTCTTGTTCCAGTTTTGACAGGTCTCCTGCTCGATTGGAACGCGGATTTGTATACTGTCATAACATTGCTTTTGTTTGTTGTGAGAAAGTACACATAAACAGAAACGGCTGCTGAACATTGAATGACATCAAACAAACATCGATACGTTTTCATTCTGAGGAAATCGTCTTGTGTAAGATTGATCGTGTGTTGGTATTTGTGGCACTTTGCTTGTAGATATCTATATTTTCACAGTCGCCACAACTAATTCACTTATCGCCCGGGACATGCTGGCTACGAAGAACACTGTGTATTGATATATGGTTATCTATGGCCTGCCTACCACCATTTTTTTTTCGAAGAAAATCTACGATAGCTTTGCAACCATAAGAGATAGAACAGTGGTCTCTTCGAGAAAAAGTTGCACTATCAAGAGTTTTCAAGTTTTTGCGAAAAATTTTTGTATAAAAAGTTATCGATAAAAAAATGATTTTTCAGATGCCACCCTAACTTATTTGTTAAACAACTTGCAAACCAATGGAGATAGAAATATTGATTGTTCGGCAAAGTTGCTCTAAATTGGATCTTCTAAACACTGTACAAGTTTAAGAGCATCAGTGAGAAAGTTTATATTCTGATCTTCTAAACCATGCGGGCCACCACAATGCCACATCACTAGAAAATTTTTTTTCTGAAATATGGAGTAACTTTTCCGAAGACACCGCTTGCTGCTTGTCCTACAATCTTCAGAACCCCTAAAATTACTTCAGAATTTCAAAAAAAAAATATTCCGAAAAATAATCTCTGCAACCTCAAGAATTCCATCATTTTGAATCCCAAGAATTTGAAGAATTCCCTTCAAAAATCCCTTCAAAATCACAAAAATAGGAATTTTAATCCCTTCGTTTGGATTTGCAAAACTCGCTCTGGGGTCTCAAAACCCCATTCGGAATCTCAAGATTTTCTTCAGTATTCTAAAAAAAACTGTGGAATCTCATGAATTCGAAATCATAGGAATCTTAATCCCAAAAACTCTTCAGAATTCTGGAATCTTGAAAATTTCTTCAGAAGTCCAAGAATCTCTTTGAATTGCGTAGCTCTAACCCGCAAGAGCACATTATTACCGCTTAAATTACTTGCTTGCTTTACCAATAGCAATTTCCGTACAAACTCAAATTTTGAGAGGATACTCAGACACACAGCAAAAACGATGTTTTGAACCACCCTATTGATCACCCATGAACAATGACCAGTAATATTGAAAATGCAACGACTTTCTAAAATCATCGTCCTTCAATCCAAATGTGAAGGCCAAACTTACACAAATCATTTACTTTTGGAGTTAAAATTTAAAACATCTTGTACCGCAGAATACGCCTGAATTATGTTTGATTTGATTTCTTGAAGAAATTTTTCTTAGTCAGTTTTGCTGAACCGAACATTTTTTTAAATTTTGACGATGATTTATAATAATTGCATTTTACTTGCTTATATCATTCGAAAAACTTTTCTGAGATTTGGATAATTTGGTAGTGTTATCAATAATTATGGAAAACATTGTTTCGAAAATTTAAAAAAAATACGCGTTAACAAAACTCAATTTTTTTTAGCTAAATACATAAAAATACACAATGAAAAAAATAATTTCATATTTATGACTTTCTAACTCTCTAAATCGAATTCATATGTTCTTTTTCCATTTCCAGATTGAGTATGCCCCATGACGACGACGTTCGGTGCGCACCCTACCGAGGGGAAGGCAGCGCCAAGCAAAACATCATGTCCCGAATGTTGGACCAGAACACGCATCCCTGGTCCTGGTCCAACTGCTCCCGTCACTATGTCACCGAGTACCTAGAGTAAGTACCAGAACACATCACCATAAATTCCCCCGAAAAATAGGTCAATCTATTTGCGGGTATGATTAATGTTTGAATACCTTCAAATGGCTCCCACATTCGAACACACACGTGTGCGTGTGAGCTCACTTCGGGTGTGCCCGAGAACTCAACTCGTTCCGCCGCAGAAACCGGCCAAACTAGAGCCCCCAGTAGGGCCGCTGTCGACGCTCTCCGGGTGTTCAAAATAGCCAAATCATGCGTGTTTGAGCATTAATCTTCACGATTTCTCCCCTTGACCGACCCCAAGTCCCAGCTAGATTAAATCGTTGATAAATTATGATATCGAAATCATCGATCAAACACGATAGAGGATTACGAACTGTGTGAAGCTGCGTATGTGGCCAAGTTGCCCAATGTGAGTTTGTAGTACACTGCGGTCTTTAGCCGGCCAGCTAATGATCTAGCTAATTCTAACGCATGTCTAGTGAGAGGATTGATAGAGTTATGTTTGAAGTGAAAGTATGGTAAAAGGTACATAAAAAAAGTTTTTTATAAAACTCGTTTGGGATTTCTGTGGAAGTTTCTGTGAAAATCTCTGTGAGCTTACAAAAAAAAGAAAATTTTAATCCTTTTGAAGTCTTTTTAAAAAATTTTTACCCCGTATAGGCTTGAGTGAAAGCAAAAATCCTAAAACCCTCACCACTCAGCGAATTCTTAACGGATTAAATGATTTTTGTCAGTATACTGGCACACATATCTAGTTTCTGGAAGTGGACAGAGAAAGGCGGAAATATTCTTGTGACCGGAATAATTTCGGGGGGTACTGGGCCATCTTGATTGTGCCCCTGGAGGTAGGCAAATTTCAAGTCACAGATAATTTTCGGAATCGGCTATAATTGGTCACTATAACACAGAATTTAAAGAAAATTACATCAGTATAAACCTTTTGAGAAACAATTGAATTGGATAACTATGAGCCCTGCATTTGAGTGATCCTACAAATGACCATTTTCGGGTCCCCAGGAGGACGCCTCAAATTTACGATAAAGTGGCCAATTTGTATCTGAACATCTGTGCCAAGCTTATAGGAATGCATTTTAGTGCACAATTAGGGAGTCGATGCCGGTTATGGACCCTTTGCGTATTATGAACCCCCTATAAAAAAACATAAAATCATCACTCAAAGCAACTTTATTCCTATGAAAATCCAGCGGGGGAACTTCGATTACATTGTTAGTCAGCAGTTTCAGGCAAAATATTTGGTTTGAGACGCATAAATACAGATATTTGAACAGTTTTGTAAATGAAACCACAACAAGAGGGTCCATAATACGCATTTCCAGGTGGGTCCATAATAGGCTCGTCGGCAGCGAGCCGGATTACATGGGAATCAAATGGAGGGTCCATAATACGCAACGTCAAATTTGTAAACAATCCTATTATGGACCCCGAAAGGGTCCATAATAGGCATTCGGACAACAGTTTTTCAAATGCATATTTCGCTGGAAAAATCGAATGATTTTGTATGTTTCATAGACGTACTATGAAGTAAAGACATTGAATTTGTCGTCAGACTCCACAAAACATATATGCGTCTGAGATATCGTTGCGGAAAAGCGTCTAGAATGAATTTCAGCTACTAAGGGGTCCATTACTAGCATTGAAACCCTATATTTGATTTCTGCTTTTCGGAACCATTCAGAATCCCAAAAATCCATATATGAGTTTCAGGAATTCCATAGGGTTCCAGGAACGTAAGTCTCAGAAATTTCTTCGAGAGCTCAATCATTGCTTTGAATTCCCAAACATTTCTAAGGAACCTCAGAAATTCATCAGAAATTATTATGAAAAAAATACTATCTTTGAAATCCCAAGATTTTTTTTTTAATTCTAAGAATCCTATCGGAATCCCTTTACTATCCTCTAGAATCCTTTTTCAATCCAACCAGAATTTTAAACTTATTCCGGTAGCTCAAAAATCCTCAAAAAATCCATTAGAAACCTTAAAAATTTATTCAAGTTTTAAAAATTCGAAGATTTTTTAGCCTTGAGAAGCCTTTTTATGCCTTTAAAGTTTTGTAAAGTTATTGAAGACCTTTCAATCCTTTCTAAGCGCTTTCAAACACTCTCAAATATTTTTAAACCTTCAAAAGCGTTTTTTTAGTTTTTTAAGCTTTTCTAAGTCTCTAAAAGCGCTTTACACATAACGTCATATCGATATGAACTTCTCATCAGAATCGTTTCAAGAGTATTATCCGAATCGTTCATGGAATATTACAAGAATCGGTCCAGAAATCTCATCTTGATATCAACATGATTCTCATCAAAACCCTTCAAAATTTATCTTCAGAATCCTTCCAGGATTCTCCACGAAATGCTTCCAGGATTCTTCATAGAATTCTTTCAGGATTCTTAACAAAATCCTTCCAAGATTCTTATCACAATCCGTATTAGCAATAAAATCCTTTCAGGATTCTTATCCAAAAGCTTCAAGGAATCACATCAGAATCCTTCAAATATTCTCACCGAAATTCTTCCAGTATTCTTATAAGAATCCTTCCTGAATTCTCATCAAAATTTTCTTATTTTGATTTTCACCAGAACTCTTCCTTGATTTGCAACAGAATCCTTCCAGAATTAACATCATAATCTTTCCAGGATGTACAACAAATCTTTCCACGATTCTTATCCAAACCTTCTAGGATTCCTATAAGAAACATTGCCGAGATCTCATATGAAATCAGTATTTTCATCACAACTCTTCCAGGATTCTTATTAGAATTTCTCCGAGATTCTCATCATATTTCTTCCAGGATTTTTACCAGAATCCAACAGTAGTGTCACCAGAAACTGTCCAGGATTTTCATCAGAAACCTTCTAGGATTCTTATCAAAAAACCTCCCAGGATTCTTATCAAAAACCTTCCAAATCTGTGCTTGGAATCAAAAACGGGGTTCTGAAACTGGACTTAAAATGGTCCCCTGTATACAAAATGACCAGAAAGGGGATGTGAATTTGAAACTTGCAACCGTCTAAGTTATTGGGTCACGAATTGGCTCGGTAGCCTAGTTGGTAAAGCGCTCGTCTAGCATACAAGAGTCCTGGGTTCGAATCCCAGCCGATCACGTGGATTTTTTTCATAATTTCACCCATAATTTATCTCTCTTTATGACGCGTAATGAGTTAATTAATTTGTTCAAAATGTATTGAATTTTCAGTTTCGTTATTTACACCTTATACGAAATGGTAAAATGGCTTTATACGTACAAAAATGGAGGTGACATATCTGCATGTTTTATATGATGAAAGATAGCATGCAATACGAGTGTGTAGATTTTATTGCGCACTAATCTGTACTCTTATGCGACTTAAATTATGATAACAAAGTTTATTTGAGGGCTACTACGGATTGATCCGAGTTACTTTGTACGAGTATACGGGACGAGACGCAATGTACATATGAACTCATAAAAATCGTGTTATGCGAGGAAACTCATTGATCATACGATTTTATCCATCATGTAGTACGGATATGAGGCAATTTGTATAAATTAACAACTTTGTTCGTAAACTGTTATGCAAATTCTAATTGTCTGGAATGAGCTGTACAATACATTTTTGGCTGCGAATCCGGATTGATGGAAAGAAGCGAACATGTTTGCTGAATCGGAACAAAACAAAATGCTCGCGAGCATCAGAGTGCTGATTTACTCACATCTGTCGTGCTCGCGAGTAAACGAAACTAAAGTGATTCGTGAACGTGTTCGAAACTGTTTAGAGTCAATTGCGCTTTTGAGCGAAAAAGCTGTACTGAATATACAATTAATTTGGTTGGTTACTCGCGAGTAAATGTTTGCGAACCTTTTGCTATTTCTTTTGGTATGAAGGGGAAGGGGATTAAAGATTATCGAACGTAACCCCCCGAGCAGGCGGGTGCGAACTCACTCACACCAAACCTGTTCGAAAGTCTGTCATGTTAGTTTGGCGTTGATTTACAGTCGTGAGGTGTTTCGTGATGCAAACATTTTCACCATTGGTCTCCGGTATCCAACTAGCCTCCTGCACAAAATTGTTGAAATTTTGAGAATTGATCAAATTACTCTAAAGATATGACCAAACGAGTGCATGCCTTTTAATTGAAACCTTATTGTAGCGTCTATTTAATACATAATGCTACGTTCGATAATCTTTAATCCACTTCCCCTTCTCCGTAACGCATTTTGCACGAAACTTTTTATTTTTAGTGTGAGCAATAGTGCTGCTAGGCAACCCCTAAAGCGTTAAGTAATTTGTGAACGGCGTATTCCGTTATTCTCTCAGACTCTAATCTACGCCATGTCACCTACCTTGTAGAGACTTCTATGGAACGCTTCTGTAGAGATTTCTGTGAAAGGCTTCTGTGGTATTTCTGAGTAGACTTTCAAGAGAAGTTTGGTGGAGACTTCTTTTGGGAGCTCTGTGGCGACATCTGCTCAGATTTTTGTAAATACCGTTGTAATCGCTGTGAGGCCTTTTGTGGACACCATTATTGAGATTCCTTGTAAGAAATCACGCTGAAGGTTATTTGTCCTTATGGAGACCTTTTTTCTAGAAACCTGTGTTGAGATGTGTTTTTGTTATGAAAAAGTTCAGAATCCTTCATAATGATCATATTAGATCATCAGTTAAGAAAATACATCACCTTATCTGAGTTCAACTAACGTTGCGATCTCGGTTAACACCTTATCAACAATCCGGTCACCATATTTCGAGCCAACGACCGATACATAAAGCCTTCAGTAATCATTTTCTCGAGAAAACCAACAAAGCAGCGTGAACTATCGTCCCACCATGTAATTGTAATTATATGGGAATACTAAAAATTATACGATACACTGAAAAGGGTTGATTACTCTTCTAAAAGATTAAGAACACTTTCGCTAAGTCTTCGGTCAACAGTGCACATCGGCACCAAGTTGCAAACCCAAGTAACACCGAAAACATCTTTTCAGATAGCAGATAGCAGATCTTGTCATATAAGAGTTATTATGGTGTATGGTATTCATGGCATCTTGTGTTAAATAAATGTTATAAAATAGCTATCGGAAAACAAGTCATCCCAAAACATTAAATGCAAAAATGACAACCTGACATGGTTGATTGGATGCTCTGCAAACGTACATGATAAAATGTATGTTGTAATAATGCTTTTTTAACGAATTTTTTACAAGATTCAAACATCAATATAGCCATCATCGTCGATACATGTTGTGTGTCATTCTAACATCGACTATTGAAGTTGGGACAAAAATGCCATAATCAAAGCTTGTGGAGAAAAATTGAACGTAATGAAATCGTTAGCGGGTGGTTTTCTAAGTTCGGTTGCTTTTCATTATCACAAAAAAAAAACAATCGGTTAGATACTATAAACTTCTGAAAGAGTGGTTTCAGAGTGTACTGCGAATTGACAAAATAAATATTTGTTTTTAGGTGAACAAAACTTCTGCCAACTGCGTTTCCTTCTTCAACTAGAATTCGGTGTTTTATACATGCACATAACGAATTTTGATACATTCACATTGGAAAATAAAAGCACGGTTTTAACACCGTGGTTGGCACATCACGTAGTCCAGAGTGTTTTGTGTATATCGGCACCATAATTTCAAATTTATTTTGGTAGCAGAAAACACATGATCCAAATGATGTATATTTCACTAGTGTTAAAATAAAGCAGGTTTCTTCTATGCGGGCAAAATTATTGTAGTCGAATAGGCTCTCAAATTGATGAATATCGTCGAAAATAACAAATAGCTACTGCGTGAGGTCTGTCAACATTACTGCAATTTTCACATTGTTGACATTTGTAGAGTAATGTTTGACGTTTGACATATTAAAATCTATCCACTAAGCAAGAAGCTATATTTAAGTTATTTGGGTGTTATAAACATTATTGAGAAAACAATCAAATGATTTTTTAGATAATATGTTTAAAATATGTTCTTATGATGTATTATGAACGTTATTATAAGTCAATCTAAATCCACTAGTTAAGATGCTCTGGAGACGTTATTACAACGTAATTTCAACTCATATCTGAATCAACATACACAATCATTTCACATTTTGCTAAATAAATAATCAGGCTTACAGTACCGGTTGAAAGCTTGAATCACCTTACTTCAAATCTATTTAATTTGCATATCGATTATATTAAATTAAATAAATTGATTAGAAATCAGAATCAATTTGATAAGTTGCGTCATTGACAGCGATATAAAACAATTGAGAATGAAAAAATTAATAAAATAATTGAACCATTCCAATATTTTTGGACGGCGCTGTAAGCCATATTAAAAATCTGCCATCTTACTTTTTCGTGAGAATTGAAGAAAATTATAAAAAACTGCACAATTTTGGGTGGCTTCGTTATACATTCAGAAATTATTATAATGGCCCATGAATTATTGAAAAGTGAAATTGAAAGTTTCACCATTAATTTTGATCGTTGAACACCATCCTTTTCAAATTTTATTCATCTCCGTGATGAAAAACAATCTTAGATTTTTTAGTTTGGAAACTTTTGTTAGGTTATGGTAGCCATGTATTTTTGGAGGCAATTTTGTATTTTTTTCTGTAAGTTCCTTCGTTTTGCAGATTGGATATTTCAAGCAGATAGTATGTAATATGATTGTGTTTTGCAAGTTATATAGCTTTCAAATAACGTCACAATAGCCAGAACATTTGCCTGTATTATAATATAGTCATCCTGTGCCATATATATGTGGTTTGTACTTTAAAATAGCTCAATTACAGCACATGAAGTATATCGTTATATACACTTGAATTGTGAGTCTTTAATGCTGAAAAATAACCCAATTATAACAACTGTTCATTATAGCTTATATTCTCATCTTTATTATGTTGAGAGTATGTTTATAAATCGTCAATGGTAGGTGATTATAAGTGGCTTTCAGACCTATGAGATGTTATATAAGCCGCCATTTTTTGCGCTGTTTTAGCTATACAAGTGTTAGATATAAAGTAAATATCACTAGAAAAATACAACAGAACGTGTTAAAAATTGGAATTTTTAACTCTTATATAACTAGCTGTGTTACTTGGGAAGCCACTTTGCACAACAAAGTAATTCTTCATCTTCTCACGAATGATGCAGAATACTCGAACAACATGAATCACAAATTTCCCACCAATCATCCAGATCAACATGGGAGAAGAAAACTGTGCAGAGTCAAAAGTGCCAATTTATGATTGGAGATAATTAATGAAATTATACTTCTTTCGCCGAAAGTAGCCGCTCCACCAACGACGGCCGAAGGCACACCCGGATAAAAAAGGTACCATTCTTTCAACCATTAATGAACAATATAACATAACAATTGTTTTTAAATATTATTAAAATACAATTCAATTGAGTGTAAATAAAACGCTGTATCATTTTTCCATTGTTTCAAATATTTTCCAAATTTCGTTTTTTCGTGCAATCTGTAACTTACCATCCAAAACATTACAATAACAGTTTGTTGTACTGCTTTAACCATTGGAATCGAAATAATTGAATAGCATACTGTAAAATCAATGGTGTTTTTTTTGCAAAATGCTGTATTGTATGAATTTTTTTTTTTTTTGCAATATGCTGTATTGTATTTTTGATGTTTCAAATAAGTACTCTTACAATACGTCATACAGTTCTTGTACAATATTTTTTATTCGGGAGCTGGTACATATCGATCACGCTGGGAATGGGAAGTTATTTCAGCGATTATATGGCCATCCTTCGGACTCGGACTCCACGGATCAACCGCGGGATGATGATTACGATTCAATTTAATGTTTTAATCCGCACGCACCACATGCTGAGTGTGCCGAGAAGCTGCAACAAAGGAACTGAGTGCCAGCGAATTCAGCTCGTCGACATCAAACCGAGATGATTAGTTTTGTTCGGTGAAAGGAAGGGCGAGAGAGATAGATCGGTTGCAATGGAGGAGTGTTGACGAAGAGCTGTTTTTTTGGAATTGTGGTACGCAATGTCCTATCCATTTCATGTGAGTTTAGAATTTTCGGATTATTCCTTCAGGACTTCTTTTGATTCATGCTATTGGAATCATTTCAAACATTACATTCTTTCTGTATTTCTGTTCTGTTCTTCCATTTTCGCAAGTATGAAGATAATATGCACTTATGGAATCAACCAAATCAATGCTTTGGACTAACAGACACACTCAGTGTATAAGTGCTAATAATCTTCTATTTTAGGCAACAATGGCGCCTGTCACGTCAAAATGATAACCAATGAGTGGAAGGGGAAGGAATTGTATCAGGCATAAGGAAAGGCGCGCTATAATGATGGAAGAATGGGGGTGTAGGGAAACATTTTCTTGACCGTCTCTGGTTCTAGCGATTGCAATGAACAAATAGTTTAGGTGTGATAGATTAAGAGTTGAAATAGAAATAATTGAGCGGTATAACTAAAAAAGTACGAGAAAATGGACGTGCCTGGGATTTAATCCACGATCTTCTGCTTATTGAGCAGAAGCAGTTGCCATTAGATCATCATCCCCGTTGTACATTTTTTGTTTCTCGATTTCTTCTAGAAGATCCAGCTTCCATAGCAGAATCGCGAGTACGTTGAAATTACCTTCACTTTACGATTAATTAAATCAAGAGTTTCAGATCGTTGTCTATAATAACAGATTCGAATTCCACTTCACATTTAGGTATTGCAATGTTCCTTGTTTCAAATACACTCGTTCCACGAACGAAAAAGACTCATAACTAATCAGCAAATAATAAAGGGATTTTTTCGCCATAGAAGAAACCTTTAAGACAGTGTCCATGAAGATCCAAGAGATTACCACTGTTAACGAAATAAAAGGATCCATCGAAAGATTGAAGGCACAGATCCCAAAATGGATCTGCTAGCCAGTTCAGATGACAGTATGAACCGTACTGTCGTAAATCGATTATTTTTATGATTATCGTTTTTCGGGTAAACTTACCGCCGGACTAATTTGCACGAATTCGAACGTCTTAATTCATGGCGTTGTAGATAGAACCACCTACACATCCATTGTGGTTCTGCTTGGGAGCTTGAACTTCACACCGCCGCGCAGTGTGTGAAATCAATCAGGCAAACGCCCCAAAACGGGACCCCTTCGAACAAAGAAACAAAAGACGACGAATTTTTATGAATGAAGTAATTTACACCTCCCAAACACACAATGCACGAATTGCAGTCGTAAAGTATCAGTTCCTACTCACATATATATGTGAACAAGAAGCTGAACCTACGCCAGACCCAGACGACGAAGGTGGTGTCGTCTTGCCGCTAATTGGAAGCCTTGGTAAAGGGCTGGTAGCGAGTCATTTTTATGTGACTTGGTCAATATTTTCGAACGAGTCTCTAAAAAGTTAGTGGTTCTATCAGCTGTTATCCCCCCGATATGATCAGAGCTGATAAACAAGTTCTCATGAGTTGTTGTGCATCGTGATCGTGAGAGATACTCTCAATTTCAAAAAATTCAACCCCTGATTGGTGTTTGAATTTTTCTGAAAAAAGTGTCCTTTGGTGCAATTTAATCCAATTTACTTAGAAGAGCTAGTTTCTGAAAACGAGCCTCTTAGAGCAATAATCTTGTTTTGTACCGGAGTGACAAGGGTTAACAAATATTTTCAAATGGAGGTTTGCCGAATTTTCAATTGGATACAATATTTGATGACTAAGACACAATTTATAGGCATAGAACTATACCATAGTATTTTTGTAATATTTATGATTCACAGTTCTATGTCACTATTGGGCCACTATTTTGATCATTTTAGTCACTTAAGTCACTATTATTTACCTACTCAACCGCTCCCAGCCCTACTGGTAGTGCAGTTTTGTTGCATCATCCGGCACACCGGATGGCTCGAGGGATAAGCCAAACTGCACGCCGTCGCCAGCGTAAAAAATTTACGCGTAAAAAACGCACAAACGAAAAAAAAACTCATAACTAACCACACAAATAACGAAGAAGGTTCCATATGTCAATTGACCGGTGGTGCTTTGTGGCGACATCCGAGCCGTGCTTTTTTGTTGCTGTAGGTCGTTGAAGACGATTTTACGACGATTTAGTTGCCATTTTCTGACCGACCGACCGGGGGCAGTAAAAATCATTGACGAATTTATGACAGTAGATTGTGTAAATGATAACTAAACATGTGGGGGGCCATCCAATAAATTTAGTAGGAACGAATTCATAGTCGCATCAATCGTAAAATATTGCTTAAAAGTGCGAACGTGTCGAATGGCCCACTGACTGACTGACTAAATGAGTGGCTGAAAGCGAAAACCTCACTGTCCCGAGTGCAATAAAATGATTTCCGAGTTTTATAGTTGATATTTTTCAGTACAATGTAGAAAGGGAATGAAAGTCCAAAAAGCGTTAATTTGATACGAATTTCCACCTCAGCACTCAAAGCTCCAAATCGCCGATATAAAACTAGTGCAGAGCTAATAAATCGCCAAAAAGGGTTTTTTCTATACTAGTAATCTAAGTCAGATTTGACAGAATATATGACTACGCGTGCTTATTGGTTACCCGATAATACTATTACTTGAGGATAAAATAGAACTTTACAGCAACAATCCCAAAGGTTTCAAAGTAAATTATTCACTGATTGTCGAGTTCGTCATTGTGAGCTGCTCGTGTGACCTTTTTGTATGGAACATTTGCAGAGTAGCTACTGCGTACCGGGAACGCATAAATATTCATTGTCTAGGTCGTGGATTTTGTTTTCCGGCCCGGGTGCTGGTTTTGCTTAATAATTCCCCCGAGGAAAGTCGTAAAACTGTTTGGTGTCATCATCGGGCGAGTACAAAAGTGTTTATTGGTGCTGGTCTGCCAACGGTCAACCATGGCAAAAAACGATATTTTGGCAAGTTTCATGTTTTTATCCTTTTTCTAAAATGTTGGTTGCTTCTGTGGCAGCTAGTGATAAAATCGGGATCATACTCATTTAGCAAGCATTTATGCATTTATCAAGTTATATGGTGACCGGATATATGGGTCACCAACCAAAGGATAGTATAAGATTCTTACCTTATTCCACTAACTCAATATACTTTCCATGACAACCGTGGAAATGCAGAGTTATACTCGGTCTCTAGTAACAATGGTAGTTCAAACGGCATTTCTTCCCTTTCCCACGATGACCGTAAGGACGTGGCCGGTGCCGTTATTGCCGCATTTCGCGCGAACCCGAACACATGTTGACAGCATTCTCCAGGATTTAATGGATGTGTAGACCTTGACTGAGAAAGCCTCCTCGCATACTTAGGTTTTGCAAAATTCAACTGGAATATCATTTGGAAAGGGCCAAACAATTTTACCCATTATTTTAATAATGTAATCTAAAAATGGTCACTTCTACAAAAAAATTGTATGTATGACTTGTAGATAATCTTCTAAATTTTTAAAGAAAAATTCTGAAACAAAATCTTATTTATGGCCTACGCGATAAAAAATAGATTTAAAAAATGGCAATATTTTGTTTTAATGAAATTTTATCTCAAGGTAGGTAAAAATGTTTACTACCAACCGTCCATACATCGCAAGATGAGCACTTTTATGTAACAATAGTTATCTAACAAAACCTTTTTCTTATTTTTTTTTTTTCAATATAAGCCAAAAATGAGAAAATTTTTATATGGAATCTCGATAATTTAAAGTAACCTGGATATACCAAATTGACTCGCATATTGAGATTCATTAAATTCTAAGATAATTGTAACTTTCACTTGCTTAAATTTGTTTGAAAATGACACGTTAAAACTATTTACTTAGAATAAGAAACAGTTTTTGTTAGAAAAACTTGTTTTTCTTAAAGTGCATATCTCACAATATACCGTCAAACGGGGCTACTTTTGAATCCGGGGGCTACTTTGGACACACACGTTTTTGATTTATTTCCAGCATATATATTGATCTGAGCCATTTTGTGTTTTCAGCACTTTTATTAAGCAATATAAGCTTTACAATCAGGCTTGAATATTTTTTGGAACAACATCAACAATAACAGGATAAACAAGGAAATATATCAAGTCCAAACAAATATTCATAAGCTGCAAAACATTTGCTATGTTAACATTGTTTGAATTTTCCACATATCGTGGAAAGTTATTGGGACCTTCACAAAACTATCGAATCGCAATGTTTCAAAGAAATTTGTGATAGTTTTATGTTAAATGTTGTTGTTTTATAAAAATAAATGATCAGATGTCTTAATTTTACGACTCTTATTTTATCACAAAATATTGGTTTCTATGTTTTACAACACAATGAAAAATAAACAAAGGATTAAGAAAAAAGATTAATTATAAAACATATAAAATTCAATTCTTACATATAGCAAACTCACAACATAATCATTAAAAAAATATTGTTTGGTCATATATTACCTGAATCTGCTATACAAAGCACTGGCATCCTTTAACTGCTAAAAATAAACTATTGCGAACCAAAATGCGTCTAACAAAAGCAAACTTTTAATTGTTTATGATCTTGTGAATCATTATTCTTAGAGATTCATTGATTGCACTTTGAATAAAAATTACTTTTAAGTACTGGAATTAATTCGATTTTTCTACATATCGTTCTTATAACATTTAGAATCAGAACGAATATTTCTGTACAAATCTTATTATTTTACCATTTTCTAAATTAGATTTATCACTCAAAAACATTCGAAAACATCACAATGGACGATAATCTAAAGCATCAGTTTGAAATTTATGCTGAAAAATAATTTTACTATCAAAACATATGAATTTCTTAAAGTGTCCAAAGTATCCCCATTTTTGACTTGAAGGGCACATTTTTTTCGCTAACCAAGCAACTTTTTCATTTTTTAATGGATTTGCCTCATATTTTGCACATTGGTTACGTACATACACAACTTAAATATATACAAGAATTATCGAAATCCATCCATTATTCTCAGAGGAGCTACAAATTCTCAAAGTTGAAGAATGTGGAAATAATGTCAAAAGAAGCCCCGTTAGACGGTATGGACAGTTGGTAATAAACACAATTACCTATCTTGAGAAAAAAAAAATATCCAAATAACTTTGAAATCAGCCTTGAATTATTTTTCTTTCCAGTGTGGACCACAAATGAGACAATTCTTAAATGGAATCTTCGATAATTTAAACTAAACTGATAAGACCAAATTGAGCATCATTGAGTTCTGAGAACTTTGTGACTTTCACTTTCACTTTGAGATCATTGTGACTTTCACTAGTTTAGTTTTGGTTGAAAATGAGACGCCAAAATATTTTATTCAAGACAAGGAAACATTTTTACTACAAAAACGTTTTTTTTATTAGTGCTTTTCTCGCGGTGTATGGACAGTTGGTAGTTAACATTATTACGGTTAAAACTACAAACAAGCATGGGAAAATTCACTCACTCACCCGAACGCTACCGATAAAATATCTGCAAAGTATCTGCTGCAACCGAATGTTCAATGACTGCCGAACGCTACTAGGGTGAGCGCAATCCCGACGAATCGTAAACGATTGAGATAAACCGAAAATGAAAAGATATACGGAGCGGAGAGAGCACCTATCCTCTCTTGAATTGGAGACACGAAAGAACGCGTTCGCCATTCGATCACTAAAAGCTTCTTGCAAAATGTACAGATTTTGCGTTCACTGAAACATTTCGCCTTGTGTATTACCAGTCAGTGAACGCTCTTCAGCTCTAAAATACGAATGCCACTCGTGCGGAATCGGAATGTAAACAATCACTCGCTACAGCAATCGGATGCCTTCGGCACAAGGAGTTGGTAGTGAATCATTCTGTTGCCTCAGATTGGTCGGTAAAACGACAATCTCACTCTTGACCGCTTGTGGATGTGAGCGAGAGAAATGCAATATTCGAGTGAATGTTTCCCATGCTTGATTACAAATTGAACTTTAACACTTCACTTTTTGCAAAAAATAAAATACTAAAATCACTAGTAAGGCGAGCAAATACACATATTAGAGTTTAAAGGTATTTGCTCGCCTTACTAGTGATTTTAGTAAGGTACCGTGGGGGAAGTGTAGCAGTGGGGTAAGTGGATCATTCGTCCGTAATAAGAATAAATACTTTAATATTCCGAATGTTTTCACACCTTTGATTCATTTTAGGTTATATTCTCACGTACACACTGATACTACTGCAAAACTGATACTACACGTGCACTAACACAAGCAAACTTGTTGACTGCAAAAATCAATTATTTTAAAGTTGTTTTCTGTCGATAAAAAATCCATTGTATCTCTGCCTAAAATCGAATACTATTAGCTTTTTCAACACATGGTAAACATTTCAGTTCTAATTGTATGAATCACAATGAAAAAAGTGTAATTTTTGTAAATAAATGCAGATATATTGGTCATGGTACACTTACCCGCACTTTTTAATGGGATGGGGTAAGTGGATCAACTATTGTTATCAAATATTGTCAGACTACTTACGCGGGTTTGAATAAGCTTAAGTGTCATCAAGTGTTTTTGTTTCCTTTTATATTTTTCATTCCTAGCTTGAATTTGCCAAATTGACCTGAAAAAATTTCAATTAATCCACCTAAAAGTTTGTACAATCTTTCTAGTACAAAAAAATTAAAATTGAAAAATTCAAACAAAATTTTTCTTGGTTTTTCTAAGCTGAAATGCAAATGAGCAAATTATACAAATTCTCCACCTGAAAGCATATTATCGTACGTTTTTTGACCATATCGATTGTTTTAGGCAGATGATATAAGTATTTCCATAAATAGAATAAAAAGATTTCAGTATGTTAAACAAAAGTAAATGTAATTAATATTTTAAACTAAGAGTGTCTTTCGAAAACATCGTTAGGAATAATCCTCAATTCTTTTGTATAACTAAGGTGTATAAAATGGATGAATTTTCTCCAAAATATTCTAGTTTCAGTGTTTTTTTTTTGTTCGAATAAGTGTAAACTAATGTACAAATATTTTTCATAATATTTTGAGAAAATAAAGATTTTTTTTTATTTTAAAGCTATCAAAATATATAACATAGCACGTATAACAAGAATGACAGTAATATTATTCGTACTCTACATGATAACGTCACATTTGTTTTGTGAATAGAGTTTTTTTATAGGTGATCCACCATGGTGGGGCAAGTGGATCATTTGGAGCAAATTTTCAAGTCCCTCATGCTCCCTTTGCAGACTCATGCAAAATGGTGCAGCCCAAGTGGCGCTAGTTCAAGAACCCTACTTTCGTAGAGGAAACTTCTATCTAGGTAACCTTGTGGACCCAGTTTTTGCTACTTTTAGCAAGCTTGAAATGGCAAACTCGCGCTCCATGCCCCGCGCATGCGTGCTCGTTAATAAAGCAATCGTTGCTACACTCATTTCTGAGTTAACTACCAGAGATGTATGTGCTGTCACAATCGATGTTTCTGTTGGTGACCTACAAGAGGGACCCCATGGTGGAATTCCGATCTGACTAGACTCAGGAAACAATGTAGAAGGAGTTGGAACAGACGCCGTTCAGCTGGATCAGAGTCATTCAAGTCGGCTCGCAAGGCTTACAAGAAGGCTCTTCGTTCTGCTGAACGATCCGGCTGGAATAACCTTTGTACAAATGTTTCCAGTTTGAGTGAAGTCAGTCGGTTGAACAAAATTCTTGCAAAATCTAAGGATTTCCAAGTGAACGAAATTCGCTTACCTAATGGTGACTTTACTCCTTCCGATGAAGAAGTTTTAGAATGTTTATTCAATACACACTTCCCCGGATGTGTGGACATAGCATCTACGGATGAACCAAATGTCTTTTCATGTAGTTACGAGTCTCTGGCCTCGGCTCGCAGTATCGTAACTACTGAATCGATTCAATGGGCACTTAATAGTTTTGCTCCTTTCAAATCTCCAGGAGCGGATGGGATTTATCCTGTTCTGCTCCAAAAGGGATTTGAGTTTATCAAACATGTTTTGAAAAAGCTACTTGTAAGCAGTTTTGCTACCGGGTACATTCCCAAATCCTGGCGTGATATTACTGTAAAGTTTATCCCAAAAGGAGGACGTGCGTCGTATGAAGAAGCGAAGAGTTTTAGACCAATCAGTCTGATCTCTTTTCTTCTGAAATCTCTGGAACGCATTATCGATCATCATATCCGTGATGTTTATTTGGCAAACATGCCACTTCATGTGAATCAACATGCTTACCAATCTGGAAAGTCCACTGTGACTCTTTTACACAAAGTTGTATACGATATCGAGAAAGCATTCGCTCAGAAGCAATCCTGCTTGGGTGTTTTCTTGGATATTGAGGGTGCCTTTGATAACGTGTCTTTCGATGCCATATTGGAAGCCGCACGAAACCATGGGCTACCTACAATGATTACCTATTGGATTCATCAAATGCTCAAAAACCGACATCTCTTCTCGACATTGCGTCAAGCAGCGATTCGAAAATTGAGTGTTTGCGGATGCCCCCAAGGGGGAGTCTTGTCACCACTTTTGTGGAATCTCGTAGCAGATACGCTATTGAGGCAACTCAATAATTGCGGTTTTCCAACTTATGGATTTGCCGACGACTATCTAGCTCTGATAGTTGGTATGTGCATAAGCACCCTATTCGACCTGATGCAAAGTGCTCTTCAGGTAGTCGAGAGTTGGTGTCGCCAATATGGCCTTTCGGTTAACCCGAATAAAACATCTATTGTTCTTTTTACGGATAGACGAAACCGCGATGGAATTCGACCTTTACGTCTTTTTGGCACTGAGATTAATGTGATTGATCAAGTAAAGTATGTCGGAGTCATTCTAGATTCCAAACTTTTATGGAAAGCTCACATTGATTTCAGAGTCAAAAAAGCTTGTATGGCCTTCGGCCAATGCCGGCGAACCTTTGGTAAAACTTGGGGCCTCAAACCCAAATATATCAAATGGATTTACACAACAGTTGTTCGACCAATATTGGCATATGGATGTCTTGTGTGGTGGCAAAAGGGCGAAGTGAGAACAATCCAATCAAAATTGGGCCATCTCCAAAGGATGTGCTTGATGGCGATGTCTGGTGCGTTCTCTATAACTCCCACAGCAGCGCTCGAGGCCCTTTTCGACGTTGCGCCACTACACATATATCTTAAACAAGAAGCACTTTCTTGCTCTTACCGTTTATGGGTACTGGATCTACTGGAGAAAAATCCAGTAAATCGTAGATCTACACACACTTCGTTGTTTCCACTTTTGGTGAATTGGGACAAAATTGTCCTTGCTCCAAGTGATCTCACAATTGCTTGTCACTTTCCTTACAGGACATTTATCACACAATTCCCTTCACGGGAAGAGTGGACGTCTGGCTATTTGGAAAGAAGTATATCAAACAACATAGTATGTTACACTGATGGCTCCCTTCTTGAAGGTAGAGCTGGTGCAGGAGTATATTCTCGTGAGCTAAGGCTGAATCAGTTTTACTCACTTGGTAGAAATTGCACCGTTTTTCAGGCGGAAATATTTGCTCTTATGTGTGGAGTGCAATCAGCACTTCAACAGCGCGTAATGGGTAAAGTCATATACTTCTGTTCAGATAGTCAGGCTGCTATAAAAGCTCTCGCTTCGGCCAACTCAAGGACGAAGCTTGTTATCGCATGTCGAACTCAAATTGAGGAACTGAATTCAGTCAACTCTGTTAACCTTGTATGGGTACCTGGCCATTCTTCCATCGCTGGAAATGAATTGGCTGATGAGCTAGCTCGCGATGGAGCATCGCATGACTTCATTGGTCCTGAGCCGGCTATTCCAATTTCGAAGTGCTGGGTGAAGCTTCAGATAAACTCTTGGGCGGCAACTCAGCACAAGCAATATTGGAATAGTTTGGAGTCATGTCGTCAAACAAAATTGTACAATACTGAGCCATCTCGAAGGGTAGCGAAGTATTTAACAAATCTATCAAAGCAGAATTGCAGTCTCTTGGTCAGAGCGTTGACAGGCCACTGCCGAGTCAACTATCACATGGCAAATATTCAGCGTGCTGACTCATTTGTGTGTGATAGTTGTGACTCCGATTATGGAACTTCGTATCACCTGATATGTAACTGTCCAGTTTTTGCGCAAATGCGATTCCAATTACTTGGTAAACACTTATTAAGTGAAACTGAATACAGAAGCCTGAATCTTCAGGACATCCTGTTATTCTTAACCCGCTGTGGTAATGAGCTATAGGCTCTCTTTACGCTTATGCGTTTTGCAGTGCCCTTTTTAGGGCGCTGTTCGAACCCATTGTGGTATGGAGCTACATGCTCTCATTTCGCTTATGCGATCTTCCCTCTTCAAGGGACCCCACTCCTATTTCCTCCCATCTTTCCCTTCCCTTTCCTCTCCTATCGGGTAGATGATGAAATAGGCTCAAATATGGCGATGGCACAAATCTCCCAACTGGTGGGGAACGTGCCTTTGGAGCCGGCCTTCTGATACCTGATACATATCAAAATATATAACATAGCACGTATAACAAGAATGACAGTAATATTATTCGTACTCTACATGATAACGTCACATTTGTTTTGTGAATAGAGTTTTTTTATAGGTGATCCACCATGGTGGGGCAAGTGGATCATTTGGAGCAAATTTTCAAGTCCCTCATGCTCAATAGATAGAAATCAGAAAAATCAAAATAATTGACGATTTGAAGTATAATAGTCCCTCATTTGTCATGCACAGAAAAAAGTTTGAATTACATTATTAACGTTAGCTGTACATAACCATGAAGTTGACTATTGATTTTTCTGTATCCACTTACCCCACGGTACCTTATTTTATTTTTTGCAAAAAGTAAAGTGTTTAAGTTCAATTTGTAGTTCTAAGTAGCCCGTCATTCGTTTTGGCAACAATGATGGCTTTTCAGCTTGCATTTCAAAGTGATAAAGCTCAGTCTTGATAGTTTATATTGACTTGAAAAAGTATCACTGTACGGGCTAACATGCATAAAGTATGCTGATACTCTTTCAGCTGTGTCAGTGCAACCCCAACTGATTTTCTTGGATTCGAAATCGTGAGATGAATTAGCAGCAATCATCAACGACGCGTACAAATTTCAATGACGGCCTACTTCACCTTAAGTATTATTATTAGACATTAGACAATACTTACAAGTTATCCATACCAGTGCTGTTAAAAGTCAAAATTTAGAAAAAATTCAAATGCTTCCTGCATACTTCCATGCAAAATATCGCATCAGGAAATATTGCACACCGATAGTAATTCGGAAAGGTCACCGGGAAAAACATTTTCCAATAACTTTTTTTCACGGGGGAGGATGATATTAGCAATATTCAATTGTCAAAGTCACGTGATATTCATGACATTTAACAATTCTGATCCATACAACATTTTCTAGTAGGAGTTGACATTTTTCGTTTACACTATTTTGAACTAAATTGGGTAAGTAATTTTAGTCCTTTTTTTAAAAATAGTCCAAATAAATTTTGGCAAAAACTGTTTTTTTTTTCCAACGCTCACTTTTTCCAAAATTTATTTGGACTATTTTTAAAAAAGGCCTAATTAGTCAAGGTCTTCCACATAATTATATTGAAATCTGAGTGGGTTCTGTCAGCTCGGAATACGATTGACCCCAAGTCCCTTGCATTGAATCTCTGTACAACTTCTATTTTTCTGAACGGTGTACGGCCATTTGGCCGAATGCCGTTTGGCCGAATACCGACCGAACAAAATGATCAAATTGCTACAACGCTGATGTGACCGAATAACCGACCGATAAGCAAATTAATTGGATGATTTTTATGATGGGACATCATGTTTGTCACTATATAAGAACTCCAAGAGAATGATAAAATCTACCCGTTAATTTAGAACGAAGTTGTGAACTCCGCGTCAAGACGTGTAATAGAGTTTCAAGTGCTTTTAATGATTTCATCAGAATTTTTTCCCTCTTTTAATTATAGGCCATTCTTCCAACTTATATTGTTTTCATTACTATCGATTTATGCATTACACTTGCTTAAATTTTCGTGAGAGATTTTTCCTTCCTTTGATCATAGGCTGTTCTCTGAAGAGAAAAGTATTTTTCATAGTTATTGGAAGTAAGGCTTGAACGTATAATTCATAAGAAGTCTTATTCGAAACATTTTTATTAGCTTAAGGGTTAACTCAAGATGAACTGAACTCTGCAAGAGAAGAAGCCAAGACTTGCGTTCGCTAGAGCTATGAAACATATTACTTAGTACGATTTGAGGGATCTAAGCAACCCTATCCAGCAGAAGGTCGAATAAGTTTTGAAATGTGGTAGTTACTGCCAAAAACTAACTACAAACGCCATGCGAAAACATCTGCTGGTGGCTATTAACGCTAGCAGAGAAGTGAATAATTGCTTACATTTAGGATGTACTTCAGTCTTCTTTCAGTACTGACTAACTGTAGTTCACTTTCGCTAACTGTAGTTCACTTCTGTTTTCGATTTCGGCCAAACGGCATTCAGCCAAATGGCTTTCGGAAAAATAGCGTTCGGCCAAATGACCATTTCGGCCAAATGGCGTTCGGCTACACGGCAGTCGGCCAAATGACCCGGAATCTTCTGATCAATTGCGGAGTAGCAATAACGAATTTACCTGTAAACTATGCTCATGCTCATATGCACTAACCTAGTAATTTCCTCCGGAATGGTTCGACAGATAGGTAGCCGGATCCTATTCTTGGCACTTTTGGTTCATTTCAGCAGTGGGTTGTTTTTAAGTCACGGAGCTCATATATTGTCACTCGTACTAAAATACTTCTTATTGCAAAGTTTCAGACAATTTGCCGAGAATAATTCCCCATGCCGAAGTGAATCATGGGAGTGCCCAAGTAGCTCTGCACCTAAATGGTACTTTTTACCGATTTCCAAGCATGACTTTCTATTACAGTAGGGATTTGTTTTTTTTTTCAGATAATATATAATAAAAATTCTACAACGGATACTATATGAATTTCTCAAGGCACACACTTAGATTTTTTTCACGAGCTAGGCTGTGCGAATCTCGGTTTTCCGATTTTAACCGAGACTCAGCTAACAATTTGCCTGGTAGCTTAGCAACGACGCATGATTTACTGATACTCAGCTTTTATTTCCTGAGATCTCAGTAAATTTGTTTGCCGACTACTCGGCTGTGCGGATCTTGGTTAAAATAAGCCGAGACTCGGTATTCTAAATTACATGTGCAATTCACTGGGATTTCACTGGAGAATTTTCTAAGAATTAAATACTAGGAATTCTCCTTTCAAGTACTCTTAAAGACTTCTTTTCAAGATCCTCGAAAACACACAGATACTCACAGAGATTTTGGACATTTTCAAGGGTTCCTTCGGTTCATAATCCAAGAATTCAACCAAAAGTTCTTCCTCGAGTACTCCTCCAAAAAAGAAATGTATTTAATTCTACACAGAATAACACTAAATTTTATGTAAACATGTCGCATTTATTTCACCCACGTTCAATCCTATGCTTTTTCCTAATATTTCAACAGGAATTCTTCCAAGCGTACTTTAGGAATGATTTCAGAGTTTTTGTTTTCGAGACTTTATCTAATGCTGCCTTCCATTATCCACGAAGAAAGAAACGAACATAAAAAATCCACGGAATCCAAAGAAAACTTCCAAAAATATCACTTTTCGGATTCCCTCAAAAATCTTGAATAAATTCTTGAGGGAGGAAAGATAACTAAAGTTATTCTTGAAGAAATTTTTCAAGCAAGATCTGCATGATTCTTCAATGGGATTCAAATTCTTGGGAAAATTTATGTTTAAATATTCGGATGATTTTCGAAAGGAAAAAACTCGTTAGTAAAATATTGTTGCCATTTTGGAGGAGTTTCTAAAGAAATTTCAACATAGATCTCTGTAGGAATTCCGGTGATCTGACAGAAATTCTTAGATTGTCGTTTAAAGGTTCTAAAAGTAACAATGATTGGTCAACTAACAAACCTTTTTTCTTCCAATGAACTTAGGGACGTGGCCGTTATTGACTATTCAATTTTAATTTCTTGATATCTGTAGGAATTTCTCGAGGAACTGAATATTAGCTAGGAATTCTCCCTTCAAGTACTCTTAATAACTATTTTACAAGTTCCTCCAAAATTCTCACAGATTTTGTTGATTTTAAAGAGTTTTTTTAGTTCATTATCTAAGAGTTTAACCAAAAGTACCTTTTCAAGTTTTCGTTTATATGTTTTATTTTGATTTCCGTCAGTAATTAAAGCAAATTTAATAAAAAATATGACGCACATATTTATCCCGGATATAATCCTGAGTTTTTGCTGAATATTTGAACAGGGATTCTTACAATGATACTTTGGGAAAGATTTCAGAGATTTTTGTTTTCAAAACTCTATCTAATGATTCCTTTCTTCATCCATGAAGAAAAGAAAGAACATTAAACGTCTACAAAATCCAAAGCAAACATCCAAAAATAACATTTTTTAAATTATCAAAAAATAGTCATTTAGACAATATTTGAAGAAATCCTTGGATGCATTTAATTCAGAATCTCCAGAGAAATTCCAGAAGTAACGTCTGAAAAAATATCTTGATGATAACACAAACAAGGTAGATGTAGTCTGGAAGAAACATCTTCAAAAAAGTCACAAATTATTTAATTAAAAGATTGGAATTCGGAGTGTCTTTATCGAAGGAATTCAAAAGATAAAAATTGAAAGAATCTGTTGAGAAATTCTTGGATTTGTCATAAGTGGAAACCTTTAAAAAAAAAACTAGTAAAAATTATTAGGCATGGAGCGTTGATAGAATACATTGAGGAATTTATGGAAAAAATAGCATAGCATAAGCATAGATGACCGTACAATTCGTAGTTGCTACTCCGTGATTGACCAGAACAATCGAAGTTGCTCAGGGAATTAATGAATGGGGCTTGGGATTAGCTTACCATTCTTCAATATGCACAAATCGAAAGCTCAAATTTACACGTCAATAACGGCGCCGGCCACGTCCTTACGGTCATCGGGGAAGGGAAGGAATGTTAGTGTGACTACCGTTGTTACTAGAGACCGAGATCACCTCTGCATCTCCACGGTTGTCATGGAAAGGATATTGGGTTAGTGGGATAAGGTAGAGATCTGGGAGTCACCAATGTTTGGTGATGCGATCCATGATATAATCACGCCTAACCGGATTCGCGAAATAATTCGAGAATCGCATTGTACGCCGAACAAGTGTTCGTCACTCGCCCACGCAAGAGCAAGCGACGCGATCGTTATATCAAACACTACTAACGATCCGCGGCGCTTTTTGATTTCTCTGAGCGAACGACGCGCGACAAGTTTGATCCTGCCCTCATTGCCCGCCCCGCAGGATCAAGCGTCAAGGTCGAAGGATCAAACGCTACATTGAGGAATTTATGGAAAAAATCTCTGAATAGTGAAAAGTACCCGGAGAAATAACTGTAAGAATCTTTAAGGAATCCTAGCAGAAATCTCGAGTGAAATTTTTGGGAGAATTTCGGTAGAATCCTTGAAGGAACACTTCGAACAATTCTTGAAAGGATAACTGGAGAACATTATTGTGTTATCCTGGATTGGGTTTTAGACGGGATTGGTGGTGTAATGACTATCGCTTATGCTTCATAAGCAGAAGGTCATGGGTTTAATCCCAGGCCCGTCCCTTTTCTCGTAATTCTCGTAATCGTCCCGGTCCTTATGCGACCTTATCTGTGAAATGATAAGTTCTTACTTCATGAGCCCAACGTGGACTTAGATGGTGATCAGGAAACCAACTTGTTGGTTAGGACACGTGTTCACACATTCCATATTGCAGAACTAATCCCAACGACAGACTTTGCTGTCCACAGTCCGACAAACTACATGCGTCCTGTCTTATTATCAAGATTTGCTGGGCCATGCCTGATACGTTCCATGTTCCAATTCTTACACAATGACTTGCACAAGGGGTAGTTCCGAAGAAAAATAAAATACTTCAAAAAATAAAAGAATAACCACGAAGAACATTTGCACCAAACTGATCAATTAATTCCAAAATTACGATACATACCGGTGATTACCGGCCCCTCAAAAATTCTTTCTCGAGAAATGCACCTCATAAAAGTTCCGTTATTCCCCACGGTTATGTGCATTCCACTATGGTTCGATTTTTCCCCTTGAAAAAGGCCGCCGAATGTTTTTTTTTTTTTTCCTTTCGATAAGCGTTTGTTCTTCAATACGCAAACCACCCATAAAATTCCGCTTCAGGAGATTGTCACCTCGCTTGCCATATACGCATCCTTAGGGCTGGACGCATCCAAAATCTTTTTTTTTCTACCGAAATGAATCACATCCCATACGTCTTTCGGTTCTCATGCGGACAATGCACATAATCGCATCAGTTCATCAGAAAGTGAGGTGTGTGCGTCTTTCTTGGTCCAAAAAACTCCACGTACAGTATTGGACAATACATTTGCCACTTTTTCGATTTCCGTTACATTTCCCTTACACCGATCCCTTGGATCGATTTGAACGTAATTTTCACAGTTCTTCAGAAATAACTTGAATTTTTACATATATTTTTGAGTAATTTTTCCAATCACTAGTTCAAAACCAATAACGATTGGACAGAAGTGAAGTTTTGAACAAATTTCAAAAATTGGCATCACTCGTAAAATTGAAGGTTATTTTTCAAACGAATAGTTTATCGTTTTTCGTTAAATTTTTCACGGTAATCAAATCGCTATAACTTTTGAACTCAAAATTAAAAAAAAGGTGGAAATTCAAGTTATGTTGGACCTGCTGTGCAAATTTCAATCAAATCGATCCTCAAATAACTGAGATCTAGCCTACTAAAGTTGATCGTTTTGTATGAAAAACCTAAAAATTTCCAAATGTATAATCCAATACTGTAAAAGACCATGCCGGCCGATTTTATCATGTTGTCTCCATCGTCATCATCATCATCGTCATTGTACACAAGGCGTAATTGATTTTGATAAAAGCTGCTCCCTCAATCACTGTCTTGCCGGGTTTGCACATGGTGAAATTAATGCAACTTGATGGAGTGCATTAATTTTCGCAATCCGTGCGCGCGGCGGTGCACGCGAGTTCTGTTCTGCTTTCTTGCGAAGAGGCGCACAGTGGTTCGAAGATGACCGAAAGTAAAAAAAAAAGTTCTTGCTTTCTTTAGTATTAAATAGCAAGTTTCAGATCGATTAGTGTATATTTCGATTTTCCACAACATGCTGTTTCACTCTGTTCCATAACTATATATCAAATCTGTGGAACGAATTCAATAACTTTATTTCATTATTTCAATCGATATTTGCGACAGGTGTCATTAGCATTAGGTAGCATTATCCCTTGACCGTGTTGCTTGCTCCTGCGGGGGCGAGTGATGCGGTCAGGATCCATCGTCATTGGCGTAGGAACAGGGGGGGCCAGGGGGGCCTGGCCCCCTCCAGAATCATCCAGGCCCCCCCCAGAAATTTTGATGATAATAATAATAATTAAAAAGACAGCAAAATCTTCTGAATCAATGTACATGACTCTTGTTATTGACAAAAATCTCTTTAGTAGTTACGTTATTTATGTTGTACAACTATACTTAGAAAACTTCGCTTGTCTTACACAGCATCAGCGTGGTGGTTCTGACTTCGGTGAATCGCGCGACAACCGAAGGCTTAACCGTCCGGCTGTCGATCGATTGGTTACTGTTAGAACTTCTTGTTGTATGCGATTAGCGCAATTTCTCAAAATCTCTGTTGCTAAAAATACAATAGTACAAAAAAGCGTTAAAATCCCGGAAGTTTGATCCCCAAAATTCGTGTTTTTTTTAAATAAAGCAGCATGTTCACTGCATTCTGATTTCTCATGCTTTTGGAGAACACCCTGCTCGAGGTGTCCGTTGATGATGATTCCCCTCATGAAACATCACTGCAGAAATCCAAACATTAACTTCAAAACTCGTATAACGTCAGAAAAAATAATTGTAAAAATAGACAAAATTACTAAAACAATTTCTCAGACATGGCAAGCATTTTTGTTGAAAGACTTAACTTTCATGGAATTTCTGCATGACCAAGTATTCTTCAAATAAATGGCAGAAATTTAACCTGTTGTGAAAAAATGTATAAAAAATCGCTTATAGTGTTTAACTCCAGCAATTATCTCTTTGATTTTGATTCAATTCTTGTATTTTTGCTTGAATCAAAATTTTTCAGAGAAATTTTCAATAAGGTACCGCGGGGCAAGTGGGTAAATGGGGTAAGTGAAAACAATTGATATATTATACTGAATATGTGAATTAACGTTTCAAACTCATGCGTAAACCTTCGAGGCAATTGAGAACATTACGATAGGTAAGAAATTTCTCAAATTTTTCAGCCATTATTGCATAATAGAGCGAAAAATTGTTAACCTGTCAACTGTTACTCCGTAACAAGTTGGCGGCGTACAATCTTATTTTAATATTTTCAGTGGAAAAAAGTTGCGGAAAATAATTTCCTGTACCACTACTTAGTTGTCCTCTGTGACAGTTTCAAACTGCAATAAAAAAAAAGTTTTAGAATTATACTTGTTTTTAATTATGAATCGTGGTTTACGGCCAACCAGCCGAGTGGAAGTTTAACAACTACCGAAAAGCTAAACATTACATATAATTTGCAATTGGATTAGATGGACAAATTGATGTGAAGATTTGCGAAAAAGTTACACGTCTTCTCAGTGAGAATCGAACTCACGACTCCCCGATCTCTAGTTGGGGCGCGTTAACCACTACGCCATGAGAGGACTCATGAACGCAGAAGTTAACCTGAATTCGATTTCAGCTCAATAATCACGTGGTCCTCTTTCGCAAAGTGCACCTCTTTCGGAAGAATTAGATGCCCATCCAAACACAACGCTTTCTATATATATCCAATGCCTAGCCCGAGAGCGCATTGTTTTTTAGGTATAGGAATAGCACACTACACTAGCCAGCAACTGCGCTGGCTGAGGTTTCTATTGTGTGGGCTTCCAATGGGTCGCGACGTTCTCAAACGACCGGTTACGGAACATGAGTCCGTTGCTCGATAAATACTTGTTTTTAATTATGAATCGTGGTTTACGGCCAACCAGCCGAGTGGAAGTTTAACAACTACCGAAAAGCTAAACATTACATATAATTTGCAATTGGATTAGATGGACAAATTGATGTGAAGATTTGCGAAAAAGTTACACGTCTTCTCAGTGAGAATCGAACTCACGACTCCCCGATCTCTAGTTGGGGCGCGTTAACCACTACGCCATGAGAGGACTCATGAACGCAGAAGTTAACCTGAATTCGATTTCAGCTCAATAATCACGTGGTCCTCTTTCGCAAAGTGCACCTCTTTCGGAAGAATTAGATGCCCATCCAAACACAACGCTTTCTATATATATCCAATGCCTAGCCCGAGAGCGCATTGTTTTTTAGGTATAGGAATAGCACACTACACTAGCCAGCAACTGCGCTGGCTGAGGTTTCTATTGTGTGGGCTTCCAATGGGTCGCGACGTTCTCAAACGACCGGTTACGGAACATGAGTCCGTTGCTCGATAAATACTTGTTTTTAATTATGAATCGTGGTTTACGGCCAACCAGCCGAGTGGAAGTTTAACAACTACCGAAAAGCTAAACATTACATATAATTTGCAATTGGATTAGATGGACAAATTGATGTGAAGATTTGCGAAAAAGTTACACGTCTTCTCAGTGAGAATCGAACTCACGACTCCCCGATCTCTAGTTGGGGCGCGTTAACCACTACGCCATGAGAGGACTCATGAACGCAGAAGTTAACCTGAATTCGATTTCAGCTCAATAATCACGTGGTCCTCTTTCGCAAAGTGCACCTCTTTCGGAAGAATTAGAACTTCTGCGTTCATGAGTCCTCTCATGGCGTAGTGGTTAACGCGCCCCAACTAGAGATCGGGGAGTCGTGAGTTCGATTCTCACTGAGAAGACGTGTAACTTTTTCGCAAATCTTCACATCAATTTGTCCATCTAATCCAATTGCAAATTATATGTAATGTTTAGCTTTTCGGTAGTTTTTAGAATTAATTTGACATAGACTTAAAAAAACAACTTGAAACACCGTCAATTTTCTAATCAGGTGGGGCAAGTGAAAAGTTTATCATTAGAGATTGAATTTGTGTTTTCTCTTTAAGTAGTCATAAGTAAACATGGTTCGCAATTATCATAGAAAAACATAACGTGCTGATAATTCAAGAAACACTATACTCAAGCGTTAAAAGCTGTTAGAAATCATGGATCTTCTCTAAAATATGTTGCCAAACATTAAAATACTAATATGTCTACTTCGGGCAGCCAATTAAAAGGAAGACTTTGACTGAAAAGTTGCAATATTAGAGAACACACGGAAATCTCGTGGAATGTCTATGTAAAGCTAGTTCAAAACATAAAAATGGGGTATAGGTCTATCCACATAAAAAATATTCTAAATACGTTATTGAAGGATTCCATTTGATTTCTCCCGAAGAGTTATCCGACGTCATATCCGACTTTCTCAAAAACAAATAATGAGCGGTGGAAATTCTACAGAGCAGAAATGCAATTGCTGTCCTATAATGTAAGAATTAACATTGGAAATGTTGCAGTCATAATGTTGTCGAATCATTTCAACTAACATAACTGAAAAGAAGAAAATTCAAGTTAAAAGAATAACATTTTCTTTGTTTACATGTTACTTATGTTATTGTTCATTGGGAATTGTTCATTGGTTAACAAATGTTAAAGCTAATAGAAATCGTGAATATAACTGTTTGTTTTTGAATTTATTGTTCAAAACGGTAAACTTTTCACTTGCCCCACTTTTGGGGCAAGTGAAAAGTAAGGAGACATTTTTCAAAAACTTTTACTATATTTTTTTCTTCAATTTTTCATAAAAATCAATTTCAGCATGCTGCTTATATTTGGTGGGAGTCAAACTAAAAAATATACACGACCTCATTTGTTTCAATTTAAAGTCTCTATAATTTGAAGAATCTCAACTATACGAATTCCATTACCCACTTGCCCCACGGTACCTTATTCTCCATAATTCTATAATTATTAGTAGAATAAAATTCCTCAAGGAATATCGAAGAGTGGCTTCAGAACTTTTGTAGCTCTCTTAGAAATTAGTCGAATGATATTGAGTTGATTCCATTCCTTCTATGTCTACTTCTTATTAGCAAATTGATTCCGAAATTTTTTTCTGGATTTACCTAAAAATGTTACTTAACCTTTCAAAAGCTCAGTTTTCCATCGCAATTCTTCCAAAAAATCATTGATTCTATCAACTCTTATACTGAGATATTTCGCTGAAAGTTTTCCCAAAAAAATATTACAAATTCTTCCGCAAAGTTCGTCAATAGTTCTTAAGAAATATTTCCAAAATACATCACAAATTGCATCAAAAATTCTTGTACAGTGACCGATGAAATAAAAGATCATTTTAGCGTTTTCCATACAAATTGATCAAGTTTGGTGACATGGATCTTGGATCCTAGAGCTCCGATTGAGCTGAATTTTTTACCGAAATTAGGAAATAACTTGATATTTGTGTAGCATTTTGATCATCCACTTTAAAGTAATCAAAAATTACAAAATAAATTTTGTAAAAAAAATGCTAAATTTTTCATTTTGGACTATTTTTGAAGCAAAAGGTTTTAGAGCAATATACTCTTTGACAATAATGTTTGATTTAACAAGAGAAACAAATTGTAGAGCAATTTTTTTCTGAAAAATTCATACTCTTCAAATTACCAAAATTTTGTCATTTCCTTCAATATGGGACATTTGCGATAACTTCTATGTGTCTGATCAAAAAAGTTTTAGTTTTTTACTGCACAAATTTCAAGATATTTCCTAATGGCACTGGCGGTAGAAATTCCAGATTACTCGGATCTCTAAGAGTCAAGATCTAAGTTTCCAAATTTGGGCATTTTGAGTAAAAAAAACGGCAAAATGATCTTTTTTCGCCGGTCTCTCTCTCTTTTTAAAATTTTGCTTCAAATTTCTGGATTATTCAAGCATTGGGAAGAAAATAGTTTTTAAAATGTCTCTTGCTTTTGCTTCCGAAATTAGCGTAGCGGTAAAGGAATCTGTCGAGAAACATGTAGCAAAACAACTAGGAAGGGGGAAAAGATTTATTAAGAAATTCATAAAGAAATTTGTATAGATCTTCCTTAAATCACTTCTTTAGAACTGATTTCACCAATTATTGGCAGAATTTATATTCTTGGTTAGAATGTTAACGAATTTCTGGTGGCTACTAGAAAACCAGAAGTCAATGAAGTATAGATTTCAAAGATAATTTGTGAAGAAGCTTCTGATGGACCTTTTTGAAAATTTTGTTTTATTTGTAAATTCATTAGAGAGGTTTTAGCCATTCTGTAATTTACCTCTAGTGAAAAGATTATAAATTATCTTTCAGTGTACCTAGGCCCAACTATTGTTCTACCTGCTTCAACATTTTGTTATTTCTCCTTTCTACTCCTGACCCTATAAGTAACTTTGCACAAAATCTTTCCTTACTCCAAAATGCAACATTTTAAAGAATCTATTAAAAGGTAAATTATAGGAGTTTTGAAAAATTTTAGAATTTTTATACGTATGGTTTCTGATTCCTGAAAGTCCATAAGGAATTCCTCAACAAATTGTCGAAGTAATGCAAAAGTTTCCCCTTTAATTAAAATTCACTAAAATCTTACATTAAGAAATTTTCCTACTGGCAATATTTCCGCATTGAAACTCTACAGAACTACAAGATAATCGATAATAGACCCTTCAAAAAAGTTTGTTTAGAATTTTTAAAGGTAGGAAAACATGGGTTCCACATCAATAGTATGTATTTACCATAGTATCATGGAAGGAAAAATTTCATCCGTTTTAACACTTATCATTTTCTATTATAAAAGACGAAGAAAAGAGAAGTAAAGCTTTTCTGTGTATATTGTCAACAAGTTTCAGAAATTCTACGGTTTAAATTTGAATTTTCCGACAGGAATTTAGTATATTTTTCCGAAATATATTTAAGCTGCTATTATTCGAAAAATTACCTACAAAATTCTTCAAAACTTGTTTGTATATGTTTCTTTAGCAATCTGATGTGGATTGATTCGTAGAGAAATTTGTAAAGCAATCCCTAAAAAATATTGAGATATTCCTGGAGTAGTTTTTTAACCAAAAAATGGATAGTATATACATTTTTTCTAGAGCCTGAAAGAGAACTTTATGGAACTTCTGGAGAAACTTTTCGTGAAGTTCAAAAATAAATTGCAAAATCGGGTGAAAAATTTCCTCAAAAAATTATTAGTGCGGTTTAGAAAAAAGAAAAAAAAACTCTGGAAAATACTAAGATTGTAGATTTTTAGGAAGAATCTTAAGGAATTATAATAATATAATTCTCTAGGAAATCCCTGAACAAATTACTCGGGAAATCTTTGAGTATTTTCGCGGAAGAGTTTTTGAAATAACAGTTGAACGTATTACGCTTTATTAGAATTCTTCAAACATATCTTAGTTAGGTATTTTTGAAAAAAATAAAAAAAGTATTTTCGAGAGAGTTTGGAAGGAATGCGAGATGTAACTCTATGATTTTAGAGACACCTGAAAAATATTATCTGTGAAAAAAAATGCTTGAATACATTTTTGGTGAGACTCTTGGGTTTTTTGTACTATTTTTGGGAGAAATCTTCAGTAATTCCTGAAAATCATAAGGAAATTATTAATGGAGGATACTTTAAATTAACAATTGGAAACGGCATGTACTTAATAATTTTTCCTTCCAGGAAAAATGATTATAAGAATTTCTAATCCATTCTCTACCGGAATTCTTCAAGAGATTTTTCAAGCAATTCGATAGAGATTCTTCGAGAAATTTTCTGGTGAGATCAGAAAGTCTGGGAATGATTTTCCGTGGGAATCCCAAGACAAACTCAGTGGAAACTGGTTAAGGTTCTTGAAGAAAGCACTGAAAAGAACGGAAATAAGTCAATAATAAATTCCCGTAGCCATTCTCAGAGGAATCTCCTTAAGGTGAAGATGAATCGAAGCCAAACCTCAAATTTTCAAGAGCACAAATCTGGAGAACACCCGTTTGAGCTGAAAACTTAATCGATTGGCCACCACCAGCGAGTGACCAATCGATTAAGTTTTTATCTCAAACGGATGCTTGGTTCTCCAGATCCGTGCTCTTGAAAATTTGAGGTTTGGCTTCGATTTATCTTCACCTTAAAGCACATGGTTTAATACCTTAAAAGTTCGTGAAAGAATTCTTAAAGGATCCTTTTTTTTAAGTTTAGAGCCGATTTTTTTTTTAAGGCACTTTGTGCTCGTGGCCGCTACTGTGCCACTACTCAGTTGATCTGTAGCTTCTTCTTTACCGATACAGATCTATTTTCAACTTATCTATATTTACATCTTACTTTCACTCTCTCCTACTCTTTTACTCTCACACCGAGCAGGTAGGAGAGAGCTCTGCTGTTAGTGAGGCTAGCTGCCTGCGAAGAGGGTCAGTTTGTCTCAGTCACCCTCTGATACTGACGGAGGATTGATGTGCTTCCCAAAGCACGGTCCTCCGTGAGGCGTCTTCTGGTGGCTGGGCGGGTTTTTTGTGGAGGGGCTGGGAATCGAATCCATGACCTTCCGCTTATGAAGCGAAAGCGTAACCTCAAGGCTACAGACCCCCCTAAAGGATTCTTGACTGGATTACAAAAAAAAATGAATCATGTTTGAAGCGAATATTGAAATTTATAAATATCACTGATATTCCGCAGAATAAGAAATGATAACAAATAAATAAAACCAATACAAATCTTTTTATATAACGAAATTTGTGATTATTGTGACCGACATTATTTCTGTAAAACAAGTATTTGCTAGGCCCCCCCTAGGCCCCCTCCAGAAAAAAATCCTAGCTACGCCAATGTCCATCGTGTTGCGCGTCACTCGCGTAGCACGGTAGAATAGTTACGCGAATCGCAGATCGTCTTAGTAGTGGTCCACCCCTCAATTTGTGCTGGCTTTCTCAAAAACAAGCTTACAACATTATTATGATATTTTCAAACGATGGGTAATTTCGAAAATTGTTAGGCACCCACGAACACTGAAATCTTACTTTTCTAAACTTTCGATAAATGTTTTCCACATCGTATATTCAAAACTCAAGACTTGCACGTCACAACACGTTGATCACTGGAAAAAATCTAAGCACTGAAGTAAAATATGCTTATTGACTGGGTTCTATGAATGACCAACATGACAAACAAGGAGCTAGTTTTTATTTTAGTTTTCTTCGTGTTTATCATATTCATGAATGAAATTATGTATTAGTGTATATTGGCTCTCAAGCCCAGTCATTAAAATACAGAATATAAATCATTACACTTATAACAAAATACACACAACTTCTTATTGAATCTTTAGTTCTAAAAAAGAGTGTATAACCTAAATTTGACCCTTCGATTTTTTTTTAATTTTCTGGATTTTTAACCACCCGTACCGCGGTTTCTGTACTCAAAACTAAATATAACTCAAGCAGTTTCATTTGGAAGAATAGACCTGCTTCTTCATTGTAAAAATAGTTTAAATTGTATTTGACATGTTAACGATTTGAGAATGTAAAGAAGTGTTAACCCGTATAGGCCTGAGTGAAAGCAGAAATACTAGAACCTTCACCGCTCAGCGGTGTCAGTATACTGGCCCACATGTCTAGCTTATAAAGGCGGCCAGAGGAACTCGGGGAATACTCCTGTAACCAGAGATATAGCGGTGAGTCACTGGGTCAAGTCGGGTAAAAAAAACGACGTGGGACATGCCGAGTTATCTTTATTTATTTCCAATGGCAATCGTTTTAATTTGCATTAAGATCTGATATTCAACATAATAAATGAATAGTTTTGCAACGTTTATAGTATACCGGATGTGGCCACTCGGACTGAATGCCCTGAAGAACCGGCTCTAGATTTGTTGAAAACTAAACCGTTTCAACTATCTAAAAGTAGAGATCGAAAATAATAGTTCACAGAAGCACATAATCCTTGTCACCCGACCTGGCCCAGTGATCCACCGCAATAACTTCGGCCACAGGAACATTCCCGAGATCCTTTGACCACTTTTAGAGACTAGATATGTGTACGAGTATGTTGACAAAAAATGATTGAAATCCGTTAAGTATTCATTAAGCGGTGAGAGTTATAGTTTTTTTTTCCTTTCACTCAGGCCTATACGGGTTAAACATGACACTGCTTTAAAATTTTTACAAATTCTCGAAGCTCGATTTTCATATTTGGGAAACGCTCTTAAAAGATCATTTGGCCCATATATATTTTTTTTTTCAAATGTTTCATAGTTTTTTATGCACTATGGCTTCTTTTACGAATTTTTGCGCCAAAATATGATACATTGTAGTTACATCAGATCATCAGACCATCAGACCTGTTTAAAAAATCGCACTTTTTTGTCTTCATCGCAGGCTTTTCATAGACTTAGTCTCAATTTTAATGAAAGTCTCTTACAAGTCTCTATTTTTAATGGAAGTTCTCTGAAGACTCTACAGACTGTAGCAGCTTTCTTAAAGCTAGAAAACACTTTTTTTAGGCACTCTGTGCTCGTGGCCACTACTATGCCAGAATCAATTGATTTGTAGCTTCTTTACAGATACAGATCTATTTTCAACTTATCTATATTTACATCTGCTTTCACTCTCTCCTACTCTTTTACTCTCACACCGAGCAGGTAGGAGAGAGCTCTGCTGTTAGAGTGAGGCTAGCTGCCTGCAGTGTTGCCACATTTTTTCTAAATCTCATCTGTATTTTCGGCTGAAAAAATCTTTTTTATCTTAAGTCAACCTCCAAAAATCTTGTTAAAAATCTGTGTCGCAAAAAATCCAACATTTTAATATTTTAGATCAAAAAGAACCTTTGCAAACGTATTATGGGTGTTTTTGGCATGTCAAAGATTTCTAATTTTAACTTATTGTTCAAAAAGTAAGTTAAAGATGCATAATTAAAGCGTGTGCTAGAATAAGGGCGTAAGTCGCATGATCGATTTCTCTTCATCGATCCTCTCTTCTGTCAATAAAGGTGACAAGATGCGGGTTTGTTAGCATTTTTTCACTTCAGGACGCTAGGCAGCGATGCAATCTTGGGTCCTGAGGTCAAAAACTTCTGACAAACTTGCGTCTTGTCACCTTTATTAACGGAAGAGAGGATCGATGAAGAGAAATCGATGATGCGACTTACGCCCTTATTCTAGCACACGCTTGAATTGTATCTAAAAAATCGAAATATTTAAGTTTTTGAGAAAATTAAACAGAGTATTGGCATTTCTTATTTGTATCTTCCAAAACCATATTCTAAACCTTCAAAAATCTGTGATCTGTGATCACAGATATCTGTAGGCAAGAACAGGAAAAAATCTGAGTAATTACAGATAAATCTGTTTATGTGGCATCACTGGCTGCCTACGAAGAGGGTCAGTATGTCTCAGTCACCATCTGATACTGACGGAGGATGGATGTGCTCCCCAAAGCACGGTCCTCCGTGAGGCGTCTTCTGGTGGCTGGACGGGTTTTTTGTGGAGGGGCTGGGAATCGAACCCATGACCTTCCGCTTATAAAGCGAAAGCGTAACCTCAAGGCTACAGACCCCCCAGAAAACACTTTATCAGTCTAAATTCTTCAAATAATCTGAGAAACATTATCGAGTTCTGTTTGATCTTTCGACCTTGACACTTGCTTTTGCCGGGGCGAGCGATGAGGGCAGGATCAAACATGTCGCGCGTTGGTCTAGTAAGTGAAAAAGTGGCGTGATCGGTGAGTTCGGTTGGAGTAACTGAAAAAGTGCCGCGATCGGTTAGTTCTGTTTGATCCTTCGACCTTGACGCTTGCTCCTGGGCAGTGCGTCAAGAAAGCCCGAACGTTTTTTTTTTTTTATTCTTTTTGGGTCGCGCGCTTATTTTTTTTTTTCCTGAGTGCTTTTTTATAGCCGACCAAACAAGTGAAGCCGAAAGTGGATTGTGGCTGCTCAGTCAAGGATAACGGATCAATTGGTGAGCTCGTTTCATGCTACTATTTCTAATCTATAAAATATGTATGACTGCACATTCAATCGTTACAATGGTGGGATGTAAATATGATTTTTCAACAAACTATGGATGGTTCGTCACTGTGAGTGTCGACACAAACTCTGATTCATGATTTATTTATGTTTAACATTTTTTTTCAGAACACCTCTTATATACCTTTATTTTTGTAATTAAAAAAAACTTTGAATGGTTCGACACTACAAGTGTAGACTTGCGAAAGGTTCACTTTATTCAACAAACTTTGGATGGTTCGCCACTGTAAGTGTCGGCATAAGAATAAGAGTGTTCTATGATGTCCCAACCAATCGAGTTTTTTGTTTCTTTTCAAATTAGTAAAATATAATAACACATGCTTTCGTCCTGACAGCTGTAGGAATGTTACATTGAGGTATTTGTTCAACAAACTTTGAATGGTTCGTCACCTCAAGTGTCGGCATAATTTTCCTCTACATAGAAATTGTTCATATCAAATGAAAATATTATATTTACGTATAAGCATGTATATATCTCACAAATCATTGTTTATCATGGTCTAATCGCTTATCAAAGTGAATCCTATGACCCAACGATCCTCCCCATTAACAAACATCCCTCCCAGTAACCTTTGTGGAGATGCAGAGGCAAACACGGTCTCCAAAAAGCAAAGGTTAAACACTAAAATTCCTTCCCCCAATCCCACCTGACTGCAAGGACGTGGCCGGCGCCGTTATTGACCCTGTATAAATAGAGGCACTGAATTATGCACACTGAAGAAGATTATGGCCAATCCCAGCCGAACTTCTAGTTGATTCTTTGTGCATTTTCACTGACTTCGGTCAATCACGGAATAGCAACCATTGATATGTGTAGTCAGTCTAAGCTAAGCTAAGCTAAGCTAAGCTAAATTCTTCAAATAATCTGAGAAACATTATCCATGAAACGAACAAGATTAATCAGTTCCTTTGGTACCCTATGCTGGTTTGCGTTATTTGGTTTGCGACCGATTTGGTCACAGATTCTTGCATCGGAGAACCAGAACAAAACAAATGTAAAAAGAGCGTGATTGCTGGATAAGCAGAGTCTGCTCACAGCCGTTCTTTTTACCGTTCATAGCTATTTTTGTGAGTAATTGGATGGATTATGATTATAATAGATAGATTACAAACTAATGTACGACAGTATTGAGAAAAATTTACCGATATGTGGTGTTATTGTAGAAATATCACAGGGAATCAGACGCGTGATTGCATGTCAAAATAAAATGATGCGATGCCCTTTACAGTATATGTGTTCGGGCGATCGTGAGCAAAGAAAGCAAGAACGCAATCGCATAAAATGAACCACCGATGCGGTGGCATTTTTCTGGTGTGCATTAACAGACTCTGTTCACCGTTTTACAGCACTGCTCACGAGTGTAAAGCAACGCAAAACAAACATGACAGACTCGCGAACAGGTTTGATGTGAGTGAATTAGTAAAGAAATAGCAAAAAGTTCACGAACATTTACTCGCGAGTAACCGAACAAGGTATAATTTATTATGGTTTTGACAGAAAAATCAATTGTAAGGGTGGTTCAAAAAATCGTTTTTGCTCCACACCGCTCATTCGATTCTAGATCAAATTCTGAGTGTCCTTCCAAAATTTGAGCTCATTTGGATGAAAACTAAGACTGCACAAGCCCTTCAGAGTTTGTATGGGAATTACTATGGGAAAAGCAAGCAATTCATTCAATCGGCCATAGTATTTGCGCACATGCTCTTGAGGATTAGAGCAACGTTGATACTGTCAGATACATTAGTCAGCTACAACTTTGCCGAAGACCACAAAGTAGCTCCTTTGAAAAAAATGTACATATCGGTTAAGTATTCTAGGCGATATCTGAAAATTACAATATGATGTTTTTTGAAGTTTTTAAGATCTTTATTTGGCCAGCTTAATACCAGACACATGAATGCTCATAACTCAAAGACGGCTGCACAAAATTGCTTCATTTTTTTCACAACGTACTCTCATTAATATATTGTTCCGAAAAGTGCATATCCGAAAACGATATAAATTCTGTAACCTGAGGTTTTTACGTGGGTTATAGCTGCGCGTCGGCCCCCAGTTGACCAATGAACAATACTGACACAGATTCTAAAACTAGAAGAGTTTCTTGAGAACGTTTTTGTGGTAAAATATGAAGCTGACGGTAGAGGGGTTAAGCAGCGCAGAATAACATAACTTTGCATTGATCTATAAATTCGTCGTAAAAATTTAGGATGACATGAGGTTTTCTAAAGAAAATTCAGACTTTTCCTCATAAAATACAATTTCTCAAGATTGACTTAAAATACCTCTGGAAATTAAATGTTTTCAATTGTAAAATGTTTGATAAACACTATGGAATCAGCATTTTCGAAACTAAAATATATTCATAATACCAAAATGTGACTGAAATCAGTAATGGTCGATTACATGTTTGTACTTTTTTGTGCACACTTGGTATGGAATGACTCATATGTAATCGATTTTTCAATTCATCAAATCAGTGGAACATTGATCACCTACGTAAATAATGATCGTTATCATTGAAAATACAGTTATAAATTAAATCAATTGATCCTAAGCATGACTTTAAAGGTCATACTCCCACAATGTGAGTTGTATAAAATAAACAACTTAAACCGCGGAATACTCTTTTTTTTTTTTTTTTTTTTAATTTCTTTATTAGTATCATTCCAAACATTACATTCATTTCTTATATCTAGGTGTTCTGTGTTGTTTGACAACACTATCATCCTAATTTGGTAAAACAAATTTAAGATTTTATTAACATTTTGTTAACAACATATTACATTTCATTTGCCGTAGCAGTTCAGTTTTTTTTACAGGTGAGTTGATTTCACCTGCTTATAAGAGAAAAAAAAAGTTTTTAATATACTTAACCTAACTTAACCTAAACATATAACGCATTAATCGTGGCAATAGAAGATTGTAACGATTTTTGCCTGAAATTATTAATGATTGTATTTGACATTTGTTCCAATGTTTCAACATTGGATATTCTATGTAACTCATTGGTACTATACCAGGGAGGAAGCCTCAGAATCATTTTCAAAATTTTATTTTGAATTCTCTGCAGAGCTTTCTTCCTGGTATTACAACAGCTAGTCCATATTGGTACAGCATACAACATGGCTGGCCTGAAAATTTGTTTGAATATCAACAGCTTGTTCTTAAGACAAAGTTTTGATTTTCTATTAATAAGGGGATAGAGACATTTTACATATTTATTACATTTGGCTTGAATGCCCTCAATGTGATTTTTGAAAGTTAAATTCTTATCTAGCATGAGTCCTAGATACTTAACTTCATCTGACCAATTTATTCGAACCCCTCTCATCGTGACAACATGTCTACTTGAAGGTTTCAAATAAAGAGCTTTTGGTTTATGTGGGAATATTATTAGTTGAGTTTTGGAAGCATTAGGAGAAATCTTCCATTTTTGCAAGTATGAAGAAAAAATATCCAAACTTTTTTGCAATCGACTACAGATGACACGCAGGCTTCGTCCTTTGGCGGAGAGGCCTGTGTCATCCGCAAACAAAGATTTTTGACATCCCTGAGGTAGCTCAGGTAAGTCAGATGTGAAAATATTGTATAATATTGGTCCCAAAATGCTGCCTTGAGGAACACCAGCTCTTACAGGAAGTCTTTCAGATCTGGAGTTCTGATAATTAACCTGAAGTGTACGATTTGACAGATAACTTTGAATTATTCTAACAATGTATGTTGGGAAATTAAAGTTTTTTAATTTTACAATCAAACCTTCATGCCAAACACTGTCGAATGCTTTTTCTATGTCTAGAAGAGCAAGACCAGTAGAATAGCCTTCAGATTTGTTGGAACGGATCTAATTTGTTACACGTAAAAGTTGATGAGTAGTCGAATGTCCATGGCGGAATCCGAACTGTTCATTGGCAAAAATTGAATTTTCGTTGATGTGGGCCATCATTCTGTTCAAAATAACCTTTTCAAAAAGTTTACTGATGGAGGAAAGCAAACTGATTGGACGATAGCTAGAAGCTTCTGCAGGATTTTTGTCTGGTTTTAAAATTGGAACAACCTTAGCATTTTTCCATTTGTCAGGAAAATATGCTAATTGAAAACATTTGTTAAATATATCAACTAAAAATGATAAGCTACTTTCTGGAAGTTTCTTGATGAGGATGTAGAAAATTCCATCATCGCCAGGAGCTTTCATGTTTTTGAATTTTTTAATAATAGTTCTCACTTCTTCCAAATCAGTCTCCCAGGCATTTTCGAAAACGTTCTCTTGATTGAGAATATTTTCGAACTCCTGAGTAACTTCATTTTCAATTGGACTAGTTAGTCCTAAATTAAAATTGTGCGCACTTTCAAACTGCATAGCAAGTTTTTGAGCTTTTTCGCAATTAGTTAGTAATAATTTGTTTTCCTCTTTCAATGCCGGTATTGGCTTCTGAGGTTTTTTCAAGATTTTAGATAATTTCCAAAAGGGCTTAGAGCCAGGGTCCAATTGAGAAATTTTATTTTCAAAATTTTTGTTTCTTAATTGAGCAAAACGTTTCTTGATTTCTTTCTGCAAATCCTGCCATATAATTTTCATAGCAGGATCGCGAGTGCGTTGAAATTGCCTTCTCCTCACGTTTTTAAGACGGATCAAGAGTTTAAGATCATCGTCTATAATCACGGATTCAAATTTTACTTCACATTTTGGAATTGCAATGCTCCGGGCTTCAACAATGGAATTTGTTAAAGTTTCAAGAGCATTGTCAATATCAAGTTTAGTTTCTAAAGAAATGTTAACATCAAGATTGGAGTCAACATACGTTTTATATATATTCCAGTCGGCTCGTAAATAATTGAAAGTGGAGCTGATAGGATTGAGAATCGCTTCTTGGGATATTTGAAATGTAACAGGGACATGATCAGAATCAAAATCAGCATGAGTAATCAGTTGGCTACAAAGATGACTAGAGTCGGTTAAGACCAAATCAATCGTAGATGGATTTCTAGAAGAGGAAAAACATGTAGGGCTATCAGGGTATTGAATTGAGAAATATCCTGAAGAGCACTCATCAAATAAAATTCTGCCGTTGGAATTACTTTGAGAATTATTCCATGACCGATGTTTGGCATTAAAGTCACCAATGACAAAAATTTTGACTTATTGCGAGTCAATTTTCGCAAGTCAGTTTGGAGCAAATTAACTTGCTGCCCAGAGCATTGAAAAGGCAAATAGGCAGCTATGAAAGTATATTTACCAAAATGTGTTTCAACAGAAACACCTAAAGTTTCAAAAACTTTAGTTTCAAATGATGAAAACAGTTGATGTTTTATACGCCTATGAATGATGATTGCAACTCCCCCACATGCCCCATCAAGTCGATCATTACGATAAACAAAAAAGTTAGGATCTCTTTTGAGTTTAGATCCAGGTTTTAAATACGTTTCGGTAATAACTGCTATATGCACGTTATTAACCGTAAGAAAATTAAACAGCTCGTCCTCTTTACCATTCAGAGAACGAGCATTCCAATTTAAAATATTTAAATTATTATTTGGATCCATTAGAAAAACGTAATCCAATAACAATTTGATTAGTAAATTTTACACCTACTTGGACTGCTTCAGTCATAGTGGTGGCTTTGAACATTGCATCAATCATTAGATTCAATTGTTCAGTTAGAAAATTAAAATCAGAGGCAGACATGTCATGTGATTTCCCATTGGAATTTCCGGTAGACGAAGAAGCGGAGTTACCTGTGGCGGTAGGGTTTTTTCCATTTGATTTGAAACAAGTAGAATGGGTACCCATGGATCGAACAGGGGAGGAGTTCGAATTTCCTGCTACGATATCGGCAAAGGATTTACCGTGGGTAGATACATTCGAAATAGAAAGATTCGAACGGCTACCCGACGGATTAAAATTAGTTTGTGAATGAGCATGATTATGATCTTCCTGATGGGTATGATTCATGATCAAGCGATCGTTAACTGATAAATGAGCATTGTTCGATACTCTACCAGGCAAATTCCGGAAACGACCGTTATCGTAACGGATATTATCTTTCATCTGCCTGGCACGAGCCTCAATGACCCTTTTGCGTGAAGGACAATTCCAAAAATTGGACTTATGGTTAGCCCCGCAATTACAACATATGAATTTGGTGGTATCTTCCTTCACTGGACAGACGTCTTTGGCGTGAGAAGAACCTCCGCAAATCATGCATTTAGCATCCATGCGACAATTTTTTGTACCATGACCCCACTTTTGGCACCGACGGCACTGAGTGGGGTTCTGGTAATTTCCTCCAGGTTTCTGGAAATGTTCCCATGTCACACGGACATCAAACAAAAGTTTTGCTTTTTCTAAAGCTTTAATATTATTTAGTTCTTTTTTGTTAAAGTGAACTAAATAAAATTCTTGAGAAAGCCCTTTCCGAACAATGCCAAATTGGGTTCTCTTTTTCATAATGATTACTTGGACTGGGGAAAATCCAAGTAAATCATTTATTCCATTTTTGATCTCTTCAGGTGATTTATAGTCACTTGAGAGACCTTTCAAGACAACTTTGAACAAACGTTCAGTTTTGTCGTCATAAGTAAAAAATTTGTGCTTCTTCTCTTCAAGATGTTTGAGAAGAAGCTCACGATCTTTAAGAGTTTCCGGCAAAACGCGACAGTCTCCTTTCTTTGCGATTTGGAAGGAAACCTTGATTCCCCTAATGGAGTTCAAGATCTCCTGCCTAAATCCCCCAAATTCGGAACAACTGACCACGATATGCGGCACTCTTTGCTTCCTCACTTGAATCAAAGAGCCTGGGCTAGAGGCTGCTTCGATTTGGTGTTCGGAAAATTTGTCTAGAGCATCGAACTGATTGCTCATTTCGATACAATTATTCATTTCACCCTTGGAAGAAAGTTCGCATTCCGGGGAAGCGTCCTTTCTTCCATTCTTGCCACGTGTAGTGACAGTTTTAAAACCCACTTTTTTGGAAGGAAGTAGTGAATTCAGAGATTCACCCTTCCTTTTGTTTGTTGTTGATACCATGTTTAATTAATAAACGAAAGAAGACGTGACCTTCGAAAGGTTTTTTCCCAAGACGGTGTCCAAGAAGGATTTCCACCGCTAGCTTTCGCCAACGGGTCCAACGAAAAATCGAAGGCACGGGTCCAAACAAGGATCGTAAAGGGATCAATAGCAGAAAAAATAGTACTGAAAAGAACTGTTTTAGAATCACTGAAAAGTACCGTTTTTAATTTTAGCACTGAAAAGTACTGTTTTTGTAGCACTGAAAAGTACTGTTTTATTGCTTTAGGTAGTTTTTAAGAAAACTTCCAAGAGCAGAGAGAATTCGTGTACGCACAGCACGAAGGTACGATGCGCACTGGGCGGAATACTCATGAGACATTGACATTGATTCATTAATTTTGCAGAATTGAATATACTTATGAAAATTTTTACAAAGAAAACGTTTTTGCAATACCCCATTCCAATAAAAACAATATAAGTTTACGCAACTAGTTGCAGAAACCCGAGTTGGATTATTACGCCGAATGCTGTAAACATTGAGTTTTGCTACGAGTTGCGTACATTTTTTTAGCAATTTCCGAAGATTCTTGCGTCATAATTCGTTACGCAACTCGAACCAGTTGCTTAATGAAAAAAGTTCAATAATGGGAATAACGACAAAGCAAAACTTGCAAGAAAGTAGGCCGTCAAATGACAGATTGGCGTGATAAAAAGCCTATTATGATGAGAAATATCAAAAAAAAACTTTTAACTTGCTCATAACTTTCGCAGAACTGATGTGAAACATGAATTTTCGTTAGAGTCATCCGTGATCATACAAAACATTGTTTCGTACAGTTGTAAAAATTCACATGAACAAGGGCAGATAATGTATCAGGCCCGAATTTGGTCAATTCAGGTCAACATTTGCATGGAGTGCGGCCACTGTACGACGGTGGCAGTCCCCAGGATGACGACGCACGAGATGCGATCAGCTTGGCGGTCAATGTTTGCTGAGTGACAGTTTTCGGTTCGGCTGAGCCAAGTCACGCGACTGTTTCCATACCTGGACTCGTTGTCGTCGGCGAAAGTGACTTCCCGGAAAAAGGCAGTCGAGAGAAAACAATATCTGGTGTAGGTTTTGCCGTGATCGTTATCAGAATGTTTTATGGGAGCTAAAAGATGCGATGCAATATTGAAGATTGATTGATACCATTACCCGTTCCCGTTATGCGACGATGGTGATCCGCTTCTTTTTGGGGGGCTTGATCGATTTGATATCTCGTGGTACAGATATCAAAGGATTTCTTCAACGGAGGTAAACTTTCAGAAGGCGCTTCTTTTGATAAACCTACCTTATGCCTTGATAAATGCAACGGAGCGCTAAGCCATTATTGGGCGTATCTTGTACGATTCTTCTCTGGTTGCCCCGAACATTTATAGGGTTCCCAGGTCCTCTTCCATCTAAACGATCAGGTTGGCCAGGAGGAGGAGGTCAGATCGACTATTGGAAAGTTCAGCGCCCACCGGCTGACGAACGAAAGCGGCTTCCGACTAGTTGATTTCGCCGCCTCCAAGAACATGACCATACATAGTACCTACTTCCAGCACAGTTTCCCGTATCGGTACACCTGAAGATCACCCCAACAGACTGAATCGCAAATCGACGTTTTGATTGATGGATGGCACTCCTCCGACATTATCGACTCCAGGGCCTATCGTGGCGCTAACATCGACTCTGACCACCAGGGTTGGGAAAAAATCTGAAATTCATTCTGCAGTAGCCAAACCAAGCCAATAGCAGTCAGCGAAGCCAGTGAAACTCACGCCTATCTATGCTGTAGACAAAGAGCCTTGAAAATTGTAAAACACCCGTTGCTAAGGGCAACCCAAAATTACTGTAGAAAAATGTTCTATTTCCCGCTGCATTTCCCGCATTTAGACTTTTGTAATCACTTCAATTATTGCGCTAAATTTTAAACAGCACATGTGGAGCACGTGAGACCGCAGTGAGACACATCTCAAGAAAAATGAGGCGCACCAAAAAAGGTCTCACGATGTACAGTGCTCCCGTGCGCGTGCAAGCAATGAGGCTCCTGCACCTAAGGCTACAGCACGTGCACAGTAACTCTAATTTAGAGCCTTCAATGACACTAACGATTTAGAAAATTCATGCACCCAACATAGGCTACTTGATGAGATTCACGTTTTTGAACTACTGTACTGAGAAAGCCACGTGAATTTCGCGAAATTCAAGCCTACTACTATTACCCTTCCCAGCACAGCTGACCACTATCTGGTGGTGGTTAAACTGCGCCCAAAACTCTCCGTCGTTAACAACGTGTCCCGGTATGACCTAGAGCGGCTTAAGCAACCGGTTGTTGTAGCTGCATTACCGGAAGAGGGTGAGCTGAATGAAGCCCCTCTTGAGGATTGCTGGAGAACAGTGAAAGCAACGATCAGCGATGCATCTGAGAGTCGACGGAACGATTGGTTGGAAGAGAAATGTAGGCAGATTCTGGAGGAAAAGTATGCAGCGCGAGCGGTCATGCTGCAGCAAAGGACCCGGCAGAATGATGAACGTTATAGACGAAAACCGCAACAGTAAATCCACCTCTTTCGGGAGAAAAAACGCCGCCTGGAGGAGACGGAGTGCAAGGAAATGGAACGGCACAGTTGGTCTCGAGAAACTCATAAGCTCTATCAGAAGCATCCCGCAACGGCTTCGTGCCGCGAGCCGAGATGTGCAGGGATAAGGATGAGAGCATCTTGACGGATGAGCGTAAAGTGATCGAAAGGTTGAAGCAGCACTTCGACGAACATCTGAGTGGCGCTGAGAGCTCAGGCAATGAAGATCGAGACCACGGAGGAAATGCCATCGTCAGTACTGCGGACGATGGAAACCAACCAGCCCCATTTTGAGATAGGTTAAGGATGTCATTCACCAGCTTAAGAATAATACAGGTAAGGATGGTATCCGAGCTGACCTTATAAAGATGGGCTCGAAGAGGCTGGCCATTTGTCTCCACCGGCTGATAGGCACAATCTGGGAAACAGAACAGCCGGAAAAGTGGAAGGGAGGGGTAATATGCCCCATCTACAAGAAGGGCGACAAGTTAGATTATGAGAACTTTCGAGCGATCACCATTCTAAATGCGGCCTACAAATTATTATCCCACATCATCTTCCGTCGTCTGTCACCTGTAGGAAACGAGTTCATGGGAAGTTATTAGGTCGGCTATGTGGACGGCCCATCGACCACGGACCAGATTTTTACTGTACAACAAATTCTTCAAAAATGCTGTGAATACCAAGTCTCGACGCACCACCTTGGCATCGATTAAAATTGAAATAAAAATAATCGAAAGAACTTCTTATTGTTAACAACTACCGAAAAGCTAAACATTACATATAATTTGCAATTGGATTAGATGGACAAATTGATGTGAAGATTTGCGAAAAAGTTACACGTCTTCTCAGTGAGAATCGAACTCACGACTCCCCGATCTCTAGTTGGGGCGCGTTAACCACTACGCCATGAGAGGACTCATGAACGCAGAAGTTAACCTGAATTCGATTTCAGCTCAATAATCACGTGGTCCTCTTTCGCAAAGTGCACCTCTTTCGGAAGAATTAGATGTCCATCCAAACACAACGCTTTCTATATATATCCAATGCCTAGCCCGAGAGCGCATTGTTTTTTAGGTATAGGAATAGCACACTACACTAGCCAGCAACTGCGCTGGCTGAGGTTTCTATTGTGTGGGCTTCCAATGGGTCGCGACGTTCTCAAACGACCGGTTACGGAACATGAGTCCGTTGCTCGATAAATACTTGTTTTAATTATGAATCGTGGTTTACGGCCAACCAGCCGAGTGGAAGTTTAACAACTACCGAAAAGCTAAACATTACATATAATTTGCAATTGGATTAGATGGACAAATTGATGTGAAGATTTGCGAAAAAGTTACACGTCTTCTCAGTGAGAATCGAACTCACGACTCCCCGATCTCTAGTTGGGGCGCGTTAACCACTACGCCATGAGAGGACTCATGAACGCAGAAGTTAACCTGAATTCGATTTCAGCTCAATAATCACGTGGTCCTCTTTCGCAAAGTGCACCTCTTTCGGAAGAATTAGATGTCCATCCAAACACAACGCTTTCTATATATATCCAATGCCTAGCCCGAGAGCGCATTGTTTTTTAGGTATAGGAATAGCACACTACACTAGCCAGCAACTGCGCTGGCTGAGGTTTCTATTGTGTGGGCTTCCAATGGGTCGCGACGTTCTCAAACGACCGGTTACGGAACATGAGTCCGTTGCTCGATAAATACTTGTTTTAATTATGAATCGTGGTTTACGGCCAACCAGCCGAGTGGAAGTTTAACAACTACCGAAAAGCTAAACATTACATATAATTTGCAATTGGATTAGATGGACAAATTGATGTGAAGATTTGCGAAAAAGTTACACGTCTTCTCAGTGAGAATCGAACTCACGACTCCCCGATCTCTAGTTGGGGCGCGTTAACCACTACGCCATGAGTCAAACAATCATGTTAAGAAAATATGTAGCTTTAAATCAATTTAGGAAGATCCAGATAGGCTTCTTGATTCGAAATATATAAAAACCTTCAAACAACTTTTCGGAATTCCTCTAAAAAGCCTAAGAAGTTTCGAAGTCTAACATTCTCTCTCCAATTTCGTTTCTTCCTCTCCGCAGACAGAACCATGGCAGCTGCATGTTGGACAAACCGAAAACGGACCTCATCGAACCGTCTTCCTCGCAGACGAAACTGGCCGGCGAGAAGTTCACCAACCACCAGCAGTGCGAGCTGGTTTTCGGAAACGGCTCTCGCATTTGCTCCTACATGCCCGTTTGCGAGCGACTTTGGTGCAACAACGGCGACGAACTGCTCGGCTGTCGAACGCAACACATGCCATGGGCTGACGGCACTAGTTGCGGCGATAATCAGTGGTGCCAGAAGGGCAAATGTGTGTACGTAAACCGGAAGGCACTGCAACCGCAGGACGGCGCCTGGGGTCAGTGGAGTCCGTAAGTATCCCGTTATCTGAACGACAAACGAACATACTTCATCAAACGCTTCCGGACGTTCTAGGTTCAGCGAGTGCAGTCGCAGTTGCGGCGGAGGTGTACAGATATCGACGCGTACTTGCGATTCGCCTCCACCGGCGAATGGCGGCAAGTACTGCACCGGGATGCGAATGCAGTACAGGTCGTGCAATACGCAGGATTGTCCCGAGGGTACGCTGGACTTCCGGGAAGAACAGTGTCACGAGCTGGATGGTAACAATTTTGAGATTCCCGGGCTTGAGAAACACGTCAAGTGGATTCCCAAATATGGCGTCAAAGCAGAAGATCAGTGCAAGCTGTATTGTCGGGTGAAGAACTCGAACAGCTACTTCCTGTTGCGGGACAAAGTGAAGGACGGAACGCCTTGTAAGCATCCGCTTGAATCGTACGACATGTGCATCAATGGGCTTTGCAGGCGAGCCGGTTGCGACTACGTGTTCGACTCCAATGCTACAATGGACAAGTGCGGCGTATGTCGAGGCAACAACGATACATGCAGCGAAGTTGTAGGGAAATTCTCGTTTTCAAAAATGAACTATTCCAATAAGAAACCGCAGAAAATTGTACGGATACCACGTGGTGCTACCAACATTATTATTATTCAACGCGGGTATACAGATGACGGAAACTATCTAGGTGAGTTCCCTCAATATTCTCTAACAATGAACTAATCACCGTATAATACGCTTACAGCATTACGAGACGAAAACTACGAATACATTTTTAATCCGCCGAAAACAACGGTTGTGTCCGGTTTCAAGAAACGGATCTTTGCCGGCGTCATGCTAGAATATAATGGCCCAGACGAAGAGGTGGAAACAATCCGATCTGACTATGGACGTCCTCTGAAGCAGGACCTGATAGTCGAGCTGGTATACTTTTCGAAAATGCGCCCCGTCAGCGAGAACATTGTGGAGTACAGTTACACCATTCCGATCGATGTTCCCTCGGTAACGGTATCGAAAACGCCTATATACGTACAGCAAAACCCTAGTCAGAACACGATCCCGAATTACCAGTGGAAAATGTCCGAATGGAGCGAATGTGATCAGGGTTGCTCCGGTAAGCGACATCGAACGGCTGGGTGTTTTGATATTGAAACTGGTAAAGAAAGGCCGATGCCCTTGTGCCGAAACAGTGTTAAACCCAGAGATGACTACGAGCCTTGTAACGTGGAGTGCAAATTTGAGTGAGTACCGATGATCGATTCTGTAGGTGAACGAGTAACGATCTGGATCATTTTATCATCTACAGATGGGAGCCTACTAGCTCCGAGTGTTCCAATTCATGTGGAGAAGGAATCAAAAATTTCCAGTACCAGTGCGTTCAACGATACATGGCAACTATGCAGACCAACCCCGTAGATCCAACGTATTGTTCCAACATTCGAAAGCCAATCAGCATTGAGAAGTGTGACGGACCATGTCCAAATGCTACACTATCGTACAGCACTTGGGAGCCGGTAAATTATAAATACCAAATTTCGTCGAAATTTTGTATTGCTAATTTGGAGAAATTGTTCGTCATAATAATCATGTTCTTTTCTCTCGTCTTTCTCTTTCTATCTCTATCTCACATGTCTTGTGCTGGGGAAAATACATCCGTATTGTGCTACGTCCCGAATTCAATCACCTGTTAAACTTCATCAATTTCCTACGTGTTTGTGATCGTCCTTTATATAAAATCCTGAACGCTTCATATGAAAAATTCGTGCAACTTAGTGTTCGCGAACGTGCGGTGGTGGATATCAGAATCGTACCGTCAGCTGTCTCTCGTCTCCGGGTGGTTTCCGGATAAGGGACGAGTTCTGCGCTAAACAGCCACGAGAGGAAACCGTCCGGCGCTGCAATACGGGAAGCTGCCCCGAGTGGGCCCCAGGAGAACCGACACCGGTAGCTATCACAGTTGTTGGACAATGGAGGCTTTTGAATGTTCCTGTCAATCTGCTCTCTGAGCGAGCTCTCCTCCTATCACTCTCGGTGTTACTGCTCCTCCTGCTCCTTCTCATTCTAACGTTCTCTTTTGGTCATTTGCACATATACACACATATGCACACTCATACATATTACACAAAACGTGAAATATCTATTGGCTAGTCGAATTCTGGCATTGTTTATCCATTCTATCCGCACTCTAGGCGCAGAAAATAGATTTACGAGGAAAGATGCACCTTAAGGTGAAACATCTCGGAATCCAAAGATGGCCGGCACAATGGCCGCTTTCTCCCCCTACTCACGTTTACAGAGGCACAAAACTGGATAAATAGTTGGCAAACGTTCCTGCACAAAGCCAAAATAAAAAGTGCACTGTTGTGAGATGAGATTTGTGCCTTTGAAGTTTTAGTGCAATCTTAGAAGTTGATTCCAAACTGTTTCACTTTAAAGGCAAGATAATGATGTTTAATAATTATGGTATACAGGTTTCGACAAATAATTTGGCCGCGACTTTGTCAAATAAGTTTTTCTGTGGCTCTTAAGTTTATTGATTTATACCTTTACATTAACAAATCACAAATGGACTGGTTTTCTGGCTTCAGCGTTTTGTATTATAATATTTCAACAAATTTTGAGAAAATCATGGCAGAGCAGAGCATGGCAGCTCGCAGCTGTACTTATACAGGGAATCAACAGGCGCTGCTCGGGGTCAGTAGCATCCTCAATATGTTAATACTGGTACTCTCATTATTATAACAGACAATACGGCGGCGGCTGCATTCGGACGCAGGTCAATTTGGAGATGAGAGAAAAACATTGACCTGATGCTTGCTTTATGGAGGCCGAGGAGACCTCTGCACTTCCGCAAGAAAACACTGGGAGTTTGGAAATTGAGGGATTCGTTTTGGTCAACGATAAAGTATAATTCGAAATGAATACCTAGCCATAAAATTATGTAATTGCAGCTTGCAACAGAATCAAAGGATAAAACACTATTCTCAACAAATTGGGAGCGAATCTGCTCCAAACCAGTAAATTTACGGGCTACAGAAAAAAATTTTTGGAATAGAAGCCTAAAATTGAATGTCCTACAACTTTGCCGAAGCATATAATTTTCAGTAATAAGAAAATTGACAAACTCATTTTTATGAAAATGTAAACCACTCTTATTTGAAACAACACTGAACAAAGGGCCGCAGAACAAATTTAAAAAAAAAACCTTAAGTGTTATTATAAAGCTAAATGTATCTTTCCTCGTTAATTTGTTTTCTATGCCTTTTTTATCGTCTATGACAGTTTTGTAGTTGAATTATTATTTTTTTCTGGATATTTTAATATTCTCACAAATTTTTGGTGCATCGACGTGTTAGGGATATCTCAACAAATTATCTCTCATAGGCTTGTGAACAAAGGTGTTATCTATACAGGCTTATTCAATAAAGTTCTTTAGGTTTTATCAAGTTATCCAACAACACCTAAGAATGCAGGATTAAAAAATCCAAAGATCTACAAGCGCAACAAGTGAACTTTCGGCAGACTTTGAAGCAAGTTTATATCCATATCACTTCTACATCGTGATACAGGATACTTCCTATACCGTGATACAGGAACTCTAAGGAAGTCAAGGAAATTTCCATCTCGAAAAGATTTTTGACTAATCGGCAATAGAACACAAATGCAACAAGGCTAAGGAAAGCAAGTAATATGTATTTGTTTTAGTTCAATCACTGTCAAAATTCCTCCAAGACCTCCGATGAGACCAGGCTTCCAGACCTACAACCGTAAATAGTAAGTTTCCTTAGACTTAATAAGAGTTATACTCACGAAAGTACGTTTCAGAGAATTGTCATTAGATTTCTTCAAGCATTCCTTCTCGAACTTGAATGGAAAAAACATCCATAATTACGCTTCAGGAAAGCCTCTATAATAAAGAATATCAAATCAAACAATGTCTAAAGAATCCTTCAAGAATATCAGTTTTGTTCCTTGTAAAATTGATTCAGCTTTATTTTCTTCAGTAATCGCTCAAGATATTCAGAAATCAATCCTGATAATAATGATAAGAATTATTCTTAAGGCATTTCGCGTTCTTACATTAATTTTCTTGAAAATGGCTCTGGATTTCCTTGATGCAATTAATCAAAAAGTTTGTTAAAAAAAACTCAAGTTCTCTTTTCAAAATTCTTCTTGAAATTCTCTCGCGATTTTGATTTCAATGACTGTAAGGACTGTTCATTTTATAAAGTGGACACTTTGTGCATGCTGTATCTTTTTAATTTATCAATGAAATTTAGATCGTTTTTTAGTACATCGTTCGACTAGTATTGTACAATGTTGTGATAATAAAAATTCTCCAAAATAATTAAATTTCACACGAATATGGAACAACGATTAGATCGGTCGATTTTTTGAGGTTATCAAAATCAATGATTGTAAGAAATTGGCTGGAAAATTCGATAATTTATATTTTCTATTTTCAAAAAAGGCTTGTTCTTCGAAAGCATCATCAATCAGAAGCCTGATGGAAAAAATCAAGTTATTTTTGGAGCAACAATTTTACAGATATAATAAAATCAATTTTCGCGTATATTTTTAAAGAAATTTTTTTTAAATTTGATGGGAATTGATATGAGTAGAATGTTTTGTGTAAAAGTACGTCCTGACGGAAGTCCTAATATAGTATTAATATGAAAAATAACTTACGCCTTCATGGAGTTACTTGGTAAGTCCCCACGTCACATTCAAAGCACAACAGAAACACTATTGTTTTATTCTTAGAAGACCTATCAAAGTACATTGGCAATCATCAAAATTGACAACACTGCTGTAATAAAATCGATTTTATTTTCCACATATTATTTTCATAATATGTTATTCTGAGATTACCAATTGAAAAATTCGGAGAAAACTGTTTACAATTTGCTGTAGATCGATAAATATGCGTACATGATTTTAAAAGTATGAGACTTTTTAGTAAAACTACCATAAACATTAAAATTTATACTTAAGACTGTAGTTTAATCTCACGATTTAGCTTTCGTTTATACTAATATAGTTTCTTTAGTAATCCAAACTAGTTTTGAACACGCTTTTTACTTTTCTCTTTTGCTGGGAGTGAAAGGATGGTGTATCAGCAAATTTGGCCTTAAATGGGTAAATCACTAAAGTTACCTAATGTCATAAAATGGTGGAATATGATTGATATTTTTAAAGCTATACCTTTAGTAGAATAGTAAAGGATACAAACATACAATTTGTTCATAAAAATAAGGATTTTTGTTTTGCGAAAAATAATGTTAAACTTTGACGGACAGCTTTTTTTAAGAGTTTTTGGATAAACTATTTAGCTCTTCAACCAAAAGCATTTTCAAAGATTTTATATTTTCATAGCATTTTAGAATAATAGGTCAACGATACACAGAAAACCGATTACGATTTTATCAATAAATAAAAAAGATATAGCATAAACAAAGTGTCCACTTTATAAAATGAACAGTCCTTACGCTTGATTTCTAATCATTACTTATTTGTAAACAGTTTCCGAATATCAAGTAATTCACAATTTTCATTATTTTCATACGTTTTGACAGTTCTCGACTACCTTTTTTCTACACGCAAAAAATTATGCAGTAAAATCATGTGAATGAGTGGAACGGAATGTTTGAAAGGTTGTTGTTTGTACTGTTTGCTGCTGGCGCCAACTGTTAGCATTTCGATGTAAACAGTTGTAATCCTATTTGTTTCATTTTTTCACAACAGGCTCTCATCAAAGTATTCTTTTGAAAATCTAATAGCCGAGTATGAGAAAACTTCTGTCACCTGAGCTATTTACGTAAATATTTACGTTAGATGACTGACAGCTGGTGACAATACTGCAGGCTCACGCATCTGGAGAGCAAATCGTCACGAAATGCACAAATACATGTACATTTATTCTATTTATGAAGACATTCGAGTGCTTTTTAGTTGGATTTTTTTTTCTACCAGAGAACATGCAACCACAGAGTCTTTACATGTAGCGAAGCTCCACTGTATATTCAGATCAAGATGCCCAATGATGAGAATCAACACAATTTCTAAAATAAGAAGAAATTTTAGACATTGTCGATGCTAAAATATAGAAAAAACAAAACAATTATTGCGATTTGAATATTGGGTTAAAAAAATGATGCTGCTAGAAGAGTTTTACATTTGATAGAATAGATAACCAGATGAAAAACTAAGGCAAACCCGAATAAATTTCTTACGGAATTCAGAGATATTTCCAAGTAACCAAATAGCACTTTATTTAATTAAATTATTTAATTTAATTTAACTTAATTATTTAATCTGTAATTTTTCAAACCGTTAAAGAACCACCCAACAAACATTTTTGCTGAATAAGAGTTGAGCAAATCGCTATCAAGTATACTTCGGCTGAATAAACCGTTATTCAACTACTAATGTTACTTGGGCAGTTACTCAGAACAAAATTGCACAAAGACGTATTTTGGACTCCACTTCGCTCACTACGAAATAAAATGGAGGAAGATGTCTTTAAGGTGATTATAGAACGAAGCCACACCTCAAATTTTCAAGAGCACAAGACTTGAGAACTAAACAGCGCTCCGCGTTGAAAATTTATCCTATTGGTCACCACCAGCAAGCAAGTAATTTGATTGATTTTCCACGCAAACAGTTGTCAGATTCTCCAGTCTTGTGCACTTGAAATTTTAAAGTTCGGCTTCGTTTTATAATTATATAGTGACATAATATTGGAATTATTCAGGTCAGAATCACTTCATATCAAAGTTATTCAGAAATTATTCACTTTATATTCAAGTGTTTCAGGTTTGATTCACTTCACATTGAACTGATTCAGGTTTGAAACGCTCCATATCCAAGTGATTCATGTCAGACTCACTTCATGTTCAAGTGATTTAGGATTGATTTACTTGACATTCAAAAAGTTCGTCGCATATTCACTGCATGTGTAAGTGATTCAGGGTTGATTAGAACCATATCCAAATGGTTAATCTTAATTATTCCTTATTCAAGTGGTTCAGGTCTGATTCACGTCGAATTTAGGTCATTCAGTTTTCTTCCATTACATGAAAAGAATCATCTTTAAGCAGTTTAGAACTGATTAACTTTATTTTCAAGTGATTAATGTCTGATTAATTTTATATTAGTTAATGGATTAGTTATTGGAACGTTTCATTTCATTTCTTAGTGATTTTCGGGTCTGATTTACTTCTTATTCAATTGTTTCGAATTTTATTGAATTCATTTTCCAGTGAAACTAGTCTGATTTGAGTCATAATTCACAACAGACTAACGGAACAGTTTGAAGTGATTTGAGTCTTACTTACAATTTTCAAGTAAGTCTTTTAATTTATGTTCAAATGACTAAGGTTTGATGCTTTTAGTTTTAAAATGATAGTATTTTCTTCGTATTCGAGACTGATTCGCTTTTTATTAATGTGTTTTAGGTACGATTCACTTCATTTTCTAGTGATTGATGTCTAATTTACTTCATAATTGAGGAAGGTGAAATTGATCATCGTATCACACGATTTTACATGAGTCGATGAGGCTTACCTTCGTACTTGTTTTCCTGCGTTTAGTTGTTTGGCATTGTTAAAATTATAGAAAACAGACTAGAAAAACGGTGAAAAATGATCAATTTCACCCGAAATTACGGTACATCTTGTATGGATAAGAATTATAGATATAACTTGAAATGATAATTTTTATATGCTCACTAGCGACACCTAGCGGCAAATTTTGGAACCAAATTTTCCAGTTTCCAGATTCCCTTGACTTTCTGAACAATTTTGCCGAAGACACGAACTTTCTATCTCATATGAATCACAAGATAGAACTTTCTTGGAATGCTTCATCGTACGTACTCACTACCACCTAGAGAGAAAATTTCAAATTAAGTTTTTTGCTTTCCGGATATCCTTGACCTGCTGAACAAGTTTGCTTATCCTTTCGGTTGTCGCGTGAATTTTTGTAACACGATCAGTCGCGCGTTGTACTTTGTACAACACCCTTGGTTTTGCGAATGGCCCAGTAGTCTGACCACTTAGAAATTTGACGTTTTCGGCAAAATTGTTCAGCAGCTCAAGGGCTATCATTATTATAGCCAAGAATTTCGAGATTTTGCCACTAGGCAACGCTAGTGAGTATGAAATTTTTGTTTTACTGATCTCAGTATCCTGAACTCTTAGAAACATGACGTCTTCAGCAAAGTTGTTCGGTAATTCAAGGACTATCATTGTTCGGGCTAGTTGATTCAAAATTTTGCCACCATGCGGCGCTAGTGGGCAAAAAACATTTATTTTGCAAATCTCTCAGGAGCCTGAGTTCTGCAAAGTTATTCATGTTTTCTTTGTTTAATCCTTTAAGTTCGAGATTTGGTAAAATAATGATAGACCCTGAGCTTCTGAACAATTTTGCCGAAGACGCCATCTGTTTAAATTGTTAGTATCCGCAAAACAAAAGTTTCATGCTCACTAGCGCCGCCTGGTGGTGAAATATCCTATTGCTTGGCTCAAACAATGATAGCCTTTGAGCTACTGAACAACTTTGCGGAAGACGCTATCTTTCTAAGTGATCAGACTCATGCGATATCTGCAAAACAAAAGTTTCTTGCTCACTTGCAAAATTTTGAATCAACTAGCTTGAACACTGATAGTCCTTAACTTACTGAACAGCTTTGCCGAAGACGCCATCCTTCATTAGGTCATTAGGTTATGCATGTAGATCTGAATGCCTATATTTAAATGAGACAACCTTAGACACGTATTAAGCACAAAACACAACTTTGTGATCCTGCGTGAGATCGAATAGCGATGATCACTCTTCCGGACATCATTGCCCATTAGACTGATGCAAATTTTGAAGTTTTTGCTCCCCTATAGATCGTTGCACGCCTGACCTAACCTCGAAACTCCATATAAAAAAAATGTCAACAATTCCAGCAGTGAATGTCAACTCCATATAAAAAAAATCTAAACAATTCCAGCAGTGAGTGTCAAAGAGCAGGACAGTCAATTGAGCGTGATGAAAGAGGGACAAAGAAGGAGAATTTATCGTGACGTCACCATGCACTCTTCTATGCTTAAACGATGTCAATTATGATGAAAATGATCCTCCCAAAATTTGAAGTGATTCGGAAGAAAATTGGTTGCGCACACGCTATTTAAAGTTTATATGGAAATTACTATGGAAAAGGCAAATCTTTTGTGTTCAGTCCTCTAACTGCTCGTCATAATAATCTATGGAAAAGTGAACACACTCATCTCATGTGAAAACTTCCCAGCTACAACTTTGCCGAAGACCACATTTCGATGGGACGTAAGGATAATTTGTTATTTTTGATAACAAAGTGTAAATCATGCTGAGATGATCATTCAATTACTTTCAGAGCAACACTGCTTTTTTGCTATAGAACATAGTAGCCTGGATTACATTGATCTATTCTTTCCGCCAGGAGCACCACTGTTGCCTGCCGAACAGTTGGTGAAGCATGCTACATGCAAACCAACTTTATGATCATGAATAACAATTTATCCTGAGGTCCAATCAAAAAGTGGTCTTCGGCAAAGTTGTAGCTGGGAGAATTCCACATTAGAAGAATTTGTTCACTTTCCCATAAAATATCATGACGAAGAGATAGAGGGCTGAACACAAAAGATTGGCATTTTCCATAGTAATCTCCATATAAACTTCAAATGGCGTGTGCACAGTCAAATTTCTTCCGAATCACTTCAAACTTTGGGAGGATGCTATTTACTATAATTAAAATCGTTTAAGCATAGGGGAGCAAACATTTCAAAATTTGCATCACTCTATTGCCCATACTAGACCAAAATATATTTGAGCGCAAAATTACTTTCGAAAATAGAAGTCTGACATTTTAGTATCAATCGATCGTCTGTCGATAATGACGATTTGTTTCAAAAACATCTCCCATGACTTTAAATTTACCTTATTTGTTTGGTAGGCTCAAACGTCACAGAGCATAACGGAGCCGAAATCGTTTCACTTTTACTAATCTTTTGTACATTTATAAATCAGTATTTACCTAGAAACCATGTTAGTTTGTATTTTGCACTACAAAACTGTCTTATTCCTTCATCCTCCTCGAGAAATACACAGATTCCGACAACACCATCTAGACCCAAAATTGTAAATACCAACAAAAGTCGCTTTCTGCAAACATTCTCCTTACAATCCCTAGGAAACACCATCAGCCGCCTCTAGTCCTAACCTGATATCTCTTTCTATTCAAACTGAATGTTCTATAAAAACCAATCCATGTAAATCTATCCATCGTCCAGTGTTCAGTCACCTGCGGGGAAGGACAACAGCGGTATGCTCTCCACTGTGTACTGAACAATGTAAGCGTAAATGCGGCTCTGTGTGGCGTTCGGCCGGTCGCCGTCATTATCAACTGTACCATGCCACCCTGCGAGAAGAAGGTATACCATGGAAATGTCTTCCATTTTGAATTTTCTTCCTTTTGATTTCCAATTATACATATATGTGTGCTTTCTACGCCATTCATTTACACAAACATACAAACATATGCTAAGATTTTTATTCGATATCAGTAACAAAATTTACACTTTTGGCTTTTTCTGTTTCTTATGTGGAATATTCTTCGAAACAATATCTTTTCGCTGTATGTGTGATAATTTAAGTTAAATATTTTAATCAATTTGGCGCTTTAGTTAGTAAAAAAAAGGACCAAGTGGAAACCAGACCATCTACCGTATGATTCTAATCTAACTTTCTTTCATCAGAATCAGGTGAAACTGCTGCAGGAGTCTGCAACCTATCTGTTCTCGGGCGAGGAAACGAAGCGTCAGCACGAGCACAACTACTATCCGCACAGCTACAGCAACGGATCGTCCGATTCGTACAAGTGGTGCACCGGAACCTGGAGCATATGCAACGTCAAGTGCAACGGAGGCTACAAGCGACGAAAGGTGTATTGCTGCTACAAGAACAACGAACTGGCAGAGGTCGACGATCGGTACTGCATGGCCGAGAAGAAACCCTCGAATCAGACCAACTGCGGCAACTTCCGGTGCCCGCAGTGGAACTTTGGCCAATGGGGCGAGGTACGTATGCCGGCAGATACTGGATGGGATTTTTTTCCATTTGTATGTTAGGATGGTCAAAACGACATGTTAAGAAGAACTGGCAACCACATTTGTCGGGATTCGATTGAAGAAAATGGCTTCCACTGAAACCCGAAGCATAACCCATCTGAAAATCTGAAATGTTTCAAATCGATTTTCATATTTCCGTCATATACCGTGTTGCCAGTCTTCTTGATATATCAAATATTTCGGCTTACAGCAAATTGCAACTAAATTAGATACGCCATTTTTTTTTATATCTCAAACTGATATGCACTTGCGACAGATTATTTAATCAATTTTTTCTCTCTCAAATGCATACTTTGCAAAAGCTTGCGTAATCATCATACATATTTATAACCAGAATCGAAACCATGCATGTGCATAATTGCTTAAACATACCATCACTCGCTTATCCCACACTTAGCATCACCCCCCATCCCGACAAACAATTGGCTTCACACTTGAATCAAAACAGAAATCTAAATTTTTTGCATAGTTTCCATTCTGCGTGGTTTTGATTTCCATATTGTTAATGATAATGAAATGCATAAGCGCTAAATATTGAAGAGTTTTTTTTAGTATAATGAGTGTAAGTTTTCTTTAGAAACATTTACTATGGTTATGTACAAAACGATGCGATGGATTAGGTATGACTTGTGGATTGTTGAAAGTTCTATAAATTTTTCAATTCTTTCTAAAAGTTATCAAATGTTGTTTCAACATTGTAGCTCAACGTTTTAGAAACACAACAAATGGTGGGAGATCAACAATATCATAAAAATATAATTTGAGGCTGTGAACCGTTTAACCCAGTGTTTCCCAAACTTTTTTGACTTTCGCCCCCTTTAGACCAATATTTTTAGGAATCGCCCCCCTGATACGAAATTTAATCATTTGTATTAAGTAGTAAACTTACGGTGGAGTATTGATCAAAATCTCATCATAAGTGTACCGAAAATTGGTCAAATTTAAAGGGTGTAGTAGTCAATCATAATACTTCATTTAAAATACCCCAAAGAGAATGTCTTCTACTTGTATATCCATAAAAGAGTTGTGCAATATCTATATTATGCATCAATTGTTTTCGTATCAAGAAATCTATTATTTTGCTTTTTTTGTCTTCTTTTAAAAGTTTATTAAGTTGTAGAAATACATTTAAGAATTTTTTTAATACATTTTCGGCAGTTCTGGAAACAGCCCAATTTAAAGTCTGTTCTGATTTAAAATTCATAAATTTCGGAAAGATATGTACAAATTTGCAAAAATTATCGCAAATATAAGAATAATACAATGTATAAAAAATATAAGTAAACTCAGACGATTCTTCAACTTTCCATTTACCGATATATAACGTTCAGCGCAAATTTTATTTTTCAGGCTTTGATCCATGCACTTTTATGACACCAAGGCCTAGTTTTAAAAACAAAATATCAAAATGAGTAGTGAAACAAATGCGTGAGAAGTAATTGTTTATTGTTTATTGGTATTCATCACCAGGCTGAGTTGCCCAAATGATGATAAAAAAAAAGTACATGAAACGACACTAATCAAACAATAAAAGCGAACAAAATTTACAAACAAATTAAAGCAAAAACAGACATTTAAAAACAACTATCTTCTAAAATATTCTGAGAATCTACTACGGAGTACTTCGCGAGACAAGTGGTAATCAAAGAGTGACGAAACGCGATTGAAGGTTCGTTGGAGTCCATTGATAGCTCCATGCATTGCGTAGTTTGTGCTACGATAGGGCAGTCGCAGCATTGCACTGTTACGCAAAGCCCGAGGTTGAACGTTGACGTTTATCTGTTGCAATATAGATGGGCAGTCAATCCGGTTACCCAGTGCATCAGCGATCAGAAGAGCCTTAGCAGTATCCCGTCTGGATGAAAGTGGCTCCAAACGAATCAGCTGACATCGGCTCTCATAGCTGGGCAGACGAAAAGTAATAAAAACTTAATCTGCCCTATACCAAAGATCGCCAAAAAACTACCAAACATTACATTAAACTAGGAAAAAAATTTGAAATAACGCTAGAAGTTCTCACATTTTTTCTTCTTTCAAAATACATTAAATGTCATATTAGTCAAAAACCATTCAGATCTCAATTAAAATCGTCAAATTTGTTTATCATAATTAAAAATCAAGCGCTTTCAGAGGTACACACAAGAACAGATGAAATAGTTAGGAGTTAAATAATTTTTTTTTTCAGATGTAGATGCTTTCATTGAAATATGAGTGTCTCTTACAAACTTTGAATTAATTATTTTTTTTTTTTTTTTTTTTTTTTTTTTTTTTTTTTTTTTTTTTTTAATTTCTTTATTAGTATCATTCCAAACATTACATTCATTATTTCTTATATCTAGGTGTTCTGTGTTATTAGACAACACTATCATCCTAATTTGGTAAAACAAATCTAAGATTTTATTAACATTTTGTTAACAACATATTACATTTCATTTGCCGTAGCAGATCAGATTTTTTACAGGTGAGTTGATTTCACCTGCTTATAAGAGAAAAAAAAAAGTTTTTAATATACTTAACCTAACTTAACCTAAACATATAACGCATTAATCGTGGCAATAGTAGATTGTAACGATTTTTGCCTGAAATTATTGATTATTTTATTTGACATTTGTTCCAATGTTTCAACATTGGATATCCTATGTAACTCATTGGTACTATACCAGGGAGGAAGCCTCAGAATCATTTTCAAAATTTTATTTTGAATTCTCTGCAGAGCTTTCTTCCTGGTATTACAACAGCTAGTCCATATTGGTACAGCATACAACATGGCTGGCCTGAAAATTTGTTTGAATATCAAAAGCTTGTTCTTAAGACAAAGTTTTGATTTTCTATTAATAAGGGGATAGAGACATTTTACATATTTGTTACATTTGGCTTGAATGCCCTCAATGTGATTTTTGAAAGTTAAATTCTTATCTAGCATGAGTCCTAGATACTTAACTTCATCTGACCAATTTATTGGAACCCCTCTCATCGTGACAACATGTCTACTTGAAGGTTTCAAATAAAGAGCTTTTGGTTTATGTGGGAATATTATTAGTTGAGTTTTGGAAGCATTAGGAGAAATCTTCCATTTTTGCAAGTATGAAGAAAAAATATCCAAACTTTTTTGCAATCGACTACAGATGACACGCAGGCTTCGTCCTTTGGCGGAGAGGCCTGTGTCATCCGCAAACAAAGATTTTTGACATCCCTGAGGTAACTCAGGTAAGTCAGATGTGAAAATATTGTATAATATTGGTCCCAAAATGCTGCCTTGGGGAACACCAGCTCTTACAGGAAGTCTTTCAGATCTGGAGTTCTGATAATTAACCTGAAGTGTACGATTTGACAGATAACTTTGAATTATTCTAACAATGTATGTTGGAAAATTAAAATTTTTCAATTTTACAATCAAACCTTCATGCCAAACACTGTCGAATGCTTTTTCTATGTCTAGAAGAGCAAGACCAGTAGAGTAGCCTTCAGATTTGTTGGAACGGATCAAATTTGTTACACGTAAAAGCTGATGAGTGGTCGAATGTCCATGGCGGAATCCGAACTGTTCATTGGCAAAAATTGAATTCTCGTTGATGTGGGCCATCATTCTGTTCAAAATAACCTTTTCAAAAAGTTTACTGATGGAGGAAAGCAAACTGATTGGACGATAGCTAGAAGCTTCTGCAGGATTTTTGTCTGGTTTTAAAATTGGAACAACCTTAGCATTTTTCCATTTGTCAGGAAAATATGCTAATTGAAAACATTTGTTAAATATATCAACTAAAAATGATAAGCTACTTTCTGGAAGTTTCTTGATGAGGATGTAGAAAATTCCATCATCGCCAGGAGCTTTCATGTTTTTGAATTTTTTAATAATAGTTCTCACTTCTTCCAAATCAGTCTCCCAGTCATTTTCGAAAACGTTCTCTTGAATGAGAATATTTTCGAACTCCTGATTAACTTCATTTTCAATTGGACTAGTAAGTCCTAAATTAAAATTGTGCGCACTTTCAAACTGCATAGCAAGTTTTTGAGCTTTTTCGCAATTAGTTAGTAATAATTTGTTTTCCTCTTTCAATGCCGGTATAGGCTTCTGAGGTTTTTTCAAGATTTTAGATAATTTCCAAAAGGGCTTAGAGCCGGGGTCCAATTGAGAAATTTTATTTTCAAAATTTTTGTTTCTTAAATCTGCAAAACGTTTCTTGATTTCTTTCTGCAAATCCTGCCATATAATTTTCATAGCAGGATCACGAGTGCGTTGAAATTGCCTTCTCCTCACGTTTTTAAGACGGATCAAGAGTTTAAGATCATCGTCTATAATCACGGATTCAAATTTTACTTCACATTTTGGAATTGCAATGTTTCTGGCTTCAACAATGGAATTTGTTAAAGTTTCAAGAGCATTGTCAATATCAATTTTAGTTTCTAAAGAAATGTTAACATCAAGATTAGAGTCAACATACGTTTCATATATATTCCAGTCGGCTCGTAAATAATTGAAAGTGGAGCTGATAGGATTGAGAATCGCTTCATGCGATATTTGAAATGTAACAGGGACATGATCAGAATCAAAATCAGCATGAGTAACTAATTGGCTACAAAGATGACTAGAGTCGGTTAAGACCAAGTCAATCGTAGATGGATTTCTAGAAGAGGAAAAACATGTAGGGCTATCAGGGTATTGAATTGAGAAATATCCTGAAGAGCACTCATCAAATAAAATTCTGCCGTTGGAATTACTTTGAGAATTATTCCATGACCGATGTTTGGCATTAAAGTCACCAATGACAAAAAATTTTGACTTATTGCGAGTTAATTTTCGCAAGTCAGTTTGAAGCCAATTAACTTGCTGTCCAGAGCATTGAAAAGGCAAATAGGCAGCTATGAAAGTATATTTACCAAACTGTGTTTCAACAGAAACACCTAAAGTTTCAAAAACTTTAGTTTCAAATGACGAAAACAGTTGATGTTTTATACGCCTATGAATGATGATTGCAACTCCCCCACATGCCCCATCAAGTCGATCATTACGATAAACAAAAAAGTTAGGATCTTTTTTAAATTTGGATCCAGGTTTTAAATAAGTTTCGGTAATAACTGCTATATGCACGTTATTAGCTGTAAGAAAATTAAACAGCTCGTCCTCTTTACCATTCAGAGAACGAGCATTCCAATTTAAAATATTTAAATTATTATTTGGATCCATTAGAAAAACGTAATCCAATAACAATTTTATTTGTAAATTTTACACCTACTTGGACTGCTTCAGTCATAGTGGTGGCTTTGAACATTGCATCAATCATTAGATTCAATTGTTCAGTTAGAAAATTAAAATCAGAGGCAGACATATCATCTGATGATTTCCCATTGGAATTTTCGGTAGACGAAGAAGCGGGGTGGGAGTTACCTGTGGCGGTAGGGTTTTTTCCATTTGATTTGAAACAAGTAGAATGGGTACTCATGGAACGAACAGGGGAAGAGTTCAAATTACCTGCTACGATATCGGCAAAGGATTTACCGTGGGTAGATACATTCGAAATTGAAAGATTCGAACGGCTACCCGACGGATTTAAATTTGTTTGTGAATGAGCATGATTATGATCTTCCTGGTGGGTATGATTCCTAATCAAGCGATCGTTAACTGAAAAATGAGCATTGTTCGATACTCTACCAGGCAAATTCCGGAAACGACCGTTATCGTAACGGATATTATCCTTCATCTGCTTGGCACGAGCCTCAATGACTCTTTTGCGTGAAATGCATTCCCAAAAGTTAGCTTTGTGAGGGCCCTTGCAATTGGCACATTGAAATTTTCTGGTATCTTCTTTCACAGGACAGTCGTCCTTAGCGTGAGAAGAACCTCCGCAAATCATGCATTTAGCATCCATGCGACAATTTTTTGTACCATGACCCCACTTTTGGCACCGACGGCACTGAGTGGGGTTCTGGTAATTTCCTCCAGGTTTCTGGAAATGTTCCCACGTCACACGGACATCGAACATAAGTTTAGCTTTTTCTAAAGCTTTAATATTATTTAGTTCTTTTTTGTTAAAGTGAACTAAATAATATTCTTGAGAAAGCCCTTTCCGAACAATGCCAGATTGGGTTCTCTTTTTCATAATGATTACTTGGACTGGGGAAAATCCAAGTAAATCATTTATTCCATTTTTGATCTCTTCAGGTGACTTATAGTCACTTGAGAGACCTTTCAAGACGACTTTGAACAAACGTTCAGTTTTGTCGTCATAAGTAAAAAATTTGTGCTTCTTCTCTTCAAGATATCTGATAAGAAGTTCGCGATCTTTAAGAGTTTCCGGCAAAACGCGACAGTCTCCTTTCTTTGCGATTTGGAAGGAAACCTTGATTCCCCTAATGGAGTTCAAGATCTCCTGCCTAAATCCCCCAAATTCGGAACAACTGACCACGATAGGCGGCACTCTTTGTTTCCTCACTTGAATCACAGAGCCTGGGCTAGAGGCTGCTTCGATTTGGTGTTCGGAAAATTTGTCTAGAGCATCGAACTGATTGCTCATTTCAATACAATTATTCATTTCACCCTTAGAAGACAGTTCGCATTCCGGGGAAGCGTCCTTTCTTCCATTCTTGCCACGTGTAGTGACAGTTTTAAAACCCACTTTTTTGGAAGGAAGTAGTGAATTCAGAGATTCACCCTTCCTTTTGTTAGTTGTTGATACCATGTTTAGTTAATAAACGAGAAAGACGTGACCTTCGAGAGGTTTTTTCCCTAGACGGTGTCCAAGAAGGATTACCACCGCTAGCTTTCGCCAACGGGTCCAACGAAAAATCGAAGGCACGGGTCCAAACAAGGATCGTAAAGGGATCAATAGTAGAAAAAAGTAGTACTGAAAAGTACTGTTTAAGTAGCACTGAAAAGTACCGTTTTTAATTTTAGCACTGAAAAGTACTGTTTTATTGCTGTAGGTAGTTTTTAAGAAAACTTCCAAGAGCAGAGAGAATTCGTGTACGCACAGCACGAAGGTACGATGCGCACTGTTGAATTAATTATTGTTTTTCAATTGCTGTCATACCATAATTTTCGCCCCCTTTCTAACATTTTCGCCCCCCAAATTCAGTTTTATAAATTTTCGCCCCCTTGCACCTGAAAATCGCCCCCCGGGGGGCGAATTCGTCCACTTTGGGAATCACTGGTTTAACCGATTCGTTTAACTTTTAGTTAAAATTTGACAAATCGATAGTTATTTCCCCTCCAGTTCAAAATAATCCTGCTCTGGAGCATGGTTAAACTTGACAGGCCAAAAGTTATTTTCTGCTCCTAGTAATTTGAGAATAACTAATCATCTTTCAACTTTATTTATTTTCACTAAAATTTGGAAGAAGGAAAACCCCCTTTGAGTGATCAATTGGAGAGATCTTTAATCTTTAAACTTTGTTCTGAAATACTACTTGACTGTTAAAACTCAAATGGGTCGAGCGCGAAGCTTATTTTAACCATTTGAGAAGAAAATAACTACCGAAATGTTTAAATTTAACTAAAAGTTAAATGAATCGGTGGAACGGTTCACAGCCTGAAAGACATAACAAACTGACAGTCTGTTTTATCACAATCTAGCTGTCCATGCAAACGTTGTATTACCAACCAGTAGGCTGTGAAGTAGGCCATGCCAAAATCACTTAGGAACTGTCAGCAAATGGTTCCATCCTAGGTTCCATTTTTTTCTTTTTTTTTCGAATGATTTTCACCAATGCTCTAACTCACAAATTCGTTGCATTCCTTTTTCGAATCCAACAATGAAAGAATGATGTAAATCCGTTGAACCGTTTTCAAGCCAACTCGTGACATACAAACACCAATTAATTTATATTTATATAGATTTGAGCGGTTTATATTTATCGTTCACAGTTTGTTTACTAATTTCAATTAAGGCCGTGGTGCTATGCTAAACACTGGGTCGTCTGAACCTGTTTGAACGAACTTATTATTTTTATTTTTTTTATTTTTTAATGAATCTGGAGTCAATTGTGAACAACGAAATTGCGAAAAAAATCTCAACAAAACAAAAAACTCAAAATCCATTTTTTAATCATATCTAGATACCGAATATCGAGTAAGGGAGAGTTGACTGTATCAAATATCCCCAGGACAGGCGCTGAATTCTGAGAAAATTGAGAGTATCTCTCACTTATCGCTCTCTGTAACGAACATGATCCGCAACACATCATGAGAGTCTGTTTATTGTCTACTGTTATGCAGCCCACAGGCAATCAGACAGTTTACACCAGAAGTTATAACTATAACTATAGTTCAATAAGAAATTCCTCCAGGGATTGTACCAGGAAATCCTACAAGGAATTTATCAGGAATCCCTCCAGGTAAAGCTGCAGGAATTTCTTTAGAAAAACTACCAAATTTTCTTCGTGGATTTCATCGGTAATTCTTTCATGATTCCACCAGGTGTTCCTTACTTTTACTTTTGCTGGCTCTACGTCCTTTAAGACATGACCTGCGTCACAATGTTACGCCAACTAACTCGGTCCATGGCTGCTAACCTCCAATTCCTCGATCGCCCCACACTTCCAAGATCCTGCTCCACTTGGTCGAACCACCTAGCTCGTTGCGCTCCCCTTCGTCTTGTACCGGCCGGATTTGAGGTGAACACCATTTTTGCGGGATTGTTGTCCGGCATTCTCACAACGTGTCCCGCCCATCGTACCCTTCCAGCTTTGGCGACTTTCGTGATACTGGGTTCACCGTAGAGTTGCGCAAGCTCGTGGTTCATTCTTCTCCTCCATACGCCATTCTCACATACTCCGCCGAAGATCGTCCGAAGCACACGTCGTTCAAAAACTCCTAGCGCTTGCAGGTCCTCTTCGAGCATTGTCCACGTCTCATGCCCGTAGAGAACTACCGGTCTTATTAGCGTCTTGTACATGGTACACTTAGTACGGAAGTGAAGTTTACCAGACCGCAAGGTCTTGTGGAGTCCATAGTAAGCACGACTTCCGGCGATGATACGTCTTCGAATTTCTCTGCTGCAGTTGTTATCCGACGTTATCAATGATCCGAGGTAGACGAATTCGTCCACCACCTCGAACTCATCCCCACTCTATCGCGCTCGGTTCCTCCAGCCAGCAGATATTTCGTCTTCGACGTATTTACCTTCAATCCAACCCGATCTGCTTCACGTTTCAGCCTGGTATACTGTTCAGCAACCACCTGGAACGTTCTTCCGACAATGTCCACGTCGTCAGCGAAACAAATGAACTGGCTGGATTTATTGAAGATCGTGCCCCGCATGTTGAAGCCCGCCCGTTTCATAACACCTTCTAGCGCAATATTGAACAGGAGGCAGGAAAGACCATCGCCTTGTCGAAGTCCTTTGCGTGTTTCAAACGGGTCCGATAATGCACCCGATATCTTCACACAGCACTGTACACTATCCATCGTTGCTTTGATCAGTCTAGTCAGTTTCCCGGGAAAACCGTTCTCATCCATAATCTTCCATAGCTCTTCGCGGTCGATGGTATCATAGGCCGCTTTGAAATCGATGAATAGGTGGTGCGTAGGGACTTGATATTCGCGACACTTTTGGAGGATCTGCCGCAACATAAAGATTTGGTCTGTCGTCGATCGCCCGTCCACAAATCCGGCTTGATAACTTCCAACAAATCTGCTTGCCAGTGGCGATAGACGGCGGAAGATGATCTGGGAAAGCACTTTATAGGCTGCATTAAGAATGGTGATCGCTCGATAGTTCTCACATTCTAACTTGTCACCCTTTTTGAATATTGGGTATATTATTCCCTCCTTCCACTCCTCCGGTAGCTGTTCTGTATCCCAGATCCTGGTTATCAATCGGTGCAGACAAGTGGCCAACCTGTCCGGGCCCATTTTAATAAGTTCCGCTCTAATACCATCCTTTCCAGCTGCTTTGTTGTTCTTGAGCTGTTTGATAGCATCCTTAACTTCACCTATTGTGGGAGTTGGCACGTCTCCCTCATCCGCCGTACTGATGAAGCCATTCCTCCTGCTGTCTTGATCTTCCTCCTCTGCGCCGTTTAGGTGTTCATCGTAGTGCTGCTTCCACCTTTCAATCACCTCACGTTCGTCCGTCAAGATACCTCCATCCTTATCCCGGCACATTTCGGCTCGCGGCACAAAGCCTTTGCGGGATGCATTTAGTTTCTTGTAGAACTTACGTGTTTCTTGAGAACGATACAACTGCTCCATCTCTTCGCACTCCAATTCTTCCAGGCGGCGCTTTTTATCCCGGAATAGATGGGTTTGCTGTCTTCGCTTCTGTTTGTATCGTTCCACGTTTTGACGGGTGCCTTGCTGCAGCATCATCGCCCGCGCTGCATTCTTCTCGTCCAAAACCGTCTGACACTCCTCGTCGAACCAACCGTTCCGTCGATTTGCTTCCACGAACCCAATGGCACCTTCCGCTGCGTTGTTTATGGCTGCTTTGAGACTACTCCAGCAGTCCTCAAGAGGGGCTTCGGTGAGCTCTCCCTCTTCCGGCAACGCTGCCTCAAGGCTTTGCGCGTATTCAGTTGCGACTTCGGGTTGCTTGAGTCGCTCCAGATTGTACCGGGGCGGGCGTCGGTACCGAATGTTGTTCACAACGGAGAGTCGTTGGCGCACTTTAACCGTCACAAGGTAGTGGTCCGAATCGATGTTTGCGCCGCGATAGGTTCTGACGTCGATAATGTCCGAGAAGTGCCTTCCATCAATCAAAACGTGGTCGATTTGTGATTCAGTCTGTTGGGGTGATCTCCAGGTGTACCGATACGGGAGGCTGTGCTGGAAGTAGGTACTACGTATGGCCATGATTTGGAGGCGGCGAAATCAATCAGTCTAAGGCCGTTTTCGTTCGTAAGCTGGTGAGCGCTGAACTTCCCTATAATCGGTCTAAATTCCTTCTCCCGGCCAACCTGAGCGTTGAGATCTCCGATAACGATTTTGACATCATGGCTTGGGCAGCCGTCGTATTCACGTTCCAGCTGCGCGTAGAAAGCGTCCTTATCGTCATCGTCACTTGCTAGGTGAGGGCTGTGCACGTTGATTATGCTGATATTGAAGAAACGGCCTTTGATCCTCAATTTGCACATTCTGTTGTCGATTGGCCACCACCCAATCACGCGCCTCTGCATTTCACCCATCACGATAAAAGCTGTGCCCAGCTCATGTCTATTGCCGCAGCTCTGGTAGATGGTATAACCATCCCTATACGTATGTACCGTCGACCCTTTCCAGCAAACCTCCTGCAGCGCTACGATGTCGAACTTACGGACCCTCAATAATTCGGAAAGAATGCGGGTACTTCCCAAGAAATTGAGAGACTTACAGTTCCATGATCCGAGTTTCCAATCGTTAGTCCGTTTTCGATGCCTGGGTCTATGCCGATTGTTCCGGTCCGAATTTACATTGTATGCTTCCTGTACTGATGGTTTTTACGGCTGGCTTGTAAGGCCTGCACCAACCCCCTGTCTCGCCGGAGGATCATCGTGCACAGCACTGTTTAGAGTCCCACGCTGGCACTAGGACGATGATCAGCCGCTCCTAACATGGAGAACAGACGCTGTTTTGAGCCGCTCCTAACATGGAGAACAGACGCTCTGATAAACTACACCCTCAGAAGAGAGGAGCCCCCTTCCCTGTCAGCATACGACCAAGGTTCCACCAGGGTTGGTTACCCGATCTTCCCTACGGTTACTCGTATCCCAGGCGGCACCACGGGGAGGTAGGGATAGGAGTTACTGGACAAGAGGCTAAGGACCACAAATGGGGTCTATTTTATACCTGCAGGTACGCGAAGTACCAATGGTACGCATTGTCCAGTCATTTACCACCCACCAGGTGTTCCTCCAAGAGTTTAATCAAGATTTTGTCCAGTGATTTAACAAGAATTCCTTTAGAAAATTCCATCTGAAAGTTCACCTGGAATTCCTCATGGGATTCCATCAGGAGTTCCTCAAGGAACTCTATCAGGAATTCTTTTAAGGATTCATCATAAACTTTTTCCAGGGATTCCATCAGGAGAACTTCAAAAGTTTCCATCAGATGTTATTGTGAGGATTCCACCAGGAACCAAAATTTCCTCCAAGGATTCCATCAGGAGTTCCAACAGGGATTCCATCAGAACTTCCTCTAGGGTTCAGGAGTTATTCTAGAAAATTAAACACGAGTTCGTCCAGGAATTTCATCAGAAGTACTTCTAAAAATTCAATCATGAATTCCACGAAAGATTCCATCAGGAGTTTCTTCGAGGGTTCCATCAGCAGTACTTTTAGGGACTCCATCGGATTTTTTCCTAGGCTCTAGGGATTTCATTGAAAGTTCCTCTAGGGATTCCATCAAGAGTTCCTCCCATGATTTCATCAGAAGTTCCTTCAAGAATATCTTTAGAAATTCCTCCAAAAATTCCATCAGGGTTCCTATAGGGATTCTATCAGATTCTTCTAGACATACCATTAGGGATTCTTTCTGAAATTCCTCCAGAGATTCCATCGGGAGTTCCTACGGGGATTGTACTTGGATTCCATCAGGAGTTCTCCAAGCATTTCCATCAGAAGTTTCTCCAAGTAATTCCATCAGAAGCTCCTCCAAGCAATTCTATTAGACGTTTCTCCAAGGATTCCATCAGAAGTTAATTCAAAGATTCCTCCTGGAATTCCTCCAGGGATTCCATCAGGAGTTCTTCTGAGGATTTCATCAGGAGTTCCTTAGGCGGCATCCACAAATTACGTAACGCTCTAGGGGGAGGGGGGAGTAGGCTGAAGCGTTACGGCTCATACAAAAATATGAAATTTTTCATACAAAAAGCGTTACGGAGGGGGGAGGGGGTTAACAATTTCCAATTATAGCGTTACGTGATAAATGGACGCTGCCTTACTTGACTTCATCAAGAGTTACTTCACGAATATCTTTAAAAATTCCTCCAAATATTCCATCCGGAGCTCCTCCAGGGATTCTATCAGGAGTACTTTTAGAGCTTCTATTCGAGTTATTCTGGCGATTTCATCAAGAGATCCTGCAGGGATTCCATCAAGAATTCCTTCTGAGATTTCACCTGGAATTCTATCAGGAGTACTTTTAGAGCTTCTATTCGAGTTATTCTGGCGATTTCATCAAGAGATCCTGCAGGGATTCCATCAAGAATTCCTTCTGAGATTTCACCTGGAATTCCTCAAGAGATTCTATCAGGAGTTCTTTTAGAAATTATATCAAGAGTTCCTCTAAGAATTCCACCAAAATTTCTTCGAGATTATCATAAGGAGTTCTTCTAGGTATTTTATCAGGAGTGCCATCAGGAATCTTATCAGGAGTTCTTTTAGGAATTCCATCAGGAGTTCCTTCAGGGATTTCATTAGCATTTTCATAAGATATTCCATCTGGAATTCCTCCAGGGATTCTATCAAAAGTTTCTGTAGGGATTCCATCAGGAGTTCCCCTGAGTCTATTAATATGAGTTCTTGTTGGAATTTCATCGGGAGTTCCCAAGGAATTCCATCAGGAGTTCCTTCAGAGATTCCACCTGGAATTCCTACAGGGATTGTTTCAGAAGTTACTCTAGGGATTCCATCAGGAGTTCCTTCTGAAAAGGCACATGGAATTCCTCTAGAGATTATATCAGGTGTTCCTCAAGGAATTCCATCAGGATTTCTTGTTGGAATTTTATAAGGAGTTCCGCCAGGCATACTATCAGGGATTTCATCAAGAGTTCCTATAGGGATCCTACCAGGAGCACCTTCAGAGAATCCATTAAGAGTTCCTCCAGTGATTACATCAGATGTTCTTCTAGGGATTACAGCATACCCATAACGCGGGTAGATCACCTTTTCGTGGTGCGTTATGGGGTAAAGATCTACCAGTGAACCCTAGTCCTGACTGTTTCAAACGAAGAGAACAGGATATTATAGTAATCAAAGGAACAATTTTAGTCCTTGTTACATTTTTAAACCTTGTTGACAGTGACAAGTCTCGGTTTTCCTAGTGGCAGAGAATGATCTTGAGACAAGGAAAAAAAAATGAGTCGAATACAACAATTTGTTTTTCTAATCTTTTATTTATTTAGTTCTCTAGTTTGCAGCAGTAAGGACTAGGATTCTGATGCATGGACAATATCGGTGTAATTTCTTGGCTTTATCAAGGGATTCGATTTTGACTGATAAAGGGGCGCGCCTGTGGAGAGTGTACCCACCACATTCTTCAAAGGGTCTAAACAGCGGAACCTTTCAATTAGAATCCTTTCCTACGATCAAGTTAGGAATTACAGCTGTAAGAAAACCGAATACTTTATCACTTCTCAATAGTGATAAGGTAACACGACATGCACTAAACAAAGGACACGGGATATACTACAATAGATCAAGTATTGGTCGCAGTGGTTTATGTTCCGAACAGGAAAAAAAAAAAAGGGATTACAGCAGAAGTGCCTCTAGGGTTTCCATCAGGAGTTCTTCTAGGGATTTTATCAGAAATTCCTTCAAGGTTTCCATTAGGAGTTTCTCCTGATTTTCTATCTTGAATTCCTATAGAAACTCTATCAAGAGTTTTTCAAAAGATGCCATCAGGAGTTCCTCCAGGGAGTACATCAATTTCTTCCAAGGATTCCATTGGAAATACTTCAAAGATTTCATTATAACATCCTCTTGGGATACCATCATGAACACCTTCTGCGATTCCATCAGAAGTTCCGTCAGGGATTCTATCAGGAATTCTTCTGAAGGTTCCTCCAACAAAAAGCGAGGTAACGAAGCGTTGGGGGGTCGCGAAACACAATTTTGGGAAACGATGCTCTAGGAGATCCCTCAAGAGATTCCTCCAGGAATTTTTCAAGGGAGTCCTCCTGAAATTCCTCGAGAGGTTCTTCCCAGCATTCCTAAAGGTATTTATCCCGGAATTAATCAAGGGATGCCACACGAAATTCGTCTTACAAAGATTTCAGTAATTTGGGAATTCACCAGTAAATCATCCAGTGACTCTATCATGAGTTCCTTATTCAAAGCAGGAATTCCTTCAGCGATCCCTGAAGGAATTCCTAAAGGATTCTCTATGGTAATTCCTGGTGGATTCCTTGTAAAAAATCCTTCAGGAAATACTAGAAGGAATTGGTGGATTAATTCCTTTAAGAATTCTCGGATAAATTTCTGGTAGATTCTTAAAGCAATTACTGTAGAAATTCCAGGACTAATGCCTCATAGGGTCCCTTCAGAGATACAAGGAAGAATGTTTGAAGAAAACACTGGTGGAATTTATAGAAGAATTTATTGAAGATTTTCTAGAAGAAAACTTAAAAAATTGCAAGCGGTATCTCTAAAGAAAATCCAAAGTGATTAGTTCTGAAGAAATCCCTCCTGAAGTTTTTGTATAAATCCCTGGAGGAATCTGTAAAAAAAATTACTAGAAAGAATTGCTGAAGAAATTCCTGGTGAAAGTTTTGAAACAACTTCTTGTGGAAGTTAAGAAGGAATCCTAGAAGGAAGCCCTGAAAAATGTTCTGATGAACTTCTTGGGGGAATTTCTTGAAGGAATTTCTTCTTCCCCTGAGAAGTATCCGAAAGAATTCGTGATATGAATACTGAGTAATGCGAAATGGAATCCTTGGAACTAACTTCTAGACTTCTAGAGGAATTCCTGAAGTAATCTTTGAAGAAATTGTTATAACAATCTCTGGAGGAATTCTTGGAGTAAGTCCTGAAGATTTACTCAAGAAATTACTAGAGAAATTTGTGGGACTGATCTTTGAAGGAATCAGAGAAGAAAATCTTGAATGATCTGTAGAAGAATCTTGGAAGAATTCAATAGGATAATGCTACCTGTAGGTATGCCTGAACGGTCCCCGAAGTAGTTTCTGGTTGAATCTGTGGATACATTTCTAGAGGAATTATTGATAAAATTCCTGATAGAATCTTAGGTAGAATTTTTGGTGGAATCCCTAGTATAAACCAACGGAAAAACTTCAAAGTAGAATAACTAGAAGGAAACCACTGAAAGATACTGGATATAATGTTTGAAAAAATGCCCATAGCCATTCCCATATCGCTCAGAATAATTCCCCGTAACTGGAATTCCTCATCCATATCCATTTTCTCCGGTACCTAAATTTTGAAGGTTTAGCTCTTCCTTATTACGATCATAAAGATATTCTCCCCAGAGCCACAAAATGCGAAAAAATAACAATCACATATCCACTGGACTACACTGAAATGAATTTTATTGTAGAAACTACTGAATCCATGGTAGAATTAAGAACTGCACCAACGATTTTCAACCGACTACATTAATCTGTTAACTCTACCAAAACATATTCAACATCACTACACAAAAAAAATTCTTCTGTCAATTTAAGCAGAGTTGTAGTATTTATGACAAGAAACATTCGAGATTTGAGAAGTTTAGCATCATACTTTTGACCACACTGTGTTGTACGGTGGGTGTCACGGATTGAAATACAATGCTTTGTAGTCGATGCTACTATGGACATAGTCAAATTTACTGTACTGCTCAGTGATTTTCACCAGATTATAGTAAACTTAACATGGATTCGGTAGATTATACAAGAAAATTTGTTTGCATGTAGGATTCGAAACATGCAAAGGAAAACAGTGTTGATGCAACGAACTTTGACAGTCGATCAAACGGTTACATCAACATAAATCGGTCTGACTAACTTGGGAGGCGAAGCCAATGTTGGTCAAACCGTCTGAGCGTATGTGGGCTGCATTACAGCTCTGATTATTTGCATGATAAAACCCATCTAAATAAGCTCCAAACCTAAGGGACACTATCACGAGCGGATGTTCGGAGATTGTTTATCATGCCAGTAAAGTATTGTTGTGTGCGTTTGAAACTCAAATATCGAATGCGGGAACATCAAACGCGGTAAGATTTTTCACAAGGAAGGCGAAGTCAAAGTTTGATTTTCTTTGCTAGGTTGGCGGCGATATGGATCATGGTTGCTAAGTATCCTTTGGTTGCTTTGTGTTACCGCAATAAAATACTTTCCCCCAATAGAGTCCTATAGCCCTGTCCCAATTTTAGTGCAAAACGCTTGAGGCGAGAAAAATGGGTTTTATCATCGCTCTCTATTTGGGGCTCTCCTTCGCTGCTGCTATTTGTCAAGCTTGTCACAATTTGCGAAACTTTGCCAATCATAGACCAGTACAGATGCGATGTTTTTCTTCGGTTGCTTTGATCAAATTCTGCAATATCTGCCTCAGGATATCGAAAAACAAGTATCGCCATGCGGGGTGACATTGGGCCACAAGGGTTACTTTGGACCACTATTTTCGCAGTTACTTTGGACCACTAATTTTCAAATGATCCTAGCCATCTAGTGTGTACATAATTCGTCCAGAATGCCCTGGAATCGCTAGAAGAGGGGGCCAACATCTGCCAGCAGTGGCCACTTTTGGAAAGATCCTTAAACCCTCTGTATATCAAGCAGCAGAATATCAATAAAAATAGTCATATGAGTAAATTTGAGTATCATAATTTTAAATTCTGCCCTAATCAAGGATGGAAATCTAGTGATCATGACAAAATAAACGATGCATCGCGGTTGTTCTTTATCGTGCGATCATAGCAACAACGATTAACCATTAGTCGTCAAGTCCTAACAACAAACTCCGCTCTGCGAAAAATGAATCGCTAGGCATGTGTGCTAACGATCAATTGTTCGCAAACCAAAGTCATAACTTTTGGAGGATTTTTACGTTTTTATTCCGCGATCTGCCTTGTGGTATGTCATATAAGATTCAAATGCCTATCGGGTATGATCTGAGTGAAAAATTATGCCGTGAACGCGTTCTGATTCATGCTAATCGCGACTTGTAACAACATCCGACAAACGGTTTGTCCCGCGACAAACAGTGCATCGGATGCTCCATTTATCCTTACTATGCACGCGTGATGAGCTGTTCGAATCATGCTTCTGTAAGAGCAACGGCCTTCTTAGACTATTCAAATACTATGTTGTTAGTCGCTAGAGGCGATTTTTTTCCATCCTTGGCCCTAATTGATTATTGTTGCTTGTCAAAATACAGATACAAAACATCCGCATTTCTTAATTTTATTCCGATTGCTCATGGAGGGCTATTTGGGAATAAATAGGGTAACCAATATATTTTGGACCCCATGGGCCATTTTCCTGCTAATTTCCCAGTTTAAATCGAAAGACCATCTCAATTCGCATGCCATTTGGAAACAAAGGACTATTTCGCACTTGCATCAACCGTTTGTACAAAGAAAATGGGTTTATTTTATTTGAAATCAATTTGATGTAATCGGTTTATCCATGCAACCGTTACAACACGTTACGCACATAAATTGAATACATCAGAAATCTATCAAATGTAACTTTTTCCAAAACTATGAACTTCGGTTTTCCATTGTCAATCGATTGATTAGACTATGAGCAAGCATACTATACAACCAGTGTCGTGGACTTTGTCGCCAAACGATAAAAAATGCCGGGTGTCCAAAATATATACTTTGAGGGTTCAAAATGTATTGGTGTGTCCAAGATAATGAAAAACAGTGTCTCACGATTCAATTATGTTCGAGGTTTTTTTTTATCCTACATGACCGTATGGGCATTTTTATCTCATAGAGGAAGTTTTTTTTACATTTTGACATGTTCTTTGACTTGATTACGCTGTGCAATTAAGTAATTCTGGACAAACATTTCAAAAGGGCACATCGACATTGGTAAACATTGGCTTTGCAAGGCGCTGTTGAGCCCAATTCAACTCGATCACACTCACCAATACCACTATCAGGAAGAGCTAACATCAATCTTTTTGATAGTTGTGTTAGTTTGCGTGGGCGGGCTGAGAAGGGCTCAACAGCAACGTTTCTGAAAAAAGGCTCAAGACCTCTTGGGCCCTTTTCAAATGTTTGTCCAGAATTGGAACAAAAAACTAAAATCATTTCCTTAGGGGGTCCAAAATCCGTTACCCTACACTGAAAATATATTTTGTTCCATATAACGAAATATTTCATTCGAACTATGATATCATTCTTTCTTTTCTGCATCGAAACAGTTTCGTAGAATATATTCAGCTTCGTAATAAAATTCAATCTACAAACCAAAACAAAGTATTATTGTATTGTAACAAACGTTTCGTAGGGAGTGGTATTACTAAGGAAGATTATATTCACTCCATAGTTATCCGATGGCTCTTGTTATAGCTTAGGCTTAAGCGCCACTATTCGTTCTATGCACTGTTCATTGTCAGTTGAATAAGACGCATGAAAGCATGCAGTTGTTGAAAGTTGTCGTTTTATGAGAAATTGATGAATAATATCTTTGGGATTGTTCGCCCGCTTCACGAAAATCCTAGTTACACTCAGGATCAATAGTAGAATGTTAATTTCAGATGTTTCTACAACCCATCGCTACAAATTGATCAAACATCACTTTCACAAGTCATTTCCAACCCAAACCGACTATCGTATCGTTTGCATCAAAGTTTCGTAGTAAACCCATTAACTCCATGCATGGTATTCGATTCTCTTCCAGAACCAGTAACTTTGCCTCGCGTGCCCTAAGACATACTCTCTCTTGTTCTTCTCTCGTTCTAGTGCAATGACGATTGCAAACGCTATCGTCAGGTGCTATGTCAAGATCACCGCGGCAAGGAGAGTAACGAATGCCCATGGAACCAGAAACCGCCCGAAAAGGAGTCGTGTTGCCATTTCAAATGGAGGATTACTAACTGGAAGCCTGTAATTATTCATGAATTCCTTTATGTTGCCTATCTTACGTCCCCGTTTCCTTGCTCCTGAAATGTTAACCGCTTTGAACATTTTTTGTCTCTTTCTCTCTCTCTCTTGGCATATGTCGTCGTTATTTGCTGCTTGTTTTTAGTGTAATGTGACGTGCGGTGGTGGCGACGGCTACCGAGTCGGCGAGCGTGTCTGTATGCGTCTGTTCCCGAAGTCTGTCGAAAACCCGCATCCGGTGAAAACCGGCCGTAAGGTCGACGCCAAACTCTGTGCCCACGAAAAGATTCCACCGGCTAAGAAGCTGGTTCGCAAATGTAAACCTTGTCAGTTCCGGTGGGAAGTATCCCCGTGGTCAAAGGTGGGCTCATGTTCTTCATTCGCTAAGTTACCGTTGAACTGATGCATCTCAATGTTCAAACATAGCTTAGGAACCCCATTCTACCGTGCAGAATCCTAATATTCTACTGTATTTCTGTTTCTTTTCCATAAACCACATATTACCATCCCTCTCTATCCATTCACCCACGTGTGATCCTCGTGTACATGTCGATCGTTACTCCGCGTCCATCACATTCACCTATCACACATTGTACTGACGCTGCCTGCTGATGCCTTATTGCTGCCGCTGCTGCTGCTGCTACTACTATTACCACCAAACCTTGAACCCAAAAACCCACAATACAGTGTTCGGTTGGCTGCGGAGCTGGCCTGGCAACGCGCAATGTTACCTGTAGTAATGGTCGCAACACTGCGAACGTTTGCGATCTCAAGCACAAACCTAGCAACGTGAAGCCATGTGAAACGCACAGCTTCTGCCGCTGGAACACCGGACGATGGAACAAAGTAGGTTCAACGACCAATACACGATCCACCACTTACAATGGAACACTTAACACTCTGTGTCTAGATTACATATCACCGTATTAAAAGCGGAGCTAATGACCTGATTTTTCTGTGAACATTCCAGTGCAAATGCGACGGCTTCCAACGAAGGAGCGTCAAATGTTACGACGAACTGACGAAAACGGAATCGATTCGCTGTCTGGAGCCGAGGCCTGGCCAAAAACGAAAGTGCAGCCCGGCGCCGGACTGCCAACCGAGGTACAGTAAGTTGGTAAGCTACACCTGTCACGACATTCAAAGAACCCGACGAACGCGACACGACGGTGAGTACATGTTGACCGTCAAAGGGCAGCCGGTAAGCATCTACTGCCATAACATGTCGTCCAACGCACCGACCGAGTATCTAACGTTGCAGTCTGGTAAGTGTTCCTTAGCCTATATTGTGTCTACACGAATGGTGCTGACCTTCCCGTATTCGTCTGCAGGGCTGCTCGAAAACTATGCCATCTACAACAACAAACGAGCGGAGATCGCCGGCGTTTGCTCGCCATCCAGTGCCGATAGAGTTGACGAAAGCATAGACTACGGAGCGACGCACTACCGCAAGATTCGACTCAACATCCACACGCTGCAGGTGCTTGTGGACGACCACCGGTTTACGGATCGGTCCGGCAAGCCTCAGGCATTCGGATCGGCCGGCGATTGCTACAGCAATACCGGCCGCTGTCCGCAGGGAGACTTCTCGATCAATCTGGAAAATACTCCCTTCCGGATACGACCCCGCACTCAGTGGGAAACCAAGGGGGTCAACGCGGTGCTGAATTTCCTGATACGGGTGAGTTATGGTTATGATAGCATTCAGATCGTGAGCGCTGAAACATGAAGAACGTAACCCCATAAGTAATGATCGATTTCTTCTATCGTTTCTCCAACAGTTGGAAGCACCGTACAAGAAAGTGCGAGCACGTTGCGGCGGTTACTGCGGCATCTGTTCAGTGTCCCGAAGCACAGGGCTGTTCCTAGAGCTGGTGTGAAATATGGCTGGCCACTTTCCTACTCTCACGTAACGTTAGAGCTTGATTGGTTCGCACCCGAGCGAATGAAATTCACATTGCAAAATACGGGATTCGATACCGCAGATCTCGAGGCACGGGATCGTTTGAATCTGAACGGATATTGCGCATTTCACAAGAGGAGCTCTGGAATGGGCTGTGTACAAGAAAACTCCATGAAAAACTCAATAGGAGAAATTTCACGACCGTATCTCTGGGCAACGTCCTTTTGATGCGTTGTTAGAGACCACCTGCATGCGCTTTAATGAATCTCTATTTACAAAATTAGCCTATTTTTACACACAAAAGCACGCAGCAAACTGCACTATCGAAATTCATACATTTTGCCTTATGGAAGGTGGAACAATTATTGCAATACGAACGTTTTAGCATCACTTCACATCAAGGCGTCGATAGGTGCGTGATGTACGCACGAGCCTATCGATTGCAAGGTTCTTGGTTCGATCCAGGTTGCTGGGAAAACATTTTTTGTTTTCAAGTTTTGATTTCACAAGGCAAATTTATGCATTTATGCATGGTTAATTTTCATAAAGGGCTCCTATGTATTTCGATAGTACATTTGCCTCAGTGTAGGAATAACTCAGAGGCAGTATTTGACTGGGATCTGACAACCTCAGAGCGAGAAGCATTACGCAACTTATTTCAGTTGCGTAATGACTCACTACGCAAAACTTTGTATATAATCCAACTGTTTTGAGTTGCGTAATGATTTTTTTTTACAATTTGTCTTCGTAATAGGTTGTTTTTCATCACGCCAATCTGTCATGAAACGACCTAGTTTCTTGCACTGAGTCATGCAGTGCGGTAATAGTAATTATGCAACTGAAATTAGTTGCGTAATGAATATTACGTAACGACTGTTCACTACGCAAGTATTTTGAGTTATGTAATGAATAATTACATGATAATTTACAGAATTTGAAAAATAATGGCGAATGCATCCAAATATATTATGATAATAATATATAATAAGTTAATATAATATATTTGATGCATCCCAATATGATTTCATATACCGTTTTGATTCATATTACGCATAGAGCATACAAAATAAATCATTCTGTGTGATTCCTTAGCGCTATCGAGCGTCGGAAGCCCTTTACTTTCGAACGGTGGGTGAAGAATACGCTTCCGCAACTTCAATTATTTTAAATAAATCAAAATGTGTGGCCTATTCATGATTTTTATTCCGGACGCTTCCTCACTTTTGCCTCATATTCCGGACACTTTGAATCGAATTCCGGACAGCTCATGATAATCATTAATGGAACAGTCAAATCATCAATCGAAATCGTTTAACCACCAAAGAGACATCTAAGGTAGTTGGGCATTATAAATTTTCAACGATACTTATGGAAAAAGTTTACTAAAACGAGCCTTGAAATTGAGAACTTTTGAACAGCAAAAATTGAAACATTTCGCGTGAAATGTTTCCCATACAAAGTAGAGTGTCCGGAATTTGAAGCTGTCCGTAATATGAATCAAAACGGTACCCTCAAGCGGTCTTCTACTAAATTGCAAAAAATGTTGTCCGTAACTTGTTGCAGAACTCGATTTTTACAGCAAGCCTCTTTGGATAAATGTATGATTCGCGCTGTAAAAATCATCGTTCTGCAACCTGTTGCGTAAACTAGTATAACAAATGACGCAATATGCGAAGTGAGAGGGCTTGTCGAACTACAGATTTAGTTTTCAAATTCTATGAAAGTCCACTTTCAGGTTGAATTTCCTTGGTATCATTGCTACCATGGAAATTCACCTTATTTGCAAAGTTTTGTATCTTCAAATGCGCACTATTTTAGTTTCGACGACAGTATTCTGCATTTATTATGTAATATGATTTTGGTATCAATCTTATTGACGAACAGCAGAATTAGAGCAATAATCCAGTCTTGTGATAAACTAAAACACTGTTTCAGATTCGGATCATCGAAAATCTGCGGTATACGTATATTTTTTTCGAATGGTGCTTTTGCATTTGTTTAATGTCTTACGAAAAAAACGACTCCTATAATCGAGCTGCCACTTGACAACTAACAATTTAAGCAGGAAGTGCCAAAATTAGTTACACGCACAAAGTTTACACTTACCCTAACGACATCATATTTATTTGAAAGAAAAATAATGACTTTGTAATAATTTAGAAACATTTTTCAGAATTCGATAGGTTTTGGAAAAGATTTTTTGTAGTAGAAAAGCGAACCGCACGCCAGCATAGTAATCACAGTGCGTAAGGTAGGATCCCGGAGGACTTGGCGAAAAAAAATCAAACAAACAAAAGGCAGTGTTGCCAGCCGAATAGCAACTAAAGACTGACAGGAGAAAGTTCGAAGCAAGTATTGCTGAGGCGGTAGCGTACACACTGGCTGTGTGATTGACACACTATTTCTCTGGTCCTCGGTCCCAGCTCTGGCTGTTTCTTTGTTCTGTTTTATGGAGCAAATTGTAACAGTGCAGCCGCTTTTGATATTATTATAACCGTAAGAATCCAACCGTAAATCGACTAATATTCACTTCAGTGTGCTTGTTTGTATAACGATAACGAACGTTTGCGAAATTAGTACCCTAGTTCAGACAGAAAGTGTGCCTCAAACGAAAATAAAAACAGTTATTATGACGATGCGAATATAAAACAAACAAAAGTACAAATTTTCGGATCTAAACCTACGCAATTCAGAGTAGACAACCTAAACTGCGTCCAAAAATACTCACCCATAGTGTTAAACAAACTGTCCAAATAAGTATTACCGCAAGCGATCGTTTTTAGGTTAATGTAGACAAATTCTGAAGGTGTTCAAAACAAAAATTAACGACCGAAGGAGAGCCCCCCTTAGAATGAGCCACTTTGTGTAAACAAACAGGTCAACAGTTCAATAGACTCATTCGTTGCCCCCCGTTCGCCAGCTAACATTTATTTTTCCATAGGGAAAAGCGCAAGTTGTATAGAAAGAATTGGTATATTAGCCGTAGATATTAAGGTACAAGCGCAACCACCATCTGCCACCTCGTCAACGTTGAATTTGAAATCAGATATGAAACTGCCATAATCTTAGATGTAAAACACAACTTCCCATTTTGCCCTTTCCAGCCACCTAGTTAAAGTCATTTCCCATTTTGCGAAGGTGTCGTATACTCGTTGTATAATAGAACGACCGTTATGTTTTCTTTTCAATTCTTTCTGTAGTCCGATATAAGTAAGCTTAAAGGTCTTCCCTAGTTTGTAAAACATAACAACAATAAGTTAATGCAACACGCAAAGTATTATTCTGCATAACTGTCACGCGTATGTTGGTGCTGCACCGGAAGCACAAATACCGAAATTCTATTGGGTTAAAAGTTTTAATTGTATATCGGCAAATACGCTTACAAGAGAAAAAAAAAAGAAATACACAAAAGCCAGAGAAAACACTCAAATTCTCGACAAAAAAGTAAACTACCAAACCGGGATTCGAACAAAACAAAAGATTCTGTAATGAAGAAGTTCATAATATTACGCGCAAAGTTTGTTTCCTAGATAAAGTAACTAATTATTTATTTATCGTCACATTACTTACGATCTAGGAAAAAAAGAACATCATTAGAATATACGAAGAATTTGTGCTAATAGAGGTGCTTTCACTATATACAAGTGTTATCTAATCAATTTTCTGCCATATGTTAGTGAAAAATAGAACACCGACTTGTCCAATAATAGGATCTATCTGTAGATTGATTGTGCTTAGTTTTAGCAAGTAACCTCAAAGCTGCATGAACTATTTCAAGCCTTTTTTCTATACACCTCACAGATTTTTATAAGCATTGTAAAAAAAGTAAAAATAACTATCAGTCCAAATTCTTTGTGGTGAAGTATAGAGAAGTCAAAATCAAGATATCAAAGAAAAAATTAGAAATATTTTTTCCTGTAATAAAGTCTACCATTTAAAAATCAAAGGCTTCAATCAGAGTTATCCGAAATAACGTCCCGAGATGAAATCTTTGAGCACAATGCTCAAAACAACAGCATAATGAGGACATTCGAAACCCTAACAGATGTCGACACGCAAAAAAAAAATGTGCGGTAAAAACTACCATTTTCGGGGGTTAATTTAAGCGCTCGCACCGGCAATTTTCAGCAGATCACAAATGCGCTTAATTTTACCATGTCGATAGTTGAAATAAAATTGATGAAAATGATTTCCGTCGAATGTACCACTATGTATGGTGGGATGTACCATAAACACAGCATTTTTTTTACCTGAAGTTCCATGATGGTTTCAAAAATAAGCGTCAGCTAAAATAGTATTTAATACTGTTTTAGCTACGCTCATTCTTCACCACAGAATTTTTTCCCGCCTATAAAATTACTGTTACGGGGTGAAACTTTTCGGAGTTCCTTGAAGCAAATCCACCTTTGTTCCCGATGTGATAAGCTCAAAGCTGTTAATAGTTTATTGGTTAGGCTTCAATTCAATTATAAAATAATAGGTAATACTTACAATCGGTCCCTTACTCAGTTAAGATAATAATTTTCCTGGGTATACAATAATTATTTAATGTTTTTTAGTTGCACAATTGCCTGTAACTCAATTTAACAATTAGCTTAAGTACAAATATTATAAGAAGTTAATTCACTTGATAAAGCTTGCTCCATCCAAAACAATGATTTACCAATAATAAGTAATCATCCTTATTTGACAGAGAGTTCATATTTGACTTCTTGTGTCACACAATGACCCGCGGAACGTCAACGACGCCGGGGGGTGTATCGATGAACACTTGCGTCGCCACATCCTCCCCCTCGTGCCGTTTGAACACTTGTTCGTTGGCACCACCTCTCTTACTGCATGCTCCGTGATTTTCAACGTTATCATCCTGGCCATAGTCGAAAGCTTTCCGATGTTCACAATCGAAGACATCCAGAATGGCAAGTTTGCAAACAGGTCTCCTTCTTAAGATCCCAGTTGACGTCTCCACATCGGCTTGACGTATGATGCCATCTTTACCGGGATAGGTTTGGGTCACTCGACCACGGATCCATAGGCTACGCACTTTTCCGTCAACCACCAAAACCAGCGCTCCCTCTTTGATCGGAGATACATCGTAGAACCATTTTGACCGTCGAGATATTACTGGTAAGTACTCGACGATCCAACGACTCCAGAATGAATCTAGTCTATTTTGAATAAACGCCCAACTGCTCTTCAAAGCCCTTCGATCGTCAATTGGTTCTTTCACTTGTTGCTGAACTCCACTAGAGCTGAGCAACAGGAAATGATTCGTGGTTAGCGATTCCTGCTCCTGACTGTCTAGCGGCAGGAAAGTTAACGGCCTAGAGTTAATCATATGTTCCGCTTCGGTCAGCAACGTCATGAACGACTCATCGTCCAATTTTCGTGAAACAGGTAGGGTACCTAGGGCGGTCTTCACGGAACGGACCATCCGCTCCCAACATCTGCCCATATGAGGAGCAGATGGTGGATTGAATCGCCATTTGGTGTTCGCGTCAGTAAATGTACTGCTGATTGCAAGATTGATCTCCCGCAACTCATTCTCGAGCTCCCGGCTAGCACCAATAAAGTTGGTGCCATTGTCCGTATATACTTCTTGTGGAGCCCCTCTCCGCGCAATGAACCTTCGAATTGCTTTTTTGCATGAATCAGTAGATAGAGTGTGAACTACCCCCATGTGTATAGCGCGTACCGTTAAGCACGTGAATATGGCTACCCAACGCTTGACTACACTACGTCCCACTTTTACAAGGTACCCAGGTAACCAATAAGCCGTATATAAGGCCAAAATGTTGATTTACGGCTGATATAATGCCAATAAGCCGTTAAATAGCACTATATTAGCCGTATATGGCTGAAAGGGCCCGATTTACGGCCTATGGTTACCTGGGTAGGGCCCAAAGTAGTCGATACCCACAAATGTAAAGGGCCGAAGAAAAGGTGTTGTACGGAACCGAGGTAGTTCACTCATCTTTGGATCTGCAGGCGTTGCCTGCCTCGTTCGGATCTGTAGCCTAAGTTTCGGAACGTAGAATCGTTGGCGAATTTCGTTTACGATAGTCTCATTGTTGCCGTGACGAAATTTACGGTGATACCAATCAAGTAACAGATTTGTGATCGGATGTCCCTTAGGCAGAATTATTGGGAATTTAGTATCATGATTCACATAATCCACGGCTGCAAGTCGTGCATCTACTCGCATCACTCCATGCTCGTCTAATACAGGAGGTAGATTCGCTAGCGGATCGTCTGGTGCCAATTGCACATTGCGTTTTAGCGTTGCTACTTCATCTGGATAACTATCTAACTGCGCGATCCGCCATACACCCATTTCTGCATTCCGCAAATCTTCGCAGCTAATGTTTCCGCTATCATCGTAGTGTTCGCTTCTAGTTTGGTGCAAAAGCTTATCGCTGAACCGGTAGACATATGCCATACTCCGTAACAGTCGCTCGTATTTGGAGAATTGTAGCACATCGATCATTGGAACCGACAGAAAGTGGCTACAAACGTATGCTGGTCGCAGCTCTTCCAAAGGTTCATCAGCCACAGCGAACTTATCCCTTGGCCATTCGCTCTCTTCCTCGTACAGAAAGGCAGGTCCTCGCATCCAGCGGCTGTCAGGCTTGCAGTTGGGACCTTTTCCCCACTTTGTAACTTCATCAGCAACATTGATTTTTGTTCCCAACCAACGCCACTCCTCGGTACTTGATAGGCTCAGTATCTCGTTGACTCTGAAGGCAACATACTGCCGATATCGACGCGCATCTGACTTTATCCACGAAATAACAGTACTAGAGTCGCTCCAAAGGTACGTACAGTGCTGTTCTGAATAATAGCAGCGCATGTCGATTTTCATACAAAATGCTCAACTTTGACATGCTGTAGTTTTGTTCCCTTTCAAGCAATCGAGCTGAAATTTTCTCCACAGAACTACAAATATGATCAATTTTGTAACTACAAAATTTCAGTTTCTTCTGAGTCCCTGCCGAAAAGTGAGAAACTAGGTGAAATTTTTCGAAAAAATAGCAGTTTTTCATTTTAAAATTTTTCTTCTACAAATATTTTAAACATTTTCGGTTTAGGTGTAGCTTTGATAAGTAGGAGGAGATTGTTCCAATGGTAAAGTGATATACAATTTAAAACTATGATGTCAAGCCAAAATTCTAATTTTTAAAACTGCTATTTTTTCGAACAATTTCACCTAGTATCTCACTTTCCGGCAGGGGCTTAGAAAATTTCAACTCGATTGCTTGAAAGGGAACAAAACTACAGCATGTCATAGTTAAGCATTTTGTATGAAAATCGACATGCGCTGCTATTATTCAGAACAGCACTGTACGTTTGATCTCGATGGAATGGCCTTCTTCAATTGTCCTGCGTAGTCGTGCTCCAATTACTGCTGCCTGCAATTCTATCCGAGGGACCGATACTAGTTGCAGTGGAGCTACCTTCGTTTTGGAAGCTACTAAAGCACATCGTACTTGTCCTCGATCTCGATCTCTCTCGATCTCGAAAGTATGCTACTGAGCAGTATGCCTGCGCACTCGCATCCACGAAAATGTTAGGGTTATTTAAAGCTTCGGCACCATTCGACTATCATCAGCAACCAAATTTCAAAAACCAGATACACTCGATTCTGTTTTTGCACGGAGATGCGTACCGTGCAAAAAAAGTTTTCAGTTCAAAATTTCAAAAACCGTACAAATGAGTAACATCATTTCTCGACGTTTCATGCCAAAATAAGGTTTTGGCGGAAAAAATGTATGGAAACCTTTTATGCACGACCGTGTAAAAAAAAATCCGTACAAAAACAGAATCGGGTGTTACAGTATTTTTCTATAAAAAAAACACCAATGAAAACATTCAGATGATTAGAATCAAAACTTTGTTCTGTCAGCTTCCCGCTGACGAGATTTGCAAGGCGGAACCAACAATTTTGCCAGAGATGCCTCATACTTTGTTGGCAATGGCTTTTAGGGTGAGATCATTAGTTGCTAGAATTAATATCCAAATTTATGTGGGGCAACAAACTAAGATATAATTTTTATATGACTTCCATGCCAGCAGCTGTGTAAAACAGTTTCAGTGTGCCGATAAGCTTTCGCATGACGAAAGCTACGAGTACCTTTTGCTCGAAACCAAATGTCGATAAAGAAGTACGGAAGCGCTGTTGAAACCAAAACGGAGCGAAGCTTTCCAAACAAATACGAACTTTTAGAGTTTTTCTATCTTCTATGCACTTGGAGTTAGTATTACTCAAAATTACAGCACTTATTACCCATTCTTGGTTAAACAAAACTCATTTCATGATTTGTATCTTGCTAAGGGCTGTTCAAATGTTAAAAAAGTTTGAAAATCCAATCGCCCTTATCTTCCTTGCCGTCCTTACCATAAAAATAGAGTTCTGGGAAATTTGCAGCTTTCTAGGTGGTGATTTAAGGTGGTCCAAAGGTGATGTAGGTTTATACAGAAATAACTATGGAGAAATTTTTAAAAATGTTCCAAACACGTTAGTACTGGAATGTAAGTACAAATTTATCATTCCATAGTAAAAACTGAACCCAAACTTTTGCACGATACACCATACTGAGGGGTGAACCCAAACTTTTGCACGATGACTTGAATGACTGTTTCATTGATTTTGAATACTTTTCAGATTTTTCCGCAAATTTTCGTGAGTGCTCTTCAAAGAATTTAAGATAACGATTCTAATGACAACTTGTTTTAAAATTTTGGTCGATCCAATGCTGAGGAAATTACAAATGTTTTTTTCAGCGTGTTTTTTGAAAAATGTCACAACTTTAAGTAAAAATTTAGTATACAAAATCCAAAAAATGTTTTTTGAAAAACACATACGAAGTATGTGCTTCTTGTGGCCAATTCTTGGCCTTTCGAATGCGGCTTAGAGAGTTTCATTTGGACGTGTAATCACAGAGATATGGACTGAACACTTTTGTATGTTTTTTAGGGGGTGAACCCATACTTATGCACGGAAGTGTACATTGTTATGGGATGCATGCACTTCAACAGAAAAGTAATCGCCTATCTCGATGCGTGGAAAATTTCTTGCAAGAAATGATTAAGAAAAGTATTTTTCTTGGATCGCAGTACGCAGTTAAAAAGAAATGTCATTTCAAATGAAGATCACTGTAGAAAATTTCTTGACCATTTCTTCCGCAGAAATTTTTACTTTTCTTGAGCGGAACAGCATACCTAGCTTTAGAATCAGGGACGAAAAAAATCATGCTCACTATACTCAATTCACAGACATTTATCAAAGTAACCGCACCACTACCAATATGATTGTACCAATGAAGATGGCACAAAAATAGATGAAGAAAACAAATAACGATGCTCGTATGTCATTGGTGGTTTTGATTATCAGAACCAAAAGAGTATCAGTTTTAGAAAATTTATTATAAATGAGGTTCATATTAATTAAAAAATATGCTGCTATATGGGTAATGAACGATCCGATGCACGAAGTTGATGATATTGACGCGACTTTAGTGTGCTTCGTGCAAAAATTACAACTTCCCGAAGCGGAATGTAAAAATGTCAAGCTGGTTCGAATGAAAATCATTTTTGTTTCCGATTATCACCTAGCGGTTGAGTAATAGCAGGTTAAAAAGAAACAGAAAATCTTGCAGGAAGCGCTTTACCAATCTTTGTTGTGTTGTCATGGTGAGGATAAAAACAAATAAAAATCAACGAAGATTCAACCCAGCAAGCGTCAATATAGGCGAGGGTAGATTGAGTATTTTCGTCCCTGGTTAGAATATTTCAAAGTTATCTGTCAAATCGTACACTTCAGGATAATTATCAGAACACCAGGTCTGAAAGACTTCCTGTACGAGCTGGTGTTTATCAAGGCAGCATTTTGGGACCAATATGCTACAATATTTTCACATCTGACTTACCGTAAATTTGGATGAATTTGATCAGAAGAATAAAATTGATCACCGTGTCACATGATTTTCTTTCTTCCTAATGGAGCAAAAATATCAATGTAACCTGCAGTGAATGAACATTGTTTGTCATAACTGTATCAGAAATGTGTGTTGTGAAGGTTTTTTGCGTTAATCAATGCTTATTTCTATGAAAATTATGTAAAATTTCAAAAATCATTTTCGGTGCAGTATTGACAAATATCCATAAACTCTTAGTTCTACAGAAGGATTTGAACATAGCACGAACCTGAAAGTTTGTAAGGATGCTTAAAATATGTCCCCAAACCAGATTTCATCATCAAAATTCGTACCCATTTGCTCAATCTATTGAAAAAAAAATGAATTTCTGTAAGATATCACGAAATTCCTTGGGAAATTGCCTACATTCAGGCGTTTTCCGCGTTATTTTTGAATTTTAATAATTCATTATTTCTATAAATATTGTTTTGTTAAGAATTTAGCAAGCATATTCCGATTCAGGAATTTCTTATTTGTTATGTAGAGTTGTTTCGAATATTAACAATAATCGCATTGACAAGTGATCAATTTCGCCCCGAAATGGGATTCCCCGGTTTTTTATTTAAAAGATAATTTTTAGCACTATAATGACATTTGTTAGAAAGTGTTGGTTCATGAGCCAATGAAACACACCGTCGTACTTGTTTTCCTGCATTCAGTTGTTTGTCATTGTTACTATTATAGAAAAAAGCCTAGAAAAACCGTTAAAAGTGATCAATTTCACCCGTAACCTGAGTTACCTCAGGGATGTCAAAAATCCTTGTTTGCGGATGACACAGGCCTCTCCGACAAAGGACAAAGTCTGCGTGTCATCTGTACTCGATTGCAAAAAAGTTTGGATATTTTTTCTACATACTTTCAAAAATGAAAGATTTCTCCTAATGCTTTCAAAACTCAACTAATAATATTCCTACATAAATCAAAATTTCTTTATTAAAAACCATCAAGTAAACATGCTGTTACGATGAGAGGGATTCCAATAAATTGGTCAGATGAAGTTAAGTATCTAGGGCTCATGCTAGATAAGAATTTAACTTTCAAAAATCACATTTAGGGCATTCAAGCCAAATGTAACAAATACGTAAAATGTCTCTATCCCCTTATTAATAGAAAATCAAAACTTTGTTTTAAGAACAAGCTTTTGATCTTCAAACAAATTTTCAGGCCAGCCATGCTGTATGCTGTACCAATATGGACTAGTTGTTGTAAAACCAGGAAGAAAGCTCTGCAGAGAATTCAAACTCAAATTTTGAAAATGATTCTGAGGCTTCCTCCCTGGTATAGTACCAATGAGTTACATAGAATATCCAATGTTGAAACATTTGAACAAATGTCAAATAAAATTATTAATGATTTCAGGCAAAAATCGTTACAATCTTATATTGCCACGATTAATGCGCTATATATTTAGGTTGAGTGAGGTTAAGCAAATTAAAAACGTGTTTTTTTTTCTCTTATAAGTAGATGAAATTAACTCTCCTGTAAAAAATCTGAACTGCTACGGCAAATGAAATGAAATATGTTGTTAACAAAATGTTAATAAAATCTTAAATTTGTTTTACCAAATTAGGATGATAGCGTTGTCTAATAACACAAAACACCTAGATATAAAAAATCAATGTAATGTTTGAAATGATACTAATAAAGAAATTAAAAATAAAACAATAGTTTTCTTTTCTTTGATCATTCGCTTCCATTTGTACAACAATAAATTTAACGCAGACTCACATTAATGGTTTTGCCTTAATCCTGACCGTTCATTCATTATAATTTTACTAACTGATCTAAATTACCCTGGATTACAATACATTATTCAATATATGATTGAAATAATTATCGATAAGATCGTTAAACACATATTGTATCTTATTTTTCTTCAAAACAGTTTTCATATATAAAACCTATTAAATTACAAACTCTCGTTTTACTAGCTTCCACATATCACTTTCTAAATTCATCATTGAAAATTTCATATTTTCTTCAATATTTGAATAATGATTTTGTCCAGACCTGACCGTCAAATTCAATTCGGTACAAACAAACAGCACTCACAGTTGAATGAACATTCCCTCCATTTAAACTACCACTACCGTCCATACGGGACGGTTTGGCACTGGGCGAGAGTGAGAACCGTCGACTGGCTCTCTTCTGTACCAACGCGTTTCTATTACCTCCCCCAAATGGCAGGGATCTGTCAAAAATCAGTCGCAGGCGCGCTCTCGTCGCAATCGGACGTGTTCTCCCTCCTAGGGTTGCCGCGTGATTTTCATATCACCATCACTGAAAGTCCAGGGTGTGTGTGCACTTTTTCTGTTTATCCTAATTTAACTGCTAGCTAAATTATTACACCGGCTGTGCTACATTGTTGCAAATCTGTGAGCTTTAAATTTACGTTCCCGTGTCACCATCGTTCACGACTGTACGAGCTAGGCGACGGTCGAAAGCCAGTGGTTGAAATTAAGTGAATTTTAATGATGCGACGAGTGTGTGAAAGTGCCAAAACGTAAAAGGGGAAATCATCGAAAATTATGTTCACGGGTTCGCTCAAAGTCAGTCAACGACGTTTGAAATGATAGTAAAAATGCAATGAGCAGGAAGGCGCTTAAAAAATAAAAAAATCAAATGGAAATCAAATCGCTGAACTTAACCTCAATTTTTTCCACTAGTAGTGACCACAACAAAACAACATACAGTATGATCTAATGTAGAGCGTGTAGTTACTTTTGTATGTTTTGTTCACTGTGTTTATCTTGCGGTTTATCGATGCCTGTAGGTTTTCGGCAGCCTGCCAATCGTCATTAGTGGTAATTGCTGGCGTTCGCAATTTCGTCACTGCTACTCAATTCCCGTCAGCCAGGGAATAGAGGTCAAAGTCGAAGTTTAAACTACCCAGCCATTGGAAAAGGGAGCACAGCTATTTCCTTACCGTCCCTTCGTTACATAATTTGTAATTGATTCAAACGGGAAACTACTGTAACGTGGTAAGTGGAATCAATCAGCATATTCTAATCAAGCTTTTGTTTATTGATTTTCTTACTGTACATGTGACGTCATTGATTTCGCACGCATTTGTGTTGTAAAACGCAAGGTCGAGTAAATAAGAATGAATGGTACGTTCTAGGTGAGAGTACTCGAGAGAGTGAAATCTATCACGAGAAAGAGAGTGATTAAGTATTTTGAGTGCACCGAATGGCTCAATAAACGAACGATGAATGATTGATTGATTCGACCGGTCACGAGTGAAAAAAACCAAAACATCCAGGAGCACACGAGACGTGTGTAATTTCAAGGTCGTGCACACTAAAATATGAATGTACTAAGCCTGTAGGTGATAACAGTGGGAGGCGTAGAAGGTATAACGCTAAAGGTTTTCGGGATCCCGGACAGTAATGAATAACGAAAGAAGAACAAAATATTTTAAGAGATCTCCTAAACTTAGACTTTGAGGTTTATTGTCGATAGTCAATTTAATACATTTTGCAGTGTCGATTGTCCAATTTATTTGCAAAAAAAAAAACAATGTCAAAGCGATACATAAACTATGATGTATAGAAATCTAAAGGATTCGCATCTTACTGAAATGGAAATGTTGAAATTGGAGGTTTTGAAAACTGTATTGAAGGAGAATATACACAAACTCATAGTTGTAAGAAACATAAAATGTAGTCAAAGGGAAAAAAATGGGTCCAAGAAGCAAGAGATGTCGCATACAAGAAAGCTAGTGTAATTTGGTATGAAGCTGATTGGTAAAGATACAAAGATTTGAGGAATGAATATGCATATTCTATTGGAACAGCATAAGCAGAACGAGTGGCGCAGGAAGTGGATAGGACAGGTAGGACATGTACTACGCACAAAAACACCTGGGTAGGACAGTCAAAGGATCATATTTCGGAGTACTTATTCACCAATCCTCCTATCACTTCTCTCGAGCATGGCCTACTCTAAGTCATTATTTAAAAACAATATCAAAACCTAATAGATAAAAATGGGAACAAGTCAGTTTCAATAATCCTCAGTGAAATTTTCTTCATAATGTACAAAAATCCGTGAATTGTGTTTGAAGATTTGTTATTCGAAAAACTGTTGATCTCCGCCAGGAACATCTTATTCTACCATCCTCATCTGTTTCCTTATATTTCCATCGTCTTCGATTCCTAAGGCGTATCGCAACACTGTTCATGTTCTTTTGATATTGATATTTAAATAATATTTAAGTAATCAACAGTATACTTGGCTACATGCTGACATATCTTTTTTATAATATTAAAAAGTGAAACTTACTTTTTGTATTCACCATCAATATTATATTACCAACCAAACATTTCCTTCAATCAGTCTATGATTCTTTCTTGAGCGTTCGTATATTATTATTTTCTTGAATGTTATGATATTCCTTTCAATTTAAGTCATTTCAGGCTTCATTCAACTTCAGGGACTAAAGAAAAATAATTTAAAGGTATGAATATGATGTTGAAAGGAAAAGTAGATGTGGTTGTAGTTCCATTACCATAGGATCACAAGGTTTTTTTTTCTAAAAATTGCAAATGTGAGAGTTTTATTCATTTCGCAGAATACTGGACTTTTAAATGAACCAAGACAAGCCACCTACAATTGGACTTTTCTATTGCAATATGAAACCTTTTTTTCCAATTAGTTATCTTATTTTCAAGAAATTTGTGTCAATTTGAGAACCGAGCGTAGAACGTTCAATTATTGGAATGCAAAATTCAGTATCGCCGTTCGGCTGTTAAGCTAGGTATGCTGTTCAGCTCAAGAAAAGTAAAAATTTCTTGAAAATTCATTATGACAAATATTGTTCCAGGAATTAATATAGAACAATTTAATGAGTTTCGTTTTTTTAATTAAATAAGATCGAAGTAGCTTTAATTAATCCAGTACGTAGCAACTATAAACAAAGTATTTTCTTTATACATGCTGTCAAACAAAAAGTGTCTAACAAGTTTTGATAACATTCAAACAACAAGTTTAAACGACACACAATCCACACAATTAACACATTGTCAGTTGGCTCCTCATTCAACCCCGCGATGTTTTTTTAGTTGAATTTTAAGGCTAAGTAGCCCGTCATTCGTTTTGGCAACAATGATGACTTTTCAGCTTGCATTTCAAAGTAATAAAACTCAGTCTTGATAGTTTATATTGATTTGAAAAAGTATCACTCTACGCGCTAACATGCATAAAGTATGCTGATACTTTTTCAGCTGTGTCAGTGCCAAACCAACTGATTTTCTTTGATTCGAATCCGTGAAATGAATTAGCAACAATCATCAACGACGCGTACAAATTTCAATGACGGCCTACTTCGCCTTAATCGGGTTCCGGTATTTCGAACTGTAACGATTTTCTCTTCATATTGTATTGACATTATCTTATCATAATCCTTGCACTTCAGTCCAACCAATCAAAACTGAAGATTCACTTGGTTTGATCTGTTGAAACATTCAAACCGGCATAAACATAAACTCAATCATAGCTTAATCCTTCATCTCCATAAAACCGTCCTCTTGATTGTTCTTCAAACTAGGATACATGTTCTCATAGTATTGTATACACGTTTATCATCGTTCTCTGCACTTTTCATTAACAATCGAGGAACACTCTTTTTTAATCTTCTTCGCCAATGTAGCAGAGTACAGAAACCAACAGTTTATTTCGGAGTATTTATTAACGATCCTTTATTATTCACCAATTCTCCTGTCACTTCTCTCGAGCATGACACAACACTACAGCGGGGATTCGCTGGTTGGAACACGACTGCCTTCCATCTAGCGAATCCGACCCTTTAGTTGGAACGACTGACAGTTGGTGAAAATGCTCCAGACTAACGCATCTGGAGCGCAAATCGTCACGAAACGCACATATACATACACATTTGTTCTGTATATGGAGACTTCAATGCGACGGTACTCAGACGTCATAGTCAGTTTGACATCTTCCCTTGACATTTGAGTGCTTTTTAGTTGGCATTCTTTCCAACCAGCGGACATCCAACCATCGAGTCATTCCATGTAGCGGACCCCCAACGAGCGAATCCCCACTGTATTGACCGATGCACGTGTTCACTATCTGACGTTTGAGCGGTGCCGTGTTATTTACGTGACCATGGCAACGAGTGAATTCGGCACCGCTCAAACGTCAAATTAGTGAACTCGTGCATCGGTCCATACTACATCCGGATGCTTCGAATCCCGAACACCGGCCTTAAATCCCCAAAAATTCATGTTTCCACCATTTTTATGCATTCTAGAGGAAAAATAGTCGAAATTTGATCCAAAACCAACGTGTAAAAGGCCAGTGTCAGGCTTTCGAAGCGTCCGGCAATTCAATGCAGCACGGTATGCCCGCAAAATATTTGATGGAGTTTCTGTGTGATGAAACATTTTCATGAAGCATCTTCAGTTTCTCCTGAAAACATTTATTATGGATCCGACAAAAATAAGGACAAACATTTTTTTTAAATATATTTTTTCTCAATCTCCAATCGCGACTAATATTTGAATAGTGCGCTGTGTTCATAAACATCGTAAGAATGCAGCGCCACACATGTCATTATGACAGTTATGTTGGGAACGAGTCATACGTCGTGTGTCCCACACGCGCGTTCCGATTTGGTGGGCGCGCGACATTACGATTAGCTGAGTCACTTCGGTGCAAAGATAAAAAAAATCTACACAAATTCACAAATTTTATGCTGTTCAACTATGTGTTATCTAGAAATAGATGAGGAAATTAGAACAACCTCACTAGTTGTGGAGACAAGCATTTTTTGTCAAATTTGTTCAAAAAATTGATTTATTATTTATATAAATATAAAGGTAAAAAGATTTCTCCTAAGACAAGACGTGACAGGTCAAAGTACAAAATTGCCTGTCAAAAAAGACCACTTCTCATTGATCGTACTGGCAAAGGACTACTTTCACTTCGTTGAGTTGAATTGCATCATGGCACGTTTTTGCTAGTCCGGCCGTTTTGAGTTTTTATCAAAAGTTTGAAAATTTTTCATGAAATCTTTTTCTTTTAAACCTATTTATTTCCGATTTTAAGTTCAAAGCAAGTGCTCCTACAATGCTGAAATAAATTAAAAAATATGTGATTGAGCCCAATATAATGAAAATTTTGTCAATTACCTATCTGTAAAAATAACGTCGGATTTGAATTTTAACTTGATATTTAAAAAAAATATAGCATCCTCTATTGCACTAAATGAATGAAGCGTGCAAGAAACAAGCAAATTATGAACCTTGAAATTTGCTTAAAAAGGATACTGGTAACACTGGCTTTTGTATCGTCAAGGTTACTGTCACGTCCTGTATTAAGATTTCTCTACTAACTCTCCCAGAAATTCTTCCAGCGTTTTTCCAAATCATGCTTAGCAGATTTTTTCCAGAATTTGCTCCAGGAGATCCTTAAGAACTCTTTCTTTAAAAAAAATCCAAAAAATTGCCTAGCAATCTTACGGAATTCTATCGAGAGATTTGATTGATTTTTTTTCGATTATCGTAGCGAGTTACCTTGGATTCTAGAACTTCCTCAAGAGTCCAGGAGTTATTTAAGAGATTCTTGTTCATTGAGGGTGATCGAAACTACCACAATTTTTGTCAGAGGTTACACAAGGATTTTCTATAGAAATACGTCACGAATTTTTTTCAGAAAAATTTCCTTGCCATTTCCCTGGAGACATTCCTGGATGAATTCCTAAAAATTTGAAGGTTTACTTGAGAAAATCTCAAAAAATACTGGAGGAATTTCTGTAGGATATGATTTCTAAGAAGTAATCTCTGAAGCAAATGTTGAAGGAAATCCCTAAGTATAAACCATATAAGACCATTTTAAATGAAATTTCTGGATAAGTTATTGATTTAATATTAGAAGAAGTTTTGACCGGAAATCTTAGAGGAATCGATTTTGAGGGGAATCGATGGACAACAAATTGGAGGAGTTAGAACTTTCTTGAAAAATAAATCCCGCAGAATATTTGAAGGAATTCAGATGATTTCTAAAATAATCTTTGGATAAATTCCATTTCTGTGGTTCTCCTTGAAAAAAATCAGCTTGCTCGAGGTATCCTTAACAAAATTCTTGGAAAATTCGTGAGGAAAGTCCTTTAAAAATAATCATTAAATGAACTTTCTTAGAAATTTTTGGAGTCATATCTGAACATTTGGACAAATGCCTAAAAAAATTTCTGCAGAAATTCATAGAGAGATCTTAGAGAAATGTCTGCTTAGCTTAGCTTAGCTTAGCTTAGACTGACTACACATATCAATGGTTGCTATTCCGTGATTGACCGAAGTCAGTGAAAATGCACAAAGAATCAACTAGAAGTTCGGCTGGGATTGGCCATAATCTTCTTCAGTGTGCATAATTCAGTGCCTCTATTTATACAGGGTCAATAACGGCGCCGGCCACGTCCTTGCAGTCAGGTGGGATTGGGGGAAGGAATGTTAGTGTGTAACCTTTGCTTTTTGGAGACCGTGTTTGCCTCTGCATCTCCACAAAGGTTACTGGGAGGGATGTTTGTTAATGGGGAGGATCGTTGGGTCATAGGATTCACTTTGATAAGCGATTAGACCATGATAAACAATGATTTGTGAGATATATACATGCTTATACGTAAATATAATATTTTCATTTGATATGAACAATTTCTATGTAGAGGAAAATTATGCCGACACTTGAGGTGACGAACCATTCAAAGTTTGTTGAACAAATACCTAAATGTAACATTCCTACAGATGTCAGGACGAAAGCATGTGTTATTATATTTTACTCATTTGAAAAGAAACAAAAAACTCGATTGGTTGGGACATCATAGAACACTCTTATTCTTATGCCGACACTTACAGTGGCGAACCATCCAAAATTTGTTGAATAAAGTGAACCTTTCGCAAGTCTACACTTGTAGTGTCGAACCATTCAAAGTTTTTTTAATTACAAAAATAAAGGTATATAAGAGGTGTTCTGAAAAAAAATGTTAAACATAAATAAATCATGAATCAGAGTTTGTGTCGACACTCACAGTGACGAACCATCCATAGTTTGTTGAAAAATCATATTTACATCCCACCATTGTAACGATTGAATGTGCAGTCATACATATTTTATAGATTAGAAATAGTAGCATGAAACGAGCTCACCAATTGATCCGTTATCCTTGACTGAGCAGCCACAATCCACTTTCGGCTTCACTCGTTTGCTCGGCTATAAAAAAGCACTCAGGAAAAAAAATAAGCGCGCGACCCAAAAAGAATAAAAAAAAACTGTTCGGGCTTTCTTGACGCACTGCCCAGGAGCAAGCGTCAAGGTCGAAGGATAAAACAGAACTCCTTAGAGAAATGTCTGCTTAGCTACTAAAAAGAATCATACTTTTATCTCCTGGCTCTTATTAAATTTCGTTTTGTTTTCTTAGTTCCTGTTTGGTCTCATTTCTGTCTCTTTTCGGATCCTTTTACGTTTTTTGTCTCTTTTTTCTGGCAAGAGGTCTCTAATGTTCTATTTTTAGGGCTCTGAATTGCTACCAGCTCTGTAAAGACGAAAAAAATGGAAATGGGAGAACACAGAAAACTGCGACACCTGCGGGATCAAAGAAGACATCGAACACATACTGTATTACTGTTCGAAGTATAACACGATAAGAGCCAAACACGCGATACTCACCACCAAAAAACCTCTAATTGAAATATTGAAGGAAGCAAAAGAACACGAATACAAATCAATTACGAGATTCCTAACGGAAGGAAAAATCAACATATAAGCAACACCACATCGAACAACATCTAGCAACACCGAGAAAAAAGCGACAAGACGACGGCGAGATGGATCTACAAAGGTCCGAGCCGTGTCCAAGTCAGTGATGCCACATACACAGATTTATCTTTAATAACACAGATTTTTTCCTGATCTTGCCTACAGATATCTGGGATCACAGATCACAGATTTTTTTGATAAAAAAGATTTTTAAGATTTTAGGATATTTCATAAATTGAGGACACTGTTTTGGAAGATATAAAGCAGAAATACCATGACTCAGTTAAGTTTTTCAGAAAAACTTTTTTGTAACTTTTAGAAACAATTATGCATTTTAACTTACTTTTGGTAGAATTAATTCAAATTAATAACGGTTGACATGTCAAATACATCTATAAAACGTTTGCGAAAGCTCTTTTTGGCCTTAAAAAGTCAATTTTAGATTTTTCAACAACACAGATTTTTACTAAGATTTTTGGAGGTTGACTTAAGATAAAAAAGATTTTTTCGGCTGAAAACACAGATGAGATTCGGAAAAAAAAAATGTGGCAACACTGGTCCAAGTCCAAATCGGACGACACAGCAAAAAAAAGACGAAGAAGGTTAGAAACTAAAGCGCGTCAGTGACAAAAGCCTAGTTTTGAAAAACACTATTATGAAGTAGATGAAAAAACCGAATTTAATACTATACCATTTAATTCCACTAGAGTTTGTATCCTATGACAGATACGCGTATTTCGACCTCAACTGTAAGGCCGTCTTCAGTGTCGTGTACTAGACTTGACTTAAGGTGATTATAAAACGAAGCCAAACTTGGAATTTTCAAGTGCACAAGACTGGAGAATCTGACAACATTTCGCGTTGAAAATCAATCAATTTATTTGCTTGCTGGTGGTGACCAATGGGATAAATTTTCAACGCGGAGCGTTATTCCGTTCTCAAGTCTTGTGCTCTTGAAAATTTGAGGTACGGCTTCAAAATCAGGACATGTCCTGCTAAATCAGGACAGATGGTAACCCTATCAACATCTCAAACAGTAGCAACCTAATGATGTGGAATAAAAGTCCCCATCATTCATCCTGCTGCTTATATGCAATATGTTCTGTTATGCTGCTTTATATATGAATAAGAAGCGCTTTGTCGTTTTTTATACAGCGCACATACAGCAAAACGCTATAAAATAACAACTTGTGGCGCAACTACGCAGTCTGTCGGATGTAAACATTGCGTTTGACGTTTCTCATACGTTTACAGCCTGATGGTATGAGCATGGTTGTTACATCTTATAACGGTCAAAGCGGTCTTTCGAGGCTAGATTCATGGAACACTTAGCGGAAAAAGGAAAAGCTCAGAAGACGATAGACAAGGGGATGATATACGATTTCAAATCTAAGGTGGCAGAACATGTCTTTTCAGAGGGTCATTCAATTACGACAGCCGATATAAAAACTTTGCGAAATGATTCTTCTTCTTGGAAATTGCATGTGGCGGAGAGTCTGGAAATTTTCAAACAGGTACCCACAACGTTACTCAACAGAGACCAAGGCAACGGCAAAACATGGCTTTTCAACTTGATACCTACTAATCGTTCCCGTGATGTACGTTTCAGCTGTTAAATTTAAAGTTTCAACAAAAGAAAAATGGGATGTACCTAATAGCTCATAAATTTTAAGATTCTTCCAAAAAAGATAACTTGACTAATTTCCTCAGCATTGGATCGACCAAAATTTTAATTCAAAGTGTCATCAGAAACATAATTTTATATTCTTTAATTCTTCGCTCACAAAATTTTGGCGGAGAAATCTGAAAAATATTCAAAATTAATGAAAGAGTCATTCAAGTCATCGTGCAAAAGTTTGGGTTCACCTGAGCCGCACGCAAATCATCTCTGTCAATATTTCTGCCATTTTTTAACCGAATTTCATAGTTTATAGCTTTTTTGAACGCAGATAATGGCGCGTACATGATTGATTTGAGATTTCATAGAATTTTCGTGTTTTAAGTAAGTTACAGTATGTCGTCGCACATAAATGTTATTGATATACTATAAGAAAATTTATCTAAAACACAGTCGAATTAACCCGTTACATTGAATACAAACTATATGCATATCAGTTTATTTTCGCAATGCTCGAAATGTTACGTTGTTCGGCTCAACTAATAAATGCTTGCAATACAATGTATCATTCAGAGCAGCGTAATCTCCGCCATAATTAATCAATAAAAATCTTTATCAGCTCATTTACAGAGCGAATTGTCTTATACTGTATGAGGCAAAAAATAAACGAAAAGTTTCAACGTTATGGTTTATGGTGACTATTTAATGTTAACACTATTTGCTGCACAACTATAAGATAATAATCGTGAATCGTGATCAGAACACAAAATGGTGGTTACAGTGTTTGCTAAATAATAAAACAAAAATAGTATTTCTCCACTTAGATCATTGACAAAATCAAAAAAAGGAGAACACGTTTTTGTCGTTACTTTCAACACATGCTACATGTACATTGGGTGTAAATCCAATAAAACCTTAGACACGGTTTACGACTTGCTTATAAACAATCCGTACAATCCACACAATTCTACATCTCATCCTTTCGTTATCGCTGGCGATCTTGTCTTCACGGAAGCGTCCGACCCACACGGGGACATTTCAGCTGCATCGAACCTCCAGTCACAATAAATAAGATCTTGTCGGAATTTGAACTAACAGTTTTGGTGCCATAAAGATCCCATCCCTTGACTGCGTGATTAATTGCGACATCTCTCGAAAATGTTGCAGTAATTTGGGGACCATATATCGGTGCTGATCTTTGGAGTGGTAGATAGTGAAGTGAACCTTGCTCCATCTTGATAGCGTGATCGTTGTCACCGTTGATGAGAATTAATTGCCAGTTTGGTTGTCAATTGTTGTCCCACGATTGGAGTTAGTCGCGTGTGGTTGTAGTGTTAGCAAGCGGAAGAAGCACGGGCTAGCAGATTGTTTTTTGTTTGAAGATTAAAGAAGTATGGTTTGTTTGTCAAGAACGGCTATGGCAATTTCTACATTTTCTCTATGATATTTGTTCCTGTATGAAGGACTTATAAGCGGTTTCTTCACCACCTCTTAGGCCTTAAACCTGGTTTAATCGTATGGGTAAACGTGGTTTAGGTGAAGAAATCGGCCCTTAAAGGATTATCAATCCACATATTTGCTGTCCATTCAATGGATAGAATAGAATCCACATAGAAACTTGATGTTCGATGACACTTGAATTAAATTGAAGTACCATCTCTGCTTTTTCGTTAAGCATTTCTCTCAAATCGTGTTCGTCCATGCGATTTCGGTGAAAAAGTGCAAAGTGGATAATTGAACTGAAGTAATTTAACGAAATACAGTAGTTTTATTGCATTTTTGGTGTACAAGTGTACAAACCATTACAGCTTTCTCAAAAATACACTTGGAAATGAATCTATGTTGCAGGTAAGTTCGAATATCCGCCGTAGTGGAACATTTTAAGTTTGATACGACGAATAATAGCGCTTACGGCAAAATAGAACGAAACCCAAGTGATTGCAAAGTTCTACCAATTGCATCGGTATTTTGCCTCAAATTGGGTACGCGCACAACAGTTAGGTTAATTTTCGACGGTTTTAATTCGAAAATTTAAAATGAAAATCAGTTTATAATATATCTAGTGGAAATGGATCCAGAGAACCGTAGCGGTAAACGAGCAGCTATTGAGCAAGTTAAGGATCTTTTTTTCAGGTTGATGACTGTGATTTATTACGCTTGCTACTGTAACGTGAATTTCAGAACTTTTCCCAACTCTGTTCATCCCAGCCAACATTTTGGTTGGTATAACTTTTGTTATACATCATTCTATATGAACCAATTCAATCGTATAGAATGCATGAAAAGGCTATATACCTACCGAAGTGGAGGCTATATGCGTACTTGGCACGACTTTTTCAGACTTTCTGTGATCAGATTTACGATGCCACAAAATTTGGATGAAAATAAAAAAAAAGTTTTCAGTGATTCTCGAACGCCCTTTGGAATCAGGACTCGGACACCTTATCACTGTCCCACTAAGGGTTACACATCGGAAGGGTGATTATTTGCCAATATTAATACATGTTTCATGTACAGCGACACATACTTTGTTGTTCTTTGAGGCCCATCGTCAGTTACAAAGTTTGGGTGGCAATTTTTGCTAAGTTATTGCGATTTCATACGATGCTTTCTGGATTGATATATGATCTGTCTGTTTATATAACATAACGCGATTCTATGTTGCACTATTCACGACATGTTTGGACAGAATGTCGTTAATGAATCGTATTGGGGATTTATATACAACTTGTATTAACATTGATAACGCTTTGTCTGGCATCTTGCGCGATTCTGATTTTGGACGCATGAATATGTGATTTTAGATGCACATTTGTTGCCACATCACTCGGAGAGATGGCATCCCTGCCATCGAATGCAGTAGTGTGTGACTAAAGGATTTGACTGATGTCAAAATAGATTACTTGCAATTTTGAAGTGCTTTGCGACAGAAGTTACCCCATTGAATTTATTGGATTTATGTAGAATTTATTATTATTTCAATTTCCCTTTATTACCGAATTACTAGAAGTAAGGCTACGTTAGTGCTATCAAAGGAACTAAATACTCGCTGAGCGTATTGAATTTGTGGATCGCGGTAGATACGGGATTATTATTGGCAGAATTTAGTTGCGAACGGGCTATTGAACAACAGTAACGCAAGATCATGCATGTATGGTCTCACTGAATTGTAGGTTAAACTACTATGGATTAAAATTACCATGAACTAATTTGTTAATCTTTTTTCTAGTTTGAAGCATAAAATAAACGGCTATCAATATCAGTGGAAGATACAGTTCGTTTTTGTTCTCGTTTGCAACAATTCTTCAAAAATTCAAGAGATGGATGATTCGCCAAACGGTACTCCAGATCCCAACTATACGGTAAGCTGTGTCGCTTGCGATCGTCCACCCACCGCGGACAATTTTGTCTGCTGTGACCGTTGTGCGGATTGGTGGCATATGTCCTGCGCTGGTGTGACTGACTCGATTGAGAATAAGGATTGGTTGTGCAGTAAATGTCTACCAGCTCCATCGATCTCCATCACATCGACATCTTCAACTCGTCGAGCCAGACTACAGCTTGAGCTTCAGCGGCTAACAGAACAGCGCGAACTCGAAAAATTGGCTCTAAACGTAGAACTGGAGAAAAGGTTCTTAGAACGAAAATATGCGATGTTGGAAAAATCACTTCAGGACGAAGAAGTTGATCACCGTAGTAATCGTAGCCGCAGTAGTAAAACGGATGCTGAAAAACGGAAAAAAGATATCCTGGATTGGGTGGAACAACAATCGAATGAAGGAGTCGGAAAGCACCCTGGCCGGAGTCCTTCCGTGAAGTCTGTAGTTTCTAACATTGAGAAAAGGAACCAGAAACCGTCCTACGCGATGATCAACCAAGAAGACGGTGCTGTAGGAGGTGAAGTTCCCATAGGCAATCGATTAGTTCCACCACCAATTTTGATACCACCAGGATCAGGAAAACTAACAGCACAATATCAAAGTAAAGAAGATGTCAACCTGTTGCAGTTGCATAAGGACCGAGCTTCAAGCTACACGCTAGATGAGATCACAGCACTGCAGGACCATTTGGCGAAATGCAAGCTGCAATTGTTAGAGTCTACAACGCAAACACAACGTAAACTGGATGCCTCTGATGTCTCAAAAGGAGTCTTATCTAAAGCCTATTCGAACCAGCGACATCATCCCAAAAAGGATTCGTTTCTCGAAACTAGATCGAGTAAATTGCCGGAAATACACCGTGTCGACGCGTTTGAAGAACCAGAAGCACTCCAAAATGCCGTTAGGCTGTTTCCGGATTCCCGCGCGCTTATGAAGAAGCGAAATGTCCCAATTGGACAACAGTTGAATCGTTCACATGAGCAGCAGCAGAAGTATGAACCGGAACCAAGACCGCTGAGCCCTCTTCAGCGTGTCCGAAAGGAAGCAAGCCATCAGATGCACGATGTGGGACGTACAAATGAGCGGATCTTTGCAACTGTCAACGAAGGCAATCAACCATTTCATAAGCACCGCTTTGAAGAGAGAGTACCAGCGATGCTTCAGCCGAGCGACGAAAATATCATCGAGCCGGTGTCAAACTTCATTCCACCCATAAATCAAACTATCTTTGGACCCACTAATCAGCAGCTAGCAGCAAGGCAAGCTTTACCGCGAGATCTGCCTACATTCTCAGGGAATCCAGCCGATTGGCCCGTCTTTATAAGCCAGTACGAATACACAACCGATGCTTGCGGGTACAGTGACGGGGAAAATATGATCCGATTACAGCGTTGCCTCAAGGGACCTGCTTGGGAATCTGTTCGTAGCCGGTTGATGTTGCCGGCTTCAGTTCCGCTTGTAATCCAGGCGTTAAGAATGCGGTACGGTCGTTCTGAACTTTTAATAGATTCGTTGATTGCGAGGGTGAGATCGGCTCCAACACCAAAAGTGGATCGACTAGAAACTCTGATCGAGTTCGGTACCATGGTACAAGCCCTTTGTGATCACATTATCGCTGCGCACCTGAATGACCATTTAGCAAATCCAACTTTGCTGAAGGACTTAGTGGAAAAGCTTCCAGCTGAGTACAGGATGAGATGGGCTGGATATCGTAAACATCACTTGGTGGTAAATCTCAAAACATTCAGTGACTTCATGGAAGAGATTGTGAACGATGCGTATAGTGTATCAAGTGTAACAAATACATTTGAAAGACCCATCAAAACTGATCGCACAAAGCAGAAAGATCGGATATTTGTTCACTCTGAATCGAAAAAACCGGATTGTTCAATTTGCAACAGAGACGGACACCGCGTGAAGGATTGTAAGACTTTCCTTGCACTACCGATCGACGATCGCTGGAAGAAGGTGCAGAGTCTTCAACTGTGTCGTATCTGCTTGACTAACCATGGACGCAGGGCTTGTCGTATCACTAAACGGTGTGAAACCGATGGATGTGGATTTCGCCACAATCCACTGCTACATTCGCCTAAACAGAACACTAGGCCTCCTACAGATGCCCACGTGTCGTGTCACTTCAACAGAGGGACTCTTCCTTCTTTATTTTTCCGAATCATTCCGATCACCTTACGGAACGGTACGAAAACAATCGATACGTTCGCTTTCTTGGACGAAGGATCGTCTGTTACGATGATTGAAAGCAGTCTAGCTAAGGAACTGAACATTTCTGGATACACGAAACCACTGTGCCTGAAGTGGACAGGCGATATGTGCAGAGAGGAACGAGATTCACGACTCATATCAGTGCTTATCTCAGGCGTAGATAGTTCAAAACAATATCGTATGAATGATGTGCAGACTACTCAGACGTTAGGTCTGCCTAGCCAAAGTCTTCCAATCGAAGAATTGGTCAGAATATATAGGCACCTTGGTGGAATTCCCATTCGAGGATATCGTAACGCAATCCCGAAATTGCTCATTGGCGTTGACAACCTGCGATTATCACTACCCTTGAAGTCTCGCGAAGGTGTAAATGGCGCACCAGTTGCTGTTAAAACACGCCTAGGCTGGTGTGTATATGGAGGTCGTCGGCGTATAGAACAAGCAGAATTTAGCTACCACATCTGTGAATGTGGTGGAGAAGAAGGCTTTGGATCGGCCATGAGGAAATACTTTTCATTCGAGGAAGCAGGTGTAATGCCACGAACAACAATAATGTCGGACGAAGATAAGCGAGCACAGTGCATACTGGAAGAAACAACTAAAAGAGTGGGAGGCCGGTTCGAGTGTGGGTTACTGTGGAAGTACGACAATGTGGAGCTTCCAGATAGTTACCCGATGGCCGTCAAACGATTACATTGCTTGGAGCGCAGAATGGCCAAAGATCCAATTCTGAAACAGAACATTTCCCAACAAATCGACGAATATCAGCTTAAAGGTTATGCTCGTCGAGTGCCGCTTAACCAATTAACAGATTTGGATCCTCGTCGTACCTGGTACCTTCCTTTAGGGGCCGTTACAAACCCAAACAAACCGGGGAAGGTGCGATTAATTTGGGATGCATCCGCAAAAGTAGATGGCATCTGCCTGAATTCACTGTTACTCAAAGGGCCCGATCTAGTAACTCCTCTGTGTTTCGTTATGTTCCGATTCCGACAGCATTCGGTGGCGATTAGCGCGGACTTGAAGGAGATGTTCCATCAAGTCCGTATAAGAGAAGAAGATCGTCCAGCTCAAAGTTTTCTATTCCGCTCGGATCCCGAGAATGAACCACAGATATTCCATATGAATGTCGCTACATTTGGAGCAACCTGTTCACCAGCCATCGCACAACACGTTAAGAACGCAAACGCGAAGGAATTCGAGGAAAAACACCCACGAGCCGTAGAAGGGATAGTGTTCAACCACTATGTTGACGACTATCTCGACAGTTTTGCCACTGACGAGGAAGCGAAACAAGTTACAACGGAAGTCAGAGAGATTCACAGATGCGGTGGATTTGAACTTCGCAACTGGTGTTCAAATAAAGATGGAGTCCTTCAACATCTAGGACAAATGGTTCAAAACCCAGTAAAGCAGCTGCGTTTCGACGATCAAGAACAATCAGAACGAGTCCTGGGAATGCGTTGGGCAACGGACACAGACGAATTTTGCTTCTCCGCCAAGATGCGAAACGAAACTGCTGCCATAATATCAGGCGACCAAAAACCTACGAAACGTCAGATACTCAAATGCATAATGTCCTTGTTTGACCCCCTTGGATTACTTGCGCCGTATTTAGTGTTTGGCAAGATCCTTATGCAGAACGTGTGGAGACAAGGTATCGGCTGGGATGAGGTAGTGGATGATAGACTCTTTGAGCAGTGGCAGCATTGGACCAAGATGATCGATCACATCAACTACATTCGTATTCCGAGGAGTTATTTTCGAAAAGCAGGAGCAAAGGGGTTCCAAAACATTCAGCTACATACCTTTGTCGATGCTGGTGGAGATGCTTGCGCTTGCGTTTCCTATTTCCGTATAGTCAACGAAGAAGGTACTGTAGAAATCGCATTAGTGTCTGCTAAAACTAAGGTTGTCCCACTGAAACCTATTACGATTCCTCGTTTAGAGCTCCAAGCTTGTGTGCTAGGAACACGACTTGCAAAATACATTGTCGAAGGACACTCAATCATCATCAAAAAGCGTATCTTCTGGAGCGACTCTAGTTCCGCTCTGAGTTGGATCAATGGAGATCCGCGAAAGTACAGTCCGTACGTATCATTTCGAGTAGCCGAGATTTTGGAATCAACCGATCGAGCTGAGTGGCGGTGGGTAGCATCTGAAGATAACCCGGCTGACGAGGCTACCAAATGGGGAGCTGGACCATGTTTCAAGTCAAACAGTATTTGGTATACAGGACCAGAATTTCTCTATCTACCTGAGTGCGAGTGGCCGAGACCGACTCCCTTTGTAACCAGCGAGGAGGAGCTGCGAGCATGTTATCTACATCGAGAACTACATATTCCTCAATGTATTGTAGACGTCAGTAGGTTCTCAAAGTGGACCCATTTGCAGCGTGTAATGGCGTACGTTCACAGGTTTATCAACAACTGCCGTTACAAATGCCGACATTCCGGTCCATTGATGAGATCTGAACTACAAAAGAGTGAAAATTCAATTTTCCGGATGGTTCAATGGCAGTCTTTTCCTGAAGAAATGGTAACACTATCTACGAACCATTTCCTTCCACTAAATGAACAACGCCCTTTAGAGAAGACGAGTAAAATCTATAAGATGACACCACTGTTGGATGAAAATCAGATCCTCCGCGTAGATGGAAGAATCAGCTCAGCTCAATGTGCATCAGCCGACGTTAAATTTCCCATAATTCTCCCACGAACACATCGATTAACAGTACTTTTGATCGATGATCTGCATCGTCAACTCAAACATGGAAATAAGGAGACTTTGGTCAATGAAATCAGGCAGAAGTATTGTATACCTAAACTACGAGCGTTGGTCAATTCCGTAGTTTTCCGTTGCCTACACTGTAAAATTCGGAATGCTCGACCAATCGTTCCACAAATGGCATCATTGCCTAAAGCAAGACTATCACCATTCGTACGGCCGTTCAGCTTTGTGGGACTTGATTATTTTGGACCGTTTCTGGTGAAAGTAGGACGTAGTCAGGTTAAAAGATGGATTGCCCTTTTCACTTGTATGACCATCCGCGCGGTCCATCTTGAAGTTGCCCAAAGTATGTCGACGGAGTCTTGTGTAGCTTGCGTCCGTCGATTTGTGTGCCGCAGAGGTTTTCCAGTGGAAATTCACAGTGATAATGGCACTAATTTTCAAGGCGCCGAGCGCTTGTTGAGAGAACAAATCAACACCGAACTTGCTTCAACTTTTACAAGTACAACGACGGCCTGGCACTTCATTCCCCCTGCCACACCGCATGTGGGCGGAGCTTGGGAAAGGCTTGTTAGGTCGGTAAAAACGGCACTTACTGCGGCGTATAATAATGAAAAGCTGGACGATGAGGCTCTCTATACGATGATTATCGAAGCGGAGTCGATAGTAAACAGTAGACCGTTGACATACCTTCCGCTGGACTCGGCAGAACAAGAAGCGATCACTCCTAACCACTTCTTGTTAGGGAGTTCTACCGGAGTTAAGCAGCCAGCTGTGCAACAAGGAAGTGACTGTGTAATCATGAAGCGATCTTGGACTATGATCCAAAAATATTTGGACATGTTTTGGAAGCGTTGGGTGCTCGAGTATATGCCAACGTTGACGAAGAGGACCAAATGGTTTGGAGAAACTAGAAACGTACGAGAAGGGGATCTAGTCATCATTGTCGACGAAACTAAAAGGAATGGCTGGACACGTGGTCGAGTGCTACAAGCAATAACAGCTTCTGATGGCAGGGTACGTCAAGCGGTTGTGCAAACCTCCAAAGGTGTACTACGACGATCCGTCGCAAGAATGGCGGTCCTTGATGTGGCCAGAGAAGATGGAACCAAGGAAGATGAAGGGTCCCATCGGGGGGAGGATGTTGCCACATCACTCGGAGAGATGGCATCCCTGCCATCGAATGCAGTAGTGTGTGACTAAAGGATTTGACTGATGTCAAAATAGATTACTTGCAATTTTGAAGTGCTTTGCGACAGAAGTTACCCCATTGAATTTATTGGATTTATGTAGAATTTATTATTATTTCAATTTCCCTTTATTACCGAATTACTAGAAGTAAGGCTACGTTAGTGCTATCAAAGGAACTAAATACTCGCTGAGCGTATTGAATTTGTGGATCGCGGTAGATACGGGATTATTATTGGCAGAATTTAGTTGCGAACGGGCTATTGAACAACAGTAACGCAAGATCATGCATGTATGGTCTCACTGAATTGTAGGTTAAACTACTATGGATTAAAATTACCATGAACTAATTTGTTAATCTTTTTTCTAGTTTGAAGCATAAAATAAACGGCTATCAATATCAGTGGAAGATACAGTTCGTTTTTGTTCTCGTTTGCAACAGATGTGGAGATGTGGACACTTTTGTATATTTTTTAGGGGGTGAACCCAAACTTTAGCACGGGAGTGTAAGTACTCATAAGAGCGCTACGCTGAGAAGCAGGTTTTGTTCCAGTTAATACGTAACGCCGGGAGTTGAATGAGAAAAAAACTGCTACAACTTAACAAAAAAAATCACTAGAAATTTTCTTTGGAATTCATTTATGACTTTCAGCGAGATTTGTTAGAAAATTTACATGATTCTTCAGGAAAACATAAAATCTTTCTCCCTAAATTTTCATAAGATTCTCTCATGGAATCCCTACAAAATTTTCATCAGAGGTTTATGCCAATATTTTTCCAGGTCTTTCTAAAACAACTTCCGGATTTTAATCCAACACATCTCACATGCATTTATCAAGGGATTCTTCTAGGAATTCCTTGAGTGATATCTCATAGCGGCTGTACAACTGTTTTACTTAAGGTTTTTTTCAGAATTGTCGTTGTAAACTCCTCTATGAGTTTTTCACAACATTCTGGATAAATTTCTAGTTTCTCAAGAGCGTCATACATTTTCTAGATGTCCCTTCCAGGAAATCATCCATTGAATAATGCAAACGTCCCAAAAATATCTCCTCTGATTTTTATAGAGACATTTTTGAAGCTAGATAAATGTCTCCAACAAACCCTTCACATATTCTCTTAGCAAATTCTCCAAAAACTAATTTAAAAACTTCTGAATGATCTCTTCAGGGAATGAATCAGAAAATTGCCATCTCGTTAACACTTCCAGAAATTCTTCAATAATTACTAATAGATTTTTTGGAGAAATGTATCGAGAGAAATCTTCTAGGAAATGTCTAGGAATCACAACTCACATTTATCTCAAAAAATTTATCCAAAAATGTCTCCGTAAATACCTCCAAAGTAATAGATAAATTTGCACTATATTCTTTGAGGGATTTTGACTGAAAACACTTTTAGCGCTTCAACAGAAATAATTTAAGGGAAACCATGAGAATAACTATATCACTATTTGCACAAGAATTTCTTTCCGTTGCGGCAATTGATTTTGACGGCTCTGCCTCATTTGGCATAATTCCGTTTGACATTATACCATTTGGTATAATGGCACCTGACATAATAGCCATTTGGAAAAATATTAACAAAAATATTATTTCTTTGACTTTTTTCTCTCGAGGCGAATGGCTTTGTAGTTAAAACATTCTTGATAAATCATAATAATAATAAATTTCTTTGACATTCAAAAATGTTTAGCCGTCGAAATAGCGCTAAAAAGTTTTATTGAAAGGAGGGGCAAATATTGGCCATGATTTTTAGTAAGAAAAAAGTTTATGTAAAACACAAGGAAAACTTTAAGAGTACATGTTGCTTTTTTAAAAACTAGGTATACATAACGATTCAATTCTTAGGTAAAAAATATCGCTGGAAGCTTGCTTTCAGAGTTTTATAACATTGGCTGTTCTTCATACTTAGGGGTCTATTTTATGAATCGAGCAGATTCCTGTGACTCGTCTGTGATCACTGTCGATCAAAGCAAGCATGCATATTTCAGATGTCACCCGGCGACTCCCATAGTAATCCAGTCACATAGAGTGACAACTGTCGAGAAACTCGAATGACAGAGCCGTGTCGAGCGAACTTTTTGGTCGACAGTGACTCCTGTCGAGTGGTTTTTGATCGACTTGACTTATAAAATACGGCCGTTAATGTCTGCTCCGTCAAGGATTGAGAATAAACTTTTATTTTAAAAAGATATTCGGCTAGACGAATTCACTAAGTCTGGATGATTTTTCAACGGAATTTATTTAGTAAATTTCATAGCTAGGTTTTCAAGAGTCACTGAAAAAAAAATTAACGGAAATTTTGAAATAACACAAACAAAAATTTTAGAAAATACCCAAAAAAAATATAGGAATCAGGAATAAAAACAATCCTCTAGTGTATCTGGTGAAATTATTAGAGATTGTTTCTGACAAAATTGCTGACAGAATTGACGAAAACAATCACTGCTGAACTTCTAGCATGCTTCTGCTGACACCAATATGCTTCAATACCACAATAATAATTTAATATGCCACATTGGGCTGACACAGAACTGAAACGGCTATCATCCACAAACAACTGGAGTGAAGCCAACAATTTGGTGCTGAAGAACGAGCTGAACAAGGTGCTGATTTGACAGCTCGTCCAAAAATTCCCATGGGGGCTCCTTTCGTCTGTTTGTAAAAATTTCCTCGAAATTGAAAATAGTTTTCGTCCATGCACAATCTTGCCAACCTCATGTATGTCCTGACCTTTCCTTTCCATGCTGCATCCGTCCTTTGGGGTAATAACCAGTCCTCGAGAAGATTTAGGGAATCCTTTACTGGAACGCTGGGGAAAAGAGCCGCTACGTTGATAGAAACCATCATCTCGTCATCCTCGATGTGTCGTGACTCTAATAGTTTCTGAGAGAACTCCTGGGTGTTTTTAACTGACCTAGTGGGAATGGATTCGGCATACTCTGGAATTCCTTGACTAACCATTTCGCCAGTTTATTAGTGGGGTATCCGTCCGCCGAGATGATTTCTCGCATTTCCTTTCCTGGTTTGTGAATCTTCGGTAGTCCTTTAATCCGTGAAAGAATGGGGTTTGACTCTTTCAAACGAGCCTCGCCAATAATCGCCTTGCAGTCCTTCAGGGTTTTGTCCGTAAGCTTGATGAGTCCGGGTAGTGGATCCACTCTCAAATGTCGGTAGGGGCCTTCGTTGATCTTTTTCGCCATTTGTTTGTCGTAATCCGTCTTGTCCATGATGACGACTGCGTTGCCTTTATCCGCCTTGATGTAGAACACTGATTTATCCTTAAGTTCTTTCACGATCCTCGTCTCGTCCTTGTCTGCCCTGCTTCGTTGTCCTGTTGTAATGGCCTTTGTTACGATGTTCCTCGTTGAGTTCTGGTTCTTTATTGTTACGGTTTGGATGATTGCTGTTTCCATGTCTACGATGATTTTCTCCACGTCAGGTTTCGTAGTCACCGCATATCCTTACCCCGTGTTGAGGTGTGTCAATTGCGCTACTGGCAAGAACGCAGTTAACTTCCGTCGTCTTGGATCGCATGAAAGCTAGTTTTTTTTTTCGATGTAGCCTGTTCTTTCTATCGACTTCGCATTCTTCCGCTCGTTTACCCTTGGTCAGGAATAATGGGAATCCTTCCGGATATTCCTGAGCCAATTTTAAATGCAGAAAATAGCACTTCGTCGTCAGCTTGCCTAGTTTAGCACTGAATAGCATAAAAACTGCTCGTTCGCTTAGATTTAGTATGAATTCATCTTTGTAAAACATTTTTCTTGATTGTTGATTTTAAATACTGAATATTGGCAGTTATAACTATTGATCCATAATATGGGTCAGAAAATGATTGTTTACGGTTATGGATCACTTCCAAAGAATGTAGATTTCTGCCATTTGAAGCATTTGACTCCAACTACAATGCAATATAACAAAAAAATGTCCAATAATATAGTAGTTGAGCAGCAACTTATTTAGAGATCAAATATGCTTCCAAACAAGGACAATTATCACACGGATAAAAATCTGATCCCCACACCATGATTTACAAATCATGAAATTCATAAACTGGTTAGGTCATAATATCAGGATCACAAATCATGGTTCCTGGAGTCATAATCATGATTCCTCTTAAGCGTATCATCCAGTGTGAAAACACTAAGCGGCGCACTTTGCTTCATCTCATTCGTATCGAACACTCTTAATTCAAGATGATGAAGCGGTTGAGTGGTAGAGTACGTGGCTTACAATCGGAAGGTTCTTGGCTCGAATCTATGCTGTTTTTAACTTTTTTTTTTTATTTTGTTGGTCATAAACGGATGCGCGACTCAGCATTTTTGGCATTTGAATCATGATTCCGAGCAATCAGCAACAAAAAACCTAACGCGTGTGTTGCGTTACGGCAATCTGACTCATGATATCATGAGTCCAAATCAAGGTGTATTTTCATAAGATGAAAACACACTACAATCATGATATCATGAGTCATAATCTTGTTTTTGGATTCTGATTTCTACCCGGGCATGTTTGAATGGTCATAACAGAGTTTCTCGGAAGTGTAAACTACCTGAAAAGCGCTTTCAGGTTTTATTTATTGATTCATTCCTAATTCCTTTCTCTACTGTCGATAAAAGGGCATTTTACCCTTGTTTATAGCTCCAACTCTGCTTTTTTTTGCAGAAATATGTGATGCATTAATAACTTTCGTCAAATCATGCAATACAAGTGCATTAAGTTGAAAATCTCTTGATTTTCACCCTGATCCGTAATATGTCTCAATTTGATCCATAATCTAAAAATTAATCCATAATAGAGTTTTCAGAAACTTTTTGATTTTTATTTTTCTGCTATTCTAAGTAAATATTGCACTTAAAATAGTTCACTAACCGAAGTTCCAATTTTATGTTTTCTTTGTTGTTTAACCCCTCTACCGGCAGCTTTATTTTTTACCGCTAAAAATATTCAAATCACGATATCATTTTTGTTTCTAGATTTTTTTTTTCCTTTTTTTCACAAGTTCTCAAAAAACTCTTCTAGTTTAAGAATCCATGTCGATATCTGTCATCGATGATCTGGTTTAAAAGATATTCCTATGTTCCTTGGGGGACCGACTTTCCCCATAGAAAATGTCTCTGGTGGCCATTTTGTTTTTTGTCAATCTATCAAAAAATAAAATGTGGACTTTACAAAGCTAGATGATACGGAACTACTCTGAATAAAAAAACATACAAATTGTTTGAGTATTCTAAGAGATATCTGAAAATTACGATATGATGTTTTTTAAAGTTTTTAGAATCTTTATTTGGCCAGCTTAGTACCAGACACATGAATGCTCATTAGTCAAAGACGGCTGCACCAAATTGTTTCATTTTTTGACAACATACTCTCATTATTGTATTGTACCGAAGAGTGAATATGCGAATACGCTAAAAAAAATCTGTAGGCTGAGATATTTACGTGGGCTATGGCTACGTGTCGGCCCCCCTAGGAATATAGGAATATCCAGGGCTGGTAGCAAGAATTGGTACCGAAAAAAGTTATTTTAGTGACCAAATTTGAGAAATAAGTGACTAAAAAGTGACTTTCTATTCTCGAAAAAGTGACTAAAAGTGACTTGAAAAGCACTCAATTTTGTTTCAATTCTAGTATACTGTTTAGCGATCAATATCAATTATGATAGGGAATATTCCATGTGATCTTCTGCAGGTAGTAGGTCTAGTTGAGTACCATATTTAGACATTTTTATTGTGCTTCAAAATTTACAAGATATCGCCTAGATTTTTTCAAACAGGGTAGTTTACATATACGTAAATAATCCGTTTTTAGTAGATTTTCAATATTTCTAAAGTTTTGTGTCTTTAATATTACCAAAGTATTTTATATTGTAAGTTTTAATAAGAATTTGGAACATTTGTAAAATTAAAATTTTTGTCATTTCACATTTCCATTTAAACTCCAGCTCTTCTACCTAATAAGGTCAATATTTTTATGCATTAACCGCGTCCTTTAAAGGCCGACTAAGGAAGAAATTTCCCATCAGTAAGTTTAATGGAAGGTATTCACATTCTAAGACTTCCTCGTGAAATTACGACAAGTAACTTTTCGTTTTGCCGTAAAGTTCTTAATACTCCGAAGATCTCTTCAGGAGTTTGTTTTGTGATTTTTACGAACTTTTTATGTAATTTTTCTTAGAGTCGTTTATATACCTTCATGTATTCTATCTGTTTTTCTTTTAAAGAAAAACCACGAACGAAAAAAAATGAAACTTAAAAAAAATCAATGTTTTTGTGAAAAAATTTGAAAAATCCACGAGGAATTTCTAAAACAAATCTTAGTGTAATTTCTGATGAAACTTGTGTGAGTTATAATGATGGATACCTACGAGGATCACTGGATCTTTCGAATTCATGATGAATATATTTCTTGATAAATTGCTATGATAATTAAAGCATATTAATCCATCAATGGTCGGAGCCTGGGAGGGAGAAACCGATACAAAATTTCTCTACGTCACAGTGAGCCGAGATTTTGCTGTCACGAACTGTCACTGTGAGCCCGGATCTTGATCAATGGGCAAATATGATAAAGCGCGTAATTAGCCATAGCATATTTTGCATTTCATCAAAAGTAGCAAAAATCGAATTAGAATCAATTCATGCACATTCAAAAGTAACGTCACGAGAGCACCGTTCATTTTTATTGAATGTAACGTATTGGAATGAGGCTCTTTTTACTGTTTTCATTAAAACTGAATATTAAACGCATAGAAAACTGTGGCCCTTTTTCTATGTTTGTCCAGAAAGATCGAAGGTACACAACAAATGAAAACTAGCGAATTTCACTAAGCCTGCCTTGATTGTCGTTGGCAAACTGGAGTTATCTTGCAATTAGGAAAACAGTTGTATCTAATTTCGTGTGTAGTATCGGTGCCTCCTTCCCAGGTCGGAGCAGTAACTGTAATAATTGCTGTAGTATTAACTAGTGAGGAACCTTGAATGAAATTTTAAAGTATCTATGCAGGTCTGGAAACTGTATTTGAAAAAGTATCAGTGAAGTGTTTGAGCCGCAGTCATAATATTTTGAAGAAATGCTGGAGAAATTTCTAGAGGAATCCCAGATGCAATTTATCGAGCAATTCTTGGAAAAGATTTCATCCAATAATACCTTAAGTTTTGAGAAATCCCGGAGAGTAATTATGGATGAATTTTTGAGTGAATCCTTATAAAAATGCCTGGATTTAATTGAAAAAAGCGTAGGAATTATTGTAGGGTTTCTTATAAAAATGACGATTTTTTTCGAAAACTTTATTATAAACCTTTGGGGAAAAACTTCTGTAGGGCACGTGGGAAGAATCCTAGAAGTAGCGATTGAAGAAATCTGTGAAAGAATCAGTGATCTGGAGGAAATACTGAGATTTTTTCTTCAGAGTTATCTCTGTGAAAATTACTGGAGGTAGTAGCGTAGGAATGCTCTAAAATTTTTACTATAAAATTGAGAAGAAATTCCTCTGAACTTCTATTGAAAAATTTCTGGAATCATTCCTGGTGGAGTTCTTGAAAGTATTCCAGAAAGAAACTCTCGATAAATAGTTACGTAATAGTCTCTGAAGGTTTCTCCGGAGCCTTTAGAATGGTGCACCAGAATTCATTGCAAGCAGATTAATCATCTATTTCCGACGACTTTAATCGAAAGTTGTTTTATGAAAAAGTGTTTTAATAAAACGTAATTCAAAAAACAATATTTCAAAGGATCTATTTTTTCAAAATCAGTTTAAAATTTGTTGGTTGTTTTACAATAGTAAACTGATTGCTTACCAATAGTTTTACTATTCAAAAAGTTAATTGACTTTTAGATTAATCTGATAAGTATAGAATCATAACTTAACTCTCCCTTACTCGATATTTCGTATTTCGATATCGAGTTAGAGAACCACAGCAAAAGTTGGTTTTCATGGCTACTGCGATGGTCCCTCGGATCGCATTTGCACATAATTCGATACCACTCTTACTCGAAGGCCCCTTCAATATCGAGTTATGGAGAGTTGACTGTAGAAATTAATGCATAGTATTCCTCTGGTTCGGTTTGCCTCAAGTTCGTCAAAAATAATTGAGCTCTGGAGCTACCATGGGAAAGAGAGGGTTATGGCAAAAAAGTGACTTTAGATACCATATTGATTATAATGCCTTTTAGAGACCTTAACTAAAAATAAACACTTTTTAGAGATATGCATTGAACAACTGGGAATCGTATTTGCCTTTCCCATTTTAGCAATCCTAAGTCCTACTTCCTTATTTAAACAAGTTATTCGGAATATTAAAAATAACTTAAAGTGCATTGATTGAATACCTCAAGTTGTAACAGCGGCGCAGCCGAAATTTTTTTTATTGAAGAAATGTTGTGTTACAAAAAGGACATATTCTGTCATAATAATTACTGGTTCAGGTTTTTTTCCTGCGTATATCCGAGATCCTCTGATAATTCCAGGTGTTTTCCAGGTTGATAAAAATTCCCTGATAATTCCAGGTATTCCAGGATTTTTCAGGTAGTAGACACCCTGCTAACTTAAAACTTAGCCTAAATTAAGAAGGCCGATTCAAAATTTTCTCCCGAAAAGTAGCTCAAAATAGTTGAAAAAAGTGACTTTTTGACGAAAAAAGTGACTTTAGTTGAATTGGATTCAAAAAAGAGACTTTAAAGTGACTGGCCTCAAAAAAGTGACCAAGTCACTAAAAAGTGACTCGCTACCAGCCTTGGGAATATCTCAAGACCTAGTGAACCAATCCAAATCTACACAGATTCTCAAACCAGAAGAGTTTTTTGAGAACTTGTGAAATAATTGTGCAAAAATATCGAGTAACCAAGATGTTATCGAGGTTTGAATATTTTTACTGCGGTAAAAAAGCTGCCGGTAGAGGGGTTAATTGAATTTTCTAGGTTGGTTTCAACACTAATTTATCTATAACTGTGGGGTTATAGTATATAAGGCCAAACCCAAAAAGCAAAATTGAAAGGCGGATCAAATTTTATATATATTTTTTTTAAATCAACAAAAGAAGTTGAAATCAATCCTCCCTGGATACTGTAACAATCTAACCCAAGATTTTGAGAGTAATGCACTTATTACGTCAAAATCTAACCTAAATTACTTTAGAAATTACTGACTTGAACCAGACCCTGGATTTTGTGAACATAAAAAACAATTTCACAATTTTTTAAGGAATAATCACAGAATTCTGCCAGGTATCCGAATGGGATTTAGTCAGAAACTCAAAAAATATTATTCGAAAACCCTGACTTAATGACAATCTATCGCAGAATTCTGTGACTTTTTTCTAGTTTTCTACAAAACAAAAACTCATCGGGATGCATTTAAACCCTCAAAACCCCGAGACAGACCTCTTATTTTTGATCGACTGACTGGCTTAGAGGGTTAAAATATTTTTTGAAGAATCAAAACGATTATTAATTTTCTTTTTTCAATCAAATTGGTATTTATAAAAATACAGCTTAGAATCCAATCAGAAACTCACACAAGATTATGGTTTGTGTGTCTTATGTCCTGGATCTGACAGTAATCCTGGCTGGTAATCTGTGGAATACTGCTGCAGATTCTGAGAGAATTCTGTTCAACATTATGTGAGAACTTTGCCTAAGATTTTGTGCCAAATCATTCTTCCAAATATTTGTAATTACGCTGTCTAAAAATATGCGTAAATTCCACAGGATTATCTAAAAATCAGAATACTGTATGAGAATCCAGCTTATGATTCAGTTAGACTTTGATTAGACCGTGTTTGGGGGCCGTCCATAAACCATATACAGTTAACTCTCCCTTACTCGATATTGAAGGGACCATCGAGTTAGGGAGGTATCGAGATACAGAACACATATTTTTCAAATTTAAAACTTTTTTTTATTCTATCAAAATACATTCAAAATAGTTATTTTCACGTGAAAAACAATAAAATTTTACCACATTTACCTTTGTGACACTTTTTAATCGATCAGCAAAAATTAAAAATTTTAGCACCCAAAAATCGGCAGTAAACTTTAATTTTACTATCAATTTAATCATAATAATCAAATTCATGAAATTTATTAACGTTTGGAGGAGATTTGGAACTTTTCATCAAAATATTGAGTTAGAGAGGTAAACTTACTTGGGAAACTGAAACAGATAGCATCGAGTTAGGGAACATCGAGTTAGAGAGGTATCGACTTACAGAGGTATCAAAGCATGCTAGATTGAAGGGACTGCGCATTCCATCGAGTTAGGGGAAATATCGAGATACAGAATATCGAGTAAGGGAGAGATGACTGTATATCAAAAGACCACGGTTCATACAAGTTCATAAAAGTTTTTGTATGTAACAAAAATCTACGAGAGGAGAGGTGGTCTAAAAATTCTATAAAAGATGTGTCACAAGCAAAGTCTTAAAAAACTTTAAAAGTCGCATAAAATTATGTCGCGGGCCGGACATTGGGCAGACCTTTTAAGCATTATTTTCCAACTGTAACGTCGGTTTTTGGGGCCTTCCTTAGCCGAGTGGTTAGAGTCCGCGGCTACAAAACAAAGCCATGCTGAAGGTGTCTGGGTTCGATTCCCGGTTGGTCCAGGATCTTTTCGTAATGGAAATTTCCTTGATTTCCCTGGGCATAGAGTATAATCGTTCCTTCCACACGATATACGAATCGTCCCTTCCACACGATATACGAATGCGAAAATGGCAACTTTGGCAAAGAAAGCTCTCAGTTAATAACTGTGGAAGTGCTCATAAGAACACTAAGCTGCGAAGCAAGCTCTGTCCCAGTGGGGACGTAATGTCAAGAAGAAGAAGTACGTCGGTTTATCTCTGGTTTGCGTAAAGTCTCTTTCGAATATTATCTATATAAATAAAAATGGAGTGGTGTTTGTATGTCACGAAATGGCTTGCGAACGGGCCACCAGATGTTGACAATTCTTTTACTAAAGTGTTCGTGAAGTGTTCCGACGTGATTGTATGCATAAAAAGTTCAAAATATTCACCGGGAAAGTCGAAGAAACGAAAGCGAATGAAACTATAATTTTGTGTGGGACATTTCATGGCGTTTTTCAACAGCCTACTTGATGGCAAGACAAAGTTTGCCGGGACCACTAGTTGGAAATAAAATTTAAACGAAGGCAACTTTTTCATTTACTGTCCTTGACATTATACCAACCAAATAGGTATGTAGAGAGTTTATTGTTATGCATTTAGTTATAACTCGTTCAATTACTTAAAGATGTAGAATATAACATCGAATAACATTACTGTAGAAGAAAAGCATCTCACATGCCCAGCTAGTATGCAGAATGAAAATCACTTAGCCCTACCTACATCAGTAATATGCGCAGTCCACTGTCCGGAGAAAAACGCTTTCCAATCCCACACACTCGCAAGTCCCTCCTTTGATCGGGTGCAAAAATAGAACTTTCGGTCAATTTGTTCGACGGTCTGGATGCATTTAACAACAATTACTGTGCCTTTGGCAAGCGCCACTCGTGTTCCATTATAGGGGAGACTGAGGAGACATGATTTGATTTTACATATTATAACTCTCAAGTTCTGAAAATTTGAGACGAATTGTTAAAATTTGCACAGAGATATTAAAATCTTTCTAAGCTCCGAAATTAGCCAGCCTCGGGCTGCAAATCTCGTTAAAAAAGAAAATAATAATAACAACAATCATATTTTTTCTAAGATGTTTAAAAGATCTTTGTTGATTTCTGGCACCGACATTGTCTTTCGTATAGACAAAGTATTGCGAAAAATTACATAAAATAAAACGGGTTAAGATTCCGAGAAAATAAGGTAGGATAAAGTCTACCCAGTCTCCTTTAAGCCCCAAGTAAAAATGGAGCAAATGTCAAAAGTGAAAAAGCAGTTTTCGGCGTTAAAATCGACAAATCGAAAAAAAATAAAAACACACAGCTGTTTTATTTGCAAAATAAAAAGGCTGTGTGTTTCTATTTTTTTCCGATTTGTTGATTTCAAGGGCGAAAACTGCTTTTTCATTTTTGACATTTGCCTCATTTTTTCTTGCACCTTAAAAGTACTCCCACCACCCCGCGATGTATTATAATTGCGTATGGTGATTGACAGAGCTTCCTCAAAGGCTTCGGTAAACAGTGCGACTATCATCGCCCCATTGAGTCCAATTCATGCACGAAGACTCGTTATTTGTTATCTGCCAGACAGGACAGATTACCCCTCATTCAATTAATTAGATAGAGATTTCCGTTTATCTGCATGTCATCGCCGTCGTTGTCAAGTGATGGCCCTCAAGTCCATTAGTACTGCTCATTCAGAATTTTGCAATCATGTATGCGTCCATATCTAGTACACTGACACTGGCCATCTCATTAACGCATTCCGAATTTCCCGATTTCAGGCCAACCCCATCCGTTCGGCACAATGTCTTCGTTCGGCGTCTGGGACTACGTGGTGTTCATCGCCATGCTGCTGGTGTCGGCCGGCATCGGGGTCTACTACAGGTTCTCTGGTGGCAAGCAGAAAACCACAACGGTAAGCAAGAATTTTAAGGTTTAAATTATTTGGCCAAGTTGCAGTCCGCTGTGTACTATAATTATTGGTCAATCGTATAAAAGCGCATGCATGCGAAATACAATAAAGGTGCCCATTGGCGATGAAGTGGTGCATCTTCTTTGTCTGCTTGACATTACGTTCTTACTGGAACAGAGTCTGCTTCTCAGCCAAGTGTACATATGAGCACTTCTACAGCTATTAACTGAGAGTTTTCTTTGGGTAAGTTGCGATTTTCGCATTCGTGTATCGTATGGCAGGTACGATGATACTCCTATGTCCAGGGAAGACTACGAAAAGATCCTGGACTGATCGGGAATTGAACTCAGTTACCTTCACAAAGCATGGCTTTGCTTTGTAGATACGGTCGTTACCACTAGGCTAAGGAAGGCCCATTAGGCCCCTTGAAGAGGTGCTTGCTCATTCATTTGTGTGCGAATGATTTCTCAACAAGCCTGCCCGATAAAATACATATGCATACTGAGGCGATTTTGGCTTTTGGTAACATCATACTTTTGTATATCACGCGATCAATTGTATATCATAACTCCAGAGCATGGGGTGTGACTTATCTTCGGATTTTCTAGATTTTTATAAACCCATTTAAAGAGAAAACTGTTTTAGTCAGTCTATAGAATTATGACTCATGTCAGTGAAAAAGCTTGAATCTAACCGTCCTTCGTTACTTCTTCAGTGTTGCCAAATCAGAAAGTGGAAAATGGAGTCAAAAATCACTCAGGTCCTTTCCTGAATCATCTAACAGTATGATTTTCAATACGAGCTATGAATATATTGAAAAGTGAAACTTATAAATACTAAGGCGAAGCTTTTAAGAGTTTACATTCTTGGCTCTACCTAGAACTGTAGTCAATGGAATAAGTATGACGTCTCAAATTTCACCATTTTCCATTCCTTTTTGCTAGAACATCAAGAGGATCAAAATTTGACTGGATTGGGTCGGAATATTTCGGAAATTATTCCGTTGTGGAGTGGACATTTTCAGCACATCGTATTGTACTAACATGCAACATTACAAAATTATGACATTTTATCCAGATCTAAACAGTTTTTAAACCCGCTTCTGTTGGTAAAATCTCCAAAATTCCTTCAGAAAAACCTTTAGGCATTCTTTTAGGAAAACCTCTCGCAGTGATTTCTCTTGGAATTTCTTCAGATAAACCTCAAAAATGTCTACACCCGAATAAATAAAACATAATAAAACATGATATTCACTTGATTGATATAAGAGATTCCATAGCCGAGCAGTTAAGAGCCCGTGGCTACAAAGCAAATCCATGCTGAAGATGTCTGGGTTCGATTCGCAGTCGGTCTAGGATCTTTTCTTAATGGAAATTTCCTTGATTTCCCTGGGCATACAGTATTATCGTACCTGCCAGATGATATACGAACGCGAAAATGACAACTTTAGCAAAGAAAGCTCTCAGTTAATAACTGTGGAAGTGCTCATAAGAACACTAAGCTGAGAAGCAGGCTCTGTCCCAGTGATGACGTAATGCTAAAAAGAATAAGAAGATATAAGAGATAAAAGATCTAAAGATAATATCAAAATTTTGTTCTATTGCTGTTGGTTAGATCTTACAAAAGCGAAATATGATATGACAATTTTGTTCTAAGAGAAAATATGAGATATAATTTCCAGATCTTTTATCCCTTATATCTATCAAGATAATATCACGTTTTGATTATCAGAACTTTATATCTACTCTACTCTACTATAGAAATTTGTTGCTTTTTGTGGAGAAATTCCTACAGAAAGAATCTCATGGAGGAATTCCTAAAGGTTCTCCTGAAATAATGCCTAAAGGTTTTTCTGAAGGAATTCTTGGAGATTTTACTGGTCCCCAACAGAAGCGGTTTAAAAAACTTTTTAGATCTGGATAAAAATCTTCTATTACTTAGTTTTTTACGTCTGCTTGGATAGAAATTCCTCCAGCCATTTCTCCTAAAAGAATTCATCAATTGATCGATTTCAAAGAATACCACTCGAAATTCCGCCAAGAATTCTACCAGGTTTTCCACCAATAAGTAATTCAAGTATTCCTAATGGAATTATTTATTTATTTTACAAAATAGGAATAAACCCCTTCGAGTGATTTCGTTACGTAATCTTTCTCAAAGAGGCACAAAACCTCTTCATCTTTTCATACAACATTACAAATTCCTCCTGTAATTCTTCGAGGAAAATTTCAAAAGAGATTACATTGCTCCAAGGATTTCTTCAGAGGACCCCTACTGGGAATCTCGAAAATCTCACAAGACTCCTCTAACAATTTCTCCAAAGATGACTCCAAGAAAATCTGTACATGAATTCTTCAACAGATAAATTCCTCCAAGAATTCCCACAAACATTTCTCCGAGTTTTCTTCAGGAATTTCTCCAGAGATTTCGCCACGAATTCCTCCAGATTTTTTTCCAGGAGATCCTTCAGGGATTCATCCAGTGATTTATCCATGGATTCATTCAGGGAATCCGCTACGCATTCCTCCAAGAACTCCTTGATATTTTTCCTAGGGGTCGTCCCCCCAAGGATTTCTTCTAGGGATAGCCATTGGCTTAGGAACAGGGGGCGGGGACCAGGCCGGTAAATCTCGACAACCGATAGATTAACGCCCGGTTTTTGCTCAATTTGGTTACCTCTAGAACTGTTTAATACTCTTAAGAATTTTCAAACAATATCTGACTGACTTCCAACACATTTGTAGCAAAATTTCTTAAGCCACCCTTCAATAATCCTTGAAAATTTTTAATATAATCAAAAACCTCAGGAAATATTGAAGGGTGGCTTCAGAAGTTTTGCTGCTCTTGGAATTCAGTCAAATAATATCGTGAGATTTGTTAATAATTTCAACGTGAATTTCTCCTGGAGGACAAACATACCTTCTATGTCTACTCTAATCTGCAAATCGACTCCGGAATATGTCCCGGAAATTAATTTACCTTTCAAAAATTCAAAGTTCTCCCTCTCAATTCCTCCAAAAAATCATTGTTTCTGTCACTGAGATATTTCACTGAAAGTAGAATTCCTTCATAAAGTTTTTTTTACAAGTTCTTCCGCAAAATTCATTAAAAGTCCTTCAAAAATATTTCCAAAATACATCACAAATTGCATCAAAAATTCTGCTACGTTTTTTTTCAGGAGGTTCTGCTTTAAATCCTCAAATTATACAAAAAATATCAACGAAAAATGTTTTGAAATGTCTCTTGCCTTTGACTTTTCAGAGAAAATTTGCTAAAAAAATCCCCAGGAATTCTTTTGCTTCCTAAATTAGCAAATGTTTTCTGCAGCTAACTTTATAAAATCAGTGTAAATGGCACTACCGCAACTATAGGAACACCCACAACTAATGGATCGACCCTATATGTAAATGTTCCTCAGGAATTCCCAAAAAAAAATTCAAAATATCTTTGGTAATTTAAATTCAGTAAAATCTTACATTTCGAATTTTACCGTAATAAAACTTTGGCAATGTTCTTATATATACCACCAATTTTTTCGCGTTCAACTTTTACATTTGTACCACAATAATTGTAAATAGCACCTCGAAAAAAAAATGTGACATTTCTGCAAGTAGGAAAAAAATGGATTCTACAGCAATCTGTTCGCCATAGTATCATGAAACTTCGGAGTTTATGCAAAACATTTTCTTAGTTGTTAGATACAAATACTTACGGTAAAAATTACATTCGTTTTAACGCCAATCATTGCCCATTATAAAAGACAAAGAACAAAAAAAAAATGTAGTAAATCCTACCAAAAATACTTAAACTATTCATGAGGTTTATCGTCAGGAACATCGTTATAAAGTTTCAGAAATTCTACGGTGAGTTTTCGCATTTTCCGACAGGAACTTAGTAAGTTTTTCTGAATTCAATTTAAGCTGAAATTATCGTACAAATTTCTTTAGAAGTTTTTCATTTGTTTTGTTTGTATTTCTCTAGAAATCTGATATAAATTGGAAATGGATAAAGATTGGACTCGGAAAAAATGCGACACTTTGTTTTGGGTATAAATCAATAAAATTTCGGTTAATACTAGTTTAGAGTGTTATGCTTATGTGTGCAAAATTTTATCGCGATCTGTCAAGTAGTTTTCAAGATGCATTCGAAACAATAATAGCCACGCTAGCAAATATTGGGCGCGGTGATCGATAATCCTGGCCAGTCACACAGATGGATTGGCAAAAGGCTTGGAATCCACCATTCTACCTGCGGGGCACGGAAGAATGGTGGATTCCAAGCCTTTTGCCAATCCATCTGTGCGACTGGCCAGGATTATCGATCACCGCGCCCAATATTGTGAAGATGTTCCAGGAGACGAAGAACAAAGAGCGCTGGAAGCGGCCAAGGTCAGGAAGCCGCCAAACCGGACTGACAAGCAAAACGCGGTGTGAAAAACATTAAATCGTTTGAAACGCTTATGAAAATCTTTTGGTACCCATATTAAAAGAAATCCTTAGACACCTGGAAGCATCATTTAATATTTTTGCAGGAACTTCTGGATAATTTTTGATGCAAATTTTTCAAGTAATCATCGGAGAATGTTCGAGGCATTATCTGAAGGATTTTTTAAAGAAATCTGAAGACAAACTTTATGAAGAACATCAACATCATCATATCTGAAGAATTCATCAAAAGAATACTTGCTTGGTAATCTTGAAGACAATTTTGGTAAGACTCCTAGAAATTCTTGTAATATTTCTTGGAGAAATCCTCAATAATTCCAGAAAATCCTAAATAAATTATTAAAAAATAATTGGATCGTATTTTAAACTAACAATGGAAATTTGTATGTAATTTTTTGATAAGATCAGAAAGCCGAAAGAAATTTCAGTAAAAATCAGAAACTTCTAATCCCGGGAATGATTTTCCGTTGGCATCCCAAGAGTAACTCAGTGAAAACTGTTAAGCAGTTCTAAGGCTAAAATTCAATATTTTCCATAGTGAAAATCAAAATTTACAAATATCAGCAATACGAGACAAAATAACTAACAAATAAAATCTGCACAAAATTTGTAAAAAACGTTATTATTGTGATCGACTTTACTTCTGTGAAACAAGAATTTGTTATGCCCTCTTCAAACAAAAATTATCCAAATATCTCGTAAAAAAATCTTCGAGGAAGGAGATCCTGAACAATCATGAAGGAATACTTGGTAGAGTCCCTAGATGGATTCTTGGAGTGATTTCTATTGCACTAGAAAGAAATTAAGAAATTAAATGACGATTCCCAGCAGGAATTGATGGAAATCCTGTAGATTTCTATTGTGGAATTCTCGGAGAAATCACTGAAAGCTCTGGAAGAAACTGTTGTGAATTTATTGTAGATCAATAGCGATCATCCCTGTAAAGATTTTCTGGATTGATCCCCGGATAATCTCTGAAGGAGTTCTTGACGGAATCCCTGGAAACATCACTGAAGAAATCTCTGAAATCTATGGATGAATCTGGATAAATCTTTGGAGGAATGCTTATAAAGATTTTCGTGGACTAATCGCTAAATGATTTTTTTCCAGTGGAATTCCTGGAGAAATAATGAATAATGAGAATGTGTGAAATTTTATGCATAATTCCTAGAACCAGTCCTCATAATGCGATTGCAATGCAAATGTTCAAATTAATTAGTCAGCGATAAAATGCGATTCTACTTGTAGGTAAAAAAATCATGAATTTCGGCTCAATATATCAAATATTATCAAATTGTCCTGATTTGGCTGTATAGAAAACGGTTACAGGAAATCCGGATGTAATATCATATGGTATTGGATATGGCGTCTTTTTAGGTCTAGATGGTCTTACAAGATTTAAGCAAATTTTTGAAATAAGTCCTTGGATGATTTTCATGGAGTGATTCCCGCAGGATTGGGAGGATTCCTTCGAAAAATTATTGAAGTGATTCGTGAAGAAATTTTTGACGAGTTTATGATCTACTCCATGTAAAAAATCCGAATGAAATTTCTTTGCCGATTTTATTCAATATCTGGCGGATTTTTTAATGAATCTTGAGGGGTATACCTGAAGGTATATAGGAAATCTTAGGCGACTTCTTGTAGGAAATTTTGGAATATAATTGAGGAATCCCTGAGGCAATCTTCGAAGTAGTTCATATAAAAATTTCTACAAAAGTTCCGAGATTATGAATGAAATGGGAATCGATAGTCTGCAGAGATGCTTTTTATGGTCCTGTTGGGTAACCATTGAAAATTCGTCCTTAGATCATGGAAACTTTTGAGGAAAGACCCCAAGAACAATTTCTAGAGGAAATCGTAGAATGAATTTTAAAACAATTTTTGAAAATAGATCGAGTGAGATTTCTAGAAGGATAATTCGTAGAATTCCTAGATGCATTTACAGTGAAAGTTAGTTTTTGCTTGTAATATCCTAAGTGGATTCATGTGGAGAATTTCGTTGTTCAGACTTCCTCCTCCCGGTTACACGAATAATTCTCGATAGAAATTACCAACACCTAATAATTTCCTATACTACGTATTTTGTGCCCAGGAATACCTGCTAGCTGACCGGAACATGTCCATCTGGCCCGTCTCGTTCAGCTTGATGGCCAGCTTCATGTCGGCCATCACTCTGCTGGGCGTCTCCAACGAGAACTACCAATTCGGGACGCAGTTCGTGGTGATCAACTTCTCCTACGGGCTGGCAACTCCGATTGCGGCGTACCTTTTCCTGCCGGTATTCTTCAAACTGCAGGCCTGCAGTGCCTATGAGGTAAGAGCATGAACCATTACTTATTATGAAGCAATCTTAACTCTTCAATTTCAGTACCTGGAAATGCGTTTCGGCAAGAAAACGCGCCTTGCGGCTTCACTAGCGTACACTCTGCAGATGATTCTCTACATGGGAATCGCGGTGTACGCTCCGGCACTGGCTCTACAAGCAGTTACCGGACTGGATCAAACGTACTCCATCCTGGCGATTGGAATAGTTTGCACCTTTTACTCAACTATCGGTGGGATGAAAGCAGTGCTGTTCACTGACGTTTTCCAATCGATTTTGATGTTTGCCGCCATCTATGCGGTCATTATCTGTGCTGCCGTTAAAGCTGGAGGCCTGGCACCTATCTGGGAAGCGGCAGAGAAGGGTGGACGATTGGAACTTTGGAAGTAAGATTCAGATTGAAAATCCAAAAACTGTAAATCTCAATGTCCTTATTTAATTTTCAGCTTTGATCCAGATCCAACAGCAAGACACACCTGGTGGTCGTTGGTCATCGGTGGAATGTTCACCTATCTATCGTTGTATGCGGTTAACCAGACACAAGTTCAACGGTTACAGACCGTTAAGGATCTCAAATCAGCTCAGCGTGCTTTGTGGCTCAACTGGCCAATTCTCTCACTTTTGAGTCTGAGTACTTCCTTCAGTGGCCTGTGCATCTACTACTTCTATAGCACTTGCGATCCTCTCGTACAAGGTCGTATCAAAGTACGCGATCAAACCATGCCACTATTCGTAGTGGACGCTATGAGCAATCTGCCTGGTTTGCCAGGCCTGTTCGTTTCCGGAATTTTCTCCGCCAGTTTGTCGTCTGTCTCGGCTGCACTAAACTCACTAGCTGCTGTCACCCTTGAGGATTACCTGAAGCCTTTATATGCGAAGATCAAGAAAAGACCTCTACCAGATATGCAGTCAAGTTATCCTACGAAAATTATGGCTTTCCTGTACGGAATGATATGTCTCGGAGTTGCGTTCCTTGCGCAGTTCATGGGCGGCGTCTTGCAGGCGTCCCTGACCATATTCGGTGTAGTCGGAGGTCCGCTCTTTGCGCTTTTCACCATGGGAATGTTCACCAAGCGAGCAAATCAACGGGTAAGTAACCTTGCAAGTCGTCTGGGTTCTTAGAGAAATTCGTTTAATTATATAATGTCTCTTCACAGGGCGCCATTACAGGTCTTGCTCTGGGTATAGCGTTTTCTCTGTGGATAGGTTTCGGTCAGCCAAGGCCTGCACCGAAGATGTTGGATTTTTCAGTCGAAGACTGTGATCGCTTCGGTGGTTTCAACAATACCACGCCAATGGTGATGGCACTCAAAGCAAATCAACCGGACTCAGACTACTTCTACCTTTACCGATTGTCCTATCTCTGGTCGGTCGTAATGGGATACATACTAACTTTTGTGATAGGCTACGGTATGAGTCTGATCCTTATCTGGTTGGGATACCAAGGAACGGATCGAATTTACCTCGATAGTTCTAAAACCTGCATCAATACGGATTTGTTTTCACCACCTGTGGCGAAACGCATGAGGCGAGCCCTTGCCAAACATATTGAAAACGGAGGCGATGTAATAACCAAAAACTAGAAACCCAAACCAATCCTGTCTCACCATGCTCATCTTTCCCAATTCTTTCAGATTGAGATCATCAAAAGGAACGGACTAATCAAATCGGATTTCACCCACATTTGATGACTTTTCATCCATTTCCTCTGCCACGCAAGCAAGGCTAGACTGTCCGTACCCTCACAAACCGTTGGGGAAGAACTGTAGAAAACATAAGTTTGCAAGAGACTGACGCGAGAAAGAGACCGTGTATGTGTGACCCCATGATACGTTTCAACCAGCAAAATCTACATCCCCCCTATAGTATCATTCTTCGTCTCACAGTTGCTACATGGCACAAACAACTATTTATGATGGGTGCTGTTTTAGAGGCCCCAATCGCATTTTACAGAACGATAGTAGCGAGAACCAAACCGAAGTCTTCCAAGAATGATCGCAAAGATCAGCAACAATAAGGGTAGGAGAAATAGTTACTTCTTTTGAATCGTAGGAATTTAGAGTGCGAAACTCAAGGTATAATTGCAGCGGAATTACTTAACTGTTCTAGGAGCGTTCTATTATGTTTAGATTAATTTATTTCTTACTCAACGAATTTTCAGAAAGGTGCGAAAAGCGTCTTAAAGCAGTGTAGGCAAGCTTTTCGAGTTTTTTTTTTCCTGTTTTCAAATATGATGTAATGTGATGTTTGACACACCGCCAGAGAGATTGTTATGTTGTAAAAACTGTGGTGTAGCTATGATGTTGATTATATAGTGTATATGAACCTGTTAAAACAGGCTACGATCAATCAATTGTCTTATTTCAATCAAGAAAGAACTCCTTATTCTTGTGTTCGTCGTTGAGGTAACTTTAGTTACAGCCGAAAATGTTACCTTATCTGGAACTTCACGCCAAACCGGTAATATTGTTATAACTCTTTTTCTTCGTTAATGAAAACTCTTCAAGTTTCCCCGAATTTAGCTGCTGAATATATTTGATTTTTTAGTCGACCGTACTTCATTTGCATAATATTTGTATCTTGGAACATTTCATATAACTCCTGAGTCTTTTGTCTGCACCACACACCGTTTTTCATTTTCTCACTGAATATTGTCCTTTGCTTCCAAGACCACTGAAGGCTTTTTTTGTTGTGAATTGAACCACTTCGATCATTAATTGATCCACTATATGCTGATATGCCCCTTTCGACGTCTACGTTTCTTTTACGTGAAGAGCTACCGTCGTTTACAGGACAAATTTCGTATCTGTTTTCGTAAAGAGTAACAATAGATGTTTTATTCGAGTTCACCGAAAAGCCATATTGGCGACACCAACTCTCGACTACCTGACGAGCACCTTGAGCACCAGAGATTTCACAAAAGTGGTGATAATACTCCCTATTGCGGGCATCCGCAAACACTCTATTTTACAATCGCAGCTTGACGCAATGTCGAGAAAAGATGTCGGTTTTTGAGCATTTGATGCTCCAATTGGTAATAATTGTAGGTAGCTCATGGTTTCTTGCAGCTTCCGATATAGTATCGAAAGACACGTTATCGTGGTCTAAAACTCTTCGCTTTTACACTCGTTTTCCTTTCAGGATAAACTTTAGAGTAACATCACGCCATAATCTGGGAATATACCCGGTAGCAAAACTGCTTACAAGTTGCTTTTTCAAAACAGGTTTGCTAAACTCAAAACCCTTCTGGAACAAAACAGAATAAATCCCATCTGCCCCTAGAGATTTGAAAGGAGCAAAACTGTTTAGGGCCCATTGAATCGATTTAATAGTTACGATACTGCAAGCCGAGGTCTCATAACTACATGAAAAGACATTTTGTTCGTCCGTAGATGCTATATCCACTCATCCGGGGAAGTGTGATTTGAATAAACATTCTAAAACTTCTTCATCACAAAAAGTAATATCACAATTAGGTAAACGAATTTCATTCACTTGTAAAACCTTAGAATTTGCAAGGATTTTGTTCAGATGACTGATACTCAAACTGGAAACAATTGTAGAAAGGTTTTTTCAACCAGATCGTTCAGTAGAACGAAGAGCCTTCTTGTAAGCCGGTTCGCAAGGCTTGAACGACTCTGATCCAGCTGAACGGCGTTTGTTCGAACGCCTTCTACAGTTTTCCTGAGTCCAGTCAGATCGGAATTCCTTTTGTAGTCTTCACAGACCGCAGAGGACATGCTTCTTCAAAAGTTTCCATAATGATGGAGAGCATCCATGGAATTTAATAGCAACCAATTCAATGTAGAGTTCCCAGTTTGCTGACCGGGGATTGCTTGTTTTTTCAACAGTGTTGTACAAAATACAACAGTGCAACGACTGAAGTGTTAAACGCAAAGTCTGCGCAGTTACATTTGAATGTTCAAGGAAGATTTAGCGATGATCAGATAATGATTGCTCATCTGATACATGCCAATTCGACAACTCGTGACTGATTCTATTCGAGCAGAGCGTTATGTCTAACACTTCTTCTCTAGTAGATACAATGAAGGTTGGACGATTGCTGATCTGTACTACTTATTGTGCATTCATATTAACTTTAGACCGAAGTTCATAAGAGAAATGAAATATCACCAACAAAAATTCGCCGAAGTTCGGCGTCGGCATTCTACCGAAGTGCTACGCCGACAAAGGCATTCCTTATGCATCGGCGAAGCACTAAATTATAACGCCGACGCCGAACGTCACCGAAGTTTTGACTGCCGAACTTCTAATTATCACTCGAATTGTCAATAAGTGTTCCATCAGACTGGAGCCTCTCAAATTGATATCTGAGCTGCCCCAGATGATGTGATGAACGTTGGCATCACTGCCCACAATCAGCGGAAGGCCTTTTGTTACGCAGTGTACGACAACTCGTTTGAAATCATCCACTGGGGAAGGTTCATCATGGTTCATCATGTTGAACGAATTCAAGAAAAAGAGGATTTGAAAAAGTGTTTTGTTTGTGCATGCTGTCAAAAAAAATTTTTTCTTGTGAAGACCCCTACTGTTCCTAGAAATAATTTCTGACTACGCCACCGCATCATAGAAATAAAACAACGAAAAAAGATAATATTTAAGTTCTTTTATCGAAGATTTCTTAGATTTTTCTTAGTGATTCGATTATTCGGAGGATTCGATTATCCAGAGTGAAAAAAAAATCGATAGTCCGGATAATCGAGTCCGACCTGAATACCGAACAATTGACGTATTTCCTATTGAGGTCACATAACAGAAACATCGATTGTGACAGCCCATACATATATGGTAGTTAACTCAGAAATGAGTGTAGCATGGAGCGCGAGTTTGCCATTTCAAGTTTTCTGAAAGTAGCAGACATTGGATCCACAAGGTTACTTAGATATAAGTTCCCCTTACGAAAATAAGGTTCTTGAACTAATGCCACTTGGGCTGTACCCTTATGCAAAATGGTACAGCCCAAGTGGCACTAGTTCAAGAACCTTACTTTCGTAAGGGGAACTTATATCTAGGTAACCTTGTGGATCTGCAAAGATTGATTGTTGCTGTTCTTTTATGCTGAAGAATGCTCTGAGCTATCCTAACCGCAGTCGCAACCGCATCCTAAGGGCAGTCGATTCCCAAGTAACCATACAGCTGTATATAGTTGCATCAATATCACTTTATATGGTTCTATAAAATATGGCATATAAAGTCATACTGCATTACATGTCTCATTAATGCAGTATTAAAGTGGAAAAGGGCGCTATTAAAGTGTCAATACGGCTACATTTCCTAGCTCTATGTTGGCAATTGCTAAAGTATAGATACTGTCTGTACCGTATAAAAGCTTTAGCCAAAGTGTATTTAATGCATGAAAGGAAGGATCAAAAATAGAAACACAAAATTATTTTCGTTTGTTGGATGTTGCTTTTTTTTGGTATGATTCATATGTGTATTTTGTTTACTTCCTTTCGCTGGGATTTGAACCCAAATTAATTGTGTGGTGTTTTCAATGACTCGCCGCGCCTATCCTCCGGACCATGAATGCTGCATGTCTTGGCTGGGAAAATTGTGCAACTTCAAGCAGCGTCCTTTCGTTGCCAGTGATAAATATTGTCGATTTCACTCCAAGATGGACCGTCCCAAGTGTGTTAGCTCCTTCAAAGTGTGTAAGCAGCTCAGGATTACGTCGAATCATGATGGTGTTTGTAGTACACTTATTCCTTGTAGTTCAAGAAACAAGTTACCGAATACGTTTTAATGATCCGATGCAAGCGTGAACCCTTATCACACTTTTTTTGCACTCTACGAATTTTGTGATAGTCCAATTTGGGGTGAAGTGCGCAATAAGTAAGTGGACACGACTGTTGCACTTCCGCAAGTTTACCACGGCTGTCGCTTTTTTTGCTGTTGAGATTTTGTTTTGTTTTCATTGTGTAAGGGCTAAATCTTCACGTTTTATGTATCGTTTCAGCATCTCGGCACATTGAATCGTCAATAGCCGTGTGGTGTACGGCCTATCAATCGTAAGGGTTTTGGTTCAATTCCAGGTTGTTGCTTATTTTTTGTTTTCAAATTCTGGTTTCTCGTAAGACAAATCTACGAATTTCAACAAGATTTCTTGTGGTGAATTTTCATTAGGAATATTTAAGTATTTTTACAGTCTATTTTCCTGAGTGAGGGAAAAATTGACAATAAATAGAGCAATGAAATCTTGCCATTTTTGTTGCGATGAAGCATTGAGTAAGATGATGCAATGAAGCATTGAATGGTGACCGTATATCACCCATTAATGTACATTTCATTGCTACAATAGAACAATGCTACATTGCATTCATAAAATGGAATTAAAGCATTACTGCACGCATATTGCAGAATAAAAGCAATGATGCATTGCACTCGTTGAATTAAAGTTAAAATACGGTAATACCTTAATGCTTGTGGTTACTTGGGTTATTTCCCTTCTCTCTTCTCCCATGTTGAATTTTTCAGAAGTGCGTTCGAATTAAGCTGCGAAAAAAAAACATGTAATGTTATTATTGTTATAGAGCACACATGGACGGTTCAGCTTCTAAATTGGACTACTAGAGTCGTTGTAAGAACCAAAGATGTTTGTTCCAATTCTAAGTGGGCATTTATCAAAACATCCACTGAATCTGAAGGTGTTTTGATACAGTATGGAACGCACCCCAAACTGTCTATGGAGTTGAAGTCGATTTCTGAACCACAAAACTGAAAATGGATTTTAAGATAGATGCCATTTGAACATCTCTTCGCCAAGCAGAAAAAGCAGGATGAAATATGGAATAGAAAAATAAATAAATCAGGACACTTCAAAATAATTTGGAAATCAGTACATACATGTCCTGCTAAATTAGAAATACATAACACTACATTTGTATCACAAGTACCGAGGAAACTAAAACGTGAGGGCCAGGTTTATTTAATTATTTATTATTATATCCAAACTATGTCAGAGGAACATACGCGGCTCGCACAATAAATGCTTAATTGTGAATCAAATTTCTTTCCCGTTTCGAGACACCTTTCCGAGCGAGAAATTCCACCTCTTGACGGGCAGTGATCTGTCGACTTTTGGCGCGCGCTTTTCAGACAAGGCAGGTGGAATGACTTTGCATACAACACGAGTTGGTTCCACTTCTATATGGTATGTCTGGCGATGTATAGAATGTAAGTCAAAAAGAAGTATCGATAATAATGGGGCTCCTCCCAATTCCATTTTTATGTTATTTTATTGGACAACGTTTGGGGGAGCGCTAACCGTTCTCCGCTACCTATGGGGATAATGGTGTGCAATGCGATAGCCGAGAGAACACTATATTTCAACAACAACAATAATTACAATAACTGTTGAACAATGAAAGACTGTCTTAACCACCATAGATTTGTATTTTGTAAAGTTATGGGACATTCCTTAGCCGAGTGGTTAGAGTGGCTCGAGGCTACAAAGTAAAGCCATGCTGAAGGTGTGTGTGTTCGATTCCCGGTCGGTCCAAGATCTTTTCGTAATGTAAATTTCCTTGACTTTCCTGGACAAAGAGTATCATCGTTCTTGCCACACGATAAGCAAATGCGAAAATTATTACATTGACAAAGAAAGCTCTCAGTTGATAACTGTGGAAGTGCTCATTGAACACTAAACTGAGAAGTAGTCTCTGTCCCAGTGAGGACGAAAAACCAAGAATGCCAAAGAAGATACATACATGAAAAATGTTACTGATCAGGATTCAAACAGCATTTTTAACAAAATTTCGAAGAAACTTAATCCAGGATACCAATGAATCCGAGACATAAAATTCAGGTGTTTGTGGGCAGGGTTTTCACACAAAATTAATAAAATTTGCTGCCATAACTTTGCACAGGATTATTATAAAATCATGGATTATAATTTAATATTATATAGGATTCTGATAGAATTTGTTTGTTTTGTTTTATTACGGAATTCTTTTTTTTTTAATCCTTGGTGTCATTCACACAACGTCTGAAGCAGATCTTTTAAAAATTCATTAAATAGATCCAGACGTGATTCTGAGCACAAATCGCACAGATATCTGAGCAAGACAATCACAGAATACTGGAGGTTTTTTTATGACATATATATATGAGCAGACATAGGTGTAACTTATTTTCACATAATATATATTCACAGCAAACATACGTAGCACTTGGAACAATTTTCTTCAAAACCCATCGCCCAGATCATGCTATCATCATTTGGTGGCCATGCTGCATGAAATACGGTTGTTTCTAACAAGACCTGTAAAAAGCGCTAGCTGAAATTTCAAACTAGAGGTAAAACTCTCGCATACTCTGAGATAACGCCCTAAAAGCCATTGGTAGCCACCTGTGTAGCTTGTTGTTTCTGAGCAAAAGAAGGAATAGGCATCCAAACCAACATCACGAGCAGGTAGATAATGATCCTTTCTTCCCCATAGCGTTGTTAAATAGCAATAAAATCCATTCAAATGCTCAGAAACAACGAGCTACACACATGGTTACCAATGGCTTTTAGGGCGAGATCAGAAGTTATGCGAGAACTATACGTGCGCCTCTGGTTGTAAGGTTTGCAACATAACGAATTTGAAATCGTTAAATATGTGGTCGATGGATGTTTTGCCAGTGTTACGTATGTTTGTCTGTGATTTCATTTGTTTTCAATACCTGAATTCCGAGCTACTTTACGAACAAGTAGGAATTTCTTGCACATTCATAAAATCCACCCAGTCCTCGATATTTTTTTCTGAAATTTTATCAGACCTGCATTGAAGCGCCGTTTTTTTTTTTTAGAAGGCGCGTTACATAACACTCTCTCCTGCCCCCGCAAGACGCACAAAGAGGCGGCGGGTGTCCATTTTTTGTAGGAGTCTACCCTGTAAAACAGAACCAGTAGCATGTGCTCAAACCCATTTCCATCAATCTATACTATGGAAGCAGCACAATTCTGGTATTCCTCAATGATGTCGCGAATGTGAAGTCTACTGCCTACACAGAAAGACAGATGAGTTTGCAGAACTGCGACCCGCTAGGGCCCCGCCGTTCGATTACTTTACTAATCGATCGAAAAGCCATCTCCAGCCGATTGCGACCCGAGGTGGTGCGCGGAGAACATGAAAGACACTCCGGAGAATATTGGCGCGAATATTATAAAAGATGTTCACCGTTCCAGAAACCAGTTAGTCCGTCGCGTTTTGATGTTGGGTCCGGTTCGCTGAAGTGCGTTGGGTTCGCGATTCTTTTGTGTGTAGATTTCTCAAGTGGGACTCAAGATGGTTAAGGCCAGTAGAGTTCTACTAACGTTAGTCACCGCGTGCTATCACTGGCCACTGATCGCCGGCCAGTACTACAGTATAAACCTAGGCGGTGGTGAAGAAGCTATTGTAGCTCAACCCGTTGCTCCTCCACCATCCGGAGGGCCCGTTCAGGAAGTGAGACCCAAAATTACACCGCTCGACGCCATGGTCGACAAGACCAATCATCTGGGTTTCCGGATACTGTATCTGCATTCGAAGGGGAATAAAAACAATATTGCATTTTCGCCATGTGCTCTAGCCAGTATATTGGTGGCGTTGTACGAAGGCGCCGATGGGAAAAGTGCATCTGAAATACACGAGAATCTGGTGGTACCGTACGATAAGGATATCTTGCGAGTCGGCTATCGGGACATTCATCGGCGGTTGAGGAGCTATTTCTACCGTAGGGAAAATCTTCTCAGTGGGTTGAGTTTGAGCAGTGAAAATATAACGATACGGTGAGTTTGAAAAATGTTACAATTTTTAATAGTATCAGTAATCAACGTTTAGTAATAGTATCCACATTCAAAATTAAGGATAAGACAGACGATAGCAAGCACTCCAGCGAATTTATATCAAAGTCTTTTTAGCCCGACGAAATCTTCGACCGTACGAATCATTAATGTCCTTGAAAGCCACGGGCGTTATCAACGGATTAAAGGAACCTTGTCTTCGGGAGATCATTATTAGACCTGCTCTATTAGTAATCCATTTTTTTAACCAAAATTTATTTGGATCAGTTCAGATATACAATTCTCGCTTAATTTATGATCTCGCCCTAAATGCCATTGGTAATCAAGTGTGTAGCTTGTTGTTACTAACCAAACGAATGGATTTACACGGTTTTTAACAATAGTAACAACGAGCTACACATTCGGTTACCAATGGCTTTTAGGGCGATATCATAAGTTATGTGAGAACTGAACTGCATCCCCTTTATGAGTCTATGCATGCTATAAAACGGATTGTACCCCGTTTGGCATAATGGTCGTTTGGCATAATCGCCGTTTGGCATAATGATTGAGTTAGAATGAATATCGGCATTTTCGAAGCTTTTACCGAGATCAACACCACTGAGCCCACAGCAAAATTTTTTCGTAGTTTCTCAATAAGCGTGGTGTTCGTTCAGAGATAATCCAAGCTATGAACGTCAAAAATTGTAGTGACATTAGAGAGCATAACTAAATATAACTCGTGACGGGTCTGGTGGAAGATCTTTTCGGAATAATAATTTTCTCCACACCCCAGAACATAAAGTATCGTTGAGTTATTGCGATATACATACTTGAAAATAGTAAATTGGCAAAGAAAGTTCGCAGTTATAAATATAGGGAACGCACATGTTTTGCTGCAGATCAAGCTCTGTCCCAGTTTGTACGTAACACTTGATGAAAATTACTTGGTAGAAGAAAGAAAAAAATATTTGCAAAATATTAAAAGCTCTTATCCAAAGATATATTATTACAGCATAATACAAAAATAGCCAATATACGAGAGCAGATTATTTTTCGTTTAAAATATTTAAGGCTATAACACTAAATATCTTTTCATAACATAACTCAAATGAACAACACATTTTTGAAAGAAAATATATGTTCCAAAACTTTTGAACGATTCAATATTAATTTTAATTTTGAAAGTGTACAACAAAAACATCTATCTATTATCGAAAGGAGGGATAATTTGTGATTGAAATAGTATTTTTCCAGCATATCTTGAAAGGAGATCTTGTGTTTGCAAAAAAATAAGATGAATATTTATAGGTTCTAAAGTAATTATTATTCTAACAGCACATCTTGCAAGAATTGCGAAATACATAAATGGTGAACATTTAGCTTGACTAAATAATAAAATTTAAAACAGTATAAATATAAAGAACAGCCTATTTTTAGAAAGACATCAAAAATTGATCTATAAAACGAAAAGAAATCAAAAATTGCGTTCAGAATCATAGCTCTTGTTCTACATTTCTCCGAATGTCGTTTTTCTGAATGTCGGTTCCATGAATGCCAGTTCCTAGAATGACTCGTTTCCTCGAAAAGTAATGCAGTTTAAATAGGTGCTATAATAGTCTTTAGTGGCTGGAAGGTAAACGAGCAAGAACCATAAGCAATCAAAAGATGCAGGTATTCTGTCATTTTGGCTATACACATGTTGGCAAAAATATTGAGGACGGTAAAACTCGAAAGAACCGCCGATTAAATAAAGAAGGGTGCATATCAGATGACCAGTTCGGTCACCACCCTGAAATGTTTAAAGTTACGACAAGTATGAGTACCACAAACTTTTCGGGGAAGTGAACTTTTTGTTGAAGCGGGATATTCGGGGAACTGGTATTCGGGATACTGGCGTTCTGGGTAACGACTTTCGGGGAACCGACATTACGGGAAAAGTAGCACAACCCATCTAAAGTAACTGCAGTAATCGATTTTTCTTTTCGCTGATAACTTGAGCAGATCAATGTTATAAATTGCCGCCATTTTGTCAGTTGGGAACAAAAAAATATCTAAAAAATAAAGAAATCTTTAAAGAACAGCCTATGTGAAGGTGAAATTTATTTCCATAACCTTGAACACTTCGGCTTCGCTAGGTTTGAAAATGAAAATTTCCATGATAAAACCGTAGAAAGCGAGGAACTTCCGTATCACCCATGAAAACAAGATATACCCAACTTGGCTGCAAGAATTCAATATAATTCTGCCTGAAAATCTTACAAATATGCTATAATATCGACATCTATACAGAAAATGTAAGGTTCATGCAGTGCAGTGGAAATTCGTTAAAGCGACAACATTTATTGCAACAAAACTCCTTATAACGAAATTTCCAACGATCGCCCGACAAGAATCACATAACAAGATCATAACACATTTCTATCAACAGCAGTTAAAAATATCAAAAGTTGATATAATTTCATTGTGCTTGGTTTGTGTTTAATCCAAGACCGGTCACTTGCTACCGAAAACCTCACATTTTTAAAATATTTAAGAAAAACTGTTTTTTGGGGGTCGTTCATAAAATACCTCCATATTTTGGAAATGTGACTGGATACAGACTAGGTGTCATTAACAAAGTTGTTTGTATTTAAATTATCTACAACTTTGTCAAAGATACCATATTTAGAGATCGTCATTTCAGAGATTTTAATTTCACAACGCCGCCTACGGCAAAGTTGCGAACGGACATTTATCGCCAATGTATGCGCTAAATTTTTAGAAAATTTTCATCCGGGGACACCATTCCAGAAAAAATCACGTTTAAGAGTGCTACTAAATTCACGACTTCGGCCTTTCGAAAAACTGTGCATTCTTTTTGGAACTTTTCAAAACTAAAATATTTTCACTTTCACTTCAGGGGGGTCGAAAAACCTCGAAAATGGATCGCCCCTTATTCATTATTTTCCTCTATGCGCGGTTTTCACATACTCCACCAAAGATCGTCATTAGCACACGTTGTTCAAAAACTCCTAGCGCTTGCAGAAGATTGTCGATGATCACATTGAAATCACATGAGCTCTATCGCGCTTGGTTCATGCAGCCAACATATACTTCGACGTATTTACCTTCAATCCAATATGTTCTGCTTCATGTTCCTGGTATACCTGAAACGGTATACCTTCCTACAATGTCCACGTCGTCAGCGAAACAGATAAACTCACTTGGTTTATTGGAGATCGTGCCCCGCATGTTAAAGCGTTTGTCTGTTTCATCAAACTTTTTAGCGCAATGTTGAACAGGTGAAATTCAAATTTTAATTGAAATCGGTATCTTAGAATAAGGAATAGGATTTTATATATATAGATACATATTTATGTATTCTAGTGTTAAAACATAAATATTAACAAAAATAAAAATTAACAAAATTAAGAAGAAAAAATAAGAACTAAAAATATGGATTGTGACCTCTCACATAGGTAAGAGCGATAAACATGGAAAAAAAATCTAATATAATTTGCATGCTAAAATACATGAATAGTTTATAGCGGATATCCTCATCCAGAAATGAGAAGTTTCTGTGAAAACATTACAATCAATTAAACGATTTACTTCGTTTTCTCTTCGTATTTCCCATACAAACTATAAATTTACAATCTCAGTTTTCAACCAAAATACACTCAAAATCTAATCAAAAGTCAATTGACAATTTTTGAACCCCATGAAAGGGTATCTTTGTGCTTGTCACATAATATATAAATGGAAAAGTGAGCATTGAACACTATGCTAAGAAGCAGGATCTATCCCTATTGGGATATAACGCCATAAATAAGAAGTCTTTATATAAGAATTCCTGGCACATTTTTCATGGAACTAAAGGCGGGATTCCCAGATAAATTGATTTTATCAAATAATTCAAATAATTTTCTTATCAAACTGCAAATAGTAGTTGATATACGAGTCGAAGATAAACATAAAAGTTGGACTTACAGGGTTACAATTTGTCAGAAAATCATATGAAAGCGCATTTTAATGCCAAAAATACACAAACATCCTTTATGAGGAAGTACATCGAGGAACCGCCAAAAGTGTTTCCTCCGGTAAATATAGGACCAGTTTCTGAACTACAATGAATGTGGGCACAGCAGAAATCTGGCAGGATATGCCTTAATGGTCATGCACAAATTATGTCACACTCCAAGGGAGGGGGGGTAGGGGATCAGACCAAGCGTGACAAGCCTTACAAAATTTTCAGAGAACCCATACAAAAAGTGTGACAAAGGGGGGGAGGAGGGGGTCGAAAAAGTTGAAAATTAGCGTGACATAATTTGTGTACCATCCTTTATACAGAACTTTGTAAATGAAAAATGTAACCCTTTTATTATCAATTGCAGACCTGAATATGAATCGATCCTCAAATTCTACGGCTACGATCTGGAAAACATTCCAGAAATGAAAATGCAGACCACCACCCTTGCTCCAACTTCGCCAGATTACATGGAGACGACTACTTTCATTACCGATTATGATATGACCTCCAGCGAAGAGGAACAGTCAACCACGGAATCGATCGCAACTACTTTCGATTTGAGCATGGGTTCTGCGGAACCAGACGGAGACGGCTCCACCACTACCGAATCGGAACAACAATCCGAAGAGACTGAAACTACAACCGTAACTATAGATGCTAACGATGCGGAGACCACTACCGCATCGGAAGACGAAACCACTGAAGAAGAAACTTCAGAAACTCCAGCAGAAGATGAACAAACGGAGGAGCCTACTGAGGAACCGGCTACCGAAGGTGGCGAAAAAAGACGACGAAATCTTCGTAAACGAGGACAAAAGCAGAGCCAAGTGCACAGACGACAATCTCAAGCCAACTACCGAAGAAGAATGTTGCGAGCTAGGCGAAGCCCTGAAGAGTTTGACCTGGTTAGCCATCAACGGTTCTTGCAAAATTTCCTTCTACAGGATGTAACAACTGCCTCACCATTTGCCGCATTCCCCGCTTTCTCAGAACGGTCTAATCAGTTCCAGCAGGATCGGCTATTGGACGACACTATCGAGCATAACTTCTACCTGAGCGAAACGGAAACGGTCAAAGTGCCTTATAAGATTTACAACACTATATTGAAGTACGCTTACATTGATCGACTTCAGTCCACGGTGCTTGAACTGGAACTAGATTCCGATGACTATAAGCTGATAATCATACTTCCCGATTACGAATTCGGCATGAGCAATCTTATGAAACTATTGCAAAACGGCGAGAACGTACCAAATATGAGAGATATCGTAAAACAGATGGCACCTTCGTGGGTCAAAACGATTGTACCAAAGTTCACGCTAAAAGGAAACATCATTCTTACAAGCGACCTGCAAAACGTAAGTCGGAATTTCGTTTGAACGATTTGTTATGTAATTTAACGACATATTTCTTCTCTAGATGGGTATCAACGACGTGTTCGAGCCAGCGCGTGCCGACTTCACACCCATGACGGAAGACCCGTTGATCTACGCCAAGCACATCGAACAGTCTATCAATATCAACATCCGGACACAATCGCTGCAGCAGCTCAAGAGTAATTATTGCATTTTTTCAGTTGCTTTTGTTTTACTAGTTTGAACGGTGCAAAGGCGTGGCATTAGACGCATGCTTGCTTTTATCGTAATGTATTTTCATTTACGTTTATGTCACAGACAAACAGACGTCACACACTCATCATCTTCCATCGACCACCTCTATAACGGTCGATTCAAATACATATATACATTGTAGGTTGTCAATCCATCACCCGCAGTGCTCATTTTTGTTGCCGTGTGACGTTTTCACACTACCACCATCCGTTGGCCCATTGGCTAAACACCACGAGTTTAGCATTGAGCGTACATGTTCTCTCAACAATGAATTTGATCGCGATTTGTTCGAAGTGTTACGTCTGTTTGTCTGTGCTTAGATTATCGATTCACCGTATTTCTTTGCAAAATGTTACACAATCCACTTAATTACGTAACGCTAAAAATAAAAATATTTGACAAAATCCCCCCTTCCCCCCTCCGTTCCGCTTTTTGTATGAAAAACTTCAATTTTTTATATGAGCCGGAACGCTCCTCCTCCCCCTAGAGCGTTACGTAATTTGTGAATGCCGCCTTATAAAAGGTGGAACGATTAATGCAATACACTCAAAATAATCCAAACGTCATTGTTACGTGAAAACATACGTGGTTTTTTTCCATCGCACTTTTCACGAAGCTCTTACGTTAATCATAGGTAGCCCAGAATGCACGCATGAACTTTTGAACTTCGTCCATTCCACCGGCGCTACATGTAAGAGCTACGTGGATTTTCCGGTAGCCTTTACGAAGCGTTTCAAAAGGACCTAGATGGGTTTGCATTAAATTAACTAGAATAAAGACCAACCTTATCTCTAATAGGCTTTGGAAGAAAACTAATTCCCAATTGAAAAATGTAAACAAAACTAAAATATTGTGATATTTTTATATTCAATCTGAGCATTGTGAATCTTGTTTCCAAAATGTAGTGATTTTGTTCTATTTTGTTGCAGCCTTCGCGTGCTATAATTGATAGAGGTTATAAATCAGGTGTAAAATATGAACTAATGCAGGGGTTCTTCGGTATTCAAAGCATATTTACCTTAAAATCAATCTAACACAGGATTTAAAGTTCCGCAGCTTCTGAAGTTCTGCAAAAATCAAGCGGGCGCCATCTTAGGATTTGCGCTCAACACCGAATGTACGTACAATATGCAGATGTCAAAATGAACTTAGGCACCTACGTGAATTTCACGTAAGTGGGATAGGTAACCTCAATAACAATTACCGTTTCACTATTTGATGGTTATGAATGGCTTAGTGATCTTTATGTTAGTCAGGTGAAGTGGAGGCAAAATGAATTTGGAATGATCTACGTGATTTTTCACGTAGCAATGACGTTTGGATTTTTTTGAGTGTACAAACGCTTTATGTCATCATCTTTCTGGCGTCACGTTCCAACTGGGACAAAGCCTGCTTCTCAGATTAGTGTGCTTATTAGCACTTCCACAGTTATTAACTGAGAGCTTTCTTTGCCGATTGACCATTTTTGCATGTGTATATCGTGTGGCAGGTACGAAGATACAATATGCCCTGAGAATCGAGAAAATTTCCTTTACGAAAAGATCCTCTACCAGCGGGATTTGAACCCACGACCCTCAGCATGGTCATGCTGAATAGCTGCGCGTTTACCGCTACGGCTATCTGGGCCGCTTTATGTAATGTATCGTTTTAGCATCACCTCACTTCAAGGTGTCGACAGGCGCGTGGTACACGCACGAGCCTATCGATCGTAAAGTCCTTTATTCAATTCCAGGTTGCCGCAAAAACTATTTTTGTTTTCAAATTTTGATTTCATAAGGCAAAGCTATGAATTTCAACCCAATTTATTGTGGCGAATTTTCATAAGTGGTTCCTATGTATTTCGATAGTTCATTTCTCGCGCTTAGTATCATACAGGCGTATCTGCAGTGATCGATTCATCGACATGCTCTTTGGATAAGTACTGCAAATTCAATCGATTTTCGCCACATTTTTTATGCCGTATGTCAAAAGACGATGAGTGCATTCAATTGAATCAAAAATGTTAGTCGAAAATATTCTCCCGGCCAAGTAAATAGCTAAAGAGAAAATCGATCATTGCAGTTACACTAGTGATCCTTTATAGAGAGATAAGCGGAAGTAAAATGAAATGATTTGGCAACAGACCAGCAGTGCTGATTTTGCTCGGCGTCGAGAATATTATTGTAACACGGACATGACTTCCTCATTGCTAAAAAGTGTATTTCGTTTCGTTATAGATCTTTGAGCTACATATCCAAACCAGTAAACAGCCAAAAAATCAACAACTAAAAATCGCATTGAAAAAAATTCAAAACAGAAAGATATTTCATTTTTTTTGCTTCATGCAAAATTACTTTCACCGAAATAATATCAGGCGGATTACATTACTCTTCAAGAAAAGTTCAAAACAAACATAACGCATGTTCGTTTGGCTCACACTTTGACAGCTCTCGCTGCTCGATTGGCTCACACTTTGACAGAAATGTCAGCTTCCGCGAATCTCTCTTATAAAGGATTTCTAAGTTACACCATTACGATACTGAACGCGAGATTTGCCTGAGTGTATACTCGGTTTTCACTTTTAGGGCAACTTCACCGGTGGTCCAAATCACTGGTTTGGTTCAAATTTTTGCAACTTCACCGGTGGTCAAAATCACTGGTCCGAAATTTTGGTGTTGCAAATGATGTTGATTTTATTTTATACCAGTTATCAGATCTTTTTTTATTTGTTTGAACAGGCTAACTGTGTGGTCCATTATTGGTCGGATTTGGACCAAGATTCTAGCTGTTCCAAATTAGGTTTGACACACGTTTGTTTACCAATTTTTCTCCCTGAGCGTGGTAGTCTAGGAAGTGAAGGTGCAAAAGTTAAAGGCAATTCAAGAAGGAAGGCGATCACACATTATTTCTGCGAGGAATCCTATAGGAATGCCTGCCGGAATTCGTCCAATGATTTAACCACAAATTTCTACGGGAATAAATCTGAAGATTCCTCAACGAAGTCCTCCAACAGACATTTTCAGCAGCTTTACCAGGAATGGATCATTGAAACAACCAAGGAATCCTGAGAAAATTGAGAGAATCTCTCACGTATCGCTCCCTGTAACTATCATAATACAGTGGGGATTCGCTCGTTGGAGCTCCGCTACATGGAATGACTCGATGGTTGGATGTTCGCTGGTTGGAAAATATTCCAATTAAAAAGCATTCGAATGTCAAGACTAGATGTCAAACTGACTTTGACGTCTGAGCATCGTCGCATTGAAGTCTCCATATATAGAATAAATGTGCATGTATATGTGCGAATCGTGACGATTTGCTCTCAGGCTGCGTTAGTCTGCAGCATTTTCACCTGCTGTCAGTCGTTCCAACTAACGGGACGGATTCGCTAGATGGAAGGCAGTCGTGTTCCAACCAGCGAATCCCCGCTGTATGCGGCACATTATGAGAGATTGTTTATCATGTACTGCTGCAACTTTGATCAGTTCGGGGGGATAGTAGTGCATGATTAAACCCCTCTGAACAAGCTCCAAACATGGGGAACACTATTGCTATCGTAAGTTCGGGGATTGTTTGTCGAGCCAGTAAATTAAAACACCAACCCCCAACGGTAAACAAGCGTGAAGAATGGATTTTATCATCGCTTTCTCTTTGGGGCTCTCGTTCGCTGCTCTTGTTTATCAGACTTGTTACAACTTGCGATACATTGCCGATCATGGATCGCAACAGATGGGATGTTTTTCTTCGCTTGCTTTGATCGTGCTTCAAAATCAAATGAGAGCGAATCCTGCAATGCCTGTTCATTAGGCATAACTGTTGTTCTATCGCACGTATCATCTTCTTTTTTTAAATAGGTTATTTTTCATGTTAAAACAAATGGCCATCATTCCAATGGATCATTGAAGGTAGTTTTTGTCAGTGTTCATCGCATCAAAACCACTGTATATGGGATTTGACATTGCAACAGCATTGCTGTTCTGTCAAACACACAAGGCTACGGTGGCACTATCTAAGCTTTCCATAGCGGCCGTTTTGGTTATTTTAATGATCCATTGCCATTCGATTTATTATACCAAATGGATTTATGCCAATTGACCAATCCGATTGCCTGCGTATTAGTGAAATGTTGACAAAATTTTCTTTGTTTGCTGTGAGAACTGTCACAACATTGCCATTGTTTGCTGTGAGAATGAAAATATAAACAGATTGGCTGCCGAGTATTCACTTCCATGTTGGACTGACGTTGACCGAAAGCTCGAATGACGTCAAACAAACATTGAAAATAATCGAATTGTGATGTACGGCTTTTCATTGTTTTGGACACACCAATACATTTTGGACCCTCAAATATATATTTTGGACCCCCGGTGTTTTTTATCGTTTGGCGACAAAGTTCATGACACTGGTTGTATAATATGCTTGCCCATAGTCTAATCAATCGATTGACAATGGAAAACCGAAGAAATTCTACGCTTTTAGTCCAGAAATTTGAAAAAAGTTTTTGTTTACATTTGAAAAATTTCTGACGGCTTCAATTGCTGTGTGTAACGTGTTGTAACGGTTGCATGGATGAGCCGATTAAATTAAGTTAATTTCAGATAAAATAAACACATTTTCTATGTACAAACGGTTGATGCAAGTACGGAATAGTCCTATCTTTCCATATGGCATGCGAATAGAGTTGGTCTTTCGATTTAAACTGGGAAATTTTCAGGAAAATGGACCAGGGGGTCCAAAATATATAGGGGTCCAAAATATATTGGTTACCCTACTTGTGTAAGATTGATTGTGCGTTAGTATTCGTGATAGTTTACTTATTTACATCTATAGAGGTCTACAAGCAAACTTCCACGAATACCAACGCACGATCAATCTTACACAAGTTGATTTCCTCAGAATGAAAACGTATCCATGTTTGTTTAACGTTCTTTGAGCTTTCGGTCTGACGATAACCGAACAACAAGGAAATAAATGCTCCAGAGGACTGGCACGGCTGTCATCCTGCATACATTTCGGCTCTTCCTCACATCGTTTTTGGTACTTCGCGTTTTGGTACCCACTTTCTGGTCGGTTTGCCCTAACTTGCTCCTGATTTTCGAGTATACGGCTAATGTGCTGCTAGTGCTAGTTTCTGGCAATTAAATATATTGCGTTGAATCGTCGTTTTTAATGACGCTTTACCTCTTTTCGACATTTTGTTGATTTTTTTACGCATCAGTGAGGTATCATTGATGTTTCCTATCCAAAAAATCATATGTTTTGTCAGTCCCGAAAGAAACAAAACAAAGACACTGGACGCCATGTTGAATCAATGTCGGGTAGGTAATTATTGGCTCATTTCACCCCCCTGAAATGCTCGGCAGCAATTCTGTTTATATTTGCTTTCTCACAGCAAACAAAGGCAATGACCAATTGGATTGGTCTATAGTCCTGATACCATTCGGAATAGCCCCAATAACACAGAATTGACATACCCAAACAATTTCGCTTAAACATTTCTTTTATTTTTTCAGGATTTACGTCACTGTATAAAAACCCTATCGAGCTGGCCATCAACTACCCATTTTTATTCTGCATACTTGACAAGGAGTTGGACCTGGCACTGATCACCGGACGGATATTGAATCCGTTAAACTCGCGAATCCATTAACACAAAATTTCATGAATAATATCAAATCGTCAATCATTGAAAATAAACATGTGTGAAGTCAACAAGATGAATACCTACGTATGTATCATTGGCGTTGAACCAAAATTCCCATCTCGAAGATACGCTTGCGAATCTCAGGACAACGACAGAAACCGGCATTGGAGCCATCGCAGTACTGAAAAATACAAATATGTACGTGAAAATCTTATTATTGAAACTAAGAAAAATCGAAAGGGCTTAGCCAGAGGGGGGATGGGGTGTCAGATTTATGATGGATTCCTCAATGATTATTAACGTCTTTATTAACGAGGCTTTCAGTCCGTAGCTGGTTCACCTCGAATAGGATTCCTTAAAGGTTAACTTCGAAAACCTATTTTAGGGGTGTCTGTAGAAATTTAATTAAGTAATAATTTATTAAATCATAATTGATCTTAGACGAAATGTCGATGTAATCCATTTATTCAACATTTAAGTTCTTGAACTATTGGAATATCTGCCAATAAAACATACACTGAGAACAACGTTGCGGTAGAAAATACTATATCAGAGGGTTAAATTAAATACACAACGTCACTTGATTTGTGCAGACTAAGTTCGCATTTATTTAGAATATTTTGTGCATTCAATTTTACCATGGCACCATTTGTGTAGTAAAAATTACTATATCATGGTTAAAAACTTACAGCATACCAGAATCGAACCGAGGATCTGGCGATTGTCAAGCGCGAACGCTAGCCGCTCGGCTATCGACGCGGTTGGATTGAGAGGGAACATAACGCAAATAAAAAGCGTTCATGATAGCTCAATCGTGGTTGGAATAGTAAATTTAAAAACACGTTCATGGTTCTCATTACTGCAACGCTTGTTTCAGTGTAGAAGCTTTTTAAATCCTCAATTTTCCAAACCGGTAATGGATCTAAAAAAACAAACTGTACCAACACGTGGCTTAGACCAAGGTTGGTGCATTGTACTCTGTAGCCAGGAGGAGCTGGACCCGCCTTGGTTTAGACTCCACTTTTCTAACTTTCAATCACAAAAAGGATAGATATCCTACATAGTTTAACGTTTCATTCAAAAAGGATGCAGACCCCCCTTCCGACGAAAATCTTGGCTACGCCCATATGAAAATCCACCTGACCAACCTGAAACAGTTCCAAAATGGAACGCGCCTTCAGATTGAACATCCTCAGCTGCATTCGCAGGAACTCCGCTTCCAGCATGCTCAGCGACAGCGTTTGCCTCAGGTAGGACAGTTCCATGTTCTCCTCGTCGATGAGCGAGCACTGTTCCAGCAGTGCCATCTCAACGTCGTTAAAATGGTCAAGATTGATCATTCGGGGAATTGTGGAGAGCGGAGTACTCGTCGTTGGTCCACCACCAGCACCACCTTTGGCAAAATGCAACGAACGGGGTACTTGTTCGTGGGAAACAGTGTCCCCGGGTGGAGCGAGGGATACCTTTACCGGTGTCGTTTCTCTATAATGTTCCTCCACAAGGTCGTCCACTGGGATCGAAACCATGACCATGGGCGGTGCAGGTTTATTTGGGTTGAGTACTTGAGCGATTCGGCGAGGATCCGGCTCGTCGATCGGGAAGCCACTGCTGGCCAAAATTTCGCCTAAAATTTGGAAGTGGACGTGGAAAATAAGGTAAGTGGGATTGTAAACTGTGATTAATACTTACTTAGCACCGTGAAGGCCACTGCTGGGGAGCTTTGCAGGTAAATGTTGTTGGATTGCGACATGATTGATTCTTCGACAACAACAACGACAGCACACAAAATGCGGATATGATTTTGTCACACTCAGACAAATGGATGAATGAAAATCGTATGATCAACCTTTTGAAAAACTCAAAAATATGCTATTCTTATGTCGAATTCGTTTTTGAACCTAGGTTGGAACTGGCGCAACCCGTTCTGAATTACAGTTTCAACCCTAACCCGATAAGCCATTTTACGAGACGTTCGAATGACGTTTTCTGGCGGGCCGCTCATTGGGTCTGTCTCAATTGCGTTGTTAAAACGAGTCCGAACTTAAATTTGACAGTTCGGAAATTAGTTCCCCTCCAAATAATCAATGGACTGTCAAATTTAATTTTTTTCTGGTCCAATTCGCAATCGTTGTCGATTCAGGAAATTTCAAAACAAAATATTGTCGCACCGACACTAAACCGGACAGCGCACAACTCACACTCGCCGCGCTTCGAAATCAAATGATTCAAGCGTGGCGCTGCATTCTAACGATTTTTTATGAACACAGTGCACTTATCACATATTAGTGTGACGCTCAGACAATGAGAATTAAACAATTAAAAAACGTGTTTATCTTTCTTTATAACGGATTCACATCATAAAAAAAATCGTTTGAAGGAGAGTTTTTTCGTAATGGTTTACCATAATGTCATTAGTGAGATACCGAAGAAGAGACCGTGAAATAAAGTTTTCTACGTTTGTACTATTGCATAGCCAGCGTGAGCGCAACATTTATTAGGGCGAATATATTTAATACCCTAAAGAGGAAAACAAACGTCAACGTTTTACATCTTGAAAATCTATCACTGCACGACACTTACTGGATACAGTGAAAAGTTTTTCACAAAGGATTTTTCAATTTGAGGAACAAAATTATTGCTTTTTTTAATTTTCTAGGGAGTTTTACGTAAGATTTCATGTCCTCCCTCCCTCGAAAGAAATATTTTGAATTTTGATACACCCTCTCCCCATAAAAGCCTTACGATTTTTTCGAATGAATTATTAGTGTGGGATGAAATTCTGATTCTCAATCCAGCCCACTTTTCAGGTCCTGTTTGGGTCCTATAACAACTGTGTAAAATTTCATCTCGATCGGTGAAACTATAATTTAGCGCAAGCCGTTAAAAGTTTGAATGGGATTTACTACACGCAGCGAACTGGACTATCGAAATTCATACATTTTGCCTTATGAAAGGTGGAACGATTATCGCAATACGAACGCATTAATTCCACTTTTGCAAATAAAAATCGTCAGAGGACGCTCATTGACTTCTATAAAAAAAAAATTTGAACGCAGACCACTGACTAAACTGACGTGACTCTCGATTGCAGACGGTAACCGAAAATATACAACGGTCAATTCAAATGATGAGTGGTCGCAAATGTCAAACTGATGCAACATCAATAGTACGAAGGTGACATTTATAAAACGAGCATCTTCATCAGTCAAACAAAACAATACACACTGGTTTCAAACTAGTAAGGTATGAGTAAAATACTAAATCTAAAATAAACTAAATCAATTTCGTATGATGCATTTTAGTTTTGTCAAAACTATCGACAATCATGTGAGTCTGATTCTAAAGCAATATATATGAGTCAAGAAAATTTTATTTCGTAAAGGAAAGCTTAGATTTTTGTATTCTCTATTTCCCAAATATGATTTAATATATTCCTCGTATTTTTACCCGAACATGTGTAGTTTTTCCTCGGAGTGCTAAAGATTTTTCCGTCAAAGTGTTTCTTTACAAAAAACACCAGGTGGAGTTAGCGTTCCAACGTATTTTCATTCAAATATTTGGCTATTATTCATGAAGCAAAATGCTCTAGCCACCACGTCAGTTTAGTCAGTGCGCAGACCACGATATGTAATAACGTTTTGATTCATATTACGGACATTTAAGGACTCAGTGAAGTATAACTCATCAGAAAGCATATAAAATGAATCATTCTGTAGGATTCCTCCGCGTTACCGAGCCTTCAAAACAATTAACTTTCGAATGGTGGATGAAGATTTTGATTCCGCAACATGAATAAGTTTAAATAAATGGAAATGTGTGGACTTTTCATGATTCTTATTCCGGGCGCTTCCTTACTTTTGCCTCATATTCCAGACATTTTGATTCGAATTCCGGACAGCTTATGAAATTCATGGATAGAAATGTCAAATCATTGATTGAGATCGGCAAACCACTAAAGAGGCGTCTAAGGCAGCTGAACATTATAAATTTTCATAGATATTTATGGAAAATGTTGACTAAAACGAGCCTCGAAAGTGAGAACTTTTGAACGGCAAAAATTGAAACATTTCGTTTGAAATTTTTCCCATACAAAGTACAGTGTCCGGAATTTGAAGCTGTCCATAATATGAATCAAAACGGTACAGGTCGGACTCGATTATCCGGAGCATCGATTTTTTTTTTCACTCCGGATAATCGAATCCTCCGGATAATCGAATCATTAAGAAAAAAATCTTCGATAAAAGAACTTAAATATTATCTCTTTTTGTTGTTTTGTTTATACGATGCGGTGGCGTAGCCAGAAAATATTTTTAGGAACAGTAGGGGTCTTTACGAGAAAAATATTTTTTTTTGACCAGCATACACAAAAGACCACTTTTTCAACCCCCCCTCTTCTTAAATACGTTCAAAACTGCAAAACCATTCATATTGTATATTGCAATACCAAATTATCTCAGATTTATGCATAAAAATTGAAAAACAAGAACATCAAAAAAACAAATTCCGGATAATCGAGTCTAAAATTCCTGATAATCGAATCCCGGATAATCGAGTCCCCGGATAATCGAGTCTCCGGATAATCGAGTCCGACCTGTATTATGATGAAGAACATTATCGAAAACCACGAAGCACTACAACTCTTGACAAAAGCAAAGTGTGAAATATCAATTTTTTTAATTTAATTGTTTCAAACTCATGAATGCATTTGAAATAAACTAATAACATTGTTGTTTCTATCTTTGGTTTTAGTAAAATCTAACAATAACTCTGATAGTTTTAAACCAATTTGTCAGTTTATGTCAACTAAGTTATGGTTTATTGGTATCATTTATTAGGTTGTTCATTTTTGTTTGGATATTTGAGATTCAAACCAAAGCTTTAAATAGATTCAAACAATTTTGAATATCGAACTAAACAAACTGTTACATTTTTCTTAGAAACCTCATGCATAAGATTTTGTACGGTAAGTGATGCACATATTTTTTTTATTGAGTGACCCAGCTTTAATAAGGTAAATAATCTTTTTTCAGACAATGAACGATGGATGCGAGCCTCATCAATGGTTTTGTGTAGGGTATTGAATGTCTCTCTGAATTGCCTGATCTATGTATGTAACTTAACACTTCAGTCGTCGCGCTGTTGTATTTTGTACAATACTGTTGAAAAAACCTCGCTTTTCGTGCCCAACAGTAGCGAAGTGGTTCTGACGGTGGAAAACCGCGCGACGACTGGAAGGTTAAGGCTTGAAACGTAGGTAGTTATAATACAACTAATTAGGTAATTATAATACAACTGTTATAAATCGATACAAAAACAAACAAAAATTGTCTCCCACACAGGTTCTGATGATTTCCGCTTGCTAAATACTACCCAAAATATGGCGCTTCAAGCTCATGATGCTGATGACAAAGATCGCAGCACATTTTGAACGATATAGTTCTATTGGACAAAAAATGCACTGTAATTATACAATATTTGAACAATGATAAACATTTGTCACCTCTCCAATGAAACAAAAAGAATATGAAAATATAGAGAACTGTCAAATGAAATAACCAAATTATTGGTTGTTGCTTACAAAAAATTTTTGAATTTAATTTGATTATCGCAAAACTATCAAAACAGTGTTTTAGTTTGTTTCAACCAAGTAACATTGTGAAAGCAAACTATTTTTTTGTTTGTGCAATATTCGACGTAGAATTTTGGTTGAAATAAACTAGATTTTGTTAGGGGTATGCAAAGACCTGGACTTAAATGATCAAGATAGATATTAATAAGTGATTTCAAAACTACGAGTTTTCACTCAAAAGAATGCCTAAAAACGAAAATGGATGTTATAATTGTTTTCAAGAATTTATCCGGATTGGCATAAAAAATTCCTCAAAGAGCCCCGACCAAATATTCGGACTTCTCGACAAAAATGTTTGAGGACTATTCACCTGAAACTTTCCAGAAAGAGGCAAAAATCCCTACCTAAGCCTAGGCCTTTCAATTTTAGTTGCAAATAGTGACTTTTTAGTTACCAGGTCAAAAGTTACTCGCTAACAGCCCTGCAACTATTCCTCTTGGCCAACACAGAAATTTTCTGATTGACCATCCGGATTGAACAACCTACACAACACACACGGAAGCTTTATATTTTGGACGCGGCAAAAGTTAGAAACGGTTTTTTTTTTTCCGAAGTTGGATTTCTCTCGGAATCTATGCTAGATACCTAACTTCGGAAGTGGAGCATTCGATTCGCATCCGGATTTGCTCTAATGCGCCCTGCTTCCGAAGTAGGGTATCTTGCATGGATACCGAGATAAATCCGGCGAATTGCATTTTCTAACTTACAATAGTTCCATGGTGCAGCTGGGAGGTCAGACCGATAGCCACATCGGCAATCGAAGCGGGACGAAAAATGTGGACGACATCCATAACAACAAACACGAACTAGAGAAATAATTATCGATCTGTCAAAAATAAGTCCCCTCTGGAGCAGACTTATTTTTGACAGATCGAAATCAGAGGCGAAATAATTCCCGAACTGTCAAATATAAGTTCGGACTCGTTTTAACAACGCAAATGAGACAGACCCATTGTTGTTGTTCAAAAAACTAGCCTGATATCTGAATGGCGCTGGTCACATTTTTGTTGGCGATGACGTCCCCGTCTCTTTCAGCGCATGGTTATACTCGGTTTACATGTATTATATTACCTGTAAATGAAAAATATCTTCTCTGCCTGCTAATTTCAATTTTACATGCGAAAATTAAAAACTTTGTTACACTGCCATTGTTGAATAAGCTTCTTCCAAATGTAGCGCTAGAAGAAACGTAAATAAATCGGCCCGCCAGAAACTTTCAAAGCTGGTAAACAAACGGAAACCATAGCTGTGATGTTAAAGTCACCAAAATAGCTTTGGTGAGCGAATTTGACGGATAGCGCCGACAATTTTTGTCGCATAGGATTCATCGAATGTAGCGCGGTTGTTGCACCATGGCCAGATTCATTTCCCGAGCGCGTGCACGGAAAAAATTAACAATTGTGATTTAAAAAAAAACAGTAGCGGAAAATCAACTGATGATCAATGTTCTACTATTATCAAACATTTTAATAAATATAATGCTAAAATGCTTTTAGAAGGGCACAGCAATGCTAAATCGGTCTGATGTATTCTGCGCAGTTCATATGTATTTTCCACACGTTCTCCTATAATTGTTTTTAATCCACTTCGATACCGTCAATCCGCCCCCAAACTGGATGGCGTACACTCAGCTTAAGGTGATTATAAAAAAAGCCAAACAAGGGCACAAGACTGGAGAATCTGACAACAGTTTGCGTTGAAAACCAATCAATCTGCTTGCTTGCTGGTGGTGACTAATGGGATAAATTTTCAACGGTGAGAGCTGTTTGGTTCTCAAGTCTTGTGCTTTTGAAAATTTGAGGTGTGGCTTTGTTCTATAATCACCTTAACGCAATTTATAATTAAGTATTGAGTTGTAAATATTAGTATATATTAGTTGTGTTTCTAGAGGACATCTTGAAAATTCACTGAGATTCTTTCAGAAACCCTTCTGAAATTATTATATGTAGTTATTTCTTTGATCGCTCTGATTTTTCCAATAACCTCTTTGGGACTTCCTATTGGACTATCCCAGAAACCCATCTTGGGTTATTATGGAAATCCTTTCAGGATTCTGCTGTAAAATTCTGGAATTCTGCCGTAAAATTCTGGAATTCTGCCGAAAATGATTTAATGATTACTTTCCAGTGTAATGGAATCTATTTTAAAAATCTGGGTTCGGAGATTCTCACAAAATTTCTCGGGATTTCTTCTGGAAATCCAATCGAAATTATTATTTAAATTCTGATATTTTCCTCGTAATTCTTCAGTATTTCTTCCGTGAAACTCTTTGAAAGTTCTTCAAAATCCCTTTGAGATTCTTTCCGAAAAATGTCTTAGATTATACCTATTATTCTAGAATACTCTCGGAAAGACGCCTGAGACTATAATCAAAAAAATCTATTATTTCACTTCACTTTCTTCCGTGCAAATTCTTGGGATTCTTTCGGAAATTCCTCTGGAATTCTTTTGTAAATCCCAATGGAATTCTTCCAGAAATCCCTGTGGAATACTTCCGAAAATCCTGCTAAGAATCTTCCAGATGACGGGGATTTTTTTAAATCTTTATTTATGGAAATCATCCGAAAATTCCTCTGTAATTGTTTGTAAATCCTCCTTATATTCTTACAGAAATCCTTCTTATATTCTTATAGATTTATTGCTATTGATTTTATTGTTTCTGCCTGAGATAATTTTGTATATCCAGAATTATTCCGAAAATTACTTCGTGATTCTTTACAATTTTTTTCTAAGATTTTTTGAGAAAAAAAAAATCTGTGATTCTTCTGGAAATTCATAAGGAAGTGTTTTCGATTTTTTTCGTGATTAATCATTTATTTTCCTTGAAAATTTTCTTAAATCCTTGGCAGAATTTTCTGAAAATCCCTCTTGACTTCAAATGGAAATCCTCCAAGAAAACTACCGGACAGTCACTGGGACTTTAAAAAAATACCTATGAGATTCCTATTGATTACTGATTTCTTTTTCTGAGCATCTTTTGAAAGTGACTTTTAAATGGTTCTGGAAATTCCATTTGAAATTGTTCCGTAAATCTTTCTGGAGCTCTTCTGGACATCGTAATTATTCTGGAAAATATTCATGAAATCGTCTGGATGTCTGTGACTTTTCATTAAATCTTCAGGGGTTCTTGCGAAATAACTTCTGGGATTCTTTTGGATATCACTGTAAAAAAAACATTCAAAATCCATTCGAAATTCTCCTGAGATTGTTTCAGGAATTTACGAGAATCCTTAAAATAATTCCTTTAGAAATCTCCCTGATAATATTTTAGTGATTTCTCTGTGGTTCTTCTATAAATCGACCTGGGATTCTTCCGGAAATCCTCCTTTAATTCCAAAGCAATTTCCAGAAGAATTTTCAGAAGGATATTTTTAAGAATCCCGTGTATTTAAACAAAATACCAGGACAATTTACGGTTGAATCCCACAAAAACTTCCGGTGGAATTCTTGAATGCTTATCATTCAAGCAGAATTCCAGTCGTATTTCCGGATGAATTTCGGCAGGTTTTACGGAAGAATCCCAGCAGAATTTCTTGAAAAATTCCAGTAAAATTTCTGGAAGAATCTTTGGAATATGTTTTGAAGTCCTCCAGCAGGATAACAGAAAGAAATCTGGGGGTATTGTGGAAGAATTTCCGAAAGAATTCTAGAGAGATAGTCGAAATAATAACAGTTTTCTTGAAAAAATCAGGAAACTCCCAGAGTCTAGAGGTAATTCGGGAAGAATTTCTGCAAGAATCCTTAACAGAAGGATTTGAAGGATCCTCAGAAAGATTTTCGAAAGTATCCCAGAAGGCTTCCCGAAAGAATGCTAGAAAGATATCTGGAAGATTTCCTACAGGATTTTTGGAAGAGTCCCAGACAAATTTCAAGAATATGGACGTAAAGTGGCATTTCTAGAATAATTTCAGAAAGATTTTCGGAAGCATCCTCGAAAGTATTCTAAAGGGATTCCGAAAGCATCTCAGGTGATTTCCGGAAGAATACCAGAGGTATTCTCATAATAATCCCAGAAGTATTTCCGCAAAAAGGCCAGAGTTATTTTCGGAGGAATTCTCGACGAATTTGTAGTAGAGTCGTAGTACATTTTTTGGCAAAATCCTCTTAAAATATCCAGAAGAATTGCATCAGGATTTTTGTTAGAATCTTCCATTGAATTTCCGAAAGAATCTTCGAGAATTTCGATTCGAATTTGATTTCCAGGATTTCAAAAGTAATCCTTAAGGAGATAAACGCAAACTCACATACAGATTTATTCAAATATTCCAATAAGATGTCCAGAAGAATCACAAAGGATATCCGAAAGAATCTCAGATATAGTACCGGAATGCTAACGATGTTTTTAAGATGAGTTCAAAAGCGATATCTGTAAGTATTCTGTGATTTCCAGAAGAACTTAGAGAAAAATCAGAAATAATCTTTAGACACAGACAAACAGACGTAACACTTGGAACAAATCTGGATAAAAATCATAGTCACAAGGATATGTACGCCCAATGCTAAAATCGGTGTGTTTGGCCGATGAGCCAACAGGTGGCGGTAGTGAGCAAACGTCAAACGCGAACAAAAACGACGCGAGCGCTGCGGGTGGTGGATTGATCACCTACAATATATTTGAATCGACCGTTAAAAAGGTGGTCGATGGACAATGATGAGAGTGTGACGTCTGTTTGTCTGTGCTTTAGATTTCCAGAACAATCCCAGAGAGGTTTTGAAGGATTCATAAGTGATTTAAGGAAGAATCCCAGGAGGGAAATTCCATAGAATTCTGGAGTAATTTCTGGACCAATGTCTTTTTATATGCTGTATCAATATTTACAAGTAATTATAATAAACAAGTATTTATGGAACAATAACAATTTTAATTTATCGCCATAATTGAACGACAATTTTAATTAGAATGTGCATCCACCACATCATCCCTCTCAGAAGGATTGTGATTCTAAATATTTTTTTTTGCGGTGATTCAGAATTGTAATCACATACTAGTTTAATTGTATGTGGTGTCATTCAATATTTAAAATAAGATTCGTTAAGCCGAACATGTTGATCCTTCGACATGAACCAACGAGCATTGCTTGAAATAATGAGATTTTTTCGATTACTTTGATTACTGATTTCTTTTTCTGAGGATCTTCTAAAAGTTACTTTCAAATGATTCCGAAAATCCCGTTTGAAATTATTCCATGAATCTTTCTGCAGTTCATCTGGACATCGGAATTATTCTGGAAAATATTCATGAAATATTCTGGATGTCTGTGAATATCCTTTAAATCTTTCAGGGATTCTGGCGAAATAACTTCTGGGATTCTTTTGAATATCACTGTAATTTGGATTTAGAATTCTCATGGGATTATTTCAGATATTAACGATAATCCTTCATACAGAAGTGATGTTTCTATGGATCGCCTTGGAATTCTTCTGGAAATCCTTCTATAATCCCAAAACAATTCTCAGAAAATTTTTCAGAAGGATATTTTTAAGAATCTCAATGGAATTTCTGAAAAATACCAGAACGATTTACGGTTGAATCTCACGAAAACTTAAGGTGGAATTCTTGAATGATATCTGGAAGAATGACAGTCGTATTTTTGGATGAATCTTAGCAGGTTTTACAGCACAATCCCAGCAAAATTTATTGAAAAATTTAGAATAGAAAGATATCCGAAAAAAAACTCCAATAGGATTTTTGTAAGAGTCCCAGCAGTATTTCAAAGATATTGGCGTAAAGATCTCAGTGGAATTTCTTGAAGAATTTCAGAAAGATTTCCGAAAGCATCTCAAGTCATTTTTGGAAGAATACCAGAGGAATTCTCATAAAAATACCAGAAGTAATTCCGGATAAAAATCTAGAGTTATTTTCGGAGGAATTCTCGAAGAATTTCTAGTAGAGTCGTACATTTTTTGATAAAATCCTCTTTAAATATCCAAATGGATTGCATCAGGATTTTTGGTAAAATCTTCCATAGTATTTCCCAAACAATTTTCAAGAATTTCAAAAAAAAAATTTCTTGGATTCCAAAAGTAATCCTTAATGAGATAGACGCAAAATCACATACAGAGTTCTGCAAAAAAAATCCAAAAAGATGTCCAGAATAATCGCAATGGGATATCCGAAAGAATCTCAGAAGTAATACCGGAATGGTAACGTTTTTTTTTGGATGAATCCCAAAGCGATATCTGGAAGAAAATTCAGAAATAATCTCAAGATTTTCAGCAGAACAATCCCAGAGAGGATTTGAAGGATTCATGAATGATTTAAGGAAGAGTCCCGGGATACGCTCCCAAAGAATTCTAGAGTACTTTCTGAAACATTTTTTTTTTCATATGATTTATATATAAAAATACTTTGATTCAAATATATTTCTTGTGTAGCATTAAGTTTAACTACAGACATAGCTCGTAACATCAATAATAAATTAAATTTATAAATCTTTTAAACACATCCAAATTAAATGACAGTTCAAAGAGTAAAATACCATTCTCATGAGTTTTTGAGAATCATATGGTCGGTGTTTAGACAGACCAGACTAGATGAATTTTGGAGCTCTAAGGATACGTAAAGAACTCCATCAATTTTAAATCTTCCATGTTATTTTGATACAAATTTATCATCAAATAGATAAGTTCCATTATTACAGTAAATACAAAGACAAATTTAAGACCCCCATGTCCCTTGCAATTGTTCAAAATTTTAAGGCTCATAAGGTAATCTAGAATGCCGTTCAAAGTGTACTGCGATCTGTCAAACTTGGGTACCTTTTGCACTACCGAGGGACCGAATGCAGTACTAGAAGTGGTACCCAATTTGAGCCCGAGTGTGACGGACCTGGTAAATATCTATAATATTTTGATGTTTCACATGTTTGGGGTACATTTTTCTTACTCGATTGAAAAAAACACTTGGTTCAGTCTGTCTGAACACCGACCATATCTATGTTTGCTATTTGATATTTAAATACTTGAATTGTGCTGTATCAATATTTACAGGTAATTATAATAAATAAGTATGTATAGAACAATAACAATTTTAATTTATCCCCATAATTGAACGACAATATTAATTAGAATGAGCCTCCCCCACATCATCCCTCTCAGGAGAATTTTGATTCCCAATATTTTTTTTTGCGGTGGTTCAGAATTGAAAATATCAAAAGTCTATTGTAATCACATCCTTTTTGTTCAATTGCATGTGGTGGTATTCGATATTTAAAATAAGATTCGTTAAGCCGAACATGTTGATCCTTCCACAAGAACCAACAACAAGCATTGCTTATGTTAAGAGATTTTATCGTAATGCACAACCAGCCTAAACGTTCTTCCCCTTTTGTATATGTACTAATTATAATTTCAAATTATTTTAATTAAATTAGTTGTGTTGTCTACTATTGTACACGGCAATATGTTTCAAAATAAGTGGAGCTGCTTTTAAAACAAACTTTAACATCGATCAACCAAACCATAGAATATCCAATAGCGAAAAAATAATAATAACCGATCATTGCAAATCGAGCCGAACTGGCGCTCTTTCCGTGCGCACGCGCTCTTTCCGTGCGCACGCGCTCTGTCCGTGCGCACGCGCTTTCTGCAGAGCTGTCAAACAGACTTTTGTGCCTTCCTTCTTTCGCTCTCCTTCAACTCAACAACTCAGCACGATCCACCTCGCGGTGGATTGGTGAGCTGTCTGGTTGTTGCAGATGAACACTTATCGTGTAGCGTGACATCATCATTGACAGTAAGCGTGCAACTCACCAGACATACGATAGGTGTAATTAACAACTGGACTCATATGATTCGAAACGTCTCATAAAATGGCTTATTCAGGTTCGACTGAACTACAATTTGCTTGACGTTGCACAGTGGGACGGATTGAGGTTTTAGGAGGAAAGATGGAACTCACGCCTTCAATTGTGATTTTACGTAAAAATGATGTTCTACAAAATTGTTCCTATTATAAAAAGAATTTTTTTGGTCGGAACGAAAATTAGGGTGGCCCTTTGTAAAAAAAGTAACCATGAAAACTTTTTTATTTCAAGGAATATTGATATAGTTTGTTCTACAAAGTTGAAGATCGAAAAATTTTAAACTGATTTGACAGAAAAAGTTTTTTCCTAGCTCAAAAATTGATCGTTTTAGAGCATTTTTCGCTATTGATGTAGGGTGGCCCTTCGAAAATAGGTTTTAGTGTTTTATTTTTTTTTTTTTTTTTCAAATATCTCAGCCAAGTTGTTTCTCCTTCATCTTTAGAGCCGATTGAAATGCATATTACAATTTTGTACAATTTTGACGGTGAATAGTTATAAACATTTTTTATGAAAAACAACGTTTTTTACATGTAGATGTAGCTGGGACAAATAAAAAGATTTTTTTTTTCGCGAGGCAATAATTATCGGCTTTAAATATGTGCATTATTTGATCATGTATATATGTTTTGATTAATTAAGGCTATAGTTTAGAGATAGCCTTGCCAGAAAATTGAACCTTGTAGTATATTTGGGAGATGCTTTTTAAAATCTGTTATTAACGGTTAATAGCATATGAATCAGTCATATTATTAACAAACAGATCCGGAGAAGATTAAAACGATTTTTGTTTGCAATTTAGGCTGACAAATACTATCGTCATGCAAACACAATTCTCTTTGTTTCCCCAACTATAGAAACAAAAAAAAATGTTTTTTTTTTTGTTATGAAAATGTCGGCAACTTTTCATTAGTTGAAAATTGTATCAAAAAATGTGTTTTGGCATTGCGTCCCCAATGGAACAGATCAATACTTCTCAAGTTATTGTTGTCAATAGCACTTTAACAATAATTAACTAAAAGCTTTCTTGCCATATTTGTAATTTTGCATTCGTATATCGTATGTATTAGTATAAATGATACTTTATGTCCAAGGAAGTAAATGAAATTTTCATTACGAAAAGACTCTTGTATCTATTTGTATCCATTAGCTATATCTATAATTATGTGGAAAGTGATGGGAAGACAGTTTTGCTGAGAAACTTGAAAATTTCAATTTAATAATAAAAATAAAACACACAAAAATCCATTTATGATGGGCCACCCTACATCAATAGCGAAAAATGCTCTAAAGCGGTCAATTTTCGAGCTAGGAAAAAACTTTTTTTGTCAAATCAGTTTAAAATTTTCCGATCTTCAACTTTGTAGAACAAACTATATCAATGTTCCTTAAAATTGAAAAGCTTTGCTGATTATCTTTTTTTACAAAGGTCCACCCTAATTCTCGTTCCGATCAAAAAAAATCTTTTAATAATAGGAACAACTTTGTAGAACATCATTTTTACGTAAAATCACAATTGAAAGCGTGAGTTCCATCTTTCCTCCTAAAACCTCAAACCGTCCCACTGTGCGTTGGTTTGTTTATGTGTTGATCACCGACCCAGTTGCTAAAAACGAAAACGACATTATAGAATTCTGCACGTGTCTGTCTGCACTGTTTTAATTTTGTTTGGGATTTTGACGTTAAGGCCGCACGGGACGTCATCATTCCAGAAGCAAATCCCAAGAACCACTCCATATATAGATGCAAAAATGTATCACTATGATTCTATATATATGTAGTGCACAACCCGATAAATTTTCAGCTTCATCGGTTCACTAAAACTCGAGATTTGCCTCCACAAAGTTTTGATGATTATTGTTAGAGTGAGACGAAAGATAGGGAAAATAACACGGTCTCCCGTGTCCCCTTAACGTTCAACGCTCCGTCATCGTAATCATTGTCATCATCGGAACTTCAAAAGCAGTTTTTCTGTTCAAAACTAAACATTATTCGATGAAAATGTGTTCACTGTATAGAATACAGTGAACACATTATCATTCAAATATTCTTAATTTTGAACGAAAAAAAACTGTTTTTGAAAATTTTGAAATCAATGACAGATCCTGCCCCTTAAGGCACTGTACCCCGACAGACCGTTATTATGTGAAAAAAATTGTCCATCAAATCTGAGTACAGGGATCGATTCCTTAGGTCATTCTGCCCATCTGGGCCAATTTAAAAAAAAAATCCCTAGGTGGAATCTCGAGAAATCCTGATTGGAACTTTTTGGCTTAAAATTTCAATATAATTTGTATAAAAATTACAAAATAGCACCGGAAAAACCTAAAAAACGCTCTAAAAGACGGCCAAACTGTGCTCAACTAGTATACAATTGTTATTAAGGTTATAATTATAAATATTTGCAACTGACTTAACCAGGGATGGGAAATGTACTGTCGCAAACATTTACCACCTCGACATTCACATTTTTCTACACGACCGTCAAAATCCAAAGCAAACCAATGTCACGGCTCTTCAAAACTGTAATCTTCTTCTTCCCAACGTTTTTTGTTTTCAAACCCGAATGCGAAATCACTCGAGCACAGTGGTGACACGATTTTTCCGGTTTTCGGGGTTTTGCATTTTTACTCGATAAAGGCAGCATAAAATTGAACTTGTTTATATGTATCGCAACGGAATGATTGTGCTCTTGCTACTACAGTTGACTCTCCACATCTTGATATTGAAGGGACCATCGAGATAGGGAGAGATCGAGACAAAGAACACATTTTCAATGAATACTAGATTGAAAACCACTCCGTTACCAGGAAAATAATAAACAAACAAACGTCTTTTCGGTTCCCGTACTGTTTTGAATCAATGAAATCGAGTCTAGTAACCTTCACTGAGCCAGAAATTGCGTACGAATTTCATAAGAGAACGCTTGTGAATTAATTTCTTGACTGGTTTTCTCTCTTTCATAAGATTCTTATGAAACACAAAACGTCCGATATTCACAAGAAATTCTTGTCGTTATCATTAGAGACCTTATGAATATCTTTATTTTCCTAAATTCAAAGAGCGATTCTCTAAATACATAATGGTCCTAAAGAATTCCATAATTGATATCTATGATCCTTCATAAGAGTATCTTATGATATTATACCTATTTGTATTATGAATGCAATGATCGATGGAAGTTCACAAGTTTTTCTTATGAGTCTCATTAGATGGTTCTTATGTCTTTATTCCAAAAGAATTTCGTATGAAATTCTTAAGTGGTTTTTGATAGCAAGTCGACTCTTTTTCACAAGTGTTACTTCACGCTATGTCTGAACCAGACGATTATAAAAATTGAATGTACATCGGATTTTTTCTCCCTAGAGATCGGTATTTGATCCATATTTTCATAATCGGAAGGTTTTAAAATATTCTATCGGTGAAATTTTGATTTTTTACACTTTTCAGCTATTTTTCATACTAAAACCCATGAAACCCTCTTTTTGGCGCATTTCAGCCCATACAAAATGTATGGAAAAAATTTCACCGATAGAATATTTTGAAACCTTCCGATTATGAAAATATGGATCAAATACTGATCTCTAGCGAGAAAAAATCCGATGTACATTCGATTTTTATAATCGTCTGGTTCAGACATAGCGTGTACTTATCATTGTCATAAGCGCGCTTATGAATCTCAATCGTGAATATTTTGTTATTAGCATCTCTCCACGTAATTCATAAGATTTTCGTATGAAATTGTTAAGAAAATCGTACTCCATTAGATTGTCTTATGAATGTCAATGATCAATGCGTTTGATATCCAAAAAGAGTTTCTTATGGAATTATATCTGTCTATGTAATGAGTGTTATTTCATAAGTCTGTTGTGGAATGTTATAAGATTCTCGAATGAAGAACAAAATACTTCTTATGTCGTTATTCCATAAGAAATTCTTATGTACCTCATACGTTCCGTTTCCTCAGTGTTTGATAATGGGCATATCGACATAAGGAGAGAAAATCGAGAACAAAAATCAACTAGGAACACATCGAGACAGGGAGATATCGAGAAATAGAGGATATCGAGATACGGAGAGTGAAAATGTATGCAGAATGAAGGGACCGATGAAATCATCGACATAGGGAGAGATATCGAGATATAGAACATCGAGATGTGGAGATTCGACTGTAGTGCTAATAAATTTCAATTAGTTGAAAACACAAGCGAAATATTAGCGATTGACTGATTTAACATTTTTTTCGATCATTCACCTCGGGATGGCTGCCCGAAAACGGTCAGAGTGGAAAGACAAAAACATTCAAGCAGTGTGTGAACCGTCGGCAGCGCTACGCCTGATGGTATTGATGCCGCTTCTGCTTTGTGTTTTGGTTGACAGACAGAATCGATGAACTGTTATAAATAGTGGTCACAGTTTCAAGCCTGGACTGGCTTAAACCAGTAAGCTTAGTTCAATGGAATAAAACCTAAAAAAATTTCAATTTACTGTTTATTCTTTGTCCAAAAAAAGTAAAACTTTCAATGCTCAATATTATGTATTAACAGCTTGTTTTTCGACTTTCACACTAAGTGACCAGCCCACTGAAGTCAGCCATATTTATTTTTCTTAATAATATTAGCTTCTTGTACATCTTGTACTACTCTCGACGTGTACGTCAAGTTTTGCACAGAGTATTGTCCTTGAACATTTCGTTAATTTTTTTTTTGTCGGAAGCGATAGGGGTAGTACTGGCACTCTTAATCTGTGAAGTGTTCTTCCAGGTACTTCCAAATCAGCGGAAGTACTTTTCCAGATGCTTCCGGAAAATAACTAGAGCTTGTTAGAGCTAAGTACAAATACGTTTATTCTATTTGACATTTACACTTCGAATGAAAAATTTTCTTCCCTGGTCGCAGACAGTGGTTACTGCGATCAATGTAGATTGCTTGGATTGAACATCTCCCCCCTTAAGTCATCCAGTAGGGTTCGAACCTAGCAGGCAAACGGATCTGTCGTCGTTCCCTTGCCAGAGGCGTACTTGGTACTGGTGCTGGATCCAACTGCGGCGGATTGCCTTCATCTTCTTCATCGCTGCCTTCGGTGTAGTACTGCGACTCGTCGGTTTCCTCCGCTTGAAGACTCAGGTCATTCTCGTTTTGAGGGATGGAAGGATCAGGATTCGTTGCTGTTGCTTGAACGGCTGCAGATGGTACGTCTAGGCCAAAACCGTCGAAGAATACCGACAGTGGGCTTGGACCTTGGTTTGCGTCACGATCTGGAACAGACTCGGCCGCACGTTGCTTCAACTGGTTGGTGTGCGAACGTATTAGCCGCTGACGATCCTCCAGGAACACGTTGTAGTTCACTCTCCCGATAGGCTCGATAACCGTGGCGGCATGCCACTGCCAAGAGTTACCTTGATGGACTTGAGCATACACGGAATCACCGGGAGCGAACTGCCTTGAAACTGCTCCGTGCTTTTTGTTGAATCGTTGGTTTTGACTCTCTGCCTTCGACTGAGCTGCTGCAGTGGAATGACTTGGTGGAAGTATCATGGACGAAATTGTGCGGATCGGCCGTCCAAACATCACCTCCGCTGGAGACTTTCCACCGAGGTCAGCCGTTGGTGTTGTGCGATACACTTGCAGAAACGTTTGCAATGCTTCCTCCAGTGTTTCTCCTCCCGACCGAATTTTTCGTAGGGTGCGCTTCAGGGTGTCCACGAACCGTTCTGCTAACCCGTTTGACTGTGGGTGGTATGGTGCAGTGCGGATGTGGTGAATACCTTGCTGATCGCAGAACGACTGGAACTCGTGACTGGTAAACTGTGTTCCATTATCCGAGACGATAGTTTCTGGTATACCGAAAGTAGCGAAGCTGTTTGTGAGCAGCTTCATCGTTGTTTTGGTCGTTGTGGTTTTCGTTGCGTACACTTCAGGCCATTTGGTATACGGGTCGACTACCACCAGGTAAAACACGCCATCCACAGGTCCAGCGTAGTCGATGTGGATGCGTGACCACGGCTTGTCCGGCATGGGCCATGATTCGAGCGTTGTCTTGACCGGTGTTTTTCCAGCAGTACAGCAGGGGACGCAGTGCCGGACGAAATCCTCGATGTCGTTATCGATTCCCGGCCAGTAGACGAAACTTCGTGCAATAGATTTCATGCGAACTATGCCTGGATGTCCGCGATGGAATTGCTTCAGGATTTGCCGTCGGAATTTGCTCGGAACGACAACTCTGTCGTGGAACAAAATACACCCGTCGACATGGGTGAGGGAGTCCTGCCTGGTGAAGTAAGGATGAACGTCTGGGTTTGTGATTGACCGTGCTTCGTTTGGCCAACCCTCACGGATGAACTTGAGCACCGCTTGTAGTGCTTTATCTGCCTTCGTGGCAGATTGGATCGCTGCGAAAGAAATTGGTACTTGCTTGATAGTGTCACGAATAATGCTCACCATGTCTTCTTCTAGGGAAATCGCTGCGACGACGTAATCTTCCTCTGGCTGCTTAGAACGGTCGATCAATCTGGACAGCATGTCGGCGCAACCAAAGTCGTTTGTGGACACGTGCTGGATTTCAAAATCATAGTTGAGCAGCATCAACGCCCACCGTTGAAGACGATTTGCGGTATGCAATGGAATTCCCTTCTTTGAACCAAAGATTGATAGGAGCGGCTTGTGGTCCGTCTGGAGTGTGAACCGGCGTCCCAGGAGGTACTTGTGAAATTTCGTTACCCCGTAGATGAGCGCAAGTGCTTCCTTTTCCGGCTGTCCGTAGGCCTGCTCCGCCGGAGTGAGGGATCTTGACGCGTGCTGGATAGCCTTGAGAGACCCGTTGGGAAATTTGTGGAAGATGACTGCACCGATACCCGTACTGGATGCGTCCGCCGCAACGATGATTGGTAGCTTCGGGTCGTAATGAGTCAGCAACAAATCGGACTGCAGGACTTGCTTGAACTGCTCGAATGACCGCTGGCAATCGGAGTTCCACTGCCACTTCGAATCCTTCTTGAGAAGCTTGTCGAGGGGATGTCGAAGCTCGTGGATGTTGCGAACGAATCGGCCGTAAAAGTTAACGGCTCCCAGGAATGATCGCAATTCAGACACGTTGGTTGGTGCCGGAATGGAGGCGATGGCTTGGAGCTTCGCCGGATCGGGACGGATACCATTTTGATCGACGATGTGCCCTAAGTAGCCGATTTCGGTTTGGAAAAAGTGGCACTTTTCCAGCTTGACGTGGAACCCATATTCCTCTAGACGCTGAAGTAGCTTGTCCAGAGACGCCTTGTGTGCTTCCCAGGTTGCTCCGAAAACGATTGCGTCGTCAAGGAACGATCGAACACCAGGAATGTCAGCAATCATCGTGTCGACGAGCCTTTGGAATGCTCCTGGCGCCGACTTCACCCCTGGGGCGAGGCGATTGAACTGGAAAAGACCCCGGTGCGTGGCGATGGTGAGAAGTTTCTTCGATTCTTCATCTACTTCCACCTGCAGGTACGCATCGGAGAGATCGATGATGCTGAACACGGCACTCCCGTTGAGCTGTGCGAAGATCTCCTCCGGTGTAGGCAGAGGATAGTGGTTGGCCTCCAGCGCTTCGTTGAGTCCAGTAGAATAATCCGCACAGATGCGAACCTTACCATTCGGCTTGCGAACTGCAACGATCGGAGCGGCCCACTCCGAGAAATCGATCGGCGTGATGATTCCCAGCGATTGGAGACGTGTCAGCTCGGCGTCCACCAGCGAAATGGTGTTGAACGGAACCGGGCGCTTCGGACAGAAAACGGGTTTGGCGTTAGGTTTGAGAAAAAGCTTTACCTTAGTTTTGGTGCAGTGTCCCAGCGAGTTGTCAAAAACCGCTGGATGGTTGGCTTGAAGCTGTGCTGTTACTTCGTCGAAGCATGGTCTCGGAGACGCTGCGGACCGAGTTTTTCGAACTTGATTGATGTTCGATCATCGTGGTGTCCGACTTGAGGTTGACGATTCGCTGGAATTCGTCGATCAGCGTTTGGAGTGTTACCGGCGCTTGTGCCGTCTCACCTTCGATGCGGGAAAGAAGCCTTGCTCGAATGTCTGCGTAGCGTGGAGCCTTGAGACCGCAGACGAACATCAAGCACTTGAACTGGTCGATCTTCAAGTCTTGAAACTCGAACTCTTCACACGCCCTGTTGATTTTGCCACCGTAGCTGATGATGTCTTCCGACTCGGATTTCACCAGCTGCAAGCACTGGTAGCGCTTGTGGAAAACGGAGGTCTGCCTGCCGAAGATTTTCTTGAGCGTCTTGATGGTATCGGCAAACGTGACGTCCTTCGGTAGCGTCGGAAGGATATAGTTGACGTAGCGACAATGCGAGGACGTGTCCAACTTCCGGAGTAGGAGCCGAACTTTGGCTGCGTCGTCCAGGCTTCGTGCGTCGCTCTCGAACAGATCCGAGTAACGGGCAAACCATTTGTCGAAAGTGGTGCCGTTCTCCGGATCGAAACAGAACTCACTGATATTGGTCGACAGGGACTCCAATACTTGCTCTGGGTTGGTTGCTTGAGGAACGGCCAACCGTTGGAGTAGCTGGGTCATCTGCACAATCGCCGCTTGGAGTTCTTCGTTCGTCGCCATCCTTCCTCGGGTTCAATTCTGGAGCTCTTGACAATCCAGAATAATCCTCGTCGCCAGCTGAAGTGTTCTTCCAGGTACTTCCAAATCAGCGGAAGTACTTTTCCAGATGCTTCCGGAAAATAACTAGAGCTTGTTAGAGCTAAGTACAAATACGTTTATTCTATTTGACATTTACACTTCGAATGAAAAATTTTCTTCCCTGGTCGCAGACAGTGGTTACTGCGATCAATGTAGATTGCTTGGATTGAACAATCTGCCCTAAGCTCCTTCCCAGCATTTGCTTTTATAAGCCTCTTGTTACAGCAGTAACGACAGCGAACTATATCCGGGATTTTCAACTCGTTTATTCAACGGGAACGGTTAAAATTTTCCTACAATAGCAGTTATAAATTTCATTAGTTTAATTCAGTCTGGGTGATTTTTTGGTTAACCTACGTTTCGTGAGTTCAGCTATATTTACGTAATCGAATATTGTTACCCGGATTCTAAGGAGCGCTTGATGATATTTGCGGTATCTAATCTGTTTAAATTAATCCATGTTGAGTTTGACCATAATTCAAAGCAGCAAATTATTTACCTTAATTTTAGCAAATCATTTAGTTTACCGCACTGTCATTCTGTCAATCTAACCTTAAATCAGCAACGAACCTAGTAGATAATATTGCAATTTTTAGATGGAATTCAAATTTAGACTTATTTTATACCTACTAGTTTCAATTTAGATAATAATCAATTCACAATAGCTTTAGTATTTTAATTAGAAAATATCAAATTATTTTAGTATAAGAATTCACGTTGTAGCTCGTAATGCATGGTATGACTCTTTGTCCCTTTATCACTTTTCTCCTGACAGTACATTGACAGCCATGTCATCAGACAGTACATTGACAGTCAATGTCATCGAAACATTTCAATTAGGTTGCTGAGTAGGTGCAGCGTCGCACGAGGGGCGTACGCAACAGTCCCCCCCAGTGATTGGACCCTGGTCCGACTCACTCCTTTTTGCGCCTACGTCTAGCACAGCAAGGTTTACTGCAGATCTTTGAAAAATCCCTCCAGATGTTTGTACAGTAGCTTGACGAACTTGTCCATCCTTCGAAAGAGTCGTAGCTAACACTCTCCCTTTTGGCCAGCAGTTCCTTGGTTGCTTAGGGTCAACGATAACAACTATATCTCCGATCGTTATAGGTTTTACCGGAGCAAACCATTTTGTCCGACGAGTGATGTTTGGGAGGTATTCGTTGATCCAACGTTTCCAAAAGAAGTTAGCGAGAATCTGCGAGGTTTTGTGGGACTGCTTAAGCGCTGTTGCACAATCATCGAAGGGCACCAAGGGTTTCAAACCATTCGACGATCCCACTAAAAAATGATTAGGAGTTAGCGCCGGTGATGATTCGTCGTCTATGGGCACATGTGTCAAAGGTCTGCTGTTCACTATATTCTCAACCTCGATAAGTGTGTTCTTTAGTACTTCATCTCTTGGTACTCGATGTGGCTGGATATCATAAAGGACCTTCTTCACTGATTGTATCAACCTCTCCCAGGATCCGCCCATATGTGGTGTGGCTGGAGGGTTGAATGTCCACGATGTTGACGAGGTAGTAAACTTCTTTATCATTGCGTCTTGATCGACCAATTCTAGCGCTTTTTTAAGCTCCTTCTCGGCGCCTATGAAATTGGTACCACGGTCACTAATAATTTGGATAGGGACTCCTCGACGTGCAAAGCAGTTGCGCAATGCCATAATGCACGAATCCGTGTTAAGTGAATGAGCTACTTCTATGTGAATAGCTCTAACGGTAAGGCATGTTACTAGAACGCCCCAACGTTTTTCAACTCTGCGACCAACTGCTACATGGAAAGGGCCAAAATAGTCCACTCCTATATACGAAAATGGGCGAACAAATGCTGCTAAGCGTGCTACAGGAAGATCGCCCATCGCAGGTGGATTTGGTTGTGCCCGACGTACTTTACACTGTTGGCAGTTAGAGCGGATACTTCTGCATTCCATACGAATCTTGGGGATATAAAACTTTTTGCGAACTTCGTTGACAAACGTTTCATGGCAGTGATGATGGTACTCCTCATGAATGCTTTGGAGAATCAGTCTTGTGAGTGCATGTCCACGTGGTAACACGATCGGGTATTTGGTATTTTTGCCGACGTAATCACATGCATCGATCCGACCAATGGATGCGGAGGACACCATCATTGTCGATTGTTGGGGTTAGCTTATACAGTCGGTTCCCTTTCGGCAGAATCTGCTTACCTTTCTCGTGGGTGCTCAAAAGGGCCATTTCATCTGCGTAGACGTCATATTGGGCACGTTTATAGTGGTATACTTCTGCCTGTAGAAGTTCTGTACATGTTAGAGTACCAACAACGATCGGCTCTCCTGCAATTTTCTTTCTTATGTTCATTGGAAACCTTGCAACTAGAGCAGTAATGCGTCGCAAACGAAGCCAATCAGAAAACGTGTTAGGTTGTAAACAGTCGCGAACTGGGATCACTGTATGATGAAGCATACTTGGCCGCATTTCTAGTGTGGTCATCTTCTTAGAAGGTGATTCTACCGGCCAGGTGTTCTTTGGTCCCCAGAGGAAGGGGGGCCCTCTTCTCCATCGGCTGTCAGAACCAAGTTTAAGTTGTCGTTGATTTTTTGTACCTTCGTCTGCAACATTTTCTTTGGTTGGTACATACTTCCATTCAGCTATATCACTGGACTCCAGAATATCGCTTATCCGAAATGCAACGAATTGCGAGTATGCCCGGTGGTCCGAACGAAGCCAACACAGTACATCTGCAGCGTCTGTCCAGAAGTAGCGTTGCGTTATGCTAATCGAGTGCCCTTCTTGGATGCTCTTGGCTAACCGGGTGCCGACAACCGCCGCTTGAAGTTCCAGGCGCGGTATTGAAACAAATTTGAGTGGTGCCACCCTCGTTTTGGCACCCACTAGAACGCAATCGACTTGTCCAGCCTTCTCAAATCGTAGATAAGCAACAGCGCAGTAACCGAGTTCGCTTGCGTCCACAAATGTATGCAGCTCGATGTTTAGTTGGTCATATGAGAGCCTGATATTATAACACCGAGGAATTCGAACGGATCCAGCTTGTGGCAAATAGCTCAACCATGATTTCCACTTTTGCATATGAAGAAACTCAATTGGCTCGTCCCAGGACACGCCTGATCGCCAAATTTCCTGTAGCAATAGTTTCAGGGGCATGAGGAAATTAGCAATAAGGCCTAGTGGATCGTAGATGGACATGAGCATACTAAGTATATCTCGCTTGGTCGGATACTTAGCACCGGATAACAGGTCCACATGGCGCTCTTTCGATAGTTTGAACTGGAATTCGTCTGTGTCGGTGTTCAGGGTGTCGACTACCTGGAAAAACCTGGAAAGTCAGGGAATGTCAGGGAATTCAATTTTTGACCTGGAATGTCAGGGAAAGTCAGGGAATTTCACTTAAGGTCAGGGAAAAATTATCTATCGATACTATACTACAACATTAAACCAGTTGCTTATCTGCAAAGTTATCGATTAGGCCAACTCAGCAATACAATAGTTAATAATCATGATGTTTACATTGAATATAATAGATTTTCTGGACGAAATGGGTTATAAATCTTTTAAAATAGCAGTTAACCATTGAAAAAACGCTGCTGTTCGTAGTATAGTGAACTATATTTGGCTATATATATAAACCCTTCGAATTTCAAAATTTAAAAATGTGATGAATTAGGGTCCAAGCGTTACTTCAGGATTTTTATCAGGAGCTTACTTATAGTGATGTCCAGGTTAATTAAAATAAACTCAAAAAATTCTCCAGAAATTCTGGAGATTCTTATGAAATTTTTCTAATAATTTCCTCAAGTATATACTCTGCAATTCCTTCAGAACTTGTTGACCACAGCATTTATAGGACGTTGCGACCTTCTTGTGGATTCGGTCATCATTAGTTTTCTTCCTGATTTACACTTCCTATAGATTATACTAAAAGATTATTATTTTAATAATTCGTCTAAAGGAAATTTCAAGGAATTTGATTTTAAGAAATTTCTTCTGTGATACATTGAAATTTTGTGAGATTTCTTGAAGATACTCTTTGAAGAATGGATTGTAGAATTCTTGGATCAATTCCTCAGAGAATTGCTAGAGGCACGACACATTAAAGAAACGCATCTGACAACTTATAGTTAGAGCAATAATGAGTCTCTGAATAAATTTATAAAGAATATTCAGTTATCGCAAGCCTAAAATATTAATTAAAACAAATAAGTTGTAACGTAGCATCTCAAAGAATCATTTGGAAAAAAAAAATCGAAATAAAAAATGCATTTTAGTAAAAAAAAAGTCAGAGATTTAGAAAAAAGCTTTTAAGATATTCGTAATAGAATTATTCAACAATTTTTAGAGACAAATCTAGAGATAATATTAGTGAAATGATTGGAGATATATTTGCATTAAATTATGGAGGAATGATGTAAGATTTCCTGGAATAGTTAATAAATAGTATTTTCTGGCATTAAAGTAATATGTATAAAGAAACACTTTGAGGAGCTTATGGTGGAAATCTTAGAAGAGTTCCTTGCGGAAAATCGGAAAAATACGTTTCAGAATTTCAAGAGGGAAGTTACTGTTGAATCCTTGAAGCAATTCTCCGAGGAACTTTGACAATGCCTGCAATTTTACCACTAAAAAGAATGGTGGATCTTAATGGTTTGCATCTTATATAAAATTTGGTATATACAGGTAGCGGAAGGTGTAAAATTTTTCATTTATATTTGAAATTGAAAAAATCATTTTTATAGCAGTTCAGTATCTAACTTTTGCGCTTGAAGATTTCAACGGAGTATGATTAGTTGATGACTTAAGATTTACTATTTTCCATAGGAATATTTTATCATAAAACATTAAAAGAAAACGCACAACTGCTCAGTTTAATCACTAGCTTAAAAAAATCCTCCAGAAAATTATGTAACAGGCGTTTATTTTAGTAAAGTAAAAGATTTAGCCCAGTTCATTCATACGATTTATAAATTTTAATAAGCATCATGAAAAAATAGTCAGACATGTATCTTCTTGTACATATCGCAAATAATGGCGAAATAAAGACCTGTTCTTTACAGTTGCTCAGAATTTTATGGTTCTTGTACTACTAGATGTGGTACCTGATTATTCTGAGCCCAACTACTATATCTTTATTTAGTCTTTGGCAAATCAACCAATTCAGTGGTCTGGAGTTTTTCTGGAAAACGACTGGGAGGTCAGGGAAAGTCAGGGAATTTCATTTTCAAAATTGAGTCGACACCCTGGTGTTCCACCACATACCTAACACCTTCTCCAGGGCGACCTCTTTGATAAGGTCCAAGTTCTTATCGGAAACGTTTTCGCCGTTGAGTGCTTCTGTAACCGTTGAAGAATTTGAAATCCATCCTCTCATTTTGAATCCACCCTGTTGATGGATGAAGCGTACGTCCTTTGCTAGCTGGATGGCTTCTGGTTCCGTGTCGACGCTAGCCAACATGTCATCCACGTAATGACACTTCCGAATTGCTCCGGCTGTTGCTGGTAGTTGACCAGCGAAACGTTCAGCATTTTCGTTGATGACGAAGTGCGCGCTGCTTGGCGAGCAAGTGGCTCCAAACGTCATGACATTCATAACGTATTCGTCTGGCTCAGGGGCATCCGGTTTGTCTTGAAATAGAAATCGTTGGCTCTGTTGATCCACCTCGTCTATTCTGACTTGGTGGAACATTTCCTCAATGTCACCACATATTGCCACCCGGCGTTCTCGAAATTTGTATAGAACAAACGGTAGGGGTTCCAGTTGATCTGGGCCTTTAAGGAGAACGGAGTTGAGAGATGTGCCGCCTATAGCCGCGGCGGCGTCCCACACAATACGTACTTTGCCTGGCTTGTTGTGGTTGATGACGGGAAAAATTGGCAGGTACCAAATACGATTGCCTGGTTGGTGTATCTCCTGATATGACAGCTTGCGAATATATCCTTTTCGAACGTAGTCGGCCACTTTTTTCCTCAGTGTCTCACCTAGAGCCGGTTCTCTTTTGATCCTTTTCAAGAGACAACTGTGACGCCTTAAAGCCATCGCTTTATTGTTTGGTAGACGTACATCATCATACTTCCACAGGAGGCTTGTCGTGTATCGACCGTTTTCGAGCCGCGTTTTGGAACGTAGAATCTTCAGGGCTCGTTCATCTTCCACCGATAGTAGTTGTTTGTTTGCCGTGATGCCCAAACTATCAAGGGAAAAATAGTTCTTAACTACAGTGTGCAAGTCCTCGTCTGCTATGGTAGAGTGTGAACAGATGTGGAAGCTGCAGGGAATAGTAGACGGCTTGGGATGATCATCTTGACAAGTTCCGAAAATCGTCCACCCCAGTCTTGTTTTCGTGGCGATGGGTCCATTTTCATTGCCTTCTCGACTATCCAGCGCATGACCGAGTCTGATGTTGTTCATACCGATAAGCAAGCGTGGGCGTATGTTGTTATATGACTCTACGGGCAGACCTTTTAAATAACCATATTTTCTGCACAACTTTGATACGGAGAGTGTCTGCGGTGGTAGCTTGAGGTCTTTTACGGTGAACACCTCTGAGAGCAGAAATTTGTTTTCCCCATTTCCAGTTCCAGATACATGGAGCGAGACTCTTTCTGCAGAATCTTCGAAACGGCAATGATCGGCGGTCCATCGGATGCACAGAGGATGTTTTTCTCCGCGAAGATTCAGATCCGCGGCCAACTCTTCTTCTAGTAACGTGATATGCGATCCACAATCAATAAATGCATAGGTGTGCACAGTGTTTCCATTGTGATGGAGCACTACAGGGACATACTGGAACAGTATCGACTTTTCGTTCCACCTGTGTGTGTTACAATTATGCTGGTTGAAATTAGCATTCTCGTTTTGCTCGGATTGAACCGAATATCGGACACTTGTACGAGAATCACTACGATCATTGTGTAGCAGACGGTGATGTTTAAACGTGCAACCATTCTTGCCACAGATATCATTTGACCTACACGGTCCTCGGTGGACACCAAGGCAAGTGCGGCATAGCTTGTGGTCACGCAATGTTGCCCAACGATCGGAATGGTTTAAGTTCAAAAACTGTGGGCAGAACTCTACGGCGTTACAAGATCTTTGGCAAACTACGCAACCAGTACTCATCCGTTGTGTCCAGGTGGATTCTTGCTGATGTTCGGCGTGAAGACTTAGGAACCCATCTTCTCTATTACCGCTTCTACGGGGCTTTCCTTCGTAAACATGTGGTGGCGTAGATGACATTGTTACGGTACTCGCTGCTTCCGCCACAGTGTACAGCCAATCGCTGAATTCGGACAAGGAAACCCTCTGTAGACGTACACGGTGTGTTGCCCAATTTAGTTTTACCATCGTGGGTAGTTTTTCAACGAGACCTTGAAGAAGACTAATGTTATAGAGATGTTCCTCCAAGTTACAGGCTCTCACGGTGGCCACCATATTCCGCACGGCCAGAGCAAAATCTACAAGCGTATTGAGCCTGTCTGCCTTGGGTGCGGGGATTTTGTTGATTTTTTCAATAAGGCAGTGCACTATAATCTCCGGGCGTCCGAAGAGCATTTTCAAAGTAGAAAGTGCGTGTTCCAAATTTGCCGGGTGTAGTAACTGACATTTGACTGCTTCCAGCGCTTTTCCGCGTAGACACCGCTGTAGTCGGACCATATTTTCCTCTGGCGTGTATCCGCATAGCCTTGTAGTGTTTTCGTATGTGGCAATGAATAGTGGCCACTCTTCTGGTTCTCCGCTGTAGACGGGTAGCTCCTTCGCGACCGCGTGACGAGCTGCGATTTGGCTGGAATTTAGCAATGCTGTCTCGTTTGCCCCACCTGTGCCTTCAAGGAGGTGGAGTTCAGGGGCGGTAGCGGGAGGTGGCCGTAACGGAGAGGAGTGACATGGTGGCATACAAAAACTATCATCTGGCATGGCATTTGTGCTTGGCTGAGGAAAACTCGTTGTTCCTGATCCAGATGCTTCCATCATTAGCTGGTATTTACGCTGCAAGTACCTTCGTTCGAGCGCACGCTCTTCCTCGAGCATCTTTAGCTGCAGCTCTACTGACAGCTGAATAGGTTGCATGGGCGAAGCGGATGGTGCTATAACTACTGGTGGTACTGGTGGTGCAGGTATGTTTGATGCTGATGATGACGACGGCGCACTTATCGGCACAGGAGTGGATCCAGACACGGGGTTCATCGTATTGGCCTTGACGCAGCTCGGGCAAATCCATGGGTGGTTAGCAATATCCTCTGTCACCCCGACACAGTCGAAATGAAACCAGTTGCTACACTTGTCGCAGCAAACCATTTGACTGTCATCTTCAGATTGACACATAGAGCAGCTTCGCTCTGGGGGTGGAGCGAGAGGTGGCATCATGTAGACACTCCTTGAGTAATCCGGGAAACGAAAATTTTAATTTGTTACAGCAGTAACGACAGCGAACTATATCCGGGATTTTCAACTCGTTTATTCAACGGGAACGGTTAAAATTTTCCTACAATAGCAGTTATAAATTTCATTAGTTTAATTCAGTCTGGGTGATTTTTTGGTTAACCTACGTTTCGTGAGTTCAGCTATATTTACGTAATCGAATATTGTTACCCGGATTCTAAGGAGCGCTTGATGATATTTGCGGTATCTAATCTGTTTAAATTAATCCATGTTGAGTTTGACCATAATTCAAAGCAGCAAATTATTTACCTTAATTTTAGCAAATCATTTAGTTTACCGCACTGTCATTCTGTCAATCTAACCTTAAATCAGCAACGAACCTAGTAGATAATATTGCAATTTTTAGATGGAATTCAAATTTAGACTTATTTTATACCTACTAGTTTCAATTTAGATAATAATCAATTCACAATAGCTTTAGTATTTTAATTAGAAAATATCAAATTATTTTAGTATAAGAATTCACGTTGTAGCTCGTAATGCATGGTATGACTCTTTGTCCCTTTATCACTTTTCTCCTGACAGTACATTGACAGCCATGTCATCAGACAGTACATTGACAGTCAATGTCATCGAAACATTTCAATTAGGTTGCTGAGTAGGTGCAGCGTCGCACGAGGGGCGTACGCAACACCTCTATTGCGTTCATCACACAGACGTTCATAAGCAATGTTGCTCAAATGGTCACTGTGTACCCTAGCAGCAATCAGCCCTTACCGTAGTTTTGCAGTCTAGTACTTCAGACTACTATCAAACTATGATAAGGCCCGAAATGCTACTAGAGTGGTTAAAGTGAAGAACGAAATAGTTTTATTAAAAGGTCCTCATTCCCCTTTTTATTTCATCACTCACTATCGTCACTTTTATTTTCGACACTATCACGTATTTCACCGATTATCACTCATCAACTTTCGTAATACACTTCAGATATACTTTCCATTATATCACTTTTCACATCACACCATTTTCATATAAATTCATTGTTATTAGCATTTACCATCTGTTAGCATTACTACGTAATTAACCTTCCGTCAGTCGCTCAAAAAAAAGTTACACCAGCGGTCGCATCGTGTACTGAGTACACGCGGAGCAATTTTGATTGTACATCCAAAGCTAGGCAAGATAGAATATGGATGTCTTCGACAAATTTCTTCAGTCCAACGGTACCAATTGGTCAGTGGACAGAAAACACTTTGGAAACATCCTCATCTTCCTGTGGCCATCGGATTGTGCCCCGGGGGAACCGATGTAGTGGACATTTCGCAATGTAACATCTCGTACACAAATATCTCAGGATCTAGATTTTTTAGCAAGATGGTGTCTTCGGCAAAGTTATTCAGTAGGTCAAGGGCTAACATTTAATAGGCTGCTTGTTTCGAAATTCTGCCACCAGATGGTGCTAGTGAGCATTTAATTTTTCAAACACCGATATCTCAAGATCCAGATTACCTAGAAAGATGATGTCTTCGACAAAGTTTTTTAGTAGGTCAAGGACTAACATATGATAAGCTACCTAACAAGAAAACCTGCCACAAGATGGCGCTAGTGAGCATGCAATATTTCAATCACGAATATCTCAGGAACCCGATTTTTTAGAAAGATGGAGTTTTCAGCAAAGTTGTTCAGTAGTTCAAGGGCTACCATGTGATGATCTTCTTGATTCAGATTTCTTTCAATAGATGGCGCTAGTGAGCATGATATTTTGCGAACACAGATATCTCAGGATCCAGGCTACCTATAAAGTTGACGTCTTTGACAAAAGTGTTGAATAGGTCAAGGTCTAGTATGTAATATGCCACCCAACTTAAAATTCTACCACCATATGGCACTAGTGATCATGCTTTATTTTGATCGCGAATAACTTAAGATAATGATATTTTAGCAAGATGGTGTTTTCAGCAAAGATGTTTAATAGGTCAAGGACTAAACATGTGATATGCAGTTTGATTCAGAATTCTTCCACAAAACGAAATTTTCGAATTGAATTCTTTCAGGATCCTGGTTAGGAAAATAAAATTTGATTACAAAGATGGTGTCTTTATAAAGTTGTTCTGTATATCATGGACCAACGTGTTAAGTGTAAAATATACCTAAAATTCTTTCACATTCAATTCAAAATGCAATGGGCCGTTAGATTTCAAATAATTCCATCAGGCTAGAGAAAGAGCTCCTGGTTTATTTTTTTTTTTTCAAATACAGAATCTCAAGTTCCCGATTATTTTTAAACTTGACGTCTTCAACAAATGTATTAGGTAAAGAAAGTGCTCACATGTTATTGGCAAGTATATTTTGAGTAACCCTGCGACAGTGAGCATTTAATTTTCTGAACATCTTATGTTGCTGATCATTTGGGCTCATCAATACACGTTTTGTCAAATGTTAAAACATTTCGCTACCAGTGAATTAATAGATAAGCACAAAATAAAATTAAACATATAGGGTTCATTCTACTTCAAATTGAACAATATTATTTTTGTATTTAGTAGAAAAGTAGGACGCAAACTTCTCGTTGCTGGTGATAACCTTAATTCGTTGCTGCACATCTCGTGAGAGCACACTCTCGCAGTACTGGTCGGGTTTGATATTATGGCACGTCTTTTTCCTCCGGAAAATCAGCTTGAGAGATAGGCTTATGATTATCGCCGTGACCGATAATTTGACTTACTGGTTGTTTACAAATAAATTCAAAGTGCTCTTGGTGCTAGTATAATCATAATATGGTTATACTAGCACAAACACAGGCAATATCTATCACATTCGAAGCGATTCGAACAATGTTGTAGAGTGCGTGCCATCCCGTGAGTCGCCATGAGAGACCGAGTTTCTCATATCACTTTGCACTAACACATCCATCTTTGTTTTTGTGTAACAGCTTTCTGCCGCCCATGAGCCTCTGTACTTGCCATAAATTCTTTTGTTCTTTTAACTTGTACTGTGCGCCGTGTGTTGGAGCTGTCTCGCTCTCTCTCACGGGCAACTCGAAAACAGCACGCACAGAAAAAGTCAAACGTTTTATAGCATGCATAGGCTCATGAGCCTATGCATGCTATAAAACGTTTGACTTTTACTGTGCGCTCTGTTTTCAAGTTGCCCGTGAGAGAGAGAGCGAGATAGCACCAACACACGGCGCACAGTAAAAGTAATGAGAACAAAAGAATTTATGGCACGTACAAAGGCTCATTAGATATTTTATGGGCCTTTTAATTTTTTTTTCAAATGGAAGTAAAAATTAAAAGCATCGTGTACTATGTCTAGCACCAGTTTTAAGGCTATTATTCGCATTATTTAAACCAATCAATTTGCTTGAAATATACTGTTTGATAGCAGAAAAATATCACGAGCTACTGCAGTATGCTATTGACAATTTTATCAGTAAATTCAGTTGAATTCACAGAATAGATGTTTTCTAGAAAACCGATTATGCCTTCATAATTATTTGTTCGTTATTTTATATTATTGTTTACCTTTTAGAACCACCGAGACGTTCGGAATTTGTATAGAAGAACTGTCAAAGACCTTCCGAATCAGCTGATTTGAGACGTCTCGTGAAAAGGCCTATTGCTCAATTGTAACCACCATTGACAGTTCTTTGATTTCAGCACAGACAAAAAGGCGTCACACTCTCATAGGTGTCCATCGATCATTTTTTTAACGACCGATTCGTATATTTGCGACCAACTACAGGCTGCAATGATTTTGATTCTTATATTTTTAAATATAGTCAAACCTGTATTAGTCGATGTTCCATAGTTCGATATCGACTCATGAAACCATACTTAAAACAAAAAAATCATATTTACTCTGTTACTGGAGAACAATTCCTGGAATGCCAAGACCTGAAGGATCTTGACCAAGCATTCCCCTGACTTCTGGTCAAGCCACGGAAGCCGTCTGGGGTGGGCTACACCCGCCTCTTTTCTCAGGGTCGGCTTAGACAACGGAGAGACACGCAGGCCGATCAGAAAGCTCAACAACTACAACAGTCTTCAATTTTAAACACTTTATTCCTTCTACTTACTCTACTTATGAGGTGTGTGTCTGTGTGTGGGGTGGTATTGTTGGCCGGCCGGCTTAGATGATCGGGAACCGCTGGATGACGAACTGGATACCGACGTGTGTCCTATTGGAATTCTCAGCGCCGCCTTGACGCTCGGATGTGAGACGACTATCGGCTACAATCGTATTTCGGAAGCCACGATGCCTCCACGTGCTTGGCAATCTATCCGACGGTACTAGAGGACCGACGGGTGCTCAACGCTTTACAGCGGAGTCTATAACTTAATGGGTCCTAATTGAGGGGAATGAGGACAAACTTAGCACATTCGCGTAAGGGTAAGATTATTGGGTTTACCTGATTCAAACGGGGGTTCTCTGTGGTTTTATATAACTCTTCCACTTTGTTCAGATAACTACAACTACTAACCTTAACTGGTCTCTATTAATTGGTTTCGAACTGACTTCGTTCACTGTCCGTGTGGAAAAGACCTTCTAGTTGGCTCTGACCCAATAATTACCCTTGATTTTCCCTTTTTCTTAGGTATTGTCTCCCTCATTTTCGACATATCTTCTTTTTAATCCGATCCAGTTGGTATGATTTGTATGTGAAGTGTACCTAGTGTTTAACAAACTGTGTTCTGTGTTATTTAATTTGACCGTTTCTTAGGAGTGTTTTATTTATTTGCATGCCTATCTTATAATTATATTTGAAAGGGTTATTTTATTCATATTTTGGAATCTAGTACTACAAATCTAACATCGAGAATTGTTCTTATTGGAAATTGAGGCAAAAGAATATGATTTATGCAATAGTGATTCTTGTTTTATAGCATGTATATATGCAGCGGTACATCCTGTTCACACTGAACAGCAGTATAGACCTCCATTGCTTCTGCTCTCTTCTCTGCTCAGTGGTGATGCTATAGGGTAAACCATCCAATTGGTAACAACTCTAATGCTCCCTTTTATCAGCTTTGTAAAGAATATCTGTTCCATGAGTCGATGATCTTATGAATATCGACTGGAAATTTGACTGTCCATGAAATTTTGAAGTATATTCTGATGGGATTTTCATGCTGAAGAGCACCGTTTTCGAATCACACGGTTTATTACATGGTAAACATGCATCAGTCTTGGACAGAATAAACAACTTAGTTGAAGACGTCATTTTCATGATTAAGCAATCACGATCCTAGATATTTGGGTTGAAAATTTAGCATACTCAGTGGCACCATCTAGAGGAAGAATTCCCAAACATGTGTGGCCCATCACAAGTTTGTACTTGACTTACTGAACTTTTGAGCCGAGAAGTTTATATTTGGATGTAATCGGGATCCTCAGATATTAGCAATCAAAATATGCATGCTGAATAGCGCCACCAGTTGAAAGAATTTTAAAACTTGAGGTTCCTTGCATATAGGCCTTCATCTTAGAACAACCTTGCCGAAGGGGTAATATTTATTAGTAATGAAAATATCTCAGGATCATTTTTCTAAGCGATCTGGATCCAAATATATCTGCGTTAGAAAAATTGCATCTTCAGCGTCGTTTTGTGGAAGAAATCCGAATCAAACGGCACATCATGTTTAGTCCTTAATCTACTAAACATCTTTGCCGAAAACACCATCTTGCTAAAATATCGTTATCCTGAGATATTCGCGATGAAAATACGCCATCTGTTGGTAGAATTTCAAGTTGGGTGGCTTATTACATGCTAGACCTTGACCTATTCAAAACTTTTGTCGAAGACGTCAACTTTATAGGTAACCTGGATCCTGAGATATCTGTGTTCGCAAAATATCATGCTCACTAGCGCCATCTATTGAAAGAAATCTGAATCAAGAAGATCATCACATGGTAGCCCTTGAACTACTGAACAACTTTGCTGAAAACACCATCTTTCTAAAAAATCGGGATCCTGAGATATTCGTGATTGAAATATTGCATGCTCACTAGCGCCATCTTGTGGCAGTTTTTCTTGTTAGGTAGCTTATCATATGTTAGTCCTTGACCTACTAAAAAACTTTGTCGAAGACATCATCTTTCTAGGTAATCAGGATCTTGAGATATCGGTGTTTGAAAAATTAAATGCTCACTAGCACCATCTGGTGGCAGAATTTCGAAACAAGCAGCCTATCAAATGTTAGCCCTTGACCTACTGAATAACTTTGCCGAAGACACCATCTTGCTAAAAAATCTAGATCCTGAGATATTTGTGTACGAGATGTTGCATTGCGAAATGTCCACTACATCGGTTCCCCCGGGGCACAATCCGATGGCCATAGGAAGATGAGGATGTTTCCAAAGTGTTTTCTGTCCACTGACCAATTGGTACCGTTGGACTGAAGAAATTTGTCGAAGACATCCATATTCTATCTTGCCTAGCTTTGGATGTACAATCAAAATTGCTCCGCGTGTACTCAGTACACTATGCGACCGCTCGTGTGACGGGCCTGGTAAAAAAAAGTTACACGAGCGGTCGCACTGGTGTACTGAGTACACGCCTAAAAACTTAGGTTAAAAACACGATGTTTTCGAATACTTTTCGTTGAGTTTTTCGAAAAATTTCTTTTCTACAAGCAAGAAGAAGAGTAGATCTTGGAATAGAACCAACACCCGGATCAATTTGAAGGGATTTTCAACGTGTTTTTCGACTTTCCGCAAAGTGCGTGTACTCAGTACACTAGGGCGACCGACGGTGGGTTAAAAGATATTCAATTTAAATGTTTCATCATTTTTGTTGCTGTAGAGTCATTACTATTCAAACTAAAATTTAGCACTATCAACAAAGTTACAGTAAAACAAAATCACTTCGATCCATTTTTCTGCACTCGCTGTCATTATTAACACTTTTATCATGCATGTTTGAAGAACTAGGCAATAATGTTTATATTCAGAGAAATGATTATTAAATTATTAGAGTTCACATCATTATACATCATCATTATTATATTTCTAACAAAACTAACAGAATGACTTCCAATTTCATTTTCAAATTTTCATCACCATAGATTTTATTGTAAACACACTATTATCACCAACACAATCACTAAATTTAATAACAACAAGTGTTACGCGCAGTTCAACCAAACACCCATTCTTATGTTGCATTATAAAACGATAGATCACACGATAGCTTCGAAACTTAACAACCATTACTGATTAGTACAAAGGATGCTACAGCTCGTGGTAAACGAACTGAACCATCAACAACCAGCACTGGTTTATAAGTAACTAATGAGCCCTGGCGGTCCCTCCGTTCGAAGAGGACCTGATAATATGTCGAAACATATTAACAGATCCTCCGCCTGAATGCAGCCGTTTCATGATAAATCATGAACCGTTAGAGGTGTGCCAAAGTATTGGGAAGGTGATATGTTTCACAGACGGGTATTATTATGGTGCACCTTCTACTTTGGCACCGTCAAACCCTGTGATCGTGGCCAGGGTCCTTGAACATTTCGTTAAAATTAACGTATTATGTATTCTCATCCACAACATGAGCATCAAGCACTGCCTCAGCCACAACACAACTGAACCTGCTTCTTTCTCTTCATGCAACCATGTATGTTTGGGTAGATTAAATGGCATCACAAGCTTATCTTAGTTGTCTGCAAGGATGGAAATCTAGTGATCATGACAAAATCCACGATGCATCGCGGTTGTTCTTTATCGTGCGATCATAGCAACAACGATAAACCTTTTGTCGTAAAGATATCACAACAAACTACGTTCCGCGATTAATGCATCGTTCTGCATGTGGGCTAGCGATCAAATGTTCGCGAGTCATAGTTTTATCATTCTGAGGATTGTTACATTTTTATCTGTTGATTTCCCTTCGGATATATTGTTTATGATTCTAAAATCATTCGTGCATGGTTTTAGCGAAAAATAATAGCGCGAATGCGCCATGATTCGTATTGATCGCTACTTGTAACAACATCCGATAAACTATTTGTCCCACGACAAGCAATGCATCGGATGCTCCATATGTCGGTACAATGCGCGCGTGATGAGGTGTTCAAATCATACTGCTACAAGAGCAACGGCACTCTTAGACCGTTCAAATACCATGTTGTTTGTTGCTAGAGACGATTTTTTCCATCCTTGGTTGTCTGTCTTCAAGATAATGAAAGCCCGCTCAACTGCGCTGCGATCGATTCCAATAAAGTCATCGCCTGCAAAGCCAAAAAGTAGAACAGAATGTAATGGTGAATAGTAAATATCGAAATGATTTTTATAATTCATGTAATATTTTGAATTTTTTAATAGATTTGTGTGAAGTTGTTGAAGACTACACACTTAAATTATTTTACGGATTCCTGTAAAATCTCAACAGCTGAACAGTTCGGTGAAATAAATTAACGGAGTACGGTAATTTTTTACATTATTCAGTGAAAAATCACCGGAATCCGTAAAATTTCGACGGAGTTACGGTGTTTTATTTCACCGAACTGTTCAGCTGTTGAGATTACGGTGAAATTCACCGTATGAGCTTAGTGTGTTAATGTTAATCTTGGAACACTTTTGGTATGTGGCAATGATGCTCCACGTGTAGTCAAAACCCTGTTGTAGCGAAGAATACAGAATACGGTAATTGTAACGTAAAGTGCTGAGGACAATACTCGGTGGAAAACTAGACGTATACATCAAGAGTAGTACCATATGTATAGAGAAGCTAATATTTTTAAGCATAATAAATCTGGCAGACTTCATTGGGCTAGTACCTTAGTGTGTAAGTTGAAAAATAAGCTGTGAATAAATAGTATTGCAATTTTAGGGAAAACTTTCCGTTTTACGGTGCAACGAAAAGCCACCGCAGCTATCACATCACTGATTTGCACTGGTGAATCATCAGTAGGCTTTAAGGCTAAGTAGCCCGTCATTCGTTTTAAGAACAATGATAACTTTTCATCTTGCATTTCAAAGTGAAAAAATTCAGTCTTGATAGTTTATATTGACTTGAAAATGTATCACTGTACGCGCTAACATGCATAAAATATGCTGATACTTTTTCAGCTGTGTCAGTGCAAAACCAACTGATTTTCTTTGATTCGAAATCGTGAGATGAATTAGCAACAATCATCAACGACGCGTACAAATCTCAATGACGGCCTACTTCGCCTTAATGATACCTTGGATACCGTCTTGATGATCGTTGTTTGTTGCTATTTTTCATAGCGTTTTCTCTTTCAAGCATACTATGATTGAACTGTTTGCTTCAATGATGGAATGATTTCGAAGCCTGCGGTAGAACTTTGACAGCTGCGGTAGAACTCTGCGGCTACCGCAAACCGGAAAATTTTCTTAACAACTGTAATATTCAGAATTGAATGTTTCACTTTTATCAAACATAACATCAACACGGTCTGTCGGGGCACCGTGTAATGTAAATTTATCAGCCTTGTTATTTACAAATTTCATGAAAGAGTGACAGAGAAAGAAAGATTTTTGTGACGAGCCCCATTGTCATGTTTCCTTGCTTTCATGTTAAAAAGTGCAACATATTTTATGTTTGTTAGCAAATCCTGAAAATCGTTTATGCTTATGTGTTAGAATACGAGTTCAGAAATCAACTTATCCCGCGTTCAGTATCATAAGAGCAGATCTGCAGTTTTGGCGGGAAATGAGATTTCGTAATACCGTACACCCCCGTTAATTTGAACGGTACCTCATGCAAACCATCGGGGTTCATTTTTAATTTGAACATCTAGTCATCCTACCCGGCCAACCAGTCTTCATAATTCTTTATAGATCTTTGACCAACGATGGCGATCGCTAACGGTTCAAAACGAATCTATATCGATCGCTATCGAAAATCACTGACTGGTTGACCGGGTAGAAACGTGTTTCTGGTTACTTCTTTCACTGTTTTGTTTTGATTCTGCGTTCCGTTCCGCAGCGTTCCATTTCACTTTACTCCGTTCCATGAGCTAAATGACGTTTGAATAATTTTTAATCTGAACGATGTGCAAATTAGCGGGATACAAATTAAAAAGGGGTTTACCCCTTTTGGCATAATGCAGTATGGCATACAGTCGTTTGGCATAATAGCTGTTTGGCATAATGCCATTTGGCATAACGGTCGTTTGGCATAATTGTGAAAAACATGAAATTTGATCAAATTTCTTCCATTAAGCAAAGGGGTGTTGATAAACTGCTCACGATCGTACATTCCGTTGTCAGCTAGTGATAAGACATATTTCTCAAATTAGTTTATCAAAGAAATAATATATAATAAAGCTTTTTTTATTGGAATGGCATCATACATAAATTTCGGGGCCATTGTGTCCGGAATATTATAGCACATTTTTACAAAAATGTGTCCAACGCCTAAGATATGCCATGCTATATAAGAAAATAAGGAACATGATATTTTATGACGCATCTTATGGTCCCGGATATTATTGTACCTTTGCAGTATCTTATTTTTCAAATTATGCCAAATGACCATTATGCCAAACGACTATTAAGCCAAACAACTGTTATGCCAAACGACTATTATGTCAAACGACTGTATGCCAAACGGCATTATGCCAAACGGGGTAGACCCATTAAAAAGTGTTCAAATTAAATGTAGTCAAACCAACGGGGGTACCCGGTATTTGAATTCTATAGGCCAGAAACTATAACCCTACCATAAATTATTACCAAAAACATAGTAGAAATACCATTAAATCAAAAAAATAATATTTGGCGTAACTACAGAATTACAATGGAAAAAATATACGTCAAGCGTAACTTTTTTAGTCATATTCTTTTGAAGTTACTGTTCCGTGTTTACAAAATGTCCACTATTTCTCCTTATTATACCATCGTTTTACACAAAATATGACGCAGTCGTACGAGTTCGATATATTTGAGGATGTAGTATGGCTTTCACTTGAGGAAATATTGATGGAATTCTCAGTTGTAGATGATGTTGCAGTTGATGTGTTAAACAACTATGTCACTCTTTCCAGTAAACTTTCAGGTTGGATTTTTCTACAAATCTATGTGAGATATCTAACTACGAATCCCAGCTTTTACTTACTTCTATCTTTCCACTCTCGATCGATCACAGTTGATCTATTCGTTCATAGCATTTGCTAGAACCCGAGACGGACAAAAAAAAAATCCCTACGCTTCCATCTTTTCATCATTATAGCAAGTCTTTCCTTACGCCTGATACATAGGCAATCTGCTAACCAAACAGCAAGTCTCTCTGCTATAAATTTATCACCCTTACAGGTCCTCCTCGAGCATAGTCCACGTTCCATGCCCGCTCGTAGATGATTACCGGTCTCATGAGGGTTTTGTACATCGTACATTTGGTGCGGGGTTGATTCTTTCTTGACCGCAGTTTCTTCTGGAGCCCATTAGGCACGACTTCCACAGATGATGCGCCCTCGCATTTCACGACTAACGTTGTTTCAGGCGGTTGAACAAATCTGCCACCGTTTCAAATTTTCCAAAAATATCCATGTCGTCCGCGAAGCAGACAAATTGTCCGGATCTCGTGAAAATCGTGCCTCGACTGTTAATTCCGGCTTTCCGCATGACAGCTTCAAGCACAATATTGAACTGCAGACACGAAAGTCCATCACCATGCCGTAGTCCCCAGCGTGATTCGAACGAACTGGAGTGTTCGCCCGAGATCTTCACGCACCTGCTTGATAACTTTCCACGAGCTCGTTTGCTATAGACGACAAAAGATAATCTAGGATAGCACTTTGTAGGCGATGTAGTACACTCAAAATAATCCAAACGTCATTGCTACGTGAAAACATACGTGGTTTTTTTCCATCGCACTTTCCACGTAGCTCTTACGTTAATCATAGGTAGCCCAGAATGAACGCATGAACTTTGGAAGTTCGTCCATTCCACCGTCGCTAAACGTAAGAGCTACGTGGATTTTCCGGTAGCCTTTACGAAGCGTTTCAATAGGACCTAGATGGTTTTGCATTAAATTTAACTGTAATAAAGACCAATCTTATTTCTAATAGGCTTTGGAAGAAAACTAATTCCCAATTGGAAAATGTAAACAAACTTAAAAGATTGTGATATTTTTATTGTCAATCTGAGCATTTTGAATCCTGTTTCCCCAATTTTTTGAGTTTGGTCTATCTTGTTGTAGCCTTCGCGTGCTGTAGTTGATAGAGGTTATGAATCAGGTATAAAATATGAAGTAATGCAGGGATTCTTCGGTATTCAAAGCATATTTACCTTGAAATCAATCTTACACAGTGTTTAAAGCAGCAGCAGCTTCTGAAGTTCTTCAAAACTCAAGCGGGCGCCATATTAGGATTTGAGATCAACACCGAATGTACGTACACTATGCAGATGTCAAAATGAACTTAGGCACCTACGTGAATTCCACGTAAGTGCGATAGGTAACCTCAGTAAACATTACCGAGTCACTATTTGGTAGTTATGAATGGTTTAGTGATTTTTATCTTAGTCAGATGAAGTGGAGGTAAAATGAATTTGGAATGATCTACTTGATTTTTCACGTAGCAATGACGTTTGGATTTTTTTGAGTGTAGGAGCTGGTTGGTATCCGCTATCCGCAGTGCTGACGTAAACATCACCTTCGCTGTCCTCTATGCCATTCAGGTGTTCATCGTAGTGCTGCTTCCACCTTTGGATCACCTCGCGTCCGTCCGTCAAGATGCTCCCATGCTTAACCCTGCTCATTTCAGCTCGCGGCATAAAGCCTTTGCGGGAGACGTTGAGCTTTTGATATAACTTCCCCTTTTATTGAGAACGGTACAGCAATATATCCATCTCTTGTGCTGCATTCTTCTCCTTCAAAACACCCCTAACGTTAATGGCAACATTTAAAAAACTTGAATTCATAATAAAATTGGTCATCTTGTGAAGAAGCTTTTACGATTCACTTTTTAGTGGCTGCTTGGGCACGTCAGGAGTTAATCATCAATATTAACCTCCTTTTCCCGAGCAGCCTAGATAGCCGCGTAGTGTCGGTAGCGGTTGTTTCAACTGGCGAAGAATTAACACTACGGATTGCCTGTTCCGGTGGTAAAAGTCCACCTCACAGGTGACCCCTAATAGGGTCCTAAAGCCCTGTCCCGATTTTAGTGCCAAACGCTTAAGTTTAGGCCAAAAACACATGTTTACTCAATTTTCCAATGTTTTCCGTTGGTTTATGTCCGAAAAACATTTTTTTTATGTTTTTTTAGATTTTGTCACACCCCTTGGCTTAAACTCAAATTTTGGGTGAATTTTGTTTTCCGTGTCCCTTCCGAAATGTCAGATAGGAACAACCCCAGTGTTAAAACTAAAACCCCTGTGGTGTTTTTGTCGACTAAGTGAACGTCAAACATGATCTCAAGTGTCAAGGTTCATTTATGGACCCAATTTTAAAATTAATGTTTAAACAAGATATAGCCGTTATTTGAGCGGGAAAAATTGCTAAAGTAGTTGAAGTAACATGCTCTTTCGTGTTGTTGAATAAAAACAAGATTTTATCAAACATTTTAGGACCCAATTTATGGTGTGATGCGTACCGTGCCTAAGAATGAATGGTTAGGGGGGTCTAAATAAAACCTAACCGCAAACGGAGCCTGTGGGGTACCAGGGCGCCCTCCACAGTATTGAGTCCTTCCTGTGCTACCCGGAGCAATGGTGCAGGTGACCTTGTGTTTCTCCGAGATAATCGGCTGCCCTTCTTCAGTCTCTATCTTGAGGCTTAATAAGGGTGGGATTATGAATATGTTGACATTTAATTTAAATTATCACCTATATGGATTCGCATTATGCGTTTTACACAGTGTATTCTGTGCTCTTTCGCCTTTGGCGACTTTAAATAGATACCGATCTGGTTTTTTCGTTGCTGGTCTTTTTCGTGCTGAGATTGCAAAAAGTTTAATCCTGCCTAGTTTGGGTAGTGGCTACGGTTAGGTTAGCTCAGATCAATCTTCAGCATAAAAGAACAGCAACGATCAATCTTTGCAGACTCATGCAAAATGGTGCAGCCCAAGTGGCGCTAGTTCAAGAACCCTACTTTCGTAGAGGGAACTTCTATCTAGGTAACCTTGTGGACCCAGTTTTTGCTACTTTTAGCAAGCTTGAAATGGCAAACTCGCGCTCCATGCCCCGCGCATGCGTGCTCGTTAATAAAGCAATCGTTGCTACACTCATTTCTGAGTTAACTACCAGAGATGTATGTGCTGTCACAATCGATGTTTCTGTTGGTGACCTCAACAGGAAATACGTCTATTGTTCGGTATATTTACCACATGATGAACCATCCCCAACGGATGACTTCAAACGAGTTGTCGTACACTGCGTAACAAAAGGCCTTCCGCTGATTGTGGGCAGTGATGCCAATGCTCATCACATCATCTGGGGCAGCTCGGATATCAATTTGAGAGGCTCCAGTCTGATGGAATACTTAAGTAGTACAGACCTTGGATTACTTAACATAGGCAATCGCCCAACCTTCATGGTTTCTAATAGAGAAGAAGTGTTAGACATAACGCTCTGCTCGAATAGAATCAGTCACGAGTTGACGAATTGGCATGTATCAGATGAGGAATCATTATCTGATCATCGCTACATCTTCTTTGAACATTCAAATGTAACTGCGCAGACTTTGCGTTTTAGGAATCCCCGGTCAACAAACTGGGAACTCTACATTGAATTGGTTGCGACCAAATTTCATGGATATTCTCCGTCCATTGAAAATCCAAGTGATCTGGATGATGCCGTTGATACTACAACATCCTACATTATGGAAGCTTTTGAAGAAGCATGTCCTCTGCGGTCTGTAAAGACTACAAGAGGGACCCCATGGTGGAATTCCGATCTGACTAGACTCAGGAAACAATGTAGAAGGAGTTGGAACAGACGTCGTTCAGCTGGATCAGAGTCGTTCAAGTCAGCTCGCAAGGCTTACAAGAAGGCTCTTCGTTCTGCTGAACGATCCGGCTGGAAAAACCTTTGTACAAATGTTTCCAGTTTGAGTGAAGTCAGTCGGTTGAACAAAATTCTTGCAAAATCTAAGGATTTCCAAGTGAACGAAATTCGCTTACCTAATGGTGACTTTACTTCTTCCGATGAAGAAGTTTTAGAATGTTTATTCAATACACACTTCCCCGGATGTGTGGACATAGCATCTACGGATGAATCAAATGTCTTTTCATGTAGTTACGAGTCTCTGGCCTCGGCTCGCAGTATCGTAACTACTGAATCGATTCAATGGGCACTTAATAGTTTTGCTCCTTTCAAATCTCCAGGAGCGGATGGGATTTATCCTGTTCTGCTCCAAAAGGGATTTGAGTTTATCAAACATGTTTTGAAAAAGCTACTTGTAAGCAGTTTTGCTACCGGGTACATTCCCAAATCCTGGCGTGATATTACTGTAAAGTTTATCCCAAAAGGAGGACGTGCGTCGTATGAGGAAGCGAAGAGTTTTAGACCAATCAGTCTGACCTCTTTTCTTCTGAAATGTCTGGAACGGATTATCGATCATCACATCCGTGATGTTTATTTGGCAAACATGCCTCTTCATGTGAATCAACATGCTTACCAATCTGGAAAGTCCACTGTGACTCTTTTACACAAAGTTGTATACGATATCGAGAAAGCATTCGCTCAGAAGCAATCGTGCTTGGGTGTTTTCTTGGATATTGAGGGTGCCTTTGATAACGTGTCTTTCAATGCCATATTGGAAGCCGCACGAAACCATGGGCTACCTACAATGATTACCAATTGGATTCATCAAATGCTCAAAAACCGACATCTCTTCTCGACATTGCGTCAATCAGCGATTCGAAAATTGAGTGTTTGCGGATGCCCCCAAGGGGGAGTCTTGTCACCACTTTTGTGGAATCTCGTAGCAGATACGCTATTGAGGCAACTCAATAATTGCGGTTTTCCAACTTATGGATTTGCCGACGACTATCTAGCTCTGATAGTTGGTATGTGCATAAGCACCCTATTCGACCTGATGCAAAGTGCTCTTCAGGTAGTCGAGAGTTGGTGTCGCCAATATGGCCTTTCGGTTAACCCGAATAAAACATCTATTGTTCTTTTTACGGAAAGACGAAACCGCGATGGAATTCGACCTTTACGTCTTTTTGGCACTGAGATTAATGTGACTGATCAAGTAAAGTATGTCGGAGTCATTCTAGATTCCAAACTTTCATGGACACCTCACATTGATTTCAGAGTCAAAAAAGCTTGCATGGCCTTCGGTCAATGCCGGCGAACCTTTGGTAAAACTTGGGGCCTCAAACCCAAATATATCAAATGGATTTACACAACAGTTGTTCGACCAATATTGGCATATGGATGTCTTGTGTGGTGGCAAAAGGGCGAAGTGAGAACAATCCAATCAAAATTGGGCCATCTCCAAAGGATGTGCTTGATGGCGATGTCTGGTGCGTTCTCTACAACTCCCACAGCAGCGCTCGAGGCCCTTTTCGACGTTGCGCCACTACACATATATCTTAAACAAGAAGCACTTTCTTGCTCTTACCGTTTATGGGTACTGGATCTACTGGAGAAAAATCCAGTGAATCGTAGATCTACACACACTTCGTTGTTTCCACTTTTGGTGAATTGGGACAAAATTGTCCTTGCTCCAAGTGATCTCACAATTGCTTGTAACTTTCCTTACAGGACATTTACCACACAATTCCCTTCACGGGAAGAGTGGACGTCTGGCTATTTGGAAAGAAGTATATCAAACAATATAGTATGTTACACTGATGGCTCCCTTCTTGAAGGTAGAGCTGGTGCAGGAGTATATTCTCGTGAGCTAAGGCTGAATCAGTTTTACTCACTTGGTAGAAACTGCACCGTTTTTCAGGCGGAAATATTTGCTCTTATGTGTGGAGTGCAATCAGCACTTCAACAGCGCGTAATGGGTAAAGTCATATACTTCTGTTCAGATAGTCAGGCTGCTATAAAAGCTCTCGCTTCGGCCAACTCAAGGTCGAAGCTTGTTATCGCATGTCGAACTCAAATTGAGGAACTGAATTCAGTCAACTCTGTAAACCTTGTATGGGTACCTGGCCATTCTTCCATCGCTGGAAATGAATTGGCTGATGAGCTAGCTCGCGATGGAGCATCGCATGACTTCATTGGCCCTGAGCCGGCTATTCCAATTTCGAAGTGCTGGGTGAAGCTTCAGATAAACTCTTGGGCGGCAACTCAGCACAAGCAATATTGGAATAGTTTGGAGTCGTGTCGTCAAACAAAATTGTATATTACTGAGCCATCTCCAAAGGTGGCGAAGTATTTAACAAATCTGTCAAAGCAGAATTGCAGTCTCTTGGTCAGAGCGTTGACAGGCCACTGCCGACTCAACTATCACATGGCAAATATTCAGCGTGCTGACTCATTTGTGTGTGATAGTTGTGACTCCGATTATGGAACTTCGTATCACCTGATATGTAACTGTCCAGTTTTTGCGCAAATGCGATTCCAATTACTTGGTAAACACTTATTAAGTGAAACTGAATACAGAAGCCTGAATCTTCAGGACATCCTGTTATTCTTAACCCGCTGTGGTAATGAGCTATAGGCTCTCTTTACGCTCACGCGTTTTGCAGTGCCCTTTTTAGGGCGCTGTTCGAACCCATTGTGGTATGGAGCTACATGCTCTCATTTCGCTTATGCGATCTTCCCTCTTCAAGGGACCCACTCCTATTTCCTCCCATCTTTCCCTTCCCTTTCCTCTCCCATCGGGTAGATGATGAAATAGGCTCAAATATGGCGATGGCACAAATCTCCCAACTGGTGGGGAACGTGCCTTTGGAGCCGGCCTTCTGATACCTGATGCCGTAGTCCCCAGCGTGATTCGAACGAACTGGAGTGTTCGCCCGAGATCTTCACGCACCTGCTTGATAACTTTCCACGAGCTCGTTTGCTATAGACGACAAAAGATAATCTAGGATAGCACTTTGTAGGCGATGTAGTACACTCAAAATAATCCAAACGTCATTGCTACGTGAAAACATACGTGGTTTTTTTCCATCGCACTTTCCACGTAGCTCTTACGTTAATCATAGGTAGCCCAGAATGAACGCATGAACTTTGGAAGTTCGTCCATTCCACCGTCGCTAAACGTAAGAGCTACGTGGATTTTCCGGTAGCCTTTACGAAGCGTTTCAATAGGACCTAGATGGTTTTGCATTAAATTTAACTGTAATAAAGACCAATCTTATTTCTAATAGGCTTTGGAAGAAAACTAATTCCCAATTGGAAAATGTAAACAAACTTAAAAGATTGTGATATTTTTATTGTCAATCTGAGCATTTTGAATCCTGTTTCCCCAATTTTTTGAGTTTGGTCTATCTTGTTGTAGCCTTCGCGTGCTGTAGTTGATAGAGGTTATGAATCAGGTATAAAATATGAAGTAATGCAGGGATTCTTCGGTATTCAAAGCATATTTACCTTGAAATCAATCTTACACAGTGTTTAAAGCAGCAGCAGCTTCTGAAGTTCTTCAAAACTCAAGCGGGCGCCATATTAGGATTTGAGATCAACACCGAATGTACGTACACTATGCAGATGTCAAAATGAACTTAGGCACCTACGTGAATTCCACGTAAGTGCGATAGGTAACCTCAGTAAACATTACCGAGTCACTATTTGGTAGTTATGAATGGTTTAGTGATTTTTATCTTAGTCAGATGAAGTGGAGGTAAAATGAATTTGGAATGATCTACGTGATTTTTCACGTAGCAATGACGTTTGGATTTTTTTGAGTGTAGGAGCTGGTTGGTATCCGCTATCCGCAGTGCTGACGTAAACATCACCTTCGCTGTCCTCTATGCCATTCAGGTGTTCATCGTAGTGCTGCTTCCACCTTTGGATCACCTCGCGTCCGTCCGTCAAGATGCTCCCATGCTTAACCCTGCTCATTTCAGCTCGCGGCATAAAGCCTTTGCGGGAGACGTTGAGCTTTTGATATAACTTCCCCTTTTATTGAGAACGGTACAGCAATATATCCATCTCTTGTGCTGCATTCTTCTCCTTCAAAACACCCCTAACGTTAATGGCAACATTTAAAAAACTTGAATTCATAATAAAATTGGTCATCTTGTGAAGAAGCTTTTACGATTCACTTGAAAAATCGTTGTTTAAAATAGATGGTTTGGAGTTTCAGAAAATAGAAACTTATATGATTATATCGAAAGTACATGATATCGAAGATCACTTGTATTACCAAATATCTAAGTTTGCTGAAATTCTATCATCTACACTTCACAAATACGACAGTATCCAATATCAGTTGGTGACGTAACAAAAAATTAAAAGTATTAAAATCCAATCAACAAAATTGTCGATATGTTTGTATGGCTTACATGCCTCATTGATATCGTAACTCAATAACCCCCATAATCGGATGATCACTGCAGCCGCTTCTCCAGTGCATCCATGCACCGTTGCATGGATCGGACTCGCTTGAGACAAGCAGAAATCCGTTTCCTATAGTCCTTCTCCTGCTCGACATAGTCCGCCTTCATCTTCTGGTTGGCCTTCCTGGCCACCTGATATCGATCCCTGTAGTAGACGGCATAGCGATACCACTGATTCTGAAGAAACATGTGCACTTCCGGCTGGGGAGGAGCTGACAGAACCGGTGGAGGTTGCGATGCCGGCACATTCGGTTGATAAGCGGTTACGGATGGACACTGGAAGTAAGTTTGATCAGATAAGTTTGCGATAAAGTTCAAGACGTGGTATAGCTACTTCAACGTTCAAAGAAGCTTCCAGGTCCTTAGACGAAGCAGGACTGTTCACTGGCGGCGATTCACCAGAGTCGTTAACTTTAGTCTTGCAACGGCTGTGAGCGTTTTTGAGCAAATGTGCCATTTGGATCTCGAATGCACCCTGATCCAGAGTTGGAAACCATGAAGCTAAATAAAACAAAACGGAACAGTATAAAGGATTCAAAATTAATCTGCAATTGCACATAACATACCTTTGATGGCCATCATAATGCGCTGCAGATCGCTCCGCATCGCACAGCTGTACTTCCCGTTTTTGGTGCGAGCAAAACCAATCCGTCCCAGAACCGAATCCGAAATGAAGCTTCGCCACATTTCGTTCATCAAACCGTTACAACGGAACGAAATTGCTTGAAGTTGTGATAGCTAAAAGAAACCGAGTAATTATATTTAATTCTGGTGCATGTCATGCGACGTGGGGTCCGTATAGGGGGGAAAGGGCCAAAAAAATGATCACGCTGTTTATTGACAAACCCTAGGCGAAAAAGGTTCATTTTTATTACGAAAAAAAGTTGCATGAGCATAGATGACTGTGCAATTCATAGTTGCTACTCCGTGTTTGACCAGAACAATCAAAATTGCACCAACCGACGGAGTTTGGGAGTAGCTTACCATCTTCAGTGTACAATTTCAAGAATTCCAAGCAGACAAACAGACGTCACACTCTCTTCATTGTCCATCGACCACCTTTTTAACGGTCGTTTCAAATATGTGGCCAATCCGCCACCCGCAGCGCTCGCATCGTTTTTGTTCGCGTTTGACGTTTCCACACTACCGCCATCTGTTGGCCCGTCGGCCAAATACACTAATTTTAGCATTGGGCGTACATGTTCTTGTGACTATGATTTTGATCGAGATTTGTTCTAAGTGTTACGTCTGTTTGTCTGTGCTCCATGGTTACTTAAGGAATATACCTCGGCAATCTGCATCTTCTGACAACCATGAAGGGGGGAGGTTAGTGGGAAGCTGAGAGAGAGAGAGAGCGGAGGCAGCAGGCTTAGATTGCGAACTCCCAAAAGTCAAGAGAACCTGTCACCAACTGTCACTGGAAAAGGGCAGAGCCGAAAAACTGTCTAAATTCAAGTAAACGTAATTAAAATTTCTAGGTGTTTTTCGATTATTTCACATTTTTTAAAGTTCTAAAATATAGTTGTGTGTTGGCAAACTGCTATTGATTTATTGTATTCATATCCTTTTTAATAATAAACAACATGAATTTAATATAATTTTGACCAAAATAAGTTCATCTGACCGTTGTGCACAACCCAAGAATTAAAGAAGCCAAAAAATGTAAGAAAACATTCCAGCTCCTCTTGCTCAGGTGGGAACACTGAGAACAGCGTTGCGGTTGAAAATACTATATCACAGGGTTGATTTAAATACACAACGCCATTTGATTTGTGCAGACAGCCGAACTGGACATACTACGGGACTTTTACGTGATTGGAAGAAGACACCATGAATACAGAATAAAACTATAACTATCTTTATTGCGGTTAATAATTACACGGAACACTTTACTTCAACCTGATAGCCAAACTGCAGAACCGGTTCGCCAGCATGAATCACACCATCCCGATTGAGCTGTCAACGAATGAGAGGGAACCAACACTGCTGACACTGATCATGCTGGCGAACCGGTTCCGCTTTCCGTTGCCGTTCTGCTATCATTGCGTTTGGGCCTTAAGGAGCACTTTAGTACGGCGCATATTGTGGCCAAATATGAGCTCAGTAACTTTCAAAGAACCCCACTGCCGAAGTGAATCAAAAGTACCAAGAATAGGATCCGGCTCCCTATCGTTCGTCGAAGATAACGAGTAACGAAAGAAAAAAAGGACAGACACACACCACCTACTGTTTGGCGCCGATCACTGTGTGTCACCACGTGTTACATTCGTTGACACACTCTCATCATTCAGAACAAGATACAGAGGTGAATATTTTCAATTGTCTGGTTTGCAACCAAAGGGGTGTTCGATAATCCTCAGCTTATATTAGATTCTTCAAGGTTGAACTACCAGAAAATATGAAAGTTATTAACAATTTTATGTAAAACATAAATCACCCGAATGGCTCGATACCCTTGTAGCCTGAGAGTTACTGCTCTTGAACGCTCTCTCGCCACGTACCAAACGAGAGAGTGAATAGCAACATTCATAGGCCAGGAGAACTTATTTACTTGTCAATTTTCATAAATAAATAAAAAAAACTTCCCCTGGTCATGGGCTCTCCGATTGAGATATGCAAGGAACTCTGATCAAACATTTCTCGAAAACTTATTCATACAGACTCAAGTCAAAAAAGTATACAAACTTACTTTATCGATCCTACTTCTTCCGCAGACGAAATTCCACACATTTCGCTCTGAACCAACTCGATTTTTCACTTTTAGAACGTTTTTTTTCCGGATTTACAAAACGACGAAAGTAAGATTTTCAACTTTCGCAACCTAACCACTACTTTCGCCGCCCCGATGTATGGAGAGACAAAGTAATCGAGATTAGAAAATGGCCCTTTTTACTCCGCCCACACAAACTAACACCACTATCTGAAAGATTGGTGTTAGCTCGTCCTGGTAGTGGTATTGGTAAGCGTGATCGAGTTGAATTGGGCTCAACAGCGTCTTGCAAAGCCAATGTTTACAAATGTCGATGCGCCCTTTCGAAATTTTTGTCCAGAACTGTTATGGACCAATTCACGAGTTCATTACGACGTTTGAGCGGAGCCGTGTTATTTATGTCATCATGGCAACGAATGAATTTGGCACCGCTCAAACGGTCAAATAATGAACCCGTGCATAGGTCAATGGACCGATGCACGAGTTCACGAATTTGACGTTTGAGCGGTGCCGAAATCACTGGTTTCCATGACCACATAAATAACACGGCACCGCTAAAACGTCAAATAATGAACTTGTGCATAGGTCCATGGACCAATGCACGAGTTCACTAATTTGACGTTTGAGCGGTGCCGTGTTATTTACGTGACCATGGCAACGAGTGAATTCGGCACCGCTCAAACGTCAAACTAGTGAACTCGTGCATTGGTCCATGAACCGATGCACGAGTTCATTAATATGACGTTTGAGCGGTGCCGAATTCACTGGTTCCCATGGTAACATAAGTCCAGTTGTTAATTACACCTATCGTTTGTCTGGTGAGTTGCACGCTTACTGTCAATGATGATGTCACGCTACACGATAAGTGTTCATCTGCAACAACCAGACAGCTCACCAATCCACCGCGAGGTGGATCGTGCTGAGTTGTTGAGTTGAAGGAAAGCGAAAGAAGGAAGGCACAAGTCTGTTTGACAGCTCTGCAGAAAGCGCGTGCGCACGGACAGAACGCGTGCGCACGGAAAGAGCGCGTGCGCACGGAAAGAGCGCCAGATCGGCTCGATTTGCAATGATCGGTTATTATTATTATTTTTTCGCTATTGGATATTCTATGGTTTGGTTGATTGATGTTAAAGTTTGTTTTAAAAGTAGTTCCACTTATTTTGAAACATGTTGCCGTGTACAATACAGTGGGGATTCGCTCGTTGGAGCTCCGCTACATGGAATGACTCGATGGTTGGATGTTCGCTGGTTGGAAAATATTCCAATTAAAAAGCATTCGAATGTCAAGACTAGATGTCAAACTGACTTTGACGTCTGAGCATCGTCGCATTGAAGTCTCCATATATAGAATAAATGTGCATGTATATGTGCGAATCGTGACGATTTGCTCTCAGGCTGCGTTAGTCTGCAGCATTTTCACCTGCTGTCAGTCGTTCCAACTAACGGGACGGATTCGCTAGATGGAAGGCAGTCGTGTTCCAACCAGCGAATCCCCGCTGTAGTAGACAACACAACTAATTTAATTAAAATAATTTGAAATTATAATTAGTACATATACAAAAGGGGAAGAACGTTTAGGCTGGTTGTGCATTACGATAAAATCTCTTAACATAAGCAATGCTTATTGTTGGTTCTTGTGGAAGGATCAACATGTTCGGCTTAACGAATCTTATTTTAAATATCGAATAACACCACATGCTATTGAACAAAAAGGATGTGATTACAATAGAATTTTGATATTTTCAATTCTGAACCACCGCAAAAAAAAAAATATTGGGAATCAAAATTCTCCTGAGAGGGATGATGTGGGGGAGGCTCATTCTAATTAATATTGTCGTTCAATTATGGGGATAAATTAAAATTGTTATTGTTCTATACATACTTATTTATTATAATTACCTGTAAATATTGATACAGCACAATTCAAGTATTTAAATATCAAATAGCAAACATAGATATGGTCGGTGTTCAGACAGACTGAACCAAGTGTTTTTTTCAATCGAGTAAGAAAAATGTACCCCAAACATGTGAAACATCAAAATATTATAGATATTTACTGTAATAATGGAACTTATCTATTTGATGATACATTTGTATCAAAATAACATGGAAGAATTAAAATTGATGGAGTTCTTTACGTATCCTTAGAGCTCCAAAATTCATCTAGTCTGGTCTGTCTAAACACCGACCATATGATTCTCAAAAACTCATGAGAATGGTATTTTACTCTTTGAACTGTTATTTAATTTGGATGTGTTTAAAAGATTTATAAATTTAATTTATTATTGATGTTACGAGCTATGTCTGTAGTTAAACTTAATGCTACACAAGAAATATATTTGAATCAAAGTATTTTTATATATAAATCATATGAAAAAAAAAAATGTTCCAGAAAGTACTCTATAATTCTTTGGGAGCGTCTCCCGGGATTCTTCCTTAAATAATTCATGAATCCTTCAAATCCTCTCTGGGATTGTTCTGCTGAAAATCTTGAGATTATTTCTGAATTTTCTTCCAGATATTGCTTTGGGATTCATCCAAAAAAAAAAAACGTTACCATTCCGGTATTACTTCTGAGATTCTTTCGGATATCCCATTGCGATTATTCTGGGCATCTTTTTGGATTTTTTTGCAGAACTCTGTATGTGATTTTGCGTGTATCTCCTTAAGGATTACTTTTGAAATCCAGGAAATTAAATTCTTTGAAATTCTTGAAAACTGTTTTCAAAATACTATGGAAGATTTTACCATAAATCCTGATGCAATCCATTTGGATATTTAAAGAGGATTTTATCAAAAAATGTACGACTCTACTAGAAATTCTTCGAGAATTCCTCCAAAAATAACTCTAGATTTTTATCCGGAAATACTTCTGGTATTCTTATGAGAATGCCTCTGGTATTCTTCCGAAAATGACTTGAGATGCTTTCGGAAATCTTTCTGAAATTCTTCAAGAAATTCCACTGAGATTTTTACGCCAATATCTTTGAAATACTCCTGGGACTCTTACAAAAATCCTGTTGGAGTTTTTTTTTCGGATATCTTTCTATTCTAAATTTTTCAATAAATTTTGCTGGGATTGTGCTGTAAAACCTGCTAAGATTCATCCAAAAATACGACTGTCATTCTTCCGGATATCATTCAAGAATTCCACCGGAAGTTTTCGTGAGATTCAACCGTAAATCGTACTGGTTTTTTCAGAAATTCCATTGAGATTCTTAAAAATATCCTTCTGAAAAATTTTCTGAGAATTGTTTTGGGATTATAGAAGGATTTCCAGAAGAATTCCAAGGCGATTACAAGAAACATCACTTCTGTATGAAGGATTCTAAATCCAAATTACAGTGATATTCAAAAGAATCCCAGAAGTTATTTCGCCAGAATCCCTGAAAGATTTAAAGGATATTCACAGACATCCAGAAGATTTCATGAATAATTTCCAGAATAATTCCGATGTCCAGATGAACTGCAGAAAGATTCATGGAATAATTTCAAACGGGATTTTCGGAATCATTTGAAAGTAACTTTTAGAAGATCCTCAGAAAAAGAAATCAGTAATCAAAGTAATCGAAAAAATCTCATTATTTCAAGCAATGCTCGTTGGTTCATGTCGAAGGATCAACATGTTCGGCTTAACGAATCTTATTTTAAATATTGAATGACACCACATACAATTAAACTACACTGAAAGAAGCTTGATGGTGAAAATTACTACAATGGGGGTTAGTATTGACAGAATCGCATTAACGATTTTCAACCGAAGTGATTTCATCATCAACATGAGAACAATTATCGTATTTTTTACCATTATGGCAGGGGATTTTCAAGGTTGTTGCCTCTACTAACGAATCTACTATTGAGTAGTTAAATTTACTAGAAAATGGTTATTTTCATATTGTTGTAGCATGGTTATGTTATTTATGGTATTCGATGACAAATAAATTGTTTTTTAGAATTTCCAGCATAGAAAACAGTTTATTGTATTAACAGGTACATCGAAACGACATAGTATTAAAAACGTCATATATCGGAAACTATACGCATATTTGTTTTGTGACATAGGCGTTCTGCTAGTGAGTTCGATCGATTGGGCACCATGAAAATATTCCTCGAAGATTGATAAGCGTCTGACGAGGAATTAACGAATCCATGCACAACTGAAAAAATAAAAATAGCACTGAAAGAGCCGCCATAAAGTATGCTAACGGATACTGTTTTACCATTAAATGTAGACATCGTTTTCATCAGCAACAATTGTAAGTAGTACCAGATGATCTTGTTTATATATCTGTTACCAACAAATTTCCAATTGGGTCTGGAAGTTGGCTTTATTTGCTGGAAAGAAAAAATCGCCAAAAGGACTCTGAATTGTAACACATTTAATCATTTAACTTCATGATGTATTCGTACGGTATGTTCACTTACCAACAATAAATTTCTATACTTCCCGGCCAGCGCTACTCAGTTAAACAAATTCTAATGTTTTTAAACATTATTTAAAACAGAAAACTTCAAAACTTTGCCGGCGTTTCAACATTTGCACAAATAGATCAAGAATAAAATGGAGGCCAGTATGTTTATAAACACGGTTGGAAAATTAACTTCGATGTTGAAGGTTTGAACATTATAAATACCGTCAAATTGAGAATAACATGATACTATAGACAATGAAAATAGTTGATTGAGCTATAAATTGTTGTAATTTGTATAAGCTTTTTAAAGACTTTGTGTTGTAAAATTTACTACGGAAGGATGACTATCAAAATTGTGAAAATAATGAAATGTGGATAATTTTAACTGATTTGATAGTAATTTTGCAAGCATTTGGTCATAGTGCATTTTACTATTCGGGGGTCGTTCGTTTGACGATGCAATTTATTTCAGTGTAGTATGTGATTACAATTCTAAATCACCGCAAAAAATATATTTAGAATCATAATCCTTCTGAGAGGGATGATGTGGTGGATGCACATTCTAATTAAAATTGTCGTTCAATTATGGCGATAAATTAAAATTGTTATTGTTCCATAAATACTTGTTTATTATAATTACTTGTAAATATTGATACAGCATATAAAAAGACATTGGTCCAGAAATTACTCCAGAATTCTTTGGAATTTCCCTCCTGGGATTCTTCCTTAAATCACTTATGAATCCTTCAAAACCTCTCTGGGATTGTTCTGGAAATCTAAAGATTATTTCTGATTTTTCTCTAAGTTCTTCTGGAAATCACAGAATACTTACAGATATCGCTTTTGAACTCATCTAAAAAACATCGTTAGCATTCCGGTACTATATCTGAGATTCTTTCGGATATCCTTTGTGATTCTTCTGGACATCTTATTGGAATATTTGCATAAATCTGTATGTGAGTTTGCGTTTATCTCCTTAAGGATTACTTTTGAAATCCTGGAAATCAAATTCGAATCGAAATTCTCGAAGATTCTTTCGGAAATTCAATGGAAGATTCTAACAAAAATCCTGATGCAATTCTTCTGGATATTTTTAGAGGATTTTGCCAAAAAATGTACTACGACTCTACTACAAATTCGTCGAGAATTCCTCCGAATATAACTCTGGCCTTTTTCCGGAAATACTTCTGGGATTATGATGAGAATACCTCTGATATTCTTCCGGAAATCACCTGAGATGCTTTCGGAATCCCTTTAGAATACTTTCGAGGATGCTTCCGAAAATCTTTCTGAAATTATTCTAGAAATGCCACTGAGATTTTTACGTCCATATTCTTGAAATTTGTCTGGGACTCTTCCAAAAATCCTGTAGGAAATCTTCCAGATATCTTTCTAGCATTCTTTCGGGAAGCCTTCTGGGATACTTTCGAAAATCTTTCTGAGGATCTTTGAAATCCTTCTGTTAAGGATTCTTGCAGAAATTCTTCCCGAATTACCTCTAGACTCTGGGAGTTTCCTGAATTTTTCAAGAAAACTGTTATTATTTCGACTATCTCTCTAGGATTCTTTAGGAAATTCTTCTACAATACCCCCAGATTTCTTTCTGTTATCCTGCTGGAGGACTTCAAAACATCTTTCAAAGATTCTTCCAGAAATTTTACTGGAATTTTTCAAGAAATTCTGCTGGGATTCTTCCGTAAAACCTGCCGAAATTCATCCGGAAATACGACTGGAATTCTGCTTGAATGATAAGCATTCAAGAATTCCACCGGAAGTTTTTGTGGGATTGAACCGTAAATTGTCCTGGTATTTTGTTTAAATACATTGAGATTCTTAGGGAAAAATATACAGGATTCTTAAAAATATCCTTCTGAAAATTCTTCTGGAAATTGCTTTGGAATTAAAGGAGGATTTCCGGAAGAATCCCAGATCGATTTACAGAAGAACCACAGAGAAATCACTAAAATATTATCAGGGAGATTTCTAAAGGAATTATTTTAAGGATTCTCGTAAATTCCTGAAACAATCTCAGGAGAATTTCGAATGGATTTTGAATGTTTTTAACAGTGATATCCAAAAGAATCCCAGAAGTTATTTCGCAAGAACCCCTGAAGATTCAATGAAAAGTCACAGACATCCAGACGATTTCATGAATATTTTCCAGAATAATTACGATGTCCAGAAGAGCTCCAGAAAGATTTACGGAATAATTTCAAATGGAATTTCCAGAACCATTTAAAAGTCACTTTCAAAAGATGCTCAGAAAAAGAAATCAGTAATCAAAGAATCTCATAGGTATTTTTTTAAAGTCCCAGTGACTGTCCGGTAGTTTTCTTGGAGGATTTCCATTTGAAGTCAAGAGGGATTTTCAGAAAATTCTGCCAAGGATTTAAGAAAATTTTCAAGGAAAATCAATGATAAATCACGAAAAAAATCAAAAACACTTCCTTATGAATTTCCAGAAGAATCACAGAGTTTTTTTTTCTCAAAAAATCTTAGAAAAAAATTCTAAAGAATCACGAAGGAATTTTCGGAATAATTCTGAATATACAAAATTATCTCAGGCAGAAACAATAAAATCAATAGCAATAAATCTGTAAGAATATAAGAAGGATTTCTGTAAGAATATAAGGAGGATTTACAAACAATTACAGAGGAATTTTCGGATGATTTCCATAAATAAAGATTTAAAAAAAATCCCCGTCATCTGGAAGATTCTTAGCAGGATTTTCGGAAGTATTCCACAGGGATTTCTGGGAGAATTCCATTGGGATTTACAAAAGATTTCCAGAGGAATTTCCGAAAGAATCCCAAGAATTTGCACGGAAGAAAGTGAAGTGAAATAATAGATTTTTTTGATTATAGTCTCAGGCGTCTTTCCGAGAGTATTCTAGAATAATAGGTATAATCTTAGACATTTTTCGGAAAGAATCTCAAAGGGATTTTGAAGAACTTTCAAAGAGTTTCACGGAAGAAATACTGAAGAATTACGAGGAAAATATCAGAATTTAAAAAATAATTTCGATTGGATTTCCAGAAGAAATCCCGAGAAATTTTGTGAGAATCCCCGAACCCAAAATAGATTCCATTACACTGGAAAGCAATCATTAAATCATTTTCGGCAGAATTCCAGAATTTTACGGCAGAATTCCAGAATTTTACAGCAGAATCCTGAAAGGATTTCCACAATAACCCAAGATGGTTTTCTGGGATAGTCCAATAGGAAGTCCCAAGGAGGTTATTGGAAAAATCAGAGCGATCAAAGAAATAACTACATATAATAATTTCAGAAGGGTTTCTGAAAGAATCTCAGTGAATTTTCAAGATGTCCTCTAGCAACACAACTAATATATACTAATATTTACAACTCAATACTTAATTATAAATTGCGTTAAGGTGATTATAGAACAAAGCCACACCTCAAATTTTCAAAAGCACAAGACTTGAGAACCAAACAGCTCTCACCGTTGAAAATTTATCCCATTAGTCACCACCAGCAAGCAAGCAGATTGATTGGTTTTCAACGCAAACTGTTGTCAGATTCTCCAGTCTTGTGCCCTTGTTTGGCTTCGTTTTATAATCACCTTAAGCTGAGTGTACGCCATCGGATTGGCGGTATCGAAGTGGATTAAAAACAATTATAGGAGAACGTGTGGAAAATACATATGAACTGCGCAGAATACATCAGACCGATTTAGCATTGCTGCGCACTTCTAAAAGCATTTTATTTTTATTAAAATGTTTGATAATAGTAGAACGACAATGATCATCAGTTGATTTTCCGCTACTGTTTTTTTCAAATCACAATTGTTATTTCTTTCCGTGCACGCGCTCGGGAAATGAATCTGGCCATGGTGCAACAACCGCGCTACATTCGATGAATCCTATGCGACAAAAATTGTCGGCGCTATCCGTCAAATTCGCTCACCAAAGCTATTTTGGTGACTTTAACATCACAGCTATAAATAATACGGCACCGCTCAAACGTCAACGAGTGAGCTCGTGCATTGGTCCATAGACGAACCTGTCACATGAAAAGGCCTATACTCGGATCATTTTGATGAAAATTTAGGATTGACAACAGCCTGGCTGCTTGTTGATATCCAGTTCGCACCCCCTATGGACCAATGCACGAGTTCATTATTTGACGTTTGAGCGGTGCCGTGTTAATTAGGTGGCCATGATAAAAAGTGAATGTGGCACCGCTCAAACATCAATTAAGTGAACTCGTGCATTGGTCCATGGTCTTTTGGCATAAACAAATTTCGTCAAGAGCAGGCAAATTTTGAAAGAAGCGATATTATTCTTAGAAAAAAAAAACCTAGACTAGTTAGGGCAAATGGCCGTTATGCCAAATGACCCGCTTCCGAAAAACTTATATTTTTGGATGGTGCAAGATTTAACGATGGATTTTTTTTGTGACATTGTCCTACCAGGTACACCGTGTCAGTCCCAAAAATACTCACCAAGGATTCATACTGTTGCACCGATGCAATACGATTCTCCAGCTCGGTCAACTGTTGGAAATCCTGAATGGGAAACATTTCAGAAATGGGTGATGCCACCGGATGGGACACACTTTCAACGGAACTGCCCGACGAAGTGTCGAAATTTTCATCTGAAACGACAGGATAGAAGTTCGAAGAAATTCTCAATAGTACCTACTATTCACAGCTAATACCGGAAGGCCACGGTTTTGTACTGGCCGAGGAGTGAGTTCCCACGACGGCACCCGGGGGTTGCTGGGGATGGCCGTAACCTGGCAACCCAAACTGCAGCGGCTGCTGGAATGTTTGCTTGAAAAACTGCAAGTTGGGATCGCAAGCTGCCGGGGCCTTGGAAATCCCGTTTTGATATTGGTGATGCGTGGTATATGCACCGGAATAATGCACCGCTGGATGCTGCATTTTTATTATTATTTATTATTTATTATTTTCTGACGGAAGTGTGGAAGTTTCAAGTTTGCGTAGAATTCACACGCGACAACAAAAACGGTTTCTTGCGCGAGCTTTGATTGGCGTTACTACGGGCGTTATGCTTCTAGCGGGTCAGTGTTGCCAGTCTTGAATAAAATTTTAGCATGTCCGACACTAGAGCAAATGGGTATTTTTTCACCCATCAATTCGTCGTCAAACGTCAACATCTCACCGCAAAATCGCTAGTGTTTGGAGGGGATTTTAACCTCCAAATTGCAAAATAACCTCCAAATCATCACCTCCAAGTTAGTTCTAATACCCTCCGTTATATGAAAGATGGTGGCGCGTCGATCGTCGCAAGTTTATCGTTAAACAGTCAATGGGTACGGTCGGTGTTCCCTTAGTGGACAGTCCCCTATAGTCGCACTTGTGGCTTTTTACGGCCGTTTTGCGATAAATCTTTTCAAAACATTTTTTGACATGAGGGTCAGGAGCTATTTATCTAAGTATCATTGATACACAGCTTGATTTTGTTCAAAAATTTATCGAAATAATTAGTTTTGCTTAAAATTTGAGCTCCCTTGCGCCTATAGTAAACCTATTGTTCCTATAGTAGGACTACTGAGAGAAACTATTTTTTATTATACGAAATAATTGATGAATTCAGAACTTTTTTACATCAAACGAAAGCTTTTGATCCACACTTTGTAGGAAAAACATAAAAGTTTTGTAAAAATACGGTTTTGATAAGTATTTTGCCAACGCCGTGATGCTAGTGCTACTATAGGAACAGAAATTAGAAATAGTGCTACTATAGGCACATGTATTCCTATAGTGGCACACGCGATAATAAATACAAAAATTTGAGTTTTCGTAGTTTTTATATTTTCCCGCAAAACCAAGATAAAAAGCTTTCAGATGATGTTAATATACACGCAGCGAACTGGACTATCGAAATTCATACATTTTGCCTTATGAAAGATTGAACAATTATCCCAATACGAACGCTTTATGTATCTTTTTAGCAGCACTCCACACCAAAGCGGCGATAGGCGCGGGGTGTACGCACGAGCCTATCGATCGCAAGGTCCTTGGTTCGATTCTGTTGGGCAGAGGTGGACACGGCACAACGGAAGCGAAACACCGAAGAAAAGGAACCGGACTCGAAATAAAACACTTTGTGTGAATGAAACATGATAAACTTTAATGCACGTCTGCTCGGGTTGAATATAAACGGATGAATGAAAAAATCAACTGTACTTTGCACTGTTGCTTTGCCTTCTCCTTCTCAATGATGCGCTTTTGGCGCGCTAGCTCGACGGTGCAGTGGGTAGCATTCAGGGTTGCCACCTTGGTTACCACTCACCGAATACTGCACGGAGAGGAAACAGCATTGCATATTCCATCACTCCTCCTCAATGCTGATCCTCGCTGCATTCCTCGGAATATCTCCTCCTGACTTCTTGCTCTTCTGCCTTCTTGCGCTCCTGCCGTCGGCTCTTGCTATGCCAACAACGTATTCCGACAGATGACCGGGTGGGACACCCCGATTACTCCTCCTGGATCGACGTATGTCTTCAGCAGTTTCCTCCTCACTAGAATATTGAACCTCTTCCTTCACTTGCAACGGATCTTGCTCTTCTCCCGTATCGTCCAAATCAAAATAGTCTTCTTCTTCAGTTTTGTCCAACTCGGATCCTTCGAAATTGTCTACTTCGGTAGGCTGTGCCCCCGAGAACCACTCAACTTCACTACCTTCATTCACTTTCTCCCGTGATGAACACTTCGGATCCTGCATTTCCAAGAATTTCGCATCTCGGCTTATCGTCACCATATCCGTTCTGGTATCCACGAACCGGTAGCCTTTATGCTCTTCCGAATAACCGATGAACGTCAACTTCCTCGCTTTGCTCTCGAACTTGCCACGTTTCACTCCTGGAACATGAACATATGCCGGACACCCGTATGCCTTCAGATGCCCCAGCTCAGGCTTGCGACCACACCATTTCTCATACGGTGTCGTATCTACTGACCGAGACGGAAGCCTGTTCTGCAAGTATGCAGCAGCAACGCAAGCTTCTCCCCAGTAACGCTTATCCAAACCAGCATCCAACAGCATCGTTGTAGCCATCTCCTGTAGCGATCTGTTCTTCCTTTCGGCCACTCCGTTTTGCTGAGGCGTATACGCAGTCGTATACTGTGCCTTTATACCTTCGTCAGCAAAGAATCGCCGCAACTCTTCGTTGGCGTACTCGCCACCGCCGTCGGATCGGATAACTTGTGGTTTCCGCCCAAACAAGTTCTCCACGTACCTGACATATTCCTTTATTTTTCCAGCAGCCTCCGATTTCTTCTCCAGTAGATAAACGACCGTGTATCGACTGAAATCGTCGATCATCGTCATCAGAAATCGTTTTCCACCAGGCGTCGTCGTTCGCATTGGACCACAGAGATCTGTGTGGACCAACTCCAAAACACGCTTCGACTTTCTTTCCGCTACTTTCGGAATCGGATGCCGCGACAACTTACCCTCCAAACATGGCTCGCAAGTTTGTCTGATGCCGCAATCCGTGACCTTCACGCCTACGCCCAATTTGCCATCGACAATCTTCGACAATACTGCCGGGTCTCTGTGTCCGAAACGCTTATGCCACTGATGTTGACAATTATGATTGTGCATCTTACCTTCCACTTTCCTTGCGACTTCTGCCAGCTTCAGCTTGTACAAGGATCCAGTCTGCTCTCCGGCAACAACCACCTTACCGCTGACGTCGCAAATGGAACAGCCATCCTTTTGGAATTTCACCACAAATCTATTCGCGGTTAACTTGTCCACAGATACAAGTCCACTGGTGAGGGAGGGAACATACAACACATCGCGTAACTTTACTTCGATTGTATTTCCATCTCCACCTACACACAACACTACACCATCACCGCATCCAGCTGTGGCAGCAACTTTGCCGTCGGCCAAAATCACATTTGGACCAGCCTTCTCCTCGAACGTCGTGAAAAATTTCTTGTCACTTGTCATGTGGCAGCTCGCTCCACTGTCTATAAACCAGCATTCACGCTGTCCATCATCCGCCACCATGAAGCACACACCGGCACTGCAGGTTTCGTTTTTCACTTTCTTCGCAATCGATTTTTCTTCTGGCTTCTTCTCGTCTTCGCCGCTTTTCTGCTTCGCCAGATAAAGCCGGCAATTCCGACGCACATGGCCAGGCTTTTTGCAATAATAGCACACTCTTTCCGATACGCCACCCACACTAGGCATTGCACTTTTCATCGCTTTCATATCAAACGAATCACCGGATCGCTCTTTCCGCCTCTCGAATTCATCCAGTAGCTTCGATTTTACCAGTTGCATGGTGATATCAGCATCGGCACGACTCTCTAGGGCCGTCACCAATGTTCCGTAGGAGTCGGGCAAGCTGCGCAGAATCATCGCGATCCGCAGCGACTCTTCCAGCGGTTGCCCCGCATTCGACAAACGGTCGAATAAATCTTCCAACACTACTAAATGACACTCGAGATCACCACTTTCCGCGAGATTCACATTGCATAGTTTCTTCAATAAAGACACACGCGACGTAACCGTGTTCTTTTCGTGGTATGCTTTCAACTCATCCCAGAAAGCTTTAGCACTGTCCGCGTTTTTCACTAAACCGAACTGATTGTCCTCGATACATAAACCGATGGTGGCACGAGCTTTCCGGTCGTCTTTCGTCCACTGATCGGTAACCGGCTCCGGCTTCACATCGCCCACCACATACCAGAGCTCCTCCCTGGTCAGAAGCATCTCCATCCGGAACTTCCAGATCTGCCAGTTGTGGTTGCTCAACCTGGCAAACGCGAATTTGTTCGGCTCCGCCATTTTGTTCTCCCAAACTGAATCACCACAGCAGGAAACAAAATCCAATCACACGCGGCGCGAACACCCGAAACAGGAAAACAGTTTCTCACACTTTCTTCCTAAACTATCCGGAAATTAAATTTCGGATTTCCTCTGGGACCATTACCTGTTGGGCAGAGGTGGACACGGCACAACGGAAGCGAAACACCGAAGAAAAGGAACCGGACTCGAAATAAAACACTTTGTGTGAATGAAACATGATAAACTTTAATGCACGTCTGCTCGGGTTGAATATAAACGGATGAATGAAAAAATCAACTGTACTTTGCACTGTTGCTTTGCCTTCTCCTTCTCAATGATGCGCTTTTGGCGCGCTAGCTCGACGGTGCAGTGGGTAGCATTCAGGGTTGCCACCTTGGTTACCACTCACCGAATACTGCACGGAGAGGAAACAGCATTGCATATTCCATCAGATTCCAGGTTGCCGCGAAAACTATTTTTGTTTTCAAATTTCGGTTTCATAAGGCATATTTATGAATTTCAACCCGATTCCTTGTGGCGAATTTTCATAAGGGGTTCCTATGTTTATCAATAGTCCATTTGCCTGAGTGTAATGATTTTACACGATTTTACACGAATATTTGTTCTTAGCTATGCGGCTATTGGTACATCGACCCTATTCGCGAACAACCGTGTGAGCCTGAGCGAAAACAAGCTTACACTGAAACCAGCGTTGCAGTAATGAGAACCATGAACGTGTTTTTAAATTTACTATTCCAACCACGATTGAGCTATCATGAACGCTTTTTATTTGCGTTTTGTTCCCTCTCAATCCAACCGCGTCGATAGCCGAGCGGCTAGCGATCGCGCTTGGCAATCACCAGATCCTCGGTTCGATTCTGGTCTGCTGCAAGTTTTTAACCATGATATAGTAATTTTTACTATACAAATGGTGCCATGGTAAAATTGAATACACAAAATATTCTAAATAAATGCGAATTTAGTCTGCACAAATCAAGTGGCGTTGTTTTTTTTTTTTTTTTTTTATTAATGACACTTTACACTATTAGTGCATTCGTGTCAACACCTTACTCTACATTGCTCTATAAACATCAAATATAATATTTAGCTATAAATTTGTCTTGTCGTTTGGAGCGTTTGTTGAATTTGACAATCCATCCTGCTGTATCGTTTGGATCGGGATCAGGACCTGAATCTATGTCTGTATCCGTGTCAACATTTCTTCCACATTCCATCTCACTATTGTTTGCCGTTGCTACGTTTTTATCTGCTTTCTTCCGCGGTGGTGAATTCGTTTCCATCGGGCTCATCTGACGAACGTTTCGCTTCGACTGCGGTGGCCGACGGTTCTGCGTTTGTTTGCATCTTTCACTTACTTCGTTGCTGCTATTTTCGATTGCGAGACTCATCTGCATTCGGTTGTCAGCCACACTTGGAGATTTCGTTGTTGCTTGGGTTTCTACTGCTGATGCTGCTGCTGCTGCAGCTGCTGCTTCGGAGCACTTTTGCTTCGGGTGCGCTTTGCGTTCGCACCGCTTGCATGTGGGAATTTGCGAGCGGTAAGAGACTGTCGTAAGATTGTCTTGAATTCGAATGAATGACGGTATGTGTTTTTGTAGTTCAATTCGCACCACACGAACGCCGTTCGGGACACCGGGAAAGAATTTTCGCCACAGCTCGCGAGCCACTGACACTATTTTTCCGTATTGTTTCAAATGATCGGCGATAACGGCATTAGGTATACAGTGGGGATTCGCTCGTTGGAGCTCCGCTACATGGAATGACTCGATGGTTGGATGTTCGCTGGTTGGAAAATATTCCAATTAAAAAGCATTCGAATGTCAAGACTAGATGTCAAACTGACTTTGACGTCTGAGCATCGTCGCATTGAAGTCTCCATATATAGAATAAATGTGCATGTATATGTGCGAATCGTGACGATTTGCTCTCAGGCTGCGTTAGTCTGCAGCATTTTCACCTGCTGTCAGTCGTTCCAACTAACGGGACGGATTCGCTAGATGGAAGGCAGTCGTGTTCCAACCAGCGAATCCCCGCTGTACCGGGTGGCAGATCATGAAGGCGGACATTGGTTGCCATGTCTTCCATGTAGACCGGGATGTTGACGTTTTTCGGTCCAACTGGCATGGAATGCTTCAAGTGCTGTGAAGCAGCTACACGCTCCGCTGCTTCCAAATTGCACATCTCTATGAGAACGCAATTTCTAATGTTGTGTATTTGGAGATTTTTAACTACCGTCATCTCAATCCCCAACTTGTCGCACAGAAACTTTTGTATGTCTCCTGCATTTGGTCGCACGGGAAGTACACTGAAATCGATTACAAGCGTATTTTTTCGTGTGGTAGCCATTGTTATCTAACAGTAGTTCACAACGATAGTAAACCGAGAGTTTTGCTATGCAGCAAGAAGCCGACCGACAAGATCGAGCGCTGGCTGACAACTGAAGTGGCGTTGTGTATTTAATTTAACCCTCTGATATAGTATTTTCAACCGCAACGCTGTTCTCAGTGTAATTTAGATCGATTTGAGGTTCCGTGTACGCGAGGCAACCCTGGATAGTAACGCTTTGTAACGCCAAAATATCCCAAAACAAAGCGCAACAGGTGGGCTTCTAATGCGTAGTATGCACCTGAAACGTAAAGCGCTCAAGTAAAATTTCTCCTTTTTACCGAAGTAATTTTGACAGCCGATCCAATATGAGCGAAATGTCACTTTTACTTGCGGAATAATTGAGCGGCACATTTTTCCGTACACGGTGGTTTGCGAATACCCTTTAATGGGTGAAAAAATACCCATTGTTGAATAGAGTACCGATCTGTCAAAAAATGGGGGAATTTAAAAACTTAAAAAGAGTAAAAAAATACCCATTGTTGAAAACTCTTTGTGAACCCATAAATGGGTGAAAAAACAGTTATAAAGTTTACTTCATTTCGGGCAATTCATAAGTCGTTTTGAACAAACTTCTAGATCTTTATGTTTGATAATAATTGAGTGATGCTCGTAGAACATTATTAATAAACGGTGAGTGATACTAGCATAGGTGTAAATGAAATTTGATTTAGATTATTTGAAATTATTTCCAGATTCCAAGAAACTCTTGGTTGCTTTGAGCTCAGCTCCGGAAGATGCAATGGCTGATTTCAACATGAAAATCTATTGAGTTTTATTTTCTGTTAAGCGCATTGTTTATGTATTCGTCAATAAATTATATGAAAATAGAAGTTTTATTATTACTAAATCCAAACGAGGAAAATAAACCATTTTCCTCCATTCATCTTTCCTAAAAAGGGTATTTTTTCACCCATTTTCCGGTGCGGTAGCGTTTCATATAATGGGTAATAAAATACCCATCCATTGACATAAACCGCTTTTACTCTTTAAAGAGTAAACCGTGTTTACTCATTAAATGTGGAGAGGCACTTCTAGCGGAAATGGGTAAATTTTCACCCATTAAAGGGTATTCGCAAACCACCGTGTACGGAAAAGTGACAGCTCCATTTGATTTGTACAGCAGGCGTTACCTATGTTATGAAATCAGCTCTACTTTTCAGCAGCGTACAGCTCAAGTAATTTCGGTAGCGGAATCATTCCTTGACCGTTTCTTGTCCTATCCTTTTGCACAGTACTTATGATCCAATGTGATGGATTTTACTAAGGTGGCGCAGATCATTGATGCGTGCCACTAGTTCTCTCTTTCATTCTCCCGCTGTTCTTATGCAGCGCAAATAGTGACGTCACTATTTGCGCTGCATAAGAACAGCGGGAGAATGAAAGAGAGAACTAGTGGCACGCATCAATGATCTGCGCCACCTTAGTAAAATCCATCACATTGCTTATGATCAGCGTACCGGCCATAAAAAGGGATTTTTAACAAAAATCAATAAAAAAAAATCCTCTTTTTGACAGCTGTTCCTACTGTCACTTTTTTCTTTCAGCCAACAACGAAAATTTTCACCTAGGCGAAAAGTTCACGAGAAAAAGTAGTTTTACACAGGAAAATGTCCACAATTTGTTGAGTTATTGGCAAATAACTGCTATCGACGGTATTTGCAAGAAATCTACATCAGAGCTGCTGTTATATAAATCATAGAAAGGTAAGAACTTACGAGATTTTGGTGTTTCAAGAAAGGTGAAAATTGCGTCCGCCCGGATGCGGTTCTGCTGATGACATCAACACTTTGTTGATGCCCGGAATGGTGGAGAAAATGTTCCCTAGCTGAAAATAAATGTTTTATTTTTCGCATAGGGAACCGTCGTTGGAGAATTTTTAGGATCGAACAGTGAAGCCGTCGGCAATGGGCGATCGATTGTTGAAAGTCGGACAGCGAATCGAAGTGTCCGGAAAGGATGTTCGGGGTTCAATTGCGTACATCGGGATGACCTCGTTTGCGGTCGGCAAATGGGTTGGTGTCATCCTGGACGAACCGAAGGGGAAGAACAACGGATCGATTAAAGGACAGACGTACTTTTCGGTGAGTTAATTCCTACTCGGGAAAAGGGAACAGCTGTTCTTAGTGTTCTGTCTGTGCTAACAAAAAAGTTACGTTTCTGTGCCTTAGAGTCACAGGGCTGGTAGCACATTTCTTTTTTGATACTTGGTTTTTATTTTAGAGAATGTTTCTAAAAGAGTCTCGATTTTTGATGGAAGGTCCCTAAAGTCTCTTTCGTCACCTCACTTTTCCTTTTTCTCATTGTGAAATCCCTGGAGGAACTCCTGATATAATCTCTGGAGGAATTCCAGGTGGAATCTATAAATGAACTTCTGATGGAATCTGTAGAGGAACTCTTGATGAAATCCCTTGAGGAACTTCTGATGTAATCCCTGGAGGAACTACTAATGAAATCTCTGAAGGAATTCCTGACGGGATCCCTATAGGAACACCTGATGAAATCACCGGAGGGATTTCTGATAATATGCCTGGTGGAACTCCTTATAAAATCCTAAGAAGAAATCCTGATAGAATTGCGTGAGGAATTTCTGGAATTCCAGGCGCAATCTCCGAAGGAACTCTTGATGCAAATCGTAGAGAAACTTCTGAAAGAACCCCTGAAGGAATTCCAGGTGTTTAGAATATCTTAAGGAACTTCGGATGGCATCCCTGGAGGAACTATTGATGTAATCCCTATAGGAACTCTTGATGAAATCTCTGGAGGAATTTCTGGCAAGATTCCTGATGGCACTCCTGATAGAATTTGTAGAGGAACACCTAATGATATGCCTAGAAGAAATTCTGATGGAATTCCTCGAGGAACTCCTGTTATAATCTCTAGAGGAACTCCTAAAAGAATCTCTGAAGGAACTCTTTATGAAATCCCTATAGAAACTCCTGTTGAAAATCCGAGAAGAACTCTGATGGAAGCCGTAAAGGTACTCCGATAGAATCCCTACAGGGACTCCTGATGGAATCCCTTAGGAACTCCTGATGAATTCCCTGGCGGAATTCCTGATAAGATTTATTATGTAACTCCTGATAGAATATATAGAAGAACTCCTTTTTATATTCCAATAAGAAATATTGATGGAAGTCCTCGAGGAACTCCTGATAAATTCTCTTGAAGAATTCCAAATGTGGAGGAACTCCTGATTGAATCTTTGGAGAATTTCTTAAAGATATTCTTGAAGGAACTCCTGATGGAATCCCTTTAGAAACTCAAGATGAAATCCCTGCAGGAATTCTGATGAAGGTCCTAAAGGTACTCCCGATAAAATCCCTGTAGGAACTTTTGATTGAATCTTTAGTGAAATTCCTAAAGATATTCTCGAGGGAACTCATGATGAAAACCCTGGAGGAATTCCTGATGTAACTCCTGATAGAATCTCAGAGGAACTAAAGAAATATAGATAAAATTCTTCAAGGAACTCCTGATAGAATCTCTTGAGGTATTCCAGGTGAAATCTTAGAAGGAACCCTTGAAGGAATCCCTAGAGGAACTCCTGATGGAATCCTTGGAGAAATTTCTAGAGATGTTATTGAAGGAACTCCTGATGGAATCATTGAAGGAACCCCTGATGAAATCCCGAGAAGAACGTCTGATGGAATCCCTAGAGGAGCTTCCGATGAAATCCAGGTGGAATCTCCTAAATTACTTCTGAACTTCTGGAATTCTAAATGAACACCTGATGGAATCCATGAAGGAACTCCTGATGGAATCTCTGGAGGAATTCAAGATAGAATTCCTGAATAAATTCGTGATGGAGTCCATAGACGAACATCTTGATGGAATCTCTAGAGGAGCTTCCGATGAAATCCCTAGAAGAAATTCATTCCGATGAAATCCCTAGAGAAACTCCCGATGGAAACCCCGAAAGAACTCCTGATGGAATCGTTGGAGGAAATGTTGATGGAGGTCCTGGTACAATCTCTGAAGGAATTCCTGGTGGAATCCTCACAATAACTTATGATGGGAATTTTTGAAGTTCTCCTGTTTGAATCCCTGGAAGAACTTTTTAAGGAATCCCTGGAAGAACTCCTGTTGGAATTCCATGAGGAATTCGCTGGTGGAATATATAGAATCAACCCTATGTGTTTGAGAAAAATCTTGTACTCGACGCACCGCAGGATAGCAGGGTTTAATGTGAGAGCTTTTCGTGTGTAGACTGTTTGCGCGCCTAGACTGAAAGCTTGCTAGCGTGTGTGAAGAGGTGAAAGGTCCGGTCGATTCAAGAGAAAATGCAGCTGGATGGAAGACATGAATGAACAAGCAACAGTTCACTAATAGGCTTCGCGGAGTAATGTTCTCACGAAGATATCAAGTCAATAAAGTTAAAGTGATTAGAAAAATCAACCCACGCGTTTCAGTGCAATTTAATTCCAATCCGGTGAAAACCCATTTCCCCTGAGCTACCGTCGGAACATTTTGGTCCTTCGAGCCGGATGTTGTGAGTTGTTTTCCCGGATGCTGTGTCCAGAAGTTGTCGCTGTTTCGTGTGTGGCAGAAGAGCACCAAGTGCACAAGTGCGGTCCGTGACCGAATGATACAAGACGATTATGTCCGTGGCATAGTGCGTGGTCGGAAAAATTTACTGCATCGTGTGCAGAAGCGTGACCTGTGGCCAAATCGGAATTGAGATCGTGTCCATGGCATGATCCGACGTACCGTGTGCGTAGTACCAATGGCTGAAGGCAGTTTGAATTTCCGGAAGTTAATTGCACCGTGTGCAGTGGAATAGCCCGTGGCGATTAGCGAACATTGTATGGAGTGGCCCGTGGCCAAAGACAATCAGTGAGCGTGTACGTGGCATGATGTTACCCGGTGAGTGCTTCGTGCAGCCCGTGGCAGAGTTTTGGGAATTGATTGTGCCCGTGGCACAGGAGTAAGTGAACATTCGTGCGCACCGGGTGCGTATTTCGGCTGAGGTCAAAGACGAAACATTTTGAAAGCGTTTATCGTGCTCGTGACACGAGTGGTGATTTGTGGGAATGTGTCCGTGATGCATTGCGAACTCGATTGAACTAGAGTGAAAGTTCAAACATGAGCGAAAGTGAAACACCACGTGGTGTGTTAAAAGGTGTACCGCAAAGAAACATATTGGAAGAGCTAACGGAATCGAGTAGTGACAACGTGCTGCCAGTTCCGTCGGTGGCAGATCAAAAGATTGCGAAGCAAGTACTCGAGCAGAAGAAGATGATGGAGTCCAAGTTGGAAATGTTGACAGATCGGCGAGATCTGATAACGGAGAAGCTGATACGAATGAAGGAGTCTTTGCGAGGGGAAGGTGTGAGCATACATTTGCTCAACCTTCACTTTGAAACACTGCGACGATGTGCGGATGAATTCGACAGGATTCATAGCGAAATCTCGGCATTGCTGCCGAAAGAACAGCGAACCGTAGTACGCCAGGAGTACGCGGTATTCGAGGATATCCACAACGAACTTTACGTAGACTTGCAGACAAGAATTGAGCGAACGCAAGAAGCATGTCGCGTAACTTCAGGTACGTCAAGTAGTTTAAGCATTCCAGGTTTCCAGCAACCGATAGTAGTGCAAGCAGCTGCCCCGCAACTACACGCTCCGTTCCCAAAATTCAATGGGACACCGGAGAATTGGTACAGCTTCAAGAGCCTCTTCAAGAGCATTATGGCGAAGTACCCAAACGAGACTTCAGCGATGAAGATTTTGCACTTGCGCAATTCTCTCGAAGGCGATGCAAAATGCAAGATCGACCAAGACGTCGTGAATAACAACGATTACGAGAGGGCCTGGAAGATTCTCGAAGACGCGTACGAGGATAAGCGGCTGATAATGGATACGCATATTGACGCTATTCTGCATTGCGCCGTCATCAGCAGTGACAACCGTGGGAAATCGATTTCACAATTGCTTGAAACTTGTTCGAAGCATGTTGATGCTTTGGATGGTCACAGCTATCCCGTCGAAGGTTTAGGGGAGTTGATTCTGCTTAACGTCCTCTACAAGAAGCTTGACAAGGAGACGCAAGAGCAATGGGAAATGAAGATACCCAGAGGAGAGGTACCAGAATACGAAACGTTTATGGAGTTCCTTCGTGAACGGGGACGCGTTCTGCAGCGTACGAACCGCTCACAGCAGCAGGTACAGCAGTCAACGGTCCAAGCGAAACAGCGTATTGCTGGTATCAAAGCGCCAACACAAGCATTGAAATCGTTCATGCAAACGGGTAGCGAAGCGTGTCCATGCTGTCCGGAAGAGCACGCCATCTACAGATGTATGAAATTTCAGGACATGAATTTCTCGGAGCGCAAGTCCATTGCCGCAAGGATGAGCTTGTGTTACAACTGTTTGAAATTGAATCATCGAGTCAATGACTGCCAATCCAATCAACGGTGCAAGGTGCAAGGTTGCGGTCGTAAGCATCATAGCCTTTTGCATCCCGAGGCTGAGATTTGGCAGAAAAGTGTAGAGAGGTCTCCGACGCCAGAAGTTGATAAAGATTACGAGTCAAATCAACAGGAGCCAGATGGTCGGCGTGCGACAACGATGTGCGCGCTGATTGATACAACGAAGCGGCAAGTGCTGCTATCAACGGCAGAGGTCTTGGTGGTCGGACATGGAGGTTTCACCATCAAGTGCCGTGCCTTGTTGGATTCAGGATCCGATAGCCATATTCTTACGGAGAGATTGGCCAACAAATTGAGGCTAAAGATGAAACGCGTCGACTTTCCGATTAGCGGTCTCAACGAAATCCAGACCAGAGTGAAGTATCTGGTATCGACGAAAATTCGCTCCCGAATCAATACGTATGCGACGAGTGATTTGAATTTCTTGGTCGTACCAAGAATCTCAGCAAGGCTTCCACAGGTGGAAATGAAATCCGGTTCTTGTAGGGTACCGACAGGTTTGCAGTTAGCAGATCCATCGTTCCATGTACCAGGAGAAGTGGATATGATTATCGGCAACGAGATATTCTTCAACTTGGTGAAGGCTGTACGCCTGAAAATAGAGAAAACTGCGATTACGTTGGCTGAAACAGAGTTTGGATGGATTGCTGGAGGATCAGCGCAGTTGAAAAAGGATGCACCACGTGCAGTACAGTGCCAACTAAATTATTGCACACAAGTTGGCAAGATCATGGAAAAGTTTTCCGAAATCGAGAACGATCCTCTCGGTATTAAATCAGCAGCAGTCGATTCTGCTGTTAAAAAGCGTGCGAGAAATGGACGAAGACGTGGTGTACAACAACTCTCATTCAACGGCAAAAAGTATCAGCTTGGTGATTCTTTCGTTATGACTAGGAACCGTTGCGAACCATCAAACTCTTCATCATCTGGAAAACGAATATGGTGTAACGAATTCAAGGCATATCCGTATGATGCAGCAAAATCGAAAACGCTGTTAGTTGAAGATGGAGTGACGCGAAGGAATTTACAAGAGCAACAATTAGTGAACGAAATGGTTCGAGAGAAGCGAGATGTGTTGGTAGAAGATAGTCCGTTTCCAGCATCGGCAGGTACTGTAACGAAGATAAGTGAGCGACTTCAGCCTGGACGATTGATCAAGAGTGAAGTAGTTACTGTTTTGTTGAGCCAAAGATCTCAACGGGGGGTGTATGTTTGAGAAAAATCTTGTACTCGACGCACCGCAGGATAGCAGGGTTTAATGTGAGAGCTTTTCGTGTGTAGACTGTTTGCGCGCCTAGACTGAAAGCTTGCTACACGGAGACGGAATTCAACTCAATTTTGGGTTGTTTCAACGCAATTCCGTAGTTGAGCCCAATAACTCAATTTTGGTTAAATTTCCAAGGTCCCCACTAGGTAGTTTGGCTTTAATTCCATTAGAAAAATATACTCAATTTTGGGTTGATTTAATGCAAAATTGAGTTCTTTCCACCCAAACATAAGAAAAGTTGCATTTACCCAAATTTGGCTTATTGGGCCAAAGTACCCCCATTGGGTAGATGCAGCTCTCTCTATTTTTGACAACATTCGTGTGGGAGAAAGAGAAAACCGAGAGATTTTGGGTTGAAACTATAATCGATATACTTAATTTTGGGTAAAGTAAACTCAAAAATTAGGTAAAAATATTTCTCCGTGTAGCGTGTGTGAAGCGAAGTTATGTTCTCACGGAGAAATCAAAGTGAATAAAGTAAAAGTTATATTGAAAATCAACCCACGCGTTCACAGTGCAATTTAATTCCAATCCGGTGAAAACCCATTTCCCCTGAGCTACCGTCGGAACACTATGTCTGAACAGTTCGATATTCGGCAACTAAGATTCAGCTTTGCTTATTTTAAAATAATATAGGGAAGGTGTAACAGTTTTGGCCGCCCTAAGGAAAAATATAGTTTATACACAAATCAAAAGACCTTTGATTACTATCAATACGTTAAACGAAAGCTTTCAAACAAGGTGCAAACGAGCAAAATTTTTAAGGAAAGTGATTTTTTTCTATTATTTTCCGAACAAATTTTCAGGTTTTCAAGAATGTTACCATATCATCTTAATGCAATTTAGTCCTTTGAATTTTATTGATATTTTTATGAAAAGTAACCTAATCGAAAATCCGTTCAAATTTTGCGAAGTTATTGAAAATATTTGGAGTCAACATGACAAGGCATATAAAACGTACTGTTTCCAAGAAATCGACCAAAGTGTTAAAAAAATCACAAATCGGTTCACTAACAAGATACAGCTTTTTAAAGTTCTTTTGTTCATATTGACCCAAGAACACAGACAATGTTTTAAAAAAATGTTCTATTTTAGTGTGAGGAAAACTATGGAATGTTCGTTCGTCCAACCCAGTTGGTATTCCTAGACGATGCTGGCAATGCAATCGAAAGCGGAGATGTCCAAACACCCGAAGAGAAACCACGATCCCGTTTGAGCAGGTGAGCTTTTGTCCTGGGCACTTCTTGTCCAAGAACCTATTCTCAACTAATCAATGTCAACCTAGATGAATCTTAACTATTACTCTTTATCTAGCACACTTCCAACAACTCTTTCTATCATTCATTTACGCATTCTCTACATCTACATATTTTCTCCTGATAATCATACTCTCTACAAACCTATACAGTTCACTGCCAAGCGTCTCTCGTTGATTTATTTCTGTATTTCGTTTCTCTTTGCAATTCGAATATCGAAAACACTAAAATCCAAAATACCACAAATAAATCCCATTACTGTCTAAAACCGAGCTAGTTCCAAGCGTGCTCCTTCCAGTAACAAACCAACGTAAGTTTTGCCCGTTTCGGCCAGTCGTTTACAATCGTGTTCAAGTCACAAGTCACAAATTAGCTAATCAGGCTTATTGCTCTCCTCAGAACGTATCGAATCAAGCAATGTTCAAATCCATGTTCGTCCAGTGCACATTTCATATTAGTAACCATGTCGTTCATCTTTTACCTACCTACTAACCATCCAGCTGCAGAGCATTAGTGAGAGAAACAATCGAATTTTACTAATAACTCCTTCTAGAGATAGTATTCAAATCACAACGTGTGTGTAACCCATGAAAATCAGCAATTGGCCGAAACACATCGCACTAATAGAGAAAGTGTGTTATTTCTACATTCCTTTGCTTCAACAAAATTAAGCCAAACTAAAAGACTTTCCGTTTGATTTTTCTGTTTTGCTTCAAATTTCTCATCTCGATATGATTTGTGTTAAGTTTTCACGTTGCCCAAGTGTTTAAAATGCGGTATTGTTTCTAACTCATTCTGACTGTTCTGCTGCATGCATGCCTCCATATGGGAAACAACGGTAATGTTTAGTGCGGGGTCAGTTCGCTCCTTGGCATCGATGCCGGGCTCAACGCCCACATTCCAAGCAAAACCAACGGCGTAAGTGTGTTGCAGCCATCATATGGCCTTTAATACAATGAGTTTTCTGTTCAATTTATTTCTATATTTATTCTATTTTTAATGTTTCACATTTTTATTGCATACAATTAGTTGACTTTGTTTAAACAACCCGAAAGCATTTAAAAAAAGGTGTTTTACATTCACAATCACCAGAATAACACTAAAAAGGGATCGTCCATGAATTACTAACGAAAAATTTGACCTTTTCAATCTCCCTTCTCCCTATGCCACACTTCTCTTATAGGAACATTAGAAATTTCGTATCGAGCGTCACCTTTTCTCGAACCCTCGTCTCTTCACTTATGTAGTATTATATTAAGACCGCACAGGAAGTCTTTATAATCACCCTATACATTTGAAGATGCAAATCTCAAGTAAAACTTCATATATCGATGTGAATTATCATATAATTCTATATATGTAGTGTTCAACCCATTAAATTTTTAGCTTCTTCGGTTAACTAAAACTCGAGATTTGCTTCTGCAATGTTTTGATCAAAATTGTTAGAGTGAGACGAAAGAAAATAACACGGTATCTCGTGTCACCTTAACAACTCCAACGATTACATTTAACGCCTGATTCTGGACCTAGCTTAGTACCTAACTAACTAACGTAACTAATGGATTAGGATTTGATTGGAAAATGAGAAGGGTCTACCGTTCTTCAAGCTGACATCCGAATGCAGATTGAGCAGTGTGATATTGGTCCTAGTGCACTTCAATTAGTTCGGTTTGTACAAGAAATATTTTTCTTTTTTTCGAATGAAATAGTGTACCGTCTTCCATACAAATGGCAACACTGTTTTAGCGTAACACGCAAGGGTGGAAAATTCACAACTGGGCTCATGGATGAAAAGAAGAACAACTAAAAGAAGCCAGTTGTCCGATCTTATCTTAGCTTAGTACTATCTAAGACAGTATTATAGGAGCAGATGGTAACAAATCATTTTTCAGAGACGTCATCACTACTTTAAAGCAAGTCTCGAATGTAACTTTTTCCCTTCTTCTGCTTGCAATGAATCCTACTGCAAAATTCGACAGGTTCCAAAGAAACCTTCTGAGAGCTTCATACAGCTATTCCACAGGATTTCATAGAATTTATTCTAGGACTAGTGGACCCGGTAAACTTCGTCTTGCCATCAAGTAGGCTGTTGTAAAACATACAAACACCACTCCATGGAAGAAGAAGATAGATAGATTCCTGAAAAAGCTTCAATAGTTTTTCTAGTAATTTTCCCAGAAATTTCTCTGAGAATACTTGCAGGGACTTTTCCGAAGACGCCTCCCGAAATTTCTCCAGAGTTTCTTCCACTTGTTCTCCCAGGAATGTGTCTAGAATCTAGAAAGAATTTGCTCCAGGAAACCCTTGAGCACTCCAACTAAGATCTACTATTCCCAGTGTCGTTGCCATATTTGAGCTTATTCCATTAACTTACCTCTTGGGATAGGAAAGGAAAATGGAACGTTGTCTCTATTACGGGATTTCTTAAAGAAGGCAAATGAGGGGCCCAAGCGCATAGGGGGTGTACGCGACATTTTGGTCGGTTTTGAGTTTAGCATACTCAAAAGTTCTACTGTTTCCAAGCTTTTCAACAGTATTTCCAATAGAAAAAAAAAACACATTTCGAAGAACATTGTTTTTTAAAAAGACTCTCGTACAATTTGTATAAGATGAAAAATTGCTGAAAAAACTTTAAAGTTGTTTTCTCAAAACTACGTTTTTGTCAGTTACACCCCGTTGCTTATAGCCTCCTTAAATCGCATAAGTGAAATGAGAGTATATAGCTCTACACAACAACAGGCGCTACCTAAAAAGATACGCAAAACGTATAAGCAGGGTGTCCATCCATTCAGTAAGTTCTAGAAAAGATCCTTAGCTAATTTTGTTTGACATTTTTAGTAGATTCGTAGAGATTGGCAAAAAGCCGAGCCAAAAAAAAATATTAGGCATGTTTCTTGGGAGATATACTGATATCTTGTACTGATTCATTAAGAATTTCGTTTGGAGGATTTCTGAGGATTATGATAATACTAATTCTTGGTGAAACCTTGACTGGATTACTAGTTGGACTAGCCCTTGATCTAAGCCAAAGTTCTTATGAGGCGCCTGACGAAATTTTGTATAAATTTCCGCATATTTACATCGAATTCTTCCAATTATCCCCAACAAATTTCTTGGAAGATTGTTTGTTGCTGCAATACTTGATGACATGATGAAGATTTGCGTGAAAAAAGCTTTTAAAAAGACAAAAGACAAACAGTGCTCTGAGATATACCGGTTTGAATTTTTGCGACTACTTTTCAATACACTTCTTAATTAAATAATCTATCTATCTATCTATATAAATAAAAATGGAATGGTGTTTGTATGTCACAAAATCGGATTTGAATGATTCATTCTCCGTTTTGTTCGTCAAGGGTTCCAACGTGTTTGTGTGTATAAAAATCCCAGGTTATTTACCGGGAAAGTCGGAAAAATGAGATTGAATGGAACTGTCGTTTTGTATTGGACGATTCATAGCTTTTTCCAACAGCCTACTTGATGGCAAGACTAAGTTTGCCGGGACCACTAGTAAATAATAAATATCTTTATGTACGATTTTTAAAGTTATTCGAAATTTGAGAAGGAGGAGAGCTGATTTTGGAAAAGTAATCTGGAGTTCAAACAACTTTAATTTTAAAATGTCGAAACCAGCCCTCAATGGTAGCTGCTCTCTATTTTAATGCAAGTCTCTAAAAAGTCTCTGTTTTTGTTGTCTTCATTTTTTAACCAAAATAGTCTTTAAAGTCTCCTTTCCATATCGAGCTTGCAGTGAAGTCTGATGCAAAATTATGCAGTCTCCAGAGAACACCTTCGAGAAAACGAGACTTTTCAATTGATTCTTCAAAAATTTTACATCAGGATTGTCGATAAAAAGCTGCAGGATTTATCCTAGTGGTTTCTCTGGAGATTTCATCTGGATTACTGTCAGAGACTCCTACAGGAATCTCTTCAGAAATTTTTTTGAATAAAAATAAGTTCAGTGATTTTTTTCTAATAAACCTGACAAGAATATTACGTCATTTTATCCACGGGAACTCCAAAGAATTGCTCCAAAAATTGCTCGAGGAGTTATTCAAGAAAATCTATTATTATTTTTCAAATTCGATCCTTTGTTTCATCATTGAAATTCTCTAGATTTTTTTCGAGGTATGTCTCCAAAATTTCATCGAAGAATTAAAATTGCAGTTCTTTCAAACATTTCTCAAAAAATCCCATGGAATCTAGAAAAGTTTATTTAAGATTCCATACCAATTAACACTGCAGAAAATCCTCCTACACATTTCAAAGGGATTCTATGTTTTTCAAGGAGTTCCTTCAGAAAACGCTGCAAAATATTATCCAAAGATTTGAATGAACCGTTTTTTTTTCAATCATCCTAACAATATAACTAGAAACTCTTCAAAAATTTCATCAATGGTCTATGAGTTCTTCTAGTAACCCTTATTCATCAACGGAGGCTCAGAAAGTTACACAAATTTCATTAGAGGTTACTTTACAATTTGCTTTCAAAATACCTCACGATTTTTTTTTTGAACCTTTTTCTCAAATTATGTGAAAAATTTCATTCACATTTCCATGGAGAAATGCCTGGAAATATTCCTGGAAGAATACTTGAACAAATTGCTTTCAAAATACCTCACGATTTTTTTTTAACCTTTTTCTCAAATTTTGTGAAAAATTTCATTCAATTTCCATGGAGAAATGCCTGCAAATATTCCTGGAAGAATACTTGAACAAATCTTTAATGACTTCCTTGAGTAATTTTTAAGAATTACTGTAGCAATTTCTAAAGAATTACTGTAGGAATTTCCAAAGAAATATCAGCAATTTCTGGAGATATCCTTAGAGAAATTCCTCAGAGAGCCTTCCTGGGGAAACTTCTGGTTGAATTTTTGAAGAAGACGTCTTCCGAAAACCGGGGGAAGAATCACCGGATAAAATCCTGGCCCTAAAGCTTACTTGAAAAATATATGAAAGAATTCCTTACGATCTCTGAGATAATTTATGTAGTTATATTTGACAGAAAACAGGTTGTGTTCTTGAGATATCCAAAATATCCAAAAGAAAAAAATCTTCGATGAAGTCCTTAAAAAAAATTCTCGAAGGGATTCCATGGGAAATAATCACTAAATGAACTCCTGAAGAAATTTAAGAGATGAGCTGTCCTCGGGCTGCTCAGAATATAGTAATCTATCCATCTATTCTAACCAGAGGTAACCTTCATTGTAATATCTGAATCTGAATGAAAAATGCATACAGTAAATACGAGGAGCCTTCCTTAGCCGAGTGGTTAGAGTCCGCGGCTACAAAGCAAAGCCATGCTGAAAGTGTCTGAGTTCGATTCCCGGTTGGTCCAGGATCTTTTCGTAATGGAAATTTACTTGACTTCCCTGGGCATGGAGTATCATCGAACCTGTCACACGATATACAAATGCGAAAATGGCAACTTTGGCATAGAAAGCTCTCAGTTAATAACTGTGGAAGTGCTCATAAGAACACTAAGCTGTCCCAGTGAGGACGTAATACCAAGGAGAAGAAGAAGAAGAAGAAATACGATCAATGTTTTTTTTTCATTCCTGTTTGGTCTCTCTTTATGTCTTTTTTATTTTTCAGGGTTTTTCAGTCTCTCAATTCCTATTTTAAGACACTCAGTCGCTACTAGCCCTGCAATAAAAAAAAGTTTTCCAATTAAATGAAATATAAAATTTAAATGTTGATGATGTGGATAGCTAAACGTTCGCTCTTTCCGTGAAGTGAATTGTGTGGAAAATTTCCTGTAAGGAAAGCTACAGGTAATTGGGCAGATCACTTACAGCAAGGACAATTATGTCCCAATTCGTCAAAAGTGGAAACAATGAAGTGTGTAGATCATCGAACATGACATCCATACACCAGTATTGATCGAACATCAGTTGAGTGAATCCATTTGATCCTATTTGATTTCAGGCCCCAAGTTTCACCAAAGGTTTGCCGGTATCAACCAGAAACCATGTATGCATTCTTGACTCTGGATTGAATATGAAATGCCCAGGGAAGTCCAGAATCTAGAATGCCAATGACATATACCGTGAAGGCCCCTAACTCTGCGCAGCTCCTAACTCTGCGCACTTTCACTAAAATCCATCAAAATCTGGTAAAATACTTACATTTTTGTTCAAAATTTATTTTTCATATATTGCTACAATAGTAATAAAAAAGTACGCGAAGAATTTTCTTGACAGATTTACGTTTATTACTTTAATAAAAAATAAAATAGCTTTAAAAATATTGAAAAACGTCCAAATTGACTGCCCGTTAGCAAAAATGCTAAGGGAGTACCTCATCACTTAAGTCATTTTAAGCAAATTAAAGAGAATATATTTCAGATTTTTAGTACGTAGGCACTAGTTTATTTATCGAGCAATCATCACTGGTGAAGTACAACTTATTTTCTCTTCATTTTCTTATTCTTCTTAAGTGCGCATAGTAAGGAACCATTTTTCAACTATGTTCCTTACTATGCGCAGCAGGTATAAAACGTTATTTTCAACATACAATCAACCCTCCAGATGTCGATATTAAAGGGAACCATCGACTTGTCGACACCATCGAGATATGGAATAGAAATGCTTTGGAAAATTGTTTGATGGGACCATCATAGTAAGGGAAGATTAAAAAATGACGTCCATCATATTTTAAGGATTTCTACACTCCGTCCCCTCAATCCCCTGTCGCGATTTTTACAGTACCTAATGAATGCATTGTCACATTTTCGTAGACTCCTCCTCTCCTGAACGATGGACGTAATTTTTGAATGCTGCATTGAATGCATTGAATGCATTGAATGCAATAAAATAATTCTGATTTTTTGTATAGTTTCATGAGTCAATATCGAGTAATGGAACATCGAGGTTTGATCGTTGGTTTAGATTTTAGAAACCTAAGTTCTATAGATGTTTTGGAAAACATATGATGATTTCTATTGTTTTGAGAGTTGCACTTTATGGCATTCAATTGAATAATAGATAAAATTCACTTCACTTAGTAAACTTGTGTTAGAGACATTTCACGCTCCACTGGGGACGTAAAGCCGTATAGAGCAAGAAAATGAAGATTAATTCGGAGTTTAAATGCTAGTAATGCTTTTAGTAAAATACTTCAACTGTTATAAAGAATTTATCGAGTGCGCAGAGTTAGGAACCTAAATGCGCAGAATAAGGAGCATTGCAAAAATGCACGGTATTATCTTTTCAATATTTTGAGAGCAAAAAAAGCAAAGGGCTGATTCACAACACCCATTTTGGACACTCATCCACCCCACCTCATAATGCTTTTTGTAAAAAAAATTCTACAATTTTTCTAAGAACTAGGGTTTAAATGCTAGTAATGGATCCCTTAGTAGCTGAAATTCACTCTCGACACTTTTCCGCAATGATACCTCAGACGGATATACGTTTTGTGGAGTCTAACAACAAGTTCAATGTCTCTACTTCATAGTAGGGTAACCAATATATTTTGGACCCCTATATATTTTCGACCCCCTGGGCCATTTTCCTGCAAATTTCCCAGTTTAAATCGAAAGTCAACTCAATTCGCATGTCATTTGAAAAGATAGGACTATTACGCACTTGCAATGCAAAAAATAGCGTGTTTGGAACATTTCTTAAAATTTCTCCATAGTAATTTCCATACAAACCTACATTGTCTTTGGGCCACCTTCAAATCACCACCTAGAAAGCTGAAAATTTCACAGAACACTATTTTAATGGTAAGGAACATATGGGAGATTGGATTCTCGAACATTTTTAAATTTTGAACCGCCCTAATTTTCATCAACCGTTTGTACGAAGAAAATGTGTTTATTTTATTTGAAATGAATTAAATTAGGGGGGCAGAATCCGTCATTTCGGAATTTTCAAAAGCAGTGTTTTCGTTCAAAATCAAGAAAATTTACAGCAAAATGTGTTCACTGTATTTTGTTCTCCAACCAAAACACAGTGAACACATTTTCATCGAATAATTTTTAGTTTTGAACAGAAAAACTGATTTTGAAGTTTTGATGATGACGATGATTACGATGACGGAGCGTTGATTGTTAAATCGTTTCATCCATGCAACCGTTACAATACGTTACACACAGAAATTGAAGCCATCAGTAATTTTTCAAATGTAAACAAAAAGTTTTTTCAAATTTCTGAACTTAAACGGTAGAATTTCTTCGGTTTTTCATTGCCAATTGATTGATTAGACTATGGGCAAGCATATTATACAACAAGTATCGTGGACGTTTTCGTCAAACGTTAAAATATACCAGGGTCCAAAACATATACATTGAATGTCCAGAATGTATTGGTGTATCCAAAATAATGAAAAACAGTGCTTCACATTTCAATTATTTTGGACGTTTTTGGATCCTAGATGACCGTATGGGCATTTTTATCTTGTAGAGGAAGTTTTTCTCTACATTTTAGCATGTTCTTTAATTTGGTTACGCTGTGCAAATAATTAATTGAGACAAAAAACCAAAATCACTTCCTTAGGGGGTCCAAAATACGACCGTTACCCTACTTCATTCGATTTTTGCAGCGAAATATACCTTTGGAAAACTGTTGTCCGAATGCCTATTATGGACCCACCCGGGGTCCATAATAGGAATGTTTACAAATTTGACGTTTCCTATTATGTTATGTTAATTTTATGTTTTTCTGTAGGGGGTCCATAATACGCAAAGGGTCCATAACCGGCATCGACTCCCTATAAAATCTTAAGGGACACCTTCCCATCCCCTTTCATCATTTTGTGGGTGTACCCAAAGGTCGAATCGCGTTTTAGTCTCAACGTCCAAAGAACAATAGATCTTCTTCTTCTTCTTGGCATTACGTCCTAAGAGCCTGCTTCTAAGCTGAGTGTTCCACACTTATTAACTGAGAGCTTTCTTTGCCAAAGTTGCCATGTTTCGCATTCGTATCTCGTGTGGCAGGTACGATGATACCTTGTGCCCAGGGAAGTCAAGGAAATTTCCATTACGAACAAATCCTGGACTGACCGGTAATCGAACCCAGACAGCTTCAGCATGGCTTTTCTTTGAAGCCGCGGACTCTAACCACATGGCTAAGGAAGGTTCCAGAACAATAGATGTTTTACCGGAATAATCGAAAGGTTATCGACGCCAACCCTCAACTACTGGAGGGTTAGGATGATAACAATGTTTGCGTCGGCTAGGAGAACTAGCTTACCGAGAGTATATTCTGCTGCTTATGCACCGGATCCTTCCCAAAATAATGTCTGTTTGCAGATTTTCCTTTGCAAAAAAGAACTAAAATTTCAAACTCCGTATCAGTCGTATGCATAATCTGTTCAATAGACTATTGACAAGGTTCTGCAAATAATGCCATCATATTTTCAACATATTTGTCGCTTTTACTGCTTTACATTATCATTACTCAAGTAGTTTCTTTTCATATTACTGTTTGTTCTTTCATTTCCCTCTGTTTTAAACTGTTGTTCATATGGCCATGCTAGCAAACACATTTTCCAACTGTATATCTAACGACCTTTCTTTCTTTCGTCCCGTTCTCATCTCCCAACTAACAACGATCGATGTCCAACTAATCATCATGACCTTCTCGTAACCGATCCAACAACCCCACTGCTGAATGCCCCCACCAATAATAACTCGAACCCTATAACCCACTGCTCGGATCGCCTCGAATTGGATATCGTCAACTAAACATAGCGTTCGTCGCAAATCGCCAGTCAAGCAGCCCCAATCGAAGCGCGCCTCCATGACTATGACACTCTCGACGTCCAGGTTAATCATTTACTAGTTTGCCTTATTTTACTCCTTGTTTTGTATTTTTCCGTCCTACTTAGTCTATAGATGTTACTTGCTGATGGCTTCTGTTCCAAGCGCACTCGACGGTTGCTGAACACCTGTAGATTCCAATGCGCAGCTTTCGCCACGTGTTCGGAGTGTATCATACAAAACCACGTTTTTTATATATATATATTTCTCGGTTGCTCCTCTGTCTTGCCTTTACCTGATGCCTTATGTTGCCTGTTCAAAGCTTCCTTATTTCAAATCACGCGTGTTCGTCACACACACTTCCGGTTGTGTGATTCACTGTTGTTACTCCAATGTTAGCGGGATACTTTGTCATCTCCTTTGTATTAAGTGATTTCCCATATTTCTCTCTAGCTCCCGAGCATCGCTGAATCGAAGCACCAGTTCGCTGGGATCCAAAACTCAGCTGACCTCACCGGGTAATGATCGTCCGTCTGGTCAGTCATCGATCCCGACTCCGGTTTCATCCATTCCAACTATGGTGAAGGCCGGCGATCGGTACGAATCGCTGCACAGATCTCACATCAGCCCACCGGAATCATTGCAAACCTCGAAGCGAGCCTCATTTGTGGAAACTGGATTCGTCGAAACTCTTAAACCTCAATTCACCCCTGGACAATCGTTGACATCTCCTTCACCGGCTCCCTCCACTGAGGATCGCATTCATCTACTGCAGTTGCAGCAGGAGATTGAAGACCTAAAAACGCAGAACAAAGATCTGGTTGAAAAGCTAGAAACATTGAAGGTACGTCGCGCTGAGGATAAGGAGCGTCTGCGTGAATTCGACAAGATGAAGACTCAGTATGACCAGTTGGTGGAATTCAAGAGCAAAATCATGGATGCGCACTCGCAGCTGCAACGTGACTATCAAAGAGCGAAACAAGAGGCTAAGGATGCCATCGAGGCTCGTGACTTGCATATTGAGGAAATGGCTGAATTGTCAGAGAATGTGGAGATGATTACGCTGGATAAGGAAATGGCAGAGGAAAAGGCTGATACTTTAGCTTTGGAACTGGAAACTGCTAAGGAAAGGATTGAAGAACTGACGCTGGATTTAGAGATCATGAAAACCGAAATGCAGGAGAAAATGGCTGGCGGTGGTGTGATTTCCGACGGAACTGGAACAGGAGTTTCCACCTATGAATTCAAGCAGCTCGAACAGCAAAACGCAAGACTTCGCGAAACATTGGTACGTCTACGGGATCTATCGGCGCACGAGAAGCACGAAATTCAAAAGTTGGAAAAGGAGTTGGAAACGAAAAAGTCCGAAGTTGCCGAGTTGCAGCGCACCAAGGAGAAACTATCCTCAAAAATCGATGAACTGGAAGCTCAGCTTAACGACTTGCAGGAACAAGTCGATGCCGCTCTTGGTGCGGAAGAGATGGTAGAACAACTGGCGGAGAAGAAGATGGAATTGGAAGATAAAGTTAAGGCGTTGGAAGAAGAGGTGGCCGAACTGGAAGCACTGGAGGAAGTTCACGAACAGTTGGTCGAAAGCAATCACGAGCTGGAGATGGATATGCGCGAGGAACTCGATTTGGCTCACGCAGCTAAACGAGAAGCGGTTCGAGAGAAAGATGCTGCCCTGGAAACGATTGTAGATCGCGATCAGACCATCCTTAAGTTTAGGGAGCTGGTCCAGAGATTGAACGATCAATGTCAAGAGCTTCGAGAGAAAATCACCCAGGAATCGAACAAGGTTGTCAAGGACACTATTTCTGAAACAATCGACTTCAAGCAGATGTTCGCCGAATCGAAAGCCTTCACTAGAGCAATCGACCTACAGTTGCGGCAGATCGAGCTAACGCAAGCGAACGAACACGTCAAGTACTTGACGGCGTTCATGCCGGAAGTATTCATGGCTCGTGGTGGTGATCACGATGCGATTTTGGTAATTCTATTAGTTTCTCGAATCGTGTTCAAATCGGGTATAATTGTCAGCCAAGCAAGGGAACGTTTCTCCGCCGTACCACAAATCGATCGCAATGCCATCGTTAGCGGGCATGAGGTTTACCAGTTCCGTTTCCGATCGAGATTGCTCCACCACGTGCACAACCTTCAAAGTATTATGCATCAGTTCCTGTACGGTTTGACTGCGTGTTCGGCCGATACGTTGCTTAAGATTGGATCATCTTTGCCAGAGATGCAGGCACAGGAGAAGATGGTCGATGAAATTGTGGATTTGCTCAAGGCGAATCAACTGGATGAGAACTCTTCTACCGACAATCTTGAGAAGTGTGTTACCTTCTTTAACGCCATGTACTTGGTGCTGCTGTCTGGCGAAGACTTGCTGAACGAAACCCAAATTGTGCGCGACTGCACAGCGTCTATTTCGGCTGCATGCGACTCGATATCGACCGATGCAATTGTGATGAAGACATTGATTCAGGTAAGATCGATTATATTGAGGTAATTGTCGATGAAAAATGGCCGCTATCGGCACATATCGTTAGAATTTCAATTTTTCTCGTTGTGCTCTAGAATAAGCATATATGACCGTACAATTCGCTTACCAGTGTGAAACTCCTCGGCACCGGCCTCGTCCTTACGGTCACCGGGAGAGGGAAGAAATGTTAGTTAGACAACCATTGTTACTACACGGGAAAAAAATGTGTGGTAAAAATATCTATTTTAGCTGACTACGCCTATTCTTGAAACTACCATGGAAAATCAGGCCAATTCACTATGTTTACGGTACACCCCACCGCATTACTGGTACATTTGACAGAAATAATTTACAACAATCTGATTCCGACTACAGACATGGTAAAATCAAGCGCATTTCTGGTCTGCTGAAAATTGCCGGTGCGAGAGCTTAAGTTACCCCCTAAAATGGTAGTTTTTACCGCACAATTTGTTTGCGTGTCGAGACCGACTATACCTCTGCATCTCCACGGTTGTCATGGATAAGTTATTGGGTTGTGAGCCTTGGTAAGGATCTGGGAGTCATCTAGGGCTGATGACGCGATTCATGATATATTAACGCCTAACCGGATCTCATTATCTCACTTTTTGTTTTCAATTCAGACAAACTTTCATTAGAACAGGGCTGTGCATTTTCGAAAGCATTATGTGAAACACGGAGGCTTGGCTGTGTGGTCTCGATGGTGACGAACAACTACGGCGCTTCGTTCTTCGTTCCACACTTATTCGTTTTGTTGCCCGATTGAAAGCAACGAACAAAAAATGTGAAATGTTAGAGTAAGAATTCCGTTTCATTTCATTTCATTGAAATCCATCAAAATGTCTGGAATTGAATTTTTACTATTTTTTGCAATAGTAATGTAAGTTGTAAGTACTTTGTTAGGTAATAACACAAGTCAGAGAAACTTCTCGTTCATTTGAATTAATTAGTTCCTAAAAATAGAGACTACCGATTGAAAGGCCAGCTCGCTGCGTAGAGGCCCCGATTTATGACGCAAACTTGAGTCAATCAGCTGGGGACTGAAAATGCTTTGAATGAAATGAAATTATTTAGCTTTTTAAAAGCGCTAATGGCTGCCGCAAACAGGCTCACTTTCTGGTAGGGATCAGTCGATTTGACGTTTAGCTTAGGTCATTTTATATAGCACGGACCCAAACCAAACTTCATATCAACTGATCCCTGCCAGAAAGTGAGCCTTTTTGCGGCAGCCATTAGCGCTCGTAAAAACCTGGATAAGGCCCTGCGTTAGAATATAGCATTATCACTGAAAAACTAATTATCGATAAAAGGCTGTGTTCCAAGGCTAGCTTGAAATAACATATTCTTGTTGAAAAAAAGGGTCATTGAAGCACCATCGAACTATTGCATTCTAAGCCGAATTGTGTATGGTTTTGTTTTATTAGAATATCGTTAAAAACCGACGCAAGCGCCGTTAGGCATAACGGAGCATGGTTATTTTTAAAATATTCAAATAATTTCTTTTAAAAGTAAAAATCGTATTTTGTCTGAGATAAGCGATAGCAAATGTTTTAGGTAAGAATGGTTAATCATCATTTTCTGGACATTCAACAGCATAATATTCTAGCGGTTTGCTGCTGATCAACGTGGAGCGGACACAATGATAACCAGTAATTACATAAAAATTACGAATTCCTATGATTCTTTCGGAAATTATTCTGGAATACTCCAAGATTTATTCCAAAAATCCTGTTGGAAGCCTTCATAATTTCTTTCAAATATTCTTACGGATTTTTTCTGGAGTTATTCCTACTCTTCCGTAAAACCGGAAGTTTTCCTGTGATTCTACAGTGAATCGTTATGGTATTCTTCCGGAAATACCATTGGGACTCTTCTGACAATAATTCTAGGACTTTTCCGAATATCTTTCAATATCCTTTTGAAAATCCTTCTGGGAATTTCTTTGGAATTGTAGAAAGATTTCCGGGAGAATCCTGGGATAGTTCGCAAAAGAATCAGAAAGATTTCTGAATGAATTTCGGTAGGTTTTCTGGAGTAAATACTTAAGGATTTCCGTAAAAATCTGAAAGAGTCCCATGAGGATCTATGGAAGAATTACAAATGTATTTTTGGATATATTTCATGGTGATATCCGAAAGAATTCCAGAAGTTATTTCGGAGGAATCCCTGTAAGATTTTTAGGAAGTTCCCAGGGTTTGTGGAAGAGTTCACTAAGACATCCGGAAGAATGCTTGAGAATTTCCCGGAAGAACTCCAGTATACAGAAGAACTTCAAACGTAATATCCGGAACTATTTCAGAGTTCCTTTTATAAGAGTATTAGAAAGGTTTCCGTAAGAATCTCAGTGGTATAGTCCCAGAGGGCTGCCCGGAAGTTTTCTTAAAGGATTTCCATTCGAATTCAAGCGAAATTTTCTGAAGATTCCACCAAGAATTTCAGAAAATTTCAAAGGAAACTGAGTAACAAATTACAAAAAAATCAAGAACATTTTCCGAAGAATTACAGAAAGATTGTATCATAATATTCCAAACGGATATTCAATTTTTTTCTGGCAAAACTAAAGCAGTACTGCTATAAAAAGCCAGAATGATTTTCAAACAATTTCTGAGGAGTTTTCGGATGAATTCCTGAAAAAAAATCTTGAATAATTTCGGATGGATTCCCATAAGAAAGATTGTTAAATAAATCCCCGAGAGATGTCTGGATGAATTTCAACAGGATTTCCGGAAGTGTTCCATGGGGAATTCCGAAAAAATCCCATGAATTTGATCAGCATAATCTGACAATGAAAGAATAGATTTTTTTACTATAGTTTCAGATGCATTTCCGGGAGAATTTCAGAAGAATCGGGATAATCCTGAGAGAATCTAAGAGGGATATTCATTATAGTCTTAGGGACATTCACGCTGATGAGTTTCTGGGAAAAAATCAGACAATTTTATTTGAAAATTTCAGATGGATTTTTGGAAGAAATCCTGAGGGATTCTTGTAAGAAACCCTGAAAGATTTCTGGAAAGATCTTCAAAAGATATTCAGAAGAATCCCAGATCGTTTCAAATAATTATATCCCTCTGAAAGGCAATCATAGAAACATTTTCGGCAGAATTCCAGGAAAATTTCACGGAAGAAACGCGGAAGGATTTCCATAAAAATCCAAGACGAATTTCCGGGATAATCCAAGAATAAGTGTAAGTCCCAGGAAGATTTTCGGAAGAATCACAGTGCGATCAGAGTTATTACTATAACTATTTCAGGAGGATTTCCGAAAGAAACTAAGAGGAATTTTTTGGAAGAATCCCAGAAGGGTTATTCGGAAAAATCCCACAGAGATTCTTGGAAGATTCTTTGAAAGATTTTCTGTAGTATCATAAAGAAATTTCAAGAGGAATCCGAGAAGCATTTCCAGAATAAGGGACAGTTCGAGATAGGTTTATGAATGAACTACAGAGGGATTTCCTGATAAATTTCAGAAGGATTCCGTATAAAGGATTCCTTGAGGATTACCGGAAGAACTTCAGAGAGATTTCTGAGATAATCCCAGAGAAACTTACGGAAGAATGGATGAGGGATTCCAGGAAGAATCTCAGTGAGATTTTCCGAGAAATCTGTGAAGAATTTTCAGAATTCCTTGATGAATCAATATGTGATTCAATTTATAATCTTAGATGGTCTTCCGGAAGAATCCCAGAATAAATAAAAGAAGAATAAAAAATAGTTATTAAACTTTAGTTTTCTATTCTATTATTTTCTTAGTGTTTTTTTTTTTTCGTGTACTCGATCGAGAAATGAATCTGTCCATGGTGCAACAACCGCGCGCTACATTCGAAAATTGTCGGCGCTATCCGTCAAACTTATTCATCGAAACCATTTTGATGAATATAACAACACAGCTCTAGATTTCAGGACTGGTAGCGAGTCACTTTTTAGTGACTTGGTCACTGAAAAATCACTAAAGTCACTTTTTTCCTTATCTTATGATAATGAAACTGTAGGCTAGCTGGTTCAGCATTTTAAACTCAAACAGCAAGAAAGTAATGTTCTACAAATCAAGGTTATACTTGAGCTTGATTGGCCGCCCGTGAATGCTACTCCAGTATCGCCAGATCAGCTGCATTTACACAAAGATCCAACCGAATGCCTGCTTGGGACTAACAGACACCCTCAGTGTATAAGTGCTGGTGATCTTCTATTTTTAGGCAACAATGGCGCCTGCCACGTCAGAATGCAGACCAATTTACACTGAAATAAAATCTCCATTATGTTTTATGTGCGGCACCCATATATTTTTGCAATCAAGCTTTGCACATGAATTTTACTGCTGTTGCCCATGAGACCGGATTTTCAACGCATTTTAATTCTACGTGCATTGCACTTAAATTATAAGTGTCTATTACCTTTCTTTCTATATCCAAATCAATTGTATTTTATGTGCCTAATAAATATGGGATATGTACTATAAATTAATCGTCTCAGATGTTGCGTTGTGAATTATTTTTAATACATGATTGAAACACAGGGAAAGTTGCACTGGCGGCCGAGAATAACAAATCTACCTTTCTCAGCTCTGTGCTGCATCACCGTAGAGGGTTCTTCGTTCCTTTCGGTAATAAATTTATCCACATTGATGCGGTACTCCCTGCGAACTAGAATGCCTTCCATCAGCGCTTGGAACTCCCGCATCCGTACATCTTATCGATATTGTCGGGACAGCACGACAGTAAACCGACGGAATATGTCATCACATTTCACTGTAGACCTTCGTTGTCGTCAAAAGGATTGCTAAACATTACTTTGAACTGCGTTGCCATGTTGTACTTGCTGGTGGAAATCTATGCTCTTTCCGGGTTGGTGCTGCTTCGCTTGGGGTCGATTCTAAGGCGTTCAACGACAAGTCATCAGGCCCCTCTGCTTAGGTTGCATTAGAGAAGATATCTGTTAAAAGATGAACAAGATTTGGAATGCACTCATTTGAATCGAATTTAAAAAAGCTACTTACAAAAGTCGGGCGCAGTTCATCCGAAAATGTAGAAATTTCAACTTTTGTCTTCTGATCTTTGCATAGTTGATAGTTCGACAATTTTGAAATCTTGTTTTATGATGTGAACAGCTAAAATAATGTGCAAGTATTGAGAGTTCTGCACTATGAGATAATACCCTCAAAGTTTATTAACAACAACATTAATAGGTTTTATCTAAATGCATTTATAATATATTATGATGCATTTCAAAAATATGTGCAGTCCAAGTATTTTTTAAAGTCATTAAATTCAATTTAAAAGCGGCAAATAACTCAAGTTGAGGCCAGCAAATTTTATGTTATCTGTTTACCGCACATAAAATATAATGGAGCTTTGGGTTCAGTGTGGGGAATGTGATGTCGCACTTATACTGGTCCACTGTAGACCGTGGAGTCCGACTGCATCTACGTCAGTTCATGCGGAAGTGTATGGATTGGGGGAAAGGCATGGCAGAGAGGTTTGCTTTTGTGATCAGCAGACTGCCTATGAATCAGGCGTAAGAAAAGGCATGCGCGTGGAAGAATGGAAGCGTTAGGGAAACGGTTTCTCGTCCGTCTCTGGTTCTAGCGTTTGCTATGAAGGAATAGTTTGTGTGAATGGAAGATAGAAGCAAGTGAGAGATACACAACTACAAAGTACGAGAAAAGGGACGGGCCTGGGATTGAACCCACGACCCTCTGCTTGTGGAGCATCAACCCCATCTTGTTCAACAGATCTAGGTTATACTAAATACAAACATAGGGTGATTTGGGTCTACCCCTTTTGTCATGATGCCATTTGGCCTAAAGCCGTTATGAAACGGATTTGGTCAAATACAATGTTATTCACAATTATGCCAAACGGCTATTATGCCAAGCGATCGTTATGCCAAATGGCATTATGCCAGACGGCCAAACGGGGTAGACTTGGTGATTTGGGAATCGTATAAAGATAATTTAGTCAGGGATTCCTGGCCAAGTGTCATTCTAGAAAAGTTGAATATTCCGTATGAAATATGGAAAATGTGTATCTGTCGGAAATCCGGGAAACACTTTTGGAAAAATTTCAGCAAAACTTTGAAAATAGATTTGCTACATTAATTGCTATTGAACTTTCTACAGTAATATAGTAACCTTGCTACCTGTTTTCTGCAAGAATCCCAACATAACTTATTGGGGAGGTAAGACAAACACTCTTAGTAATTCCAACCACAAACAATAAAGGATTCCTCCAGAAACTTGTCCAGGGCTCACGCCTTTCTAAATATAGGAAAGCGCTTTGCTTTGACGAATGTTAGGACAAACAATGTTGTTTGTGAATTGATAGTACTATGATTGTTTTCAACAACTCGATTATTGAGATTATGCACAATATTTATCTGATTCCATTTTTTTTGAGTTCGTCAAAAAATAATGACGTTCTGGAGCTAATATGCTAACTATTATGAGAAAGGATTTAATTTTACAGAAATTCTGCTGTAAATTTATCCTTAAATCCCACACTGTAGGTATTTTGAATTATAGCTTTTTGAATTTTTGGTTCTGCCAGGAATTTTACCAGAACCTTCTAAAGATGTAATCACGACTGTTTTTTAGGAATTCCACAAATGTGGAAAATCTTTCAATGTTAGCGTTTACGTAATAAATTAATGCTGCCTCAGAGACTTCAATATCAGGATGCTTCTTACCTTACCTTATCTTATAACAATGACATGATTTTTAATTACAAACCATTTATACCAATTTAATCTAATGTTATGAAATATTCCAAATTACCGCAGTTCAGTTTTGTAGTCACTTTTCAATCACTATTGGTAACTATCTTGTAGTCACTAAAGTCACTATTATTTCTCTGTCTGACCGCTATTAGCTCTGAGATGTGGGCACTTCAATCATTAGAATATTGTGTTGAGCAATCCTTGCTGAACTAGATTGAACAACTTCTATGGGGCTGTTCATAAATCACGTGGTATTTTTTTATGGATTTTCAGACCTCTCTCGAGTGTTTTTCTCCATACATTTTTTGTTTTAAATTTGTATGGACCGTGGTCTTTGGGAAGAACATACCTCCCATTACCTCTCCCCGCTAAATGACCTCGTGGTTTAGGAAATTGAGGAATCTCTGGAAGAGCACTTGGATATTGATCTCAACCCGATGTAAACATGCTGCAAAAAGAAATAACTCTCGAAAACTTATTCAAACAGACTCAAGTAAAAAAAGTATACAAACTTACTTTATCGATTCTACGTGTTTCGCAGACGAGATTCTACATATTTTGCTCTAAACCAACTCGATTTTTCACTTTTAGAACGTTTACTTTCCGGAATTACAAAACGACGAAAGTAAGATTTTCAACTTTCGCTACCTAACCACTACTTTCGCCGCTCCGCTGTATGGAGAGACAAAGTGACTTAACCACGAATCAAAACAAAACACTACTTGAGCCGATTTTACACTGGTACAAAAACGTCGAAAGTAACTGAATAAATCGGCTTATCATTTTGTAATACATTTTTTGTGGGAAATAACAGGAACTCCCTAGTTTTTGAATGCGAGCTTATTGTATGCAAAATTTAGGCAATGTACACGGCGAAAAAATGTGAAAAAGGTGATTCATTTTAAAACAGTTTTAGAAGACAGGTTGTGATTCTTCTGAATTAATTTTCTCAAAACTGTATGGAAGTTACTTACGTCGATTTGAAAAAGTAATCGAGAACTGTATTTCTAATTGATTGAGCTGAGAAGCAAGCTTGTTGCAGTAGAAAAGTAACGCTAAAAAGAAGAAAAAGCTCAACAAGTTTTCAGCGGAAGCCTCAAAATTCAAAATTCAAAATGATTTAAATGAAAATTCTATACTTCACTTCACTCGAAGAAAGAGCAATGGATTACTTGCTTCACTTAACACTTAACACTCATGGTTAATCAATAGAAGTTTAATCATGTCACTATATATGACGGGCTAGCCGTAACGCGGGTAGATCACCTTTTCGTGGTGCGTTACGGGGTAAGATCTACCAATTCGAACCCTAGTCCCATCTTGTTTGTCGGGCTAGGTTAATATGTTCCGGTAATTCAAGAATTTGCGGTACAAAGTCCTTGTTACTGGCAACAGTTTCTGTAATTGAATCTATTTTACCTAGCAGATGGTTAAAGACTCGGAGTTGGTCAGTCCCGAGACTACACTTGAAGCCAGGATAACAATCATAAGTATTAACTCAACAAGAACTGTTAATCTTTGGTAATTCAAGGACTACTAAACAAATTTTCTAGCTTGATTTTCGGTTTTGCTGCTAGCATAAAGTCCCTTTTTTCTAGTATTTTTCTGGGACTAAACTAAAAGCGAAACAAGGATGTGACTAGAGTTCCGTTGCATGGTCAAATATCAGTAGTACCGATTTGGTTCCTCAGAAATTTAATCGATTATGTTTGCTAAGGGGCGCGCCTTCGCTGAGATGTAAATTTCTATGAAGTGTGTAAATAGCGGGACCTTTTCATCATAGCCGATTTTTATCAATATCTGAGGAATCAAAACAAGAACTGTACAGAAATCGATGCTTCATTACCTATCAATGGAAATGGAGTAATGCGACATGCACTATACACTAAGGATACGGGTAACGTCACAATAGATCTAAATACTGGTCGCAGTGGCGCATCCGAACAGAGAAAAAAAAAATATATGACGGGGCCTTCCTTAGCCGAGTGGTTAGAGTCCGCGGCTACAAAGCAAAGCCATGCTGAAGGTGTCTGGGTTCGATTCCCGGTCTGTCCAGGATCGTTTCGTAATGGAAATTTCCTTAACTTCCCTGTGCATAGAGTATCATCGTACCTGCCACACGATATACGAATGCGAGAATGGCTACTTTGGCAAAGAAAGCTCTCATTTAATAATTGTGGAAGTGCATACTAAGCTGAGAAGCAGGCCCTGTACCAGTGAGGACGTTAATAGGCCTTTTCATGTGACAGATCCCTCTATGCATTTGCTAACACGGGCCTGTCATTTTCATAGAAGAAATGTCAAAGCGCCTCCCGATCTGCTGATTTGAGACGTCATTTGAATAGGCCTATGCCAAGAAGAAAAAGATATACGACGAAAGTAATTATACTTCAAATTTCTCTAAAATGAAAACTTTCATCCAAAAAATATTTGGTAGGCGTGATAGCCATCTACACTGTTCACAACCAGTATCAAATATTGTTGTTATTGTGATGTATGTAGTCCTAGGACGGTTCAAAATTTAAAAATGTTCGAGTATCCAATCTCCCATATGTTCCTTACCATCCTTGCCATAAAAATACTGTTCTGTGAAATTTTCAGCTTTCTAGGTGGTGATTTAAAGGTGGCCCAAAGACAATGTAGGTTTATATGGAAATTAGTATGGAGAAATTTTGAGATATGTTCCAAACACGCTAGTACTGTAATGTAAGTACAAACTTATTATCCCAAAACTTATTCTTCAAACCATAATAAATAAATTTGCTGAAGAGAGAAATTCAATCCGACGGATAGCAGAATAGATATTCATGAGTTTGTTTGCTATTATTTAGCTTAATATGGTATTATAGCCATGCAAACATGTATAAACATCCCAAACAAAATTAGCTTAAAAGAGATTTGTTTCTTCAGCAACATCCTTCATTAAGGTCCGAAGAATGAGTTTCCAATTTGGGATGAGATGTTTCTATTTACATTACAGTTTTAGCGTGTTTGGAATATTTCCATATAAACCTACATTGTCTTTGGGCCACTTTTAAATCATCACCTAGAAAGCTGATAATTTCACAGAACACCATTTTTATGGTACGGATGGTAAGGAGCATATGGGAGATTGGATTTTCAAACATTTTCAAAATTGGAATCGCCCTATTGTAACGATTGTAACCCATTTAAAAACTAAAATCTATAGCTAGGTGATGTACGAGGGGTCCACCAATTTGAGTTAATCAAAAGGCTTATCCTCTATTTTGAGCATACTCTAGCGAACAGCTACAAAACATTGGAATTCTAAAGATATGTGCCGATGGCAGCCTGGTTTCAGCGACAACTACACAATGATATTTGTTAAACAAAAATTACATCTAATTACTCTCTTTACCTGTAGGGAGGCGATGAGACCAGCGATTCTGGCCTACTCATGCAGTACATCATTCAGAACATCGAATCGGTGAAACAGCAGCTCAAACTAACCAAACGACGTCTACCTCAGGACGTCAGCATAACAAAATGCAATCTCTCTATGAACACGCTGCAGAACTTGAAGAAGACCGCCGAGTCCCTTAACAAGCTAATGAGTGTCATGTTCTACAGCGCCAAGCAGGTTATCCAAATGGTCACAGCCGATCCGGAGTCGGAAGTCTCCGTACCACACGACAAACTCTGGGAAATGTTGTCCAATGCTTGCGAAAAGGTCTACGAACAAGACGATCTAGGCCCTTCGCAGAACATCCGAACCGTACTGAGCAAGACCAGTACCGACATGAGTCAGTTGGCGCAATATCTGCTCGACCACGAGTACGAAATAATGTCCGGAACGAACGTCAAACCGGAGGAGAAACCCGTGGCCCCGATCATCCTACGCGCACAAGCCGTCAAGAAGCAGCTGGAGGAAACGAAAACACTCACAGCAACATTGGAGAACCGGGAAGCCGAAATTCGGCAGCTCAAGCTGGCGGCTAAACTCAAGCAAAACGAGCTGTCCGAAATGCAGATTCGCAAGGACTTGGCCGAGAAGAAGCTGTCGGTGCTTCAGCAGGATCACGAAACGAACACCGCCCGACTGCAGAAACAGTACGACGAAGTCTGCCAGCGGCTCAAACAGTATGATTTGAAAAGTTTAGTCTGGTTTAAAATTTCTTTAATCTACCCATATTTTAGGAAAGAGAAGGAATTCGAAGAAACTATGGATCATCTGCAAAACGATATCGATTCATTGGAAAGTGAAAAGAGCAGCCTGCGCGACAAACTCAAGTCCTACAGCTCAAAGAAAGGCGATCTCAAGACTACAACCGCTCTCGGTAGACACCTTCAAAATTTTCAGAAATTGACAATATATAATAACGAACGAATCTTTCTTTTCCAGATATCTCCGCCAGTTCACCCTACATTGCCCAGGAGCTATCGCTGCTCAAGAAGGCCTTCAAGGACGAACGCTCCGAGCGGTTGAAGGTTCAGGCCAACGAGTACAAGAAGATTCTTGCCAACCTGGAACCGCTGCACGTGCCGCAGCCCAAGGATGAACGAATCGAGCAGCTGGAGCAGGAGATCACCAAGGTAAAGCACGATTGGATAATGTCCCTCGTGCGCGGCGCAGAAATGCCCGCCACGCGGACCACCCAGGGCAGCGTGTCTAAGGCGATCATCGACCACGAGAATCAACAGAAGCGTAATCAGCAGCAGATTAAGTCGAAAGCCGAACAGCTGGCGTGCGAAATCATGGGCGAGTATCTGAGCAGGAAGCCTCACCGTGCGGCTCGGGGGGACTTTGCGATGTTCCCGTCGACCGAGCTGACTTCGGCGTTCAAAATGAACATCAAAGTTTAAGTGCGACCGACTGCTTATTGGTAAGGTAAGATTTATACTGTTTTAGGAGGATGTATGTTAAAAAAGTTATAAACAATTGCTTTCCACTTCTTTGAATACTATTAGTTTGTTTCGGAACATAAATCCCCCTATGCAGCGATTCGCAATCAAGATATGTCTTGATCGCATGTGATTGGTTTAGTAGTACTCGGAAACACGATTCCTAATTCCACACTTAAAGCTTACTTAGTGCTGTTTCCAGTTTAATTTGTTTGTGTTATTTATTACAACACTAGCGGTATAACATTCAATTAAAAATATATACTCAAACTATTATCATACAAACGAAATCCGTCCAGGTCTTTGTTACCTATAGAGAAATCCTTGTAGGGGAAAGTGGGGCAATATGGTATGTATGTATGTATGTATGTAGGTAGCCACCATCCTAGCTTGAGTCTTGCTCTGCATGCGGTTCCACTTAACAGTACAGTCAATTTTCATTATCAATCTGAATTCAACATACCATTGTATGAAGGGCCAAAATGGGGTGTGGCGGACCCGTAAGCAGAGACACTTACGCGAAACCCGCGGGAAATAGAGAATCTCCTTCCAATAATATGATCCAACGGAAAGTATAATGAAATTTGCAATACCTGTCAAGTTATCCACGGGATGGTTTGTTATAAGAAGGGCGCGTCAAATCCATTACAACTGTTGGGATAGGTCTTTGTTACCTATAGAGAAATCCTTGTAGGGGAAAGTGGGGCAATATGGTACACTCAAAATAATCCAAACATCATTGTTACGTGAAAACATACGTGGTTTTTTTCCATCGCACTTTTCACGTAGCTCTTACGTGAATCATAGGTAGCCCAGAATGAACGCATGAACTTTTGAACTTCGTCCATTCCACCGGCGCTACACGTAAGAGCTACGTGGATTTTCCGGTAGCCTTTACTAAGCGTTTCAATAGGACCTAGATGGTTTTGCATTAAATTTAACTGGAATTTTAATTAGAAAATGTAAACAAACCTAAAAGATTGTGCTACTTTTATATTTAATCTGAGCATTTTGAATCCTGTTTCCCAAATGTTGTGAGTTTGTTCTGTCTTGTTGTAGCCTTCGCGTGCTATAATTGATAGAGGTTATAAATCAGGTATAAAATATAAAGAAGCGCAGGGATTCTTCGGTATTCAAAGCATATTTACCTTGAAATCAATCTAACACAGGGTTTAAAGTTCAGCCGCTTCTGTAGTTCTTCAAAAATCAAGCTGGTGCCATCCTAGGATTTGCGCTCAACACCGAATGTACGTACAATATGCAGATGTCAAAATGAACTTAGGCACCTACGTGAATTTCATGAATGGCTTAGTGATCTTTATCTTAGTCAGGTGAAGTGGAGGCAAAATGAATTTGGAATGATCTGCGTGATTTTTCATGTAGCAATGACGTTTGGATTTTTTTTTTAGTGTACAATATGGGCCACCTTTGTTTTGAGCTTGAAAAACAGATTTTAACCCACACGATGTCAAGATCATCATAGAAGATTTTAAGCTTAGGTTGGCCAGGAGGAGGAGTTCAGACCGACGATTGGAAAGTTCAGCGCCCACCGGCTGACTAACGAAAACGGCATACGACTGTTTTTTACCGCCTCCAAGAATATCGTAGCACCTTTTTCCAGCACACCCTCCCGTATCGGTACACCTGGAGATCATTCCAGCAGACAGAATCGCAAATCGACCACGTTTTGATCGATGGACAGCACTTCTCCGATATAACCGACGTCAGAACCTATCCGGCGCTAACATTGACTCCGACCTTTACCTGGTGATGGCGAAACTGCGCCCAAAACTATCCGTCATCAACGATGTACGGTACCGACGCCCGCCTCGGTGCAATCTAGCGCGACTGAAACAGCGGGCTGTCACCAATGCGTACGCGCAGTATCTTGAGGCAGCATTGTCGGATGAGGACGAACTCGATGGGGCCCGTATTGAGGACTGCTGGAGGAGCAGCCATCACCTACTCACGTTTTCGAAGGCACTAAACTGGAGAAATTGTTGGCAGACGTTTCTGATCTTCTTATTTTAAGCTTTCTGCTAGTGCACAAAGCCGAAATAAAAAGTTCACTGTTGTTGGATGCTTACTTCGCGAGATTTGTGCCTTTGAAGTTTCAGTGCAATCTTAGAAGTTGATTCCAAACTGTGTCACCTTAATGACACTGCCGAAAGCTATTATTAGTTTGTTTATTTGAGGCTCAGTCGAGTTTACCGTTTTACGGAGCCAAAATTCATTTTTTTGTATTCACAATTATTTACTTTTCAGTACAAAAATTAGTACGTGATGGAGCCAAGGTACTCATGGCAAGTCTAGGTTAATGGTCACAATTTTTGTAAGGAAAGACATTGTAAGAATAGGGTTTAGGGTTCTCTGCAGCTCACCCGGGAGATATATCATAGTAGCTCTATTATCGTGTCATGGCGTCGGGATCTATGTAGATGAAAAAACCGAATTTAGTACTATACCATTTAATTCCACTAGAGTTTGTATCCTTTGACAGATACGCGTATTTCGACCTCAACTGTAAGGCCGTCTTCAGTGTCGTGTACTAGACTCGGGATCTATTTCATGCCGGTCATACCTCGGGCCGCAAGGGTATCCATAAGTTGCGGTCTGAAGGCGTCCATATCCGGACATTGCCAAACTACGTGATCGATGTACACTCAAAATAATCCACATGTCAAGGCTACGTGAAAATTCACGTAGATCCCTGTAAAATGAACTTTTCCTCAATTTACCTGACAACGGTAACAATCATCTAACCGTTGGTAAGGATGAAATGAGACTTCAGTAATATTTACTGTTAATGATCATCACTCCTACGTGAAAATCACGTACCCCACTTAGATTCATTTCGATAGGTAGTTCATTCTGTGTTGTGGTTTGATATTTGACATTTCATATCACGTTCATCATTTGTTGTGCTCGAGATGGTGAAGATGAGGTCAGTTGTTCCTGAAAGAATTTCTCATTTTGAAGTATGGAGGCGAATTGCAAATCAAATCAGCATCAGATTTTTGAGCCCGAAGAGTTTTTGCGGCACTTGATTGATTTGTTTCATTCTACCCAAAGCGTAAGTATTTAAAATGTTTTTTTTTTTTTGCACTGTTTCATCAAATCTATCGACATTGTGTGATTCTGCAGGAGCTGTGTAAATCTGGATCTGCGGACAACCTCGGTACCAAGTTGTATACCCGTTAAACATCTACTGAACAAAGCACCACTATCCAGCGAAGCACCTAGTAACTCGGTCGGAACTACAATGCCATCGATTTAATATAATAAAACACTTTTCTTCAGATAGTTGAACCTTTTTTGAGTTAAATAAACCTTATGAAAATCAAAATGAAGCAGAGTAATTACTATGAAAATTGTTGATGGATTTTACGGGAACATCATCTAGCATGTACTGGAACGGCTTGTGAAAGATACGTGAGAAATCACGTAGCTGTTACGTGAAACTTTGGTGGAAATGACGATGCTGAAGTGTTCATGCGTTCATTCTGTGTCACCTATGATCCACGTAAGTGCTACGTGAAAAGAGGGATGGAAAAAAAACCACGTATGTTTTCACGTAACAGTGACGTTTGAATTATTTTGAGTGTAATCATATCCGGAACCATACCAGTTACAAATATTGCTCACCGCGAGGTTAAACCTGTGCAAATGTGCATCTAGCGAGTAATGGTTGGTCTTGTCTGTCAAAAGCATTGTCAGATACGTGAAATGGAATTCAAGAAAACGATTGGTTCGACCGAGCAGTGCCAGGAGGTTTTGGATGAGAAAAATGAGAAAAACACGTGCTGCAAACTGCAATGCTGCAGTATGGTACGTGGCAGAACATGGAACGATACAGAATGAAGCGGAAACAGCAAACCCGCCTATTCTGGGATAAAACCAGCTCGGAAGAGGTGGAATGCCAAGAGATGGAGAGACTGTACCGTTCACAAGAAACGCTGAAGTTCTATAAAAGCACAACGCATTCCGCGAGCTGAAATGTGCAGGAACAAGGATGGGAGCATTTTGACGGACGGACGCGAGGTGATCGAAAGGTGGAAGCAGCACTACGATGAACACCTGAATGGCGGAGAGAACACAGGCACAGAAGGTCAGGACAGTGAAGGTGATAGGTCAGCATAGCGGATAGTTGAAACCAACCAGCTCCCACGATGGGGAAGTTAAGGATGTCATTCAACAGCTCAAGAACAACAAGGCCGCTGGCAAGAATGGTATCGGAGCCGAACTCGTCAAGATTGGCCCGGAGAGGTCCCGAATAAAGTGAAATTTCACGTCGATCAGTTTTACCTATTTGGTTTCCTCCTCTTTGGTCATGGCGATGGCACCCTGGTTGTCTTCAAATATCGGAACAGGGCACAGATTCTTGGCTTCAGACAAATCAGTCATTATACCGGTCATCCAAATTACCTCGCTGATGCAGATACTCATCGCTTCGTATTCAGCCTCTGTTGATAACAACGCAACGATTCGTTGCTTCTTTGAAGACCAAGCCACGGTACAGCCAAATACTTTTAGTAGATAACCTGAGACACACTTCCTATCTGATTCATCTCCTGCATAATCAGCATCAACGAATCCATATGTCGGTGATTTATGTGGATTTCTCTTGTATATCAGTTGATGATGCTTTGTCCCTTTTAAGTATGGCTTCGCTTGTTGCCAATGATCAGGTCCTGCTGCATCTTGGAATCTTGATAAACAGCCAACGATATAGCACAGGGCTGGTCGTGTCCCCATCATAATGTACATCAAGCATCCAAATAGCTCTCTTTACGGGTATTGGCAATCTCCCTTTGCTCGTGTAAGCTGTAGTCGCACTTCAGCAGGTGTTTTGCACGCTTTGCATTCTTGCATCTCGAATCGCCGCAGGATCTTTTCAATAAGCCTGGTTTGGAAAAGTTTCATGACGCCTCTTGCGCGGTATCTCTTCACCTTGACCCTAAAAAGTGATTTAAGTGGACCCGGTCAACCAGTCAGTGATTTTCGATAGCAATCGATATCGATTTGTTTTGAATCGTTAGCGATCGCCATCGTTGGACAAAGATCTATGAAGAATAATGAAGACTGGTTGATCGGGGACCGATGTCAGGCATCTCGAATTCGCTTGATTTCTTTCACCGTTGCTCTAGTCGTCGCCACGATCAACAAGTCATTTACATATGCTATAATATAAACGATCTCTTCTTTTTGTTGACGCACTTAGAGGCAATAATCATGATTCGGCCGAACGAAACCTTGATCCCGGAGAAAATTATTGAAACGATTGTTCCGTATACTGCGTTGTCCAGTGCTTCACCCCAAAGGTACTTTAAAGCTCCATACTAAACATAAACGGTTGAAAAGATTGAAACGTTCAGCGACCTCATTGTGCTATGGTGTATAACCTACCGTTGATTCCACCTGGATGCCATGTTGCTCATACAGTATGGCCCATAAAAAATGCGAAAATAGTCATATCATGTTTTATGGTAGTTTTTACATAGAAAATGTGAATGAAGCATAAATATAATTCATTACTTGTATTGTTTAATCTATTTAGACTCAGTTTTTCACTTTCGACATGATTTTTATCTGTTATTGACCGTTCAGTTCCTAACTGTTCGCGACCGTTTGAAACAGTCGTCGTTCTAAACGGTCGGTGAAACAGTCGCTGTCAGATTTGGCAGCAACAACGAGCGAGAAGATTTTCGCGCCCAAACTAGTTCCTCTACTCTTTCAAGTAGAGCAACAAGGACAGCAGAGTGGGCGTCGAGTCAGATTTCCAAAACAGCTGTTGTAGACACTCGGCTGCCGGCTGCACGGCTCGGAAAATGAGGGGTGGTTGAATGAAATGTTTATCAAAGTATGTTTCACTAAACAATATTCAACTTGTGATAAATGTTTCTAATGCTCAAAATACAGGTTCAATGAAACAATTCAATAAAGGGCAATAGTTTATTGCGCGTAAGGTATGTATAGTTATCCTAATTATGTGTTTCAACAACATTGTCAACATTGTTTCATCTGGATTGAGATTCCCCTCGATTTCCGACGACTGTTTTGAACAGTCTTTTAAATAGACGGGATAATCCAACATTGAAGTGGATATACAATACTTTCACCTTACCAGAGAGGAATTGGAAGCATACCTTCAAATTTGATTATGCGGACGTCGAGTTCAATATCTGTGTGATGAAAGCTTCTAAAACATCAACGATGGCGTGGGATTTTTCACAGGCCTTGTCTCCAGCATACGCCCATATCAAATAATATAATTGGTTCATACCTGGGTCATTGGAGACTATTTTCGAAAAAACGGCTCATTTTAGAGAGCTTTGGTTGAACCTTCATATAAGTGTAATAAGCAGCTCCGTTTTGCTCAAATCCCATGAGCTAGTATTGATATAAGTTGTCTTTAGCCGAAGGAACAAATTTCATCCTCAAAAATCTGTTATAGGCCTCCGTACTTATTTTTTATTCAACTTTAACAAAAAATAAAGGCATTTCAAACCTATAAGACGCAAATGCCCTCAACATTATAACCCTGGTAAAATATTTTATTGTGACCATGAAAAACATGTTCTCTAAAAACTCCTCCATCCTCTGAAACCAAACAAACTAAAATTTTCAACAATAAGTTTATCACCAGAGTATACGACAATCAGACGCTGTTTCTAGCTTTGGGCGGACAAAACCTTTGAACTTATTTGCTTTATTGTATTAATTTGATCAGTAAGAAAAATATGACAAAAATGGTCCTGGATAGCGAAGTTGTGTCAGAATATACTACAATAATCAGAAATTACATTACCCTTCAAAAACAATGGAAATAACGCTTGTTGATGCTATATTCACGTTCTAACAATTTTCGCATTTTTTTTTGGGCCATACTGTAATAAGTCAACTGGGAGCTGCTAAAGTATTTATTCATGTCCTAGACAACATCTCAAGGCTGCTATTTGGACACCGAATTTTGCAGTTGCCATTGCTTGATAGATCTTGAAATATTCAAAATCTAGTCCTTTCGCTTCATGAGGTATACCACGGCGAAATGAGTGTTATCATCCAGGAACGTCACGAAGTACTGGTAAACATCAAATGCGGCCAATGTAATTTTTCCACAAACGTCCGTGTGAGCTCTCTCCAGTGGCTCGATGGTTTAAATGTCCAAAGCGCTTGTGCCACAAATCCTGCTTGCTGACCCCATCATCGGTTATCAAGACGGTACCAACAATTTCCACATCCATGGTCAAATAATACGGATTATGTTGCTTGGTGGCCTCACCGATTATCTCCCCGTCTTTGGTCAGGATGGCACAATTCTTCAAAAATTCGACATTAACTTCAACGTTGGGAGCGGTCAACGAGATCAGGTTGAATTTCAAATTTGGAACGAACAAAACATTGCTTATGGCCAAACGAACTTGGCCGCTTCGTGTCGATACGATACCTTTGATAATTCTTTGCTGTGCGCCCTTCGTACTGCCATTGTCGATCGCTTTGTCAATCGTGACAGGTTCAGCAAGTATCTCCATTCCCCTGAACACTCCAGCTTCTTTGCCCATGTGCCTTTTCCAAATCGAGAATCCACACTATCTTGCTCTTCACACTTAAACTTACAGTCGTTACGGAACCAATCAACGCGACTTCACGATCTGGAGCATGCGCTCGTAGTTGTTGTTCTTTAGATTTCGGACATGTTGACCGCTTGTGGCTAAAGGCTCTGCAACTGTAGCACTTTTCAGCAAATTTCGGTTTACCTTCACGGATTCCTTTCTTTTGCTTCTCGGTCCTTGCTGCCAGTGCCGTCCCGTCGGGTATATTTGATAGTCCGCTTCATGTATCACGACCGTTTCGCTCCTGTTCTTCAGCCAACAAACTACTTTTCACTGTTGCCAGGATGAACTGTTTTTCTTTCAATTTATTGTCAATTGCCGTAGTGACGACGTCGTACGAAGCTGGCACGACGAGATACACAGTTGGCTCACCTGGTCCTGACAAGCGACCTCTGGATGTATGTTTGGACCGCAAATCCCTTCTTTGCAAACGCAAACGACTCCAAAGACTTCCACATGGCCGGTAGTCTTCTACGGGCATAAAATGAGTACCATGCTCGATGATGACCTGCAAGCTCTTGAGGTTTTCAAATGCCGGGTGCTTAGGACGATCTTCGGCGTCGTACAGGAGAACGGTTTGTGGCGGCGAAGGATAAACCACGAGCTCGCCCTGCTATACGGCGAACCCAGTATCCAGAAGGTGGCCAAAGCTGGAAGGATACGCTGGGCAGGGCATGTTGCAAGAATGCCGAACAACAGCCCTGTAAAGATGATGTTCGCTTCGAATCCGGTCGGATCAAGAATGCGTTGGGCGCAGCGAGCTAGGTGAATTGACCAGGTGCAGGCTAGGACCTGGTGAGCGTGGTTCGCAGTCGAGGGTGGAGAGAAGTGGTCATGAACCGAGTGAATTGGCGTAATACTGTTGGCGAGGTTTTATCAAGTTTATTGATGTAGAACCAAATAAATAAGCTATAGTATAGAAGTGCTCCTTATTGCAAAGTTTCAATTCATTCTTGGTTACGTCGGATCGAAGTTCCGATCGAACCCATGCACATTGGGGAAATCCGAACCCAAAGGTGGAAAAAATTGATAACTTTCACAATAGAAAGACTAAAAATAAGTTTTATAGCTTGTTCGAAAGGAAATTTTTTCAGGAATCGATTGGTGATGGTTTCATAAACGTGTGATCGCTCTGGGATAAGCAATGGTGCCCGTTTTGCCCTGATTCCTTGGAAATTTCTGATTTTCATGTTGTTTTGTGTAAAATTGTTTTATTATGGAGATTATTTCCGATGAACTCCGTCATTTCTAGTCCATTCAACAATGTTCAACAGAGAACGTCATAAAAATATGGAAATTTAGGGGATTATGGGGCCAAATGAACAGTAAAATATTTTTGAGGAGGATTTTTTGTTTTTCATTTTTTCAACGTGTTTTTTATTGAAATAAATACTAAAATAGTAAAATAACCATAAATATAGCTTGCAGAAAAAAGTTGTAGTGAAATTTATAGAAAATATATGATAATTAATTATGCTCTTTGCACAGGATTGTGAATAATTTACCTTCTTATATCACAAATTGCAAACATTTCCAAACGATATGCGATAGTTTGGGTACACGATATTGATCTAAATGATTGCCGTTAGCCTTATTGATAGCAGATAGTGGGAGCATATAGTTTTTTTTTGGCTATTTTTGCCCCGATTCCCCTAAAAACGATTTGTTTCATAATTAATTGAACAGATATCTCCGAATCAAATTTATTATTTACTAAATTGTTTATACAGTATTTCAATAATAAAACATAGGAGATTATGGGGATTTTTACACATAAATTGAAAAAAAAATAAACAAAACAAGTAAAAAACTCAAAAATGAATCCACTAAGAAACCTTTTGCAGTTTTTTTTCTGACTGAAACAAATCACTCAGGATTACGTTAGTTACACAAGCATAACTGTAGAAATTTGATGAGAGTAAAATTGCATTTTACACGAAATTATTTGGGAAATAATTTTGTCTTTTTACAAATGTTTATTATAACAATATTCGGCAGTGGGGTTTTTGAAAACTACAAAGCTCATATTTGGTAAGAGTATGCATCGTATTAAAGTGTTTCTTATTGCGAAGTTTCAGACAATTGAAATACTGAAAAATTCCCCCTTGCCAAAGTGAATTATGGAAGTTCCTATGTACCTCTACACCCTACTACAGAAATAGTGGTCATAAAAGTGAACAAACAAAGTCTTCCATATATTTAAATATGGCACATTTGTATTGTATAAGATGTAGTAGTTGCAATGCTCAATTCTCAATATTTTTCAAACTCATTTATCCATTTCATTAGTATAATTTATGTTTTGTTTGTTATGTGGCCTGCTTATTCAACGAAATGAAAACAAACTAAGATATATAAATACATGCTATCTGGTGACTCAGCGTTTATCATTTTGTTATTCAAGTTTGTTCGTACTCTTTTATGAAAACATATAAAACAAGAAAATAATTTCTTTATGTTATGCATTTTAGAAAGCTATTGAACATGCTTAACATTCAGTCAAACAGATGTAACCATAATAACTGTTTACAATATTAACACAGTATGATTCACCAAGAGGGACATAAATGTCAACTAACAAGCAATCTGTTTGTAGAGGGCGGAAACATAACAAACATAGTAGTATATATTATACTAATTGAATGAATGATCGATTTTGGAAAAAATCTAGAATTGAGCATGGTTAGCAACTGCATTTTCACTTTTATTGTCACTTTTTCTCTAGTGTATGATGGCAATTGAAATATTGTAATACCAAATATCCGTAAAAAGACAAAATTATTCCCGAATAATTTCTTGTAAAATACAATTTAACTTTCATGAAATTACTACAGTAGTGATTGTGTAACTAACCTGATATGTAATTTGTTTCAATCAGAAGAAAACGACAGATGGTTTCTTGGTGAATTCATTTTTGTTTTTTGGTTATTTTTTTATTTGTTTGTAAAAGATCCTCTTACGTTTATGCTTTAAATACGTTTTATGCTTTAAATATTGTATTAGATACAGAATAAACAAATCAGTACATAATAAATTTAATTTTGAGATATCTGTTTAATTAATTCTGAACTAAATCGTTTTTAGGGGAATTGGGGCAAAAATAGCCAAAAAGCTATATGCTCCCACTACCTGCTATCAATGAGGCTAACGGCAATCGATCATTTAGATCAGTGTTTCCCAAACTTTTTTGACTTTCGCCCCCTTGAGACCAATATTTTTTGAAATCGCCCCCCTGATACGAAATTTAATCATTTGTATTAAGTAGTAAACTTACGTTGAAGTATTGATCAAAATCTCATCATAAGTGTCAATCATTGTACTTCATTTAAAATACCCCAAAGAGAATGTCTTCTAATTGTATATCCATAAAAGAGTTGTGCAATATCTATGTTATGCATCAATTGTTTTCGTATCAAGAAATCTATTTTTTTGGCTACTGGTCGATCAACGAAACAATTGTAGTTCACTTTGCTTTTTGTCTTCTTTTAAAAGTTTATTAAGTTGTAGAAATACATTTAAGAATTTTTTTAATACATTCTCGGCAGTTCTGGAAACAGCCCAATCTAAAGTCTGTTCTGATTTAAAATTCATAAATTTCGAAAAGATTTGTACAAATTTGCAAACATTATCGCAAACATAAAAATAATACAATTTATAAAAAAATATAAGTAAACTCAGACTATTCTTCAAATTTCCATTCACCGTCATATAACGTTCAGCGCAAATTTTATTTTTCAGGCTTTGATCCATGCACTTTTATGACACCAAGGCCTATTTTTAAAAACAAAATATCAAAATGAGTAGTGAAATAAATGCGTGAGAAGCAATAAAACTTAATCTGCCCTATTCCAAAGATCGCCAAAAAGCTACCAAACATTACATTAAACTTGGAAATAAATTTGAAATATCGCTGGAAGTTCTCACATATTTTCTTCTATCAAAATACATTAAATGTTATATTAGTCAAAAACCATTCAGATCTCAATTAAAATTGTCAAATTTGTCTATCATAACTAAAAATCAAGCGCGTTTAGAGGTACACACAAGAACAGATGAAATAGTTAGGAGTTAAATTTTTTTTTTCAGATGTAGATGCTTTCATTGAAATATGAGTGTCTCTTACAAACTTTGAATTAATTATTGTTTTTCAATTTCTGTCATCCCATAATTTTCGCCCCCTTTCTAACATTTTCGCCCCCCAAATTCAGTTTTATAAATTTTCGCCCCCTTGCACCTGAAAATCGCCCCCCGGGGGGCGAATTCGCCCACTTTGGGAATCACTGATTTAGATCAATAACGTGTACCCCAACTATTGCATATCGTTTGGAAATGTTTGGAATTTGTGATATAAGAAGGTTAATTATTCACAATATTGTGCATAGAGCATAATTAATTATCATACATTTCTTATAAATTTCACTACAACTTATTTCTGCAAGCTACATTTATGGTTATTTTACTATTTTAGTATTTATTTCAATAAAAAAAACACGTTGAAAAAATGAAAAACAATAAATCCTCTTAAAAAAATATTTCATTGTTCATTTGGCCCTTTAATCCCCTAAATTTCCATTTTTTATAAGGTTATCTATCACTCAAAATAATCCAAACGTCATTGTTACGTGAAAACATACGTGGTTTTTTTCCATCCCTCTTTTCACGTAGCACTTACGTGGATCATAGGTGATACAGAATGAACGCATGAATACTTCAGCATCGTCACTTCCACCGAAGTTTCACGTAACAGCTACGTGAATTCTCCCGTATCTTTCACAAGCCGTTCCAGTACATGCTAGATGATGTTCCCGTAAAATCCATCAACAATTTCCATAGTAATTACTCTGCTTCATTTTGAATTTCATAAGGTTTATTTAAATCAAAAAGGGTTCAACCAAAGGTTCAACTATCTGAAGAAAAGTGTTTTATTATATCAAATCGATGACATTGTTCTCCAATTCGTTACAGCCACACGTATTTAGTACCTAGATAGTTTCGAACGAGTTACTAGGAACTTCGTTGGGTAGCGGTGCTTTGTTCAGTAGATGTTTAACGGGTATACAACTTGGTTCCCAGGTTGTCCGCAGTTCCAGATTTACTCAGCTCCTGCAGAATCACACAATGTCGATAGATTTGATAAAACAGTGCAAAAATAAACATTTCAATACTTACGCTTTGGGTAGAATGAAACAAATCAATCAAGTGCCGCAAAAACTCTTCGGGCTCAAAAATCTGATGCTGATTTGGTTTGCAATTCGCCTCCATACTTCAAAATGAGAAATTCTTTTAGGAACAACTGACCTCATCGCCATCTTGAGCACAACAAATGATGAACGTGATATGAAATGTCAAATATCAAACCACAACACAGAATGAACTACCTATCGAAATGAATCTAAGTGGGGTACGTGATTTTTACGTAGGAGTGATGATAATTAACAGTAAACATTACTGAAGTCTCATTTCATCCTTACCAACGATTAGATGATTATTACCGTTGTCAGGTAAATTAAGAAAAAGTTCATTTTATAGGGATCTACGTGAATTTTCACGTAGCCTTGACATGTGGATTATTTTGAGTGTATAAAAAAATGTTGGGTGAATTAGGGATGATGGAATTCATCGGAAATATTCTCCACAATAAAACAATTTTACACAAAACAACATGAAAAACAAAATTTTTCAAGGAATCGGGGTAAAACGGGCACCATTGCTTATCCCAGAGCGGTCCCACATTCATGAAACCATCACCAATCGATTCCTGAGAAAATTTCCTTTCGAACAAGCTATAAAACTTATTTTTTATCTCTCTATTGTGAAAGTTATTAATTTATTCCACCTTTGGGTTCGGATTTCCCCAATGTGCCATGGTCTATTGATTTTGCTCATGTGAACGGGAATGCAAAACGGTTTCCGATCGAGAGAGCATTCAAACGTAAGCAAAGTGAATCATGGAAGTGCCCAAGTACTTATGCAGTTCTTATCCGTAACGACTTCTTCCCGAAGAAATACCGTAAGGTGGTTCCGGGGAGATGAGGGTCTGAGTCCAAGGGTCATGTCGATGCACTGTTCACCACTTGAGCAATTCTAATTGAATTGCTCATGCACAGTACATAGGCTGGTTTTAGCGGGTCGTCGTTGGTGCGTCATCCCCGCATTCCCTGAGTTATCTTCTCAGGGGATCTGTTTGCAGATTTCCCCCTTGTAAAAAACAAAAAAAAAAATCCGTAACGACTTGTTCTTTCTACCTATTCAGGAAAGGACATTTTTCGAAGAATTGTAAAGAATAATCAATGAAAAACAGCAGCTTTAATTTAATTATAAAACTTTTATTTGAATTCTTTCTCTTACAGCATTCTGTTAATCTGCTTTGTTTTATCATCATTCCTTCTTTGAATGTTAAGTTTCCTAGTAGAATTTGTTGCTTGTTACTTTAACTTGGATGTCTTGAAACTAATCACGCACACTTACATACAATCAGTCGATGGTTGAGAAAGGAAAAGAACCAAACAGGAATATTAGAATAACTGGGAACTAAGGAGGGGTAATAGAGTATACTCCCATCGTCAACGCTGTCCTCGTGCCAACTAAGGTGGGGCTGCGATGACCATGGGAGGTGTAAATGGGGATGAACTAGCAGTTTCTTTTCTTTCTCAGACTACCCTATCAAAAGGCAATAATAAACGCAGTTTATGAAAAACAAATTAAACAATAAATAAAGACGAATAAGATGCCTTATCGCCTTGTAAGTGTATTCACGCAAGTTTCTCTCTAAATTAAACATTGTGGGTTTTCAATAATTTTCATTCTCTCATCTGAAAAATGAGATGAGAACACGCCTAACGCGTACCTAGTACACGAACACTCGATCTTGTATTCTCTCGCTCGCACACGCTCTACTGTGGAACTCTTTTCCTGTTCTACTTGATCTACACGGCTAGTAATGAACCGAGTCCCTCTACTAGCTCTAACCGGACTGGATCGAGTGGTGGAAGGGCCCTAACTAGACCGACCAGGGAACGGAAAATGGGAATTACGCTAGACTAACAAACAAGAGTTTACAGTTCGTCCTTGAGATCCTCGTCGTCGGCAGTTGGTGGGGGAGATCCGCCAGTGCTAGCGTATAGCTTGGCGATGATTGGTTGCACGACATCTTCAAGTTCTTTCTTCTGTTTCTTGTAGTCTTCCGAATCGGCATCTTGGTTTTCGTCAAGCCATTTGATCTTCTCGTCGATGGCTTCCTCCATTGTAGCCTTGTCATCGTCAGCTACCTTGGCGCCCAACTTGTCCTTGTCTCCGAGCTGGTTCTTCAGACTGTAAGCATAGCTTTCCAATTCGTTACGAGCTTCGACGCGTTCCTTCAGTTTCTTGTCGTCATCGGCGAATCGCTCAGCATCCTTGATCATTCGCTCGATATCTTCTGGGGTCAGACGGTTCTGGTCGTTGGTGATGACAATCTTTTCGCGATTTCCAGTTCCCTTATCTTCGGCAGACACCTGCAGGATACCGTTGGCATCGATTTCGAACGAGACTTCAATTTGTGGGATGCCTCGTGGTGCTGGTGGGATTCCAGTCAGATCGAATTTTCCGAGCAAATGGTTGTCCTTGGTCATGGGACGTTCACCCTCGTAGACTTGAATGGTGACAGTGTGCTGATTGTCGGAAGCAGTGGAGAAGATCTGAGACTTCTTGGTTGGGATGACGGTGTTACGTGGGATCAGCTTGGTCATGACACCTCCGACGGTTTCAATACCCATGGTCAATGGATTAACGTCGAGCAGAACGATGGCTTCAGTATCTTGTTCACCAGAGAGGACACCAGCCTGGACAGCGGCACCATAGGCAACAGCTTCATCGGGGTTGATACCACGGGATGGTTCCTTACCATTGAAGAACTCCTTGACCAATTGCTGGACCTTTGGAATACGAGTAGATCCTCCGACCAGAACGATTTCATCGACATCCTTCTTGTTCATATCAGCATCTTCCAAGACCTTCTGGACTGGTTTCATCGTCGAGCGGAACAGATCCATGTTCAATTCTTCGAACTTGGCACGGGTCAGAGTCTCGCTGAAGTCATCACCCTCGTAGAATGATTCAATTTCAATGCGAACCTGGTGGCTGGACGACAGAGCACGCTTGGCCTTCTCGACTTCACGACGAAGTTTCTGTACAGCGCGGTTGTCCTTGCGGATATCCTTGCCCTTCTTCTTCTTGTACAACTTGATGAAGTGGTCCATTACGCGCTGATCGAAATCTTCACCTCCCAAGTGAGTGTCACCGTTGGTAGCAACGACCTCGAAGACACCGTTATCAATGGTCAGCAGAGAAACATCGAAGGTACCACCTCCCAAATCGAACACCAGAACGTTCTTCTCGCCGTCCTTCTTGTCCAAACCATAGGCAATAGCGGCGGCAGTCGGTTCGTTGATGATACGCATCACGTTAAGACCGGCGATAACTCCGGCATCCTTGGTGGCCTGACGCTGGGCATCGTTGAAGTAAGCTGGGACAGTAACGACAGCGTGGGTTACCTTCTTGCCAAGGTATGCTTCAGCGGTTTCCTTCATCTTGCCCAGGACCATAGCGGAGATTTCCTCCGGAGCGAACACCTTATCGCCCTGGCTGGTCGAAACCTTGATATGTGGCTTGGAGTTCTTTTCGATGACCTTGAATGGAAGCAACTTGGCATCGTGCTGGACAGTGGAGTCGGTGAACTCACGTCCGATCAGACGCTTGGCGTCGAAGACGGTGTTTTCCGGATTGGTGGTCAGCTGATTCTTGGCGGCATCTCCGATCAATCGTTCGCCGTCGGCGGTGAAGGCCACGTACGATGGCGTAATTCGGTTACCCTGGTCGTTGGCGATGATCTCCACTCGGCCGTTCTTGTACACTCCCACACACGAGTAGGTCGTTCCCAGATCGATACCGACGACGGTTCCGTAGTCTTGCTCCTTCTTTTCCTCGGCGGTACAGGTTAGTACGGCCACGGCGGCCACCAGGGCCAACGGTACTAGCAGCTTCATTTTGACGACTCTGCAATGGTAAAGGAAAGACAGAAATTAGTCGTTTGATCATACAAATTGATGGTTTGTTAGAAAGCAAGAAATATGAACCTATGTTATAAACATACTAGTTGGATGGTATTTAAATCGTTTTTGCATGTGTCTGATTGATAATTTTAAACGTAATGATTTCCTAATTCAGCCTAATTCTTTCAAGAAACTTTTGTTGACCAAATTGAATTCTTCTGAGTTTTGAGCTAATCTGTCGGATTTGATGTTTTGTGTTTGCTTCAAACTTTTTTGTAACACACGGCATGCGACTTACGAAAATAATCTTCATTGTTCCATTTTTCTTATACTATTATTCTTCGCAAACAGCAACAATATTCCATTCGTAAACTAGAGTGACTTTGAAATGCTTCGATTACAGCTCATCATTGAAAGGATCGTCGTCGTCGCCGTCAGTTTCCGGCTGAGGTGAGCTCTCACCGCTGGCGTACAAATTAGCGATGATCGGCTGAACGATTTCTTCGAGTTCCTTGCGCTGGTTTTTGAGTTCCTCCGTATCAGCGTTCTGGTTCGAATCTAGCCATTTGATCTTCTCATCGACTGCCTCTTCAATAGTGTTCTTCTCATCATCGGAAAGCTTTGAACCCAATTTTTCCTTATCGTTGATTTGGTTTTTCAGATTATAGGCATAGCTTTCTAGTTCATGAAGCGCGTCAACCCGTTCTTTGAGTTTCTTGTCGTCTTCTGCGAATCTTTCTGCGTCGTGAATCATGCGCTCAATATCATCCGGAGTCAATCGGTTCTGATCGTTGGTAATGACAATCTTTTCGCGATTACCAGTTCCCTTATCTTCCGCCGAAACCTGCAGAATACCGTTTGCGTCAATTTCAAACGAAACTTCGATCTGTGGCATTCCACGTGGCGCCGGGGGAATTCCAGAGAGGTCGAATTTTCCGAGCAAGTGATTATCCTTGGTCATTGGGCGCTCACCTTCAAAGACCTGAATGGTGACGGTATGCTGATTATCTGAAGCAGTTGAGAAGATCTGCGATTTCTTCGTCGGGATTACACTGTTGCGTGGAATCAACTTGGTCATTACTCCACCAACGGTTTCAATTCCTAGGGTCAGCGGATTTACATCTAACAGCAGAAGTCCTTCGGTCTCAGTAGCGCCTGAAAGCACGCCAGCTTGAACGGCAGCTCCGTATGCAACAGCCTCGTCAGGATTGATGCCACGGGACGGCTCCTTGCCGTTGAAGAATTCCTTGACCAGCTGTTGAACTTTAGGGATGCGAGTGGATCCTCCCACTAAAACAATCTCATCCACATCTTTCTTATTCATATCGGCATCCTCAAGAACTTTCTGAACCGGTTTCATGGTGGCTCTAAACAAGTCCATGTTCAACTCTTCGAACTTGGCCCGAGTTAAGGTTTCGCTGAAATCTTCGCCTTGGAAGAACGACTCAATCTCTATGCGAACCTGGTGGCTGGATGACAAGGCACGTTTAGCCTTCTCTACCTCTCTGCGCAACTTCTGAACAGCGCGAACGTCTTGTCGAATATCCTTTCCGTTCTTCTTCATGTAGACCCTGATGAAATGATCCATCACACGTTGGTCGAAGTCTTCACCTCCCAAATGGGTGTCTCCGTTAGTGGCAACAACCTCAAAGACTCCATTATCAATGGTCAGCAAGGAAACATCAAAGGTGCCTCCGCCGAGGTCAAACACCAGGATGTTCTTTTCGCCTTCCTTCTTGTCCAAACCGTAAGCGATAGCTGCAGCCGTAGGTTCATTGATGATACGCATCACATTCAAGCCAGCTATGGTTCCTGCATCTTTGGTAGCCTGACGTTGAGCATCGTTGAAGTATGCCGGAACGGTAACTACCGCATGGGTCACTTTTTTGCCGAGATATTCTTCGGCAGTTTCCTTCATCTTTCCAAGAACCATGGCAGATATCTCCTCTGGCGTGAAGGTCTTTTCACCTTGGTTCGTAGTGACCTTAACGTTCGGCTTGGAGTTCTTCTCCACCACCTTGAACGGAAACAGTTTCAAATCCTGCTGCACTGTGGGATCACTGAAGTCACGACCGATCAAACGCTTCGCATCGAAGATCGTGTTCTCCGGATTGGTCGTGAGCTGATTCTTGGCCGCATCGCCGATCAACCGCTCACCATCGGAGGTAAACGCCACATAGGATGGCGTGATGCGGTTGCCCTGATCGTTGGCAATAATCTCCACGCGTCCGTTCTTGTAGACGCCCACGCAAGAGTACGTTGTACCGAGGTCAATGCCGATAACGGTACCGTAGTCTTGTTCTTTCTTTTCCTGTGCAGCGTACACCGTAGCCGTCAAAACGGCAATCGCGATCGCTATCGCACAATGCGGAGAGAGATGTCGCATTTTGCGGAGACGATTCTACATTCACGATGCAGCAGCAAAGAAAAGAAAATGCGGATTGATAGTTTATTTTGGGATCATTGGGATATTGCTAAGATCACTCCAAAAAAAAAGCTTTGTCTTATACTTAAGCGTTTAGTCGACACATGTTAATCACTCCACTGTTGCAATGCAGGTTATTAGCAGGAGGGTGCACGCTTTGCAATTGTTGTTTAGTTGGTAAACAAAAGCTCAAACCTTAAGGTGAAACATTTTGGAATCCAATCATGGCTGTCACATTGACCGGCTTGTGTCCCTTTTCAAGGATTCAAAGACACTGCTCTACAGAAACAACGAACGTACAAAGTCAATCTTCTTATTTTGAACTTTCTGCTAGTGCGCGAAACTAAAACAGAAATTGCACTGTCGTTTGCTGCTTCTGTCGCGAAATTTGATCCTTCAAAGTTCTGGTACACTATTGAATTTGGATTCCAAGCTGTTTCACCTTAACTCATTGACCAAGTGAAACTAATGGATATTCTGCTATTTATTGAAAAGTATAAATAAATGTGACGGACCTAATATGAAAACCAACGTTCATTTGAATATGATAATGAAATGAATTATGAAACGGTCTTTCAAATGACACAATTTAAATCGACACTAACTCTTCAAGTATCCTGTTTCATGATGCTCATGCGATAGAACTAGAGCAAATGGAACGCAACAATCTGATATAGCTTCAGCATAGATATGATCAATCAAGGCGAGCTGATGTCTCTTTTCATTTTTTGGAATTTAGAAAAAAAAAGTTGCTTGGTCGTATTAAAAACCCGAATAGCCTTAACGGTGAACGCGTAGCTGTTTAGAAAGACCTTGCAGAGAATTGTGGAGTAACTTCGTGCTTGCCACACGATATACACATGGAAAAATGATCAATTATCAAAGAAAGCTCGGAGATAATAACTGTGGAAGTACTCATATGTCCACTAAACTGAGAAGCTATATCTGCCCCATGTCGGATCTAACGCATAAACAGAAGATCAATTCATTTCTAGGCCCTATTTCTATCTGTCGTGGAATGCTTTTAGTACTATTCTGGAGAATCAAAGTCAAAACTGTAACTTCTTTCACCATGCTCGTATTTTATTTTACACGGATCACATATTCATACTGGCCTTTTTAATGAAAAGAAAAATAACTAGAAGAACAAATAATCGAAATAAAAAGATAGACATACATGACAAATCTCGCGTAACTTTTCAAAACGGCCTATCTAACAATTCGCACATTTCGAGTAAATCGAGCTTGAAGGTTGTGAAAATATATTTTGAAACTGTATCAAAATGAAACAATTTTTCCCCACTGTGTTGCTTGTAGAGGGAAGCAGTGTAATAGAGTTCAACGTATGAAATGAAATTTTGTCAATTTATTTGGAAATTACACTGAAATCTATAAAAACATCAGATAGGACGTTTTGACCAAAAATATGTACATAGGATAAATCACATAGGTCGTTCTGTTTTAACAATTGTTACATTGGACATTCATTTCTGTCATTTTGTTTCAGTTATAGTAACATCGGATATTTTGATTTGAGCACACAAGAATCATGTTTTATTTCATTTTGTATCCACGTGCGTTGAACTGCTTCAACATTCAAGTTGAACTGCTCATTTTGTTGCGGTGTGATAATCGCAGGCATCAGCTGTGCTTTGTTTTTATTCATTTGAAGAAGAGACGAATGACCTTCGGGTTAAAGTCTCTCACGAACAACAACAATTTGATTCATTCAATGCCACGCCGTCACTTTTTCCCCCCCGTCTATGTGTCCAATGTAACAACAGAAGGAGGGGAAACGTTGAGCTGTATCTGGGACTTTTTGCTTTCTCACTGTTTCTCTCTCAATATTCCCCCCGTTTCAATGCTGGTTTTGCCCACACTTGTTCGTGTGTGAGTTACCCACTGCACGACGGGTGGTGACGACTGTGTTGCATTCGGCACCAGCCGTCGGCGCAAACAAGAAATAGCGGTGGGAAATGATGACGATGACGGCGCCGTCGATTGTGTTGTAGGAAACCAATGCCAAACAAATACATACAGCTTCTCCGCTCTTCGGCGAATGATTGCTCTGCAAATATATGTGCGCAAGTCGCGCATGCACGTTGCTCGTATTGCTGCCGTGAAGCATATGTATATGCTTCATCGACCATGGATCTGAATCGGATTGATACAATAAGATCATGATGCTGAATATCATTTCCCTACATGCACTCAATACGCTGATAATCGATATTTTGTTGCGGTGTGCTAATCGGAGACACCAGCTGTGCTTTTTTTTATTCATTCATTCCCACGGCGTCACTTCTTCCCATCCGTCTATGTGTCCTATGTAACAACAGAAGGAGGGGAAACGTTGAGCTGTACACTGAGGAAACGGAACGTATGAGGTACATAAGAATTTCTTATGGAATAACGACATAAGAAGTATTTTGTTCTTCATTCGAGAATCTTATAACATTCCACAACAGACTTATGAAATAACACTCAATACATAGACAGATATAATTCCATAAGAAACTCTTTTTGGATATCAAACGCATTGATCATTGACATTCATAAGACAATCTAATGGAGTACGATTTTCTTAACAATTTCATACGAAAATCTTATGGATTACGTGGAGAGATGCTAATAACAAAATATACACGATTGAGATTCATAAACGCGCGTATGACAATGATTAGTAACGCTTGTGAAAAACAGTCGACTTCCTATCAAAAACCACGTAAGAATTTCATACGAAATTCTTTTGGAATAAAGACATAAGACGCATCTAATGAGACTCATAAGAAAAACTTATGAACTTCCATCGATCATTGCGTTCATAATACAAATAGGTATAATATCATAAGATACGCTTATGAAGGATCATAGATATCAATTTTGGAATTCTTTACGACCATTATGTATTTAGAGAATCGCTCTTTGAATTTAGGAAAATAAAGATATTCATAAGATTTCTAATGATAACGACAAGAATTTCTTGTGAATATCGGACGTTTTGTGTTTCATAAGAATCTTATGAAAGAGAGAAAACCAGTCAAGAAATCAATTCACAAGCGTTCTCTTATGAAATTCGTACGCAATTTCTGGCTCAGTGTATGTAGGACATTTTGCTCTCTCACTGATTCTCCCTCAATTTTCCCCCCGTTTTTATGACGGTTTCGCCCACATGATCATGTGAGAGTTTCCCACTGCATGACGTGGTGGTGGTGACGGCTGTGTTGCAATCAGCACCAGCCGTCGGTTGAAACAAGAAATTGCCCGTCCATCTTGTTGTAGGAACTCGAGAAAGGAGCCCACGTCTAACAAATACATACAGCTTCTCCTCTCTTCGGTGATTGATCGCTCTGCAAATATGTGTGAGCAAGTCGCGCATGTACGTTGCTCGTGTTGCTGCCGGGAAGCATATTTATATGCTTGATCGACCATGCATCTGAATCAGATTGATACAGTGACATCATGATGCTCAATCTTGTGCTCAATATCATTCCCCTATATGCACGCAATGCGCTAATAATATGAAAAGAGATGTTGCAGCTGATCCAATCCAGCGAAACGGTAAAACATGGTTTGGCAAAAAGACCAAAATACAGTTTTGTGTAACTCATTCTCTTTTTGTCACTTGAGCGTTTTCAATTTTGCGAGGCAGTGCGACTCTGAAAATATCGACTGAAATGATTGAGAAGCAGTTATTATGGCATCTAAGTAGTGTCTCAGACACGCTTCTACAAATCATTCTACCTTTTAAACTCCATTCCAAAGCTTTATTCAGGAATGTCCAATGTAACATTAGAATCGTGGTTATTCATAAATGTTACATAGGACATGTGGTTGGTTCTCTGATCAAAGGTCCAATGTAACAATTGATTAAAAGCGATGCAGTTTTGAACATTGGTCATTTTGTTAAGCTTTGAATAGATTAATTTGTTGTTAATATATCAGAACGAGTGTTCTAGTGTGCTGCTAAGTGGTGCAACGCAAATGATTTGCAATGATAATCTCGATTTGTTTACATTTGTTACTTAGGACGTTTTGAAAAGTTACGCGAGAAATGATATCTTATCTATAATAAAGGCTCAAAAGGAACATTCCCGAATACAAGTATGAAGGTCAAACTTTAATTGGTAATAAAAAAAAACTTTCTAAAATTACTTTAAAACTTTGATTAACTAGCATATTAATTCATATCATTTGATTCCACGAGACTGCTCGTGATTACGTATAAGGGATAACAGCCGCAGACGTGCGTTCCACACAGATAGAAGTCTACCGCTTCGTACATGTATGAAAATGGGCCACGTCAGACACTTTTCTCGTAGAGTGGAATATTCCGCCGCCACGCCGTTTCCCCGCACGATAGTTTCCTTCCAGTTAATCAATTGGCAACCCGGACGAGCGATATTCGCAATCGTCGAATTTCAAAGTTTGATCATCACAAGCTACCGCTAGAGAAAGTATCAAAGCGTCACAAGGTACCGTTAGTTTTCTGACCTCAATAGTTGAGACTCCCTAAAAAGGTGTGACCTAAATATGGCAATGTTCCACGACAAATTAACACATCACTTTCCACATTTCGCACATTTCCACGAATTCGCACTCACTTAGAACAACTTATCACACTTATCGCTACACATGAAGCTCAATTTGTTTAACAATTAGTTATGCTTAAAGTTCAATCAACCTACCTAGCCAATCAAATTTCTATTACAAAAGAATTATTAAAGACACAAAAGATGGGACTATACTGTTACCTCGTTGAGCTCTCGATTGAAACAGACAGCCAGCTATGAGGCACGACTCCCGTTTGTCCGTCCGTGTACACGGTTGGAGTAGATTTCAATAGAGACCGGGAGAAAAGAACACGTCAACCTTTCCCGGTCCGCTCACTACGACTTGCGTCCACGGTAGTGGTCGTGTTAACGTCGCTGCAATGATCTACGTACGGTACGTACGCTTTACTGACTGAATACTAAATACGATTCGAAGTCCGCATAGCATTACAATCTGAAAGTTCCGTTGTGTTGAATAGGGTATTCAACAACGTATAGTACCGGGACCAACACCAATTTGGTGATGCTGTGCAGGCAAGGGGCTTCAAGGCCAGTCTCCACGGAGCATTTGAAGCTCAAGGAGTCTGATTTCACAAAAAAATCGTTGGAAGGCTTAAAACCTGACGTGGCCGTAGACTATATCAATCGACACTGTAGCTAAGGCAGTGGTTCCCAAACTTTCCAGAGTTGCGGCTGCCTTGCGGATTCTTCAAGTCTCGCGGCCCCTCAAAAAAAAATAATTTTTAAAAAATTAAAAGAACTTTAAAACACATCTTTCTAAGAGTTCACTTAATTACCTTTGTATAAAAAAAAACATTCCTCCTTCCTTCCTTCCTTCCTATCTGGCCAAGAAATTCTTCCAGATATCGTGAGGAATTCTTTTTATCAAATGATCTAAAAGTGCCTTATCAAATGATCTAAAATTGCCTTTAAGCATCAAAATTAAATATGAAAAAATATTCTATTGTATCTTATTGAAATCCAGAGTATTTCTCTGGACGATGTTTTGTATTTTTTCCTCTCATATTTTGGGGAAATCAGAGCTGATAGCGACTTATCGTCTTGGAAATATGAACCAAAAAGAGACCATACATGAACACGAATACAAAAATAAAACTAACTGGAATCACGACGTGAGAGTTTGCTTCCTCGTTTGCCCCGGAGACATTTCTCTAAGAATATTTTTAAGACTGTTTTGTTGGAATTCCTCGTGATATTACGATAAGTATTACTGCTCGTTTTACTGTAAGTTTCTTTCACATATTACAACGAACATCTCTTTAGTATTTGTTTTTTAATTTTTCTCGGACTTTCCAAATAACTCTTCCTGGAATTTCGTTTTGAATACCTTTAAGAATTCAATTAGGAATTTCTCTAAGGATAGGCACAGACATTACTTCGGAGATTCCAGCAGGAATCGCTCCAAAGATCGTTTCTGATATTGTTCAAAGGAAGTCCAAGTTCTCCGGAATTTTGTCTATTGATAGAAAATTTCCTCCAACATTTCGTTATTCAATAATTTAAAATGCCTTCTTTTTCTTCAGGAATTGAAAATTCCTTCAGAAATTCCTCCAAATTTGTTTGAAAAAGTTTAAAGAATTATTACAGTAATTGGTCCAGGAATGTCTCCAGTCGTCAAGGGAAGTTTTCAGATTTTTTTTGGATAAAATTCTGAAAAAAAAAATCCGCGAGGAATGTCTTATGAAAATTTCAGAGTAAGCTCTGATGAATCTTGTGATGGTCTCTGAAAAAGCTCCTGGATTCTTGGTGAAGTTCTTCCTAGGATTTTCTTGATAAATTTATAAGATTGCTGAAACAAAAAAGAGATTAGAGTCTGAATAATGTTCTACAGAGCTTTTAAAAGAAATTCGCACAGAATCCCTTTAGAAATTTAGCAACAACTGTAATAATTATTGTATTAATACCTGGCGTGGCGTGGGGCCTTCCTTAGCCGAAAGGTTAGAGTCCGCGGCTACAATGCAAAGCCATGCTGAAGGTGTCTGGGTTTGATTCCCGGTCGGTCCAAGATCTCTTCGTAATGGGAATTTCCTTGACTTCCCTGGGCATAGAGTATCATCGTACCTGCCACACGATAGGTATACGAATGCGAAAATGGCAACTAAGGCAAAGAAAGCTCTCAGTTCATAACTGTGGAAGTGCTCTTAGAACACTACGCTGAGTAGCCGGCTCAGTCCCAGTGAGGACGTTAATGCAAAGAAGAAGAAGACATGGCGTGGAACCTTGTTAGTTGGAAGAATGTATGGAGGACTTCCTTCAAGAAATGCTTGAATCTCAGTAATAATATTTTAATGAAATGCTGAAAAAAGCCGGCAGATATTTCCAAAGCTATTTAATTTCTAATCTCAGGTGGAATTTATCGAGGAATTATTGGAAAAGTCAGGATTTCATCGAAAAGTGTTATAAAAAATTTTCAAGCAATTCTTGAGAGTAATCGTGGATGAATTTCTAAAAGAATTCATTTTAAAATGCCTATAAACGATAAAAATGTAGGTTTTCCAGAAAAACCATTCTTTTTTTGTGGAAGAACTTTTGTAGGATCTGTGGGAAATCTCTTAAAAGTAACAACTGGAGGTAAAGATGATAGAATCCATGGAAATCATCTGGAGGATTTTGTTTTTTTTTCAGAACTATATCTGTGAAAATTATTGCAGGTGGTAGCGTTGGAGTGCTCTAGGATTTTCTGGCCCAAATTCTGAAGAAATTCCTCTAAGCATGCATTGAAAAACCGCTGGTAGCAACCATGGAGGAGTTCCAAAGTATTCCAGCAGGAGTCTCTGGAGGAATCACTAAAATTCGTGAAGCATTCCTCTGGATCTGAGAAATAATCATTGAGAACTTGTGCAATAGTCTTTGAAGGTTTTGCTAGAGCCTTTAGAATGTTTTAGAAAGGCAAAAAATGACTTCGGCGACCATTTTGATTGAAATGTCTTTAGAGACCTTAACCAAAAATAGAGACATTTTTGCGACATGCATTGAAATAGTGACTAAGAACTCTAAAAAAATTCTATTCACTTTTCCTACAAAGTTTATTATTTTTGTAGAATAAGCAATTTTTGTAAAAATAATTGGAATGTTCTCAACTATGTTTAACATGCTCATGAGCGACACCCAACTGGAAGTGGGATATATACTTGCCTTTACCAATTTGGCAATTTTTAATTTCTGCTTCTTTGTCTAAACGTGTTTTATGCTGAATGAATTAAAGTCATTATTATTATTTTTTTTTTATTGAAAACATATTTGTTATAAAAAGGATATAATCTACCATGCATTACTGCTTCAAAATAATTTCCTTGAGCGTAGCCAAAATTCCATGAGAATACCCTTTTTTTTTGATTGAATAAAATTGCCTGATGATTCCAGATATTTCCAGACACCCTGAATGATCTGTTCTCTTCATCGTTACTTTCTTCGCATGTTTTCTGAATAATGATTCACTTTTAGAAACATACTTTAGTGTTGTACGATGAAGGGTCATCAAATCTTGCCGAATAAGAAAGAAGAATAGGAAAAATCAGTCAAGTTAGATAAGCTCTTATGAAGCATCAGTGTTGTAAAAATTTCGGGGCAGCATGTTTTGGATTGCAACATCAGATCGTCGAGGAACATTTACTGTAGAAAAATCTATAACAATATTGCTTGGAACATGGCAAGTATTGGTACACACATACTGTGAGGAACCCCATGTGTAAATGTACTTGGTGATGAGACCCATATTTTTTTTACATGCTACTATAGTCAAACACCTATGAGTCGATAACTGAAGGGACCATCGACTCATAGAAATATCGAGTAATGGAACAGAAATTCTGTGGAAAGCTTTTTGAGGGGAGCATCATAGTTACAATGCAATTTTATTTTATAATATGGTTCCATGAGTCGATATCGAGTAATGGAACAATATCTCTAGAAGGTTTCGCTGCGACTGTTTATCGTTAGCTACGGATAGGATGTGGAACTGAAATTTAAGGATCAATTAATTTATCTTGTATGGTTTCGCGGACCCCCTGAGATGTCGTCTAGGGGTCCGCGGACCAACGGTTATGAACCACTGCTTTAAGGGTTTCAATATATGATTTCAGTTTACAGACTGAGGAATACTAAAGCTGAATCTTAAATCATAAAAATCCGTTAAACTTCAATCTGGTAATACCTAACCAAATTTGTAATGCATTCAAAATAAATATACTTACTAAGATACTGACGAACCATAAACAAAAATACCAAGGTCACTAGCTTATATCGTTTGGATATGCCTAGTTTTAGTGGAAATCAACGTCGTCCCTTCTCAGGGCAAAATGCCACTCTAAGAAAGATAATAATTATGAATGAAATTTGTTGTTAACGTCACGGAATTCATTGGTAAGAACCATAATGTAAACCAAAGAAGTGAAGATACTTAAAACATAAATGACCATCTGAAAGAATAAACATAATTTATCTGGCGAAACGCCAGACAAAGTTTGTGACTTTTGATACCACTTCAAAAGTACAGTTATAATTGGTTGAAAAGATAACCATCATATTCTCTACAGTATATTTTGTGGGGTCATATAGTACGAATATGGCTATCTCCGGCCCTGAACAAAACTAATGTTTTCTAGGGCAAAATAATTGACTATTTTGCATAATTTTGAATGATTCTTAACATTGAATCCACCTACTATACTAAAAAAAAAGCTGTTACCAACTTGCACAAAAACTTCACCACATGCCCACATAAGCAGTTAATAATTGACCACGTAAACAGCCACCGCACTATCACTGTGCAAGCGAGAGGCACCAACTCCACACCTATCCGCGGTGAAAGTCCCGTTTTGTAGTTGTGTGAGCTCGGCGGCAGTCGCTTGGTAACCCACACACATTTTCTTGGCTACTTTGACTAGGGGGAAGGACAGGGGGCAGTAAATACCTCTCTCTCGCTAAATTTCCGCAGCGAAAACACACGTCAGTGATTAACAGGGAAATCCTTCTAGAAACCATCGATTTCAATGGAATTTCCCTGATTTGTATGAACTTAGCACAAAAAAATCCTTATCTCTTATGTTGAATCAAACACTATGCAAAGCTTTTTGGGAACTTTTTAGTGCGCATACACATCACATTTACAGTCCTGAAAAACCGATCGATACTCGATACGGCTAAGAAAAGCACTTACATTGTTCTTCCTTGCGCTTATCACAGATGCGGGTTCACTATTTCAACAAAATTCTTCCTTCACAACTGCACCAAGGCGGATATTTAAATTATCACTTTTCACTTTCAATCGCGGATTTGCTTTCGTTTTGCTTTGGCCCCTGATTTGCGTTCACTTTTTTCGGGGATCTTTTCTTGTCTGTCGCTGGATTCAAACTATGCCGAAACGGTGCTCCGACGGCTGAATAAATCCTCGCGCTCTCTCGCCGCCTTGGATGCACTCCGTAGCCGGTGTTCGCGTGGACCAATCGGCGCGCACCACGACCGGTTGCGGCGATAATACGTGTACCTACCCTTTGCAGGTTGTTCTCCAAGTTTCTCGCGTTCGCTCGATTCGGCGAGAAGCGGAGAGAAAGATGTAGATGTGGTTGTGTGGCGGCGGCTGTTGATAGGGGGTGTGGAGTCTGGTGGGTGGTGCAGGGGGTGGAAGATTGGGTGGTGACAACGATGTAAACAACGGTATGGTAGCATATCCTATCGTAATCTAGTAAATTCGGCGATTCGTGGCTGGTGTAATGTCTGAGGACATTACAGCATCTCTTGTAACAGCCGAAAATGAAAGCTGTTTCCTAGATTGAATATCTAATAACAAATCTCAGATAGTTTCCAAATCTTCTTGCATCATATAAACTTTATCCATGGATTTATGTATTTCAATGCAATGAAGCAATATGGGAGAACAAATTATCAACTCTCCCAGAGAAATTCTCATATTCTATTCTACACGGTGTCTTTGGTGTAATAGCTAGATGCTACAAAATGCAAAACATGATTGTAGATAAGTCCCTACATTGGTAAAAACATAATCTATCAAACAAAACTAAAAAGGAGTGTATCTAATAGTAGTAGCCCAGGTTGAACCCTTCCTTGGAAGGAAGAATGAATGTTTGTTCATAAAAGTTATTAAACTTTCAGCACGTCTTTCGCACTCAATAATATTTAAGAGGGAAAAAATATGAGCATAAGTAGTAGTATTTATTTAAAATATCACTATTTCTGAACTTCGAACTTGTAGGGTGGCGGTGCCAATAGTGGATTATCTAAGCAATAAAAAAATCAACATAATAACAAAAAGTTTAACAGAGATGGCGTCAACAGAAAGATTTCAACCTCTAGTATAAGGGAAAATATAAAAACACCGCTAAAATTATTTTTTGAGTGTAATATTGCTTGAGCACAAGCAGGTCCGTCACACTCGAGCTCAGATTGGGTACCACTTCTAGTACTGCATTTAGTCCCTCGGTGATGCAAAAGGTACCCAAGTTTGACAGATCGCAGTACACTTTTCACGGCATTCTAGATTACCTTATGAGCCATAAAATTTTGGGTAACTGCAAAGGACATGGAGGTCTTTAATTTGTCTTTGGCACAAGTGTTCCAGTAGTAGACGTCCTGTAATGATACAAGGAGTTTTAAACAAAATAGTTGATTTTACACAGGTTTTACATTTTACCTTCGTAGCAGCACCTAAAATGTTTCGATTGAAGTATAAAGATTATCTCTGGGTCATTTCTTCATTTTTATATGTCTATTTAAAAAATGCTTCGGTCAGTTGATCTACTACTGGAACACGACGACAACTACTGGTGCAAGGGAGCAATATTTTTGCGAATACTTTATTACTTATATGACTTTTTGATAAAATAAAAAGCCGCAGCTCCATGGAACATGGAAAATCGATTTAACTAGAGGCGATCTATGGACTGTTCTGCCCATAACTGCATATCTGTAACATTCGACAAAAGTTGGCATTGAGTAAAAAGAATACCAAATGTGCGTTCTATTGGCCGGTTTGCTGGTGACAAGTAATTTCTTGGTATAGCTTGATGTGTGGAAAATTTCGACGAGGGATCGTCCAAGAAAACGCTTTTTTCTGATCGCTGTAAGCAGTTGGAAATAATTGTCAATTCAAACGGGAGTCACTATAGAAAATTTCTGGAAGGAATCTTCGGCCAGTGTATGGTAAAACACTTAAATTTCTACACATTGCCAAGTACTCAAAAGTGCTTATTTGAGGCTCGCATATTGGATGAATAGTCAGAAAATAATTCTGGTAGAAATTTCATTGCTGTTACATTACGAGTCTCATATATAATCTCAATGTAACTTTTATGCGGTTACAATTACCAATGTGTCCAAATCAATTTATATTTTTTCGAATTTTCTAGAACAATCTCACAGATTCCAGTAAATTTATCAAAATTGTTTATCAGGCCGGAACAAATTTGAAATTTTACTTTTGTCTCCCCCTTCAAAATTTTTAAAAAGTCAGGAGGGGAAAATAAATAAAACATTTTATTTTCAGTGTAGGTTTTAATTATTTTTTGCAATTTCTCATCGTAAAGCGAAGTATGGACTTCAACAGAAAAGTAATCGCCTATCTCGATGCGTGGGAAATTTCTTACAAGAAATGCTCAAGAAAAGCATTTTTCTTTGATCATAGTACGCAGTTGAAAAGAAATGTCATTTCAAATGGAGCTCACTGTAGGAAATTTCTTGACCATTTCTTGAGCAGAAATTTTTACTTTTCTTGAGCGGAACAGCATACTTAGCTTAATAGGCTGAAAACAGTTACCTAATGCAGCTATTGAGCAACGCTTTTCCATTAATAATGGTGAAAGCGATATCTGATACCATCTCAAACGGTCTTCTACGAAAATGCAAAAAATGTTGTACGCAGCTCGATTTGTACAGCACTCATCGTAATTATCCAACTCGGCAAACCTCTTTGGATAAATGTACGACTGTTGCTCTGCTCTAAAAATTATCTTTCTGCAACTTGTTGGGTAAACTACTATTTCGTGTTTTTGCTAGTTTTGTAATTCGTCTTTTCTATATTACATGATATAACACGTGTTATTGGATTATTTGGAGTCCTCAATCTGTTTGTTTTACTTTAACAGTGTGGTATATGAAAATTGAGTATTTCAGTGATTTATATGAATTCCTCTTCTTCTTCTTCTTTGCATTACGTCCTCACTGGGACGTAAGTGAGCACTTCCAGTTATTATTAACTGAGAGCTTTCTTTGCCAAAGTTGCCATTTTCGCATTCGTATATCGTGTGGCAGCTTCAATGATACTGATTACCCAGGGAAGTCAAGGATTAGGAAAAGATTCTGAACCGACCGGGAATCGAACCCAGACACCTTCAGCATGGCTTTGTATTATAGCCGCGAACTCTAACCACTAGTCTAAGGAAGGACTCGTGGAGTTATTATTTATTGAAATCTTTAATGAACATCTTGTCAAATCAATTCAGCATCGAATTCCTGAAACTTTATTAAATCTATTTATGTTTTCCTTAAGAATTCGGCTTCTTATTGATTATAAATAGCGTACTGTTGGTAATCATCATGCACAAACTGCGCATCGAATGTGTTACTATAACTTGTCTTCATTGTGCCTATACGTTTATACAGTTGATTCTATTTTGAATTAAAGAATAACATCATTTTAATGGGGGAAATTGTTCCATAAGTATAAAACTGTATGCAGAATAAGTGCCCTCAACGCTGCCTTTCAAGATACTTTCATCCTATTACATATACTATCGTTCTATGCGTATTTATCTCACAGTCGCTAAGGTTTGCAAAGAACATGACACAAGTGGGCGTAGAAGGGCAATAACTTTCTTCAATTTCATTCAAATCTAGCAGAATATTTTCATTAAGAGAATGTTACATACTCGTTGAACCAATCAATCTAAATATGATTTCAAGTTACATACAAGTGCAATATTATCGCATTTTTCTTGAAATTGTTAATAACTAGAGTACAGTTTGAAAATCGTTTTATGGAAAATGTTGCGATCGATCTTATGAAAAATGAAAAAGAACGTTCAAAACATTTTTATTTGATGGATATATACGGCAAAACATGGTTTTGCAGAATATGAGAGTAAAAAAATGATGAATTTCCCTGAATTTTCATTTTATTATTTATTGTCCCCGCCCCTCGACACATTTTGATGGAAGGTGACAAAAGAAGATTTTAAGATTTGTTCTGATTACGGTTGGAAATTACGGTGATGATTACGGTTAGAAATTTTTTTTGACGGTTGAAATTTTTTTCTAAGGTTAGAAATGGATTATTGTACGAATTTTGCGAAAAAATAAAAAGGAAAAGAAGACACATGACGGACCATCGTAGATTTTGTTTGGTCTGCGTTTTCTTCCAAACGGAATTTGGAATAAATTGAGTAAGCACCATTATGTAACATTTGTGGATAATGATTTGGTTGCCATATCACACTTAGCTTAGATTACCGGAGTCGGTAATTTTTTACTGGGTTTTGAACAGCAGAGTTAACTCGGTAATCTTTTTCACTACCGAACACTCCGCAAATTCAAAAGCTGCTGTCAATTTCAAAATGCTGATTTAGTCAGTAATCATTTTTTCTCCTTTTTACTGATTTACTCTGTAATTTAAGTTTTTGTTTACTTTGGATTTGCTGATCTTTTCAGTTCTAGTACATATTAGGTTACTCCCTCATTATTGTTCCATAACCCCTTTTTTATAATTTCTTTATTAGTATCATTCCAAACATTTACATTCAGTTCTTATATCTAGGTATTCTGTGTTATTAGACAACACTATCATCCTAATTTGGTAACACAAATTTAAGATTTTTTTAACATTTTGTTAACAACATATTACACTTCAGTTCAGATTTTTTACAGGTGGGGTGGTTTCACCTGCTTATAGGCGAAAAAAAATGTTTTCAATTTACTTATCCTAACTTAACCTAAATATTTAAGCAATAGAAGATTGTAACGAGTTTTGCCTGAAATTATTCATTATTTTATTTGACATTTGTTCTAATGTTTCAACATTGGATATTCTATGTAACTCATTACGACTATACCAGGGAGGAAGCTTCAGAATCATTTTCAAAAATTTATTTTGAATCCTCTGCAAAGCTTTCTTCCTTTCTTTACAACAGCCAGTCCATATTGATACAACATACAACATGGCTGGCCTGAAAATTTGTTTCAATATCAAAAGTTTGTTCTTAAGACAAAGTTTTGATTTTCTATTAATAAGGGGATAGAGACATTTTACATATTTGTTACATTTGGGGGGGCATTCAACCTCAAAGTAATTTTTGAAAGTTAAATTCTTATCTAGCATAAGCCCTAGATACTTAACTTCATCTGACCAATTTGTTGTAACTCCTCTCATCTTGACAACATGTCTACTTGAAGGTTTCAAATAAAGAGCTTTTGGTTTATGTGGGAATATTATTAGTTGAGTTTTGGAAGCATTAGGAGAAATCTTCCATTTTTGCAAGTATGAAGAAAAAATATCCAAACTTTTTTGCAATCGACTACAGATGACAAGCAGACTTCGTCCTTTGGCGGAGAGGCCTGTGTCATCCGCAAACAAGGATTTTTGACATCCCTGTCCAAGCTGAGACGAGACTCGCGAAGACGGTCTTCTTTTTCTGTGATTGCTGAGTTTTTTCTTATTCCACTTTGTGCATACCAATTATGCGCATGCGCGTACCAATTATGCGCATGCGCATACCAATTATGCGCATGCTGTTCAAATCCTCACATGAACCTCTCAGCAAAATATGATTAAGTTTGCATCACATCGAATCATAAATAGCCATTTGAGTGAAATTTCATGCCAGCAAACGTAGCAGACATTAGAAATAATTAATCTTCTGCTTAGATTTATCAGCAACTTTGGAAAAACTGCTCCTCCGACTGAGGTTTTTAATAACAGTTTACTTTGAACACAATACTTTTCACTTTTTCAGCCATAAAAACGGTGGGCTGCATTTGACGTTTCGTGAGAGGGGAATCTGGGCTGCATATGACGTTGATATTTTTCCTCTTCGCGAGTCTCTCTCAGTGTCCAAGTAACAATTCCACAGCTATTTGGCGGGCTGGCCTGGCTGCTTGTTGATTTCCAATTCGCATCCCCCAGGTTCTAATGAAAACATGGGGTGGTACACTTTTATCCAGCTTTTTACGCTAGCATGCCATAAAATTTGAATCACCCCCTTCTTACATTTCTTGTCTACACTATATATTTTATAGATTAGTCAAAGCCAGCTATGTGTTGAAGATTTTTATATTTGTTGGCGTTTCAATGTCACAATTTATAAATTGTGTATTCAGGCTATTTGAATAGGAACCTTTGCTATCTATTTCAACTAAACAAGGAGCAGGAACTAATATTAGCCAGAGCTACAAATTCAGAGCCAAATTTTGACGTTTTTCAGAGCCAAATTTTGAGTGATCGATCAGCCATTTGCCGCCGGCTGGAGAACAAACCGTAAATCTGCGTTCTACAATCGGGTCATTGTGAAGGGGATCTCAGGGATGTAGAGAAGAATGTCGGAACAAAATTATATATGAGGCATTATATTCTTTGGCAATTATCTTCATTCCTTCTGACATAACTGTTTTCTCATCAATACCCTTGGTTCTACCGAATTTTTAGGATTTGTAATGATCGATTCATTCTATAGGCCTGATCATTTTGAACCCCCCAAAAACTTCCTCAAAAGTATTGTGCTCTGCAAGATAAATCCACGTAATGCGATTATCTGGAAATGTCGATATACCGTCGCAGTGATAATAAAAATCACCAAATGCTTCAAATTTAGCAAATTTGGAACATTTGCGTCTATGAAGAACGAAAAAATCCAAGCTTACTTGCGTTTGAATTTCGCGCATATTCTCTGTGCGTTACCGCCGCCGCTGGATGTGGATTTAAAATGAGCGCCGCAGTATGATGAGTCTTAAGTTCAGAATAATATTTTCAATAAAAAAGATCCATTATAATACATATTACATCTTTTTATCATTATTACACACTTAATCGTAGAATTTCATCTCGGTAAACTTAAATGACGAATTCAGCCGGTAAAACATATTTTTACCGAAATCTCGTTCAATTTTGACAGATGAGCGATATTGACAGATGCAAATTGACGAAAATCGGTAGTTTGCATAAATAACTGAGACTCGGTAATCTAGTTTACCAAAACAACCAGCAAACAAATACTTTTACTGAATTTCGGCAAAGTGCATCTGTCAACGCCGAAAAATCAGAGCTGCAGAAGCCAACATGAGCTCGAAATGTTTTGAAACGTTCGTGGAAAGAGGGAAAGCGCCTACATGTAAGTATTCACATAACTTATTGTATCATGGCGTACATTTATGCCCATAAATGATTCATTCAGACGAGTCAGCTCAGTTAATGCTATTTTTATTACATTATTTTTATTTATTATTATTTTAGGAATATTCCCCGGGAAGTGCTTGCAGCGAAAGTGGTTGTGCTGCTATCATTTGTTTCAAAAAGAAAAGCATAAAATTTCACCAATTTTGTGAAAATTTAGATGTTTTCTGTGGTGGTATTTTGTAACACAATTATATATGTAATTTTAATGAATTTGTTTCGATCATTGAAATTTATGTGGGTTTTTTTCTTCTTATTCTTCTTCCAATAGAAAAAAAATACCATTTACCGAATCTCGGTAGTGGTGTGCCGAGATTTTCAGCAAATGATTGCCGATATTTTCGTCAAATTTTGACAGCTGGGTTGATTTAACATTTTGCAGTTCAATCGGCACTTTGAACTTTTACCGAGATTTTTGCCGAAATCTCAGCTGTTGGGTTCTCGGCAATTATTTTTGCCGGCCTCGGCGAAATAAATTAAGTGTGTAAGGTTTGCCTTTATAAGTTTGAAGTACCGTCGTGTGGGGTGACATTGGGCTATAAGCAAGGCCATAAGGGTAACTTTAGGTCAAGTTTTTTACTGCAAACTAAAACCGGAATAATGAAAACAATGTGACAAACTTCAAGAATGCATCATAAATAGCCACTGGATGGTCATGGTTTAGTTTTTCGACTCTCGGACTAGCCATGAGATGCATCGAAAAGGGCGGTCAAAGTCATCCCCTGGGCCCGATGTCACCCCACACGGCGGTACTCATGATTAGGTCGCAGGGCGAGAGGCGGCTGCATCTACTTATAAAAATTATTCTTGATCTTTTGTCTATAGTGAGAGTTGCGTCTGTTGTGAGTTGTGGGATATGGAAGAATAATGAAATGACTTTCTTTCATCTCGAACCCCCATTTCATGATCTAAGTATATATGTAGTCATTCAAAATTGTTGTATTTTATCTATGAGACTCTTTCATTCATAAGGAGCGAGAGGAAATGTCGATCAATTTCTCTCCCCTGAAATCTGTTTAATGCGCTAGGGCTTTGTTTTGTGGGTTAAGTTCTGTTAGGGTTCATTCAAAAATTTCATAACGCTGAAAATAACCATTTTCGATACCCACCCACCCCCTCGTAACGCTTTTTGTATGAGGGTTTATTCACAAATTTCATAACGCCAAAAATGGTCATTTTTGACACCCACCCACCCTCTCGTAACACATTTTGTATGAACATTTTTTAAATTTTGTATGAGCTGTAACATCTTAAGGATACCCACCCACCCCCTTCAGCGTTATGAAATTTGTGAATAAGCCCTTATTTCCTCTACGAGAAAGAATGGTGATCAAATTATTTGTATTGATGATTCATTTGGAGAGGAAAGGAAATCAATCGCCGAAGAGAATTCTTTCTATTCGAAACAACTGAGCGAATAGTAATGTCCCAAGGAACAATTGGTAGCTTTTAAGTTACTTACGTGTTTAATACAAGCTGCATAGTAGCAACCATTGCTGAACAAATTTTTAATTGAATCATTAATTGAATAAAATTAATTTCCGCTTATAAAAAAGCTGTCATTCCACTTGCAGTTTGTGTTTTGAAAAAGAGCTGAATAAACCTCCGAGAATGCAAATATAGTAGCTTTTGTTCTACAACACATAAGAAGTTTAACAATTGACTGATTAAAAGCTTCTATAGGTTGTAGCCATCATTTTAGTAGAATATTGAACATTTGATTAACAACAAATCGTACAAAAGTTTCAGTGTCTAATACTTAAAATGTTGACCAGCATGATTAGTAAAACGCATAAACAATGTTAATAACAGTATATGAGTATGCTCTTATTCAAGCAAAACATATTATGTCTTTTTATGTTATTTTCAAATGTTTCAAATGTTTTTCAAATCAAATCCAAGACGTGTATGCGATGGATGGATTAACGTAATGGACGTAATGGATCAACAAGGGTAAAGCTCGAATCGCATTGGATTAAAAATATCAAAATTTATTTAAATTTTCCAAATGTAGTGATCATCATCTGCGACGTTATTGATATCGGAAAAAGTTACTAATCATAACATTTTTAATGATAATCGAAGTATAAATAATAATTTAACAATAGTTACATGAAAGTGGTTACCCAACTTACAGTCAAGTGTCACAAATAAACATACATATTTAATTATTGTTGAATAATGGTGACATCTGAAAAAATGCCCTACAAAGAGCTGAGAAGATGGTATTTAGATCCAAATTTGAGTCAATGTTAAACATTTTTCATTGGAATGAATAATAGTAGAATCAACACTTATTAAACTTCTCCAAAGAATCTCTGCCGACTTGTCAAGATTGTTTTACTAATGAGTTGAACAAGTCATTTTTCCTTCTATTAAAGAGCCAATATTCCACCAAACAAATATAATTGTGTAAACAAATGTACAGGAGACGAACTAACGTTTTGGTTGCTTCGCACTTCAGCTGTTTCCATGTTTAACATGAACATGATTAAAAGCTGAATAGGTATTTAATAAAATCCTAATACAACATAGATATATCATCCGAGCAGGCCATCCAAAGAAGTCCAAAATAACGATTACTAAACACATTGTTCAGCAACAAAGAAGCCTTACAAAAGAGGTCACACTATAGAGAAATTTATGAAAAATGGACAAAATATCTAAAAATTTCGTTGTATTCCTAATGTATTGCAATATTCAACTTACTAATATTATTATTATTTATCTTTATTTAAGTGGCTTTTCGCCCTTGGCGAATACGCCACTAATTTACTAATATATAAAAACTAATGGATACAATAACAACTGATGCTTTTTCAATACAATATTCAATTATGTTTAGAAAATATTTTGAGTCAGTCTTCTGACTTAGGATTATTGATTGAAATATATTTTATACATGTATAATGTTTAATAGATGGAAAAAGTACGACAAATAATTAAAATATTAACCTAGTAGAAATATTATACATTTAATAAACGAATTTTAGTATAGTTAGATGAACAATTCAATTAAAGTTTTAACAAGTTAAAACTTATTATGAAATTAGACTAATCATTTCAGACTGTTTTTACTTTGTGAAAAAACTTCATTTTTGACCAGCATTGAAATCAATTTTCTCACTGTGCGCTATAAATAGCCGACTGAGTTCAGCTCGCATCAGTACTGAACAGCAGCAGAAGTAATGCGCTTATTCAGTTGTTGATCAGCATAGCACGTGTTGATTAGTTATTGTTGAATAGAAGCTCAAGCATGATCAATAATAAGCTACAAGGCGCAGATGGCAAGGTATACCGCTGACGATGGGAAGGTTTCGAGTTTGAATCCAGTATTCAGGTAATTATTAAAAGTGTGGTTATTAATTCATGGTAAAGGTATACACTGCATTTGATGTATACAGTGTTAGCTATTTTTAGTCATTTATTTGTTTTCAATCAATTTTGTGGCAGTTGAATAAAAGCTGAGATGAATGCTTATGAAACGATTTTGAAGTTGTAGAATAAAGTCAATATACAACGACACGCTTTATAACTTCTCCAAATTTGTGTGAACAACGCCTAAACAAAGGCATTATTTGGAAATAATTAAAATGTTGTTAAACATGATGCTGAATTAAACTGCAATAGTGTAGTTTGTTAAACTAGCGTTGTTAAATCATCAATCCTTATTAAGCTAAGTGAAACCTGAATAAACATCATTACAATATATGATTACAGTCACTAAATGATAAGAAGCTTAATAATTTCGCCAGATTTGCTTGAACAATGTGTGCGTAGCAGCTGCAAAGTAAAATAATAAAGCAACTATTCAGTATGTAGTTGTGAAAAATTGCTTAATAAATGATTATAAAATAGGCAAATGTTTCTTGGGGTTAACACACACAGTGGCTTCGTTTATAAGGAACTTTTATCCTACCTTATTACATCAGCAGCTTTAGCACAGGGGCTTGATCACAAATTTCATAACGCTAAAGGGGGTGGGTGGGTGTCCTGGAATTGTTACAACTCATACAAAATTTATAGAATATCAATACAAAAAGCGTTACGACGGGGTGGGTGGGTATCAACAATGGCCATTTTCGGCGTTATGAAATTTGTGAACAAACCCCAGGACACCAACGCGCCAGGCATCCAGCACACCATCATCCTAGTTGTGGGTTCGAATCCTGATTCCAACAAAAAAATCATTAAGCTGGTAAAGAAAACCATTGAAAGGTAGTCAATGGATTCATTGTTTGGTTTATTTTTAACGCAAGCCCTAAACATACATTATTTTAAGCTAATATACATCATGAACCCTAAATATACAAACATAAATGCTTTAGTAAGGCTTGTGCATTAAAACTGCTTTACCAAGTATTGCATTAATTTGGTTGTTGTGGGGCCCTTTCCCACTTTAATTATGCTTTATAAAGCTCTTAAAGGTTATGTCACTTTACAACAAAATCTGATAGCATACTATAGAGTAAACATAAAGTATTCATATACAGCTTCGTGATTACTTGGGTAGTTTCCCTACTCTAGGAATCCATCCATTGGGACACCGATCTCATTAAATTCATCAGCACCAGTCACTTTTCCAATTGATCACCTAAAATATGAAATAAAATGTAAATGAAATACTTAAAATATTGTAAAATTGAATATAATCGGTAAATGCGTACCCAAGTAACCACGAAGCTGTATATGAATACTTTATGTTTACTCTATAGTATGCTATCAGATTTTGTTGTAAAGTGACATAACCTTTAAGAGCTTTATAAAGCATAATTAAAGTGGGAAAGGGTCCCACAACAACCAAATTAATGCAATACTTGGTAAAGCAGTTTTAATGCACAAGCCTTGTGAGTGCTTCCTTTTCATGTGACTTTTATATCCTGTAAATCAGGCCTGCCCAACCTTTTTGAACCACGGGCCAAATCGCAGAAATAATTTGGTGTCGCGGGCCATATTTTTAGACGCACAAATATTCCCATGAAGTCTGACAAAAGTCAGTAAATGAAGTTCATAGAACATGACAAAAATTAGTGAATGGAGTAAATTTCATTTAAAGAAATCGAAAAAAAAAATATTATTGCTGCTAAGCATTCTGCTCATAATTGTGGACTGTCATTATAAATAAATTATATAATAGTCTAGTTCAGAATATTTTGAAGAATCTACCCCAGAAATTTCGGATCATCTGAGAATAATACCAGAGATTTTTTTTAAATCGTACTCCAAATTCTATCATAATCTGACCTAATATTATTAGCATGGACCGGATTGCAGATTTTAGCACATTCTGATTTCGAAAATCTTGGTCAGTATGTCCAAAATTTAACAATAATCATGCCTAGGATTCCTTCAAAAAATCACTCAATAATCATTTTGAAATATCACCAAGAAATCTTTTAAAATGTTTAAATGTATTTCAAAAGAAACCTGCTAATAATTTTATTACAGATTCGTTTAGTTTTCGGGCAGAATGTTACAGCAAGAAAAGCACATTTCTTTGATCGCAGTACGCAGTTGGGAAGAAATTTCATTTTAAATGGGGCCTTCTGTAGTAAATTTCTTGCCCTATTCAGGCAAGGAATTTCTTTACTTTTCTTTAGCAAAAGTCGTGTCCAGAATTCTTTAAAAATATTGTTCAAAATTTTGTAGAAAACCTGCCTTTTTGTAATACTATCATGGATGAATGTCGAAGGTTGTCATGGTAGAAACATTGTTGAAACACTCAGTATTTGAGATTAAGAATTTGAATCATTCAGAAAATTAAATATCTAAGTAGATTGAAAAACAAAACAATTGGAATAATTACTATTAAGCTGGAATATTAGTTTGAAACTAAATTTAAATAGGCTTAGTATGTTCTAACTTCGGGTTGGCAGAATATTCACGGGCAAAATATGAGAAAAATCTTTGAACCCTCCGCGGGCCCCACAAAATGAGGTCGCGGGCCGTACGTTGGGCGGCCCTGCTGTAAATGAAGAATAAAATAATATGTTAATCAGTCCACAGTCCGGGAAGTCCCCCCCTATGCGCCAACTGCAGCCAGTACTTATATCTTAGAAATCCCGTAGGTACGAACTGATAAAAGGTACCAAGTCAAAAGGTAGAATAATTAATATCACTTGAGATAGGTAGACATGACAATCCTTTCCCCTTTAGAAAACTTTCTAATATCTCTTTAAAAGCCACCTACAAGTTGCAACAACTCATACAACGAACAATCGAAAATAAATACAAAGAATTCATCTTATTTTAAATACGCAAATTTGCTCATTCCATGACTACAACAAAACATTCAAATCATTGGATTTACTACTCAACATTACATTTGACAAATTCGTCAACAACAAAGAACAATTTCGTTCATCTCAATACAGCAATCGCTTCATAAAAGAACAACTATGTTCACAATAAACGACAATTTCGTCAGTTCTGAAGAACAATTTGGTTCAACTCAAATCGGCAATTTCACCGCAATTTCAAAAACAGATACAATTGGCAATTCGCCACCCCAAAGAAAATCGATTATCTTCAACACACGTTTCCATGATCCTCGTCGCCACTTTTATATCCTGTAAATAAAGAATAAAATAATATGTTAATCAGTCCACAGTCCGGGAAGTCTCCCCCTATGCGCCAACTGCAGCCAGTACTTATATCTTAGAAATCCCGTACACTGAGAAAAATCTACACGTCAAGGTCGTGTGTTTTACTTATAGATTTGCGCAAAGAGGAAAACCACATGACTTGAGTGTGGTAGCCATACACTGAAAGAAACTTTGGAGTAATGACAACTATCGCTTGGTTCTTAAAAATACTATGCGTGAAAATATTTGAGATAAATAGATTTGCGCTTGTGGTTACTACAATGCGGTTGAAATCGCTATGCTGTTGAGGGGTTGATTTAACTACTTTTAAATAGTTAAGAAAACTATAATTTTGCATTGAAGACAAACACATGTTTGCTCGTTTTTACCATGGGCATGGTAATAGTAACAACAATCCTCGATACTAATGACATTGCAAACTACGCCATTTTTCCATCGACTTGTGTGTTTATAGATGAATGAGAGTGCTCGGAAAGTGATTGATTTCTTTGTTCATGCATTTATATAATTATTCAAAACTAAGTATATTTATTTTGGAAAGAGCTAGATTGATCAACACAGTGATGGTAAGCAAATAGAGGATGATTTTGGCTAGTATTTACAACAAAAATATTCTATAGTTCACGTCCTGCTGCATTTTTTATGTTACAAAATTGACACGGTAGATCGTCGCTCTGTTTTTACTTCCATCGGTAAGTTGCAATACATTCAATATTTTCCAATTTCTAACAAACACGATTTTACAGGACATTGTACAAACGAAACCCCGTAGTACAAAATTTTCTAAATGGAAAGGAGCTTGTGAACCAAGAAATAATAGACAAAACACAAGCATTAAGTGCAGCTGGCAACTTCGCTAGGAGAAGAACATAGAAACATTTAATTCTTACCTTTTATAATATAATAATGCAACTAGTTTTGCAAAAACCTATTGATTAATAAACAATGCTTTAGCCGTAAGAATTGAATTCTATTATTGACTTAAAGATTCATACATAATGTATTTGGATTTGCAATTTTGCGGATTACCGACAGTAAATTTTAATCTGTCATGTATTCCGGAAATTTACAAGTTCAGATACATTATGTAAGGATCTTGCTAATGTTTTAAAATATTTTAGAATCATAAATATTAATGAAGCTCAATACACATATGTTGTAGTTTTAAACGCAACTCATACACTGAGGAAACGGAACGTATGAGGTACATAAGAATTTCTTATGGAATAACGACATAAGAAGTATTTTGTTCTTCATTCGAGAATCTTATAACATTCCACAACAGACTTATGAAATAACACTCATTACATAGAGAGATATAATTCCATAAGAAACTCTTTTTGGATTTCAAACGCATTGATCATTGGCATTCATAAGACAATCTAATGGAGTACGATTTTCTTAACAATTTCATACGAAAATCTTATGAATTACGTGGAGAGATGCTAAAAACAAAATATTCACGATTGAGATTCATAAGCGCGCGTATGACAATGATTAGTAACACTTGTGAAAAACAGGCGACTTCCTATCAAAAACCACGTAAGAATTTCATACGAAATTCTTTTGGAATAAAGACATAAGAAGCATCTAATGAGATTCATGCGAAAAACTTGTGAACTTCCATCGATCATTGCGTTCATAATACAAATAGGTATAATATCATAAGACACTCTTATGAAGGATCATAGATATCAATTATGGAATTCTTTAGGACCATTATGTATTTAGAGAATCGCTCTTTGAATTTAGGAAAATAAAGATATTCATAAGATCTCTAATGATAACGACAAGAATTTCTTGTGAATATCGGACGTTTTGTGTTTCATAAGAATCTTATGAAAGAGAGAATACCAGTCTAGAAATCAATTCACAAGCGTTCTCTTATGAAATTCGTACGCAATTTCTGGCTCAGTGTAGTAGAAGCTTTGACTTTTGCTTGCGTTCAAATTTACCATGGAACGCGGTTAATTTCACTGCTTTTGCATTGCGCTCTCACCTTGGTAAAAAACACCATTTATTATTCTTGAAATAAATGCAATGGGTAGTCTGCACAAATCAAGTGGTGCTGTGCATTTAATTTAAACCATCAACATGGTAATTTTTACCGCAATGCTGTTTTCAGTGTATGGATTTCGTAATTGACTTCACGGTATAATAACATGTGTATCAACATTAGGTTGTCATGTGAAACAAACATGAATGTCTAAATATTAAATCATGAAAACCAACTGATTTGTTTATTGAATTCGAAATGTAGTGGCTTTGGATAGTTATGTGTGATAGAACATGAATGTCATGAGACTGAAAGAAGAAATTTGGTAGAAGAACTCTTGCTCCCCAAAATATGGATTCGAGGCTCCTCTGCTTGTCGCAAGCTCACTTGAATGTTTTTTTTTTTCAAGCAAGTGAGGCAACAAGCGTGGCGCCGCAAATCCATATTTTGGGAAGCCCGGGATGAGCATATTTCATTTTATTCGAAGCCGAAAGCAAGGAAAATCTGTTAGTGGAATTCGATTCTCTTACACCATACATTATATCCAATGCTGGAAGTAATGCATTTCATTTATAGAAAATAAGAATGAACTCATCATCTTCACTCGGATATCTTCACTAATTGAAAGAAAAACGAATCCGCAAATTTTCCTCTAACACTTTCAGCTTCAGAATTTGCTTCTTCTCTTTGGAACATGATGATGACTGTCGTTCGACACGAGGTCCGACCGCAATTTAGTTCACTATGGGTTGATCACTAACGATTTAGAAATTTGGAACACGGAAATCGACAGCTAGCTCATCGATTTAAAAACGACCAACTTGAACATGATGAGCATGACACAAGATAACCATAAGTTAAACACACTGAATCCGTGTTGGATGATGATCTATGCACCCATAGGTTGACACACACGAATTTGAAATGGAAAGCTTCAGGAACTTATGTGGAAAATTATGGAATTCATGTTGTCGGTTGATGAATCGGTCCATGTAGCAAAATTAAAGAATTGAATGTGTATCACACACGATGTTTGTAAGAAAATCACAACAAATCGATATAGCCGTTCATGAATCGATCCATAATTTTAAGCACACGGATCAAACGTGTGGATTTTTCTCAGTGTAGGTACGAACTGATAAAAGGTACCAAGTCAAAAGGTAGAATAATTAATATCACTTGAGATAGGTAGACATGACAGTGACAGTTCCGTGTTTGCATTTGTTTACATCGGTAAAGGACCGGTGCATACACGGGGCTGTCATTTCCATAGAAGTCAAACTTGAAACGTCTCGTAAAAAGGCCTATTATGCGAGAAAATTTCTCGCAATTTATTTTTTCTCCGCAAAATTTTCGTTCGAAGAAAAAATTTAGATCGGTTTTTGGGTTCCGTGTGTACGTTCTTTTCGCCGTTTTTCGCCCGCTATGTGTCAAAGCGGTTCCCTTTCCCACCGTTCCATGTTTATGACGGGAACGATGCTAACGGAAAAAAACCCCACACAGTGAAGAAAAAAAAAACATAAAACGAACGCATTCGCTGCTGTAATTCGTATCGGTCGCTTGTAGTGAAAAATATCGAAAAGTAGTGAAATTTCGCGTTCGGGTGTTCGCAAAAGATGATAAATTTGCTGCCGAAGGTTTTGGTGACGATTCTTTCGAACCGCTAGAGCTGTCCGCCCGGAAACTATGTCCGATTTCAATCCGAGGTAAGCGTTGAAGTGATGCAGCGGAAAAACAAATGGTTGAAAAGGATGGCTGCTGCTGCTGGGGCTGCTGGGCATCAGTCGCGCAACAGAAATACATATTGTGGGCGCAGATCTACGGTGTCCCTCCCGGAGTGTGAAAGTGTATAGGCTTTGAAGGAATATGAAACCGGGATTCGAATAAGCAAAGAAGAGTTTTACGCTATTTAGATTGGATTCAGTTTGTTTTGTTTATTGCGCTTATTTCAATGTGAAGATTATCTGATTGGAGTTATTCTTATTCCCGACAAGGTCAAACAGTGTCCAAACCGATTCCGGTCCATATGTGAAAGTGTGTGAAGCTCCTTCAAAGCGAAAAGCAATCTCCCCCTGCTGCTGGCTTGTAAGGTTTGCGTTTCGTGAATGGCTAACAGTAATGTGATAGACAGTGAGACGATAACAAGCAGGCCTAGTCGCTGGCTAACTAAAGTCCTTTAACAACTACTAAACTAATCTCGGAGGAGGTCGCCTTCCGCGCATCGGAGCTGTGCGTGACAAACTACGGGACAAACGTGTGCGAGAAGATGAAATCGCCTCACGATTGGTTCAACGAGATCAAGCAAACCGAAAAGTACGTAGTAATCGCGTAAGATGTGTGGTTTTATGTCGTGAACATATTCGTTCAGGATTCTTATTGGTCGTGAAAGCTCGTATAGCAGAAGATAAGCGACGAAAATCCATAGTGGTGGCGGTGAGGGATCGATATGAATGGGATACTCTTCAAACAACATAATGTACACGGTGCGGCGCAAGCCGTTATTATCCGAAAAAAAAAACAAATCTGTCTAATTTGTGTTTATCAGTGTTGTATCAGTGCGTTTTGTTTCCATGGCTAAGCTGCATGAGTGGGCATAACTTTATTATGATCGTTTTGAAGTTACGTCGTTTTATGTGTCTAAGTTAAAAAATTCAAAAGAAAACAGAAATTTAGTCGGGTTTTCATTTAACATGATTATCAGATGAAATATACCATCAAAACTAAGGTCACTTGTTTAGTTACAGTCGACTTCCATAACTCGATGTTCAAGGGACCATCTTCGACTTATAGAATTATCGAATTTCGTACTTTCGAAGTTACTTTTTAGTGAATTGGCAACTTTTTTTCGACCTGGCCACAAAAAAGTCACTATTTCCAACAAAAAGTCACTTTTTTCAGAAAACAAATATTACTAAAGTCGGTTAGATTTTCAAACACAAACAACAAGAAATAGATATTTCGTCTTATAAAGACAATATTTAAGTCTTTAACATAGTGTGGTTTGGAGATCAAAGTGTCAAGAAAGAGGGATTCCTGGCCAACTTTCTGGAAGAATTTCAGCGGAAAATGTAACACGACATTCTGGGATAAGTTCAGAAGAACTACTAGTAAACTTTCTGCGGTACTCTTCGGCTATAGAAGGAGTCTTGAATCTGCCTTCTCCATCTGAAAGAACATCATCAAAACTCCTCCGGAATATCAACCAAAAAAAAAAAACATCGAATAATTTGTCAGAAACTCGTACAGGGCTTCAAAAGCTCAGGGCTTCAAATTGTTGAGACCGGTGGCTCTTCAGGTGATAATTCCAGTTTTCATTGTGCGTTCGTTGAAAGACTGAATTTTTCATGACATGTATCTTGACTTGAGATCAATGTGCCAGCAAAGCCTACACGTTTCTACGTTTATGAACATTATTTTTCAATGGATCGCCATGCTTTATTCTTCTCAACACTAATTTTGCTTAAAATCATTTTAGAAATTACATCAAAATTTCCAATAAATAAGCTACACGTTCCTTTTTTTCGGGGGATTAACCAGCTTAAGGCTGAATTGAATCTTTATTCAATAACATTTTAACATAACATAACAACAAAGGGCCAGCTATACATTTTTCCATTGGTAAACCCTTGATACTGTTTTTACACGATTTTGGTCAACTATTTCTATACAAAAATACGTTTTTATAATAATAATAGTATAATAGATTATAAAATCTAGGTATGCAAATTTATTGGAACGTCTAGTTGAAATGTAGATTGATATTCCAAGTACGCATAGAACCGTTCTCTAATTTCTTATGCAGAATATTTATCTATTTCGTTTTGTCTCGAGTTCGTCAAAAATCAATTGTATTATGGGTTACTGATTATTTGAAAAACAGTCCATTTTACTGAAATTATACCACAAATTTAACCTGAGTTTGTATTTTTGAATTTTGGATTTTGTCAGCATTTTTCCTGAATATTCTGAAATGCATCTATGTTTGTTTTTCCTAAGAAATCCTCAACAAAGTTGAAAATTATTCCTCGAATTATTCCACACCACAGATTTGTTAAAACTGCTTTGAATAATTCGTTTTGTACCTCAAATTCAGTATCATTAATTAATTTTAGTCAGTAAGTTCCTCATGAACAGAAGTTTCACTGAAAATTCTTAAGCTAGCTTGTTGTACGTTCATGCATTAGATCAACTACAAGTTTGAAATCATAAATATAAAATAGTAACCTAAACTAACCTAATACTCATCTCGTGAAAAATGAGAAGTCAAATCACCAATACGCTGTCATTTTGATAATTTATGGCAATCAACTCTTGTCCCAGATAGATAACTGTTAAGAAATATTTCAAATTACTACGGTTCTCTACATTCCAAATTCTGTAAATTCACTCAATATGTAGATTGGTCAATATACACATAGAACTTATTTTCTTGTCTAGTCATTTTTATGACTAATACTTGTAGTTTTGAAGTAACTTTTTGGTCACTAAAGTCACTACTGTTTTGCTGTCTGACCGCTACCAGCCCTGCGAAACGTCATTGCTATACCCATGTAGATCATTCCGTATAGATTCCGTAGATCATTTAGTTTGACTCATATTAACCTGACTAAGCTAACGATAACCAAAGCCTTTATAATCACTAAATGAATAATCACGAAATGGCATATCGAGTTCAATCCCTGTTGAGCTCGAATGTCAAGAAGTGTGGCTGCTAGTTTTCCAGCAAGCTGCTCCAGGACTGCAAAATGTTGTTTAGATTCATTTCAAGGCAAATATCTGTTAAAAACCGAAGAATCCTGCATTAATTAATTCTTATATACCTTATTTCATATCAAATTACGAAACGATGATCGTTTTAAACAGAACTGGCCCTGGAGCTGGAATGTGAGGAACAATGTGAAAATAAACAAAAAAAACGGACTACGGTGGTTACTTATAGTTTTGACTTAGCTATGAACTGCTACCTATATTTATTGGATAAAATGTTACTGACTATCTTGCTAAATATTCTATTCTAACCATATATTTATTGAATATAATGAATAGTTTAACCCTTGGTTTTTGTCCTTCTTTCAAATTGAACAACTTTTTACTTGCAGGAGTCTATACTTAACAGGGTTGATTTCTATGAAATGATTCCGATAATTTTCAATTAAATATAATCTAGGATCTATTGGAACGCTTCGCAAAAGTTACGTGAAAATTCATGTACCTTCGATGGAACTGATGAGGTTCCTTAGTTCATGCGTTCATTCTGTGTTATCGATTCACGTAAGTGTTACGTGAAAAGCGCGATGAAAAAAAAACACGTGTAGATTGTTTTATTTATTTGAAATTGAATGTACCAGTGTAAAATCGACTCAAGTTGTGTTTTGGTTTGATTCGTGGTTAAGTCATTTTGTCTCTCCATTCAACGAAGCGGTGAAAGCAATGGTGAGGTTGCGAAAGTTGAAAATCTTACTCACGCCGTTTTGTAAATCCTGAAACTAAACGTTCTAAAAGTAAAAAATCGAGTTTGTTTAGAGCGGAACGTGTAGAATTTCATCTGCGAAACACGTAGGATTGATAAAGTAAATTAGTTTACTTTTCTGATTTGAGTCTGTTTGAATAAGTTTTCGAGATTTGATTCTATTGAATTCAATGTCATATCACTTGCGAAGATAGATGTTACATGGTAGAAATTGAAATTTTCGAGGTTAAAGCTGCAACTCGGAAATACTTATTCAAACTGCCGCAAATCAGAAGAGTAAACAACCTACTTTATCGATCCAACGTTTTTCGCAGAAGATATTCTACAAGTTCCACTCTGAACCAACTCGATGTTCACTTTTATAATGTTTAGTTTTAGGAACTATAAAACGATGTAAGTAAAACTCTCAACTTTCGCAATCTAACCACTACTTTTGACGCTCTGGAATATGAAGTGTCAAAATGACTTAACCAAGAATTTCAACAAAACACTACTTGAGTTAAAAAGAAAACAGTTTATCATTTTGTAAAGTTTTGAGGACACACCAGCCACTATCATCTGTAAAGGCAAATGACAGAAAGCTTAAAGTAGAAGGACCAAAGTTTGTCCAAGCTGTATACTCTTGAACACTCTACTTTTTAGTGTTTAGCTTATATTAAAGTTTGAAGACTTTTTCGAGTTGTAAGTTACTGTTCGGTGAGTTTTTTTGTATTGAACGACATTTAGAGTGATGTGCTAGTATCCATTGTATTAAGCATTGATCAGTGAGAACTGCAATTTTCCCAGCATTGCAGTGAATGATGCTGATACAAACCGATGCCAAACAATTCTTTCTCAAAACGGCTTTAGCATTGTACAATAACATTTTGATAAATCTTGATCTCTTTTTCAAAATTATGCAAAGAAAATGCATCTTACCGTATCGTATCGTTTTCAACTCCGTCGCAATCATTTTCCAGATTCGTCTCACAACTTACGGCTCACTGTGATGTATAGAGTGGTTAAAACACAACATATCAACGCTATAATAAAATGTTTTACTAGAATATAGGGTTCATTCAAATATTACGTAACGCAAAATTTGCCAATTTTGGACCCCCTCCCTCCCCCACGTAACAGCTTTTGTATGGAAATTTTTAAATTTTTGTATGAACCGTAACACTATGTCAGACCCCCTCCCTCCCCCTGTTGCGTTACGTAATATTTGAACAATCCCATATAGATCTACGGGCATCTCCCTCCATTCCTTCAGCATGATGGAATATACTAATTTCCTTTAAAATTAATTGTTTGTCATCAAAATTCAGCCCAAACATATGAACACAATTCCTTTTGACCGTACAATTATGGCATTTGCTCACAGTACAGCGAAAAAATCACAATCAAAGGAACCGTATTTTTACGTCGAGCATCGCGCACACATTGATGCGCACAAGCTTTTTTTTTCTCAGTATGACGGATTGAACTTTGTTTACAAAATGTCATTTTCAATTATACGCGGCGGTTGAGGAAATTTCGTAAAATTTGGTGATTTTTTGAAGTTTTACGGCGTGTGATTGGAATGAAATCCTTCAGTAAAGAAGAACGAAGGTTTTCCAGAGTGAAAATAACTGCCCGGCAAAGTAAGTCATCCACGGGGCGGGGCGGGAAGAAACTTGTGTTGGAAAGTGGTGTGGCTCGCTAAGCATTTCTCTCAAATCGTGTTCGTCCATGCGATTTCGGTGAAAAATTGCAAAGTGGATAATTGAACTGAAGTTATTTACCGAAATACAGTAGTTTTATTGAATTTTTGGTGTACAAGTGTACAAACCATAACAGCTTTAACAAAATTACACTTGGATAATGAATCTATGTTGCAGGTAAGTTTGAATATCCGCCGTAGTGGAACATTTAAAGTTTGATACGACGAATAGTAGCGCTTACGACGAAGTAGAACAAAATCATAAAATTAAGTTCTGCAAATGCTGAAGGTGATCTATTCTTTTGATAATTTTCTTCTTTTTTCTTGAACTGCATTTTCAGTGGTAATAAACATTTGATTTTACTCTAATCAGTACGATTCGATGAAGGACGGATCTGGTGTTGTAGTAAATGAAGGTAAAACAGTAAGACTCGATTAACAAATCATGACTGGAATTGAATGGCTTAACCTTTACAATACTTGGTATCGACATCGATGTTACAAAATTCTGTATCTTCGCCATTGTTCGATCGATGATAATAATATTTTCAGGAAATATCCCAAATAGGTTGTATTTTTGATGCATGCTTTAGAAATATTGAATTCGGTGAATTCATTGTAAATTTATCAATTTGACATATTGTATCACTTGTATCAGTTTGAAGACAGACATATTGTATCAGAATGTCTAATTTTTAAAGAAAGTTCTCAGGCCCATAATGTGAGACTAAGAAGACATGCTCTGATCTGGTGGGATGTAACGCCAGAAATAAGTGAAAATATGTGAGACTATCTTAATTCACTTGAATGTGAAAAATCATAAAATTCAAGCCATCATACACAGCAGCAGAAGAGGTTAAAAAATAGACAGAATCTTCAATATTCATGACACGATATTTAATCTTATCTGGGTCAAGGGGAAGGTCACTCTACGCACTTCATTCGGCACAACTGTGCCATTGGTGCGCCGAGGTGTGCCAAGCGTGCAAACATTACATGCCATAAAAATTCAATGAACTGAAATTATGGAAAAACGTTCTCAGTAAGCATTGAGTTTTTTCTTGTTTGTCTCTTGTCATACAAAATTTAAAATGCTCTGAATGTTTCATTACTTTCCCGACATGTACATGTAAAACTTCAATGGGAAGGTTTAGGAAACGGCCCACACGAATTCTAGACTAGACGGGAACTTTGATACTGAGCGTCAACGGTTGTGTACGGGAGCGTGGTGGAAGGGAAAGGAGTGCGAAGAATTGGGAGAATATTACGATGGAAGCACAGACAAACAGATGTTACAGCAAGAGCAATAAGCAGTTTTTGTTCAATTGAATTACGAAACGCAAACAATAAAACCCAATGCTAAAAAAGTAACGCGTTTTCAAGACAAAGTAATCGATTAAAGAATATTCCTCTTGCCTAAGTTTGCCTAAACTTTAGTTTTTCGAAAAAGTTGAGAGCCTACAAATGTATGGAAAACATAAAATTTGTTAGAATTTTGTTCTACGAGAACCAAAAATTTGTGCCCGAAAAAGAGTCTTTAACCCTAAACACTTTTAATTTCTAAAAATAGTGAAATATTAGTGATGCGGACCACTGTGGAGGGCACGGCCATACTGCAGCCATTCAGTGCGTTCGGGGCTTTCATATGAGAGACTGCATAACCTTCCAAAATAAGCTTTTTTGTCCAAACGGTTCCTCGAATAAGGAGTGCATTGATTCTTATATTTGTATTCCCCCAGGTTCCCCTACATGTTTTCACCTATTTCTTCGGCTTCATAGTTTGCTTTGAGATACAGTCGACTCTCCACATCTCGATGTTCTACATCTCGATATCTCTCCCTATGTCAATAATTTCATAAGTCTCTTCAGTCTGCATACATTTTCACTCTCCATATCTCGATATCTCCATATCTCGATGTGTTTCTGTTGATTTTTCGTTCTCAATTTTCTCTCCGTATGTCGATATGACCAATATCGAAGGTTACTAGACCGAAGTTTTGGGATTCGAAACAAATTAGGAGCGCAAAATGACGTTTGTTTGTGTATTACTTTCGTGGCAACGGAGTGTTTTTCAATCTAGTATTCATTAAAAAATTGTTCTTTGTCTCGATCTCTCCCTATCTCGATGGTCCCTTCGATATCGAGATGTGGAGAGGTGACTGTAACAACAAGGTCACAGAAGCTCTTTTGTGTCATTTAATATAATATTTTTTTCACTATCGATTACAAATTGAACATGAGGCAAAGTCGATTCTATCACCTTTAGTTCGGTCCTGCTGGTTTGGTGCCGCTCTGTAGCTCAATTCTGAAAAAAAAGTTTATGAATATAAAATCATGTAGTACTTATATTGTTGGGAGATTCCTCCTGAATCCGATGCCAACGTGAAAATTTCGTTAAGTCCATGTTTGACATATAACAAACAACTCAGGTGCAGTGTTGCCACATTTTTTCCGAATCTCATCTGTGATTTCGGCCGAAAAAATCTTTTTTATCTTAAGACAACCTCCATAAATCTTGGTAAAAATCTGTGTTGTGCAAAAATCCCAAATTTATGTTTTTAGATCGAGAAGAACCTTTGCAAACGTATTATTAGTAATTTAAAGTTTCATAATTGCTTCTAAAAGTTTGAATACTTAAGTTTTTGAGATAAAAATCAATAAACAGAGTAATGGCATTTCTGCTTAATATCTCCCAAAACTGGGTACATAACTCGTGAAACATCCTAAAATCTTAAAAATCTTTTTTATCTCAAAAATCTGTGATCTGTGATCACAGATATCTGTAGGCAGGAACAGAAAAAAATCTGTGTAATTACAGATAAATCTGTGTATGTGGCATCACTGCTCAGGTGACTCAATGGTTGCTCAGATGGAAATTCCAGTTCACATTGGAAAGCTGTGCCAGTCAGTGTGCCGAAATGTGCCATAGCTGCGCAAGGCACACTGCGTAGAGTGACCACCCCCTTGATCTGGGTAAAAAAATCATAAATTTTGAGCCGTCGAAAGGTATCGGTGCATGATACTCTGAAAGTGGCTCCTTAGGGTTACTACGGTGACCATGTTCCCTAAATGACCACAACAGTGTCCAAACAGAAACAAATGAAAATATTCTATCAAAAAGATTAATGTTACATTGATTTTTAAATTTATTTGATGAAGTTTCTTGTATTTTATCCATAATGTCAATTTTAAAATACCCTATCCAAGTAATCACTAGCCCGCTAATTCGCCTTTTTGGAGTAAGAGGGCTATTTTACGGTTAATATAAGGCATGTCAGCTCTATAACAGCACTGTATTGGCGCACAGGGCGAAATAAAGTGCTATTTGATTACTTGGGTAGATACCAACAAATAAGGCTCTAAATTTGGAACCATCACCGAATTCAAAATTTGTAATGCAAGGAAGAAATATATCTAACTTCCATGTAATTTTTCTGGAAATCTCAACCAAATCGATTGAACGATGGTAAAGATACATAATTTTGAAAATTCGATGTCGGCACTTTGTAAGGGAAGAGCACCAATTTTCGACCTAACACTAATTTTCGGCCCACTTTGTATGAAAATTCGAAAATTGGTACAGATATCTGGTAGATCGACAATTAGTGTTTTTCCCCTACAGTAAAGGTCCACAAAGCTGCAACCGCAAACTAAAAATTCGTAAGTTTTCTTCGAGGTATACTTGCGCTTGCAGCTCATACAATAATTTGAATTCTTTCATACGAAAAAGCGTTACAGAGAGAAGGCATGAAGGTCGCAAGTTTCCAATATTAGCGTTACGTAATAAATGGACACTGCCCCAGAAGTAACAAATAACTAATCAAACTTTCGAATGAATTTTGATGCTATATTTTTTGATAATCACTGTAAATGAAAAACTTTAAATATTTTACATTTGCTTTGAATTTGTGGACTTATACCCAGTGTTGTGAAAAACTCAATTTCTCACAACTCACGCTTGAGATTTTTCATGCGTGAGTTGTCAATCATCAAGCAAATCAGCAGTCAAAAAATCATGGATGAGTTGGCTGACCTTTTTGACTCATCGTCTCGTACTTCCACAGCTTACTCACACACGGCAATAATTTCTTGTTAGTCTAGTAAAATTATATTAATCCTTTCTAACGTTAACAACAACATTCGGGTTTCACGAGTTTATGCCGGGTTTTACGACTGAATCATTTTTTACGATTTGAGTTGATTGAGTTGATTTTGCGTCAAAATCTCAAGCGTGAGATTTGCGAAGCAGATCTCTAATGAGTTTGCTCTCACGGGAGAGCGTATTGATTGAGATTTTGAGTGTGAGTCTATCAACACTGCTTATACCATAAAAAAGGCGTAACTTCAAAACGGGCCCTACGATTTTGTTTATTTTTTTCCCAGGCATGCGGATAAGCCATAGAAAACAGCTGGTTAGCACAGATTTGATCGAGATGTTATTCTAGATTTAATGGAGATTTTATTCGGTCTGGGGAACACCGCGAACATGTCTACGTGCTAGTGTGTAAATAATATACTTCCAAAGTCGATTCGTTCGGTGGGTACTTCGAGTGTGGATCGATCATTCGAAAGTGCTGCTGGGTAAACCGCAGACGACGAGAAAGTATCTGCCTAGCTGGAGGAAAATTCAAGAAAAGTGCCACTGAACTGAAGGGTTGTTGATTGGAGGTCTCGTGTTTCTTTATAGGCAGTGACAACATAGAGAAGGTTAATCTAAATATTGAACGAACGCAGCTATGTGTTCTAAGGATCACATAAAAGAAATGCATAGATTATGGTATGTACAGTATCGGACATAAAAAATGTTTTTTTTTATTTAAAATTGGTAACTTCAGATAGTTATTTCTCCGACATTTTTCAATCGATTTTTTTCATTTTTCTGTGACAAATCGAAAATTGTCTGAATTTATGAGAACTATTGAAAAAGTTGTGTAAAAACAATTGATCCAGCTACATATGGATTAGAGACTAGGGTGATCAAAGTAATTTGGACAGATTTGTCCATTTACGGCAAAATCAAATGGAGGTGACCAAATTATATACGCGTAACGCTCTGTCCAAAATACATAAAAAACCCTATGTGTCGAGTTATCATGCACGCATTTGCTCCTTATTATTCAATTAATAAATGCGCTGAAAACAAAGATGATTCGACGCACAATTTTTTGTACTACATTGCTTTTTATCCTGGTGCATTTATTTGTCAAAAATAAACCCATCTGTAGCTTTTGAATAAATAGTTTTCACACACATTTTTCAAACGTTCTTGAGAATTTAGTCAACTTGTACCTAGTTCGTTACAGGAAAATCCGTTCCGAAACGACGAAGATATAGTCATCTGAAAACATTTTGTATAGGAAAATAGCTTTGGTTTATTTTATATGTCTGATACTGTAGGTACTCATGGTAGGTATAGAAACTATTTGCAGTTCGTCACTTGGTAGGAATGGATACTTCAAAATAATTATTACAAGCAAAAGAGACGGATCTTAATTACTTTGTAAGGAAAACAAAAGCTATACATGTCACAGAAAAGACATCCTTTTTACTTCCACACTGCTTCATTTATTCATGCGAAGCTGTTTGAAATTGTGAAATTGCAATGTTCTGAAATGATTTTCGTTAGCACCCTCTTATTTGCTTAAAACACTGTATCTATTTAATTTGACATAACAATTGAGACATAGGGCAGTGCTGGGCAAGATGAACTGATTTTTGATGAATGTGATCATATTTTTTTTTATTTCTAATGGCATGGAATCGTTTCTTTATCATGTTTTCTATCATCCATAAACATAACGGTTACAAAACATAACAATTTAATTTAATAAAACGACTAAACAAAAAGGATGTTTTTTAGTTGGCTTAAATACACTGTGGGGCAAATTGAGCATCCCCAACTAGTCAAGAAGAATTAAGGCTAAATAGCCCGTCATTCGTTTTGACTGCCATGTTGATTTTGCAGCTTGCAATTTCGAAGGGATAAAAATCATTCATCATAAGTAATATTGATCCAGAAAAGTATCACTACTTGCAATTACATGCAGAAAGTATCTTCTTCTTCTTGGCATTAACGTCCTTACTGGAACAGAGCCTGCTTCTCAGCTTAATGTTCTTGTGAGAACTTCCACAGTTATTAACTGAGAGCTTTCTTTGCCAAATTTGCCATTTTCGCATTCGTATATCGTGTGGCAGGTACGATTATACTCTATGCCCAGGGAAGTGAAGGAAATTTCCATTCCGAAAAGATCCTGGACCGACCGGGAATTGAATCCAGACACCTCCAGGTGGCTTTGCTTATAGTAGCCGCGGACGCTAACCACTCGGCTAAGGAAGGCCCCTGAAGGTATGCTGATTCTTTTTCAGCTATGCCAGGGCAACACCAAGTGATTTTCTTTAATTCGCAATCGTTAGACGATTTATGCACAATCATCGCCAGTACAAATTTCAATGACGGCCTACTTCGCCTTATATGCTGCATATACTGTCGTGTTCAGCATAATATTGTCCCATGATTTCTGGATCTCCTGTTCTTTTTTTCTCTTAGGATGAGCCTGGTACTTTAGATATGTTCCGCTTGATATGATAAAGTGTCACTTTGATGAGTTCTAATGTTCAGAGTGAATAAGTTGCGATACGTTTGCCATGTGTGGCGGCACAATCACAAAAAAATGTCGCCTGAAATAAATGAGAGTGACCTGTATTGTTAATATAATTTATTTGGCTTGCAAGGACATCGACTGTGATAATTATATTTAATTTGTTTTATTGGCATATCAGTCTATTTTGCTCGAAGTAGAAGGAAGCATGGAGAAGACAGTAATGAGTACTAGATGGATAGGCGCCGTTAAGGAACGGCGAGAGAAGAGGGCGTATACCATATGAGATGCTCAATGGACCGATGCACGAGTTCAATATTTCTAGCGTAACATTTGAAAAGGGCCTAACTGCAAAATGTAAACAAACTTGATTATTCATTATTCGTATCATTTTTTACGTAAATTACTCCTACATACTCTTACGGGCATGCAAAATGCATTATTAATGGTAATTTTATTCAAATTTAAAAGGGCCTATCTGAAAATGATAAAACTAAGAGGGCCTAACTGGTCATAAAAGGGCCTAACTGAAAATGTCCATCAAAATCAGATTGGCCCTTCCGTGCATTTTTAATTTTCCTCCATATTTTTCAATATTTGGCCATTGTATAGTGTTTTTCTCACATAATGGAACCTAGTGAAATATTTGAAAAGAGTCTATCAGCATAACGTAAAAATTGAAAAATTCTCGATTGAAGATTCTGTAACATATTGATTGTTACTATTTTAAACTCATTGCTATCTAATAGTTTTAAACTTTTGTTCGACACTCATAGTCTATTACTGGGCCACGTAACGTTTTAAATCTAACATAACATAAAAACTAGTAAAAAATGTTGAATTCAAACATCATCGGCAGATAGGCCCTTTTACGAGTCTTCAAACCAGTTAGGCCCTTTCAATTAGGCTCTTTCATTGAACATGGTTTCAGTTAGGCCCCTCCAGTTAGGCCCTTTTATTTAACGTAGTTCCAGTTAGGCCCTCTTGGAATTTGTTAATTTTTTTGATTATTGAATAGATTTTCAAAGTTTTAGAACAAAATCAATCGATTATGTGAGAAAATCAACATTGAATATTGAAAATTCTTTATTGAAGATTCAGTATTATATTGATTATTCATATTTCAAACCCTTTCTCCTATTTACTAGTTTTATACTTGTGTTCGACACTCATAATAGTCTACTAGGTGGCCCATAACGTTTTAAATCTTAAATAACAAAACAACTCGTGAAAATGGTTGAATTCAAACATCATCGGCAGATAGGCCCTTTTACGAGACTGCAAACCAGTTAGGCCCTTTCAGTTAGGCCCTTTGCTTGAACATAATTTCAGTAAGGCCCCTCCAGTTAGGCCCCTCCAGTTAGGCCCCTCCAGTTAGGCCCTTTTATTAAACTTAGTTCCAGTTAGGCCCTCTTGGAATTTGTTAATTTTATTGATTATTGAAGTGATTTTCAAAGTTTTAGAACAAAATCAATCGATTAGGTATGTGAGAAAATCAACATTGATTAACAAAAATTCTTTATTGAAGATTCAGTACTATATTGATTCCTATTTCAAGCCCATTCTCTTTTTTACTAGTTTTATCATAATCTTAATGCGAAGTTAGTTGAAAAACTGATTTTTTATCCTGACAAAAAAAAATCAATTACATAAAAAAATTTGAATAATTTTTATTTGTTGCCTCTAGTTGTGGATCGAGTTCCAAAAGTCGCGATTTTCACAAAAACAAATTCGTTTGTTTTTGTAACAGCCCTGCAAGAATTCATCTTATACTTCTCCTTGGCATTACGTCCTCACTGGGACAGAGCCTGCTTCTAAGCTTTGTGTTCAATGAGTACTTCCACAGTTATAAACTGAGAGCTTTCTTTGACAAGTTGCCATTTTCGCATTCGTATATCGTGTGACAAGTACGCAGGTACTCTATATTCAGGAAAGTAAAGGAATTTTCCATTACGAAAAAACCTGGACCGAGCCATTCTGAAGGTATCTGAGTTCCATTCCCACTCAGATACCTTCAGAATGGCTTTGCTTTGTAGCCGCGGACTTAAACTGCTCGGCTAAGGAAGGCCCTCAAGTATAAAACAAGTAAAAAAGTGAATGGGTTTGAAATAGATATAATCAATAAGGTACTGAACCTTCAACCGAGAATATCCAACATTTAGCTATTACATTGTTTTTCTCTCGCTTTATTTTATTTAAGAACTATGAAAATCACAATAAGCAATAAAATCAACAAATTCCAAGAGGGCCTAACTGGAACTATGTTTAATAAAAGGGCCTAACTGGAGGGGCCTAACAGAAACCATGTCCAATCGAAGGGCCTAACTGAAAGGGCCTTACTGGTTTGAAGATTCATTAAAGGGCCTATCTGCTGATGATATTTGAATGCAACCATTTTCACGAGTCGTTATGCTATTTGCGATTACTAACGTTCTGGGCCACGTAATAAACCATAATGAGTGTCTAACACAAGTATAAAACTAGTAAAAAAAAGTGAATGGGTTTGAAATATCAATAATCAATATGTTGCTGATTTTGTATAGAATAGTTTCCAATATTTAGCTTGTATGATATTGTGTTGTTTTCTCACATAATCATTAAATGTTGTCGAAGAATTATGCAAATCACTTCAATAATCAATAAAATTAGCAAATTCAAAAAGGGCCTAACTGGTTTGAAAATTCGTAAAAGGGCCTATCTGCGGATGATGTTTGAATTGAACTATTTTTACAAGTTGTTGTGCTATTTGAAATTCAAATCGTTGTGAGCCACGTAATAGACCATTATAAGTGTCGAACACAAGGGATTATCCTAAAAATAAAGTCCATCAATTGGGGCCTCCTCCAATGGGGGGATGTACGAAAATGTGACAGTGCATGAATAGGGTATTGGAAAAGCGTGACAGAGGAGGTAGAAGGGTTCTAGAAATCCCGAAAAACGTATGAAACTAGTAAAAAGCGAATGGGTTTGAAATAGGAATAATCAATATGGTACTGAATCTTCAACCGAAAATTTCCAATATTTAGCTATTATAAGGTGTTTTTTCACATATTCGCTAAATTTTGTTCAAGATTTATGCAAACCAATTCAAAAATCAATAAAATTAGCAAAATATAAAAGGGCCTAACTGAAACCATGTTTAATCAAAGGGCCTAACTGAAAGGGCCTAACTGGTTTGAAGATTCATAAAAGGGCCTATCTGCCGATGATGTTTGAATTCAACAATTTTTACGAGTTGTTGTGTTATTTGAGATTAGAAACATAATGGGCCACGCAACAGACTTTAATGGGTGTCGAACACAGGTATGAAACTAGTAAAAATGCGAATGGGTTTAAAACAGGAATTATAAATATGGTACGGAATCTTCAATTGAGAATTTCTCAATGTTTACGTTTAGCAGATAGGCCCTTTTCAAATGTTACGCTAGATTTGACGTTTGAGCGGTGCCGTTGTATTTACGTGACCAAGGTGGTTATCACGCTCAATGGTATGGGTGCCCTAGTGTAGATGTGGTTGTGAACCTTAGAGGAAAACAATATGCACTCTGTCTCGAAAAACACCCAGAATCCGAGTGTAAATTTTTCAAATTGTATAATATTTCCATATGCATTTTGATGAGTCTGGAAAGCGTGCAAGGAAAACAAAAACAAACTGTGTATGACGAGTGTTCATGTGTTCAAATGTCACTAAGCTCTACCATAGGGCTGAAAATCTCCTTAATAAAAATAATAATAATAATAACTAAGCTCTATATCTCTTGCCGTTCCCCTACCGGATCTATCAATCTAGTATTCACTGCTTTCTTCTCCATGCAGCCTCTTACTTCGAGCAAAATAAACCGATATGCCGGTAAAACAAATTAAATACAATCAATTTGGTGTTAGTCCAATACAGTCAACTTTCGTTCGTTGCACTAAACCTGTAGCCCACTTATGTCGTTTTCGTTTTTAGGAACTGGGTCGGTGATCAACCCATAAACAAACAAACGTCAAGCAAATTGTAGTTCGGTCGAACCTGAATCGGGTTGGGGTTGAAACTGTGATTCAGAACGGGATGCGCCAGTTCCAACCTGGGTTCAAAAACGAATTCGATATTAGTGAAAGACTTTCGCTAATCGGGCTGAGTTTCGAGCTGTCAAATAACGTAGAACAAAAGAAAAACAGAGCTACCAACATTGATAAATTGCGTGTAGTGTCAGAAAATAACGTTTGCCTTCGTTTTAAGTGGGCTATAGCCCAACTAACGGGAGCCCAATTAAAAGTAGCCCACTTAAAGATAGTGCAACGAACGAAATTCGACTGTACTGGTACTAGACATTTTAAGAGGACTGAAGAATTTAGATTCCACCAAAGGATCAGGGCCAGATGGAATCCCACCTGTTCAACTGAAAAAACAATTTACTGACAGCACCATTATTTTGGCTATTCTACATATCACTTGAAAAGGCAGATTTCCAAAAGAATGGATAAGGTCATTTCTCATGTCCATCTACAAGTCTGGTAAAAAAATTATGTTCTAAATGATCGTGGAATTGCTATTATGTCATCCATTCCTAAACTGAATCAATTAATCAATTAAAAATAAAGATGTGTTTAGCCAAACAAAACATAGAATAACGAATGTACAACATGGTTTCTTTAAAGGTCGTTCTACCTTTCGGAATTTGTAAATTACACTTCGAATGCAATGGATAGAGGAAACCACGTTGAAACACTTTACATCGACTTTAGTAAGGCATTTGACAAATTACACATTCCTTTGTGGATGTTCAAGCTCCATAAAATGGGAAATGCAATGAGAATGGTCAACTGGATTGAATCATGTGGTAGAGTCTTGATTAACATTCGTTATAAACTACTTTATGTCTTCCCGATCGACATCCTTCCGAATGCCTAGTGATGCTTTCAGGCAGTCGCTCTTATACCTCGGACGAGGATAGTTCGTTTGCTCCGCAGCGCGCGTGGCTTTTAGATTCATTATACATTGTGGTCGTTACCACAAATCATATTTAATATTTCGCCAACAAATAGTAAGATTTGAGGGGAAAAAGTCTAAACTTGTTTACGTTACATCAGGAGTTCCCCAAGGTTCACATTTAGGTCCATTGTTATTCATATTGTTAGCTAACGATATTTCATATGTGCTTAAACATCATCAAATTATTATTTATGCTAACGATGTGAGTTTCATTTCATATAGAAATTGATAAATAATGTAGCAAAAGCTTCCTTTAATAAATTTCAAAAAATGTTATCTAATTAAATAAGCATTTTATACACCACTGATTACTGTCTGTCTAAGAGGTTTAAGATATCAAACGGTTAAGAAGTGCAATAAGATTGGAGATTTAGGTTTATAATAGATTCTAAACTTACCTTTACTGACCATTATTAACCCGTATAGGCCTGAGTGAAAGCAAAAATACTAAAACCCTTACCACTCAGCGAATACTTAACGGATTCAAATAATTTTTTGTCAGTATACTGGCCCACATATCTAGTTTCTAGAAGTGGCCAGAGGAACTCGGGAATACCCATGTAGCCGGAGTTATTGCGGTGGGTTACTGGGTCAAGTCGGGTAGAAAAAGGCGATTTTTTGGGACATGCAAAGTTATCTTTGTTTATTTCCAATTGCAATCATTTTAATTTGCAGAAATCAGTAAGATCGGATATTCTACATTATAAATAAATAGTTTTGCACCGTTTAGAGTGTACCAGATGCGGCCACTCGGATTTAATTCCCTGAAAAACCGGCTCTAGATTTGTTAGGTATTAAACCGTTTTAATTCACTATAAGTGTAGATCGAACATAATAGTTCACTAAAATGCGTTCCCATAAGCTTGACACATATGTAAAGATACAAATTGTGCACTTTATCATAAATTTGAGGCATCTTGGGGACCCGAAAATGGTCATTTATAGGATCAATCAAATGCAGTTGACATAATTATTCAATTTAATCGATTATCAGAAGGTTCACGCTGATGCGTTTTTCTTAAAACTCCTTGATATAGTGGCCACATAATGGCCGGTTCTGGAAATTATCAGTGACTTGAAAATTGCCTATCTCCAGGGGTACAGAAGAACAGAACCCTTGTCACCCGACCTGACCCAGTGATCCACTGCAATAACTCCGGCCACATGAACATTTCCGAAATCCTTTGACCACTTTTAGAAACTAGATATGTGTGCCAGTGTACTGACAAAAAATAATTTAAATCCGTTGAGTACTCGCTAAGCGGTGAGATTTTTAGTAATTTTTCTTTCACTCAGGCCTATACGGGTTAACTAACCTTACCTTTAAATACTATTATCCAAAAAGCAACCAATTTGTTGAGTTTTATTAGGCGTTTTAGTCACATTTTTCGGGATGAAGAACTGAACCCATTTTAGAAACTAAGTAAGCCATGTTTTTTGTGAATAAATCGGGCGGGAAAGCAGACCCGAAGAGAAATGAATCGAAGCAACCTAGGCCAAGGTGGTTCGTAGTAATCTTGACGAAAATGCTAATTTTCGACCCATTCATACGATTTAGGCCTACTTTGTATGGAAATCCGAAATCTGGCACAGAATTCTTGTAGGTCGAATATTAGTGCTTTTCCCCTAGCAGCTCAGATTCATGGATGGTTGATCTCGACCTGGTGCATACGGATCTGCGCAAACCGATGAACACAACAACTCCAGGTGGGTGTCGGTATTCATTGGTCATCACGGACGACTTCACACGATATTCTTTGGTGTATTTTCTGCGATGCAAATCAGAAGCGACCAAATATAACAGGCAGCACGTGCGAGAGATGAAGACCACGATCGGCAGACCAAAATCGAAAAATGTTTTGGTCGCCAAGAGGACATTCAGCGCCATCCATACGCCGCAGCAGAACGGAGAGTCGGAACGAAAGAATCAATCATCAGTCTAGATGGGAAGATACCTGTTATTTGATGCCAAGACTCAACCAAGGACCAAGGACCTAACGGGGACCGAAGTAATCCAAGGGTTACCAAACTGGCTCTCAGGAGGAGGTATGCCTGCTGAAGCGTAGTCTCTACGGGCTGAAACAAGCGGGCGTATCTGGAACCAGAAGTTATCGGATAAACTGAAGCAGTTAGGATACAAGCAATCCGAAGCAGATCCTTGTCTCTGCATCTGGAAGGTCGATGGAAGAATGTCGTTCGTTTTACTGTATGTCGATGATCTGCACGTAGCAAGTAAGGACAATGATGAATACGAGTGGGTCGCTACCTGTCGAAAATTTTCAAGCTAACGAGCCTAGGAGACGATAACAAGTACCTATGCATTCAAGTGGAGAGGGCAATTTCTTTTGGAATCAATCGGCATACATCCGTAAGATGGTCGAAGCAAAGCCATCAAAAATACCCATGGACCCTGATATTGCGATTGCGGCGGCCATGCTGAGGCGCAAGGTAAGCGCAAGCCCTCTGAAGCCGATTGAGTCGAAGCAAAGAGAACCTTGCGGTTCATTACTGCGATGGCTCTTCTGAAGTAGCAGCTCGGATCTGGTGATCTTGAAGGTATCGTCCATGCCGACTGGGCCGATGACAAGGTTGACCGCAAATCCAACTCCGGGTACATATCCAAGCTGGGCTGCAAGGAAACAGCAATGCGTCAGTTTGTCTTCAACGGAAGTGGAGTACGTAACCCTCTCGGAGGCTAGTCAGGAACTTGTATGGATAATGATGCAGATGCACGATGTCAGTGAAGATGTCGTAAAACCCGTGATGATGAACGAAGACAACAAAAGTTGCATCGCCATGCTGTCCTCCACAGGAGCAAGTCGACGAAAGAAACACATCGATACTCGATTCAACTTTGTGGAGAAATTGATATCATCCGACGTCATGGAAGTTTGCTATTGTTCAACTGAATCGATGATCGCGAATTTTTTGACGAAACCACTGGCAAGGATCAAACTTGATCGATTCTGTTCCCTGATTGATCTGAAGCTTTTCGACGTTGAGGAAACTATAATATGTTATAGAAGAGTGAAGTGATTCAGTTATGATTTGAATGTTTGTTTAAAAAGAGAGTCTATCGTATGAAAAACATCTTTAAAAACACCATCCATTGGAGCATCCATTGATGGTTGGGTTATTCTAGTTTGCTCATTGTTCTCTTATGATGTATGATAGTTCAGTCATTGCAAAAAGCTTTACTGTCAGCTTGGCTCTCAATTCCGAAAGTACTATAGCAATATTGAAATCATTTAATTCGCGATACCTATCATGATATAATACTGATTGTTAACGCCACCTCTTCAATTCTCGCGCAATCATATTTTCTTTCTATATTCCTTCCAGAGAACCGATTCGATTGTCAGACATTGACAATCTGCTCGAGGATAGCATATTCAACTCATCCAATGGAGCCAAACTTGCAGAGTATCTCAAGAAGAAGCGGGGAGGTGCAGGCCGTGTTCGGTTGCACAACATTTTCGAACAAGTGGCAGCCAATATGGTATGAAATCTATTCACAAACAAAATCTCCGGTTTCAGATTCTGACACCTTCCTAATATCATTTTAGCCGAAACCCACCTTCAACTTTGACATGGACTCATCCGAACCGAATCCGCTGCCGGAATCGCCTCAAGTAGCTGATCAACCAGCCTCATCGCAAGCGGATCCGATTGCGACTACTAGTGCAGCACCGGTGCAAAATGGAAACGTTCCGGTCGAAGTAATGGCTTCAGCTCCTAACACTGAACCTCCCGCGGTAGTCAACGTTGTTAATTTGAGAGCGGCATCACCAATACCCTTTGGCAAATCTCCTAGTGCTAAGGCAGACCTTGGCCGGCAAGCGTTGCTCAACCAATACCACAGAACCAACACGGCCAAATGTGAGTTGCTCAAGCAGATCACATCGAGCACACCCAAACCGGATACTAATGGTACCTTGAGTCGTATATCCGCCTTCACGACATCGATATCGCCAATCATTGAGAGTAACGCGTCACCCGCCGAGGCATCACAGCCAGCTGTAGCACCACAACCGGTGGCCAATCCGATTCCATTATCCTCAATCTTACCCAATGAATCGATCGTTCCAGCAACACAGAATGTCTTAGCACCTTGTTCACAAGCTCCTCCGCCAAGCACTCCACAGAAAGTAGTTATCATTGGCACACCGGTAGAACCTGGCCCGGACGCTCCCGATATGATAATACCGGAAACTCCTAGTCCTGTTAAAGTACCTAACGAGTCTCCCAAAGTTGCGCATCATATACAACCTCGAAAGCTGACTGATACCTTCAACAAACTGCATACCGATATGGCAAACGCTTCCAACGATAATGAAAACATGACATCCGATGAGAGTGGACCAATAGAAGAGGAACAGCCACCGGTATCAAGTGTATCTCATCAAAACGGCGAGGCAAGCATCATGCGAAAGAGTATTCTCAAGGATGCTGATGCATCTTCCCAAAACAGACGTGTTTCGCTTCGTGTATCCTTCTCCCAACAATTGGTTCAGGAACGGGAGATTTCACCGGCACCTTCCATACCCGAAGCCCACTACTCCAGTTCATCCGATGATGATAGTTCGAATTCGAGTGATGACGACTACCAAGTCGTAGACGAGGTGTACAGCGATGACGGAGCGGAATGCGATCCCAAGGAGATCCAGGAAAATTATAAAGAACTAGTTGGAGCCACTGAGAAGCAAGTGTTCGACATCCCCGAGCGGCCACCATCGCCACTAATCAATGTAGTCGACGAAGCTCCTATGCGGTGGTACGAAACAACGATCTCTCGGCAACAAGAACATGATCGAAACAATGGCGGCTTGGCCCCTCCTGCAACGTGTGCCAAAGAAAACAAAACCAATCTACAGCTGGTGGATATCATAACCGATTGGGATGAGGAAGATGACGAGGAAGAGGAGGAACAAGAGGAGAATCAAAAGGAACAATCACAGTCTCCGGAAAAAGTACTACCACCTATTGAGATACCTGAAACGCAGCTGTTAACCCAACAGACAAACGAGACCATCTGCGAGACAATGGACATAAGCAACGTGGAAGACTCGGCAGATCGATTGGTAGAACTTCCTCCTCCTCCTGTAAGTTTCAACGGAACCGCTCAGGACCCACACGGTTCACCAGAGCGGCCACTTACGCCACCGTCACAGTTCACCGATTCTGCCAAACGACGCTTCCTAAGAGAGAACGAAGACGCGCTCATATCCCGGTTGCAGAACGAACTTCCAGCTTCACAACAGGAACCATCTCCCGATATGGATGATAAGGTGTCAGAATCTCTGGCAGAGGCAATTCAGTCGTTCCGTGAGCAGCCGAAGACAACAGCCGTCGTTGTCGAACATAGGAAAACAATAATTCCAACGAAAAGAGGTCGTCGCCCAAAACCCAGCGATCCGGCCACCACAACCTATTTTGAGACTGTCGAAAAAACTTTCGTTAAGCCAAAACCCCCCTCTAAGAAATCGACTGGGTTCAAACCTCTAACAACTGCACAAAAACGGAAACTGTATGCCAGCACGAAACATCCTCAATCACCGGAGCATTCAAAAGGGAAATCAGTAGAACCGAAGACAGTTGCCCTTAAAACATTCAACATTGTACTAAGAAGGATCGAAATAGGTAAATATCTGCAGATTTTGTCCGACGCCGATCGGGCGACCATAGAAGGTATCGCCGAACGTAAAGCCAAACCAAAACCCAATTTGAAAAATTATAAGGAGATTTCTGAAAAGGTCAGGACAGCCCCTGCAGGCAATGATCAGCAGCAAACATCCGACGCGTCCAATCGCTCACTAGAGGGTGTTCCTGGCGCAGCTTCAGATAGTAACGAACCAAACTTCGCTGGCTTCTCCGAGAATGAAAACGTCCATCCGGAACCACCTCCTGCGCTTGAGAATGTACTCTTGCGCGTTGCGAACGAGCCTACTAAAACCAACGCTGTTCGCCGTAAGGTTGGTAGACCGCAAAAGAGTAAGCAGAGTGCAAAAAATATCATCAAGGTGAATGAACAACCAGCAACTGGCGAGAGCGGCGAAAACAGTTCGGAAATAAGACTGACCACCAGCGAGGAAAATGCACAACAAGTGCGGATATCGGAAGCGACGGAACCACAATCGGAATCCGAGCACCGAACAGAGGAGGTAAGTTCAGAATGCAGTGTTTATCTACAAATTCGTTTGGTATATCGTTTTAGGAATATTTAACTGGCGACGGAAGGTAGGACTATGAATGAAGGAATTATTTAGCTCTTAGAAATGAGGGATTTTTTTAGATTTTAGCGTTTTGCTAACACTAACTTAACTACAATGGCCCAACTTCGTACAGGGCATTGTTTTCACATGAATTTAGTAAAAAACTATTGAATAAAATATTGAATTTAAAATACTTTACTCATATTAAAGGTCATAGGTGTCATCTATTATTTGACATTCATAAAATGTCTCCAATTCCATTTATCTTTGGATTAATGAAAAACTATTGAATTTGTTTCTAAAATTCGCCAAATCCCATGTTCGTACGGGTCTACCACAAAAGGCCGAATCACAGAAGGCTGAAAACACAAAAGGCCGAAACATACAAAAGACCGAATCACATAAGGCCGAATCACATAAGGCCGAATCACAGAAGGCCGAATCACAGAAGGCCGAATCACAGAAGGCCAAATCACAAAAGGCCGAATCACAAAAGGTCGAATCACAGAAGGCTGAAGCTGAATCACAGAAGGCCGAATCACAAAAACATTCAGTACATTTTTCTACAATATTATGAGCATTTTTACAGTAGGGTAAGGCGGGACAAGATGCACAAGTAACATTACTAGCTGAATAACAGTTTGTTCAGCTAAAATATCGTTAGTGTTTTTTGGGTTTGTCAGCTGGTCTATTCTTAGCTTACACACCCAAAAAAAATTCTATAATTGGAGCTGTTGTATTTTGTACAACATAAGTGTAGAAACCTCGTGAAAACTGGAAGGTTATACCACAGACAAACAGACGTCACACTCTCATCATTGTCCATCGACCACCTTTTTAACGGTCGATTCAAAAATATGTTAGGTGGCCAATCCGCCACCCGCAGCGCTTGCTTCGTTTGTGTTCGTGTTTGACATTTACACACTACCGCCATCTGTTGGCCCGTCGGCCAAACACGCTGATTTGAGCATTGGGCGTACATGTCCTCGTGACTATGATTTTGATCGAGATTTGTTCTAAGTGTTACGTCTGTTTGTCTGTGGTTATACAGTGCCTGTTCGATTTTGGCAACATGCCAAAAAAATTCATGTTGCCTAAATTGAACCGTTTCAAAATTTAACGGTTGTTTTTATTATATCTTTTATCACCGTAACAGTAATTAAATTTACCTATTTTGAATATGTTAAGCCTTAAGAAGGCCCACAGAAACATTGAGATTGACAAGATTTGTGACTGATAATGATTCATTTTTTCGTGTACATGGATTTCCGTGTCGCCAAATTGAAGCCGAGTCAGAATCGAACGGGCAGTGTACGATGAAAAATATTCTTAGTAAACTTAGTATTCTCATGATCACTCAAACACTTGTTATACCCTATCTCAGCAATCATTATCCTGCTTGTTTCGTGAAAGACTATGTTGGCATTATCCCGGGCAAACGCTTGCTGTCCGAACTCGCTATCGCTCGTCGGACCTAAAAATTGAAAAACATCCTCTGTTTGCATTATTCCGGGCATTGTTTGCATTATACCGGGGATTTGCTGTTTGCATAACACCGAATAGATGCTATACGGCCTTCTGCCGCCTCAGTTCCTTTATCCTCAATGCGGCCTCGCCGCATGTAAATTTTGCGCTGTTTACTGACATGACTGCATTTAACAAAGCATGGACTTGTTCTTGTTATATCCAAGCTTCATTCTTTAGGTTTGTAACTTTAACTCGGCCTTCTGTGATTCGGCCTTGTGTGATTCGGCCTTCTGTGATTAGGCCTTCTGTGATTCGGCCTTTTGTGATTCGGCCTTCTGTGCATTCGGCCTTTTGTGGTAGGCTAGAATGTATTCGGCCTTTTGTGATTCGGCCTTCTGTGATTCAGCCTTTTGTGATTCGGCCTTTTGTGATAATCCCGTTCGTACATCTATCAAAATTTGAACATATCTCGATTACTTTTTCAAATCGACGTAAGTAACTTCCAAACGGTTTTGAGAAAATTAATTCAGAACAATCACAACCTGTCTTCTAAAACTGTTTTAAAATGAATCACCTTTTTAACATTTTTTCGACGTGTACATTGCTCAAATTTTGCATACAATGAGCTCGCGTTCAAAAACTATGGAGTTCCTTTTATTTCACACAAGAATTTTATGACAAAATGATAAGCCGTTTCATTCAGTTACTTGCGACGTTTTTCTACCAGTGTAAAATCGACTCAAGTTGTGTTTTGTTTTGATTCGTGGTTAAGTCACTTTGTCTCTCCATACAGCGGGGCGGCGAAAGTAGTGGTTAGGTTGCGAAAGTTGAAAATCTTACTTTCGTCGTTTTGTAAATTGGAAATTAAACGTTCTAAAAGTGAAAAATCGAGTTGGTTCAGAGCGAAACGTGTAGAATTTTGTCTGCGAAACACGTAGGATCGATAAAGTAAGTTTGTTTACTTTTTTGACTTGAGTCTATATGAATAAGTTTTCGAGATATAACATTCAAAACTGAATTTGAATGCTCTAATTGTTTGCTCAAGTCCTTTAATACGTTGATCAGACATAGTAGAGTACATTTGGACAATTTATAAGCGGACATATATAAACTTAAGGTAAAATTACGAGAAATACCACATGCAGAAAAAACTATTTTGATATCAATTATATTCAGAATCATTTCAACCAGAGGCTCGTCCACGTTTGAATCCATGGGTAGGACAAATGTTGGCAAATATTTTTTGCACAGTGAAGCTAAGAAAAAATCAACCCTATGGAATCCCAGCCTGGAAATTTAAAGGGGAAATTTATTTGAGGGGCTCAAACGCAAATTGGTGTAAGTGACATTTTGGTCGGGTTTGGGTTGAATTTTTACTGTTTCCAAGCGTTCCAACGATATATTCAGGTAACTTTTCCGCTGCACAGAAGAAATAACGTAATTCTGAGAATACTGGCTTGTTTTTTTTGACTCCCATACAGTTTGTATAGAATGAAAATTTCCTGAAAACTTCAAAGTAGATTTTATCAGAACTACACGCAGAGAAAACAGACCTTTTTGTTTCAAAAATAAATATTATTGAAATATTTTTTAAAAATTTTAATTATTTTTGTTGAATACAAATAATAAATTTTGTTGATCCAAAAATGTTGTTTTTACACCAAACTGATGGGAACATAAGTTGCGTAGATTCAATAAAATATTTTTTTGATTGTTGGCATAATCTGTTTCGTTTTCAAAAAAGTTTTTTGGTTTCAAAAAATTCTATTACTTACACACATACATATTTATTATATGAGTGTGTATTAGGGTGCGGCTTATTTTTCAAAAGTTCTCAAAACCAAAAATTCGTATGCTCTACTGAATTCTAATCACATTAAAAAAGTAACCTCAAAATCTGAGCCAAAAATATTAAAATTTAGAGGTGGCGCAAGCGTCTTGAAGGCAAATTTTCAGGTTATGAAAAATGACTTTCAGTTAAGTAAACATAACTTTGTTATTTTTCAACCGATTTTAAAACTTTTAGCATCAATACCTTCAAAATTAAATTTATAAAAACTCTATAGAACATCAAATTTGTCTAAAATCAAAAATAGTTTTAGTTACAAGTAATTTATTCAAATTTTTTCCTTATTTTTCTAAACATTTCAATTTTGTTTGACCATAACTTCATGAATACTCAACCGATTCCAAATCTTTTTACATGATTTTAAAGCTAATTCAATTTGTTTCAAACCTTTCATACATCACATTTCACTAAAAAAATGTCTTGACCAAGTTTTTCATCAAAAACTGAACAAAAACATGATTTTTTAACGAAAAATGCCAGTTTATTGTATTTTTTTGCCAGTTAAATATTATCTCTGAAGCTGAAACTGGTTTTTCTCATTTGTTCATCGATTGTGAATGACTTTGAAACAATTTTTAAATAATTCCGCAACAAAATTATATTTGCGTATGTGAAAATATGTATGCACAATTAAACTCGTAATTAAGGCAAGATGCTTTATAAATTTAAGTTTAATAGAAAAAATGCAATTTCCGGCGAAAAAACTTAAATAATCAATAAAAATTTGATTTTTTCATTCAAAAATCATGTTTTTGGGTAGTTTTTGTTGAATAACTAAGTCAAAACCATTTTTTAGAAAAATGTGTTGTATGAACAATTTAAAAACAAATAAATTTGCTTCAAAAACATGAAAAAAGATTCGGAATCGATTGAGTAGTTATGAAGTTATGGTCAAACAAAAATGATTTTTTAGTAAAATGAGGAAAAATTTGGATAAAAGTATTTTTAACTAAGACTAGTTTTGATTTTAGACAAATTTTATGTTCTACAAAGTTTTTACAAATTCAATTTTGAAGGTATTTATGCTAAAAGTTTTAAAATCGGTTGAAAAATTACAAAGTTATGTTTATTTCACTGACGGTCATTTTTCATGACTTGAAAATTCACCTTCAAGACGCTTGCGCCACCTCTAAATGTTAATATTTTTGGCTCATATTTTGAGGTTTCTCTTTCAATGTGATTAGATTTCAGTAGAGCATACGAATTTTTGGTTTTGAGAACTTTTGAAAAATAAGCCGCACCCTAGTGTGTATGTTTTGTTTTCGCTATTATGTACGCACGGCTTGTCAGACGCCATTTCCATGATTTCAAACAAAACTCAAAATGGATTCAACAGAAGAAGTTTTGGTTATGGAAGTTGAGGAAGTTAAAGACGGTGATTTTTTTGCTGAGTTTTGGACTCTCTGAAGAAATTATCAATTGTCTTCTGGGTAAGAAATTGTCTTGTTTCCATGTAACTATCTGATAACCAACTTATACGCATTGTTCGATTGTTTCTCTCTAAAAAATCAATACTATTTTGAAATTCTGAAAATCCTGGAACGGAAGGAAATTGAAGAATTGATACCGCCGCCATTTCTGGTTGACCGGACGAATTGCATGCATAGATTGAATGTTTGGAGAATTTCACCAGGTATAAATAAACGGATGAAATGTTTTAAAAAAAGGAATGATAATTGTATTTTTCTATGTATCATAAGATTTCCACAGATTGTTATTCAACCGCATCACCAGTGGTAAGAGAAAGTAATTCTGAATCCATCACTCGTGAACGGTGCACTGCAAATTACTTGCTGACTGCGTCTACAAAATGCAGAAATGGCTAGAGTAATGTTATTAATCAGAATTCATAGGAAGGCAATAACTCATCTGGTAATTATTTCTAAATCAGATGTAAATAAAACCCAAATGGAGAGAAAATAGTCTTTTTATTTATGATCATTTCAAATGAAATAAAAAATGTGTTTCAACATAAAATACTGTATTAACAAATATATTTATTATGAATTCAAAAAAATAATTTTTGTTCGTGTTGACGACTGATTCTAGAAACAAAAAAATATTTTTTTGAAACAACAAGGTTTTGTTGTTGAATTCAAAAAAATATATTGTTAACCGAGAAATGATAATTTTTTCTGTTGATTTCAATACAGAATATTATTGATTTAAAAAATCATTTCTCTGCGTGTAGTTTTTTTTTTACTGACTCCTCTTTGTTTAATCCCCTCATTGTCATGCCAGTCGTTACCAGAAGACTAAGTGGCCGAAAAGAGACTAAACAAGAATCAAGAAAACATAACGAAACCTAATTAGAGCCATGAGATAAGAGTTTGATCTGAAATATCAGATAAAATGTTTAGATATATTTCCGGAAATTTCTAGAGGTGTTTGACGAATTTTCATAAAGAATTTCTCCAAGAATCTTGTTTTGGACACACCAAGAATTCACAACCTGCATTTACCCAAGGAGAAGCCCAAAAAGGGAATTCCTATAAGATATTTTCCAGTGAATAATCCATTTATTTCCCTGAGATATTCTGCAAGGTTTCCGGACATCTTCTAAATGTTTATCAAAAACTTCTCCAGGAATGCCGACAAGAATTATTAGGGATTTCCTATAAAACTGTCTATGGAAAATTATATAAGATTGCAACTGAAGATTTCTCTAAAAATACCTTTAGCAATTGCAAGGTTCTAAGGTTTCTGCAGAAATTGCTCCTGTTACAGTAATACTTTCAGATTGGAAGATATTTTGCTAGGAATGTTCCCAGGGAAATTATTCTGAAAAATAAATCCGTGAGGCACTTTTAAAGAAAATCCTAAAGTAATCTCATAGAAAACTAGTGGAAGCTTTGAAGTCACTCTGTATGGACAATGATCTCTGAAAAACGCCTGGACTCTTGAGGGAATTTTAGGGAGATTTCCTAGATAGTAGTCTAAGACAATCTAAAAAAAATCAATTGAATCTCGGGATACTATTTGGCAGGGTTTTTTAAAAGAATTTCACGAAAAACAATGGACAGAATTTCTATAGAAGCTTGTGTAGGAATGATCGCAGGGATTATTGTCTATGGTGGTATTAGCTGGTGTGGAAACTTAATTAAACTTTTAAAATTGCATGGGATTCTTGAAAGAATCCACAATCCACATGAACATGCGGAGGAGTTCTTGCAGGGTTTCTTAAAAAAAACCCTAATTTTTATTCAAAAACTCTGAAATTAACCTTCGAGGATTTCCTCAGGAGAAATTTTATAGAAATCTTAGGAAGATCTTCTAGAGTAATAACTGGAGAATTCATTTGAAAGATTAGTGAAAAAAATATCTGCTGGAAATTATAGGATAGTTTTGGAAAATAATACATGAGCAAATTACTGGAGGTAGTAGCAAAGACAAATTGTAGTAGCTTTGGAGTTCGAAAGCTTTTCCTGGAGAACATTCTTCTAGGCATCCTTTGAGAATTCTCTGAAAGAATTTCTGGGAAAACTGGTAGAGAAATCTCTAGAAGAATTCCTGGAGAGATCCCTGTAGGAGACCTGAAAAAAATTTAAATAAAATCTTTATGATAATTCCTTAAGCTTTTTCTCGGGAAATCTGAGACAAAATTCTTAAAGAGCCTGTTGAACTTAGTCTATGAAGGTTTCTCAGGAGTCTGTGAAATTTTGCATTAGGATTCAATGCAGAGATCCTTTTGTTAAAATAGAGACTTAAAAGACCTCCCATTAAACATATACTTTTCAGAGACTTGCATTAAAATAGAGACCAAGTCTCTAAAAAGAAACCTACTATAAGCTCTCTCTTCGGGATCATTAATTTGGGTTAATTTGTATTATTATTCAACAGACCAAACTGCTTGTACAATCAGTGAGGTTGTTCTAATTTCCTAGGTAACAAACTGATGAACAGCCAAATTTCTGTTAATTTATGTAGTTTTTTATTCTTTGCACTGAAGTGATCCTAAAAGCAAATATTTGCAAAAGAAACTGAAGATTTTTGAAAAATGTTTAATCGCACAAAAACTCCGTCAAATATTTCACTGGAACTTCTTCAACAAACCGGAAAAAAAGACCGTCAAGATGTGCTCTGAATATTTTTATGAATGATGCCTCAAATATCATCAGGAATTTGATCAAATATCATCAGGAATTTGATCAAATATCATCAGGAATTTGATCAAATCATTTTTCAGGAACTATCTGTGGGAGTTCTATAGGAATTGCCTTGTAAATAGTCAAGAAATTCTGCAATACTTCGATAGATTATATCAATAGTGATCGCACTCTCCGAAATCGGTAGCACCATCACACTCATGCTGTGTATAACACGATGGGATGAGTCTCAAAAGATTCCTACGCGAATCCTCTACAGGTTTTTCAGGGTGTCTGACATTGATTTATTCATAAAAACATTCAAATTCTCCTGGTATTGTTTCCCGATAACTCTCGCAGAAATTTGTTCAGAATTGTTTCCAGAGATTTATCAAAGCTGAAACGATTCTGTTCTTTTCCTTCCCTGATTCCTTCAGGAATTTCAGGGTTTGCTCCAAAAATACGCCCAGTAATTCTCTCAGGGTATAAATTATTACAGAACTGTCCACAGTTTTTTCATCGTATTCTTCTGATATTACCATAAGATACCATCCAAAGATTCCTACTGGAATTCTTTACTGACATTCTCACTAAAGTACATTTTAAGATCTTTAAAAAAATTCGTTTCGATTGTTTTCCAATAGATCCCACAAAAAATCATTCAGGGGTTCGTACTTTCCAGTAATTTTTCAAGCCGTTTTCACAGTTCTTTAAATTCGTCTGGGATTTTCTCAATTCCAAATATTCCAGCTACTCTTCCAGATTTTTTCACCGATTCCTCGAGTATTTACTCCAGAGATTTCGCCATGAGATGTTTAAAAAAAAATAATCATACAGTTAACTCTACCTTACTCGATATTGAAGGGACCATCGAGTTAGGGAGGTATCGAGTGACTGAAACCAATGCAACTGCGATCCAAGGGACTATCGAGTTAGCCATGAAAACCAACTTTTACTATGGTTCTCTAACTCGATATCGAGATACGGAATATCGAGTAAGGGAGAGTTAACTGTACATAAATTCATTCAGGATAAATTTGTCCGCTTATTCCTAATAAAGTTATTCAAGGAATTTCCTCCAATGATTTTGTTATGTTTTGTTCAGTGTGATCCCACTGGCAAATTCTTCTCGAGTAAGTTCTCAAATAAATTTTCCATTGATTCTTCTCAATGTTCATTTGTGGTTTGTACCAGTGCTACAATTATCTTCCAATAAATCCTCAGATTGTTTCTTTAAAACAAATCTCCAAAGATTGCATTCTAGTTGTTTAAGGGATTCCTCCAGAAAATCCAGCAGAATGTTATCCTAGGGCTTAGGCGATAGTTTTTTGTTCAACGAATATTCCAGCAATTTATACAGAGTGTACTCCAAGATTGATCAAGAGTAATAAAAGAGATCCCTCCAGGAGTTTATCAGGTATAGTCGCTCTATCACTAAACCGAAAAGCACCTTCTGCTTTTTTACTAGCGGTGCCTTTTCTGTACGTTCTGTACATAATGTCGAAAATATTGCACTGTATTGCACATCATCCGATGTGCTCTATACAGCGCAATACTTCGGACATTATGCTTAACGTACAAAAAAAAAATAGTCGAGAATTTCTCAGATTATTTCAGATATATTTCCTTGTCATTTCCTCCTTCTCCTTGATAACGAAATTAATCTAATTAATAAATAAATATAAATCTTCATGAAATTCTGATCCAGAATTTAGATGGAAATCCATTCCATATCTTCCACGCCAAAAGAATTTATGGTAAAATCTGTTGGAAGATTTTTTGGATAAATTCACTCTAAAACAAAGTTAGCATTCAGAGATGACTGACAATATCGATCATTCCTGTATGTCATAAAATTTATGAAACAGAAAAAGAAACTTGCGTAGGATTTTTCGGCATGTGTAAATATTACACAAATTATACTCCAGAAGAGCTTGATTTTGTGTGAGTCGTACTCAATTCTGTATAACTTTGTTTAGTGTGTCTACTCAGTATTTTCCCCAAGAAATTTCAGGAAGAATCTCTGGTGCATGTTCTGAACGAATTCTCTAGGAAGTTCTGCACGAAAATATTGGAAGTAATGCTAGGAAAATTCGTGGAAGAATTCCTGGATGACATTTCTAGGAAAATTCTTCGGAGGTATCTAACATCGGGAAACTTTAGGCAAAATACCTGGCGTAATGTAAGGGGACATCCCCATCAAAGGTGCCCTTCAGTGAAATGCCAGGTCGGATTATCTAGAAAGTCTTACAAAAAATTGATTGTTGTTGTGTGGTACCGTAAAGTGCCCTAATTCAGCGCATTGCCTAATTCCGCGCATTTCATACAAAATTATTTACATATGGAAATACACATCAATACTGCAGCAACTTTTAACGCCATTTGATGCTACTTTGATTTAGAATAAGTTTGAATCACAAATAAAAGCAAATAGAGCAATTTTTCGCGACGTAGAAAAATAATCAGTGGAGGCCCGTCTGAGTAGACGCCATTTTTTCAATTTCCTTAGCGTCCGTGCTAAGACTGTAGGACACAAACAAACGTGATTTCTATATTGAAAATGTTTCGTTATTTATGCAATATTCTATGAAACTACTTGCTACAGATGTGTTTCATGATGCTTCTATGAAATCTTATCAAATATTAGCATAATTATTGAGATTTATCCCAAAAAGTATTGCGCGGCATTAGGGCACGTCATTTTTCATAAGTCCCTAATTCAGCGCACTGCTATTTACAGAACAACAAACTAGTAAAACATGCTATATTGGTCTTCACAGCTGAATATTTATCTGAGGAAGTATTTTCATGCATAAATACGTTTCGCAAACAACCGGAATATCGGGAAAGCCTACTTACAGGAAAACTAGCGGCCATTCAGAAACCACGTGGTCATTCATGGTGGGAGGAAAAGTTTGTCCAAAACCAAGGTCCATAAACATTTGTTATTGCATGAACAGTGCAGAATACGAATATACAGACTTAAATTATTTTACAGGAATCCGTAAAATTCAACGTAATACCAACAGCTGAAAATTTCGGTGAAATAAATTAACGGAGTACGGTAATTTTTTACAGTTTTCGGTAAAATTTTACCGCAATCCGTTGAATTTCGACGTAATTACGGTGTTTTATTTTACCGGACTGATCAGCTGTTGAGATTGCGGTGAAATTCACGGATTACGGTAAAATAATTTAAGTGTGTAGCGGTAGTCGGGGCGATTTCGCCAAACCGCCTATTTTTTTGAAATTTCTTCTGGAATAACATGCAACCCCAAAGCTGACAAGGAAAAGGAAAAAATATCAACGTCTCCGCAGTCGCGAAACGTCCAAATGCTGAAAAAATTGAAAAGTATTGTTTGAATACAAATAAACTGAATAAACTGTTATAAAATCCTCAGTGTTCGGAGCAGTTTTTCCAAAGCTGCTGATAAATCTAAACACAAGACTATAGTTATTTCAAATGTCTGCAACTTTTTCTGGCATAAAATTTCACTTCAAAGGCTTTTTATGTTTCGGTGTGATGCAATCGCAATTGCATATTTGCTGGGATGTTCATGTGAGGGTTTGCGCATGATTGATACAAATACAGAGGAATAAGTAAAAAACTCAGCAATGACAGAATAAGAAGACCATCTTCGCGAGTCTCGTCTCAGGAAAAGACTATAACAAATGTTTATCCTTATTTCATGTGATAGTCAAAAAATTATAAAAAAGTCTGCGTTACGGATCATACAAAACTTTACTTTTTTTTCATACAAAAAGTGTTGTGGAGGGGGGTAGGGGGTTGAAAATGTTCAATTTCAGCGTTACGTAATGAATGGATGCTGCCTTATACAAAATTAATGTTAATTTGATTGTTTTGCAAGTGCGCGAAATTAGGCATTCTTCTGCGCGGAATATGGAAAAGCGTTAAAAAAATGTGCGGAATTAGGCAATTTCAACGAGTGAACTATTTCAAAAAAATCACAATTGTAACGTGTGAATACAGTCTAGTTTATATTTTTGCCATAATCTAAAATAGATTTGCTAGCGATCCACCCATAAAGCTTTTTTGTTGATGCAAGACTAATTTTTAATTAAGCATTTGAAATGTTTTATTCGTTAACTGCGCTGAATTACGGTACTTTACGGTATATTTCCTAATTGCTATTGGTTTTTTTCGGCTCCTGTTTAGTCTCTCTTTCCGGACATGTGGTCTCTGAAATTTCCGCTATCCATTCACTCAGTCGTTACAAGGCCTGGTAATCACGGCATTTACCAATCGGCTGTCGTCGAAGTCAGCTTGTTAACTTCCTACAAGCTGGAATTCTACTGGCGGCAGGTGATGAGAGATGATATGGGATAGTAATTCGTACTACGTAGGCGTAGGCGTCATTTAGATTGATGATCACTCTGAAGTTCTCGCACTCCAACTTATCGCTAATCTTCTACTCCTCTAAAAGCTGCTTTGTTTCCAATATTGTGCCTATTAACCTGTGCAAAAAAATCATCTTCTTCGCGTGTATCCTGATGATGTCAAAGGTGCGAGGCTTATGTTAAGCAAAAATAAAATAGTCATAATTGTTTGTTGTTCGAGTGCTTGTGTCATTGCGTCATTGATGTTTCGGTGCAATATTACAGTTGGATTCTAAACTTTCCTCAAAATGCGAGCTTGTTGGTTGGATTCTATTTATTCTTCTTCTTCTTTTTGACATTACACCATCAGTGGGACAGAGCCTGCTTCTCAGCTTAGTGTTCTTATGAGCACTTCTACAGTTGTGAACTGAGAGTTTTCTTTACCAAAGTTGCCATTTTCGAACTCGTATATCGTGTGGCAGTTACGATGATTTTTTTTACTTAATTCTTTATTTAAAAGGCTCAAGCGCCCGAACGCATTACGGAGCCGAGAGTTACGATGATATTCTATGTCCACGGAAATCAACGAAATTTCCATTACGAAAAGATCTTGAACCGACCGGGAATCTAACCCTGACACCTTTAGCATAGCTTTGCTTGGCAGCCACTCATCCACTGCCTGCGCTCTTAGCACCGTTCAGGTGTTCATTGAAGTGCTGCTTCCACCTTTCGATCACCTCACGTGTATGTTGCAAGCATGAATTAGTTATAATCCTAGGGAAATCAAGAAAATGTACTTTACGAAAAGATCCTTGCCGGGAAATCGAGACTGTGGATCGAACCATTACACCTTCAGAATGGCTTTGCTTAATAGTCGCGCTCTTGTATTCTACCTAGTAGGCAAATTGAAACTATTCCAAATCATCCTTAATGCCAAATTGTTACCGTGCCAAAGAATTTCAAACAAATAAAGATATAAGGTACCGCGGGGCAAGTGGGTAAATGGGGTAAGTGAAAATAATTGGTATATTTAACTAAATATGTGAATTAACATTTAAAACTCATGCGTAAACCTTTGAGGACATTGATAACATTACGTTAGGCAATAGATTTCTGAGATTTTTCAGTCATTATTGCATAATAGAGCGAAAGATTGTTAACCTGACAAGTATCACTCCGTAACAAGTTGGCGGCGTGCAATCTTATTTTAATATTTTCAGCGAAAAAAAGTTGCGGAAAACAATTTTCTGTACCACTTCTAAGTTGTCCCTCCTAAACTGCAATAAAAAAAGTTTTAGAATTAATTCGACATAGACCTAAAAACAACTAAATTGAAACACCGTCAATTTTCTACTCACGTGGGGCAAGTGAAAAATTTCTCATCAGAGATTGAATTTGTGTTTTCTCTTTAGGTAGCTATAAGTATACAAGGATTGCAATTATCATAGAAAAACAGAACGTGCTGATAATTCAAGAAACACTATACCCAAAGCGTTAAAAGCTATTATCATGACCAAATCATCGAACTTCTCTAAAACAAAAAGGTTCTCAAATATTACGATATTAATATGTTTACTTCGGACAGCCGATTACAAGGAAGATTTTGATTGAAAAGTTCGAATATGAGAAAACGCACGGAAATCTCGTGGAATGTCTATGTAAAGCTAGTTCAAAACATAAAAAATGGGGTATAGGTGTATCTACATAAAAAAGTTTCTAAATACTTTATTGAATGCATTTCAACAAACATAACTGAACAGAAGAAAATTCAAGTGACAAAAATGTTTTTTTGTTCACATGTTACTTATGTTATTGTTCATTGAGACGCCTTAACAAATGTTAAAGGTAATAGAAATCGTGAATATAACTGTTAGTGCTATGCGAAATCCATTGCCCACTTGCCCCACGGTACCTTATGAGATAAGCGTACAAAACTAATAAATTTTACGATCTTTACAGGAACGGATGATCTCCCGACAATTACTTACTGCGAGTGATACAAGTGATGTTCAAGGCCGTGCGCAGAAACCAAAAAATCGAGGCCGAAAACGTAAAACCCCTGAGGCTCCAGAGCTGGATAGCGCTGAATTAGCAAACTCTGAAGCACCAGTGGAACCTTTGACATCGACGTCCAATAAAACCACTGCACCGGAAAGTGTTGGAAAAGCAAACGAGATTCACACTTCGGAAATTCCTAACAGATTGGAATCGACGTCCAACAGTAGCGGTACAGCGCCCAGTACGTTGACAAGCATTGAAGCGCAAGGATCGGAAACGTTGTTGACAAGCGCCAATGAGGTGCCCTCAAAAGCTAAAAAACTGCCCAAAACTAAACAGAAACCTGTTGCTGAGTTAAGAAACCCCACTGTTGAAGTATCGCCTGAAATTAACAATATTGCTATTGACGGATCCACATCATCTCTGACCTCGTCATCCGGCGACGATAATGCTTCTTCTGGAGGCAAAAATGATGGAGGAAATTTACCGTTGAAAAAACGTACTATAAGACAAGCTTCAAACGATGAACCACCGGCTCTGGAACCATTCGGTGGCGATAGATCCGTCGAAACCAGCGATAACGAACCACCAATCCTCGTACCCCATGATCCGGTTCCCAGTACTAGCAAACGATCAAGAAGAAAGAAAGCAGATAAACACGCGGAGAAGCATACAATGGAAAAACCCGAGAAAAAAGCCTGGTGGCAGTCGAGGTTTTATCGTGATCGGAATGACGAATTTGACAAAACATGGAAGCCAAAAAAGTCTCAGAAAGATAGCTACAATCAACATATTCGTAGTAAGAATCACCGAAAAGGAGCGAATAATACGGATGAATCCGATTCGGAGCCAGTGCGTCGCGGTAGCCGCCAGCGACGCATAGCAGAGTCAGTTCTACAGAAGAATCCGCACGTCAAATCGGTCTACGATAAACCCATCTACCGGGAAATGACATCGGAAGAGATGATGGAGCTGCAGTTGCAAGAGCAAAAACTCAGGAGAATGAAAGCGGCAGAAATGGCAGCTAGTAACAGCACAGTGCCGGATAAGCGTGTAAACCGGAAGCGCGCCCAGCAAGAACCGGCAGAACCAACCACGTCCAAGCGAAACCGACCCGATAATGAAGGAGTGGAGGGCTCGGTAAGTACCTTTTTTCAGACGTAAAGGTCGAATTCTGTTACGAGATTCCTCAAAAGTGGTGATCCTGTATATAAGTCACTTAATCGCTACCAGCTTTGCCGAATATTCAACATTCCCATTTCATAATACGCTTTCTTTTTCTTCCTCTAGCAACAACAGGAGGAAGTGCCAAGTACAGCCCTTGCTACGTGCCCCCTTCCCAATGCGGCCAATGTCAGTGCTGAATCAGCGCCCATGGACCGGTTGACGCAGGAGAAGATGGATACTTATGGATGGATCCAGAAGCTTATGGACGGAACCTTGAGGGGAGGTGCACGTATAGGCTGTTCGAGGAATCTCATGCAGTACACCTTGGACCATCTCGTCTTCAAGGAACACAACGGCATACAGTATTCATTTTACTCTGACACCCATAATGATAACTATGGCTTTTTAAGGTTTGCCCCTTCGGCAGTCAAAAAGCTCACAAAAACTTCGAACTTTCTACTTGTGAGTATCATGCTGAAATGGCTTATCACCCGGCATCAGTCCTGACCCCAATCTTTTCCGTTACACTTTCAGAAATTCCTTGTCATGGCTGGCAACCTTACCTTTCATCTAAATGGTACTAAGCTTTCAATCACGAGTGGTGACTTTTTAATGCTGCCAGAAAGTAAGATATTGTTTTCGAACTCCAAATGTCCTATTGATATATTTTATCCATTGCAGATTCCAAGTATGGCATTGAAAACGGTAAGGAAGTATCGCTCCTCTTCATGGTCAAAATGCTTTGCCAGCCACAGGATTGTACTGTACCGAGTCATGAGAATACCGCTGTTTGAATGTACTTTATTAAAATTTTCATTTTCATGGAATTTTAATAGTGTAAATTCCAAAAGCAGACTTCCATGACCTCAGTGTAGGACAACACTGTATAGCCATGTCGTGGTTCGGTGAGGGAGACACTAGATTTCGTACCTTTTTGTAAGTTATTTTATAGCGAAGCGTGTATTTTAATGTTATTTAGAGTCATTGTATAAAAATTAGGATACAGAAAATTTTTGTTTTTATAGTTAGCTCACTGCAGGAGCCGTGCAACAGTGCACTGTGTGCCACATTGGAGTCCAAGCAGGCAGTTGGAGCTAAAAACGATTGAATGTTTCCAAAATATACTTTTTTTTTCAATCCAGTGAACCATTTTATCTATTGGCTCACATGTACCAAGAAGAGTCTGTGGCACTACTTTATAACGTTAGTCATTGTTAACAGCGCTCTTCAAGATTATTGTCTCATTACTCACAACAATTTTATTACAACTGTATTGCCCCTATTCGCATTATTATCCCACGTTCTATGGAATTTCCTATATACATGGGACTGTTATGCGAATATGGGCATGTAAAGCCAAAGTTAAACGTGTGAGAGGAAAACAGAGCCCTCAAGCTTCTTGGTACAGTGGTCTTCAGGATTAACATATCGAGATAGAATAAAAAGAAACATCCCTAGTGTTGATAATAAATTATCGAGCTGTCAGTGGAATGTGAACGTACCATATTTGACGCGGTCGAGGAAATTCTGAACATTTGCAAAATCAACAAAATTCGTCGGTACCAGCACCCTGCAGTTTTCAGACGGTATCTTATGAGGTTACATATCATTTTCATGTTTACCGCATTGGGAAACCTTAAATCCTGTGAGTTAAAAATTACTTACTTGATACTTGATGGGCTACAATTCGCTGCGATGAATCTGCGCCGAATAGATGATTCTTCTCCACTGGGCTCGGTCCTGGGCCAATCGCTTCCAGTCGCCCTGAACGTTAAGTGCCCTTAAGTCCTCCTCAACTGCAAAAAGCCATCGTGTGGGCGGCCTACCACGAGGTCGGCGGCCTCGTCCGAGAATATTATCTTTGCTTGTCGTTCTTCCGGCATACGGGCAACGTGACCCGCCCAACGCAGCCTGCCGTGTTTTATGCGCTTGACAATATCCACCTTTTTTATACACTTGGTACATTTCGTGATTCATGCGACGCCGCCAGATGCCGTTGTCTAGTTTGCCGCCGAGTGTTGTTCGCAGCACTTTACGTTCAAACACCCCGAGAGCTCTCCGGTCGACTTTCTTCAATGTCCATGATTCATGGCCATAGGGGTCATGCACAAACTACGTCACGCTTCAAGAGGGGGGGGGGGGTTAAGCCAAGCGTGACAAGCCTTACAAAATTTTCAAAGGACTCATACAAAAAACGTGACAAAGGGGGGGGGGGTTTGGTCAAAAAAGTTGAAATTTAGCGTGACATAATTTGTGTACCATCCCATATATGACAACAGGAAGGATCAGTGTTTTGTATAACGCGAGTTTTGTTTTCGTTTGCAGGCTACTTCAGCTGGTTACGGAGCCCGTAGAAAGCCCGACTCGCAGCTGCAATGCGTCTTTTCACCTCGCGGGTAACATCATTATCGCATGTCACTAGTGTTCCAAGATACACAAATTCCTCCATCACTTCAAACTTTTCCCTAGCACCATTTCGCTACCACTAACACGACCGGTCCCACGTTGACCAGCAGCTATCATGTACTTCGTTTTTGTGGTGTTGAACGTGAGCCCGATCCTCGCTGTCCCCCTCTTGAAAGGTATGAACGCCTCTTCCACTGCCCGATGGTCAATCCCGATGATGTTGATATCGTCCGCAAAGCCAAGGAGCATATGAAAACGTGTGATAATGGTACCGCTTATCTGCACACCGGCTCTCCTGATAGCTCCTTCGAGCGCTATGTTAAATAGTAAGTTAGAAAGAGCGTCACCCTGTTTCAATCCATCTAAGGTTACGAACGAGGACAAAATCTCGTCCATCGCCCGCACACTAGATTGCGATCCATCAAGCGTTGCACGAATCAGTCTAATCAGCTTCGCCGGAAAACCATGTCCGGACGAGTTAAAAATTACATTAGACCAAATTTAAGATACAGTATTGTGGAATTGGTCAATTGCGCCGAGATATTTGGAAGATGTCTGGTGCAACCAGGCCGATCCTGAAAGGTCTTGAGACTTTGTAATGACCATATGCAATAATTATTTGACAAATCATGCTTTTGACAACATTGTGGGAATGGCCACTTCCCTCCGGGCTTCTGGAACATATCTGTCGCAAATGAACTGAATAAATTAAATGAACAAACGAATGAAATTATGTCCACAGGAGACTACAGATATTCCACATCTCGATGTTCTATATTTCTATAGAGGGATTCCACGGAGGCATGCAAGTCGATTCTGATCGACCATTTCAAAAATATCTGAAACTTTGCACAGTTTTTTAGTTCCATCTAAATCGTCATTTTCCGATATCAAATCTTCAAGTTGAGTCACGACTAACTTTTCAAAAGGGTGTATGTGAAAATGGTTCAAAAATATTCAAAAGGCTGCACAGCAAAAACGGTTCGTTCGATTGTTAGACAACTAAAGAAACAAAGTTAGACAACTAAATTAAGATTCAAAAAAAAAATACACACAGTAAAAAAAAATTTTTTTGCATTAAAAAACATCATTTTTGTCACAAAAACTCAAATATCTCAAAACCCTATCGGAATACCAACGTAATTTTTTGAAGGAAAACGGTCCATTATATTAGCTATCTACTTGATGGTAAGCCAATAAACAAAAAAGTTATGACATTTCAAATATTTCAAATTTGACACTTAGTGAAATTTTTTTTTTTTTCATTGTTAATTTTTTTAGGACCGCAGTTTGTTGCTGAATTTTTTGTTAAGGGTACCACATGAGGTTAACAAGTTGTTTTCATGATATTTTATTTAATTATTCATAACTATTATAGCATCTATTAGAAAGTTAGACGCGATCCAGTGTTGTGATCTAAAGTCTTGATAGTGTCATTTTTTTATTGTACGTAACTGATGAAAAATTCTCTCAATAGTGTTGAAACCTTTTGATAAAAGAAACCTATAAGAAATCTAATATTGAAGACAAAAGCTACAAAAAAAGTTTTCTATACAGGTATACGACTAGTTTACCTGCAAAAAGTTTACCTCGTAGAGAACAAGGCGGGTCTATACCCAGGTGATCTAGTATACGTAAAGCAGGTCGGTTTTCTCGGCGCTGGTTTTCTCCACAAAGTTAAAATCTGATTACACCTGGGTATAGACCCGCCTTGGTAGAGAATAGACTTTGTTAATCATATTTGGGAGAAAGCGAGTAACTTCAACAACATCAAAAACATGATAGGTACATACCATGAACATACTCACGAAAAAGCTAAAAATATACTACCACTATGGTTATAAAAGATTTAATTGTAAAATTTTTCTTCAGTCAAGCAAACCACACCAAACTAGTCAGTAAAAACTTAAAAGTGATTTTGTTTATTAAAATCTAACGAGCAACATGAGTAGTCGCTTTCTCAACTGTTGCAGGCCGTTTGCAGAAAAAAAGTGTTCGAAAGAGCTACGAAATCTCACCGAAAGCACCATAGATAAACTGAAAGCGGCTGGTTATGCTCCAATGTCTACATTGAATACAAATTTACGCATTTGTACGTCCTGCCGTTTAAACGTTGACAAACGGGCAATCTGTACATCAGTGCTTCCCAAACTTTTTCAACTTTCGCCCCCTTGAGGCCAACATTTATCAGGAATCGCCCCCCTGATAGGTTATTTCAATATTTTATGTAATTAGTGCTGTACGTCAAAAATGTCTTTGACTCGCATATCACCATACAATTACTTTTAAGTACATTTGAAAATATTTTCCTTAACATCGATGTCTCAAAATTATTAGGAATGATTTACTAGATTGCAATTTATAACAGCAATTTAAACAATATTTTGCGTACATTACAGGCTACTGAATCAGTTTTTGACACAAGTTCAGCGTAATTTGTTACGTAGTTGGGGAATGATTCGTTAATGGTAATTCCATACTGATTTGGTCGGTGTTCAGACATACTGGACTACATGTTATTCTGGCCTTGTGTAGATATGTTAACTACTGCGCCAATTTTGGTTTTTACGATGATATTTTGATACAGAACTTTTATCGAATAGACAAGTTTTGATATTACAGCAAATAAATGCAAATATTGTGTTGTTTCGAATGTTTGGAGCACATTTCCTTGAAACTACTAAAAAGCACTTGGTCCAGTCTGACTAAACACCGACCATTTATCTTTAATTTCTACAACTACTGCAATAATTTTAAGAAATTGTGAATTATAAAAGTTTGACGTATCTGGAAACGATTTTTTTTCATTCAATCCAATACATGAATATATGACAATCCAGAATGTTTTTCAACTCATATTTCAATGCAATATATAAAAGGGTATGCAACCAAGAAAAAAATGTCTCTTAAATGATTTGTACCATGAGAAATGAAAAGAAAGAGTGTACCGAATCTTCTTGTTTTCTGTAAAAAAGCTGGATGCCAATGAAAGAAATACATAGCTTCCTAACCTCAAAGTTGCCACATAAAAAAATCCTTTTATAAAATATTGGGCATTTGCTAAAAGTTCTAAAAATTCTCAGATACATGTTTTGTACATCCAAAATATGTTGTGTTTTAAATGTTATCTGTGACCTTTCATCCAACCTTGTAAAAATCTCAAATACCGATCATTCTTAAAACTTCAATGATATTAAAAAACCTGAATGCATGTGTTTGACAATTATCAAGTGTAGTCTATCATAATTTTAAAATGACCCTGATTGGAGGAGATATATCGATCCAAGGTTAAATATTCCTGGAATCAGTTTGGAATTGATTAACCTTCAGGTGAGAGTCCTAAAAAAATTATCAGTAATTATTTTCAAATGCTCCCTTGTTAGCCTTTTCGCCCCCTTTCTGAATTTTTCGCCCCCCCCAATTCTATTTTACAAATTTTCGCCCCCTTTAGCCTGAAAATCGCCCACTTTGGGAATCACTGCTGTACATCATCGGTGGATCAGGTTGCAGGAAGTTCGAAAACAACAACAACTGAGGAATTACTAGATGCACCGACAACAACTGAGGAGTTACCAGAAGTACCAAGTGCAGATAGTCTTGCCACGGTACCATCAGCGACATCTGTTTCAACAAATCAATCAGAAGATGAGTGCATCCAGAAGGTCAACATCGAACGCTTCAACGAAGGGATAGCTGGAATAAAAGTGACTCCTTATTCGCTGAGTTTGAAGAAAATTATATTGATCAGTTATCATTTGAGCAATGGGTGACCACGGATAGGTGTGACCTAAAAACTATTGTAAAACCTGTAGATGGGTTTGTGTCATTTTTTTGCTTGAAATTAGAAAGTTTAATTCCTCACGACTTTATTAAAACAGAGCAATCCCGCTTTTTAAAAAATACGAAAAATACATTACAAGATGGTGAATTTTTAGTCATTTGTGATTTTTCTGACAACTATAGCTTTGTATTGCAAGATGAAGTGCAGTCCCATCACTGGAACGTACAACAAGCTACAATTCATCCATTCGTTATTTATTTCAATGGAAGTACGCAAATTGAACATTTTAGTTTTATTGTAATTTCCGAAGATTTAAGACACGACTCAGTATCTGTAAATTTGTTCATTGCCAAAATGATGAACTTTTTACGCGTTGATAAGGATAAAGAAATCAGAAAGATATATTTCATGTCTGATGGAGCAGCATCGCAGTACAAAAACCGTAAGAATTTTTCGAGCGTATGTCAATTTAGATCAAAGTACGGAATTGATGCAGAATGGCATTTCTTTGCTACGTCACATGGCAAAGGTACTTGTGATGCTATTGGAGGAACCATAAAGCGCATGGCCACAAGAGCAAGTTTAGCCAAAGAACGTGAGCATCCAATTAAAACTGCAAAAGAACTATTTGATTGGGCGAATCGCAAGAAGAAGATTTAACAAAATTATCATTTTGTTTTACTACTACTGAAGAGTACGAATTAACGGCATCAGAGCTCAGCGAGCAATATAATAACGCGAAAACGATCCAAGGAACCCAAAAATTTCACTGTTTCATTCCATTGTCAGAAAATAAAATTAAAGCAAAACTATACTCTAACTGCACTGATAATGATGCAAAAGTATTCGATATTGTAAAAAAATTGAATAACAATAAATAAATAAATAAGTATTAATAAAATGTTTTCATGATCTCATAACGCATACCCAAATCCAAAACTTTTAAAGTTTATATATAACATTTAGAAACTCATCAATCATACTCTAAAAAAAATATCCTGGTAAAAAAAAATATTTTCGTGTAATCTGTTAATTCATTTTAATTTATACATATATACATATACATATAATATTTATACATATACATAATATTTATACATATAATATACATAATACTAATGAATACATGAAAACGACTTGTTTAATTCACGCAAGGCCCTTAACAATAAAATCAGCAACAAACTGCGGTTCCCGTAATAATTTACACCGGAAAAAAATGTTTTTCTACTAAATGTGAAAATTGTGACATGTTTGAAATGTCATAACTTTTTTGTTTATTGGTTTACCATCATCAAATTTATGGTGGATAGCTAATATAATGGACCGTTTTCCCTCAAAAAATTACGTTGGTATTCCGATAGGGTTTTGAGATATTTGAGTTTTTTGTCAAAAATTATGTTTTTTAATACAAAAAAAAATTTTTTTTACTGTGTATTTTTTTTGGAATCTTTATTTAGTTGTCTAACTTTGTTTCTTTAGTTGTCTAACAATCGAACGAACCGTTTTTGCTGTGCAGCTTTTTGAATATTTTTGAACCATTTTCACATACACCCTTTTGAAAAGTTAGTCGTGACTCAACTTGAAGATTTGATATCGGAAAATGACGATTTAGATGGAACTGGAAAACTGTGCAAAGTTTCAGCTCAATAGAAAAAAATGAATTAAAAAATTTACCAAATTTTGGTGCTGTTGCTTGGAATCACTCTATAGGGAGAGATCTATGTCGATGATTTCTTCGATCCCTTCAGTTTGCATACATATTCTTTCTCCATATCTCGATATCCTCCTTATCTCGATACCTCCATATCTCGAGGTGCTCCTGTTGATTTATTGTTCCAAATTTTCTCTCCGTATGTCGATAAGACCATAATCAAAGGTGACTAGACTAGATTTTACTGATTCAAAACAATTTCAGAACGCGAGATGACGTCTGCATGTTTATTATTTTTCTGGTAACAGAGTGATTTTCATTCACGGTAAAAAGAAACAAGGTATGGACCAATGCACGGGTACACTATTTGACGTTTTAGCTTTGCCGTGTTATTTATGTGACCATGGAAACCCGTGAATTCGGCACTGCTCAAATGTCAAATTAGTGAACTCGTGCATTGGTCCATTATTATGGACCGATGCACGAGTTCACTAATTTGACGTTTGAGCGGTGCCGAATTCACTCGTTGCCATGGTCACATATATAACACGGCACCGCTAAAACGTCAAATAGTGAACCCGTGCATAGGTTCATACTCCGAAAAATTGCATTTGGCAGTGACGTCATTCATATCGCAAACTCGAACGAGTGCAAAAGAAAGCATGGCTTGCTCTCTTTTACTATCCTGTAAGCCTCATGCTTGACGATAGGAATGACGACACATGTTTTGATTGAAAACCGTTATTTACACGTGGGAATAACCTACCTTGTTGTGTCTACCGTGGTGTTCATTAAAATTTTTTTCTTTGTCTCGATCTCTCCGTATCTCGATGGTAACTTCGATATCGAGATGTGAAGAGGCGACTGTAGTTCTAGGTATATTCTACTTAGGTATAAAAATATCAAATATAACAAGCTAACGAATAAAACGATTTGTACTTCAGCATGATTTGATCTCAACTTCGAAACTGTAAGGAAAAATGGTTCCATAATATAGCCTCTTTTGTGGATTGAGGTAAATCTGGATTGGAAGCCATTCCATTTGGGAAAAAAATCGGTTGGAAAAAAGGTTTTCAACAGCTGATTTCAAAAGCAGACGTTGGGTACGCATTCTTTGTTTTACGATACTGTGAAATGCCCTACTGCCGTGATTTAGAACAATTATTTTTATTTGGTTTTACTCTAATCAACTTGAATTAACTTTACTTTACAATTTACTCGGTTTATGGCACGCTCTCCACGTCCTGGTGAACCTGGTCAATCCACCTAGCTCGCTGCGCCACTCGTCTTCTTGTTCCGACCGGATTCGTTGCGAACGTCATCTTTACAGGACTGTTGCCCGGCATTCTTGCAACATGCCCTGCCCATCGTATCCTTTCAGCTTTGGCCACCTTTTGGATACTGGGTTCGCCGTAGAGTTGGGCAAGCTCGTGGTTCATTCTTCGCCGCCACACATCGTTTTCCTGCACACCGTCAAAGATCGTCCAAAGCACCCGTATTTCACGGCTAACGTTATTGTCAGCCGTTAGCAAGGATCCAAGGTAGACGAACTCGTTTTGGCCGCATTCACCACCAGTCCAGCTTTTGCTGCCTCGCGTTTCAGGCGGGTGTACAAGTCTGCCACCTTTTCAAATGTTCGGCCGACAATCTCCATATCATCCGCGAAGCAAACAAATTGACTGAATCCCGTAAAAACCGTACCCCGGCTGTTAAGCTCGGCTCTCCGCATAACACCTTCTAGCGCAATATTGAACAACAGGCACGAAAGTCCATCACCTTGTCGTAGTCCCCGGCGGGATCTAAACAAACTGGAGTGTTCGCCTGGAACCTTCACACAATTTTGCACACGTTCCATCGTTGCTCTTATCAGTGTCTGTTGATGGCTGCTTACACTGTTCTCCAGCAGTCTTCAAGCGGGGCTTTATCCAGCTCACCCTCTTCCGGTAATGCAGCCTCTTGGTGCGAGAAGTAATTCTCGCATAATTTAGGACAACTCCTTAAAAGCCATTGAAATTTTTTTGATTTCTCCAAGCATATGAACGAATTTACACGTTTTTTTTTTATTTACCGGAAGTTAATTAACAATGTTATGATAAACAAAATATAATTTTATATCTTGGCGGTGATGGTTTGGATGTTCATCCATTCTTTCGTTCAGAAACAATGGGCTACCCACTTAGTTACCAATGGCTCTTAGGGCGTTATCATAAATTATGCGAGAATTGAAAATGAGAAATGGAAAGTGTTTCTAAAAGACTGAGACAGAAAGCAAATTCTGTCCCAGATGAGTTGTTATGCCTAGAAAAATAAGCCGAAGAGAGCAACAGCAGTTCAAGTCGAGCGGGCTGTCATCGTGTGTTCAATAAGAAGAATTCTAATTTCACTCGCAAAACGATTTACTGTGTGTTGTTACCTACTATAGTTTGTTCCATTCTAGACCGAGTTAACAGTAGGACAGATAAGCCTCTCTCTAAATTTCTACTAACCATTATCTTTCCATTGCCCTTTTACCGTCCGCCAGTTTCCCTATTTTAGTACTTATGGTAGAAACAAAACTGGGTTCAACACAAAAAAGACGTTATGCAACGTCAAAAAACCCAAACTCCGAAATGCACAGACTAGCAATAATGATGTTTTCTTTAATTAAATTACGTTAAATAACAGCGTGCGAAATTAAATTCGCTGCTTATAACTAAATAGACTTATGATCTTAAAAGATGATGAACTGTATAGTAGCTGTCGTTGTCAACGAGTACATCTCGATACTAACACTTATGAGTGATCATTTTATGTTTTTTCGATCTATTCTAAAACTCAAATTTAAAATGTCCAACTGCAGCAAACGGCAAATTTCGAATTAAATAAGATGAGAGATAATGTAATCGCTTTCTAGTTAGTTCACCTTGACTTTGTTCACGGTCAGGTGACAAACAAATGTGTACAGCTTGGGAAAGTGGAAAATGGCCAGATAAATCACTCCCAGGTACGCCACAATCATGAACGTCAAGAACAGATCGAACACGGCTGGTTTCACGTTGTAGATGTTGAGCAGGCCGTCGCGTTCGTCATACAGCATGAAATCCGGTTCGCGAGCGTCCGGCTTATCGAAGCTGACTTTCACATTTTTAAGGTACTTTTCGAAGGCATTTTTGAGATCATTGTTCTGCTGACTCGAGCGCACTTGCAACCACGGTCGGATGCTGTCTTTGGTGATGGCCATGGAACCGGTGAATATTTCACCGCTGCCGGCGGAATTGTCCAGGGGCAAATTGTAGATGTAGCTCGCCAGGGTTTCGGCTAGGATTTTCACATTGGTTTCCAACTTCTGGAGCTGCTCCTCTTCGTCTTCATCGTCGAAGATAGTGTTGCGGAGGTAATCTTTGTGGGACTGAAATCAAGGGTTAATTGTTGTTAACATTGCAAAATAGTCCAGAAAGCAGATTTATGAGGAAAGATGCATTAGGAGATTTAGAATGAAACTTAAGACAAAAACTGTCTTTTACAGTTGTTTAGGTTACACCATGAAACTGAATACAGGATTCTACGCTTTTCAAAATGGATTTTCAGTCCGCTTGGAGATTTTCAATATGCTGACATGAATAGGGGCGCAAACAGCTCGCTTCAGTTATTGCTTGGAAGCTTTAGTATACATTTTCAATACGTTTCTGAGTGATTCCGCATTTTCAGATTATGCCTTATGTTATTTTCCGTCTTGTGTCAAACGTCTAAGGTCGTCTGCCTTTTGTGATTCCGCCTTTCATGTTCCCGTCTTTTGTTGAGGTCCCGCTTTACTATAATGTTTACAGCATACGTGATTATGTCGAGGATGGGATTGGATCCCAGGTCTTCGACGTGATAGGCGTGTGTTGTAACCACTACACCAGGTACGTCCCCTTCGAATTAAATTCATATTCAACTGTTCCAGGTTTTATTCACTGAGTGCTTTCAAGTGATTATGTCTGATTCACTTCATATTCCTGTATTTTAATGTTGATGCACTTCATATTCAAGTGATTTAGGATTGATTAGAGTTGCTCCATAACCATGTGGTTCATGGATTCACTGCATGTTCAAGTGAGTTTCTGATCTAATTCACTTATCTTTAAGTGATACAGGAATGAGTTACTTCATATTCACCTGATTAAATTATGAATTACTTGATATTCAAGTAGTTCAGGTTAGGTACACCTCGAATTTACCTTGTACTTTGTACAACACCCTTGGTTTTGCGAATATCCCAGGAGTCTGACCACTTAGAAACATGACGTCTTCGGCAAAATTGTTCAGTAGCTTAAGGGCTATCATTATCATAGCCAAGAAATTCGGGATTTTGCCACTAGGCGGCGCTAGTGAGCATGAAAGCTTTGTTTCTCAGATCTCAGGATCCTGACCACTTAGAAAGATGGCGTCTTCGGCAAAGTTGTTCGGTAACTCAAGGACTTTCATTGTTTGAGCTAGTTGATGCAAAATGTTGCCACTAGGAGGCGCTAGTGAGCATAAAACATTTGTTTCGCAAATATCTCAGGAGCCTGATCACTTAGAAAGATGGCGTCTTCGGTAGAGTTGTTCAGTAGCTCAAATTCTTTCCTTTTATAATCCTTAAAGTTCGAGATATATCGTATATCGTGTGGCAGGTACGATGATACTCTATGCCCAGGGAAGTCAAGAAAATTTCCAATACGAAAAGATCCTGGACCGACCGGGAATCGAACCCAGACACCTTCAGCATGGCTTTTCTTTGTAGCCGCAGACTCTAACCACTCGGCTAAGGAAGGCCCCACATACTTGCTGTAATCTCTTATTTTTCTTTTCGTAGCATCATACAATATCTGATTTGTTATGAATAGTTGACAATTGCCAATAGGTGCCTTCCTTAGCCGAGTGGTTAGAGTCCGCAACTACAAAGCAAAGCCATGCTGAAGGTGTCTGAGTTCGATTCCCGGTCGATCCAGGATCTTTTCGTAATTGGAATATCCTTCACTTCCATGGGCAGTATCATCGTACCTGCCACACTAAGCTAAGAAGCAGGCTCTGTCCCAGTGAGGACGTTATGCCAAGAAGAAGAAGAAGAAGAATTGTCAATACGGCCAATTGAAATTTACGGTGGCGATGACGATTGACGATGTCTATGACTGGGGCACTTCTACGAACGGAGAGCTCCTCAGTGTTCCTAAATTCACAAACAACGCAGTAAATCACATGGTGTAGTTGACGTCATGCAGTCGTGTCTGGTGAACAACCCCACTGATTTTTTAAAGTATTTTACTTTGAAATACGAAATTCTGAAAAAGCTTCCAAAGCAAATGACAGATTCGCCCTAAAACCATAACGTAATTGAATACTCACAATCACAGCACCTATCATCTATCATCTGCAAAAAGCTACTGCACCACTGTTGTTAGAGTCTCACCCAGAATTGATCGAAGTTGTGTCCATAGTAGTCCTACGTCAACCCCGCGGTAATGTAACATACATTACCCTCCCCAATTTTTTTAATTGAAAGGTCTGCCTTCCGGATGTTCTTCCATAACAACTTTGCCGAAAACTCGAGCTTCCTATCTCATGTGGATCACAAAAAGGACTTGCTTAAAATGCACAATTTGACATGCTTACTAGCACCACCTAGCGTTTGCTTCCGGATGTCCATGTGATTTACGCGGTGAGTCACTTTACTCGATTCGAGAATTGTCGCCTCGCTATACGAGACCAACAAATCGCACTCGTAGAATCAGCCAAATTGTTTGAAGTGTTCTGCAAACTTCCTAGATAAAGAGAAGAAGCATTTTATGAGAATCTTTTATGATAGTGTCTGAAAACTATGCTTAGCATATCAATGGTTGCTATTCCGTGATTGATCGAATACAGTGTATATGCAAAAAGAATCAACTAGAAGGTCGGCTGGGATTGACCATCATCTTCTTCAGTGTGCATAATTTAGTGCCTCCATTTATACAGGGTCAAAAACGGTGCCGACCACGTCTTTGCAGTCAGGTGGGATTGGGGGAAGGAATGTTAGTGTGCAACCTTTGCTATTTGGACTCCGTGTTTACCTCTGCATCTCCACAAAGGTTACTGCGAGAGAAGTTTGTTAACACTTCAGTCGTCGCGCTGTTGTATTTTGCACAACACTGTTGAAAAAATCTCGCTTTTCGTTCACAATATCAGCGTGGTTGTTCTGACGGTGGCAAACCGCGCGACGACTGGAAGGTTAATGAAGAGGATCGTTGCTTCACAGGATTTTTTTTGATAATCGATTAGACTATGATTAACAATTAATTGAGAACTTTTAACATGCTAATAAATATAATATTTTCATTGATATGAAAAATTTACAATTAGAAGAGAATAATGTCGACACTGACGAACCATTAAAAAAATGGACAAATAGATAAACTCAACATTCTTACAGCTGGCAGGACGAAAACATGTGTTATTATATTTTACTCATACGAAAAGAAAAACAAAACTCGATTGGCTGGACCATCACAGATTACTTTAACGTCGACACTTACAGTGGTGAACCATTTAAAGTTTGTTGAAAAATCATATTTACGTTCCACCGTTGTAACGATTAAATATGCAGTCATACATTAAAAATGTAAAATTCTTACAGATTTTAAATGAAAGCATGAAACGAGCTCACCAATTGATCCTTTATCCTTGACTGAGCAGCCATAATCCACTTTCAGCTTCACTTAACGTATACTGACAGAAAGAAATCACTCTGGAGTCGCAAGAAAAATAACATTTTTGCTTTTCATGCAAAAATTCGCTCTGATGACACAAAAAAAACACGATTGCTTTGGACTTCCACGAAGCACTCCGCACTGCCCTGCAAATTGCGGAAGTGAGAAATTGAGTGGCATTCTAAGCGAAATTCAATAATAAACTCTAGTAAGAGCTCGAAGAACCTAGCTAATAAAAACAATTTTGCAGAAGACACTCTTTTTGTAAGTTCCGCTCTAATTCTCCAAATGCATCTATCCTCGTCAATCTGTGCATTGATACTACAAAGTTAGGACATTTGGTTTGATTCATGACAATACCTACCTTCAAATTGGAAACGGTAAACGCTGGCATTCGCTTCATACTGAAACGCTCATGTTCCCAAGCAAGCAACGTATCCGCCAGGTTGATTTTTTTGTGTACCCCTTCAACAGTTATGTTTCCATACCGCTGTGCAACAGCCTTCAGCGTTTTGTAGAAACTGTTCATTGGTGTGCCCTCTTTGGGTGGTTTCGAAACATGCATGAAAATGTTATCATTGGCCAAGGCTTTGCTGATGGAGTCCAAGCAAATGACGAATTCCGCCTGCTGAATCTGTACGTTTTCGTCCAGATTGGAGTCGAGCCATTTCTTCATGCCCTGGAAGTTCAACAGACTGCCCGACTCGGACACCAGGAACATCAACCGATATTTCGGGATGCTGGCATGTAGCTTGCTGAACAACTCGACCAGTGTGAGCAACACGGCCACATCGACATTCTTTAGGGGACCGTTTATCAAACCGAAAGTGTCCAGATGGGCCGTAAGGATGATTAGAGGTAGTTTACTTTCGCCATCGCTGGTTTTGATGGCATGTTTCGTTGGGGTGAGTTCACCCTGTATGATTGGTATTTTGGATTGCTTGATCGCGGTGTGACCAGTGCCGGATACGACAATCTGGTAACCGTTGGCCGAGATTGATCCCATGATTTCACTGATGGCCGATTCGCGCTCTTGGGAAGACTTTTTCTGATTTGCACTGGTCGTTTTGGTAACGTCGTTGATTATCTCGTTCATTTTGGGATTGTACCGCGAGAAGTACACCGGAATGGAGATCTCCTGCAGCATCATGGCTTGTTCGAGCATGTGGATGTGCTAAAAGAAGAACAAGAAGGAGACGAAGTAAAATCTTGTTAGTTTCATTTCATGTTTGCACAGTTCACTAATCGGATTAGATAATTATAGACCGACACCGCTTCACAGTGGCGCATTTTTATTCAAAGGTCGGACAAAATCTCAAAGGTGTCCCAAATCGACAGGAAAGTCAATCAGCAATGACCTTTAAAAAAGTCAAATTGAAAATTCGTTTTTCTAGTGGAGTTAACTCAGATTGGGGTTTTTATCCAATAAGGCTGTTATTACATGAAATTTGGTTGCAATACAATTTTTTTTTACAGAAGCTTAAACCTGAGAGAGACTCGCGAAGAGGAAAAATATCAACGTCATATGCAGCCCAGATTCCCCTCTCACGAAACGTCAAATGCAGCCCACCGTTTTTATGGCTGAAAAAGTGAAAAGTATTGTGTTCAAAGTAAATTGTTATTGAAAACCTCAGTCAGCGGAGCAGTTTTTTCCAAAGTTGCTGATAAATCTAAGCAGAAGATTAATTATTTCAAATGTCTGCTACGTTGGCTGGCATGAAATTTCACTCAAACGGCTATTTATGATTCGATGTGATGCAAACTCAATCATTTTTTGCTGAGAGGTTCATGTGAGGATTTGAACAGCTTGCGCATGATTGGTATAAACACAAAGTGGAATAAGAAAAAAACTCAGCAATCACAGAAAAAGAAGACCGTCTTCGCGAGTCTCGTCTCAGGCTTTAACCAAAAAAAAAAGGTAACGAGATACAGATTTGAATGATGAACCAGTTAAGTTATAATGAAAATTGGAAATTAAATTTTCACCTCTCGAGGCAAAGAAGGGTAAGCAAAATTAGCATGTACTCAACATAAAGTTTTGAGGGTTTGTCCGGCAATGCGCCACTGTGCGCTCCTTGAAGCTAAATGTGGTAAGTAAGAATGCAAACTTCGTAAAGACGAACCAACCTGTTTCTCTTCCAGGCTAAGGGAGGCAAAATCCTCCGGCAGAAGAATAACCAATCCGCCAGCTTTGGCACGGATTTCCCGGAACTGGTCGATGGTCATGTCCTGGAAGCGGGTGACAACGCAGTGTCGGGAAGTTTGCCAGGTGTACAATGATTTGGCCTCCAGATTCAAGGTGGAAGCACGGCAACCTGTAAACGAAACGAAAATAATACAATCAGAAAATATTATCGTAATCCCTAATCTAATTAACGGTACCGGTGTGCCTAGGCCAGGCTTGCCCAACCTTTTTGAATCGCTGGCCCAATATCAGAAATAAAATTGTGCGAATGTGCGGGCCAACATTTTTTAGTTAATGACTTTCAACATTGTCAAAAAATCGTTCAGATCAGTCATTAAAAAAACGTTTGGAAAAATTGAAGAATAGTTAAATGATTCTAAATATTATGGTCAGACATCTGTGGAAATGCTTCCTAGGAATTTGTTATTTAAAGTCTTATCCAAAATTTTATGAGAATTACATACTCATTATTACACTAGAATCTTACAGAATGCTTTCGAAAATCTAGCTTTGGATTTTTTTAAGAATGATGTCTTGAATTGAATTGAAATCTTACTCAGAGCTTGGTTAGAAATTGTCAAAATATTTTTTTTATAATATCATCTCAAAATTCGGCCCAATGTTCGCTGAGAATCATGCTCTGGATTCTGTGAGAATCTAGCTCAAGATTTTTCTAGAATTCTGTAGGAATTGTTCTTACGATTCCGTCTGTAAGAAATAACAGTACATATATAGATAGACATGCAGTCTACTTTTGATTGCTGAAATAAATAAATAAAAAATCTTGCACAAGAATTTTTAAATACTGTTATGTAATCTTTTTCAATGATTCAAGGTCAGACAGCAAAATAATAGTGACTTTAGTCACTGAACAACCGAACAACCGAAAAAGTGACTTCCTAACTTCAAAGTCCGAAATAAAAGTTCAGAAACGAAAACATGGTCTTTATAAACAATAACAATAAACACGTTATGTAAAATTAAAATTCAAGCTACAAAGCTAGGCATATGCACATACTTTAAATCTCGAATTACTGTCAGTAGGGGAAATCTCCTTAATATTCAAAATTCGTCATCTCTGAAAAAAGAAATAATGATAAAATTCTTTAGCATTAACGGTAAACTTAATCATCAGAATTCATTAAAGCTGTGTAATATGCCAGATTTGCGGAACGAATTCCTGGAAAAAGTGCTTGTTGCACACAATGACAAATATTTGGCGTGGATTGATACAGAGCAAATTTCGCCAATATTGAAACCGCTTTGAGTCTGTTGGTTTATGCCTTGTCAAATATTTGCACATTTGGCAAAGCGTGTACTGATAGCTTAAGAATTGATTTGAAATCCAACTCTCCAACAACTCCAACTCACTCACAAGGTAGCTTCGAAGCTTTATCGATTTTCGATGAACTCGAAAAAAAAAAACTAAATCAGATGGTTATTGTGCGATACTAATTAGTGAATGATGTAGATTTATTACAACAAGCTGGATATTAATCACAATCGTATCACTAATGACTGATAAATAACGCTTTTTTAACTGATTTCGAAACAATTAGCACATAAGCCCAAGTGTGTTTTAGGTTTCAAAGCGCGTTTTTAGAAGAACAATAGTCGTTTGAAATCGTAGCCTAGGGTGGGCTTAATCCGCGAGAGATGCCTGGCGAATTTGTTAAATTTGGTTGTTAAATTTTCTAAATTTCTTCTAAATTATTATTGGCATAAATCCTGAAGAAATTTCTGACAAGTTTGATATTTTTTGTTGAAATTTCAGAGAAGTTTTGGGCTGCTTTCTTGGAAGACTTTTGTTGAGCTTCCTTCAAAAGGTAGGTTAGAGATCCCTTCAGGCTATTCCTCGTTTATTTCTCCAGAAATTCATCTGAAGGAACTAAAGGCTGAGAAATATATCTAGAAAAATATAAATAAATGGAAAACCGAATTTATTATTTGGCAAAATGCCATTTGAAATATGTATAATACACTTGCATCATTTTTGATACACACAAAATGATCAATTTTAAAGGGTTAGATCTGATTTATTTATGTATCGATTTGAATGAAATTTTCACAGTTCTTCAGAGATAACTTAGTTTTAAACATTTATTTTTGAATGATTTTTCCATTAACGAATTCAAAAGCAATAACGGTTTGATTAAAGTGAATTTTACGACATTTCTTCATAATTGACACAGCTTTAAAGAACTAACGAATAGCTTCATAGTATCTTCAACAAAGTTGTAAGTCTAGACGATATGAACAAGTGTGCTTATTTTTTTTTTTAATAATGAAAGCAGATCGAATTTCAAATGTACATTTCTTCATGGATTTTCATAAGACAGAATGTTCTAAACAATTGGTCTTTTCATAAATGTTCTTGAAGATAGACGTGACATTATTCGTCGTTAGAACTATTTGCCCTATCACAATTTGCCAGTATTACGGAGTAATAACTGGAATTGAAATTTTATTAGTCAACGATACCCCGTTGAAATACATTTGGTATTACTTTCGTCAGGTCAAAGAAAAACTAATCGATAGATACATTATACATAGGATACAAAAACAACAGAAAAATCTACTACTTGTACAAACAATACTAATTAACGATAACAATGAGGCTATTCAGAATCATTGAAAAATGATGATGAAAAAATTCCATTAAATCAAATCTTGGGGAAACGTAACGTAGCTATAGGTAGCTAACAATAATTCTATGCAATGAATGCACCATAACATGAATTAGATTGTTTCTAATAAGAAAATATTAGATTCCAATTGAAATGGTGTTGAATCCACACATTGTCACACAGAAGCTTCTTTTCGCTTCGAAACATATAACAAATGTGTTTATAGGCCGTCATTCAGATATTTTTCCTTGATTTCGAAGCATTTTCTTTTCGAACTTAAGATTTATTTCTCTGCGTTTGTTCATGACGATACTCACGGTTTTTTTTTAACTCCAAAAATAGTGATAAGAAAATTCAATGTTTCATAAGTACTTTCTAAATTTGAATAATTATGAAGCATTCATAAAAACCAATAAATTTCGAACTCCGAAGAATCGAATATATACGTATGGGCGGTGTTCAGACAGACTGAACCAAGTGTTTTTTTTTTTTAATAATTTCAGGAAAACGTAACCCAAGCGTTCGGAGTTACAAATATTGGCATTTACTGTAATAATAGAGCTTATCTGATTGATGAAACATCTGTATCAAAACAGAGTCGAAAAAATCAGAATTGACAGAGTCCTTAACTTATCTTTGAAAGGCCAAAATAACTTCTAGTCCGATCTGTCGGAAATATTAGCTATAAAATCGAATTAAGAATGCAAAATTGCTATGTATTAATTAATATATTATTAACCCTTCGTGGGCTACCCAACATGAAACCGCGAGCCGTACGTTGGGAAGCCCTGGCCTAGGGCCTTCGTCAATCTAAAGACAAAACTGGTTGAAACTGCCTCCCAGCATAACCTCTCAACGATATCCAATTGATGGACGTTTCATCACATAAAACTGTACTCCCGTGGGCTCAAAAGCCCCGCACCTACCGTAGGGCGTTCCGTGAACATCGAACTGGGACATTCGCTGGACGCCAAACTCGCTGGCGGCCAGGACCGGGTTGGACGAGCAGATTATCAAAATCGGTAATGTGATTAGCAGATAGTAGGGCAGTCCACCGCGAAATATATCGGCGAAGTGATCGGCATCTTCGAACATCTTCACTAGCACTAGTTGCTGCTGCTCTGCGGACCAAGTTTCAGTCTACACACGAACTCGCGGAACGTGCACACTCACGGGACTAGTCGGAAGCGATTGAATTCACTGCACTTTGGTGTTATTCGGGACCGAATAAATTAGAAAATCTCCGACATTGGTAAAAGACACGGGAGTACGGTAATGAGTGTAATGAAGTGACAGACTGACTGATTGCGCTGTCGCTGACGTCTGACGCTGGACAGTGGGCCGCTCAACAATTTTGATCACAAAAAAGGTAAAATGAGCAGGGCTCTGAGGCAGGCCCATGACAACCATATATCGATACACAGTGTTCTTCGTAGCCATCAGGATGTCCTGGGCGATAAATGAATATCGCCCACTGTCAGTTGTGACAACTGTGAAAATAAAGAATATTGCTTTGTTTAATTGTTTGTTATGGTTTGATTATCAATTTTTGATATTGTTAAATCAACTAATAAAGTGCCAAAAAGTTGAAGCACATTCAACATTTCGATGGTTTTGGAAGGAGAGCAAACATTAAAAGGCATCCTGCAAGCCTCCAAGCAAGCAATCAGTGATTTCTCGCGTAACTTTTCAAAACGTCCTAAGTAACAAATGTAAACAAATCGAGATTATCATTGCAAATCATTTGCGTTGCACCACTTAGCAGCACACTAGAACACTCGTTCTGATATATTAACAACAAATTAATCTATTCAAAGCTTAACAAAATGACCAATGTTCAAAACTGCATCGCTTTTAATCAATTGTTACATTGGACCTTTGATCAGAGAACCAACCACATGTCCTATGTAACATTTATGAATAACCACGATTCTAATGTTACATTGGACATTCCTGAATAAAGCTTTGGAATGGAGTTTAAAAGGTAGAATGATTTGTAGAAGCGTGTCTGAGACACTACTTAGATGCCATAATAACTGCTTCTCAATCATTTCAGTCGATATTTTCAGAGTCGCACTGCCTCGCAAAATTGAAAACGCTCAAGTGACAAAAAGAGAATGAGTTACACAAAACTGTATTTTGGTCTTTTTGCCAAACCATGTTTTACCGTTTCGCTGGATTGGATCAGCTGCAACATCTCTTTTCATATTATTAGCGCATTGCGTGCATATAGGGGAATGATATTGAGCACAAGATTGAGCATCATGATGTCACTGTATCAATCTGATTCAGATGCATGGTCGATCAAGCATATAAATATGCTTCCCGGCAGCAACACGAGCAACGTACATGCGCGACTTGCTCACACATATTTGCAGAGCGATCAATCACCGAAGAGAGGAGAAGCTGTATGTATTTGTTAGACGTGGGCTCCTTTCTCGAGTTCCTACAACAAGATGGACGGGCAATTTCTTGTTTCAACCGACGGCTGGTGCTGATTGCAACACAGCCGTCACCACCACCACGTCATGCAGTGGGAAACTCTCACATGATCATGTGGGCGAAACCGTCATAAAAACGGGGGGAAAATTGAGGGAGAATCAGTGAGAGAGCAAAATGTCCTACATACAGCTCAACGTTTCCCCTCCTTCTGTTGTTACATAGGACACATAGACGGATGGGAAGAAGTGACGCCGTGGGAATGAATGAATAAAAAAAAGCACAGCTGGTGTCTCCGATTAGCACACCGCAACAAAATATCGATTATCAGCGTATTGAGTGCATGTAGGGAAATGATATTCAGCATCATGATCTTATTGTATCAATCCGATTCAGATCCATGGTCGATGAAGCATATACATATGCTTCACGGCAGCAATACGAGCAACGTGCATGCGCGACTTGCGCACATATATTTGCAGAGCAATCATTCGCCGAAGAGCGGAGAAGCTGTATGTATTTGTTTGGCATTGGTTTCCTACAACACAATCGACGGCGCCGTCATCGTCATCATTTCCCACCGCTATTTCTTGTTTGCGCCGACGGCTGGTGCCGAATGCAACACAGTCGTCACCACCCGTCGTGCAGTGGGTAACTCACACACGAACAAGTGTGGGCGAAACCAGCATTGAAACGGGGGGAATATTGAGAGAGAAACAGTGAGAAAGCAAAAAGTCCCAGATACAGCTCAACGTTTCCCCTCCTTCTGTTGTTACATTGGACACATAGACGGGGGGGAAAAAGTGACGGCGTGGCATTGAATGAATCAAATTGTTGTTGTTCGTGAGAGACTTTAACCCGAAGGTCATTCGTCTCTTCTTCAAATGAATAAAAACAAAGCACAGCTGATGCCTGCGATTATCACACCGCAACAAAATGAGCAGTTCAACTTGAATGTTGAAGCAGTTCAACGCACGTGGATACAAAATGAAATAAAACATGATTCTTGTGTGCTCAAATCAAAATATCCGATGTTACTATAACTGAAACAAAATGACAGAAATGAATGTCCAATGTAACAATTGTTAAAACAGAACGACCTATGTGATTTATCCTATGTACATATTTTTGGTCAAAACGTCCTATCTGATGTTTTTATAGATTTCAGTGTAATTTCCAAATAAATTGACAAAATTTCATTTCATACGTTGAACTCTATTACACTGCTTCCCTCTACAAGCAACACAGTGGGGAAAAATTGTTTCATTTTGATACAGTTTCAAAATATATTTTCACAACCTTCAAGCTCGATTTACTCGAAATGTGCGAATTGTTAGATAGGCCGTTTTGAAAAGTTACGCGAGATTTGATTGCGACACTTGCTCGAGTATGGATCATAAACATAGTGATCCTTTATAGAGAGATAAGCGGAAGAAAACTGGAATGATTTGGCAACAGACCAGCAGTGCTGATTTTGCTCGGCGTCGAGAATAATATTGTAACACAGACATGACTTCCTCATTGCTAAAAAGTGTATTTTGTTTCGTTATAGATCTTTGAGCAACATATCCAAACTAATAAACAGCCAAAAAAATAAACAACTAAAAATCGCATTGACAAAAATTTGAAAAAGAAAAATATTTCATTATTTTCCTTCATGCAAAATTACTTTGACCGAAATAATTTCAAGCGGATTACACTACTCCTCAAGAAAAGTTCAAAACAAACATAACGCATGTTCGTTTGGCTCACACTTTGACAGCTCTCGCTGCTCGATTGGCTCACACTTTGACAGAAATGTCAGCTTCCGCGAATCTCTCTTATGAAGGATTACTATGCGCTATGTAGCACACCAGATCCACTGTCCAGCGCAATATGCCCGACGTTAGGTTCGACGTATATGGGCTCATTCACAAATTTCATAACGCTGAAGGGGGTGGGTGGGTATCCTCGTTTTGTTACGGCTCATAAAAAAATTGTAAAATGTTCATACAAAAAGCGTAACGAGGGGGTGGGTGGGTGTCGGTAATGGCCATTTTTAGCGTTATGAAATTTATGAATGAACCCTATATATGTATACTGCTTCGCGACTAAAAACGGGTGAACCAACGTGCGAAGCTCGATTTTTAACCAACTTCGCCACGTCGCGAGTCACTTCGCTAGTGTGCATCTATGCCCTCCACCGTGTGCATTATGCGCACTATTGAGAATCGAGTTGCGACGCGGCGAAGTTGGTCAAAAATCAAACTTCGCACGTTGGTTAACCCATTTTTCAACGCGAAGCAGTATAGATTAAGAGAAAAATCGGTTTTCGCGTATCGATTATTCCGGCTTTCAACTGTAGACGCGATAATATAAGCATTTCAATACAGAGTCAGAATTAGGGCGAATGTGAAGCCTAATACATTCTCAGTAAAATAGATTTGAAGTTCAGCGTATTTAATTTTAATTCTATATTATGTTTCCGATCAATTTAATCGCATGATGCATTTTTGTAGGATCCATTACAATATTACTTTTGCAGCAAAACATTTAATTTATTTACATATTATGAATAACATGTTAAAATAAATAAAAATCCATCATGCGCCATTCATCAAAATTTAGAATTGGGTCCTAAAATGCTTAATGAAATCTTGTTTTTATTTAATGACATGAAAGAGCATGTTACTGCAACTATTTAAGCAATTTTTCCCGCTTAAATAACGGCTACATCATATTTAAACTTTAATTTAAAAATTGGGTCCATAAATGAACCTTGACACTTTTGATCATGTTTGACGTTCGCTGATTCGACAAAAACACCACAGGGCTTTTAGTTCTACCACTGGGGTTGTTCCTATCTGACATTTCGGAAGGGACACGGAAAGCAAAATACACCCAAAATTTGAGTTTAAGCTAAGGAGTGTGACAAAATCTAAAAAAATATTTTTTGGAGTTAAACAAAAGAAAAACTTTAAAAAATTGAGTAAACATGTGTTTTTGGCCTAAACTTAAGCGTTTGGCAGTAAAATTGGGACAGGCCTTTAGGACCCTATTGTTGCGCCCCTCGGTTTTTCGTCTCCTTCAGTTTGACAGCAGCGATTGCGCCTTTTGACCTCGTCCTTCTTGTTTGACTATCATCAGCTTCGCCGTTTTGCTACCCTCTTTCACACGAACCTTCTTCACTATCGACCTTCTGCACACTCAGTTTTAAATGCGCCCTGCTGCCACACTCAATCTCAAATGCGCCCGGTTACCGCATGGGCGAAATTGACATCAGAGTTTGTATCGAAAGAGAATATCAAATGCGCCTTTATGTTTTTCTCACTTATTTCGTGAAAAAGGTTATTTTTAAGGAACAGATGTGAATTCTCGCATACTCTGAGATAACGCCCTAAAAGCCATTGGTAGCCACGTGTGTAGCTTGTTGTTTCTGAGCAAATGAAAGAATAAGCATCCAAACCTACATCACGGGCAGGTAGATAATGATCCTTTCTTCCCCATAGCGTTGTGAAATAACATGAAAATCCATTCAAATGCTCAGAAACAATGAGCTACACACATGGTTACCAATGGCTTTTAGGGCGAGATCAGAAGTTATGCGAGAATTATATGATTGTAATTTATCAAGTAAAGTGTTAGGTGAATAAAACTCAGTTTGTTTACATTTGTCAGTTAAGCCGTTAATCTGGTACTGTATTGATTTGTATTCCATACTTAGTTACTTATTCGGTACAGTTTTCGTGTTTCGTGCCAAGAATACGGGTCGCATTCAATGCTCTAGATATAAATATTAAATAGTTATTTAACTGAACTGAACTGCTTCAATATTGAAAAAACCTTTTTCCTTCCAAAAGACGCAATCAAATCCAAATTGATTATTGGACGCTTTGAGTTCTAACCTAGTGCAACCTTTGTGAAGTGATTAAAGTTGATGTATATCGGTAAATTTCACTAAATTCATCGTCAATTGGTCTCTTGGTTCAGGGTGGTTCAAATAATTTGCTGTCATCGTTTTTTACCTTCTTCACGTATTGACAGTGCCTGTGTTGATTAGATGTACTCACTGACGAGAGGCATTCGCAACAAACCCGTTTTGAATAAATATTCTACAAATTTTCTATAAGCTGTAACATGACGAGAATACCCACCTACATCCTCCAGTATTTTGAAATTTGTGAATGTGCCCACACTGTCCATTTGTAATTTTTTCGGTACAGTGCCTGTTTGATTTTGGCAACATCCCAAAAATAAATGTGTCGCCAAATTCGAACGGTTGATTTTATCCAAAGATTTATCATCGTTATAATGTGAGTGGAAGCTGTAATCAGCAAAATAATTGGTAGGCGTAATAGCCATTATCTTCACGCACAACCGGCACCAAATATTTTTTTAGAAAATAGTTCCTAATTTTGAGAAATAATTCGTTAGGGGTAGTCGGGGCGGTTTGGCCAATGGGGTGGAATGAGCACCCCTAGAAAACTGTATAAAATCTTGAAATTTCATCTGAAACAACATGCAATCCCAAAGCTTATGAGGAAATGAAGCAATATGCATGTTATAAGTCATTGTTCAAAATTCAAAGAAAAATAAATAAATGATGTTCGAAAAAACTGCTCGTATTGCCCCGAATGGCTCTTTTAAATTTCATCATTTCAGAATGATGAAATTTGACTGTTAGAATGTTCTTTAAAAATTATATATTCTTGCACGGAGTATTGACAAATACTAATAACTTTCAAGTGTACTGTAAATTTTTAGATTATATGAGATTATTTTGCAATCAAAAATGGGGTGCTCATATCACCCCATCAGTAAAAAATCGACTCGAAAAATGACAAATTTTGAAAAATCAATCATTCATCCGTGAACTATATAAGACAAAGGAAATCATGCGGGTGTAGGGTATTGATCTAAAAATTGTTGGAAATCATGCAAACATTCGAAAAATTCATAATATTTTCAGCACTTTTATCGACTTTTCCTTAAGGTGGCCTAACTGCCCCACTTTCCCCTAGATGCTTTTCGCCATACAAATATTTTTCGCGTTATCTTTTAGCGATTTTGCGTGCATAAACACTAGTGCATGTGCGTGTGGCTAGTAGCGAATCAGGCCATGTAGGGAGTCGATGCCGGTTATGGACCCTTTGCGTATTATGGACCCCCTACAGAAAAACATAAAATTAACACTCAAAGCAACTTTATTCCTATGAAAATCCACCGGGGGAACTTCGATTACATTGTTAGTCAGCAGTTTCAGGCAAAATATTTGTTTGAGACGCATAAATACAGATATTTGAACAGTTTTGTAAATGAAACCACACAAGAGGGTCCATAATACGCATTTCCAGGTGGGTCCATAATAGGCTCGTCGGCAGCGAGCCGGATTACATGGGAATCAAATGGAGGGTCCATAATACGCAACGTCAAATTTGTAAACAATCCTATTATGGACCCCGGGAGGGTCCATAATAGGCATTCGGACAACAGTTTTTCAAATGCATATTTTGCTGGAAAAATCGAATGATTTTGTATGTTTCATAGACGTACTATGAAGTAAAGACATTGAGTTTGTTGTTAGACTCCCCAAACGTATATGCGTCTGAGATATCATTGCGGAAAAGCGTCTAGAATGAATTTCAGCCACTAAGGGGTCCATTACTAGCATTGAAACCCTATGTAACCCATTAAATATGTATGAAAAGTTTATTGTATACCTTGTAAACTTTGTGTCTACCGTGTGGCGAACATGTTGTTACTTTATATTTAATGTGTCTTTGACAATACATTACCGCAAGGCTAAGGAAGGCGTTTAAGTATTCTCTCCATAATGATTAATCATAAATTTAAAAATAAAAATGATTGAATTGCTATAACGAAATTTGAAAGATTTTTAGAAGAAATTCATCGTTAATCATGAGTAATATTTATCATTATCTCTAGAGTATAACCTGTTGTCACCGAAACTCTTATAGCAATCCCAGGCCAATCGAAATAAGTGTAGTTTGTTGGATATACTTAAGCTCTAAGTTTATTTAGTTAGATGATATTTGCATGTGCATGAATTAATTAGGACTTGATTTGTATTGATCTTCACAACAAAATAATTATTCAAACAAATAATTATTCTTCCCTTATCGTGTCTTCCAAGTTAGATCATCACATTACTAGATTAATAAATTTGCATGATTTTTAGTTATAATTAACAAATTTCAATAGTACTAACTCGTAATTCAATTTAGGGGGAGTTAAGTAGGCTTTTGCAAATTATTTAGAAATACAGTCGACACATCTCGATGTTCTACATCTCAATATCTCTCCCTTTGTCGATGATTTTTGCGGTCCCTTTATTTTGCATACATTTTCACTCACCATATCTCGATATCCTCCTTATTTCGATATCTCCCTATCTCGATGTGATTTTCATTCCCGGTTTTCTCTCCGTATGTCGATATGCCCATTATCAAAGGTTACTAGAGTAGATTTAAGGAATTCAAAACAATTTGCGAAGATGGTATGACGCCTGTTTGTTTTTAATTTTCCTGGTAACGGAGTGATTTTCAATCTAGTACTCATTAAACATGTGTTCTATTCATGTTCGATCTCTCCCTATCTCGATGGTCCCTTTGAAATCGAGAACTGTAATTATTTTAGGCAGATCAAATTTTACCACGTTGGCATATGACTTGCGAAGTTGTTTATTACATAGGCTTTAATAAGAATTAGTTTTTTGTCAAAACTGAAAAGACAGTTTTCTTCCGATTGATGAACAAGTCCAGTAAAACAAGAACGTCCGTTTATCATGATTGCAAATGAAGAAACGGACGTTTTTGTTTTTTTTTTTACATTTTATGTCCATTTGGGGGATAACTGCTGTTATTAGTTTTTAGTTTTTACAAATTAGTTTACAGATTAGTTTTTACAAATGAACTTAAAATAGAAACTTAAAACATTTATAAAAAAAATGGTACTAGTTGTGCATAATGGTGATCGCTATCACCATATTTTTTCGAGAGAGATGTTTCACTTTCAAGAAATTTAAATTTAAAGATTTAAAGATGACTATCCATTTCAAGAGGTGCTGTAGATGACAAAGTTTGTGAAATTTGTCCAGGAGAACCAGAATTTTTTGTACATAAACTTTGCCGGTGTCAACGAGTTAGGGATATTTGGCGATACCAGCGAAATCATATTTAGAGATATGAACCTAGCCTGCGTAGGCTAGAACCTGAAGACTTTATATATCCTGTCCGTCAGTACATTAGCCGTAATAGTAGAGAATACATAACCAAATCCCTAGGAAATTACTAAGCTTTGTAATAGAAACCCCTGAAAATTGTTTAAGCTTAAATAGTTTTATATTTCACAACACTGTAAAAACATGTAAATGACAATATATTTAAAATTTTACAACACAAAAAAAATAGACCAAAAATAAGTTCTGTGGAACTGTGGATACGAGTAACTGACACTGAAGAAGGCTGCAAATGATAGACGAAATACGCTTATCTGTCAAAGATAAGCAGTTAGGGCGGAATTAAAAGATACAAGGTACTCCAATCTACTTTTTTATTTTGATCAAAAAAGAATAAATTGATGCTTGTAGAAAAAGAGTAGTAGTTTTGCAATTGGATATGTGGAGAGGAGCTTGAGATTTACTTCTTCAAATGGTTAGAGTAACTAAAGATTGATTATTACAATGACATCTCGTGCAGCCTTCGCTTTAGGTCAGGCCTGCCCAACCTTTTTCAATCGCAGGCCAAATCTAAGAAATAATGCTGTGCGGCGGGCCAGATTTTGTAAATCACAAACATTTCCAACATTTTCTTAAAATGTATCGACAGATTGTGAAGTATGTTTTTCATTAGAAATTGAATAGAGCATCTTGCTAAGGATCATGTGAGAATCCTTCCAAGGATTTAGTGTTTATCTTGTCAGGATTTCGGTGAGAATTATCTTCTGGATTATATAAGAAGATTAGATTAGCCTATAAATGTTATAAAAGCCGAGTTCTTTGAAAATGATGTCCATTTTTTATTAAAAATCAACCCATGAATCAACCTCAGAGTTTTATAAAAATTTCGAAAAAAAATTCTTCCGAAATCCTTATTTAGTCGTCAGAAACCTGCCATTGATTTTGCGGAAATCCTTCCAAAGGGATCTGTGTGAGTTGTCCAGATGTTGTTACAGATTCATGCACTGGGTAATAAGTAAGAATACTGTAAAATATTTCATAAAAACATCCCTAGAATTCTGTTCTGTTCGGAAACCATTCCATGATTATGAGATAATCCTGTTCAAGATTTTGTGAGAATTGTGTCCTTGTTTCGATTATAATATTGGTTAGGACTCTGTGGGGCCTTCCTTAGCCGAGTGATTAGAGTCCACTGCTACAAAGCAAAACCATGCTGAAGATGTCTGGGCTCGATTCCTGGTCGTTCCAGGATCTTTTCGTAATGTAAATTTTTTGACTTCCCTGGGCATAGACTATCATCGTACCTGCCACATGAGACACGAATGCGAAAATGGCAACTTTGGCAAAGAAAGCTCTCGGTTAACACTTCAGTCGTCGCGCTGTTGTATTTTGTATAACACTGTAGAAAAAATCTTTTTTCGTTCACAACAGCAGCGTGGGAGTTCTGACGGTGGCAAACCGCGCGACGACTGGAAGGTTAATAACTGTGGAAGTGCTCATTGAACACTAAGCTGAGAAGCAGGCTATGTCCCAGTGAAGACGTAATGCCAAGAAGAAGAAGAACAAGATTCTGTGGAGTCATGGTAAAGATTCCATGATAATGTTGACCAAGTATTTCATAAAAATCTTGTCTAAGATTATGTCATAGAATTTGTTACAATCTTCCCCGAATGTTGTATTCATGCCTAGTATTCAGTGAAAATCCAGCATGTTATTCAGTGAGACGGTGTTTGACGAAATCCATATAAGAGAGATTGTTTTTTGTTATTTTTTTTTATGAGGTTTCCAGCTGGAGCTGTATGACAGCTTCTTTGTCTGTGCTGGACCTCGTAGTGCAAATTTTACTTCTACTTTTGCCAATATTTAGACGGAATAGGCTATGTTGCCCGCTTTAACACTATTTTTTGAATATTGTGCAGAAGTAGTTTTATTAAATTGTTTTTGCTTCAGTTTCCCTCCCGTAGTCATGTTTGTATAGTCAGCCTTTAGTCCTGGGCAAGTTGGATTCTTGTTTACGCATAGAGAAGCGACATGAAAATATATGTTATTAATTAATGCATTTCTTGGAAATAACATACATATGTAGTAGTAGTCTATGTTGACAAATTGTAGCACAGATGTCATCTCCAAGCATCTTTTGACAATGATAGACACAAACTGTTAATTATACAGAATGCGGTCTTATATCAAACGATAGCGATAGCGATTTTTCCCGAATGAAGGTTATTGAAGTGAAAAACATGAAATGTGCTTCCATCTATACGCGAACAAAAACCAGCTGAAGTGCCTCGTCATTGTACGTCATGTATTATCTAGTATTTTAGTCGTTTATGCTACTAGTCTGGAACGTGATGTGTTATACTATATGAATAAATTTCAAAATATGAATCAAGTGTTTGGTTTTAAATAGTAAGCGACCCGCTGTGTCTGAGATCCCTTTACTGCGCTCTAGTTCGTGCTATTCTGGAATTTGCTGCGATAGTGTGGTGTCCGTTCCACGCCAGTTGGATTACCCGAATTGACTCTGTTCAGAGAAAATTCCTGCGCCACGCCCTTAGAAATCTTCCTTGGCGTGATCCCAGTAACCTGCCTCCTTACGAAGACCGCTGTCGTTTATTGGGGATTGATACTTTGGAGAACAGGCGTTGTGTATCGCAAGCCGCTTTTATAGCCAAGTTGCTTCAAGGGGACATCGATGCACCATCCCTTCTGGCTGATGTTAGCATCTACGCTCCGGAGCGGAATCTGCGTAGACGGAATTTTGTCAGTCTCGGCAGTCGGAACACTCTATACGGACAGCATGACCCAATTAGATATATGGCAACGAAATTCAACGAAATTTATCATCTTTTCGATTTTAACATCACTATGACGACGCTTCGTAATCGATTTGCTGAATACTTTAGGCATAGTTAAGTGTGCATTTCATGTAATGTTGAAGTTTTGATGCTCGTTTTGTTTGTTAGTTTTACTTATATTCATCAAGACAAATTTTATGTCAGATGGATCAAATACAAATAAATATCTTCCGAAGGTCGTACTGGAATGCTAATCAATACAATACTTTTCTAGGAGAGATGACTGTCTATGTTGCCATCTTGTAGTACCGAATCCAAGTTGTAGATAATTCTCATATTAAGAAGTATAAAATCTAAATGTATTGTAAATGTGTTTGGTTTGGTCATCGATGTGCTTTATGTTCGTCTTATTGTTATTGTTCTGAGGTCTTCTCAAAATGAGAATTCTGTTGAATAATGTCTCAAGTTAGTTTACAGTTTGGATAGACATAGCTATTGGTACGGTATTATCGGGCGGGTGAATATGTAGGGGGCTGAAACGGTATACAATATGCGTTCGCTAAAAATTAAAAATGTTACTTACCCCTTTCTTAGTATACCCACCAACGCTTATGGATCGTTTTTACCGCAGTTTGAAGTTAATTCGATCCGTGTCCGTGCTGATCTATGTGGTTCGGCTCCTAATACGACGTTTGGTACATACGACAGATCACTTGCTCCCTCGTGATGGTGTTGTTGTTTGTTGTTATACATGAAAAGAAAGAAAGAAATAAAGCTATTAGTATCAGGAATAAACAGGATTTAGTGTGTTTTCATTGAATTACGTTTGACTACATCGCTGATTATAGTCAACGACATCGGAAACTTTATGTGTTGACTGTTGATCTAGTTTTTCCTCAGATTCGTTGGTCAGTATTGCTAAAGGTCCTTTTTAACATGCTTATTAGTACTTGGACAGGTTGAATATTTTAAGTTCACTACTTTTGTCATGTTGGTCAATAATTATTTTGATCAGTTTGTTTTATACATCTATTCATATTCAAATCTGGTCTCGTCTGTTTTCATTTAGAATCGTCGTAAATACATTTCTATGTGTTAGAAACTATACTAGAAATAAAAAATAAATAGAAAGTCATTTTTTATTGTCCGGATCCACTTTTCGGTGACAAAATAAAGCTTCATCGTGCCTAAGCACTATCTACTTATTAAAATTTTGCGAGAATGAAGTTGTTGTAGTTTTATGATACCAACATAATAAATGTGGTTTTTTATTATGATTCTAATGAGAGAAGCATAACAAATTAACATTTGTGTCACATTCTACTCGATGGATCCTTAGTCATTCTTCTCATTAGTCAATATTATAACCATTTAAACATAATCTAACCTATCTGCATCAAAGCGTGGCTACGGCTCCTGTAACCCCGATGCCTGGTAACAGGATAACCGTTGGATCACATCCGTAAGATTGATGTATCTATGCCAGATGGTTGATGACGCGGCATTAAACAAATATTTCCTGATGTGATACCACCACGACTGGACATGTCTTTGGTTCCCATATAAGTGCTAATGGGGTAAGCCCACCCATCGCGGCAAGATTACACGTCCTAGGGGAGGGATATAAGAGAGATTGTTTTTTGTAATTCTAACAAAATTGAACAACCAAAGCAACTTATTTACTATGAAACATCGAATAGATCTCCACAAGCTAGATTCTCGTACAGTTCCAATGGATATTCAAACATCAAGTAAAGAATGTCTAAAAGTAAATATTAGTATGAAGTAAAATATTCAGCCTTGGTGTACTCGAGTCTCAAGTCTTCAAAACAGTCAACTGGTCAGATATGAGAAGATGTTTCAAACTCAGATGCCACACAAAATGGTGTCATTATTAGGGCACTCCTGCTTTACGTATTATGGCGCTCAACTCAAAATCTACTTTGGCGACCCGCAGACAAAGATAAGCGTGATATAATCGGCTAAGAGAAAGGAGCAGATTTTCAAATACCTACCAATCATAGTGTTCTTTCACATGGTGGGACGATGGGGTGATTGCTGCGATAGCACGTGGCATTTGTACATCGGGTAAATTTTCACCATCTTGGTGAGGCCTGAGAGATGATCACAGAAAAATGCACAATATTATGATCATCTTGGAGACCCCCAGTACAAATAAAACGTGTTACATTTCGCAGCAATCATCATATTGCCACAACATGTGGTGAACATTGTCTTGCAATTCTTACAGAGCATTTTGATGGTACTTAAAATCAGTTCAGTTTTTTTTTACGGTTATCTCGCGGTATCTTTGGCTGCGTTTTTTTTTTTTTGCTGAATTCGATTTTTATTTGAGCGCCATAATATGTACATATATAACCATAGAGATACCGGCGAATACAACACCACGTGCTTTCGTTTTGCTCTGCTCTGCTCCTACATATAAATACTTATGTTACTCAATCACGTTCTTCAAAAACATATGATTTTGGGCAAAACAAATCCATTCGTGTTTCCTGTCTCATTACCTCCCAACTGCTTCCAGGCTACAATAGAGCCCTTCACCTGACTGCAACTTGACTCGTCACGCACGGTTGGAGGCACGAAACGGCCAATGTTGGAGCCTATAACGATGGTAGAAACTGATACTGAACAATTCGGCGACCAGGATCACCATGGAAACATCAACAAAACAAATCAAGAACAACCTACTACGACTAGTCACTGAACAGCCACTCCGCAGTACAGTTTGACCCTTTCATTGAGGATGTCTAACCCTATAATAGCAACTTCTTTTCCGTTACCGGTTGTCCAGGAGAAACATCAATCGCAATAAAACTAATTGATTACCTATTCATCGATTAAAGTTTTCTTGTGTACTTTTAAGCGAAGTTTTCAATTCAAAATGTCGTCTAATTGGATAAAAAGTGTTGATCCAAATACGGTAGTGGCCCTGTTAACGCTGATATTTTTACCTCATGCTATCATTCAAGCAGATTCTGATTTTTTCAATATCAATGAAGTTATTATTTACGCAACACCGGATGGTTGTCGGAATGGTGAATATTTTGATACTTTTGCGTTCAAGTGTAAAATCTGCGATGAAGGATTACATCTCCAGGTGGCAAACGACCGTAAGTGTGTAGAATGAGCTCTTATTGATTTAACAAGGAAACAAGGTTTTTAATAATCATTAGTAGATTAGAACTTCAAAATATTCTCATGCAAATATACCACTTGGTATACTTTTTAGTTGATCAATATTGTCCAAACGAATACATCTTCTTCTTAATCTTCTTGGCATTACGTTCTCACTGGGACAGAGCCTGCTTCTTAGCTTAGTGTTCTTATGATCACTTCCACAGTTATTAACTGAGAGCTTTCTTTGCCAAAGTTGCCATTTTCGCATTCGTATATCGTGTGGCAGGTACGATGATACTCTATACCCAGGGAAGTCAAGGAAATTTCCTTTTACGAAAAGATGCTGGACCGACCGGGAATCGAAACCAGACACCTTCAGCATGACTTTGCTTTGTGGCCGTGGACTCTAACCTCTCGGCTAAAGAATATCTCAAGTTCCACTCAACATAATCGAAAATACAAAGTACGATTAAATTTCTAGCTCTATTGATTCACAAAAACTTGAGAGGCAGCATCCATTTATTACGTAACGCTAAAAATGGAAATTTTATGAGCCGTAACGCTTGAGCCTACTTCCCCCCTCCCCCTAGAGCGTTACGTAATTTGTGGATGCCGCCAGATATACATCTTAAATTTTTTGATGATAATGGAGGATAGGGGAATAGTAGGGGAAATGCATGGTCTCTCATATTTTTTTTTCATTTCTTATCATTTAAAATATTACATTAATTTCTTTTATCAAGGTGTTCTGTGTTAGGCAAAACTATAATCCTAATTTGGTAAAACTAAATTAAGCATTTATTTACATTTTATTAACAACATAGGGAAGGTGTACCGGTATTCGCCATGCACCAGTTATTCGCCACCTCGGATCATTTGCCGTTTTACGACATATATGGTTGCCAACTGTTTAGTGTTTGCTTTGAGATGAAACGGAAACATTATTGGAAACCGCAAAATTTTCTCAGAAAATAATAGAAAAAAAAATTTACCTGTTTTTCACCATGGTGTTCCTGATTCGCCACCCTCCATAAGAAATCAACATAGGTGATTACTTTTTATATTTTCCCTGCTGAGCATGGATCGAAAGCTTTCGTTTAATGTATTGAAAGTAACCAAAGGTCTTTTGATTTACATATAAACAATATGTTTTTCCTTGGTGGCCAAAACTGGTATACCTTCCCTATTACATTTCATTTACCGTAGCAGCTCAGCATTTTTATAGGTGAGTTGATTTCACCTGCTTATAAGACATCCTATGTTCCCTTAAATCAAGCCTGCCCAAGATTTTTAAGCCGCGGGAAAAATTTCAAAAATGATATAGCGTGGAGGGCTTAACTGTTTGGTGTACTTCAAATTGAATCGAACCAGAAAAAAAAGTTTCTCTTGACTGTAGGATAAAATTGTCTTTCAAAGGGTTTAAGCTGAAGATGCATCGAAGCCAAAACTCGAATTTTCCAGAGTACAAATTTAGAGAACCAGACAGTCGTCCGGGCTGAAAATTTGAACGATTGGTTTCCACCAGCGAGCGACCCATATTTATTTTAATTCACTCTCGTTTAATCACGATCTAAACATTCTTTGAAGACTAAAGGTGATGTTGGTGCTATAGGGGTCAATATCCCCAGAGTTTGTAGAAATTCCTCTCAAAATTTCAACAGTACTAATCAAAATAAAGTACACATTGACTGGTTCTCATTATAAAATGATCAAGTTTGGAGGCTTAATTCTAGTTCCAAATTCGCTCAGATGGGAAATCACAACGTTTCATAAAAAATGTAAGTTTTCACGAATCTTCAACTTCGACTTAATTGGCGAAATTTGAATTTACAATCATATTTGCATTTTTCGCAATTGCCGTGAAAAAAAAGACTACAAATAAAAACTCGAGGGAAGATTAAATGAGATGGTGGTTTCGTTCTTACATTAAAAATCAGAAATATTTGTCTACAAGCTTCAAATGATTTTATATCTGTAATGCTGATTTGCCTCCGACGAAGTGATAATTAACATCGCACAACTTATTGCGCTGAAAGATAATGTGTTCATTGAAAAACTTGAAAACGTATTTATGGAACAGCACAGCCTAAGAATGATTGGACTCTATCACGCTAATGTATGTGCGTCCAAAAATAGTTTTAATAAACTTTTGGATAAATTACGAAGGATGTAGTTTTAACCGATATCAGAGTATTAGTATCTCGTTCAACCCTTCATATTGAAAAAAAAAACAAAATCTACGCATATTTTTGTTAAAAAAAAAAACAAATATTCTTTGACACCCGAAAGTTCTTTTATACTTCCACAAGTATAATTGGGAAAATTTTACCGGGTTTAACAGATATTCTTTGACTAGCAGTGTAAGTTCATTTGAAGATCTATGCCTAGGCTGGACAAGAAAAGCTTAAGTTTCCAAATTTTGTATCTATTTTTTAGTTATCTAGAAATACTATTTTCTGCTCGAATTTTTTTATTCTCGTTTTACTTAAAATATACCTTTAAAAGAACATTAATTTTAGGTTTAAATATCCCAATGCTGAAGGTGTTTGGGTTCGTTTCCCGGTCGGTCCATTATAATTTCGTAATGGAAATTTCATTGACTTCCCATGAGCATAGAGTATCATGGCAGCTACCACACGATATACGAATGCGAAAATGGAAACTTTAACAAAGAAAGCTCTCAGTTAATAACTGTGGAAGTGCTTATTGAACACTAAGCTGAGGAGCAGGTCTGTCCCAGTGATGACGTAATGCCAAGAATTAGAACAATCTCATAGATTTCATTAAGTTGAACGAGAGTGTTTATTATTTAATGACTCAAGACGGTATTAACTCGAAAGTGTCAAAAATGTCGAATGTTACAAATATGCAGTTATGGGCAGTGTATCAACTATTTAAAACAAGGAGTACACCGGGGCAAGTTCGATTCAGACAGCGATGATATGTGCAATACTGGAAGATGTGAAATCAGTTCAGATGTTCAGTGTTCAGACTGGAAAGGTGTTAATTTCGTTTGTGAGTTTGAACTTCATGCCGTTCAAACACTTGCACTTTCGAATTTTCATTTCAACATGTCACACAAGAGTGCAATTAATTAGGAGATCGTTTATGCAAAGAAACGGAAGTGTCAGAATTGTCACCACATGGTTGAAATCGATTTTAGGGCAGTGAAGAAGATCTTAATGCATATGAAGAAAGATAGAGACAGCTTAACTATCAATACTAATTACATGGTTGCAGATAGAAGAGGAGGTATGCTCAGTAGACTGATGCAAATTTTCAAGTTTTTGCTCTCCTATGCTTAAACAGAGTTAATTGTGGTGAAAATCATTCTCCCAAAATTTGAGATGATTTGGAAGAAATTTGGTTGTGCTCATGCAATTTGAAATTTATGTGGAAATTACTATGGAAAAGGCAAACGTTTTGTGTTCAGTCCTCTAACTGCTCGTAATAATAATCTATGGAAAAGTGAACATAATCTTCTCATGTGAATCATTCCCAGCTAGAACTTTGCCGAAGATCACATTTTGAGTGGACCTGAGGATAATTTTTTATCATTGATAACAATGTCTAAACCATGCTGAGATAATCATTCAATTACTTCCAGAGCAACACTGGTTTTTTTGCTGTAGAACATAGTAGCCTGGATTACTTTGATCTATTCTACCCGCCAGGAGCACCACTGTTGCCTGCCAAGCAGTTGGTTAAGCATGTAAAATACAAACCCACTTTATGATTATGAACAGCAATTTATCCTGACGTCCAATCGAAATGTGGTCTTCGGAAAAGTTGAAAGGATTTCATATGAGTAGAGTTTGTTCACTTTTCCACAATATATTATGACGACGAGTTAGAGGGCTGAACATAAAAGCTTTGCATTTTCCATAGTAATCTCCATATAAACATCAAATGGCATATGCACAGTCAAATTTCATTCAAATCATTTCAAACTTTGAGAGAGTACTATTTACCATAAAAGAAATCGTTCAAGCATAGGGGAGCTAAAATTTCAAAATTGGCATCACTCTAATGCTCAGTGGTGTTGGTTTAAGTTAAAGTTACGAGGTCAGATGAGAGATCTATTTAGTTCTTGACACCATAAAAAGATGAATACAAAACAAGACAATAAAATTTCAAAACTTTTTTAATCAAAGATTTGATTTTCTTAAAATATTCATTTCCATGGGGGAGGGGGGGTTGAAAATCTTCCAAAATTGTCTTACGTAATTAATGGACAGCCCCAAAGTAAATTTGAAAACTTTAGCCGCTAACGGTTCAAATCAACAAACAGAATCATACTGTGGACATTTTTTGTGTATTTACTCAAATTACCTTACTTTTTCAACTTGTGAGCGGGCTGGAACATGAGCGGATACTGTTGCACTGATGGTAAATTATTTTTCTTTCATTTCTATACATTGAAGTATTAATTGATTCCTTGCTTGATTTCACCATTGTGTTTAAGGGTTAAGCGTTAACCATTTAGAAATAGTTCGAGTTGTGAATGAAAATTCTGTATGAAATACTCAAAAAAAAAAAAACCCAAAATCAACCTTTTTTCCTTTGCAGATCTTTCATGTACCTGTGATGAGAGGTCAGTCTCATGGCGAGATTACGATAGCTCTGTACAGGGCCCGATTTGTCGCAACGTCAGTGATTTCTTCGACAAGCCGGGACCACGAATCGAGATCCTAAAGTTTTGTAAAACACGTCACGTGGGTCTCCTCAACGCTACCAAAACCAGTGGAAGAACTATTCAAGTATATCGTAAAACTTACCCTCCCGGTAATGAAAGCACTGTTTGCGGTTGCAATCAACCTAATACAATTCAATATGATGACCAACTGCGTCCGCGAGAAACGGTTCCGTATTGCTTGCAGCAAACTTTACTGAAAGACATTCAAAACCACCAACCCTTCAGGCTGGACTATCGTCACAATGGTAATGTGTTCCGTAACATTAAGTATTTAATCGTGTTTTGTCATGTGATGCGGAGCACGCGACACTGCCACTATTTGGCCAATCTGTGCGTACTTGCGTTCTACAGCTTGGATAAATACTCGCCATGCAGTATCTTCTACACCTATCAAACATACGACGTATCATCGGGAGAGAACCAAATCCCAGGAGTGATTAGTGGCAGCCTGTTGGGGCAGAAAGGCGATTCTGGAAAGTTGGCCAACCTATGGACGATGAGCGACACTGTTAAGCCCCATCTGTTCTACCGGCGCGGAAAGTATGTCAACGAAATTTTCGACAAGTACTTGGACTTCAGCTACGATGTCAACGCAACCAATCCGGTAAGATGTTCTATGTTCGCCTTTAATTGGCTAGATATGCTAATGCGATACCGGTCGATTTCATAGCGTGCCATTCAAAGGCACACAGCACACGAAGGATCCTACACCTTCTTGCTCGCTTTAGAACGGTGACCGCTATTCTCCTTCTCATTAACGTAAAGTGGCTTGGGGAAAAATGTCCGCATTCTATTTTACAAGTTTATGAATGGGGGCAGAAAATGGCACACTCGCACACTCCGTTCATTAAGCTACAACGGACTATATAAAATTTTACTATGTAGATAAGCGAAGTATGCACCCATGTGACCCATGCTTTTCTTTGTTGTTTTAAAATGTTTAGTGCCTATAAATATAAGCTACTGTACAAGTAAAGTATGCATTTGTGCATCAACATAACTTGATTAATTTTGATGTTAAATGTTTTTTTTAATGAAAAAGTTATTTAAATGCATACTTTTTGACGTCCAATACATAACATATATTTTTATGTATCTAGTTACAGCAATATGGTTAGCGCTAATGATCTAGAACAAACTCAGAGATAATAGATATCCGTTATAAGCTTATGAGCGATTATTTCATCAGGCTATTGGTATTCTATAAAAGCATTCAGTAAAATTGACAAGGCCTCTTTACTCTAGCAATAGAGAATTTGAGGATTTGAGTGAACAACATTCGGTGTAAGTATACTTGGTAGAATAAATAAGGAAAACCCAACATTTTTCGGAAAAATCTATTAATTTTGTTTAATGTGAAACAGCTTGAAATCCAAATTCAATAATAAGCATAAGCATTGATGACTGTACAATTCGTAATCCTGAATTGACCGGAACAATAAAAATTGTGCAGGAAACCAACAGATACTGTTTGGGTTTAGCGTAGCATCTTCAATTTTAAAGGGCTCCGAACATAGTAATGTCAAGAACGGCGCCGGCGCCGAGGAAGAGAAGGAATGTTAGTGTGACGCCCATTGCTACATGAGACCGAAATCGCCTCTGTATCTCCATGGTTTTCACAGAAAGGAGTTTTATTAGTGGGAAGGTTCAAAAGCTACATGGTCGAATTTACACTCCCGTGCAAAAGTTTGGGTTCACCCCCTATGTGATTACACGTCCAATTTAAACTCTCTATGACGCATTCGAAAGACAATGAGTTATTCTTACTTCGTAAGTATTTTTCCATCAACAATTTTTGATTTTTGTATACAGTGAAACCTCCATGAGTCGATGTTCCATGACTCGATATCGACTCATGGAACCACACTAGAAACAAAATTTCATGGTTACTACAGTCGACACTCCACATCTCGATGTTCTACATCGCGATATCTCTCCGTATGTCGATGATTTCATAAGTCCCTTCAGTCTGCATACATTTTCACTCTCCATATCTCGATATCCTCCTTATCTCGATATCTCCATATCTCGATGCGTTTCTGTTGATGTATCGTTCTCAATTTTCTCTCCGTATGTCGATATGACCAATATCGAAGATTACTAGACCACAATTTTTGGATTCAAAGCAAATTAGGAGCGCAAAATGACGTCTGTTTGTGTATTACTTTCTTGGCAACGAAGTGTTTTTCAATCTAGTATTCATCAAAATTTTGTTCTTTGTCTCGATCTCTCCCTATCTCGATGGTCCCTTCGATATCAAGATGTGGAGAGGCGACTGCATGATGGTCCCTAGAAACTGCTTTCCAAAGGATTGCTGTTCCATGATTCGATATTTCCATGAGCCGATGGTCCCTTCAATATCAACTCATAGAGGTTTCACTGTACTAAATTTTGACTTAAGTGAAGTATGTACTTCAACAGAAAAGTAATCGCCTATCTCGATGCGTGGGAAAGCATTTTTCTTTGATCGCAGTACGGAGTTGAAAAGAAATGTCATTTCTTGGGCAGAAATTTTTACTTTTCTTGAGCATACTTAGCTTTAAAGTTGAGACATTTTTCAAAAAAGACACTAAAAAAACATGTCTGATTTCCTCAGCATTGGATTGTCCAAAATTTTAAATCAATGTGTCATAAGAATCGTAATCTTATATTCTTTGAACAGCACTTACCAAAATTTGACTGAAAAATCTAAATTAATGAAACAGTTTGGGATCACCTGAGCCGCACGCAAATCATTTTTATCAATATCTCTGCCATTTTTCAACCCATTTCAATAGTTCATACCTTTTTCAATCACAAATAATGGCGCGTACATGATTGGTTTGAGATTTCACAGAATTTTCGCGTTTAAAGTAAGTTCAGGTGAACCCAAACTTTTGCACGATACATCATACTGAGGGGTGAACCCAAGCTTTTGCGTGATGATTTGAATGACTGTTTAATCGAATTTAGGTAGTTTTAGATTTTCCACCAAAATGTTGTGAGTACCCTTCAAAGGGTTCATGGACAAAACGTCGAAAGATAAATCGTCGAAATAACAAAAGGCCGAAAGACAAAAGGTCCAAAGGACAAAAGGTCGAAAACGATTTGCTTGGTGGGAATTTTTTCCTTCTTTGAAAAAAGATTTTCGACCTTTGGTCCCTTAGTTTTTGTTCTTCGACCTTTTGTCCTTTCGACCTTCTGTCCTTTCGACCGTTTGTCTTTCGACCTTTTGTCATAGATTCATTTAATGTTGAACATGGGTAGGAAAATGAGTCAAACAAACCGAATCATGTATCTCATTTTTTTTTAAATAGAAATAAAAGCTTATAAGGTACCGCGGGGCAAGTGGGTAAATGGGGTAAGTGAAAATAATTGGAATATTTTACTGAATATGTGAATTAATATTGTAAACTCATGCGTAAATCTTTGAGGCCATTGAGAACATTACGATAGGCAAGAGATTTCTGAGATTTTTCAGCCATTATTGCATAATAGAGCGAAATATTGTTAACCTGTCAACTATAACTCCGTAACAAGTTGGCGGCGTGCAATTTTATTTTAATATTTTCTGTAGAAAAAAGTTGGGGAAAATAATTGTCTGTACCACTTTTAAGTTGTCCCCTCTGACAGTCTTAAACTGCAATGAAAAAAGTTTTAGAATTAATTTGACATAGACCTAAAAATAACTAAATTGAAACACTGTCAATTTTCTAATCACGTGGGGCAAGTGAAAAGTTTCTCATTAGAGATTGAATTTGTGTTTTCTCTATAGGTAGCTATAAGTATAAAAGGTTCGCAATTATCATAGAACAACAGAACGTGCTGATAATTCAAGAAACACTATACTCAAAGCGTCAAATGCTATTATCATGGCCAAATCATGGAACTTCTCTAAAAAAAAGGTTGTCAAATAATACGATATTAATATGTTTACTTCGGAAAGCCGATTGAAAGGAAGATGTTGATTGAAAAGTTCCAATATAAGAGAACGCACGGAAATCTCGTGGTAGACATTGTAAAGCTAGTTCAAAACATAAAAAATGGGGTATAGGTGTATCCACATAAAAATGTTTCTAAATACTTTATTGAAGGATTTCGTTTGATTTCTCTTGAAGAGTTATCCGACGTCATATCCGATTTTCTCTAAAACAAATAATGAGCGGTGGAAATTCTATAGATCATAAATGCAATTGCTGTCCCATGATAACATTGTAAATGTTGCAGTTATAATGTTGTCGAATCATTTCAACAAACATAACTGAACAGAAGAAAATTCAAGTAACAAGAATAAAATTTTCTTTGTTTACATATTACTTATGTTACTGTTCATTGGGACGCCTTAACAAATGTTAAAGGTAATGGAAATTGTGAATGTAACTGTTAGTTTTTGAATTTATTGGTCAAAACGATAAACTTTAGAGGTTTTTCAAAAACTTTTTCTGTACTTTTGTCTTCAATTTTACATAAAAATCAATTTCAGTATACTGCTTATATTTGGTGAGAGTCAAGCCAAAAAATAGACACGACCTTATTTGTTTTAATTTAGGGTCTCTAGAATTTGAAGAATCCCAACTATGCGAAATCCATTACCCACTTGCCCCACGGTACCTTAGTGACGAACCCCCAAGAAACAATTTTTGCTTTAAGAAAAGTTTCTCAGAGCTTTTTTTATTAAGCTGTTAGTTGCTTAACGATTTACTTAGTTACCATTAAACTATTATCCAAGCCTTATTCGCCCAAAAATGGATAATCTTTTCAACAACAACCATTTCATTAACGTAATGTAGTACATGTTTATTTAATGACCATACTTCGGCTGTTAAACAGTAGTAACAATATAAGTAGACTTTACAATGTTTATTCATTTATTGTTACCACCCTGATCCTAGACCAATATGTAAAAATTGATTTAGTTTGTACAAAATTAAAAGACATCATAATATAACGTGATGTCTGCCAATTTATACACGCGATGTCTGGGCTGTGATGGCCGTGACAGACTAGGAGCAAAAGGTTGCACGAAAATCGTGTCAATCACATGGTATGGCATGATACTGTGATTGACGGTAAATCATGCAGCTAAGAAATTGTATCAGAGCTAATACTACCCCTAAAAACATAGCCGTCCTAAATGAATTGCCGAACCAACACATTGCCGTCTCATTTTGAAAAATAGAGGCATATCGGTCTCTATATGACATTGACGTTCTAGTTTTTTTTTTTCGGCGGATCAATTATACCAGAATGAGTAATCTATGTGGTGGTACTGAAATATTACACCATGCAAAATTTTGAAAACTGAAACGATATATTTTCAATATTTCATTTTTTTCCATATGGTCATTATATAACCAAATGATGGTCAGGTTGGTTGTGACAGACGTTTCACACACTTCTCATTGCTGAAATATCATCAATGATATTTTAAAAGCTTTATGCACACTATTTGTATGCATAGGTCATGTAAAAACAATAATCGTATTAGTGACCTCTATTCAAGTACTGAACAATAGCTCAAAATAATGTAAAAATACAGAAATACAATACATTTCATTAGAAAAATATTTATAAAAAATCTTTGTGTTACAAAACTGAATGATTTTTCTAATACAATAAACATAACAAATCAATTTATCTTTTAATCCCAAGTTAATAATATTCGGTAGTTTAAATATGGCCCTTCAAAATCATGTTTCTTGCTTAGTAAGGCATCTAATATCAAATTATTTACTACAGAATGAAATGAAATCAATTGCTGTAAACAAAAACTATGATATTTTTCGAAACATAATAGTGACTAAGCCTTCAATAGGATTTTGCATACAGAAATACAGATTAAAAATTCCTCTAGAAATAATTACAAAATAGTATAGAACAGGGATGCTCAACATGGGCCACATGCACACCTTAAAATGCATAACTGTGGCCCATAATTTCGTTGAATACCCAAATAAGCTTCTCATCACTTCAATTTAAAATGAGAGTTAATTGTATTTGAGAAGTTCAGCTTGTATGTTATAAATCAGTAATATTAAATTAAACGGAAATTCGCAGGATCCCGCTATAAAACCTCAAGAGCTCGGTAAGAATCTTCATGTGTCCGTGAGACACTAGTCCACAGAAACCCACTAGAACTCAGAACTAGCTCACTAGGAATCCACAGGATCTTGCTTAGAATTATCAGTATCTTGCTTTGGAGTCAGATAGCAATTGAATTTTTAGGATTTTAGAATTTTAATTCTGCCACCAATTTTCAAACATTCTCAAGTATCAGATGGAAATTCTCAAAAGTTAATAAGGACTTCGCAGACTACCACTAGGAATATCCCAATTCCGCTGGAAACCTATTCAAAATCCTAAAAATTTTGCCGACATATTCAAAATAGAACTAAAAATCCACAGTATTCCGCTAGAAATACTGTAGATGCCTTAAAATTCTTAGCAGTTTACAAGGAATCGGCAGATTTTGCACAGCATCCCCAACAACTTATTGTACATTCTCAGGATCCCGAAAGAATCCCAAAATGTCCGATAGAAATACCCAGATTTCGCTCAATATGTTCGAGACACAGAAAATGGAGCATGCCAAAAACGGAATCCCAATGTATTCAAAAATACGAAGCAGTTATTTCTAATTCTGAGTAAAGTTTAATTTCAATTTTGAACTCAGGAGGAATTTTCATTTCTTAAATAACACAATAAATTACTGCCCATAACTGTCCCATATGGATTTTCGAACCAGCACCTTTTTTGATCGCAACTTACATGTTTTGATAGATACTTTACTATGCATATGAAAAATAACACGATTTGTTTTAACATGTCGTGGAAAAATATAAACTTGGTACCGTCAAACTGGGTATCTTGAAACAAGGGAGAAATTGGCTACACTTTGACATGTTACCAAACTGTCGTTTCGTTCAGCATTCAGTTAAATTATTATAATTTATTCCGCCATTTATTGACCTTAGATATACAACAGAAGATTTTTGGGGGTTTGTGTATTGTTTCTTTTTTGGTTGGTTTGCTGGAGGTGAAAATCATATTATACGTTGGATTGTATGAAATAAATGCTGCAAAACGTCCCTCCTCGTTCCTACAGCACAAACGGTAGAAATATATCATTCGAGGTATTTACTATCAGTTACAGTACTTAGTAGTGTACAAATTGACAATATAAAAGTTTTGATATTTTGATGCTTAAACACTATAAAAATTCAAAAATGTTTTTGACTTCCCTTGTGGGGTAACTTACAACACTAATTTTGATCTCAATATTTCTTGCCGTTCGTCATCTAAAACACATGAAAAGGCAAAATTGAACATACATTTGTTGAGTAACATTAAAATGTTTGCAGCTTTATCAATTCAATATACGTTTGGTACTTAATATTGGAAAACTTACATATCACAATCGCATTATTATTAGATTTAGTTTTATTTTCTTTATAGAAATAATGAATAATTTTTATACAGATTTTCAAAATTATTCATTATTTCTATGAAGAAAATAAAACTAAATCTAATAATAATGTGATTGTGATTTGTAAGTTTTCCAATATTAAGTACCAAACGTATATTGAATTGATAAAGCTTTCTGCATTATATATGATGAAAGTTATGTCGAACCACCAGCAGACACTATTTTAAGACATACATATCAATATGTGATACGTCGCTTTGATTTAAATATGTATATAAATATGTTATGTATAACCTAAAATACCATTGTATATATAGAAAAGTTACATTTAAACGTTTCAATGGCTTTCCAATAACTTCAAAACTTATGATAACCTAATACGTGGACACCCTATTACTCATAATAGGGTAACGACTGTTTATTTCGTTCTTAAACGCCAACGGTTGGCGCTAGCGGCAAAAAGTACAGGCAACTACCTTTCGAATCAGTTTCTTTCACTGGCCGCCGAGCGACGACACTGTTGTTTGTATTCCACCCACTGATCGCGCTACGCTGGATTCTCAAATTTCTCAAACTTTAAACACAAGCGCATGGAAGAAAGGTAGTCGGAGAACTGTCAAAACGTATGGAAAATAATGAAAAACGTGAATTACTTGCAATAGAGTCCTAAAGGCTTGTCCCAATTTTAGTGCCAAACTAATTACTGAGGCGTCCGATTTGAAAACGGTCTTGGGCAAAGTTGCAGCTGATGAATGTGTGTCACAGTATCAATGTAGTTCCAATCCCCAAGAGCATATGGGCAAACACTATGACCGATTGAATGAATTGGTTATTTTTCTCATAGTAATTCCCATATAAACTTTAAAGGGCTTGTGCAGTCTCAGTTTTTCATTTGATATGACCAATATCTATGTAATTATGCTGACACTTGAGGTGACGAACCTTTCAAAGTTTGTTGAATAAAGTAAACCTTTCGGAAGTCTACACTTGAAGTGTCGAACCATTCAAAGTTTTTTTTTAATTACAAAAATAAAGGTAAAAAGAAGAAGGTGTATTGAATAAAAAAAATTTAGACATAAATAATTTATGAATCAAAGTTTACGTCGACACTCACAGTGACGAACCATTCATATTTTTTTGAAAAATCATATTTACATCTCACCTTTGTAACGATTAAAGGCGCAGTCATACATAGTTTATAGATTAGAAACAGTAGCACGAAACGAGCTCACCAATTGATCCGCCATCCTTGAGCAGCAACAATCCTCTTTCAGCTTCGCTCGTTTGCTCGGCTATATAAAAGCACTCAGAGAAAATAGGCGCGCGACCCGTGAGGGAAAACACTGACGATCCTGCCCTCTTTGCCGGCCCCCGCAGAAGCAAGCGTCAAGGTCGGAAGATTAAACACAACTAAGCGATCGCGGTTTTTTTTTCACTTTCACTCAACCATCGCGCGACATGTTTGGTCCTGCCCTCATCGCCGGCCCCCGCAAGAGCCAGCGTCTAGGTCGAAGGATCAAACACAACTCGATTTTTGTGCAGAGCCCCATAGGGATCGTTCTAATATTACGTAACGCAACAGGGGGAGGGAGGGGGTCTTACATTGTGTTACGGTCCATACAATTTAAAAATTTTCATACAAAAGCTGTTACGTGGGGGAGGGAGGGGGTCTGAAATTGGCAAATTTTGCGTAACGTAATATTTGAACGAACCCATATGAACTATAAACCCAATTAGCTACTGTAAAAAGTGAATTGCGTTAAAGTTCATATTTTTGCTGATCAATAGAAGCAAAATGTGTTATCTGTTTGGTTGTGCTAAACGAATACGGCTTGTAGAAATATATTAGAAAATTATGAACATTTGTATGAGAAGACAAGCTTCAAACTTTAAGCGCTATTTTCCCAATGCCTACTTTTTCCATTTTCTCAATGCCAACTTTTTCCATATGGGACAGTTATATCTTTATAGGCAGATTAGGTAGTAGGCAAAAACTAACAGTATAGATTTTTGAAACTCCTTTCCCTAAATTCTCCCTTCCCCTCTTGTACATATAAATGCTACACGTGTTGATCTATTTGCAGGTGCCGATAAAGCAATGCTGACCCCATGACATTAATCTTTGACCCTTTGCCTCCTTTATTCTTTCTTTATTGCTTATACAGAAGAACAACACGCTAAACTTTACCCTCGTTAGCTACGATTTATATGGCCACCTGAAGAATTTCCGCGCCATGCGCCTAACTGATTTGAACCTCTGTGAGCGATACTCTGCCAGTCAGGAATTACGTATCCGTTTTGCCCAAAGCTATCATCGTCGATGTCGGATCAGCCTGCGGCGAATGCTGCAGGACTTCAGTGAACCGGAGTTCATAAATCTCTACGTGGACTACTACGATCAGAAGATACGCCTACTCAGATCCATACCGGTGCTAATAAGGAAGGCATTATTTTCCCACAATGATGATCCCGACCCGGAGAAGTGGCAACTTGTGCGAAGATTCCTCATGGTAGACGCGTTGTCTGGTATGAATGATAACTTCAAGCCTAGATTGTACGACGAAGGTACACCCCAGGAAAAGTATCATTTTGTTCGATACATCAAACGTGTTGAACTTGAGTTTCGATTGCATACCGATCATGAGAAGAATCCAAACCGCGTAGCAGTGCCTTTGCTGAAATTGGAATACGGTCTGGTCAATATTTCTAAGGAGTTGGCCAATTCATTCTTTGAAGAGTTGGTGGACTTTGAATTTAGAGTAACATTCAATAAACATTATAGTTTCGAGTCAATTTTAGAGGTAAAGCCAAACAAACTTTCTATAACATGCATTAGAAAACAAATCGTCATTTCAATTCAATTTCAGATAATCTTGCCAATATTTATGTTGCTGGCATTTACAATGACACTCTTCCAAACGTTCTGCCATAAATTGCGCCAAAATAAGCTGTACTACGACATGGAAATATTCTTCAATTTTGTTGTGTACCTGTGCTCCAACGTTGCTACAGCACTTTTGGCAGCAACAATCATCGTAGCATTGCACGTGTTCGTCACCTACAAAACGCAAACCGATGTCAAACTGCTGCTTCCTGTGGAGGTGCAGAATGGGTTGGAAATTTTTGTCTATCTTTCTTTTACATTCAAGGTTGGTATAGTGTTTCATCAACGAATTGTTCATTAAACTTACATTTACCATTGCAGCTTGTAAAATTGCTACGGAAGTTTGTAACGATCGCATCTATTGACATATTCTTCATTGATTGGGAACGGCCTAAGATATTCGATGCAGGTATAGGCAACCAACGAACACATTTATTGGACACCCCATCGATTGCATCTAGTGCTACGGTAAGTACGATTTTTGCCTATTTGTGTTGTCAAACGGTATATAGTTCGAGGTGGTATTGGTACTATGGCGAATACCGGAATAGGAAATACTCACCCTATTCATTTTGGAGAAGTTAACCCTTTCACGCCCATGGTGTCTGTAGAGCACCAAAACTTTCAACCTTTGTAGCTTTGAAAATAACGAACAAAATAAAATTGTTTTCACGCTACTTCATAATTACACATCTCCTCTTTCACTTCAATGCCTTATTTTAGGGATGCCTACAAATTTAACATGTTTTTTTACGAAACATATGTATGAAGGAATGGGTTTTACTGGTCAAAAAATATTACATGATTTCAAAACCTGATATAACAAAGATGATTATTCCTGAAAGTAGCAATAAAAATATTTTCCAATAGATTTACCCTTTATTTGCACTAACATATGTTCAGAAATACACAATTTAGTTTCGCAATAATTGATTGAATTTGATGGAACTTGTATGGTGCACATATGCAGCACCACTGGGCGCACGGCACACAAAAATGTGTAATATCGAAATTTCATCATTGTTTACATTCAACATAAAATTGTTGTTATCAGCTCAATTTGCAAATTTGACTGAAAAATCTTCAAAAAATAAGGTAAATCTTTACGAAAGTTATTTTATCGGATTTTCCGAAGAAGATTCTCTGATGCTTTGAGAGGATTTGACGAAGTTAGATAAAGTGGCGAAAATCGTTAAGCATGCTTTGGCAGCATCCACAAATTACGTAACGCTCTAGGGGGAGGGGGGGAGTAAGCTCAAGTTACGGCTCATACAAAAATTTAAAAATTTCCATACAAAAAGCGTTACGAAGGGGGGGTGGAGGGGGTCAAAAATTTCCAATTTTAGCGTTACGTAATAAATGGACGCCGCCTTTGAAATCGATTAGGTCCAAAAGTAAGTTCAAAATTAGAATTGTATCATAAGCGGAATGTATATAGAGCTATATTACAGATTCCGATATCGTGCACTTTATCATTGTCCCGAAGGAGATGAAATGAAAGAGGAGAATTTGGATATGAGCGATGATGAAGATGAAGTAATCCAGTTGACGGTACTTCCATTGTCGGAAAACATCGAAGTATTGCATTATACTTATGTAACGATTTAGGTAAAGGAAAAGATGAGAAACTACAATTACAAAAGCGTTTGAAGAAAGCTCACCTAAAAGAATACGATGAAGGCATAAAGTACTCCAAGTTCCTGGTGGTGCATCAGAGCACCACCTGTTATATGATTTTAAGTTACCTTGAACACTAAAGTTCAAAAATAAGGTTTTGTTCTACGATTTTGCGCATAAATGTTCATTTCTATTTTTAATCATGAAAAAAAGTCATGGGCGGGATAGGGTTAACGAAAAAGAGGGTCGATGTAGAGAAATCGACGGAGTCACGTAAGCCCTTATGAAGTAAAAGTGCGAAAATAGAGAACCAGGCAGCGTTTCAAGCCGAAATCGCGATCGATTGGTTACAACCTGGGAGGGAGGCACCGATACTACACACGAAAAATGAAACAAAACTTTTCCAAACTGCAAGATAACTCCAGCTCCCTCACGACAATCAAGGCAGGTTTGGGGAAAATCGCTAGTTTTCATGTTTTCATTTGTTGTGCACCTTCGATCTTTCTGGACAAACATGGGCCATAGTTTTCAGTGTTTTTAATTTTCATTTTTATTTGTAAAGAGTAAAAAGATGCGTGTTTCAATACTTACGCTCTATCAAAATAAAAGATGCTATCGTGACATTGCATTTGGACTTGCAGGAATTGAATTTCAACCGATTGTTGTCAACTTGGATAAAATGCAAAAATATGTTTTGATAAATTACGTGGTTTTTCATGTTTGTCCACTCTTTATGATCCGGGCTCACAGTGACAGTTCGTGACAGCAGAAATCTCGGCTCACCTTGACGTACAGAAATTTCGTATAGGTTTCTCCCTCCCAGGTCACAACCAGCGAGTGACTAATCGACAAAATTGCAGCATAAACTAATGTCTGGTTCTCTGGTTTTGTGCTCTTTAAAATTTAAGATGTGACTTCGATTCATCTTCATCTTGAGTCCTCATCAACTGCAAAAAGCCAACGTATGCGCTGTCTACGTTATCGGCCTGGTCAGGGTTTTCTACTGAATAATATATTTGCATGTAGCTCTTCTGGCATCCCTATAACCTGGCCAGCCCAACGTCGCCTGCCGTGTTTTATAAGCTAGACAAATTCAATTTCTCTCTATATTTAGTATAGTCTGTTGAACACAATACTTGACATTTTTTGTACGCAAAATTAAGAAGTGTTTCTTTTCGGTGATTGACGTACTATAGTCTGTGCCCTTTTTTACTTCTTATATAAATGAGGTTCTCCAGCCAGCTTACAAAAAATTGTTCTTCTTCCTATATCTTCAACAGATGAATCACGATAATAATTATATACATTTCTAGGATTTTATGTGACATGATTTACAAATACCTTTTTTTCTTTTTCTAGGCTCGTCCCACATGTGACAGTGTATCCGCCTGGCGCAACTATTTCATTGCCAACGAATGGCAAGAACTGGCTACGAAGCGTAAAATATCCATGTTCGCTCATACCATCCTGCTGATTGGTGTTTTCTTTCTTTGCGGACTCGAACACTGGTCTTCGAACAGCTTCCACCTGCATCTCTTTAAACAAGAAGAATACTTGGGAAAAGACGACAAGGTCCTAAAAATAGCTGTTGGTATAATAGTGTACACCATAGTGTACGTAGCCCAGCGAATCTACAACGCTCTCATCTACGAACGATTCGTTGAAAACGCTATTCAACAGTTCATAGACGTAGCATCCATTGCAAATATCTCTGTCTTCATCTTGTGTATGGAATCATACGGTTTCTACATCCACGGTCGATCGCCACATGGTTTTTCCGATACGGACATGTGCTCTATGATACTGCAGTTTAAACGGGAAGAGGATAACCTTTGCGGTAATCGAGGATTACTGCCAGGTTCAGAACAGCAGACTTACTCGATACTAGTGCCAAAGAATCTGCGAGCTTTCTACGATAAACTGATAGCCCCACTGAGAAATTCGTCCAACTTCGGACCGCATCAACATCTTAACCAAACGCATTTGATTGGCAGCACCAAGTTGAGCAATTCCGGAGTGATCAGTAGCCCTGGTGGACATTACGAGTACACTTTTGAGAAGACGATCCTAACGTACTACAATGTAAATCGGTTCTTTGCAGCTTTTGTAGACCATGTAAGTCAATGGTGAAATAATGTCATTTTGCCGCTGAACAAACCTTTTATTTACAGGCTTTGAAGGACCTAGATTACATCATACAGGAGCGAAGTATTCTAGAGAATATTATGAACTGTGAATTCCAGAGCTATGTTACTGAAAGTGAGTATGAAATTTATTACTGGAAAAAATGTGTTACTCAAACGTTATTAATATTTCGACCAGATAAAGGTGTGTTTTACATCGATAACGGACACTCTTTCGACCAAGTCTTGTTCTACGGGAACGAGTGGACTTTCTTCCAGCTAGAGCTTGCCTTATTCCTGTCGGTTGTGCTGATAAGTAACGACTATCTGATGGCGGTCGTTGTAGTCGGGATAGTGTATAAAATGTTTGAGATTGTCATGAATTATCTGTTGAAAAACAACTTAGCCAAAAAGACACTTATCGATAAGCGATTTTTGATTTAATGTAGATTTTTTACTCAATGTTTTGTAATGATCTAGTTTTAATCTTCCAGATCTGTATTATAAATTATTCGAATAAAAAGCGAAGTCCCTCGATTAGGTCAAAAAAGTTGTTAAATTTTCGAATACTGACACAAACTAGACGTTCGCTTTATAAGCCGATGGTCATTCCCAACCCTCGAACAAAACAAATACTAAACGTAGACCGGTCGCCCTTGTACTCCAGTATCGCCAGATCAACCGCACTTACAAATGAAACAACCAGATGAACGGTTGGGACTAACCACCCCTCACTGTTTAAGTACTGATAATCTTCTTTTTTTAGGCAACAATGGCGCCTGCTACATCAGAATGCAGACCAATGAGGGGAAGGGGTGAAATTGATTTTTTAAAGTTGACCCATAGTAGACCGGATATATCCCTGCATCTACGCCGGTTTATGCGAGATGGAATAGATAGATAAGGTAATTTTTATGGCACAGAGCCTTTTTTACAAGGGGGAAATCTGCAAACAGACGCCTGAGAAGGTAACTCACGATGTGGTGGGATTCCGCACCAACGACAACCCACTAAAACCAGCCCATGCACTGTACTTGAGCAATTTTTGTTGAATTTCTCAAGTGGTGTACATAGTACACAGATGGGCTCTTGGCCTCAGGCGCTTTTCTCCTCGGAATCACTCTATGGTATTTCTTCGTGGAGGGGTCAGTACATATAGAACTTAACACATGTAAGAGAAGTAGCCTAGGCAAACTGTTTCTCCTACACGGTTGTTTGCGAATACCCTGCGATGGGTGAAAAAAAAAATACCCATTTCCGCTAGAAGTGCCTCTACCCATTTAAGGGAGGAGGATTGTATTTCATTCATTCTGATCAACTCAGATCAAACGTAATCTACCAGACTCATCAATACGCTCAAGGATTAGATTTCCTTCATTCTGATCCACTCTGACCAAACGTTATTCTACCCGTCTACCAGCGTAGCTTTTTTTCTGCTCTCTTTCATTCCCGATTATTTTTCAACTCTCTCGTTCTCCTTGCTACTGGCCGCCTGTGTTCAATGATGCTCAACCGGTGAGTCCTCTCGTGGTGTAGGGATAACGCGCCATATCTAGTAAACAAGGAGTCGTGAGTTCAATTCTTACCGAACAGACGTGTAATTTTATATATTTACATCTAATCATGCTTCCTACAGTTACTTCGATATTCAATTACAATACGCTGTATTGTATCCAATACGTTATATTGTACATTAATAATTTATTTCATTCACTGAATGGTACGTTTTTATCCGGGTAGTTCCATGACATGAATATTCTTACTTGGATCTGTTGGTTCAATGAAAAAAGTTGTGAACGGCTTTTTTCCCAACCATCATCCAGGAAACCATCTCTTTCTTCGTATTTGTCACCTACGTCCGCTTTTGCCTTGCCAATCTTGTCTTTGCCTATGTCGCCATTTTGTTTCTCTCTCTTCTTTTCCTTCTTCCTCTTCTTCCTACCCTTCTTATGGTATTCTTCTCCGTCACTACTCATTTTTCTGCGGTTAGATAAACCTCCTTCATGAGCTGATTCGTATCCTGTACCCGAGTCAAGTTCCTGTTCATTGTCGTCTAGAAGGCCCGACACGGACTGGCACGGCTGTCATCCTGCATACATTTCGGCTCTTCCTCACATTGTATTTGGTACCCACTTTCTGGTCGGTTTGCCCTAATTAGCTCCAGATTTTCGAGTATACGGCTCATGTGCTGCTAGTGCTAGTTCTGATAATTAAATATATTGCGTTGAATCGTAGTATTTGATGACGCTTTTCCTCTTTTCAACATGTTGTTGAATGTTTTACACATCAATGAGGTATCATTGATGTCTTCCCAAGTAACACCAAACATTATAACATTGCACGTATTCTACTGCATATCAACAATACTGCTGCGACATTGGGCCGTATGAATAAAATGTAGTAAAGTTGAGTTTACTACATTCTCGGTAGTAAACGCTATATGTGGAACACGAGTGGAACATGTTTGTGTCATTTTCCTTTCTACACCTTTCGAACATACTACCGTGCACCCCCGCTAATTTGAACGGTACCTCATGTAAACCATCGGGGTTCATTTTTAATTTGAACATCCAGTCACCCTAGAAACGTGTTTCTGGTTACCTCTTTCACTGTTTTGTTTTGATTCTGCGTTCCGTTCCACAGCGTTCCATTTCACTTTACTCCGTTCCATGAGCTAAATGACGTTTGAACCATTTTTAATCTGAACGGTGTGCAAATTAGCGGGGTACAGATTAAAAAGTGTTCAGATTAAATGTGGTCAAACCAACGGGGGTACCCGGTACAAACAACGCATTGCTATGAATAAAGGTAGCATTTACTACAAAGCTACTGGTAGTTAGCTTCAGAGGTTGCTACACATGCTTTGAGATTGCGGAATTGAATGTAATAATTTACTTTTGAGTAAAAATCATGGGAAATCGATATAAGTTTTGATATTTCGGAAGGTATTTTGAGTTTTGCTTAGGAATTTTGAGGTTACGAAAACATTCGCCCCGCCAATGCTGAGATTCCGGTATGATTACCGGCAGTAGCAATTTGTAATATCCGTGTGAATTCTGGCATTACGATAATTATGTTATTTTCTAGGAATTTTAGGATGTTGGTAGGAATTCATATATTTATAATGTAATTACGTGTAAATACTGACATCTCAGATTCTCAGATTTCCTTTGGAATTCCGGAATTCCTGTAGGAACTTTGGGATTCCGATAGGGATGTCGGATTTCCAGTTCCGTTGGAATTTCAAAGCAAAGCTTTAATATAAACCTTTTGAATGTCGGTAAATATTTTAAAGATTTCAATGGGATTTTTTGTGAAATCGATAAGAATTTTAATTATTTCAAAGGTAACCCAAGTGTTTTAGGGGAGATCCTCATTGAATTCTAACGACTACCAATGGAATCACTACAATTCCCATAAAAATCTCTACATTCTAAGTTCTAGAAATTCCAAGGATACTATCAGAAACCCCACCAAAATAACGAGAATATCACAGAAACACTTAGAACTTCCGAAATTCAACATGCTGTTAAGAACACAAACGGGGAGCATCAAAATTCTACCGCAATCTCACCAGAATCTCAGTACTGTTGCTAGAAAATATGTGGTTCCTAATTTGATAGCTGTAATCTCAAGATCTCCTCATAGATGTTAAGCTAATATCAAAAAAAAAAATTCAAAATTGGCGAAGACCGAAAACCACCCAGAAAATTCTTTGATGTACCATCATCATAAAATCATAGACATAAAGAGAATACCAGACTAATCGCAAAATTACACTACAAATATTGTCAAATTACAGCACCTTCATGATTGTGTGCAAATTGTCGCTTAATCGATTAGATTCCATGTATTTCCTTCATATGCGTGATTGTATTAATTTTAAGCGTCACTCTGAATAGATTGTTCTTTACGTCAGAATCACTCTGCATTCTGAATAGAAATTTCTTAACGTGCAGCTTCAGTCACCGCTCATGTTCGAAAGTAGTAAGTACTCAGGCAATGGACATGCTCTATATCAACTGCAGCGATTTGCAGTAGACAGGATGTCCCGGGCTCGATCTATCTGACAAGCCAATCGAGCCCTCTGTCACCATAGAAGATGGTGTCTCCATCATGTCGATAGCCTGTAAGTACTACATGTTCGAAAAGTTTTTTATTCATACCAAAAGTGTAGTAAACTTTGTGGATTTTGTTTTTGAGTAGATGCATACAAATGTATCAATGCATTAATATTACTTTATGAATTGCTTGGTAGCTTTATAAACATTATTGCATTAATTCGACTATATCAGAGCCATTTTCCACTTTTAAACTACTTTAATGGTAGGCTTACGGCAATGCAGCTGCTTTATATAAGCAATGATATAATGCTCCATGGTTACTTGGGTTCTATGCAAAAAATCATGTGTTTTGTCAGTCCAAAAAGAATCGAAACAAAGACACTAGACGCCATGTAGAATCAATGTTGGGTAGCTAATCATTGGCTCGTTTCACTCCCCTGCCAACAAATAGCGGTAGTTTGTAAAGCTTGAAGCCTGATTTGCTGCTGAACAGGAATCGCAACTGCGTACTGCGATCAGAAAAAAGCGCTTTCTTGATCGATTCCTTGCAGAAATTTTCCATGCATCAAGATAAGCCGAGAAATAACTCAAGATTTTTTTTTACTTTTCTTGAGCGAAACAGCCTAAACAGCTTAAACGTCGAACACGAACAAAAACGATGCGAGCGCTGCGGGTGACGGATTGGCCACCTACCATATTTTGTTATCGACCGTTTAAAAAGTGGTCAATGGACAATGATGAGAGTGTGACGTCTGTTTGTCTGTGCTCCGCTGTTTCCGAGATGCGTGTAGGTAGATACTCATCCATTCTGTGTAACTTTTTTTAGCGTGTATTGTACAGTGCTTATTTTAGTGCACGCATTGAACACCGCTAGTCGAGTGGCGCTCTCATCGATTCTGGAGATTTTGACAGCTTACTAGAGATGTGAACCGCTTTCTTCAAAACATCAAAAAAGTCATTCACCGAAAGCGTACGACGAAGATATAAACAAAATTCTGTCCGTAAAATAATTAGATTTTTTCATTGAAAAACGGACATTTTTCTAGAGAAATTAGTTGCAAAGGTTGACCAACGATGACCTCCGTTCATACACCATCAGTTGCCCTTAGCAAATATCGAGACCAGCATTTTAAGGTGAGTTTCCTTGATCTATTGATGTGAATGAGGTTAGAATTGGCCTGACCCGGGAATACTTTTTTTTAGGGATCTCGCCACGAACAGGAACGGCTGCTACGGCTCACATCTACCTTATACATTGGCAATCTAAGTTTCTACACCACGGAGGAACAGATACACGAGCTGTTTTCGCGATGTGGCGACATCCGGCGCATAGTGATGGGATTGGACAAGTTCAAGAAGACGCCGTGCGGTTTCTGCTTCGTGGAGTATTACGCCCGGGACGATGCGGAAAGCGCTATGCGGTACATCAACGGAACGCGACTAGATGACCGGATTGTGCGTGTGGATTGGGATGCCGGTTTCGTCGAGGGACGACAATACGGTCGCGGAAAGAGCGGCGGACAGGTGCGAGACGAGTACCGACAGGATCACGATCTCGGCCGCGGCGGATATGGCAAAATGGTCCAGATGGGACAGCTGGGGGCGAACATGAGAGACAGCTAGGCGTGAGACCCCGAAGGAGTTTCGGATCGTGGGCGAAGTTATTTTAAGATTATGATTATACATAGGACGCGTAAATTAAACATTGAAAGAATGAATTTCGTCACTTACTTGACATCATAGTTCAGTCTTTGGTCCGCCGGAGAGTTGGGGCCCTTTCTTCAGATTGGGCTTCTTTTTCTTAGTGGGTTTGGTTTGAGAACTGCTGGATCTTTCTGCTTTCTCCCGATATGGGTTGACGTAGGTGTCGGACCGTTTGCTTTCGTCAATTTCCTGCTCGAGCAGTCCCAGAAGCTCGAGTGATTTCTGATCCAGAATGCTGACAAAGCTTCGAGTGTAGATTAGGGATTCGATGACGAGCTTCTTCCAGTCGTCGAGGGTTTTCAGAATGCGGTACGATATGTCCGGGAGGTGGAGAATGAGCTCGCCGAAAAAGCAGGTATTTTCCAGAAATCGAGCTAACGCTTCAACTTCGGCGGTATCCTTGGGGAAATCGGACTCTGCCGTTATCATACTAAGCCGCAATTTATCACCGTCTTCTTGGAGGATCTGGAATGATCTAAAAATGAGCGAGATGTAGGGAAAGAAGTTGCATGCCACCAACCTTCAGAATTTCCTTCAGTGCTAGTTTAAGCAGCTCATATCGCTTCGAATAGTCCTCTGTTGCCAATAGGTGTTTAACCAATAGTTTGTGCTCTTCCCGTTTCCTAACGAAGATGTTTGAATCTGAAAGTTAAAACATTATCGAGGATTTGCGCTCTCAATAGCTGATTGAAAATACATACAAATTTTCTCCGTTATTTGCAAGGATGGTTTGCCATCCGTGGACCCCTCCTGCGTATCAGTTGAGGACAAGCCGGATTCTACGAGGGTGGCAATTATCACGATTGTGGACAGCCATTTGAAGTATTTCAACACCTCTAACTGCATATCTACGTTGGATTTGCTACTATTGTTCAACTAACTTCGGATTACTTATGAACAAAATTTAGAATATTCAATATTTTGAAGAACGAATCCGAATCAGCTGGCGCTGGCGTGTTTTTTATAATCGCAGTACTAGAATAACAATTTTGACCGATAAGGCATCAGTTTGACAGCAGTTTGTTGTCATTGCTGAACACGTTCGGAATTCGTGTCGTGTGCGGTTGCGGGAAGTCGGTTGTGTGAATCATTCCGGTCGTACTACGGAAAATAATCGCGTTTCTCCGTTCCCAGTGTCACAAAAAATGGTCCAAATCGAAGAATCGAAAATTTCCGACATCGGCCGGGTGCTGAATGACAAGAATCGACCGCTGAAAGAGCGCTTCCGGGCGTTGTTTACTCTGAAAAACATCGGCGGCCCGAAAGCGCTGGAATCGATCGAGTCCTGTTTCGAGGATGATTCGGCGCTGCTCAAGCACGAGCTGGCCTACTGTTTGGGCCAGATGCAGGACCGGGCGGCCATTCCCATTCTGACGAAGGTGCTTGAGGACGTCAAGCAGGAACCGATGGTGCGACATGAGGCCGGTGAGTGTTGTGGGTGGCACACTGGGATGGGGTGGTGAAACAGGTGGTCAAAATACACGGCTGTTCAACAGTTGCGAATTTCCTTTTGTACACTCAGGCAAATGGACTATCGATAAACATAGTAACCCCTTATGAAAATTCGCCACAAGAAATCGGATTGAATTTCATAAATTTGCCTTATGAAACCAGAATTTGAAAACAAAAAACGTTTTCGCGGCAACCTGGAATCGAACCAAGAACCTTGCGATCGATAGGCCCGAGCGTACATCACGCGCCTATCGACGCCTTGATGTGGAGTGATGCTAAAACGATACATAAAGCGTTCGTATTGCAATAATCGTTCCACCTTTCATAAGGCAAAATGTATGAAATTCGATAGTCCAGTTCGCTGCGTGTAGGGTCAGTCGTGAATAAAGCAGTGTTGGGAAACTCGTGCTCACGAGTAAAAAAATACTCACTCTCGTACTCGTTTGCGAGTAATACTCACGCTGTGAGTCACTCATTCCTTACTCTAACTCACGCGAGAGTATGACGTCATAACTCACTGCGAGTATTACTCACGTAAAGAGTAATACTCGCAGTGAGTATGACGTCATTACTCTCGGTGAGTGAGCAAGTTACTCTTTGTGAGTATGGTGAGTAACCAATTTCCATAGCAAAATAAGATTGTACATAAGTATGTTCTATACTAGGTGGAAGACTGTAAATGTAAATAATTTAAAGTGTTTACAGCTGTTGTCGACTTCAGTGTGTATTGTGATATGCAGTTTTATAGTATGGTTGTTTAAACTATACCGAATTCAGACCCAGTTTTTCAAAATGGATAAACAAGTTATAATGGCGAAAGTCCGATTGTGTTCAAATACTTTCCAGGCCAATTTATTTCGTTTAGTGGCATAAAATAAATACTGTAACTTTTTCTGAACGCGTTTATGCTATTGATATTCAAAGTTGAATTGAAATATTAGTAAAAATGGAATAAGGTACCGTGGGGCAAGTGGGTAATGGAAATCGTATAGTTGAGATTCTTCAAATTCTAAAGACTTTAAATTTAAATAAATGAGGTCGTCTTTATTTTTTAACTTAACTCCCACCAAATATAAACAGTATGCTAAAATTGATTTTTATGTAAAAATGAAAAAAATACAGAAAAAGCTCATGCAAAATGTTACTTTTCACTTGCTTCACAAGTTTTTGAACAATAAATTGAAATTTAGTTATATTCACGATTTCTATTAACTTCAACATTAGTTAAGGCGTCTTGTTCCTTAGGTAAGAAACATGTAAACAAAGAAAATTTTATTCTTGTCAATTCAATTTTCTCCTGTTCAGTTTCGGCTCTGTAGAATTTTCACCGGTCGTTATTTGTTTCAAAGAAAGTCGGATATGACATAAGATAACTCTTCAAGAGAAATTATTTTTTGGAACGGAATCCTTCAATAGTGTTCGGATTATTTTTTGTGTGGATAGACCCATACCCCATTTTTATGTTTTGGACTAGCTTTACATTTACATTCCATGAGATTCCCGTGCGTTCTCTAATATTGCAACTTTTCAATCAACGTTTTCCTTTCCAATCTCTTTTAGAGAAGTTCCATGATTGGTAATAGCTTTTATCGCTTTGAGTATTGTGTTTCTTGAATTTAAAGCACGTTCCGATTTTCTATGATAATTGCGAACCTTGTTCACTAATAGCTACCTAAAAAGAAAACACAAAATCAATCTCTAATGAGAAACTTTTTACTTGCCCCACGTGATTAGTAAGTTGATGGTGTTTTAATTTAGTTATTTTTATGTCTAGGTCGAATTAATCCCAAAACTTTTATTTTCAGTTTAAAACTGTCAGAGAGTACAACGTAGATGTGGTACAGAGAATTATCTTCTGCAACTTTTTTCTACTGAACATATCAATACAAGATTGCACGCCACCAACTTGTAACGGAGTAATAGTTGACAGGTAGACAATCTTTCACTCTATTATGCAATAATGGTTGAAAAATCGCAGGAATCTCTTATCTATCGTAATGCTCTGAATGGCCTCAAAGGTTTACGCATGAGTTTGAAACGTGAATACATATATTCAGTAAAATATTCAAATTATTTTCACTTACCCCATTTACCCACTTGCCCCGCGGTACCTCACATAAATTTGGTTTGCGATTGGCATCTTGTATGTAATTTCGCTTTTGAATATTTTTAGCTAACCTTATGTAATTTTCAAGTTTGTTCTAGAAAACTTATATGCAACGTTGCCGAATAAAGATTTCTGATCAGAAAAATGTTCGGAATTTATTATATTTTGCTTGGTTTCTATATAGATACTGAATGATAAGTTAATCCTCATTGAACCATTATACGGGCCTCTGATTATTGTTTGGTCATTAATGTTATGTGGTAATAGCAAGTTTGCATAATTTTTCAATATATAATTTTCAATAGCACTGTTTAAGGAACAGACATTTAAAAATGTATCATTTTCAACGTTTTATCTAGTCCCATAATGAATAAAAAATAAATTAAAAATAATTTTCTGAAATATTTTTTTAACTTCTTTTGTTCGATTCTATCTAAGACATGTGACACCTGACTTATTGTTAGATTTCTGCTCCTCTTTTATGATCTATGTGTTGTCAGAAAACCGAAAAAAAGTGAAAATTGAAAAGCTGGTGCTGAAGTTGTCGCACAAAATATTGCTGGCAACGCTGTTTGGCAGACCAATCAGCGGCTTATTAGTTTTGGCACAAAACTCAGATACGTTTTGTCGAGTCTCTGTCTCAGGTTTTTATTATTGCAGTAGTGCTGCATATCGTAAAGTAGAGAATAAAAAAATAGTCAATTGGCAAATAAATCAAGCTCATAGTTGATAAATGTGGAAATGCTCATATCATAAGTACACAAAGCTAAAAGCAGAATCTGGCCCAGTAGAGGTGTAACGTTAGAAGAAAAGAGCATTTACGATGCAACGTGCGCAGCGAAACACCAAACATAAATTACAGCTTGTGTTAAGAATTCATATTATAATAACGTTTTGCGTGCAACAAATAGTTTTCAGAATAAAATTTTCATGTTATCATTTGAATAAGGACACCCCAAGAATAGCCTTACTTATTACTTATTATTTATTTGAGCCATTCGCAAGCTTTTAGAATATTTACAATATTTCAAGTGAGTAAAATTACTCACGAGTGAGTAAATGTTAGTCGAAAACTCACTCACGAGTATGAGCTGTACAACTGAAACTCACGACTGAGTATACTCACGCGAGAGTTCAAGCTGTACAACTCATACTCGCGAGTGAGTTTGCAGTTTTCAGTGAGTACTCACGAGTTTCCCAACACTGGAATAAAGCGGGTTGATAAACTACTGTCGCAAATCACGTATTTGCCAAATTATGCCTGGAAATAATTCCTTCTTCCAATGTTTCTCAATTTTACTATCAGATAGTTAAATTTTCAGATTTTGTACGTTACCTTGACCCGATATAATGTTCAACTAACAGATTCTTGTTATGCAACCGTCTCTGGTATGTATATCGTCCCAAGAAGTTTTTTTTTTAAGGCACTCCGTGCTCGTGGCCACTACTGTGCCGGAATCAGTTTATCTGTATCTTCCTTACCGATACAGTTCTATTTTTAGCTAATCTATATTTACATCTGCTTTCACTCTCTTCTGCTCTTTTGCTCTCACACCGAGCAGGTAGGAGAGTGCTCTGCTGTTGGTCCAATCGATTTCCATAAGCCATAGTCAATTGCTCTTGCGGTGGTTCGTTTTGCCGTGTTCCTGAGTCGTTTGAGGCTAGCTGCCTGCGAAGTGGGTCAGTTTGTCTCAGTCACCATCTGATACTGACGGAGGATGGATGTGTTCCCCTAAGCACGGTCCTCCGTGCGGCGTCTTCTGGTGGCTGGACGGGTTATTTTTTTGAGGGGCTGGGAATTGAATCCATGACCTTCCGCTTATGAAGCGAAAGCGTTACCTCAAGGCTACGAACCCCCCTACCCAAGAAGTTTTGATGTCGAGTTTCTTTCAAAAAACAGGTTTAAGATTCCTTCTATAGTAGCAGATTACTGCAAAATGTTCAATAGTAATTTATTGAGGTCTGTCAAATATTAGTCCTGATTTTCGCCAAAATTCATCCCAAAGTCACTTTCTCAGTTTTGCCAAAATCCCCGAAACATTTTCCAGAATTTTTTTACTGTTCTCCGTCGGACATGTTTACGGAATACTCACCTGATTTTTTTTTTCCAGAAAGCCAGGAGTCCCTATCCTTCTTGATTTTCAAATCACACTAAATTTGTCTTTATAATAACAAATAACTATTTCTTGTTGTTTGAGTTTGAAAAGCTAAGTCAGACTTAAATTTCATTATCATCAGCTCACGAAAAGAATGAATTTTTGTTGGAAATAGTTACTTTTTAGTGACCAGGTCGAACAAAGTGACCAAGTCACTAAAGAGCTAATTTGTCTCATCAAACATCGAAATAAGTGACCTAAGGGCCAAACTATTGAAAATCGATAAAAGTTGTTGGAAAGAAAGGGTTAAAATAACTTTCAGGAAGTCGTTATAACCTTTAATGGGTATCCAATATAATGATACTCTCATGGTACAGGCAATCTGTTCACATCATTCTACACATCTACATACAAGAAATTGCTTAAACTTTGAAGAAAATATTTTATAAAATTGTATAGTGAAGTGGAGCAAAGTCACTTGCTATAAAAGAAAAAAAAAAGTATAGAAAATTACAATTGCTTGCTTCTGTTTTCATGCGTATTTAAATTTTGATTAATAATTTATTAATTTTGAAATTTAATAAGTTAGTTGTTCTGAGCCTTTTAGCAGAATATAGCCGGAGATCTCATATTACTTCATAATACTCTATGCTCTATGTGTTCAACCCCGTTATCCCCTCAACTTTTCGTGAACTGTTCAACAAAAACTGAATCTAAGCCTTACAAATCTTGACTTGTTCATAGTGCCCCGTTGGGATGCTCACTTTGCCCCACTCACAATTGTCGGCTAGCAATAAGATGTTTCAAAATGTCAAACAATATTTGTGGCCATTTCATTTAATAGAATGCTATGATTGAACTTCATTCAATTCAATGTATTTTTCCGTGGTTACGTCTAGTTATTTTACTTTTTACTTTTCCGAAGATCCCCGTAGTAATTAAGTAATTTTGTTGATTCCTCCAGATCTTTTTCTTTCACTAGCAATTCCTTCATAAATTATAGGGATTCCTCTATAGAACTCTAGGAATTCCAAAGATTCTTTCAGAAATTCCAATTAATTTAATTCAAAACTCTAGAAATTTCTCGAAGAATTCATCCGAAAATTGAAACTCATGCTTCAGGAAATTCCTTCAAGAACTCATCCTGGATTTTGTGTTCAACGATTCCACCAAAAATTCCTGCGTGCAGAAGTTTCCCCATAGATTCCTCGAGAAATTCCTCCTGAAATACCAGAGGTTTCTCTTGGAATTCTTCATGAGATTCCTCCGCGGATTAATCGAAAAGGGATTTCTTCAGTAATTCATCCGCGGCATCCTCCAAGAAAATTCCTTCGTGAATTCCTCTACTGCGATTGTACCCAAATTTATCAAGAGATTTCACATAGATTTCTTCAAGAGAATCCACAAAAAAATCCTTAAGTAACCTCGTCAGTAATGGTCTGCTTCGGTCATGTATAACTAAAATACTAAAATGGCCAGGCCCACTGTGTATGGGGAAAGGAATCTATCTTCAACTTTCTTGAAAACGGAAACTTGTTTCAAAAAAAAAAAAAAAAATTGGTGTGAATGATAACTGTCGTCCTCACGCACAATTGGTACAACATATCTTTCCGATTGTTTCCAATTTAGAGAAATAATTATTTAGATGCATGAACACTCAGGCAAATGGACTATCGAAATACGTAGGAACCACTTAAGAAAATTCGCCACAATAAAATCGGGTTAAAATTCATAGCTTTGCCTTATGAAAATAAAATTTGAAAACAAACAATGTTTTCGCGGCAACCTGTAATCGAACCAGGGACCTTGCGATTGATAGGCCCGTGCGTACAACCCGCTCCTATCGACGCCTTGATGTGAGTTGATGCTAAAAAGATACAAAAAGCGTTCGTATTGCAATAACCGTTCCAGCTTTCATAAGGCAAAATGTATGCATTTCGATAGTCTAGTTCACAGAAATCCTCGAAGGGTTCCCTGAACTGACAGGGTTGGTAGTCTAATGGCTACCGCTTCTGCTTCATAAGCAGAAGGTCATGGGTTCAATCCCAAGCCCGTCCCTTTCCTCGTACTTTGTAGTTGTATCTTTCTCTTGCTTCTATCGTCAATTCTTAACCTACCACACTCAAACTAATCGTTCATGGCAAACGCTAGAACCAGAGACGAACAAAAAAATGTTTCCCTAATGCTTCCATTCTTCCATAGTTATTTCACGGCTTTCCTTACGCCTGATACTTAGGTAGCCTAATAACCACAAAAGTCTCCTGTGTTAATACAGTGGATTTTCCGAGATTTTTCAATGCACACCTTGCCTTCAGCTTCATACAAAAGGTACTTTCAAGAATATTACATGTAGCCGCTTTTTTATGGATTGAGTGACCATTCCTGGAAGATCGGCAGATTTTGTCATTTGCAAGGACGTACATGTATTTACGTGCCCTTCCGAATTGCTAGAAGTGCGCAAAAATTAAGACCCTTGTGTAAAAAATGGGTCCTAACATTGCGCATCGCTTTTTTTAAATCAAAATTCAACATATTATATGGAAAATAAATGGAATTACTAGAATATTACCTTCCTTGCAAATACACCGCAAATATACTTTTCACAACACAGTTTTGTTCATAAAAATGTTGATTTTTTGCAGAGCCACTCCTTAGCGCTTGTTCTAAGACGGTGTAAAAGTTGACGTTTATGCGTATGACGATAAGGTTTTTTGTTTATTTACTAACATTAACGAGGGTTTCTTAGTAAACAAATGTATGTCAAATACTTATTTTACATAAACAAACATGTTGCTGAAACTAAATTGTTAAAAAAATCAATGATTAATTATCATTTTTTCGTACTTCTTAAAAATGCGCAAAGTTTGGAGCTGCGCAAAGTTAGGTGCGTACACGGTAGCCTAATAACCACAAAAGCAAACCTCTCTGCCATGCCTTTTCCCCAATCCATACACTCCCGCATGAACTGGCATAGATTCAGTCGGATTCCACGGTCTACAGTATAAGTGCAACTTCAATTCCTTCCCCTTCCCCACATTGGTCTGCATTCTGACGTGGCAGGCGCCATTGTTGCCTAAAACTACCCAGCAAACCAGAGATCATATAAGAATGTTCATTTCAAATTGTATAAATGTACAATTTTCGTTGGAATTGGATATTTTCATTTTCATTTTCATTTTGCAGCGTTTGGTGGGGCAATGAGAGCGCAAGTCAGTCCAAAGCCGGGGGAAGGGATAGGTAATGGCCGTAATAGTCTATGCGGACCACTTGAACACCATCGGAAAGGATAAGAAGGGTTGGGGTAGGGTATAGGGAATGGAGAAGACTTGACACAGTAATGCGATTAATGCTGCAAAATGTAAATGTGCTGAAAGCAATTTAATTTGAGTTTTGAAGTTAGATTTGACTTATTAAAATTCCAAATAGATCGGCCATTGTACAAGTAAGAAAGAATATGCTGATCGCTTTCTAGAAATTTTATAAACAACAAAATAATAACAATATGAGGGCTGCTGATGGCACAATGCGACGCTTTAGGAGATTTTTATACTGATTGAACATTACTATACAGAGCGCAATTCAATCAATGGTGATAACTTTACAAACTTTATCTGTTTTTGCACTGATTGACGATGCTGATTCAAATGAAAATATTTTAAAAATATTTGATATTATTAGTTCATTTGTTTGTGTGATCTAAGTGTTAATAATGGAAAAATTTTACATACCCTTGATAATAATACTTCCCTGATCAGAAATATTATATTTTGAGCGCCATTTTCGAAGCTATTCTATCCAGGTATCCATGCACTGCTTTCAATCCTGAAATTATTCTTATTGTGCATGCTCATGCGTTATATTAGTGATGCTCATAATCATGCAACAGATAAGAAGGAGAGAAAAAGAGAATATAGAAACAGTGATTAGTAATGAGTTAATTATGTAGTTTTGTTAGAATTATAAACAATTAAACAGTAGTAATGAATAGCTTTTAAAATGACTTTGCAGCATAGCTGAGCCTTTCGGATCGTAAGACCGATGTATACAAAATAATTTGTTTCGAAATTGTCCGCGTGGTCTTCTAGTGCCCCTATTAGATAAGAATCAGTCATAGACATACATACCGAATGCTCGCCATGACCCTATGACCAACATTTGTATATGTATAGCCTTAGCTGATGTGGCTTTTCTAATAGGTAGTTCTTTCACTCATTGATTGTCTTCAAAACCTTGTCAAGTATAGAAAATTTATTTTATTTCATTTATTACTATATTGAAGCTACATTGTACTTATCAAGTATTAGGTATTATTTTATGTTTTTATCACTATTGTTATTATCAAGGCCAAAATTCCCAGTGAGTGAAGAATTTTATAGTACTAGAACACCATAGAAGATCGCTAAACATTACCTAATCATCGAACGGCTTTTTGTTCTATTATTTTAGGTAGATGCTATTGATCTCCCTTTGCTCCTATCCGCAACCCGGTGCACGCGCCCTGTTGGTTTTCGAAAACCTCGTAGAAGATTACAAACCGTCAATGGCATTCCCAATTACTACCCCACATTGCACATTCAAGGGTCTAATTGTGCTCCTAACCCACCCTCAGTTCGTAATCTTCTCGCCAGTTTGAAATTATATTTTCCCGAAGTGAAAGTAATTTTGATGAGTGATAGCCTAGTGCAGCCCAACTGCATAGTACAGTAGTTTAACCAGAATTTTTAGGTCAGAAGATAAAATCTAAATTTTGTAATAAAAAGGTTGCCATTACTTTGAAATTCACCCAACATCTAATCAAAACTACTAACAACAGCGATCAATTATCAAAATTCATCGCTCCCTGGAAAATATAATCCCAAGCCCAGGGACAATTTTCGTTGGAATTGGATATGATGCAAAACTTAATTGATTGAAATCGTTAATGAAGTCATAAATTTCATCTGACTTAAATTTGCATCTTATAGAATTCCAATTTAGTCTGACCAAATATGTAACTTTAAACTGTCATTCCATTACGATTTCTTTTTCACTTGGTATGACTCTATTATAATCATCAAAGTGAGATTACATATAAGTTCATCTGATGTAGATATAAATTCATGCAGGGCACATCGCCGAACGCAACATAAACAAAAAAGTGGAATTCATGAACAAATGGTCTTACCTATTACAAGAACATCACTGTTCAACAGAAACACAATGTCATCACGTTGCACAAGAATTTTCGTACGATGTCTTTAATAAATTGCTGCACTTCGTTTCAACCTTCAGTGTTGCACTGGCTCATTTGCAAAATGACAATTAAGTTCGTTTACATTCAAACATGATGCTCTACAGTGATGCCCTAAATGAAACTACACTACCCGTCATAAATACGGACTCACTAAAATAAGTATTGCAACACTCAGCTGAATATTGAATCACCCTGAAAAGTTTAGCATCACCTCAAAACAGGTAATTTCACATTGCTATATCTCGAGATCCATACGACTTGCAAAGAAGCGATCTTCAGCAAAGTTGTTCAGGGGATCAAGGGCATCCGGGAAGCGATCAGTTTAGTTAGCGATTTTGCCGCTAGGTGGCGCTAGTGAGCGTGTAAAATTGAGCATTTTGAACTAGTTCTAGCTTGTGATCCATAAGAGATAGAAAGTTCGGGTCCTCGGCAAAGTTGCTCAGGGGTTCAAGGAGGACATTTGGAAAGCGAACAGTTTAGTTTTTGATTTTGCCGCTAGGTGGCGCTAGTGCGCATGCAAAATTGAGCATTTCAAACTAGTTCTAGCTTGTGATCCATAAGAGATAGAAAGTTCGGGTCCTCGGCAAAGTTGCTCAGGGGTTCAAGGACATCCGGGAAGCGATCAGTTTAGTTCGCGATTTTGCCGCTAGGTGGCGCTAGTGAGCATGTAAAATTGAGCATTTTGAACTAGTTCTAGCTTGCGATCCATAAGACATAGAAAGTTCGGGTCTTCGGCAAAGTTGCTCAGGGGTTCAAGGACATCCGAAAAGGGAACAGTTTAGTTCGCGATTTTGCCGCTAGTGAGCATGCATTCAAAAATGAAGTGTTACATGACATGAATCATTTGGAGCAAAGTTGCTCAGGGGTTCAAGGAGGACATTTGGAAAGCGAACAGTTTAGTTTTTGATTTTGCCGCTAGGTGGCGCTAGTGCGCATGCAAAATTGAGCATTTCAAACTAGTTCTAGCTTGTGATCCATAAGAGATAGAAAGTTCGGGTCCTCGGCAAAGTTGCTCAGGGGTTCAAGGACATCCGGGAAGCGATCAGTTTAGTTCGCGATTTTGCCGCTAGGTGGCGCTAGTGAGCATGTAAAATTGAGCATTTTGAACTAGTTCTAGCTTGCGATCCATAAGACATAGAAAGTTCGGGTCTTCGGCAAAGTTGCTCAGGGGTTCAAGGACATCCGAAAAGGGAACAGTTTAGTTCGCGATTTTGCCGCTAGTGAGCATGCATTCAAAAATGAAGTGTTACATGACATGAATCATTTGGATATAGGGGGAGATCCCCCAGTGCCGGACAGCACCCAATACCGGACAAAGTTGAAACATTGAGAAATCATGGTCCAACCAAGATGGTGTATTAGTAGAAAAGAAAGCTATTATGTAGACTAATGTTTGCGTAGAATAACACATCCTTGAAATATGCATCCCTTTTTAAAAAAGTAGAAAAGTTTGAAAATCTTTAAAAAATTGACGTATCTTCTTAATTTTGAGCCTATTTAGTAATTAGTATATTTCTATAGTGTACACATTCAATGATGTTCAAATTTACAGAATTCGAGGCATTTCCAGATCGTGTCCGATATTGGGTGCCACCTTTCAAGATCGATCAATTTGGTACTAAAATACATCATCAACGCTAATCATATCTGAATAAATTGAACAAGAATATAATCGGTCCTGAATTACTTGTGCATGAAGTGAATATTACCTTAAAACACTTGACTATGAAGTGAATCAGACATGAACCACATGAAGTGATTCTCACCTGAAACACAGGAATATGAAGTGAATTGGACATGAGTCTCTTGGATATGGAGCTTATCAAATCTGAAACATTTGAATATAAAGTGAATGAGACCTGAATGCCTTAAATTTGCTTCAAAAATCAAACATCAATCACTTGGATATTGAACTTATCAAATCTGAAAAACGAACATAAAGTGATTCAAATCACTTCAACTTCCAAATGTCAAAGGATTTCTGAACAGCATTCAAAAAAAAATTCTATCTTATCAAATTCTTAATGTTTAGGTACAGTCATCCCTCCAGAGTAAACTGTTTCCTGGATGCCCTTGGCTTTCCGAACAACTTTGCCGAAGACTCAAACTTTCTATCTCATCTGGCTCGAAAGATAGTATTTGTTTCATATATTTAATTAAATATGCGTACTAGTGTAACCTAGTGGCATTAGGAATCAAACAATTTGATATTTGGATGTCCTTTACTTTATTTCTGTTCTTTACTTACTGAAGACTCGAACGTTCTATCTCTTGTGGATCGCAAGCTAGAACTAGTTCAAAATGCTCAGTTTTACATACTCACTAGCGCCACCTAGCGGCAAATTTCGAACCAAACTATCTGTCTTCCGGATTTCCTTGACTTTCTGAACAACTTTGCCGAAGACTCGAACTTTCTATCTCATGTGGATCAAAAGTTAGAACTAGTTTGAAATGCTCAATTTTGCATGCTCACTAGCGCCACCTAGCGGTGATATCTACAACCTAACTGTTTGTCTTCCGGATGTACTTGGCCTTCTTAACAACTTCGCCGAAGACTCGAACTTTCTATCTCTTATGGATCACAAGCTAGAACTAGTTCAAAATGCTTAATTTTACATGCTTACTAGCGCCACCCAGCGGCAAAATCGCGAACTAAACTGATCGCTTCCCGGATGTCCTTGAACCCCTGAGCAACTTTGCCGAAGACCCGAACTTTCTATCTCTTATGGATCACAAGCTAGAACTAGTTTAAAATGCTTAATTTTACATGCTTACTAGCGCCACCCAGCGGCAAAATCGCGAATTAAACTGTTCGCTTTCCGGTTGTCCTTGATCCCCTGAACTACTTTGCTGAAGATCGCTTCTTTGCAAGTCGTAAGGATCTCGAGATATAGCAATGTGAATTAACCTGTTTTGAGGTGATGCTAAACTTTTTGTGGGTGATTCATTATTCAGCTGAGTGTTGCAATACTTATTTCAGTGAGTCCGTATTTATGACGGGTAGTGTCTATTTTCTAAAAGACCAATTCTTGCATCAAAGACAGTACGGCATAGTGGTAGCGTATCTGGCTAGTGTTCTAAAGGTCAGAGGTTCGAGGCTTGTCTCGTGATATTTTATTTCTTTTTATTTTATTTGTTTGTAAAAATTAAGTCATATAAACTGCAATACACAATCATAAATTAAATTATAGTGTACGCCAAGTCAAATTGTCTGAAGTTGTATTGACCATGATAGATTATCTAAAATGTACGTATATGGCCTCCAGATTTGTGCGGATAGAGGGAATGTGTGCATTTTATACAATCTGTTTTTACTGAATAAGTGTTCACTTTCTTCACTTGCAGTCTCAGTTATGTGAACATATTTGTTGGCTGGGTAGAAGATCACCAGCACATATACACTGTTAGTCCCAAGCAGTCATTCGATTGGTTCCTTGTGTAAGTGCAGCTGATCTGGCGATACTGGAGTAGCATCCACGGGCGACCAATCAAGCTCAAGCTTAAATACTCGGAGGATTCCCTGAACAAATTTCTCAAAAAACCTCAGGAGTAATTTCTGCTGGAGTCCCTGGAGGAATCTTTGAAGAAATTCCTAAAAAAACGCTCGAATAATTCCTGGAAGATTCCCAGAAGCATTCTTGTAAGAAATTTAAATGAAATCCAAAGCAAAATCAGAGGGTAACCCAGGAAGAATTTCTGCTGGAATATTTTGAGTTGCTCTTGATGGAAATTCTGGTAGAATGAATGGATTCTTCTTCTTTCTGGCGTTACGTCCCAACTGGGACAAAGCCTGCTTCTCAGCTTAGTGTTCTTATGAGCACTTCCACAGTTATTAACTGAGAGCTTTCTTTGCCGATTGACCATTTTTGCATGTGTATATCGTGTGGCAGGTACGAAGATACTCTATGCCCTGGGAATCGAGAAAATTTCCTTTACGAAAAGTCCCTCGACCAGCGGGATTTGAACCCACGACCCTCAGCATGGTCATGCTGAATAGCTGCGCGTTTACCGCTACGGCTATCTGGGCCCCAGAATGAATGGATGCATTCCTTGATGAATCCATGAATAATATCCTCATAGAATCCTTAAGAAATTGCTGGTGAATTGTCATGGAGAATTCCTGGTGGTATCCCTAGTATTCTTAAAGGATTCCCTGGAGGAATTATTTGGGACAATACCTTAGAGCAATTTCTGGTGCAAAAACTGAAATGTGAAATCACTGGAGAAATTCCAGGTCGAATCATTGAAGGAAATTCTGGTGAATTCTCGGAAGGAATTCATGGTGACATTAATTGAATTTCTCAATCTGTTAGAGGAAATTTCTGCTCCAGGGACAACAGCTACTGAAAATCCTGCAGAAATTCCTGATGATACTATTGGACACCTTGGAAGAACTCCTGGTTAAACCTATGTAAGAATTCCGATGTTTTTCTTATTTCAGACACCTCAGCGAGTACCTAGTGTGACGGGAAATTGGATTAAATCGAAATTGTTGAACTAAAAAATACTCGTTCAACGAAAAATCGATTTAATGTTTTGAAATCGGACCGAGGCGTGGTTCGTTAGGCATAAAAATTAAGCTTTTTGTATGTTCAAGTGAATAAAAAATTTATCACAATTTGCCAAAATCGATGATGATCGCTTTCGTGTTTGTACTTTTTTGTGGACATGGAATGACGAATAACTCATAGAACATGGCATATACGTGGATTGAATTTTAGAAGTAGCATTTTTCACAGATGTGATTAGCATTTCTTATAACAGCACTGAACATATAATCATGTTGGCGGTATGGTTCAAAAACTGATATCAATTTCGTTTTCCACATGCAGCGGAAGCCCTGGGAGCCATTGGAGCATCCGACGTCGAACAGATCCTGGTCAAATATTCCAAGGATCCCGTCGTCGAAGTGGCAGAAACCTGTGAAATCGCACTTGGTCGGGTACGCTGGCTGCAGAACAAGGAGACCAATCTAGTGGATAACAATCCATACGCATCCGTTGATCCGACACCTCCAGCAGAGACATCGAACGTGGCCGAACTGCAGAAAATTCTGATGGACGATAATGAGTCGCTGTTCAACCGATACCGTGCCATGTTCAGTTTGCGAAACCTGCGCACCGAAGAGTCTGTTCTGGCGCTGGCCACCGGATTGAAGGGTAAAAGTGCCCTCTTCAGGCACGAGGTCGCTTTCGTGCTAGGACAATTGCAGGAACCATGCAGTATTCCCTTCCTGGCCGATAGCCTGAAAGATGGTGCCGAGAACGAGATGGTACGACACGAATGTGCCGAAGCGTTGGGAGCGATAGCCACCGACGAGTGTACCAAAATTCTGAACGAATACCTGAGGGATGAGAAACGTGTCGTCAAGGAAAGCTGCGAGGTTGCGCTGGATATGTGTGAGTATGAAAACAGTCCAGAATTTCAGTATGCAGACACGTTGGGTAAGGTGACGCATTAGGACCTTTGTGATAAAACATGATGATTGTAAATTCAAGCAGAAAGTTTTATTTTTGTATGTCGATAGGTAATATCACATTCACAACTTGCAAAAAAGTTATCAGCATTCCAGAATCACATGACCTAAGAGTTGCCTATCAGCTTCCAAAGCGTCTTCGGTTCGAGTCCTAAGCATAATCTTGAAACGTTTACTAACACTCAGATAAATTATTATATTCTACAGAGTAACTTCATTTCTCAGAAATGTGATTATTTCTTTTTGGTGCGTCGTTTTCCAGCTTTAGGGATTTCAACTGATGCGCCCGCCATTTCGTCCTTTAGCTCTGAATTGGCAATTTTGTTCTGAGCCTCCAGGTAGAACATCAGATCGCGAACCTGTTCCTTCAGTTCGGACACCTCCTGCTCCTTTTCGGTGCATTTCTTCTCCAGGGTTGAAAATTTGATCTGCCACGAGGACTGGTTCGATTGGAGCGTCTTGCCGAATTGTTTCTCCTCCGAGAGCTCCTTGAGCACCGTTGTCATTCTGAAAGGATGTGCGAGTTACAGTTGTTTTGATTCAGTGTCTTGAAAATAGGAAATTTAAAGACCTCTTGCTTAATAAAAAAATGGAACAACAATTTTTATACGGACTATAAAATTCCTCCAGCATCCTTTGAAAAATCGCTGGAATATTTTCTGGGAGAACTGGTGGAGCAATCTATAGAAAAATTTCTACAGGGATCCCTTTAGAAGTTCTTGAAAGAATTTTAGAAGAAATCTTTGAAGAAACCATTAGGAAAAAAATCCTGATTTTTTTTTCAAGGAGTGTGAGAAGAAATTCTTGAAGAATCTGTGAGAAAAGTCGTGTTATGGACTCTGAAAATTTCTCTGGAGCCTCTTGAATTGACTCCAGAATTTACTGCACAATTGGAAAAAAGTGACATTGGAAAACTATTTTGGCTTTGCCTACCATCACTAGAGTTATACCTGTTGCCTTCATTTAGAGTGCTTAGTTTTACTTACTTAGCTGAAAGTTGATTGATCTTCTTCTCCAGGTTGGTTTTTTCCTTGCTCAGCGCCTGAATTTTGCCCTCCAACGAAACATTCTTCTTTTTGATCTCCTCTGCTTCCTGTACCAGTTTCTGTTTTTCACCCACGATGCTCCCTTCCACTCGCATCAGTTTCTCCTCGTAATACTCCCGCTGGGCATCCAGCTGTGACGTCAAGAGATATGTGAATTCCAACTGCATCGAGTCAATCTTCTCATCGCCATCATTGCCCGGTGACTGAGTGGCAACCAGTTTCCCGTCGGATTTACTCTGCAGCAGCCGATGTACAAAGTTGTCCCCAGCATAGTCCCAAACACGGTTTGTTCCCAGCTGCAGGGCGTACGTGTGATTGGTGGCTCGATAATGGGAAGCGGCGTGTCCACCCTGATACCGACCACACCCAATGTGTCCGCAGATCAAGCAAATCCAAAGAGCTTCCGTTCCTTCACATTCCATGCAGACGGAAGTCTCCGACAGCTCTGGAGTTTGGATGCACCTACACACGGGACAAGTCGAGTCGCCCCACTTGATTAGACATCCCGCGTGGAAAGCGTGATTGCACAGAATCGTCAACACTCCGTCCACACTTTCGTCCATCCGTTCCAGACAGACGGGACACATGGGCAGTTCGGTGTGACCTTGCGGGGCGATCCCATCATCGCCCCACTCGACCGCAGAAACCCAAACCGCATGACACAGCGAATCCGGTTCCAAACTATTGTACGGTGCTCCGTTGAAAGTTTGGTAGAACTCGACGGCCGCTTCAACGCTGCGAAACTCGAGTAATACCATAAACTGGTTGGGCGAACCGTCCCGCAGAATTCGCACATGCTGGATCACCGAATGGCACGGGGCAATGAAGTTCAGAATGTCGTGGCAATTGAGCGACGATGGAACCGCAATCAAACAGAGCGTTTTCGATGGCCCATCGGTTATGTCGGCGCGTTCACTGAAAAGGCAAAACGTGTTTTGTGTTTTACTAATTCGTTTATGTGGTAGGCTCAAGCGCCGATACATGTGGGAAAACAGAATGTGTCTAATCTACCCGGATCCCCTTCATTCCATTTTGTTGCCAACCGATCGTGACTTGCTGGCGAGCACTGTTCGTAAATATTACCTTCCATAGCGACGACCTCGGCGAGTAAGTCCGCCTTCTCATTGCCCGGAATCGAGCAATGAGAAGAGACCCAAATCAAGGTACGATTCAACAGATGGTGTGTTTTGAAAATGAAGCAGAACACCGTTCTTTCAGCAGGGTAAAGGAAACGCTCAGTTAATCTTTACCACATGCTACAAAGTAAAAACTTTATTAGACTTTATTAAAACATACACACTTAAACAGACTCTATGAGTTCGGTAATTGAAATCACCGAAACAGATCGGTGATCCAAAAAATTACAGACGTTTCGGTATACTTCGGCTTGATTACTGAAATCTTCGAAAAAAATTACTGAATTTCGGTGAATTGTTAAAAGATTAACGATATCGGTGACAGGGTGTCTACTCGTTTAGCAAAATGAAATTCCCTGATATTTCCAGGTTTTTTCCAGGTTTTATAAAACTAATTCCAAGTTCAAGAAATACAGTAATTTTATATGTTTAAAACAAATTAATGAACGGAACTTTCAAGTGCATCAGTATGTGTCTTTTTGAAAGTATTTTTTGTACAGATTATGTACCATTCATTTCCATCGATCGTTTGGATAACTTAGACAGCTTCATGGGCGCTAAATTAAACTTTATTTGGATATGTGGCAATATATCTACAATCTAAATTAACACAAATAATTCGTAAAACTTTTGGATCCCGGATCCATTTTTTTATGATAGAAACACGGATTATCAAGCCCCTGGGTAATCGCGTTCGACCGTATAACATTTGAGTGTGGTAATATGATTAAATTATAAATGGTTGCATTTCATTCGAAAAAGTTCTAAATTAGTCATGATTGTTACGAAATTTCGAATTGATTGTTGTTCAAGTTCCAGTTTACTTTTCGAAATTTTTTTTCTGATGTTAAATATTTTCCAATAATTTAAAAAATGAATGAGTTTTTTGAAAATATGATATTTAGAAACCTCTTTCCAGTACAAAAAAAATTAAAAGTAATTAAAAAGAGACCGAAAAGAGACAAAACAGTTATCAAAAACCGAAACCTAACAGGAACCAGGACAAAATAGTTTAATCAGACCAGATATTTCTCTGAAAATTTGTTTAAAACTTTTTTTTTCAAATATTTTTTTCTTGCGACATTACGACGACATACCAGCACATCTGGTATATGCCAGTAAAGGACATGCATTCATTGTTGTATTACGACGACATTACGAAAGGGATGGATTTCCTAAGGAATTCCTCCAAAAATTTTGTTTTTTATATCTCAAAATAAAACCAAGATTTTTCCAAACATTATCACAAAAAATATCACAAGGCTTTCATCAAAGATTCCTTCAGACATTTTTTGTGAAAAAACCCTTAGTCCTCGAGGATTTTATCCGGTGATTCTCCAATTAGTTTTTTCTAGAACATCCTCCAAGACTCCCGTTTAAAACATGTTGTAATATTCAACTAGAAACTTCTCCAGATGCCTCCAAGGATTTCTCAGGATTTTCTACAAAATTGTTCTTTAGAATTTTTATAAGATTTTGACTACAAATTTCTCTGAGGATACCTTCAGGATTGCGCCTAGGATTTTTTCTCGGAAGTTCTTCTATTAATTCTAAGATATTTCTCAAGGAAGTTTTCAAAACCTTTTTCTCAAGCATTCTTCCAGGAGTTTTCACCAAGGAAATTTTAATGTAATTTCCCAGAAAGCTGAGAATTAAAAAAAAAATCCTTGACATATATTTATGGGTATCTTCTGTTACAGTTACTTATGTAATTTCTTAGGCCACCCTTGATTAAAGAGGATTTTCAGGAAGACTTACTCTTGAAGAACTTTTAGAAGATTTCCAAGATTATTGCTACGATAATAATGAAAAAGAAATATCATAATATCTCGCAGGATATTGCGCAGGATCTCCTGGAACACTGGACGAAATTACTAGAAAATTGTGTAGGAATAATCATTCCTACAGTCGAAGCATTTCATAGAAAAAACTGCTGTGGTGTTAAATTGTGTGGAACCTTAAAAGAACTTTTCAATATTCCATGGGGATTTTTTGAGAAATTTATTGAAAAATGTTTGGATAAACTCCAGTGATCCTTGGATGAAATGCTGGAGAAATTCCTAGAAAAAAAAACTCTAAAGAAACTTAATAATGAAACACAGGTCGAATTGAGGAAATTATTTGAAATGTTCTCAATATATTAACTCGAATAATCCCTCGAGGAGCTTTTGGATCTATTCTTTGGAATAACCGTAGACGAAATGGCGTTGAAATTCTAGTCAAGTTTTCTTGGGAGAAATTCTGTGGGATACTTTGGATATCTCCTTGATTAACGACTGTAGAATTCGGTTGGATAGTTAGTGAAAAAATATCTGGAGGAAGTCCTAAGATAGACTTTGTTCAAAGTACTGCCTGAGAAAAATTTCTAGAGGTATTAACGTTGAAATGTTCAAGGATTTCCTGAAGCAAATTATGGAGGAACTCCTGTAAGCATCCTATGAAAAAAATGCTGAAGCAATTTCTTGAAGAATTCATAATAAAATCTTTGGAGAAACCACAAGGATATTTCCTGAGGCTGTTCTCGAGAAATACGAGAAGAAATTTTGCATCTCAGTTATCTGCAAGCAAGATAAGGAAAGAAAAGAGACTTTAGATACCATTTTGGTTAAAATAGAGACTTCAGACACCTTTTATCAAAAATAGAGACTTTTTAGAGACTTGCAAAAAAATTGTATTTAAAAAGAAACCTGCTACCAGCCCTAGATATGTTAATGCTTTACCGAATAAATTTAGATACATCAAAAACATCAATCATGTTTTGATAAGCTGATGAAATTTCATACTCGAAAGAATTCTCACTGAACAGCTCATATCAAATATAAATATATATTCGGCGCAGCCGAATTTTTTTCGAATGAAGATAGTTTTCTGGCAATTAATGATAGCTCTGGGTTATAACGCAAAAATCCTTTGTCGTGGACATATTCTATCATGAATTACTGCTTCAAAATAATTTCCCTGATTGTGATCGAAATTCCCTGAGAATTCCAGGTTTTTTCCAGGTTGAATAAAATTCCCTGATAATTCCAGGTTTTCCAGGTTTTTCCAGGTAGTAGACACCCTGGGTGAAGATATTTACCGATAAATCGGTAAACGTCAGCTCTGACTTCGGTGATATATTCAGCTGAACTGTCGGTAATGATTACCGTATTCAGTAGCTTGGAACAAGAAACGTCAAATTCGACATAATGATGTTTTCAATCGGCTCTTATAAATAAACCGCGAACAAACAGACCCGTTTGTTTTTTTTGCAAAAAGTGCTCTAATCTTTGCTTGAAAGAAGTGATTGGGAGATAACGTTACAGGTTAGTAATTACTTTTTTGGCTAACATCTGACCAAGACCTGTAGTAGATATATTTATATTTTACTATAGGATGTGAAGGAGCAAATATCGACGAAACAGGACCCTCCAATCATGCGCCTAGATTCAGCAGCATTCTGTAATGGTATAGCACATGTTTGGAGTAATGCTGACATCTGCGATTATGGAACAACGATTAGGCAAAATTGCAACGGGTTGTTAGAATTTTAAGTCGAATAATAAACGAAATAAACACCCGGCAGGTTAGGTTCCTCAATCCGAGGTGATTATTCATGCCATTGAAATAAATGATTTTATCAATAATAAGAGCATGATTTGATTTTTTACTTCGCACAAACATGCAATTTCGATTCCCCCTTCCAAAATAACCGATGGTTCGGTAAATACCATTACAGAATAGTAATCGGTAATCACTACCGATTTACCGGTAGTTTTGACAGCTCACCCGTTGGGCTCAAATTACAGTCCTGTCGGTAAACTTTTCGTTCACCGAACGGATTACCGACCGTTCAGCTGTTGAGATTTCGGTAAACAAACTACCGACGTCGGTGATTTTTTTCTAACAGGGTCCTAAAGCCCTGTTCCGATTTTAGTGCCAAACGCTTAAGTTTAGGCCAAAAACACATGTTTACTCAATTTTCTAATGTTTTCCGTTGGTTTAAGCCCAAAAAACATTTTTTTAGATTTTGTCACATCCTTTGGCTTAAACTCAAATTTTGAGTGTATTTTGTTTTCCGTGTCCCTTACGAAATGTCAGATAGGAACAACCCCAGTGGTCGAACTAAAACCCCTGTGGTGTTTTTGTCGACTAAGCGAACGTCAAACATGATCAAAAGTGTCAAGGTTCATTTATGGACCAAATTTTTAAATTAAAGTTTAAACATGATATAGCCATTATTTGAGCGGGAAAAATTGCTAAAGTAGTTACAGTAACATGCTTTTTCGTGTTATTAAATAAAAACAAGATTTCATTAAAAATTTTAGGACCCAACTGTGCTGACATTTAGTATGAAGGCTGGTTTGCTACTGACAAGAAAAGGAATCGCCTATCTCAATGCGTGGAAAATTTCTTCTCAGAAATGGTCCAGAAAATCACATTTTTCTGATCGCAGTACGCAGTTGAGAAGAAATGTCATTTCAAATGGGGCTCTCTGTAGGAAATTTCTTGACCCGTACAATCAAGGAATTTCTTTACTTTTTTTGAACAAAACAGCATACTTAGCTTGAACAAAAAAAATAACTTTTAGTTACTAATTTCTGTTACTGATGATGAAAGTACTGCAGAAATTTCTGATGATCTCCTACTTATATCTCTGAATGGATCTCTGGACTGTTGAGGGAATCTTGAAGGGTTTTCTACATTGCTAAGATAATTATTGAAAAAAAAAAATGATTCAAATCCTTGGTGGACTTTCTGAAAGAACTCCTTGCAAAACATAAGACGGAATTCCATGGAGAAATTTCTGAAGGAATGATTGCACGAATAGCTAACAGAATTGATTTATTGGTTGATTTTATTGAGAATTCTTGGGAGAGTTCGTAATGGATGCCGTGTAAAATTATCTGGAGGAATTTTCGAAGCAATTCCTAGGAGACCAGGGTGTCGACCCAATTTTGAAAATAAAATTCCCTGACCTTCCAGTAGTTTTCCAGAAACATTCCAGACCATGTTGTTTTGTTTGTTTGGTAGAGTTTATGTGTTAGGTCGTATGAATAAACTGAGCAATAGTTTTTACGATAATTTTCTTCAAGTTGATATGATAAAACCGAGCACTTGGGCATTTACTTTTCAAACTTGATAATTCGTATTAATAAAGCAGTAAAAGCTGAGTAGAAGCTAAGTAAATTCTGAGTCATCTACTGATCATATTGAAATCTCCAAGCGCAAAAATTACTTTTAAAATTGTAGAAAACGATGTACTCGGATATTTACTATACTTTTTAATTGGAAGGACTTTCTTAGGCTACTTCTTTTTCAGGTAAAATTACAGCCATTGTCAAAGAACTTTCTTTGAAAAATGCATCAAGGAGTTCAACAAAAACATCTCAGAAAATCCAATTTGAATTTTGAAATGTATTTTTCCAAGTATTTCCCCAATACTTCTTTCTCCAGGAACTCCTCTAATATTTCTCCCAGAACCTCCTCAAATGTTTTATCTAAATATATAACTTTAATATCACAAAGAATTATGCTTTAAGAACTCTTACGTTGTTTCTCCATAAACTAGTCCAAAGATTTTTAACTAGGTTAAACCTCCAGTTGGCGAACTCCTGTGCGTATTTCCTTTGAAGAAAATAAAATTTTCTTACCGGTGAATAATGGAAGAAAATTTCTTCTCTTTGAAACAATTGTTCACCGTAATTCACCTACAGGAATCTCTAGAAATATTAAAAAAATTCTTTCAGTCATGATTTTTTCCTAGAAATGAATTTAGAATTCATAGGAATATTACAGAAACACTTCAAAAAAATGTTTAGGGAACACATAGACACTTTTTCCAAAATGTGTTCATTTTTTCTTAAAGTTCTTCACCAAGATTCTTTACTGGTAATGTTGGGAATTTGCCCAACGTATAAATGCACAGGGTTGGTTTCCGAATTTATAATACCACAAAACGACCGGAGACGTAGGATTTACGTTTGCAAATGGATATTATTATATTCCTGTAATGGATTTTATACATGTTTGTGTTAGTTTACATGTTGCAATTCTAATTATTTAATGTTCATTTAGTGCTTTGAGAAATATATGTTTGTCCGTTTTGACTTACGTTTAGTCCCGTTGTGCGATACCTGCCGGCGATCAATGTTCCTGATTATGCGAGTTCTTATTTTTCGATCAGCCTATCAATCAAAGATTATTCGTATTGAATTCTCACAGCCGTACTAAACAACCTAGTTTTAAGTGTTTCAATAGTATTTTAAGTAGTAACATTTACCTTTGCATGTAGGCTTTTAATCCGAATAGATGTAGGGTTATGGTAATGCACTATGTAGGTTTAAGGCGACACTGTATATAGCATTTCAATAATTTAGTATAACTTCACATTAATTCATATATAAGAACTATTACCTTAAGCGAATTTAGATAAGTAGCAAAATTTCATAGTAGTTTAGGTTTAAATACTTGCAAATAGAGTAGTAAATTAGGAATTGTAATTCAGCACGTGATTTCAACACTTTCTATTGCACAATACTGTCCATTCGTCACCTTCTATAAACGCCTTCATGGAAGAAGGTATCATACGCTACCAGCGTACAATGGTGTATGTACGACCTAAAGATACCGGATTGGATAGAGAGGCGCGCATGTACATTAGGGTGTACTCAACACTCCCCCCAGGTACGGCGATCCTGTGTCGGCTTACAATTCGTCGCGCCGTACATCCAGCACGGCCAGCTTGGCTACCGGACGTTCGAATACTCCGGTGGCGGTTTGCACGGTGGCCGCCCTGATCTTGTTGTCCTTCTGGCTGATGCTAGTACCAATGACCTTACCTTTGGGCCAGCAGTTCCTGGGGAGCTTTGGATCGACGATGACCACTATGTCGCCGATAGCAATAGGCTTCGTATCGGCGTACCACTTCGTTCGGCGAGTGATCTCCGGCAAATAGTCACTCAGCCAACGTTTCCAGAACTGGTTCGCTAGCTGTTGAGACATTCGCCAGGTCCTTCGTAGGGTTGCTCCGCTGTCGTCAAATGTGCATAATGGCTTAGTACCATCCGATGACCCCAAGAGGAAGTGATTAGGGGTAAGCGCGGATGCGGACTCGTCGTCTACTGGGACGTGCGTTAGTGGCCGAGAGTTTATGGTGTTCTCGATCTCGGCAAGAAGGTTCCGTAGCACTTCATCGTTAGGCTTGTGAGACGGCCGAATCGCCATCAGGTTTCGCTTCACGATGCCTATTAGGCGTTCCCAGCTGCCGCCCATGTGCGGTGAGGCTGGGGGGTTGAATTTCCAGGTTGTTTCGGTCCCACCAAACTCCTTCATCAAATCGTCCTGGTTGAACCCAGCTGCAATGTTCATTAACTCACGGCTCGCGCCGATGAAGCAAGTGCCGCGATCACTGTAGATCGTTTTAGGTGTGCCTCGACGTGCTGCAAAGTTGCGAAGACCCATGATGCACGAGTCGGTACTTAAAGTATGCACCACTTCGATATGGATTGCACGCGTAGTCAGGCATGTAACCAGCATGCCCCATCGTTTCTCCACGCGGCGTCCTACAACGACTTCGAGGGGGCCGAAATAGTCGACGCCAATATGGGTAAAGGGACGGGCGAATGCGTCGAGTCGCTCTGAAGGAAGATCGGCCATTATAGGTGGATGCGGTGCGGCGCGGTGGTTTTTGCAGTGTTGGCAATTGTACCGTACCTTGGCGTAGGCCACTCGTAGTCGCGGTATGCAGTATCTTTGTCGGAGCTCATTTATAGCGGTTTGGTGGTTAAGGTGGTTATACTTATAGTGATAGTGTGCGATAATAAGTTTGGTGGTATGGTGGTCTCGTGGAAGGATAATTGGGTTCTTAGCGTCTTCGGTGGCTTGACAACAGGCGTCGATTCTTCCTCGCATCCGCATCAATCCGTTGTTATCCATCCAAGGAGATAGTTTAAACAAGGAACTGGTTTTGGGAATGGGTTTCGACGGCTTCTGCAGAATTGCTATTTCGTCTGGGTAGGCCTCGCGTTGAGCTTGACGAATCACGTAGCGTTCGGCGATTTGCTTTTCCTCCGTGGAAGTAGGCCCATGAATGGTGGACTTCTTCTGGACCTTCAGACGACAGTTCGTAACGAAACGGTGTACGAGTGCGGCTACTTTGATCATCCGCTTCCAGCTGGAGACGTTGATTGGTGGATCTGGTGCGGAGAAGTGAGTTAGCAGTGAAGGACGGAGTTCTGTTGATGTCTTGCTACCTTTCGTTGATTGGCACGGCCATAATTCTTCCGAATTCTGTAAAAACTCTGGCCCGATGAACCACCTGGACTCTGGTGTCATGTCCGGAAATTTCTCCCACTTCGTGCCTTCGTCAGCTACGTTAAGCTTTGTCGGGACCCACCGCCATTGTTTCTGGTCCGTAGCTTCCAGAATCTCGCCAACACGGCTGGCAACGAAGGGCGTGTAACGACGATGGTCCGAGTTTATCCAGCAGATCACATCCCTGGAGTCCGAGTGGAAGAACTGCTTACTTGGAGTGATTGACAGAGACTCGGTGACCGTTTGGGAAAGTCGTGTACCGATAACAGCTGCCATTAGCTCAAGTCGCGGGATAGAGTGGTATCTCAAAGGTGCTACTCTTGTTTTGGCGGCAACTAAACGGCACCAAACGAAGCTATTCCGCTCAAATCGTAGGTAGCATGCGGCAGCCATAGCGTTCTCGCTCGCGTCTACGAATGTGTGCAGCTGAACGTCTTCGTACTCCGAAGAGGTTTGGAAGCAGAAGCATCGAGGTATCTGAACCTGTTCGACTTGAGGCAGCACTCGCAGCCAGCTGCACCATTTGGCAAAGGCATTGTCATCGATCTTGTCGTCCCATTGAATTCCACTGCGCCAGATTTCTTGAAGTAAGATCTTGAGGAACATGAGGAATGGCGCGATGAGTCCAAGGGGGTCGAAGATCGTCATCAGAACCCGTAGAACTTCTCTTTTCGTGGGCTGGCGGCGACCTTTCCACAGATCACTATCATAACGGTTCCAGCCGACTTTGTAGGTGAACACGTCTGAAGCTGTGCACCACCACATCCCGAGTACCTTTTCCGTTCCCAATTCTGGCGAAAGGTCAAGATTCTTCTCTTCCGTGTTGCTTCCACGTAGGGCTTCCAGGACGCGTTGAGAGTTGCTGGTCCAATTACGTATTTCGAACCCGCCCTGTGAGTGGACGTACCTTACTTCTTTGGCAAGTTCGACCGCCTCCTCCTCTGTGTCGACGCTGACCAACATATCGTCGACGTAGTGCCGTTTCTCGATAACCTCCACCGCTGTAGGGTATTTCTGGGCGAAGCGCTGAGCATTGAGGTTCATCGCATATTGGGCACTGCTGGGAGAACAACAGGCGCCGAATGTCATGACGCACATCACGTAGACCGCTACGTTTCCATCATCGTCCCTCCAGTAAAAACGTTGACACTGCTGGTCTTCTGGCCGGATCCGTACCTGGTGGAACATTTCCCGTATGTCACCAGTCAGGGCTATGGGACGTTCGCGGAAACGGATCAACACAGTGAACAACGACGAAAGATGATCGGGACCTTTCAGCAAGGCAGAATTCAGAGATACTCCGAATGCTTTGGCCGCAGCGTCCCATACGATTCTTACTTTTCCTGGTTTATTTGGGTTTGTCACTGGAAACACTGGAAGGTACCAAACGCGCTGTGATGGCTGCCACAATTCTTCGTCGGATAACCTTCGTATGTAGCCTTTCTTCAGGTAGTCGGTCATTTTCTCCTTCAACGTTTTAGCCAATATTTCCGCCTTCATCATGCGCTTTTCAAGGCACTGGAAACGTCGCTGGGCCATCGCTCGACTGTCCGGCAGGCGAACGGCGTCGTATCGCCAGAGTAGACCGGTTTCATAGCGTTCTCCTGTGAACTTAGTTAGCGACTGGAGAAGGGACTGCGCTCGTTGATCCTCGACGGAGAGAGGTGCTTCAGAAGGCTTCATGATCCCCAAACTATCCAACGCAAAGTAGTCTTTGATAACTTGGTGTAGATCTTCGTCCGCTGGGCACTGATCCTCGCATGAACCGATATGATAAACAGAGTGCACTGGGCTGGTTACATCTGTGGATCTTCCTCCACAAACTGTCCATCCTAGACGGGTCTTGATAGCGACGGGATCGTTCGGTTTACCTTCGCGGCACTTGAGCGCAAGGCTGAGATGCTGGTTCTTAAGGCCAATGAGGATACGTGGCCGAACGCTGTGATATGATTCGATCGGCAGTCCCATTAGGTGAGGGTAAAGCGATGCGAGTTCTTCGGTGTCCATCGTCTGGTGCGGAAGCATAAGTTCGTTCACAGTACGTGCATCGTTGATTGTGAAACTCTTAGCTCCTTTGTGTACACCAGCTATCTCGAGTTCGACGATCCGAGACTTTTTCTCTTGACGTTGCGTGCCACCGGTCCAGTGAAGACAAAGCGATCGCACTTCTCCATCTAGCTCTAGTTCATCGGCTAACTCTTCGTCGAGTAGCGTGAGATCCGAACCGTCGTCGAGGAAAGCGTGTGTACGGATCGATCTATACTTGCCGTGTAGCACAACCGGAAGATAGCGAAACAGTATGTCGCTCGATTTAGTCTGATGTGCGTGGCAACTATGCGTCGAAGGACCGGCTCCTGTCTTAGGAGGCTCCGTACCGTCCGTCGTCGTTGGGATCGATGCAGGAGATGACTGCGTTGTTGGTGAAACGGGTGATTGTTGCTTTTGGTCTTTGTGCAGCAGCGCGTGGTGCTTGAACTGGCAACCATCCTTTCCGCAAAGCTTGGCTTGACACTCGCCGTTATGTCGGCTGAGACAACGACGACAGAGTCCGAATTCTCGTACCGTGGACCAGCGCGAATCGCGGGAAAACTCTAGAAACCGCTTGCACTTGTCGACCGCCTTGCAGGCTCCTTTGCAAACGAGACATTCTCCGTTGGCGTTCGAGCGCTTCCCACTTGAAGGATTTGGTGAACGAGATTCTGAAGAGGCGTTTTCGGAATGAGCATTCACGAAGGCATTTCCCTTCTTTGTTGTGCGACTCTCACTCCGGATTGGTCTGGAGTTTACTATGTTTGGGATTGTAACTGCACTAGCAGCTTCAGCGAGGGAGTATATCCAAGTGCTAAACGACGCTAAATTGACTCCCGGAAGTGCGATCCTGTACTGCGCCCAATTCAGCTTGATAGTTGGTGGTAGCTTGCTAACTAGCTGATGCAGGAGAGTAGAGTTGTACAGGTATTCATCCAAGCCGCAGGCATCCACAGTCGCGCAGAAGTTCTCGATACTGACGGCGAAATCCACCAGAGTTTCCAGTCTGTCTTCTCTAATGGCCGGCAAAGCTTGGATTTTTTCGATCAGCGTATGAACAATGGCTTCTGGCTGCCCGAACATCATCTTCAAAGTCTTCAACACGCCGGGAACGTTGGCAGGATGAACTAATCGGCTCTTCACTGCTTCGAAGGCACGTCCTTTCAGACTTTTCTGCAATCGGAAGATGTTCTCGTCGTTTGTGAAGCCGCACATGGCCGTCGTGTTGTTGAATGTCGCTATGAATAGAGGCCAATCCTCGGGGTTGCCGGAAAACGGGGGCAGATCCTTGGAAACGGCCTGTCGCGCCGCTAGCTGCTTCTTGGTTAACTGACAGCGATCTTCATCATACTCCGGCAGGCGACTAGCATGCTGCGGAACTTCTCGGACGCCACTACGGTGTTCGTCTTCGAAGGCTTGATTGGCAGCAGGCTGATACTGCGGTAATTCACGCTGCGCGCTACGAAGCGCTTCTTCGCCTGCTCTGGGTCGAAGGTTGACGACGGAATTGGCAGCGAGGTGGACGGGTTCAGGAACAAACGACCGCTGACTCGATTCTGCTCTAGGGAGCCATCTGCTTACGACGTCTAACTGGCTGTGCACATCTGATCCGCTATCACTAGCCATCTGTTCCAGAAGTCTATATTTCTCCTCCAAGTAGAGGCGTTCTTGCTCCAACTTCTTCGAATTAAGAATTCGTTCTTCCTCCAACTTCTGCAGCTTCAGCTTGGCGATAGATTGCGAAGATCTAATGGACGCATGACTTGACGTATGAGATGACACAGAATTAGCCTTTCGAACCGGTGGCTCAACGATCTTCGACGGATACTTGCTGCTATAATACTGTTGCTCACCGACTTCCAGCGCTGGTTCAATCTTCTTTGACGGAAACTTGTAGCTGTCCATCTGGGAATGCCCGTCCTTCGGAGGTACCGACTCCAACATCGGAGACTTATCCTTAGGGAGCTTCTTGGTGGTCTTCTTCGGCTTCGTTTGGCTTGGTTTGATCGTGTTTGAGGTTTTTGGAGTTACCTGGACGCTTGGCTGAAGATGCGTTGAAGCGTTATTGTCCTCTGCAACGATTGATTTCTTCTTGGTACCTCCGTGAGAAGCAGCAACGCCAGCTGGATTCAACTGCAAATTGGCATTTTGTGTCGAGCTCTCGCAGCCAGCACAGCTCCACGGAACGTCTTCGATGGCTTGGGTGACTCCCACGCAGATAAAGTGAAACCACTTGAGACACTTATCACACCTCACCATTTGTTCGTTGTCCTCTCGACGGCAAACTCTACACGATTGACCGGGAAATGATGCTTCCGGTTCCACGGTTTCGTCGGTGACCACCACCCTTAAACCACCAGTTGCACCACCTTCAGTTATGCCACCAATCGCACCATTAGTTGCACCACCATTCGCATCACTATCACCCCCACCAGCATTACTGCCTTTATTTGACCGACCGCGGCTCGACATGACTGAATTGACCGATTCGTTAATATAAACGAATATAATAAGATGTTGGGAATTTGCCCAACGTATAAATGCACAGGGTTGGTTTCCGAATTTATAATACCACAAAACGACCAGAGACGTAGGATTTACGTTTGCAAATGGATATTATTATATTCCTGTAATGGATTTTATACATGTTTGTGTTAGTTTACATGTTGCAATTCTAATTATTTAATGTTCATTTAGTGCTTTGAGAAATATATGTTTGTCCGTTTTGACTTACGTTTAGTCCCGTTGTGCGATACCTGCCGGCGATCAATGTTCCTGATTATGCGAGTTCTTATTTTTCGATCAGCCTATCAATCAAAGATTATTCGTATTGAATTCTCACAGCCGTACTAAACAACCTAGTTTTAAGTGTTTCAATAGTATTTTAAGTAGTAACATTTACCTTTGCATGTAGGCTTTTAATCCGAATAGATGTAGGGTTATGGTAATGCACTATGTAGGTTTAAGGCGACACTGTATATAGCATTTCAATAATTTAGTATAACTTCACATTAATTCATATATAAGAACTATTACCTTAAGCGAATTTAGATAAGTAGCAAAATTTCATAGTAGTTTAGGTTTAAATACTTGCAAATAGAGTAGTAAATTAGGAATTGTAATTCAGCACGTGATTTCAACACTTTCTATTGCACAATACTGTCCATTCGTCACCTTCTATAAACGCCTTCATGGAAGAAGGTATCATACGCTACCAGCGTACAATGGTGTATGTACGACCTAAAGATACCGGATTGGATAGAGAGGCGCGCATGTACATTAGGGTGTACTCAACAGGTAATTTCAGTTAATTTTAAGAGTCCCGATGTGATTTTTTTTTATTTAAGCAACCGTTCTCCCCGAGAAATTTATCTAAATATTTTTAACGGAATGAAATCTGGAATTGAATGTGTCGTGCCCCCAACAATCCTCGATTTAACTCCACTAAGAATGAGTATTCAATGAGTATCTTCCAAGTACTTTTTTCGGGGATTTGAGCTAACGTAAGAACTTCATGTACACTCATAGAACGCGATACGAGAACGGACATAACACATATTGTTCTCACAAACAATTAAAAAAGGATTCAAATTTACTTTTTTAGTAGACTGGTTTCGAGCCCATCTACGGGACGATGTCTGACTAACCTTCCAAGTAATCTCACAAACTATCAAAGGATTATCGAGCAGATTTCTTCAAATTAAATTCCTGAAATTTCTGCTTCTATAGATTTTATGGATTCACAAAGATATCTTAGATAATGATCTTCATATTTTTTGAAGAATTTCCTGTATATTCTTATAACAAAAAATAAATTGAACATATCTGTTAGTAAGCTCCTGAAGTAACGCTAGGAATACAATATATTTTCATAAAATCCTGGAAAATTGAAATTGAAAAATCAAAATTGAAATTGTTGCGGTGTAATGTACCAAACCCATTCGCGCGAGGTAGAATGAAAATCTGGCAGCACAGTTGCTGCTTGACTGCCGATAGGGCACATGGGTATAGCTGCTGATAGGGCAATGAAAGGAAAAGAGCAAAACAAAACAGAATTGTGTAGTCATCGTAATTGAGTGGATTTTTATTTCGGTTGAATTTACTTGTTAGCAAATTGAATTTTATTAATAAGCCTATTTAAATACTGGTAAATTGTAAGTACACAAATGAATTACACTAAAATTAAACCTAAACATTGAAACTCAACAATTACACAGCTTTGGAACACACGATTGAAGTTGTTACGACAAGACGGATCAGTTACAGCAAAGGACTAGTAAATGTAGGTAAAATCATTTGTCTAAATTAACCTAAAATAACAAATTAAAACATTAAATTACAGCTTATAGCTAACTCCCAGCCAAATAACGAGTTTGCTTATCAGAGGTCCGAAGATATCCGTACGTGTGACAACAATCTATAAGATTTACTAAGGTTAGTAGGTCATTGATTAAGATGCCAATGAGCACCCGGAGCGCGAAAAGTGCCGCTAGAGGAACGTCCCACTGCCAGGCATGCGGAAAACCGGACACGGACAGGATGGTGAGCTGCTGCCACTGCAAGTCATGGTGGCACTTCGAATGCGTGGGCGTGAATGACAGTATCGCGGAGACGGATCGGACGTTCACCTGCCCAAAGTGCCAGCAGCCCCCCTTAGTCAACCCAGCGACCAACGAAACGACGAATGCGGGTAAGTCAGCTAGTAAGCCGAGCAGCGAAGCGTCGGGAAGAACTAGCTCCAGCGTTCGAGCAAGACGAGCGCAGTTGCAGCTGGAGAAACTTGAAGCGCAGAAGGCTCTCGCTTTGAAACGCCTTGAGTTGGAGAGTAAGAAGTTGGAACTGGAGGCGGAGGTGTTAGAAGAGTCTTTCCGGCTGCGGGAAGAGATCGAGCGAGAAGAGCGGAGCGACACAAGCAGTGTAACTTCACAGCAAAGCTCACGCAGCAAGGTGGAGGAATGGCAGAAGAAGCAGGATGAAATCTTGAGTTCGACGATTGTGACGACAACAGCGACCGGCACGGAAGCAAATCTGCAGCAGAGAATCGCGACGACAACCGCTATAGGAGGAAGGCAGGGCAGCAGAGCGCAGCCGGCTGGAAACATTCTAAGTGGAGCGTTGGCAGGTATTTCCCTCAAAGATACAGCTAGTGAGGTAACGTTAGGAGGCATGATTGGTCGGACGTCAGAGACGATTCCGCAGATAGGTACCAGTAGCAAGTTAGGTCTGTCTTCGGTACCCCCTGTCTTTGATACACCCAGCGTGTGCGAAAGCAACAAACGTTCACTCGGTTTGTCATATCCGCTTCCTACTCACGACCGCCCCCAAAACGAATCCGTTCGTCCATATTCGAACAATACGCGAACCGGCCGTGTAGAATTGCTCCCGCGAAGTGATCGAAGATTCGGTGATTTCGATAGTGTTCGAAATGTAGATCCAGATCCACGTGAAGCAAGTGAACTGTTGAGGCAAATCCCTGGACGAGGAGGCCAGCCCGCAGAGGATCCAGGAGTTCGGTTTATGGCGAATCCAGATGAGCAATCTGGTGATTTCACTCGTGGTACTATCATGCCTTCTTGGGGACCGAGTCCGCAGCAGATCGCAGCGCGACAAGTTATAGCGAAGGAGTTACCGACGTTTACGGGACACCCAGAAGACTGGCCGCTGTTCATCAGCTCGTTTACCAACACAACTCAAGCGTGTGGGTATTCAGAAGCAGAGAATTTAGCTAGGCTACAGCGGTGCTTGAAAGGAAACGCACTTGAGGCAGTGCGAAGTCGACTACTCCTTCCGGAAGCGGTTCCACATGTCATAGCCACACTCGAGACGTTGTACGGGAGACCGGAGCTGCTAATACACACGTTGCTGCAGAAGGTCCGTGGAGCTCCAGCGCCGAAGCAAGACCGGCTCGACACGTTAATAGGGTATGGCATGGCAGTGCAGAATCTCTGCGATCACCCCGAAGCTGGGGGACATCATGCGCATCTAAACAATCCGATGCTTCTTTTCGAGTTGGTGGACAAGCTGCCGGCAAACATGAAGCTAGACTGGTCGCTGTATAAACAACGATGTGTGGAGGCGAACATTCGCGCATTTTCGCAGTATATGACGACCTTGGTCCGAGCGGCAACGGATGTAACGCTACACTACGACCCGAAGCATCAATCACAACAGCCCCCGCCACAGCGAGGTGGAAAATCTGGTAAGGATAAAGATTTTTGTGGAGCGCACTCTTCGGAGGAGGCGCTGAAGACACCAGTAAGGGAGGAGCAAATGGCTGGCGGAAAAGTCGAACCATCGGATCCAGCGTGTCTCGTCTGCAAAGACCCTGCTCATCGGGTGAAGAATTGTTCCGTGTTCGCTAAGAAGACTCTAGACGAGCGATGGAAATTAACGGGACTGTTAGGATTGTGCCGGATTTGCCTGGGTCTACACGGCAAGCGTCCGTGCAGAATTCGGCTGAAGTGCGAGATTGACGGGTGCCAGCTTCGACACCATGCTCTGCTGCATTTCAAACAGAGGCCAAGCGATACCAAGGAGAAGACTGATCCAAAACCCACTGGATCCAATGTGATCACCAACCACCATTCCGCCGGTAGGGCGGTGCTGTTCCGCATAATTCCTGTGAAGCTGCACGGCAACAATGGAACTGTGGCAACCTACGCGTTTCTGGACGATGGATCGGCGAAAACTTTAGTTGATGAAGAGATCGTGAAGCAGTTGGGAGTCACAGGCGAAACTCTACCACTTTGCTTACAGTGGACGGCGAACGTGAAGCGAGTGGAAGCAGATTCGCAGATGGTAGCGTTGGACATATCGGGAGAGAGTGGAACTTCAAGATTTGCATTGAAGGATGTGCGTACAGTGCGCAAACTGGATCTACCGCGGCAATCGCTGCGATACGCCACGCTGGCACAGGAGTTCCTGCACTTGAAGGGACTTCCGATTACGGGTTATGAAGATGCTCTTCCACGAATTCTTATCGGCAGTGATAACGCGCACGTGACCGCGATGTTGAAGATTCGAGAAGGACTGCCCGGAGAACCTATTGCGGCTAAATCACGGCTCGGATGGACGGTGTACGGACTGCAAAGCTCAAACTGCGACCGTGTGCAGAGTTTCCATATCTGTGAATGTCAGAACGATCAGACATTGCACGATCTCGTGAAGGAGTTCTTCTCTGTGGAGAGCTTGGGAATCGATGCTGTAGCATGTCCGGAGTCAGCTGAAGAGCAGCGAGCGAAACATATTCTGCAGAGCACTACCAAGCGCATCGGCCAGCGGTTCGAGACCGGACTTCTTTGGCGATACGATCGTTTTGAGTTCCCGGACAGTTACCCGATGGCGGTTCGACGTTTGCAATGCTTGGAGCGGCGCATCCGGAAGGATCCGGTGATTGGTGAAAGTGTTGTCAGGCAATGGTCCGAATACCAAGCAAAAGGCTACATCCACAAAGCGACGCAGGAGGAGCTCACTGAAGCAGATCCTATGCGGACGTGGTATCTTCCATTAGGAGTTGCCATCAATCCCAAAAAGCCGTCGAAAATACGAATCTTTTGCGACGCGGCGGCTAAAGTAGACGGCATCTCCATGAACACAATGCTGTTGAAGGGTCCGGATCTCCTGAATACATTGCTTGACGTCTTGTTCGGATTTCGGGAGAAGCGTATCGCACTATGCGCAGATCTGAAGGAGATGTTCCATCAGATTCAGATTCGGCCGGAGGACCGGCATGCCTAACGATTGTTATGGCGTGATGACCCATCGCAAACCCCGGACGTGTACCTGATGGACGTCGCCACGTTCGGAGCCACCTGTTCTCCGTGTTCGGCGCAGTTCGTTAAGAACAAAAACGCCGAAGAGCATGCACCTGAGTATCCGGAAGCAGCGGATGCAATCATTCGGAAACACTATGTGGACGATTACCTCGACAGCGCGGACAGTGTCGACGAAGCGGTGAAGATAGCGTCTGATGTCCGACATGTCCACTCTCTCGGAGGATTCCACTTGCGCAATTGGCTATCAAACTCGAAAGAGGTGCTCGCACGGGTCGGGGAGAGTAATGCGATTGCTGAGAAGAGTCTACAGTTAGACAAGAACAGCTCGACAGAAAGAGTGCTCGGGATGTTCTGGAAGCCGGAAGAAGACGTTTTCACCTTTTCAACTACTTTGCCAATCGATAGGGATCATCCCACAAAACGAGAAGCGTTACGAGTCGTGATGAGTCCGTTCGATCCTGCTGGGTTGCTATGTTTTTTCCTAATCCATGGAAAGATGTTGATCCAGGAGCTATGGAGATCAAAAACTGATTGGGACCAGCGGATACCGATGCAGCTGAAGGAAATGTGGACGCGCTGGACGAATATGTTTGAGCGGTTAGATGAAGTTCGCGTTCCTCGGTGTTACTTTCCTCAGCACGGGCAGAATGAAATCGTGGATCTGCAGTTGCACATCTTTGTTGATGCCAGCGAAGAAGCGTACGCTTGTGTGGCGTATTTTCGAGCGGAGTTCGTAGACGGTATAGAGATGGCATTGATCGGAGGAAAAGCGAAGGTAGCTCCGCTGATGGCGGCGGTGATCGGGGTTCGCCTACTGAAAACCATACGTAACGGACATTCGATGAAGATAGGAAGAACGACCATGTGGAGTGATTCGAAGACGGTATTGGCATGGATCAACTCGGACCATCGTAGTTACCGACAATTCGTTGCATGCCGTGTAGGGGAAATCCTTTCTAAGTCGGACGTAGCACAATGGCGTTGGGTACCTACTAAGGAAAATCCAGCAGATCTGGCGACGAAGTGGGGAAAAGGACCTTGCCTATCTCCCAATAGTCGTTGGTTCAGCGGACCGAGCTTTCTGCGTTTGCCGGAAACGGAGTGGCCCACCGGTGTGAAACCGATGGAGGAAACAACGGTTGAAGAGCTCCGAGAATGTCTAGTGCACACGGAAGCGACTGGGATGTGGGTGGTGGATTGGCAGCGATTTTCAAACTGGAACCGCCTATTGCGTTCGGTAGCCTATGTCCATCGATTTTGTGTGAATCTGCAGCGGAAAGTGAAGAAGGAGCCACAAGTGACCGGAGCGTTGAGGCAGCACGAAATTGCACAAGCAGAGATGACCACATTTCGGCTGGTGCAAAGCGAGCAGTATCCCGACGAGATGGCAATCCTTTCCGATGCGTTGAACGAGAAGGGCACAAAGTGCGGCAAATTGGAGCGGACGAGCAAAATCCGAACGTTGTCGCCGTACATGGACGATAGCGGAGTAATTCGTGCGGAGTCCAGGATTTCCGCTGCTACCTTTGTGTCATACGATACGAGATTCCCGATTATTCTTCCGAAGGCTCATGTAGTCACCCGATTGCTGCTGGAATGGTATCATCGGAGATTCCTGCATGCTAATAATGAAACGGTAGTTAACGAAGTTAGACAGCGGTTCCATATATCAGCTCTGCGCGTCGCAGTACGAGAGGTAACGAAGATGTGTACGTTATGCAAAGTGAAGAAGGCAGTTCCAGCAGTTCCTCGAATGGCGCCTCTCCCAGCTGCGAGATTGAAACCCTACGAACGACCGTTTTCGTACGTGGGACTCGATTATTTCGGGCCGATCTTAGTTCGGGTTAATCGCAGCACTGTCAAGAGGTGGATTGCACTATTCACGTGCCTCACAACTCGTGCCGTACACCTGGAGGTCGCACACTCGCTTTCGACTGAATCGTGCAAGCAAGCGATACGACGGTTTATTGGACGCAGAGGCGCTCCAGTGGAGATACGCAGTGACAGGGGTACGAATTTCGTAGGGGCGAACAACGACTTGCGCAAGGAGATGATGGAAATGGATCAACAACTCGCAGAGACATTCACCAACACTAATACCCGATGGGTGTTCAACCCGCCAGCTGCGCCGCATATGGGTGGCGCTTGGGAGCGTTTGGTGCGTTCGGTCAAGACAGCGATAGCGGCGATACAAACGACCGAGATTCCGAAGGAAGAAGCTTTGGCGACATTTGTGGTAGAAGCAGAGAGCGTAGTTAACTCGAGACCTCTAACGTTCATTCCATTGGAGACGGAGCAGCAAGAGGCCCTTACGCCGAACCATTTTCTTTTGCTGAATTCAACGGGAGTGGTGCAATCTCCGAAGACGTTAACGGAGCCGAAGATGGTGTGCCGCGGAAGTTGGGAGCTCTGCCGCTCTATGGTGGACCAATTTTGGAGAAGATGGGTGACAGAGTATCTGCCGGTCATCGCTCGCCGAACCAAGTGGTTTGAAGAAGTGAAGCCGATTGAAGTTGGCGATTTGGTCATCGTGGTGGAAGAGAAGGTCAGAAACAATTGGCTACGTGGAAGAGTAGTGAAGGTGAAAGAAGGAAGTGATGGCAGAGTACGAGCAGCCGTCGTGCAGACAGCAGGCGGGTTGATGGAGAGGCCGGTAGCTAAGATAGCGCGACTGGATATAGTAGGCAGTAAAGCTGATTAGATGTTCAACCAGCCTTACGGGTCGGGGAAGTGTTGCGGTGTAATGTACCAAACCCATTCGCGCGAGGTAGAATGAAAATCTGGCAGCACAGTTGCTGCTTGACTGCCGATAGGGCACATGGGTATAGCTGCTGATAGGGCAATGAAAGGAAAAGAGCAAAACAAAACAGAATTGTGTAGTCATCGTAATTGAGTGGATTTTTATTTCGGTTGAATTTACTTGTTAGCAAATTGAATTTTATTAATAAGCCTATTTAAATACTGGTAAATTGTAAGTACACAAATGAATTACACTAAAATTAAACCTAAACATTGAAACTCAACAATTACACAGCTTTGGAACACACGATTGAAGTTGTTACGACAAGACGGATCAGTTACAGCAAAGGACTAGTAAATGTAGGTAAAATCATTTGTCTAAATTAACCTAAAATAACAAATTAAAACATTAAATTACAGCTTATAGCTAACTCCCAGCCAAATAACGAGTTTGCTTATCAGAGGTCCGAAGATATCCGTACGTGTGACAACAGAAATAGATGACAAAATGGACAAATATCAATATTGTGATATTATCCTTATTGTTTCCAGAAACGACATGATAAAAATTTCTGGAAATATCCTGTCTTGCAGTTTCTTAATCAACTTGTTTGATGTTATAGTATTGAATATTTTTCCCTGACCTCTAGTGAAATTCCCTGACTTTCCAGGTCAAGAATCGAATTCCCTGACATTCCCTGACTTTCCAGGTTTTTCCAGGTAGTCGACACCCTGGGGACACTACTAGAGGTAGGAACATCTGGAAAAAAATCATCAGAACAGGGTGTCCATTCAAAATCATTTTTTTCAATTTCCGTATTTTCCCGGGTGCTTTAAAAGTTGGAACAGTGAGACATCATAATTTGGCGATTTCCTATTTTCCGGATATTTTTTTTTGTATGGTATTCAGTTGGAGCTGCCCCTGACAGCTTAACTTGTCAAGGCTGAACCCTCACGGAGAAAACGAAGTACTCAAAAATAAGTTTTTTATACTCAAAATTAAGTGAAGACGGTCGAACTGAATAGGTGGGAGATTTTCGTTTTGACAAATACGTACATTTAACTCAACTTTTGAGTTGTCTAATGAAAACTCAAATTTGAGTAAAAATATACTTGTTTTGTTTATTGCGCTCTTAATCACAAAATTTTATTATTTTGTACTTGTGTATTATACGAGTTACTAAAAACAACAAAAAATCTCACATTGTTTCCTTTATGAATATTACTGAAGTATTGAGCGTTTTTAAAATGTTTCTAATATTGCAATCTAACCGATAAATTTGATAAAGTATGTAAATCGACCATCAATTTGCCAAACACTTTAAAAACACGAAGTTGAGTAGAAGTAACTCAACGTTTGGCAGTTAGGCAGCGTTCTTGCCGTTGAGTAGTTTAAACTCAATTTTGGATGAAAAAATGTGCCATCCATTTTGAAATCTCAGCGCTAGTCATTCGTAGTCTGTTTTCGTCGGTGTTAGACGGAATGGGAGGAAAATTACAATTTTATTTCTTTTTATTCCCAAATCTGGTAAAAAAAACTGTTTCTGACGTCGTTATATACAAAGCTCCGATAGCTAGCTAGAAAATGTTCTGAATTTATCAAAGGTAAAGTATACTGGAGAGTTTAATGTGTCGAAAAAATAATGTTCAATGATTCCTTCATTTTTCAGGAGTTTAATAGACTTGGGCCTACGATTGTTTTTGGTGCCGGATTATCGGAATTAAGAAGTGCCTGTTCGCGACTAAAAAGCTATTGCGCTGTTACCTCCCGTTCTAAATAGTGAGTGTCGCCATACACAATGAAAAAAAGGGAAAACCGTTCCATTGGTTGTTGCCGTTCCAGCCACCCATCCACCATCATCACCTAGCAAATGTTTCCGGATAAAGGTCTGATGTTCATAGGCATTCCCGGTAAACGATTTCCGGAATGGACAAGCGGATTACAGTGAATGTGATTTATATATGATGACATAAATTAAAAGAAAAATGTGATTATGATGTTAACGTAAAATAAAATATAGGATTGAATTCTGTTTCCTCTCATTATTTAAAACCATGACCATTTTGAATTCTCCATTTGCATTTCGATTCGAATGAGAAACTACCCATTTTTGAGTTTTTTTACTCAATGTAACATTGAGTGAAAATCACCCACTGATATACCGTGTACGCACCAAACTTTGCGCAGTTAAGAAATTATCATCGTATTTTTGCTTCAAATAAGGCTAAAATATGTATCTTTTTATTCAAACTTTTGCCAACGATAGGCTTTTAACCCTTCAATAGAATGCGTGTTTTTAAAAAAATAAAAATGATTCACAAAAAATTGAAAAAAAGCAAAAGGTGATGCAATACCTTGTGCCTAACATTGCGCACACAATCTGAATTGTTTCTAACTTTGCGCATGATGTGCCTAACTTTGCGCATGCCTTAAATTGCTCGTTTACTCTAAATAATTTTACTTTTTACTGGTTTCGTATTAAATAAAAAGGTTACAACTAATATGAGTTTCATTAAGAATTTTTTCCGTGAATTTCAATCTAATTTATTCAATCACCTCAAACATAGAATACCCACGAATAGTGATTTACTCTGTTCTTATTTTTTATAATACATATATTTACAAGATTACAATATAGTTTACAGCCGCAGCTAATAGGCATGTTATACGTTGCTTTATATAACTTATTCTCTTGTTTTTTTTTTTTTTTAATTCCTAAACTGAGTGATGTATCGTTGATCTCTCGCGATTAATTTTTTTTTTATCTATTTGCCGCCAGTGCGGATATTCCATAATTGAACGCTTTTTTTCAGACAACTGGAGCTTGAATTATTGTCCTTCGACTGGAAAGCCAACCTTTGCGCTATCAATTATCCAAGTTTACAGTTATAGTCTCCTGTGTTAATACAGTGGATTTTCCGAGATTTTTCAATGCACACCTTGCCTTCAGCTTCATACAAAAGGTACTTTCAAGAATATTACATGTAGCCGCTTTTTTATGGATTGAGTGACCATTCCTGGAAGATCGGCAGATTTTGTCATTTGCAAGGACGTACATGTATTTACGTGCCCTTCCGAATTGCTAGAAGTGCGCAAAAATTAAGACCCTTGTGTAAAAAATGGGTCCTAACATTGCGCATCGCTTTTTTTAAATCAAAATTCAACATATTATATGGAAAATAAATGGAATTACTAGAATATTACCTTCCTTGCAAATACACCGCAAATATACTTTTCACAACACAGTTTTGTTCATAAAAATGTTGATTTTTTGCAGAGCCACTCCTTAGCGCTTGTTCTAAGACGGTGTAAAAGTTGACGTTTATGCGTATGACGATAAGGTTTTTTGTTTATTTACTAACATTAACGAGGGTTTCTTAGTAAACAAATGTATGTCAAATACTTATTTTACATAAACAAACATGTTGCTGAAACTAAATTGTTAAAAAAATCAATGATTAATTATCATTTTTTCGTACTTCTTAAAAATGCGCAAAGTTTGGAGCTGCGCAAAGTTAGGTGCGTACACGGTAATCATTGATTTTTTTAACAATTTAGTTTCAGCAACATGTTTGTTTATGTAAAATAAGTATTTGACATACATTTGTTTACTAAGAAACCCTCGTTAATGTTAGTAAATAAACAAAAAACCTTATCGTCATACGCATAAACGTCAACTTTTACACCGTCTTAGAACAAGCGCTAAGGAGTGGCTCTGCAAAAAATCAACATTTTTATGAACAAAACTGTGTTGTGAAAAGTATATTTGCGGTGTATTTGCAAGGAAGGTAATATTCTAGTAATTCCATTTATTTTCCATATAATATGTTGAATTTTGATTTAAAAAAAGCGATGCGCAATGTTAGGACCCATTTTTTACACAAGGGTCTTAATTTTTGCGCACTTCTAGCAATTCGGAAGGGCACGTAAATACATGTACGTCCTTGCAAATGACAAAATCTGCCGATCTTCCAGGAATGGTCACTCAATCCATAAAAAAGCGGCTACATGTAATATTCTTGAAAGTACCTTTTGTATGAAGCTGAAGGCAAGGTGTGCATTGAAAAATCTCGGAAAATCCACTGTATTAACACAGGAGACTATAACTGTAAACTTGGATAATTGATAGCGCAAAGGTTGGCTTTCCAGTCGAAGGACAATAATTCAAGCTCCAGTTGTCTGAAAAAAAGCGTTCAATTATGGAATATCCACACTGGCGGCAAATAGATAAAAAAAAAATTAATCGCGAGAGATCAACGATACATCACTCAGTTTAGGAATTAAAAAAAAAACAAGAGAATAAGTTATATAAAGCAACGTATAACATGCCTATTAGCTGCGGCTGTAAACTATATTGTAATCTTGTAAATATATGTATTATAAAAAATAAGAACAGAGTAAATCACTATTCGTGGGTATTCTATGTTTGAGGTGATTGAATAAATTAGATTGAAATTCACGGAAAAAATTCTTAATGAAACTCATATTAGTTGTAACCTTTTTATTTAATACGAAACCAGTAAAAAGTAAAATTATTTAGAGTAAACGAGCAATTTAAGGCATGCGCAAAGTTAGGCACATCATGCGCAAAGTTAGAAACAATTCAGATTGTGTGCGCAATGTTAGGCACAAGGTATTGCATCACCTTTTGCTTTTTTTCAATTTTTTGTGAATCATTTTTATTTTTTTAAAAACACGCATTCTATTGAAGGGTTAAAAGCCTATCGTTGGCAAAAGTTTGAATAAAAAGATACATATTTTAGCCTTATTTGAAGCAAAAATACGATGATAATTTCTTAACTGCGCAAAGTTTGGTGCGTACACGGTAGTGTCATTAGTCGAAATGGTTTTGAATAATTTGCCATTTAAGTGCTATTCTGATTAGTCCTGTCTTTTACGTAAGATTAAAGTCTTAAATGTCAATTGTCGCCAAGTCTTAACAAAATTAGGCTGTATAGTCGTAGTTCTAGTTAATTTCAGGTCTTTACGTTTATATATCCTTAAAGAAAAAAGTCACTTTCATTATCTGTTCAACAATTTCTCGAACCTAGCAAGTGAACCCTAATGATCGATCTCAGCGTCTTGCTTTCCATAGTCATTTTTATAGCGAATATTTAAGAGTAAAGTTACCTTAGGCTTCTAAAACAGTCTCCTACAAGATTCACTTTTCGGTGGCAAATGCAATGCTTCACAACGCCTACTTTCTACTTGTAAATTTTGCGAAAATGAAGCTGGAATTAGATTATTTATACCGTTGTTACAAAAGAGGTATTTCTTTTTATGGCAAGGTAGAAACCATATTAAAATAAGATTGTCGCCACTTATATCTACTCAGTGAATCTACTAGTCATTTTCCTCAGAGTAATATTCCCTACGTCGTACATGATAACGATGTGTTTAGCTAGCTAATAGTAAGAGTGGCTACGGATCATGATGGTTGGCAAAAGGCAAACTGAACGTCACCAATAGTATTAATGTGTGTTACACGGAGACAAACAGATACAGACCCCGCAAGTACCCGGGTATGAGGTGGACATCGGTATACCGAAAACATTGAAGAACCAGAAGAGAAAAATAATTATGTATTTTCAAAAACTGTTAGCTCCCCACCCCCCTGGTTTTTAACCAGGTTTCCCTTTTCCTAAACAACCCCACTCTTTCTATCAATATGAGATGAACCAGCCTAGGGCTGAAAGTCTCAATAATAAAGAAAGAAAAAAAAAGTATTAATGTCCACTTCGGATAGATTAATTATTTGAAATGCGCATCAATTCTATCAATGACGCAGAATGTCCGTTGGATCACATCCGAGATATTAGTTCGTCTATGCCTTATAAATTATGACGCGGCTTTAAGCAAAAATGCCAAAATGTGATACCACCACTACAGGTTACGCCTTTGGTTTCCATCATATGGGCTAATGGATTATGCCCTCCCATCGCGGCAAGGTTGCATAACCAAGGGAAGGGCCTATTTTTCGGATATTTTTGATATAAAATATGTTTTTCAAACTATTTTGAAATGATATAAAACTAGGCTGCCTACATTTATACTATTAATACCACAGTGTCACAAAACGAAAAAGTTTAATAAAGCCAACCCATTATCTTCAAAGAATAACTTAAAAGTTATGCGTTAGACATGGCCCATGGATGGTTCCTAGATAAATTCTTAATCTGGAGAAAACTTCTGTTGGATCCAAGAATAGATCTTTATGATAGAACTGATATCTCACTAAAAATATGTGAATGCTTGCTTCATAAAAAAATTGACATAAATCCAGATAAGCATCTTCCAGCGAATCGATCAAAGATTTTGCAAAGAATATCTTCAAGAACTAAGCGAAAATTCCAAGAATACCTAAACGACATAGCCATTCTTTCATTCATCAAAGATCTAGCGATGACTTCATCAATGGTGGTAAGCTCCATCGAAGTTAATACACCAATCGAGTAAAATCGAGGATAATACGCGTTTGGTGTATTAACTTCGATGGAGCTTACCACCATAAGAGTCTCACAAAAATACTCTGAGAATTCGCTGAAAATCTGCAGAAATGCGTACACAATATCGTAAGGAATTTATCATAAAACATGGACTTGTCAAGTTGGTAATCCAAATAAGGCTTCTTCTAGAATCTGTATCAGTATCTACATAAATCCGCAAAACACATTCTGCTTAGAAAACTTGCACTAGAATAGTGACCAAGTCTCTAAAAATAGACTTGCTACCTGTCCTGTAATACTCGTTAACCGAAGAAGTATTCCGCGTTTTCTGGCAAGCATATGAAAATCAAAACAACGCCTTATGTCCGCGTCACATATTTAAAACGAAATCTTCTTTTTATGTAACCCCCTCGAACGTAACGAAACATCATCAAAGAGGTACTTACTTCCGCTTGAAGAGATGCAGGATTCCTTTGGTGACTTCCACAAACGGATTGCCGGAGAAAAAGTTGATCTCCCCGGGGAACTCCTGATGCACGGCCGGTACCGGGGCAATCTCGTCCATTGGCGTTTGCTCGCGAGAGCTCTTCGGCAGAACTCCGACGTGGCGGGACTCATCCCCAGCCAGCTCCGACGACGAATCCAACCGATTCCGGTAACTCTCGATGGAGATCTTCTTCGGCTTGCGCTGGCCGCGCATATCCCGCTGAAGTCGAGGATTGGTGGGATGGTCAACGGATGCGGCACCGCCGCCACCAGCAGCTGCTGTTTTTGAGAGATTTTGATTTCGAGATCAAGTGGTGCAATCGATAGACAAACAGTGACGACACAAAGTGATTTTTGCAATCCGACATACCATTTTCTTCCGTGGCGCTGTCCATGGTGGTGTTTACGTCGTCGACAATCTCAATCTTCAGCAAGCACAGAGAAACCAGCACAGACATTTAGATAGCACATAAGGACCGAGCAAGGCGATAATCTAATTAATTTTTTTATTGCGAAAATAACAATCTTTGCAATTTGCTTCGTTTGAACGAAAAACTGAAAATTTTTGCTTCTGGATGTCAACAAAGAACAAAGTGATTTTTTTGATTTTGCATCCTAGTGTAACATACGCGAAGGTCCTACAAGATAATGACTTGTTTTGATGGTTTCGATCGTTTCGATCTGAGACGGTTCAATCAGGTCCGTCACACTCGCGGGCTCACATTGGGTACCACTTCTAGTACTGCATTTCGTCCCTCGGTAGTGCAAAAGGTACCCAATTAAGTTTGACAGATCGCAGTACACTTTGAACGGCATTCTAGATTACCTTATGAGCCATAAAATTTTGAGCAACTGCAAGGGACATGGGGGTCTTTAATTTGTCTTTGGTTCAATGTTTTTTACTCAATTCGGCACCAACATTTTTAAAGGGCGTAACTGATTTTGTTAACATCTTTTAGGCTGTAAACGGTTTCACCGATTCGTTTAACTTTTAGTAAAAAATCGACAATTTCAAAAGTTAAACATTTAATAATTAAAATAGTTGGTTCATATCGAGGGGGGGGGGGGTGGTGGGGAGGGTGTATACGCAACGAGGTGCGCCTACCGTTCATGTTATGTGGGTGTGTTCGTGTGGCTCACAACGCTGCTAGACTTCCCGCAGTTTGAGTGTTGAAAAGCATCAGCATTTGCTGCCTGGCATGGCCCGCGTTTTCGACCTGTGCTATTTGGGTCGGCCCGCTTGAAAGATGATGCTGTTTGGGCCAACCCGCGTGAGAGATGATTGTTAGGCGAGCTTTGTTTGTAGTTGACAGCCGTACACCCACCCCGGTACGTCGCTGAGCTTGAACATTTAGTTCCCTCTTTATTCCTACACTCAGGCAAATGAACTATCGAAATACATAGGAACCACTTATGAAAATTCGCCACAATAAATCGGGTTGAAATTCATGAAATTATGGAACCTAACTTTGAAAACCAAAAATTTTTTTCGCGACAACCTGGAATCGAACCAAGGACCTTGCGATCGTTAGGCCCGTGCGTACACCACGCGCCTATCGAGTTGATGCTTTGTCTTTGCTAAAACGATACATAAAGCGTTCGTATTGCAATAGGCCTATTCACATGACGTTCCAAAACAGCTGATCGGGAAGCTCTTTGACAATTCTTCTATGAAAATGACAGCCTCGTGTATGCACCGGTCCTCCGCCGATGTAAACAAATGCATAGACGGACCTGTCACATGAAAAGGCCTATAACCGTTCTTCCTTTCATAAGGCAAAATGTATGCATTTCGATAGTCTAGTTCACAGCGTGTATTTACTAACGTGTTAATATTATGGATCCGGTAAGAATCAAGACACCTTTTTTTACCCTTCTTACAACCATAAGAAGGGTATAAAGATCGCTTGAAAAACCGACTTTTGATCCGAGGCCCGGAGGGCCAAGTCTCATATACCAATCGATAGAGCTCGACGAACTGAGCACATGTCCGTGTGTGTGTATGTGTGTGTGTATGTGTGTGTGTGTGTTACAAAAAATGTCACTCAATTATCTCAGCTGTTTGTCAACCGATTTAAACACTTTTAGCTCTAAATGAAAGCTACAACATTCCCATAGAACGCTATTGAATTTCATTGCGATCGGACATTTCGTTACAGAGTTATGATTCAAACAGTATCGTGAAGTACTAGAAAAAGCATATTTTATTACTTTCAACTGTTTGCATTTTGATCAATTTCTCAGCCATTTTTGAACCGATTCGAGTTCTTTTATCGACTTATGGAAGCTCTAACATTCATTCATAACCCTTCAAATTTTCATTGAAATCGGATTATTTGTTACAGAGATATCAATAGAAGAATTTTGTAAAGTACTGGAAATAAATAAGTTTATTTTAGAATATTCAATTTTTTACATTTTGATCAATTTCTCAGCTATTTTTGATCCGATTTGAGCTCTTTTTCCATCGATTGAAAGCTTTGACATCATTCATAAACATGCTGCAATCGAACGTAAAGTTACAGAGATAAAAATCGATTTTATCCAAAAAAAATCTCTAAAATTCCTCTTTTTACCCTTCTTACAACCATAAGAAGGGTATAAAGATCGCTTGAAAAACCGACTTTTGATCCGAGGCCCGGAGGGCCAACCCGGATAAAAACGTATCATTCAGTGAATGGAATAAACCATTAATGTACAATATAACGTATTGGATACAATACAGCGTATTGTAATTGAATGTCGAAGCAATATTATTCTTGTTTGGATAAACAATTCAAAAACAATATAATATATTGTAACAGAACATTGTATTGTTTTTAATTGGTTTTATACCTTACAATTTTGGTCAAATTCCTATTTTCGAGTAAAACAACTGTTGCTTTTTTCTATGTAGCTTTGCTGAAAAAAATAAACAAAACAAGTTCAGAGAGCAAGAAATGTTGGGTGAAAAATATTCAAAAAGTAAAAATAAGTAGTTTTTTAGAAGTCACTTGACATTAGCTGTAACGACGAATGCAATCATGATACAGTTCGTTGAATTGTTTTTGTATTGTACAACAATACACGAATTGCTAATCAAGACAATACATGAACAATATATCGTATTGTATTTTCAAAATGTTTGTATGAGAAAATATCTATATATGTATTGTTACGATACTTAACCACCCATACATTATATTGCCAAAATCTCATATACAATACAGTGAACTGTTCAAAACAATATATTGTACTGTAATTGTATTGTCATTGTACAATATACTGTATTGTATTTCCAATATATTGAATGGTACTGTTGCAATACGCTATATTGTTTTTGTATTGTATTTTTTATCCGGGAAGTCTCATATACCAATCGATAGAGCTCGACGAACTGAGCACATGTCCGTGTGTGTGTATGTGTGTGTATGTGTATGTGTGTGTTACAAAAAATGTCACTCAATTATCTCAGCTGTTTGTCAACCGATTTAAACACTTTTAGCTCTAAATGAAAGCTACAACATTCCCATAGAACGCTATTGAATTTCATTGCGATCGGACATTTCGTTACAGAGTTATAATTCAAACAGTATCGTGAAGTACTAGAAAAAGCATATTTTATTACTTTCAACTGTTTGCATTTTGATCAATTTCTCAGCCATTTTTGAACCGATTCGAGTTCTTTTATCGACTTATGGAAGCTCTAACATTCATTCATAACCCTTCAAATTTTCATTGAAATCGGATTATTTGTTACAGAGATATCAATAGAAGAATTTTGTAAAGTACTGGAAATAAATAAGTTTATTTTAGAATATTCAATTTTTTACATTTTGATCAATTTCTCAGCTATTTTTGATCCGATTTGAGCTCTTTTTCCATCGATTGAAAGCTTTGACATCATTCATAAACATGCTGCAATCGAACGTAAAGTTACAGAGATAAAAATCGATTTTATCCAAAAAAATCTCTAAAATTCCTCTTTTTTACCCTTCTTACAACCAGGTCCGTCCCACTCGGCTTCAGATTGGGTACCACTTCTAGTACTGCATTTCGTCCCTCGGTAGTACAAAAGGTACCCAAGTTTGACAGACCGCAGTACACTTTTCACGGCATTCTAGATTACCTTATGAGCCATAAAATTTTGGGCAACTGCAAGGGACATGGGGGTCTTTAATTTGTCTTTGTTACAACCATAAGAAGGGTATAAAGATCGCTTGAAAAACCGACTTTTGATCCGAGGCCCGGAGGGCCAAGTCTCATATACCAATCGATAGAGCTCGACGAACTGAGCACATGTCCGTGTGTGTGTATGTGTGTGTGTATGTGTGTGTGTGTTACAAAAAATGTCACTCAATTATCTCAGCTGTTTGTCAACCGATTTAAACACTTTTAGCTCTAAATGAAAGCTACAACATTCCCATAGAACGCTATTGAATTTCATTGCGATCGGACATTTCGTTACAGAGTTATGATTCAAACAGTATCGTGAAGTACTAGAAAAAGCATATTTTATTACTTTCAACTGTTTGCATTTTGATCAATTTCTCAGCCATTTTTGAACCGATTCGAGTTCTTTTATCGACTTATGGAAGCTCTAACATTCATTCATAACCCTTCAAATTTTCATTGAAATCGGATTATTTGTTACAGAGATATCAATAGAAGAATTTTGTAAAGTACTGGAAATAAATAAGTTTATTTTAGAATATTCAATTTTTTACATTTTGATCAATTTCTCAGCTATTTTTGATCCGATTTGAGCTCTTTTTCCATCGATTGAAAGCTTTGACATCATTCATAAACATGCTGCAATCGAACGTAAAGTTACAGAGATAAAAATCGATTTTATCCAAAAAAATCTCTAAAATTCCTCTTTTTACCCTTCTTACAACCATAAGAAGGGTATAAAGATCGCTTGAAAAACCGACTTTTGATCCGAGGCCCGGAGGGCCAAGTCTCATATACCAATCGATAGAGCTCGACGAACTGAGCACATGTCCGTGTGTGTGTATGTGTGTGTATGTGTATGTGTGTGTTACAAAAAATGTCACTCAATTATCTCAGCTGTTTGTCAACCGATTTAAACACTTTTAGCTCTAAATGAAAGCTACAACATTCCCATAGAACGCTATTGAATTTCATTGCGATCGGACATTTCGTTACAGAGTTATAATTCAAACAGTATCGTGAAGTACTAGAAAAAGCATATTTTATTACTTTCAACTGTTTGCATTTTGATCAATTTCTCAGCCATTTTTGAACCGATTCGAGTTCTTTTATCGACTTATGGAAGCTCTAACATTCATTCATAACCCTTCAAATTTTCATTGAAATCGGATTATTTGTTACAGAGATATCAATAGAAGAATTTTGTAAAGTACTGGAAATAAATAAGTTTATTTTAGAATATTCAATTTTTTACATTTTGATCAATTTCTCAGCTATTTTTGATCCGATTTAAGCTCTTTTTCCATCGATTGAAAGCTTTGACATCATTCATAAACATGCTGCAATCGAACGTAAAGTTACAGAGATAAAAATCGATTTTATCCAAAAAAATCTCTAAAATTCCTCTTTTTTACCCTTCTTACAACCATAAGAAGGGTATAAAGATCGCTTGAAAAACCGACTTTTGATCCGAGGCCCGGAGGGCCAAGTCTCATATACCAATCGATAGAGCTCGACGAACTGAGCACATGTCCGTGTGTGTGTATGTGTGTGTGTATGTGTGTGTGTGTGTTACAAAAAATGTCACTCAATTATCTCAGCTGTTTGTCAACCGATTTAAACACTTTTAGCTCTAAATGAAAGCTACAACATTCCCATAGAACGCTATTGAATTTCATTGCGATCGGACATTTCGTTACAGAGTTATGATTCAAACAGTATCGTGAAGTACTAGAAAAAGCATATTTTATTACTTTCAACTGTTTGCATTTTGATCAATTTCTCAGCCATTTTTGAACCGATTCGAGTTCTTTTATCGACTTATGGAAGCTCTAACATTCATTCATAACCCTTCAAATTTTCATTGAAATCGGATTATTTGTTACAGAGATATCAATAGAAGAATTTTGTAAAGTACTGGAAATAAATAAGTTTATTTTAGAATATTCAATTTTTTACATTTTGATCAATTTCTCAGCTATTTTTGATCCGATTTGAGCTCTTTTTCCATCGATTGAAAGCTTTGACATCATTCATAAACATGCTGCAATCGAACGTAAAGTTACAGAGATAAAAATCGATTTTATCCAAAAAAAATCTCTAAAATTCCTCTTTTTTACCCTTCTTACAACCATAAGAAGGGTATAAAGATCGCTTGAAAAACCGACTTTTGATCCGAGGCCCGGAGGGCCAAGTCTCATATACCAATCGATAGAGCTCGACGAACTGAGCACATGTCCGTGTGTGTGTATGTGTGTGTGTATGTGTGTGCGTATGTGTGTGTGTATGTGTGTGTGTATGTGTGTGTGTGTTACAAAAAATGTCACTCAATTATCTCAGCCGTTTGTCAACCGATTTAAACACTTTTAGCTCTAAAAGAAAGCTACAACATTCCCATAGAACGCTATTGAATTTCATTGCGATCGGACATTTCGTTACAGAGTTATGATTCAAACAGTATCTTGAAGTACTAGAAAAAGCATATTCTAATATTTTCAACTGTCTGCATTTTGATCGATTTCTCAGCCATTTTTGAACCGATTCAAGTTCTTTTATCGGCTAATGAAAGCTCTAACATTCAATCATAAGCCTTCAAATTTTCATTGAAATCGGATTACTAGTTACAGAGATATCAATGGAAGAATTTTTTAAGGTACTGGAATTTTTTTTTTCCAAAATATTCAACTTTTTACATTTTGATTAATTTCTCCGCTATTTTTAATCCGATTTAAGCTCTTTTTTCATCGATTGAATGCTCTGACATCATTCACAATCATATTGCAATCGAACGAAAAGTTACAGAGATAAAAATCATTTTTTTTTCAAGAATCTCTAAAATTCCCCTTTTTTTTTAATTTAAACCTGCACATAAATCTTTAAAAAATCGCTGGCAAAATAATTTTAGGACATCAATTTTTCATTTTTCGCTATTATTTTACAGGATGGCAACCTGGGTTTATAGACCCTCTTAAACTATGATAAAAAGCGTATGAAAAGTAATAAAGTTTGATATCCGCCTTTTGACGTGCAGTTTCCAGGACTTCGCAAACCATTAAACTATTAGGGCAGATAGAACATAGTCACAACATTCTCAAGTTTAGTTATACTGGTACAAGGTTTCAAATGAATGATGAATAATAATTATCTCAAACCGGTATGGAAATGTAAGAAGGGTTCAGTCTCACCATCGGTGGATTAAGTCAGGTTTTTTTTAATTATTATTGGTTATGTCCCCGGGCTAACTTGTATTTAAATAGGTTTTTTTTATCTTTATTTTAGCCATGGGCTAGTTCATCTCGGGACCAACGGCTTTACTTTCACCATAACCTTTACGTCATAAATGACTATCTCGGGGATGGGATTCGATCCCAGGTCCTCGGTGTGAGTTCTAACCACTACACCAGGGGGGACAGGCCTTTTTCATATGACAGGACGGTTTATGCATTTGCTTACATCGATGGAGGACCGGTGCAAAGACGAGGCTGTCATTTCCATAGAAAAACCGAAAAAAATGTCTAAAAGCTTCACGATTAGCTGATTTCAAACGTCTTGTGAATAGGCTTATAGAGCTTAGTGACATTTGAACACAGGAACACTTCTCGATTACTTTTTCAAATCGACGTAAGTTACTTTCATACGGTTTTGAGAAGAATCACAACCTGTCTTCTAAAACTGTTTTAAAATGAATCACTTTTTTAACATTTTTTCGTCGTGTACATCGCTCAAATTTTGCATACAATCAGATCGCGTTCAAAAACTAGGTAGTTTCTATTATTTTCAACAAATATAGTTATAACAAAATGATAAGCCGTTTCATACAGTTACTTTCGACGTTTTTCTACCAGTGTAAAATCGGCTCAAGTAGTGTTTTGTTTTGATTCGTGGTTAAGTCACTTTGTTTCTCTATACAGCGGGGCGGTGAAAGTAGTGGTTAGGTTGCGAAAGTTGAAAATCTTACTTTCGTCGTTTTGTAAATCCGGTAATTAAACGTTCTAAAAGTGAAAAATCTAGTTGGGTAGGAGCGGAACATGTGGAATTTCGTCTGCGAAACACGTAGGATCAATAAAGTAAGTTTATTCACTTTTTGACTTGGGACTATTTGAATAAGTTTTCGAGACTTGCATACGCTTATCATACACAGTTTGTTTTTTGTCCTCAACGAAACTTGCACACACTTTCCAGACTCATCAAAATGCATATGGAAATATTACCCAATTTGAATTATTCACACCTACGTTCTGGGTGATTTTCGAGAGAGTGCATATTGTTTTCCTCTAAGGTTCACAACCACATCTACACTAGGGCACCCATACCATTAAGCATGGTAACCACTATAGTACGCTACATTCATAAAAAGCGTAAGAATACAGTGTCACGCTAAAGATCCGGTTTTAAAACGTGGCAAATTGGGTTGTTTAGTGAAGGAAAATTCACAAGTTTTGTAGCTTGATCGAAAGAGCAATAGAAATAATAAACCAAGGATGTCGCTGTCGGAACATCTTTTGCTGGCGGAGATAGGCGGGGCTATAAATGTCAACGCGAAAATGTATGCAGTTTGACGGTTTGACACTTATGTACCCAACATGTTTCTGAGCGAGAACAAAGGGAACACCAGCGACATTATTCTTCTATGGTTTATTATTCTATTGAAAGAGCACATTTTTTTAATGACAACTCGTCCCGAAGTAAAATTTGCCGAGGGGTGATTCAAACGCCATTTCCGTACTAAATTCAAACGTGTTTTAAAAATAGTTCCAGGGCACGGAAAACTATGACATTTTGGATGCTGGTTCAGTTTTTGACGTAGATTCAGAATATGTATAAAACAGGATACCCCTAAAGAAGCCAATTAAGGCATGTCGCGAGTGAGTTGTGCGCTGTTTGGTTCGGTTGTTTGGTGACGGTGCGACAATATTCACCAATCGCATCCCTTCATCTAAACGAAACATACGTCGTTTTGAAATTTTATGCTTGATATAGCCTCTGGGCATTATTTTTTGTTACACTAGAAAATAAGAAAACAACAACACTTTTGGCAGATGACATTCAAAAGAGTTGTGTTCAATCTAGTACTGCATTTCACATCACTCGCTCCAAGTCGTCACAGTGGTCAGTTTGTTCATTCATCCAGTTAGAAATTAGTGCTACCTTTGTTGTACTCTGGTGAATCATTTTTTTTTGTCGTACTGCATGTGTGCAAGGAAGAGCATTTCGGCAGAAAACATCATCCCGTTAGCTCCTTTGTGATAACAGCGAAAAATTCCCTATCGATTCAACGTTGCAATGTCCGACCCAAGACTGCGCCAACTTACCATCAAAACAGGTGTAGTGAAGCGCTTGTCCAAGGAAAAGACCGTCTACGAGAAGGAAGTTGTCACCCAGCGGAACCGGATCGAAAAGCTGAAAACCGAGGGCGCCGACGATCATGTCCTTCGCAAGCAGGAGGAAGTGCTGCAGGAGTCGATGATGATGGTCCCGGACTGCCAACGGAGGTAAGTTGATGAGGCCAGATGGCCGACCAGAGATCAATGATGCGTGGGTGGGTCACCGTAGTATTCGGCATAGCGGTGAATTTGAGGTGTTTGGGAGAACATAACCTTAGTTTTTGATCAGTTTTGTTTACATGCATCACAGTGTAAGAATAGCGTTCACTGCACGGTCAAAATTAAATAATTTTGAATATGAGTTTCCCTTTCGGGCGAATTTAATTTTAACTTTTAAAATAATAGGTTCATTCTGCAATCTTCAGTTATTCCCTCCCCTTGGTTATGCGACCTTGCCGCGATGGGAGGGCATAATCCATTAGCCCATATGATGGAAACCAAAGGCGTAACCTGTAGTGGTGGTATCACATTTTGGCATTTTTTGCTTAAAGCCGCGTCATAATTCATATGGCATAGACGCAATAATATCTCGGATGTGATCCAACGGACATTCTGCGTCATTGATAGAATTGATGCCCATTTCAAATAATTAATCTATTCGAAGTGGACATTAATACTATTGGTGACGTTCAGTTTGCCTTTTGCTAACCAGAATGATCCGTAGCCACTCTTACTATTAGCTAGCTAGATACATCGTTATCATATACGACGTAGGGAATACATAGGAACTTTTAGGAAAATGACTAGTAGATTCACTGAGTAGAAATAAGTGGCGACAATCTTTTTTTAATATGGTTTTTACATTGCCATAATAAGAAATACCTCTTTTGTAACAGCGGTATAAATAATCTAATTCCAGCTTCATTTTCGCAAAATTTACAAGTAGAAAGTAGGCGTTGTGAAGCATTGCATTTGCCACCGAAAAGTGAATCATGTAGGAGACTGTAATAGAAGCCTAAGGTAACTTTACTTTTCAATATTCACTATAAAATGACTATGGAAAGTAAGACGCTGAGATCGATCATTAGGGTACACTTGCTAGTTTCGAAAAATTGTTGAACAGACAAGGAAAGCGACTTTTTTCTTCAAGGATATATGAACGGAATGACCAATAAATTCTTTTAACAACAACAAATTAAATTAACTAGAACTACTACTAAACAGCCTAATTTTGTTAAAACTTGACGACAATTGACATTTAAGACTCTAATCTAACGTAAAAGACAGGAGTAATCAGAATAGCACTTGAATGACAAATTATTCAAAACCATTTCGACTAAACAGTATTAGTAATGACACTACTACACTACTATTTCAAACAAGTTCTGATGGAGCTGCTGATTTTCACAATGCTTCCTTTTCTCAGAAGCAAGGGAATATGGGTACTTTTCAAGAACTATCACGTCACAATACTAATAAAAAACAGTGTTCATGTGGGCGCCATTGCCTAGTCCGTCTGAGTATTGGTCCTGGTAGAGGGGAAACTTGGCAAAAGCCAGACCGAGGGTTCAGCCTTGACAAGTTAAGCTGTCAGGCAGCTCCAACTGAATACCATACAAAAAAAAAAAAAAAAAAAAAAAAAAAAAAAACTTTTAAAATAATAGGTTCATTCTGCAATCTTCAGTTATTGTATCGAAATGATAAAGCTTATGTTTTTCTTTGCATATGCAATAATTGGCAAGGATGGCGCAGATAAGAATTACAAAAAGAAAATCAATTTAATTTTAACCTTCCGATGTTGCGCGAATTTTTGTATCGCAATCGATCGCTTGTTGTACTTTGTAATCTTGATTTTTCATGTTCAACTTGAAATACCTCGCGATCTAGATTAAATATAGAAAACCCATCTTCGACAAAGTTGCTTAGGAAATCAAGGGCTGACTGACGTATGGTGGTCATTCATATACGGAATTTCGCTACCAGGCGACGCTGGTGCGCAAGAAATTTTAGTTTTGAATTTATTTCAGCAGCCTGACCATTTAGGCTGTGAACCGTTTCACCGATTCGTTTAACTTTTAGTTAAAATTTTACGGTTTTGGTAGTTATTTTCCCCTCAAATGGTAAAATTGAACTTCGCGGTCGAGTCATTTGAGTTTTGATAGTCGAGTAGTATTTCAGAACAAAGTTGACCTATGATTAGTTATTCTGAAATTACCGGGAGCAGAGAATAACTTTTGAACTAATCAAGTTTAACCATGCCCCAGAGCAAGGTTATTTTTAACCAGAGGAGAAATAACTATCGAACTGTTAAATTTTAACTAAAAGTTAAACGAATCGGTGAAACGGTTCACAGTTTAAAGATGGCGTCTTCGGCAAAGTTGTACAGTCTGTGAACCAATTCATCGATTCGTTTAACTTTTAGTTAAAATTTGACAGGTCGATAGTTAATTAGTATAGATAGTCGAATTAATATTTTATGCAGAGTTTATTATCTTAAAAAAATCATCAAAATAGCTCCGTAGCCAGGTCATTGGTCACATTTAGAACACATTCTACAGTAGAAATTTTTTAAATATTTGTCATAAGATGGTGCACAAATACTTTAAACGAGATTTAATTACTTGTTTTAATTATGAATCGTGGTTTACGGCCAACCAGCCGAGTGGAAGTTTAACAACTACCGAAAAGCTAAACATTACATATAATTTGCAATTGGATTAGATGGACAAATTGATGTGAAGATTTGCGAAAAAGTTACACGTCTTCTCAGTGAGAATCGAACTCACGACTCCCCGATCTCTAGTTGGGGCGCGTTAACCACTACGCCATGAGAGGACTCATGAACGCAGAAGTTAACCTGAATTCGATTTCAGCTCAATAATCACGTGGTCCTCTTTCGCAAAGTGCACCTCTTTCGGAAGAATTAGATGCCCATCCAAACACAACGCTTTCTATATATAACGCGCCCCAACTAGAGATCGGGGAGTCGTGAGTTCGATTCTCACTGAGAAGACGTGTAACTTTTTCGCAAATCTTCACATCAATTTGTCCATCTAATCCAATTGCAAATTATATGTAATGTTTAGCTTTTCGGTAGTTGTTAAACTTCCACTCGGCTGGTTGGCCGTAAACCACGATTCATAATTAAAACAAGTATTTATCGAGCAACGGACTCATGTTCCGTAACCGGTCGTTTGAGAACGTCGCGACCCATTGGAAGCCCACACAATAGAAACCTCAGCCAGCGCAGTTGCTGGCTAGTGTAGTGTGCTATTCCTATATCTAAAAAACAATGCGCTCTCGGGCTAGGCATTGGATATATATAGAAAGCGTTGTGTTTGGATGGGCATCTAATTCTTCCGAAAGAGGTGCACTTTGCGAAAGAGGACCACGTGATTATTGAGCTGAAATCGAATTCAGGTTAACTTCTGCGTTCATGAGTCCTCTCATGGCGTAGTGGTTAACGCGCCCCAACTAGAGATCGGGGAGTCGTGAGTTCGATTCTCACTGAGAAGACGTGTAACTTTTTCGCAAATCTTCACATCAATTTGTCCATCTAATCCAATTGCAAATTATATGTAATGTTTAGCTTTTCGGTAGAGATTTAATTATTTTTTTTATATGATATGACGGATCTTGGCGTGAAATTTATTTGGAACCTCCCGTAACAACCCAGTTATTCACATTTTCCATTTTATTTTCAGATTGGCAAAGGCGTTCGAAGAGTTGAGTGAAATGATCAAAAACGAAGAAGAGTTAAAGGAAAGCGACCAATATACAGCTGCAGTAGCCATTCTCGAAGACGCAAAAGTAAATTTGCCTCATTAGTTGCGCCTTAGCAGACATCAGTTTTACTTCCACAGATTTTACTGCTATACATAACCATTAACTTTAGCTGAGTTCCTTAATTTTAAGCTAGCTTTAGCACGCAGCGAAAATGTCCACTCTACCGTTTTTCGATCCCACTAGACCGCCTCCACCTTTAGCGATTCCGCCACCCCTCATTGATCAGCCTAGCGATCAACACATTGTACAAGAGTTCCTCAGCACAAGACACAAATCGTTGAACAAGCAGACGATTAAGGAATCCTCCGCTGCGGTATCAATTACTGATCTACGATCCGAGTTACATGAGCTGATAGAAGAAGTCGAACATTTAAAGACTAATAAGGAAGTGCTGGAAAAGGAAATCGCATCCAAACCGGAATCCGAATGGGATACTAATTTGGAGCAACTAGAGCTGGTTCGGCAAAGTATTGACAGTAAACTGATGCGCTTGAACGATTCTGATCAGCTTAAGCTGCTGGGAAAGAAGTTGCACGTGCGCAGGAAAAAACGTGCTTGGCTTAAACGGAGAAATAATACATTGAAGCAGGAGAGAGAAGAAGCGATTCAAAATCGCGTAAAGCTACACGCACAGATAGATCAATGGCAGAGGGAGCAGTTGAAGCTGGTGGAAAAAGAAAAGCAGTCTCAACAAGAGTTGGATTATGCTAGTCACTTTCTAGCGGATGTGCATCGCCGGAAAGCGGCATGCAAACGGCACTTGGCTAAATTCGAGAGAATGATGGAGAGAACCACTTTGGACAAGGATATGCAAAGCGAAATAGACGAACTGCGCCGGGCATGGACCACTAAACTGACCGATTGCGTTAAAGAAGAAAAACGTTTGAAGGATGTGCTGGCCCGAAAATCGGCGGCTAACTACCAACGACGAGTGGAGAACGAATGGAACAAAACCTTATTCGGAGATGCGATACCGAAAAAGTTCGAACATCCATTGCTCGGAGCAGACCGCAATCGGGAGGTGCTGATTGAAATCCGTCGTGATTGGGATGCCTGTCTGGTCGATCAGGACGATGCCGAAGGCAGTGCTATTCCATTGGGGTGGGTGCTGCCACAGGCGAATCCTTCGTCAAATTGGGCTAAGTATCAGATAACAGAAACAGCTTGAACTATAAGATAATGTTGCACTTACATTAGTTTAATAAATTAAAAGGATACATACGGTTGATCGTTTCATTAATTTCACAGCGCAACAGATGTTTGTTCCAAGCACAAAAATACCGCTATTTGCTCGATTTAGGGTGACTAAATTCATTGCAGTTTCCAATAACAACTTGGGTTTTTGATATCTTCTTCTTCTCCTTGGCATTACGTCTTCACTGGACCAGAGCCTGCTTCTCAGCTTAGTGTTCTTATGAGCACTTCCACAGTTATTAACGAAGAGTTTTCTTTGAAAAAGTTGCCATTTTCGCATTCGTATATCGTGTAACAGGTACTCCGTGCCCAGGGAAGTCAAGGAAATTTTCATTATGAAAAGATCCTGGACCGACCAGGAATCGAACCCAGACACCTTCAGCATGGCTTTGCTTTGTAGCCGCGGACTACAACTACTCGGCTAAGGAAGGCACCGGGTTTTTGATACATTGGCTGTTGAAAATGTATTTTTTCATAAGGGGCCGTCCATAAATGACGTAGCATTTTTTCACTGAATTTTTACACCCCCCTCCCCCCTCGTAGCATTTCGTCACAAATGCTGATACCCCCCTTGGAAAATACGTAGCATATCAAGCAACCCCACCCACCCCCCCCCCCCCCTACATTTTTTTATTTGTTTTCCTTAGCAATTGGATTGAAACAAAAAATTCAAGAAAGATTCGCGAATTAGGCGAAACTAACAAAATGTACACAATTTAAGAAACTATAGCGGTGAAATTGTAGCTTGATTGTCTATTCACTGCACTTGAACTTTTCCCCTTTCGATAATTTAACTATTCAAAAAACGCAAATTTGTAGCAGACGAAACTTCACCTCATGCAAAACCACACACTGTATAGATTACGCCTGTGTTTTTGTTTATCAAAGTGATGGGCGCATCTGAAATCGAAATCAAAACACGGCGAGAGTAAACGGCGACACTGCAAACAAAAAATAAACAAGGCGTACATGGCGGGCTTAATTGAAACCAGAATGAAAACACGGCGCAAAAGTAATAGGCGACACTGAAAATAATATCGATTACAGGCTCATAACATTGGGCGATACTGGCATTCTTGAGTGCGACCTTATGATATTTTTTTATTACGAAATAGCTAGGAAAATTGAAGGAGATGTGTGTGGTATTGATGGGAATTTTGAAACTAGATTCATGAAATGTGTATTAAAGTGAAATAGTTAAAGTTGGAGTATATTTTCTCCAATTGGGATTAAAAATTGCACATGAAAATTTCATTGGTTATTTTCTCATTGTTATTGATTTGTCAGATAGGCCCTTATCGCGAATCCCTCTCGAATTGGAATTCAGAAGTTCAATACAGATTTTGATATTAATTACTGACTGAAACGTAAGGATAATCTAACGAATAAATGTTTGATTTGCAGTACCGCTCAAAAGTAATTTGGAAAACAGTTTTAAATGAACTTCTGCTTGTTTAAGTTGTTGTAATTGTAATTGTAATTTATTGGCAATACGATAACATGTTAGTATTTACACTTTAAATCATGTCAAGGAACAAAGTTCCAAGTTGTTGGCTTAATTGTATTTGTTTTGCTGTTGTTATCATGAAAAAAATAGTTCACAGCTAAAAATATAGAAAAAAGCAAAAATCTTCGATTGGATTGATGAAGCTAACAGTAACGAGTTAGGGTACAATAGATTTTATAATATGTTGAAAAGACATTTAGTTGTAGGGTAAAAGCACCGGTTTTGGCCAGCCTAAGAGAAAATGTCAATAAAAAAATAAATGGGAAGCCGTATTTATACTACGAATATGTCAAATGCAAGCTTGCAATCCATATTATGTGTGTAAAATATAAAAACTGAACTAAAACCTTTTTTCGCTTTGAAAATCCCGTTGTTCAATATAGGCTATCGGAACCAGTTTCGGCCAGAGATTTAACATCGGTTCCTAAATTGGTTAATCGCATTGATTTCTCACGAGAGTGGCCAAATTAGGAGTGCCCTGGCTAAATAAGGTGTATGGGAGTTTAAATTATAAGGAAAATGAAATGTTTTTCTTATGTTTAGAATCAATTTGGACGAGTAAATGAATGTAGCTCTATCATGTGATGATCTACTGAATACAAAAGGTTTCATGCTGATTGGCTATGTAAAACGGTGGATAATCCACTATGGCTACAACTGACGTATGGCTAAAACCGGTGCTTCTACCCTATTAGAGGATTGTTTTTTAATTATTCGTTGTTAGATTTCAACGAAAATGATCAATATAAGATATATTTAATTTGAAATGGATATTCGTCATTATTATCCAAATTCAAATCCATTTAGCAATCAGGTTCCAGATGTAGAAAAGATTACACTTGTAATATTTGGAATGTTCAGATAACCTTAGCGATTAATATACAAGTTATTCAACTAAATAGTTCCCCATACTGAAATAATCTTACACAATCTATAACGATACAATTAAATACTAAAAATAATCTTTCTTCAAATTACCGAGTTGGTAAGAAAATTGAATGATAGAACAATTTCGATAACACTCGAATCTGTTGTCCAGGCTATTCCATCAAGTTTTATTCAGGCTATTCCATCAAGAGCACTGATATATCAAAACAAATTGATGAGTTGATTGGGTGAAGATCTTCTGCAACATTGAAAGCATAATTCATGGAATAATATCTTGTTTCAATGTAATATTTGCCAAAGCGAACATTTTTTTTTTAGAAATAAGCTCTAAAAAAAAATATAAATAAAACTAAAACTTCCTTTCTAAGTCGTTAAAGCCTTGATTTGCAATTAATTTATTTAATTTTCAATTTATAAATTAATTTATTAACACAGGGATATAATGTTCACATAATTATTTAAAGCATTGAACAAATCTGTTTGATTGCACTACAGAAAATCTAAAATTTCTTAGAATTTTCTCAATTTTGTCATATGAATGTCTTGAAGCTGAATCATCATTTTAGAACCCAACTCTAGTCAAACAAAGAAAAAAGAAGTTTGATAAAAAAATAATTGTATGCCATTTTTTCAGCGCCTCTCATTTTACCGACATGATTCAAAATGCTACGTCCACTAGTTAGGACCCCTCCCTCCCCCTCGTCACACATCGTCACAAATTCGTGAAGACCCCCCTCCCCCCTAAAAAGCTACGTCATTTATGGACGACCAAATTCATAAATTTGCCTTATGAAACCGAAATTTGAAAACAAAAATAGTTTTCGCGGCAACCTGCAATCGAACCAAGGACCTTGCGATCGATAGGCTCGTGCGTACACTCCGCGCCTATCGACGCCTTGATGTGGAGTGATGCTAAAACGATACATAAAGCGTTCGTATTGCGATAACACTGCGGAACACGTTTTTGTCTCAAGCACCAAAATATCGCTATTTACATAATTAAGGGTTGCGGAATCCATTGCCGTTTTTAGAAATATCATAGCACGTCTAGTTATTGAGATATTGGCTGTTGAAAATGCAAAATTTGACTATTTTAGCTAACTTGCATGCATGTATGCCAGCTTGTATAGCAATTTATTTGCTTAATTTGCCACAGAATTCAAACTGCATGTGTATAACAGTACTTATGAACAAAATTTATAATAGTTTCTATGCACAAAAGCTATTTTTTGATAGTTTAGAAAAGTACTGTACCATATAAGAGAAACAAAGAACTTTGTATGGAGACTGAAAGTATGTTAAAAAATCGATTTAATCCAAATTCTATCCTGAAATTTCGCCTACATTATGTCTGAAATGATAGCCAATGTCCTATTTTGCATGCTGGGTGGATTAGATCATAAAAAAGTTTGATAAATTATACTTAAAATTTCATGTAAACATCAATGAAATCAATGTTTTATACAACTTTGGCGACCTGTAGCTAAAAATTGTGACGTGCTGGAACATTTCTGAGAACGGCATCAGATTCAGCAAACTCAAATCAACTCGAGACACATAATTTGATCCTTGAGACACGCAAACATGTCATTTTTTGTTACGCTGTGTAATCGTTCCATCTTTCATAAGGTAAAATGTATGAATTTCGATAGTCCAGTTTGCTGCGTGTTCGAATGCTTTATATACATGAATAACAATACTTAACAAGTGTGACTAATAAAAAATATCAACATTTTGTTGGAAAAAACTAAATTAGCATTGAGTGTTGTAATCGAAGTTACCATTTGTGGCGATCGTTCAACAACTGTGATCAAAGTTACCTTTGAAGATCTGAGCTGCCAATCTTCATCGACCTGATTTGTTATTCCTAATCAAGCCCTCATCAAGAGCAGACGTATTTTATTACAACTCTACAATAAACTGTTATTTGTTCATCAAGCTCTATTTACTACTTCCTTCCCACTTTTGAGATCCGAAAAAGACCAAATCTCTTCAGGTTATGGGTCCCTCGGCGAAAGAGAATTACGGAATTCCTCAACTGAAAGGGGAGAACTTTGCGAACTGGCAGTTTAGAGTCAAGTTGCATATGGAAGCCGCGGAAGTTTCAGAAGCGCTAGAAGAAGATGTTCCAGGTGCAGATCCCGAACGGAAGAGGTTTCTTCAAATGGACCGGAAGGCCAAATCCTTACTAGTCAGCTTCATCTCGGATGAGTGTCTCGAGATAGTTCGGGAAAAGCAAACGGCCAAGGCCATGTGGAAGGCGCTTGAAGATACGTTTGCCAAGAAGTCGGTGGCAAACCAAACGGTACTACGGAAGCAACTGGCAAGACTCCGGATGAGGGCAGGATCGTCAATGCGCAGTCATTTTCAAGCTTTCGATGACCTTGTACGGCAGCTCAAGACAGCAGGTGCTAAGTTAGAAGAGAACGATTTAGTATCGCAGCTGTTCCTGACATTGCCGGACAGCTACGATCCTGTTGTTACGGCGTTAGAAAACATGAATGAAGATGAACTTACGCTGGAAGTTGTGAAGCAAAGATTATTGGCTGAGGAAATGAAGCGCACAGATCGTTATGAAGACCCTATTCAAGAAAAGGGAGCAGCGTTTGTGGGAGGACGGAATAAGAAAGTCAAGAAGTTTACGGGAAAATGTCACCACTGTGGCAAAGTCGGGCATATGCAGAAGGACTGCCGGCTGAAGAAACATCAGGGTGAAGCAAACTCGGCATGTGAAGCGAAGGCAGTCTCCTTCATGGTGAACCGAACCACATCGTTGAAGAAATCCAATCAAATTGTGTTCTGCGTTGACTCGGGATGTAGTGACCACCTGGTCAACAACAAGGATTATCTTCAGTCCCTGCGGAAGTTGGAAAAACCGTTCGTTGTGGATGTAGCTAAGGATGGTGTGACGTTGATCGGAGAGTACGAAGGTGAGATACGAGGTTTCACCAAAACTGGGATCCGGTTTGAGATGAAGAATGTGGTTTATCTGCCAGACCTCCGTGAGAATTTGTTGTCTGTGAAGAAGCTATCCGAAGCTGGCATCGAGCTGTCGTTTACCGGTAAAACTGGAAGAAATTCAGCTATAATGAAGCATGACGGTGAAGTAATTGCAGAAGCGTTCCTGAATAGAAATCTGTACGAGCTTGAATTGGTTGTTGACGAAGTTACACCGAAGGCCAACCTGTGTGGAGCTGAGGTGAGTTCAATATGGCATCGCCGTCTGGGTCATGCCAGCCAAAATTCCATGGATAATCTTATGAAGCACGGAATGGTTACCGGAATCCAAGAAAAGCTGAAGAAAATCGATTTCTGTGAAACATGTGTCAAAGGAAAGCAGTGTAGAGATCCGTTTAATGGTTGCCGTGAACAAACAAGTCGTGCTTTGGAGCGGATACACTCGGATGTCTGTGGACCCATAGATCCTCCAGCGTGGGATGGATCCCGCTATTTTGTTTCATTCATAGACGACTTCACCCACTTTGCTGTAATTTACACCATCAAGAGGAAATCACAGGTATTTGATTGCTTTAAAGAATATGTGGCGATGGCGTCAGCCCATTGGAACCTCAAGATCAGCAAGTTGACTGTAGACCAAGGCACTGAATATTGTTCGAATGAGCAACGGAAATTTTACAGGCAAAAGGGAATCCTGATCCAGCCAACGGTCGCTTACTCACCGCAGCAAAATGGTGTTGCGGAGCGATTCAATCGCACGTTGGTTGAGAAGGTAAGATGCATGCTAATCGACTCAAGAATGCCGAAAAATATGTGGTGTGAAGCTGCGTTTACTGCAACGTACCTGCTGAATAGAAGCCCGACCATGGCAATTCAAGAAAAGATTACCCCTGCTGAATGTTGGACCAGAACTAAACCGGATTTAGGGAAGCTACGAATATTTGGATGCAAAGCATTTGCATGGATACCTACCCAGCTGAGGAAGAAGCTGGATGGAAAAAGCCGTGAAGGAGTCATGATCGGATATGCTCCGAACGGTTACCGTTTATGGGATAGGTCAGCAAGAAAAGTTTTCATTACGAGAGATGTACGCTTCAATGAGTCCTGTATGCCGTTTGCAACAAATTCGGAGCCGGTTGATGATAGTCCGCTGGTGATTCCAATACGTTACGAGCAAGAGGGGGAGAATCAAGTTGATCAAGTTGATGATGCTGCGAACGATGTGGAAACCGGCCGTGAAAGTGACACAGATAATGATGATGATGATGCTGAACAAGTTTCCGAAAATTTCCCCGATGAACTGAGTACAGACGAGGACGAATCTCAAGTTGAAGACCGACACGATACACAACCTGAGGCGCTCCCTTCGCATTCAAGACGTGAAGACTGCATAGAGTCAACCACGAGGCGCAGCGAACGGGAGCGCAGACTCCCAGGTAAGTTCCTGGATTTTTTCACCGGTTTTAGAGCAACCTCTGCTGTTGAAATTCCCAACCATGTAGATTCACCGACGAACTATGCGGAAATCACAGACCGTGATGATAGGGCGCTCTGGTATGCTGCTGTGAATGACGAGCTAAAATCCTTGAAGGACAATCAAGTTTGGAAGATCGTTCAATGCCCGGATGGTGTGAGACCGTTACAATCGAAATGGGTTTTCTGCACTAAACAAGACGAAAACGGCGTTGTCATCAGACACAAGGCAAGACTTGTAATCAAGGGTTACCTGCAGAAACCTGGATTGGACTATCAAGAGACGTATGCTCCAGTGGCAAAACTCACGACGATACGGACAGTATTGGCAGTTGGCGTTCAAAAAGGGTATTACTTCCACCAGATGGATGTGAAAACAGCCTTTCTGCATGGCGAATTACGCGAGCAGATTTACATGGCGATTCCAGACGGAGTGAAGGCGAACCATGGTGAAGTGTGTCAACTGAAGAAGTCCCTTTATGGCCTTAAGCAGTCGCCAAGATGTTGGAACGAGAAATTCAACAATGTCATTTTGAAGCTCGGATTCAAGAGGTCTAGACATGATTATTGTCTTTATGTGCGACTTGGAAAAACAGCCGGTGAAACCATATTCTTGGTACTTTACGTGGATGACCTACTTATAGCTGGAGCCCATTTGAGCGAAATTCAGGCCCTGAAACTGCAGCTGTCCCGTGTGTTCAATATGACCGACTGTGGAGTAGTGAAGCACTTTCTTGGGGTCAAGATCCAATACGATCAGCAAAACGGAAGAATGGAATTATCGCAGAAAGCAAATATAGCGAAGATGCTTGAAAAATTCGGTATGGCTGAATGCAATTCATCACGTAGTCCTATGGAGAAAGGTCTACAACTAAATAAAACCCAAGGTGAGCGAACCCAAGAGCCATATCGAGAGCTTCTAGGAAGTCTGATGTACACGATGATGTCGACAAGGCCGGATATCTGCTTCTCTGTTGGGTACCTTGGCAGATTTCAACAACAACCAAATCAACAGCACTGGATGGCACTCAAACGTGTCGTACGTTATTTAAAAGGAACTCAACATATAGTGATGGAAATCAAACGGTACGACCACGCGAAGCCGCTTATTGGTTTTGCTGATGCGGACTGGGCTGGTGACCGAGAAGATCGCAAGTCAGTGAGCGGATACATTTTTCAAGTCTATGGAAACACCATATCGTGGTCTAGCAAGAAACAAACAAGTGTTGCAATGTCATCGAGCGAAGCCGAATACGTTGCCTTGAGTTGTGCTGCTGCCGAAGCTATATGGTTGACAGGTATTCTGGAGGATTTAGGAGTGAAGCAAATCGAACCGGTTACGATGTTCGAAGATAATCACGGATCCATCGGTATGGCGAAAAATTTGGAGTCCAAACGAGCTAAACTTATAGACAACCGATATCATTTTGTCCGTGATCACGTTGCCGAAGGGAAGCTTGACGTACGACCAATAGGAACAAAGGATCAATTGGCTGACATATGTACGAAGGCACTAGATGGTGATTGTTTTGCTACTCTCCGGAAGAATCTAGGGTTACACGATCGAGAGGGGGTGTAATCGAAGTTACCATTTGTGGCGATCGTTCAACAACTGTGATCAAAGTTACCTTTGAAGATCTGAGCTGCCAATCTTCATCGACCTGATTTGTTATTCCTAATCAAGCCCTCATCAAGAGCAGACGTATTTTATTACAACTCTACAATAAACTGTTATTTGTTCATCAAGCTCTATTTACTACTTCCTTCCCACTTTTGAGATCCGAAAAAGACCAAATCTCTTCAAGTGTTAAAAAAATCACCTTTTTGATGACTTTTGATATGACAACATAATTCGATTCAATCTTTTATCATCTCATTCTGTAGGCGTGCCGGCCATTCAAAGTTCTACAAGGAATTTAGATTTTAAGACGACGTTTAGTTCATGGTTTTGGTTGATTGAAATTGAAAAGTGTTGCAATAAGTCACCCCGTTTGACGGTAACACATTTCATATTAAAAAGATACTTTTAGATTTAGGACAGAATTAAAAGGTACAAGGTACTTCAATCTACTTTTTAGTTTCTCTATTGAGATTCTGCTCAGAGGATTCGAATACATTAAACATAGATACTTTTAGATGTTTTTTGAAAAAAAGCATTGTTCTGAAAAATTAGATCACATCGATATTTAATCGTGCATTTTAAACCAAATCATGTCGCATATGAAAATTTATCTTTTATTTGTCTCTGTAGATTCGATAATCAAGAAAAATCATAAATCATAGTTTAAAGTTAACTCGATATTAATAAAATCTTAATTGGGTACAACTTGAAAACATTTCTGAAAGCGACATTGAAGTCATCGATCTGATATTTATTTATTTGTTCATATCTCATAACTGATCGATGTCTTAATGAGTATTTAGATGGGGAAAAGCCCTTTTGCATGAAATGTAGTCCAATTAATAGGGCGTAAAAACTCCATATCATTTCAAAAACAAAATACAATTGATTGAATACAGAAAGTAATACAAGAAAAATAAAATACAATTCGACATTTCTACACACTAAATACTTATACAAAGATATGAAGTAAATAATCATTTGTCAAGTTTATATGCAACAGTATTCGTCACTCTGTGTATTGAAGAAAGATGCCCGAGAACAAAAAAAAGGAAAACTCAAGAAGCATCATTTAAAACTTTTAACTTTCTTTTTTTTTTTTTTTTGGACTAGGACTCACCTAATTGCGACACAATTTTGCTCCCACAGATTCTGGCTGTAGAGAAAAACGTCTAAGTCTGCTTTTGAACACTGTAGCCGAGATGGAATGATCGAATAGATGATAGACTTCGTTCAATTCACGACACAAAGCAGTGATGGGTTTGTTAATTCCGTAATCCGGTCTACATAAATCCAACTAGAGACACATTATTTGATTTTTGAGACATACGGAAATGTTAATTTTGTTCCGCCGTATATAGTTGATGACGATTTCGGTACGCCTTAGACGATTAAATTCCCAGTCATGATCATTGTTTGCTTATTTTATTGGTTTTCTTGCTTTCTGTAGCTTGGAGAAATCATCCCTAAATGCTTAGAAACGAAAGTCTGACTAAACTCAGCTAGAGAATGCGCGTATTTTCATCATTAAAACAGACGACAATCCAATATATACGACGTAAACTTTATGGTAGGTAGCTATCGAAGAATTCCTTAACAAACATTACTGCTGGATTCGCACGTCAGCCCTAGTGGTAGCCGTATGGTTTGCAATATAACTCAACAAACCATCTCCTACGTATCCCCTGTCATTCACGGTTTTGTAAATACATCAGCCGAATCTTCATCTATTTCGCGACTGCATTATGTTTCTCCTTACATTACACCATGAGAAGACCTATTTGTTCAGCAGTCGTTCCATACACTTACACGCCATTCAAAACACATACACACTTGCGCGAGCAAAAATTTCGTCCTGGGTTATCTAAATTAATCCGGTGCATCAATGAGACTTGATCAATGCGGCTCTGTAACAACGCTTTACCAATTAAATATAAATATACCATATATAATATAGTAACCAACAAATATACAAATATTGCATGGCGCTGACTCGGGTGCTTGCTTCTATTCTGTCGACTCGAAATATTTGTATGTGGATTGCAAATTAGTGTTGAACGTCACGAAAGTACAGAAAAGTCCTATAATGATTTCCGTAGCTTATTGTTTTCAATAATCCAATGGTTCTGAGAATAATGTTACAAGCTGCACCGAGCACTAGTTGCTCTTAGCTTTTCTCCTACACTAGTGACTTATATTTACATATTACGTTACGTCCGTTTGTTGTTGTGATGCTGAATGTTTTGAGTGTTACAACGGATATTCTGGGTACAATGTAACATCGATGAGGGTACATTAATGGATAGTTGGATAACGAAATGTTGACGATTTCAAAGAAATTCAAACGAGACGAAAGCGAAGGTGGGTTTGGTTGCATTTCCCAACTGCAGGATTTTTTTAGATGAAATAACAAATGGAACTTTTGAGGTAACAAATTCGGCCCCTCCAAAAACGCTATCTTGTTCATTGTAGTGCTGCTTCTACCTTTCGATCACTCCACATGCATGCGCCTGAAAACCTCTACTTTTATCACGACACAATTTAGTTCGCCGGAAAGATTTTGCGAGAGCCGTTGAGATTCTTGTAGATGCCCATTACATAATTGCACCAGGTCTTTAAACAATATTCGACGTCACCTTCTACAAAAATGTGTGGCCTTTGTGCATTATACAGTGCAAGTTTTTTTTTGGCTCGATGACCAAGCACATTTGTGTGCTTAATTTAAGCTTGCTGAATTTAAGCTGTTTTCATAACACAGATATTTTGGAACAGACTGCAGGAATTATTCATAAATGAAATGGTTTTGTCTAGAGGTTTCTATAGTGACAACTCCTTAGATACATCTCTAGACAAAATTACTAATACTGGAGACAATCCCTGTACAAATATCAGCATTGGACAGCTGAAGGATTCTCAGGAGCAGAAATCACTGAACAAATTTCTGTACGAACCGCTGCGTGAACGGCGGGAGGAATCTCTAGAGAAATTTGTGGAGCGAACTTCGAACGAATCGCTAAATGTATCCCTGTAGTTCTTTCTCGAGGAACTGATGAAGGAATTCTTGAAGTACTCGTGGAGAACAGGCCAGAACATCCACAAATTCAGAATATCTTCCAGAAATTCCCGTGGAAATCTCTGCAGTAGCGCCTGGAAGTTTCCTTGCATGAAAACCTGGAGGAATATTTCAAACATCTTCATGAGGAAAAATGATAGAACCATTGCAGAATTCGTTCTCAATTGATTTCGAAGCACAATCAAAGCAAGCGAAGAAAAACATCGTACCTGTATCAGTCCATGATCGGCAATGTTTCACAAGTTGGAACAAGCTTGATAAACAGCAGCAGCGAAGGAGAGCCCCAAAGAGAAAGCGATGATAAAACCCATTTTTCTCGCTTTTTACCATTGGGGGTAGATGTTCTACTTTACTGGCATGATAGACAATCCCCGAACATGGAGCAATAATGCCCCTAGGCTTGTTGAGATAGGTTTTAATATGCACTGTTATCTCCCCGATATAATCAGAGCTGTATCAGTAGACGATAAATAGACTCTCATGATGTGCAGTGGATCATGATTGTAACAGAGAGCGATTAGTGAGAGATACTCTCAATCTTAATCTCAGAATCAGGCGTTGCAGAATTCGCTCTCATTTGAGAAATCAAAGCAAGCAAGCAAAGAAAAACATCCCATCTGTTGCGGTCCACGATCGTCATTGTATCGCAAGGTGTAACAAGTCTGATAAATGGAAGCAGCGAGCGAGAGCCCCAACGAGAGAGCGATGATAAAATCCATTTTCTCGCTTGTTTGCCGTTGGGGATAGGTGTTTTTCTTTACTGGCACGATAAACAATCCACAAACTTCCAATAACAACAGTGTCCCCCAGGCTTGGAGCATGTTTAGAGGGGTTTTATCATGCACTACCGTGTACGCACCTAACTTTGCGCAGCTCCAAACTTTGCGCATTTTTAAGAAGTACGAAAAAATGATAATTAATCATTGATTTTTTTAACAATTTAGTTTCAGCAACATGTTTGTTTATGTAAAATAAGTATTTGACATACATTTGTTTACTAATGTCGTTTTCGATTATTCCCGACGGTGCACCGCGCGAGTGTTATAATTGACACCGGAAAATAAAACGGTTTCGGTGCAATGTTTTGATAGCGTATGATGGTGTTTGTGATGAAGTCAATCAAAACAAAATGTCAACATGTTCAAGACCAGGACGTTAGGCAACGATTTGTCGTTTCGATTGTGTTGTTCACACATAGGGTAAACAGGTATAATACGCCCTCCCTAACGAAAAACTGCTCTATCGCAGCGGCAAATGCATTACTTCTATAGTGTTTGGTGTTAAAGTGTTATTTACTCAGTTGATCATGCTCTGCATGCAACTTTCTGTTGCCAGGTAGCTTCTAAAAAGAGTACAAGACGTTTTCTGTAAACGGTCCAAATCTTGACGTTTCAAAACAAACCGGGCAATATGCCCCTCCCGTAGAAAAATGTACGCAGCGTTGTAGAAATGTTTCCAAGGAGAATTCCACCACTTGCTAGGCTTAAAAGGGTCCATTAGCAGTCGTCTTCCGGTAAAAGTTTTTGTTCTAAGTACAATAGTATAGGATGGGCTTCATTTACAACGAGGCTTGCTTATCGGACCCAAAATTTTACGCCAAAAAGCTAATTTTCGATATTTTTGGTATTTCTATTGTTTTTTTATACTTCTCAAAGATCTTATATGCACAACATCATTTTTTCACGGATATTTAAGATGTGTAATCATATTTACGTGTAAAGGAAGCCTAAATCCCTTGAAAATGAAGTGGGGCGTATTGCCCGGTTGGGACGCATTATACCGATTTACCCTATGGCCCTCTGTTAAAAACAAATTTTCAACTTCTATTCATTTCTTTCGTCGCTCGCTTGCGATTCTATCCATCTTGTCATTTCATTACTTTCGTTACTCCCTTTCACTCTGAGTACAGTATTGCATTCACCGAGAAAAGCCAATAAATTTTCATAATATTAAAATTTCATTTTTCAAACAGATAGAACAGCTGTTGCTGTTATTCACGATTGTCTGTTTGGGATTCGAAAATATCAGACTCGTTTGTGTTTTGTATAGTTTGTTAACGGTGTTTACAACACTGGCTGAGAACATTACTATGCCGTGGACGAAAATAAATGTTCGGTATATGAAAATAAATTCATTTTTCCTGGGAATTCATACCATAATACATGTTTCGTAATTCAATAAAACATGTTTAAAATTCAGAATTTTCTTATTTCAATACTGTAAAGACTTATTTGACTTCATCGATCCTCTCTCTCTGAGTAATAACTTCGCCAAAACTTATACTTCCGCAATGTTTCTATCTCACGATGCAACAGGTGAATCAGTTGTTTTGTAATAATACGAAAAGAGCAACGCAAATCGATCATTGCATTAGAACCCTAATGAAAAATCAATGTGGATTTTTGTAAATCGACTTTTTTTTTAATATAGTATAGAGATTTTTCGATCCGAGTTTAAAAAATGGGATCTTACAGCTCCAGCCGCTGCTGAATCTATTTTGTTGGCACCCATGTTTTTCGTTGTTGCCTATGGGCAAATTTCGGAAAATTTGACTTATGTCGTTTTTCTTTATTTGCACCGCCTGCACCGTTTTCCCACCGGTGTAGCAAAAGTTGCACCCAAACCGTTCTTTTATTCCGCAGGTAGCACACCGTTTTTACACTCGATTGCCACCGGTGCAGAAAATCCTACACCCTGATCGAGCTGGGTGTAGCAGGTAATGCACTCTTTTTACCAATACATGTATGGATCTTAACTGTCAGTGGTGTTCTTGTTTTGGTCGTTTTGGTAGATTTTGTTGTTTTCGGTAACGAACAAGCAAGATCTTCATTTGCGCTCATTTTCGACTACGCAGATAAAATGCAGAGTTTATGAATGGAGAGTTGCGCGAAGAGTGATACCAAATCTACCTATCGAACTGTCAAACCGTCTACCTATCGAGCAGACCAGCAAAACAGATAGGGGCTGTTTTCGAAGACGAAGAAGAACAACCATTCAAAGAAGTCTCTTCGCGCAACTCTCCATTCATAGACTCTGATAAAATGGATTTATTTCGGAATTGAATATTCTTAGTATTTATTAATGCTACAATAAATACAGGTTTTATAAGAATAAGATATACTGAGTATGTTTCATCAGTAGAAGCTTTTACGGCTTATATTAAAAAAGGAAGGCTTCTCTCAGGTGTTTGAATTGCATGTATACCAGTACTACAGTAATACATTAAAAACACTTTAGTTCGGTCAAATTTTCCGAAACTTGCTCATGGATGCCAACAAAATAGAATAAGCAGCGGCTGGAGCTGTATGTTCCCGTATCTTAAGCACGGAATTCAAAATTTCTGGTTCTATGTTTTTCAAAAATATTGACGAGTAATCGACATTGATTTTCCAATAGAATTAAATTCTAATGATGATTGATTTCCGTTGCTCTCTTCGCCTTATTACAAAAAAAAATCAGCTTTTGCATCGTGAGCTAGAAACATTGCGGGAGTATGAGTTTTGGCGATGTTATTAGCCAGAGAGAGGATCGATGAAATTAAATAAGTCCTTACACTATTGAAATATGAAAATTCAGATTTTTTTAGCATATATTCATGGTATCAATTCTCAGGAAAAATAATTTAATGTTCATATGCCAAACATTTATTTAAACATTTTACATTCAGCCAGTGTTGTAAACACCATTAACAAACTATCCAAAACCCGAACGAATCTAATGTTTCCGAATCCCTTACAGCAAATCATGAATAACAGAAACAGCTGTTCTATCTGTTTGAAGAATGACATTTTGTTTTGATTGACGCCTTCACTAATACTATCATACGCTGTCAAAATATTGCACCGAAACCGTTCTATTTTCCGGTGTCAATTGTTACACTCGCACGGTGCACCGTCGGGAATAATCGAAAACGACATTAAATAAAATGTGTTTAATGTAGTACTTACTGGTATACATGTAATCCAAGGTTTCATTCACAAATTTCATAACGCCGAAAATGGTCATTTTTGACACCCACACACTTCCTCGTAATACTTTTTGTATGGATGTATCACAAATTTTGTATGAGCTGTAACACCATGAGGACACCCACCCACCCTTTTCAGCGTTATGAAATTTGTGAATATTCCCCAAATATCTGAAAGAAGAATTCAATTTTCTGACATAAGCCGCTAAAGTTCATACTGATAAGACAAACTCATACATATTAGTATCACTTATTATACATATATAATCTATACTCATTGCAGTTTTTGTATCATTTATAAATGCTTATAATAAATCATATTTTACTGAATAAAAATATTCAATTCTGAAATAAATCCATTTTATCCACGCAGTCGAAAATGAGCACAAATGAAGCATCTTGTTTGTTCGTTACCTAAAACAACCAAAACAAGGATGCCACTGATAGCTAAGAACTACATATGTATTGGTAAAAAGAGTGCATTACCTGCTACACCCATCTCGATCAGGGTGTAGGATTTTCTGCACCGGTGGCGATCGAGTGTAAAAACGGTGTGCTACCTGCAGAATAAAAGAACGGTTTGGGTGCAACTTTTGCTACACCGGTGGGAAAACGGTGCAGGCGGTGTAAATAAAAAAAAACGACATAAGAAACCCTCGTTAATGTTAGTAAATAAACAAAAAACCTTATCGTCATACGCATAAACGTCAACTTTTACACCGTCTTAGAACAAGCGCTAAGGAGTGGCTCTGCAAAAAATCAACATTTTTATGAACAAAACTGTGTTGTGAAAAGTATATTTGCGGTGTATTTGCAAGGAAGGTAATATTCTAGTAATTCCATTTATTTTCCATATAATATGTTGAATTTTGATTTAAAAAAAGCGATGCGCAATGTTAGGACCCATTTTTTACACAAGGGTCTTAATTTTTGCGCACTTCTAGCAATTCGGAAGGGCACGTAAATACATGTACGTCCTTGCAAATGACAAAATCTGCCGATCTTCCAGGAATGGTCACTCAATCCATAAAAAAGCGGCTACATGTAATATTCTTGAAAGTACCTTTTGTATGAAGCTGAAGGCAAGGTGTGCATTGAAAAATCTCGGAAAATCCACTGTATTAACACAGGAGACTATAACTGTAAACTTGGATAATTGATAGCGCAAAGGTTGGCTTTCCAGTCGAAGGACAATAATTCAAGCTCCAGTTGTCTGAAAAAAAGCGTTCAATTATGGAATATCCACACTGGCGGCAAATAGATAAAAAAAAAATTAATCGCGAGAGATCAACGATACATCACTCAGTTTAGGAATTAAAAAAAAAAAACAAGAGAATAAGTTATATAAAGCAACGTATAACATGCCTATTAGCTGCGGCTGTAAACTATATTGTAATCTTGTAAATATATGTATTATAAAAAATAAGAACAGAGTAAATCACTATTCGTGGGTATTCTATGTTTGAGGTGATTGAATAAATTAGATTGAAATTCACGGAAAAAATTCTTAATGAAACTCATATTAGTTGTAACCTTTTTATTTAATACGAAACCAGTAAAAAGTAAAATTATTTAGAGTAAACGAGCAATTTAAGGCATGCGCAATGTTAGGCACATCATGCGCAAAGTTAGAAACAATTCAGATTGTGTGCGCAATGTTAGGCACAAGGTATTGCATCACCTTTTGCTTTTTTTTCAATTTTTTGTGAATCATTTTTATTTTTTTAAAAACACGCATTCTATTGAAGGGTTAAAAGCCTATCGTTGGCAAAAGTTTGAATAAAAAGATACATATTTTAGCCTTATTTGAAGCAAAAATACGATGATAATTTCTTAACTGCGCAAAGTTTGGTGCGTACACGGTACTATCCCCCCAATCTGATCAAACTTGTAGCAGTATACGATAAACAGTCTCTCATAATGTGCAGCATGTTATGATAGTTACAGAGAGCGATACGTGAGAGATTCTCTCAATTTTCTCAGGATTCAATCCCTGCTCAGAATCAAACCCCTCCAAATGACACAGATCTTTTCTCGAGGAATTGGTGAAGGAATTCATGAAAATTATACACGAATGAAATATTCAAAAGTGAGTTCATTCTGCTTAAATCGAGGGGTTCGTACGTTAACCTAATTATGAGTTAATGGGGTTGAAGTTGTTTTCATTTGCAGTTATGCTTAAAACACCTACTGGCTCACTCAATCGTCAGATCAATTCACTCAACATTCAGTACCGTGCCACAAATTCAAATTTGAGGTAACGCACTAAGGCTGGGGTTTTTGGGTTCTTTTGCGCTTCGCTCTCTGACAACAATAGAAGGAGCAAATGAAATAGAGAGAAAAAAAATAGTTAAAAAATACTCAAATATAGCTTTTTTATTTTTTTCGTTTGTGGAAGAGAGGTCAGATGTTCCACAACTACAAAAATGCCTTCCAGAAATTTCCGTGTGAATCTCTGCGGTAGTGCCTAGAGGTTGCTTGGAATTTGGAATAATATTTCGAAAAAATGAGAGAACCTCTGCAGATACCTGTTCTTTGAGACTTCCTTGGATAATGAATTTGGCTCAGTGGGGAAACCACCAATCCTTTCAGCTATCATTTTTTTTCTAATCGAGCGATTCGAACAAGCATTTCAATTGTCAACCATCCAAGAAACTCACAGCCATTTAACCACCTCCGTCTTCCTCTCGTTTATTATACGATTCGATTACAGCTTTTACACATTCACTTATCATCTAATAATGCCACCTGTGCTGTGTCCTGTTGGTTTCCCATGTTTCCCAATTTTGCTGATTTGCAACTGAAAAACTACTCTCTCCACGTTCAGTGCTGCTTGAACACGTAATAACCAAGGGGAGATTAATGACCGTTTGCTATGTACAAACACAAGTTCCATTCGCACGACTCACACTTGACAAACACATACATTGCAGCGTTCCGATTGGGAGTCGGAATTGCGTGAAAGATTATTCTTTTGTAGGATCATATTTATTTTGTACAATTTTTCATAATGTTTTACACTTTAATCTACTGAATGTCTTAAACGAGTAGATTTTGAATCATTCATATCAGGGGGAATGGTGAAAGTCATTGACTTTAAAACTTTCAACAGATCCGGTGAACAGTATCGGAAATAAATAAAACCATAAATTAAAGCACAATAATCTACAGAAAAAAAACATGATAAAACGGAAGGAAATCTTCGGTTTGTGAGTGGTGGTACTAAAGTGATAAAACTCCACACTAAAACTAAGGTTTGTTACACAGCGAGCTGGAAGGAACTTACTGTCAAGACGAACAGGACGTCGCAAAAAAGTCCTGCAATCGTTGAACGGTGTGTCGGTCCAAAGCGCACAGGTCGAAATCGAAGGTTGCACTGGTAATCTCGTAACATCCGGTGGCGGCAATCATCTCCACGACCCGCTGCAGTTCGTTATTATCCTGCAGGGTCATGATTTTGTGCTGCAGGTCCTTGAGCTCCGACATGTAGTCACCGGACAGACTAGTCATCGGGGTGGCACTGGAACTGTTGATATTCGGCTGGGACGATGTTGGAGGCGGAAGTTGTGCAGGTGAAACCATTGGTACAGCGGTAGAGTTGTTGTTATTGAAATAAGAGGAGGTCGTGCCAATGTCTTCCGGTGGAAGCATTTTCGAGTGGTTGTTGTTATTCGCTGCAGCTGCAGGTGATTCCGCACGCTTGGGGTAAGAATCGTCTCGCTTGGGGATTTTTACCGGAGGTTCCATGAGGGTGGGTGGTGGTGTCGGAGGCGAGGGACTCCTCCGGATTACAGCCGCGGATGGTGCAGATTTTTTGTCTTTCTCTTTTTCACCTTCTGTATCTTTATTTTTCCGCTTTCGCTTCTTGCTTTCTTCTTTGCCTTCGGACGAGGTATTTTTCGCCTTTTCCTTTTTACTCTTATGGTGACTCTTTTCCGGTTTCGAGGGTTCAATAATTGGGGGTGGTTCAGGAGCATGCCTAGGTTCCGGTTGTTTAATAATACTCGAGGAAGCGCTGGAGGATGCTGCTGAAGGTGGCCTTGCTGCTATCAAGTCGGCTATACTGCTGTTCGAGTTTTCGGAATCTTTGTCTTGAATTATCGAAGGAGGACTGTCTGCTTCGGAGTCGCTGCTATTTTCTCCGCTAAGTTCTTCGACTAGTGAACTCAGTGGGTTGGTCTTAGGAGGAGGCGGAGGTTGAGTTTCTCGTTCTTGCTGAAGAGATTTGGTTGGGTCTGATAATTTTGCAGGTTTTATAGGTGAAACGACAGGTTCCGGTTCCTTAGCAGGAGGAGTAGGAAAGCTTGGCTTACTACTGGACGATTTATCTTTGTCTTTCTTTTCTTTCTTGTCTTTGCTGCTAGAAGATCGTTCCTTTTCTTTATCTTTGGATTTATCTTTCTTCTTGTGTTTGTGCTTTCGTTCTTCTTTATCCTTTTCTTTAGCATCAGGTTTATCTACTCGCTTGGTAGGTTCCGGCACCGGTGGAGGCGCCACAACTTGCTGTACTGGAGGGACCTCTAAATGTGTTGGTTTGGGCACCTCCTCGGGAACTTTCTTCTCTTTAGAGAATAACTTTTGCTCGAGTTTTGCAGCGTCTAACTTACTGGGTTTAATTATATCCGATTTTGGTTTATCGGAAGTAGTAGTGATGCTTTTTTCGTGTTCTTTGTCTTTCTTTTGATCACGATCTTTTTTCTCGCTACGCTCTTTATCTTTGTCGTAGTTTTTCTTGTCTTTCTTTTCCCTCTTCTTTTCTTTTTCCCCGCTATGTTTAGTAGAAGGTTTTTCTTCTGGTTTTGTGCTACTATTCGACACTGGTGCCACCGTAGCGACAGGCGGAACAGAAGGCGAAGAATGCCTTTTTGTCAAAGGACTATTGGTCATCGTCGGAGCAGGGATCGTCGCCGAACTGTTCCGTTTGGGACTTGGCGGGCGCTTGGAAAACGAAGAAGACGAACTCGAACTTTTCTCTTTTGTTTTGTCCCGTTCTTTGGAATGACTTTTGTCTTTCTTTTCCTTGCTGTGTTTATCCTCACTACTTGAAGATTTTTTAGATTCTTTTTCCTTATTCGGACTCGAGTGTTTATGCTTGGACGTTTTATCTTTTTCGCTTTTATCCTTATCTTTCGAAGAACTTGAACTGGATCTGTCTGCTTTCGAGCTCGCCTGTTGGTTTTTGCTACTGCCACTGCTGCCTCCCCCACTAGGTGATGTCTTACTAGACGACGAAGAGCTCTGCTTAGCGGGATCAGGCGATACCTTGCTGCTTCCTTTCGTTATCGGCGGACCGAATAAAGTCGCGAATGTGCTCTGTACCTTCGAATCGTCCCCAGAACTTTTCTTGTACTTTTTATCTTGTGATGAGCTGGTTTTCTCTCCGCTAACACTGCCACTGTGGCGTTTGTAATCGCCCGATGAAGCTGAAGATGGCATTCCGCTGTTGATTAGTGTGCCACCGCCTTTCAAAAGTTTTCTTTTGAAATCATCCGAGGGGTTCGCAATTATACATTCCTCTCGCTGCAACTTGAAGGATTGCAAATCCAGATCATATGAAAAAGCCTTTTTCTTCGGTTCATCACCCTTATTTTTGAAGTAGATTTCAATCGGTAGAATGAATCCGGCGTAACCTTGCTCTTTCACCACATATGGAGGTTCCTTAAGCACTGTGAACACAAAAAAAAAACAAATTAATATACCTTGATGGAAACCCAGAGGCAATACTCATGTCAACTTACCCCTTTTGGGTTTGGGAAAAGACTCGTGCAGTGTGAAGACAACTTTATCCACAAAATGACTGATGTCGCTTCCGTCGACGCCCCGCACAAACAGTTCCCAATCGTGGGTGTAGCCCTCCGGAGTGGTACGAGCCTTCAATGATGCTTCATGGCCGATCTCGAAACACACCTTTACTGACATTGTGCTGTCCGGTGCTTGTTATTATAAGTGGTTGGTAGATCTGAGGAAATGATGAAAAACATTGGGAAAGTGTTAAGTGGTGAATTTGAGTTTACCTATTTGTTAGAATAAGGTAGATTTTGATTAGAATTTAATATGAATCCCTTGAAGAATGTTCTTTCATTTCCACACCTTCCATTACAGTTTGATGCAAGTCAAAGGTGGGGGCTCAACGACTTTTAGTATGCGAGGACAAAAACAATTCAAATGTTTGAGAAACACTAGTATAGTTGGTGTAGATTTCAACTGTTTCATATTAGTTTCCTGTCCATAAACAATAACTCAATTGAAACACATTTCAATCATAACATTGAAGGGAGATGAGCTTTTTTTATGTCGTGTTGAGCTTCGAATAGTAAAAACCTGCTTTGAACCTGGCAATGAATAATCCGGAAATAAATTAAAGACACACTGTGCAAAATTTCAGCTTGATCGGTAAAACTATAGTTCAGCGCCAGCCCCTCAAATACGAATAAAAAAACGAAAACTCGCCAGAGGTCACTCATTCACCTTTGTAAACACCTAATTACAGAGCGATGAAGATTACAGCCAAAGACGGCAAAACAATGCTGGTAAAATAATTTAATTTGTGCTTTTTTGTTATTATTGTTATTCTTTTACGCAAGGCTGGTAGCAGCTAGAGAGCAAAATAATAGTGACTTAAGTGAATCGAAAGAGTGACCAAAATGTGATTAAAACTGAAAACTTGGAAAAAAATGTCTTGAAACTAACATACGTTCATTGAATAAAAAAGTGGTATTTTGTACTGTTATCCGAAATAAGTCTTAACAGTTATTTGTCCAGGACACGACATGATTGCTCAATTTTGAGATTTTATTCATCAAAATATCTCATACGCTCATAATCATACGCCATGAGGTTCAACCAAACTATTCAGATACCTCATCCATAAAATTTGATCCAACATTGTTTATCAAACTTTCCCTCATTTTTCAACACAAACTTTGACTAAACCTCGACAAACATATTTCAAACATTCTGCCCTGGTGTTTTGCCGAAAAATCGCCAGGAATCCTTCCCTTTCCAGGATTTCAGATATCATCATCAATCAGATTCTTCATTTTCGCTCATTTCCGACTGCGCAAAGAATCTTTTTATTTAGTTAAGGAAAAATCGTTAGCATTTATACATGAATATTGAATATAGCAGATTATATAACTATAATAGGGAATATGTTTTATCAGTATGTAAAGGAACTTTTACGGCTTACATTATGAGTGCCTACAAAACACAATTCCGCTACTGATTTGCTGCTAAAGAGTTGTATGTTCTCATTTTCTTTAATTCGGAATACAAAATCTCTGGTTCTATATTTTTCAAAAACAGTCGATTGACGAGAAATTGACATTGATTTGTTTATGATCGATTTCCATTGCTCTTTTCACATTAGGGGCTGTTTATTGACCAAGTGGTCATTTTTTTGAATTTTCAGACCACCCCCTCCCCCTCGTGGTCATTTTTCCATACAATAATTGTTCTTTTTTTTTGGCCGTAAGGTAAAAGCACCGGTTTTGGCCAGCCTAAGAGAAAATGTCAATAAAAAATGAATGGGAAGCCGTATTTATACAACAAATATGTAAAATGCAAGCTTTCAATCCATATTATATGTGTAAAATATCAAAACTGAGCCAAAACCATTTTTTCGCTTTGAAAATCCCGTTGGTCAATATAGGCCAACGGAACCAGTTTCGGCCAGAGATTTAAATTCGGTTCCTAAATTGGCCAATTGCATTAATTTCTCATGAGAGTGGTTAAATTAGGAGTGCCCTGGCCAAATAAGGTGTATGGGAGTTAAAATTATAAGGAAAATTAATTGTTTTTCTAATGTTTTGAATCAATTTGGACAAGTAAATGAATGTAGCTCTATCATATGAATGTGATCTACTGCACACAAAAGGTTTCATGCTGATTGGCTATGTAAAACGGTGTATAATCCACTATGGCTACAACTGGCATATGGCCAAAACCGGTGCTTCTACCCTAGTAATTTGGTATAAGCCATTTTACGAAGCCTGGTCAAATGACAGGAGACCTGGGATTTTTCAATCATCGTCGTCAGTTTTCGCGATGATGATGGTTCATGACTGTGCGCATCTCTAGCGTAGCTTTTCATCCAGGCGAAAACTTAAATGGAGAAAAATTATTAAAATATTTCTGATCAGAAAAGTGCTTTTTTATGTGCAATATGGGTAACAAAGAGGTAGCTGATACAATAACTAGGTGTAATGTTGCAGTAACGAACATTTTTGGATCTCATTTTTGTCATTTTCTCCATGTCCACGTTTGGTAAGATGAAGCGTTGTTGAAAATCACGCTGGATTTAATCCCAGGTCTCCTGTCAATTGACGCCGTTTCGGCGATCAGCTGTTCCGAAACGTCTCGTAAAATGGCTTATTAGAATACATCATCAAAATCTAATGTCAAAATTCATATTTATACTTGATTCAAGCATTAATTTTTAAAACGGCGTATCTAACACTCGGAAGGATTCGAGCAAAATGTGATTGTAACACATTTTAAATCCTGTTTAGTGTGGCAAGCACGATTACACTATCTATGCCCACGAAAGTCATGGAAATTTCCATTACGAAAAGATCTTGGACCGACCGGGAATCGAACCCAAACACCTTCAGCATGGCTTTGCTTGATAGCAGCGGATTCTAACCCCTTGGCTAAGGAAGGCCCCGTTATCTTAGTTATTTATGAACCAATTTAAATGAAATTTTCACAGCATGTCAGACATAACCTGAATTTTGAATAATTTTGCCAATCATGAATTCCAACGTAATAACGATTAGACTAAAGTGATTTTTTTCGACGAAAATTAAAAACGATTTATCTGAAAACAGGAAAACCCTACCCTACACAAAAATTGTCTTTGACAAACTTGATTATCTCGTCTAAATCTACTATTTCGCTGAAGATCAAAAAGCTTTTTCTTCAATTTCAGGAGTAATGTCAAAAAAGCCATGTTGCATGTGAGTTATTCTGTTTTTAATTTGTTCAAAGAATTTTTAGTTGACAAATGATTCAAAAAGTTTTGGAAGCACATAGAAAGCGTTTGTCTAAAGGGGACTGCGACTCATAGTTTGGGAAACTATGCACTAAACGACAAATTAGCATTTTTTTGCTTTTTTTCTGATGTTTAAGACTCTGGTAAAGTTAATGACATGAGCATTGATAAAGGTATGCACGAAGAGAAAATCCTTGACACTGGTACCTCTATGCGCATCATCAGTGACGAAAACAAATTAGCGACATAAGCCACAGTCATCAGCGTACGGGCATGCATGAGCCATTATTCTCGCCTGAGGCTATATGCAAATGGCAAGGCAACAACATTCGAATCACGCAAAACAACAACAAACGCCAGTGCATCTCAAACGCAACGGCAAAAACAAAAACAACTTCGCCGAATAGACACCTCGTTGAAGGGGACCGGCAACCCTCTTTGCCAACAAGCTAAATGCCTTCACACTTGGTGCAGCTAACAAAACCTGCTTTGAGACAACCGCCCCAATAATGCGGCAACACAAGCAAGCAGGTTGCCATCTTCCGAAACGGAAGACCAGTCAGTTGAGAAGAAAAACAAAAAAAAACACATTGAGACTCCACCGAACTGCCCATAAAAGCATATTCGTCTGATAGGAAAATAGCTGGCATTGGGAAAATGTCTCTTAAATTTGAAGTTTGTTTTCTCATACGAATGTTCATAAATTTCTAGTAAAGTTCTACACGCCACTCTCAGACTACTAATTCTGGCAATACTAATCGTCAAAAAATATAACTAGCTTGAACATATTTCACGTTTTGTAGCTGGTATGGGATTTGACAGTTTATTTATTTTTTAATATCATTATGTTTAATTTTCACACGAAACACTGTGAATTAGTTTTGAATAGTAATTGTAGCATAAATAACTACAACTTTTAGCTTTTTTCGACAGTAAGTTGAAATTTTTACCATCTCCCAATGTTTCTCAATACCATATCTGTACGTTTTCTTAACCCGATGTAGAATTCAACTAACTGGGTATCTAAAAAGTAGATTGGAGTACCTTGTACTTTTTAATTCTGCCCTAAATGCTTATCTTTGACAGACACGAGGGTGAAAGCACCGGTTTTGGCCAGTCTAAGAGAAAATGCCAATAAAAATTATATAGGAAGCCGTATTTATACTAGAACTATGTCAAATGCAAGCTTTCAATCCATCTTATGTGTGTAAATATCTAAACTGAGCTAAACCATCGTTTCGCTTCGAAAATATCGTTGGTCATATATAGGCTACCGCAACAAGTTTTGGCCAGAGACTTAACTTCGGTTCCTAAATTGGTCAATCACATTGATTTCTTATGAGAGTGGCCAAAGTAGGTGTATGAGAGTTTAAATTATAAGGAAAATGAATTGTTTTTCTTATGTTTTGAATCAATTAGGACGAGTAAATGAATGTAGCTCTATCATATGAATGTGATCTACTGAACACAAAAGGTTTCATGCTGATTGGCTATGTAAAACGGTGTATAATAATCCACTATGGCTACAACTGGCGTATGGCCAAAACCGGTGCTTATACCCTATTTCGACTACCACTGTAGGGTGGGGCTTATTTTCAAAAATCTTTCGCAGTCCGGATTTACAAAGTGGAAAATGATCATCGGTCTCAAAATAACATCCTGTGAAAAAATGAGAATTTTTGGAGAAGGTTTAGAGGTGGCGCAAAGGGCGTATGTGCAGTTTTCCCATTTTAGTGAACTCTGAAAAATTTTGGTATGCTTTTTAGCTTGTTTTGGTGATTTTGGGACCCTTAAGGGCAAAAAAATCACCTCAAAATTGCGATATCTCCACTCCTTTAGATGATATTTGACGAAATATATTTTATGCATGCGATTTTTGGCCCTTGAATAGGTTACAATGGCTGATTACTATGAACCCGAATAAGAATAGCTGGGGAGAATTCCTTTGCTTGTAGAATGGAACAAAGAGCAAAGAAGAATGATAGAAAGAACACAGAAGAATGTAAGGTGGGGTGGTTTAAACAGGGGGGGAGGGTGTAACTGATAATATTATATTAGAATCAACTATGGAGCCGTGAAAATATCTTGGTTGGATGTATGAGATGTGATTATATGCAAGTTTAACACTCATTTAGTATTTTAGAATGTCCGTTTGATATAACTCCAGCAATTGCAGATTATAATGAAAGAAATTACAGAGGGGCCCAAATCCATACAGGCTCAAAATCCGTACACTTCATACAAATAGAAGGAGTTTTATATGAAGTGGAAGGGTTTAGATTCATATCTTAGGTGTTCGGATTTTGATTCCACACGATATATCCTTATTAGGTAAATCCATAAACGATTTTTGCTTTCCAGCAATAACACTTCTTGTTAGCATTTCCACAGGAATTTCTGGATTATGATGCCATTTCAGCAATTAATTGCGTTTGGGGTTCCAAGTCTTCACTTTCGCCACAACACCTTCAACATAACTTCGGACAAACGAAAATGCAGATGAAGTTCAATACATCGTTCTACATCTGTATTTAAAATTGATGTGTATAAACAACAGCAGAAGGAAAAAAATCGGTAGTCAAAATTCAAATTAGTGCACGAGCTTCTATAGGGTGCAAAAGATAAAGCACTTCAGGTTGAAAACCTCTCAAATAAAACCAAAATTAAGTCGTCACAGTTCTGAAACATATTTTTTAGGACAGAGCTACATGAAGGAATTTTCACATGTATGTATAAATAATTATATAAATTAGTTATGAATTTAATAGATATTGCGTGAGGCTGAATTTCCAGGATGTATATTTTGCAACGGGCCCTTTCGATATATTGCTATCATCATTCAGAAAAAAAAAAACAACCAAACGATTATTGAACTAAAGCACTAAAGTGACGTGCATTTATCTATATCTATCAGGAGAATAATGATGAAACTTCGCATGGAATTAAGGACATTTTAGCCTTTATTGAAATTTTTCCATAAAGTCGTATAAAGTTGCAATAAGTTCCAATAAAATCGTATACATGGATCGAAAACTAGAGATGGTTAAAAAATTGGTGCTCTTCCCCTACTTGAAGAAAAATTGCTCGAAATATTTCTGAAGTAGGTAATATTAAATAGAAGTCAAGGGGTCGGACCTGGTGTAGTGGTTAGAACACACACCTTTCACGCTGAGGATCTGGGATCAAATCCCATCCCCGAGAAAAAAAATGAAAAAAATGAAGTCAATAAATATAATCATCGTTTTCTAGATTCCCCAGTCACCCTCCCACCTGTTTAACCCACTCCACCTTACATTCTTCTGTGTTCTTTGTTCTTTCTCTCAATCTTCTTTGCTCTTTGTTCCATTCTACTAGCATAGGAACTCTCCCCAGCTATTCATATGCATATTCGGGTTCATAATAATCAGCCAGCGTAACCTATTCAAGGGCCAAAAATCGCATGCATAATAGTAGTTTACGGAACAAGTTGCAGAATGATGATTTTTACAGCACGAGTCGTAAATTTATCCTACGAGGCTTGCCGAGTGTATCAGAAATTAAATCGGAATGCATTCACCATTATTTTATAATTTCTGAAAAATTGTGGTGCTATGATTCATTATGCAACTCAAAACAGTTGCGCAATGAGAAAGCGTTGCGTAATGAATCATTACAGCACTGGTTTCAGTTCGGTAATGACTATTCCCGCACTGCATACTTCAGTGCAGGAAAGTAGGCCGTTTCATGACAGATTGGCGCGATGAAAAACAGCCTATTACGATGAGAAATTGCAAAAAATATATTTCGTCAAAATCATCTAAAGGAGTGGAGATATCGCAATTTTGAGGTGATTTTTTGCCCTTAAGGGTCTTAAAATCACCAAAACAAGCTGAAAAGCATACCAGAGCAAATTTTTTCAGAGTTCACTAATATGGGAAAACTGCACTTACGCCCTTTGCGCCACCTCTAAACCTTCACCAAAAATTCTCATTTTTTCACAGGATGTTATTTTGGGACCGATGATCATTTTCCACTTTGTAAATCCTGACTACGGAAGATTTTTGGAAATAAGCCCCACCCTACTACCACTGGCAGTCTTCTTCAGTGTCAGTTACTTGTATCCACTCAAGTGGATACGAGTAACTGACACTGAAGAAGACCGCAAGTGGTAGTTGAAATACGCGTGTCTGTCAAAGATAAGCATTTATTTCGGAATTAAAAGGTACAAGGTACTCCAATCTACTTTTTAGTTTCTCTATTGAAAATCTGCTCAGAGGATTCGAGTCCATTAAAAAGAGTTAACTGGATATCGTTATAAATAAACTTCAAATGGTAGAATATAGAGACAGATATGCTTTTATTTTTCAACATGAGACTGCACTAACTTCGTATATCTTCGCAACATATTGGAACACATTAGGGGTATTCACTTAACAGCGTACAACACTGCGTAAGTCATGCTTAAATGATTAACTAAATATTTCATGACTTTGTAAAAAACTGCAAATGAAACATTTCGGATTGTCAAATTCAACGGCTTATCAATCCAAGAACGCTTTGTTAAACTGACAAATGTCAATAATTTGTTTTCTTAGACCGGATACGGAAAAGCCGGATGCAAGACGAATTGGTACTAGTAACCTGAAATTTAAGTTGCAAAACGGTTGCAAATTCACAGACAATGAGAGTTTTATTTCGATCTAAAACTATGTGTCCTGGTGGAGAACTGAATACCTCGAGTTATTTTACTATAGGTTCAGCGACTTCGGAAACGTGGAATTTGTTCTGAATATTTTTTTTTCATTAACATCTTAGGTTCATCTTAGGGGCAAAGTTTGGCCTTTTTACTTCACACAATTGGGTGAAGACAAACAATAAACTGACTTCAGTGGTTTGAAACCGTTTTAGAATTGAATGCAAAGTAGGGCACTTCTTAGGATAAATGGGCTATCTTTCCATTGCATGATTCGGAATCATCTGCAGGTGACCTGGTGAAATCAGTCTTATATGAAACCTCCAAACATCAAATATGGCTTTCTGTAAGTAAAATGCTGATGCGCTAATATACATTTGCCTCAGTTGAATGATTAACATCCATTAGTAAGATCAATACGTTATTAATTTGCTAAATTCAGCCTCAATAATCCCGAAAATTCTTCAAAATTTCGACCTGGAAACTCAGATTTTGGCACAAATTTTTGATGTTTACAGCGCGATGCAGTGGCTAGAGCTGTGGACAACTAGATCATAATTAACACATTTGACATTCCACCGCATCAAATTAGGAATATTTCATTTGAAAAGTTTCAAAGCTGAAGTTACGCAAAATTGGAGATTACGCTACTTTAAGTGAATACCCTTATTGTGTTAATTTGCGAATGCCTAATAAAGTAAAGATGAAAACAAGAATTTTCTGATAAAAATATGTGTTGGATAGGAAATCCATATGAGCCGGTTATGCGTTTAGGGGAAGCAAAGGGGTATACAAAAAGATATCTAACATAAATCGATAAGGCGGTGTTGTTGCTTGAGCTGCTGCAAACTTGAAGACGACGATTTCTCGGTGCTGCGGTGTAGTGACTGTCTATATGGATGTGTATAGCTATCTTCAATAGAAAAGGAGAGCTGGGGCTGGGGCGAAGAAAATACTTCATCTCTTACCTGCTGGTAGCTGGGCTGTTCAGTAATGCGAAGACGAAGAAAGTATGTCGATGACCGGATAGTAATGCCGCTGGGTCTATACGGTGACTAAACTTCCAAAACTGCGGAGCGAAGTGCACACACTTCATCAAAACAAACGTGAACGCCTTAGCTAATTTTTCCACTGTCTGTTTTGCTCCGTTCGGTTCGGGAACGATCACGAGTTGTTTCTCTTTGCTACTTTGACAATACTGGTGTATGCTACTATCTTTCTCGCGTACTGCACTTCGCCTTCTCTGCTATGCGTATTAGTAGGTATACGGGCAGTGTAGTGCAAGATGCGTTTTCGTGATTGCCAAACATATTACAGCGGCCCACTGCAACCTGAACTTAAATTTCAACATATATTTTTGTTTTTTTTTGTCCATTCACAAGCTCAAAAGTTATAACGATTTGACAATAATGACGAAAAAGTATTCACAGTTTTTCTCGAAATATGAAAGACTTAAGTCTATCTCTTATATACGTCAACTTTTCAAACTAGAGCAAACTTGTTGAAATCTATAACTTTGCTGAAGATACCATGAAGCTATTCCTTCAATTTTCAGAGATATGTCAATACTCGCAAAATTATTCAAACAATCTTATCTTGGAACACACAAATATTTAAATTTCAATGTAGTGTAAACTGAAGACTGCTATTTTGTTTGCAATGTCGTCGTGTTTGGATTTCCATCACTATGATGAACAAAAACACAGGCATAATCAATGAAGTGCGTTGTTTTGCATGAACTATTATTATCATTTCTCTTTGTTCAAATGCGGGAATATCAAGCGCGGTAAGAGTTTTCTCAAAGAAGGCGAAGACAAAGAGTGCTTTTTGTTGTAGCGGAAACGGCTGCTAATGTTGAATGTTAGTTATGTATTATGAAATATACCTCATTCCAGAGTGGCCACCAAATTTCGATTTTGAAATTCCCGCTTTTTTCCCGGTTTTCCCGATATTTTATACATAATTTTCCAGGTTTTTTTTTTATTGATTCTTTCCAAAGACTTCAACTGACTTTTTCTATATCCATACACAAATTTCATAACGCAAAAAATTACCATTTTTGACATCTACTCACCCTCTCGTAACGCTTTTTGTACGAATATCCCACGATTTTTTTATGAGCTGTAACATATCTACGACACCCACCCACCCCCTTCAGCGTTATGAAATTTGTAAACAGGCCCAAATAGGAAATCCTTTGACCGCGACGCGTTCACGCACGTACAGGCGTTAGGTGTCGGCCAGGGTAGACGCGTCACGCGAAGCGACGCGAAAATCCTTTGGTGTTTGACATTTCAAGCATAATTCTTCAATCCGACGTATCTGCAAAAATAAACAAATCGAGATTTGCTTTGCATGGGCGCATGATCTACATATTGAGTCTAAAAAAGTATTTCTAAAACCATTTTTTGATTTTTCAAAATGAATTTCAATTATGTCCTATGTGCGCATTACTCAATGTTTTTAATTTGGCTACATACACCCTACATTTTCAAAGCGACTCAACTGTCAACATTTTTCATGCTAGCACATACACCGTACATATGCTCATAGTAAAACGACCTATATGCAGAACCAAAACATGAAAATTCAATCAGCAGATACGTCATACTGTTTCTGAATCACTAAACAGGTTGGAAATCGAGAGATTCGGATTCCCACAGCTGACGGTTTGGCAAACTGATGTGGAACATCATCAGTATTTGGTTCTAGACAATATTTCTCACCAAATTTCTCACAAGAACTGTTCTTCTTCTACTTAGGTTACTCACGGCTCCGTCCGGTGCTCATGTTAGTCGAGTTGAAATAAGAAACAATCTGAAACCAATATTCGTTGTAGTTGAACGTAGAAACTGACGAATTAATCAACTTTATTAGGTTTTATGGGAATTTGCAAACCGGTGTATGTGCAAATTCAAAACAATACTGGTGTATATGACGTGACGCATGTGCAACACGAACTGTCAAAACGACGCATCAAGCAAGGTGTATGTATCAATCAAGGTATGATATCGACGAACCATCATGGTGTATGTGAGCAGCACAAAACAAAAGGGTTTATTCGATATTTTTACCAGTTTGTCAATCTAGTTCAAAACAAATCGAAATTTTTAATGGTGGTTAGAAACAGTGTTCTTTTTTCAACTTATTGTAGACACAGCAATAGAAAATATGCAAAACATTTTAAACAGGATTTAAAATGCTTTACAATATATTGCATCGCATTTTTCTCGAAACCTTCCGAGTGTTAGTTACGCCGATTTGAAAAATTATGCTTGATTTCATTATTAATTTTTTGTTATTCCTTCTCGTGCAATTTTCGTTTCGCTTCGCAATTCGCGTCTACCCTGGCCGCGCCCTTACTATGTCATCAGCGCAAAGGTCCGCAGTGCCGGAACTAGAGCAAATTCGGCCACACAGCGAAGTTTTGTCCGCGTAATCAAGCCTACAAAAAAGCAGATGTTTTCTGCACGGTGTTGTCGACGATTCAAAGTCAGTGCAAGAACCAGTGGTACCTGGACTCAGGTTGCAATCAGACACATGACCCGGGACCTGGAGCTGCTAAAAGACGTGCATCGTGAAAACGAGATTGTTGTAGCTGCCAACAAGGAAACAATGAAAATTGAAGCGTGTGGTACTGCCATCCTTCCGTTGGTTGATCTCTCTCCAGGACGTAAGGCTGTATGAAGGAAGTGGGTGAACAAAATTAAACGAAATAGCCATTTGGATTTGAACAGAAGGGAAGCGAAAACAAGGTAAGCGGCTAGAGCGTGGAATCAGAGACTGAACGAAGAACTAGAACGGCAGCAATTTCAGCGATGTCTATCAGTTCTGTGCTTGTACCAGAAGCAGCTCAAAGGACGATGATGTTACGTGCTTGTATATGTTGACGATCTGGTGGTGGTGAGCGAAGATCCGAGACGCTTGTCGGAAGGCTGAAGAAATCATTTCAGATCAGCGAACTGAATGACATCCGATATTACCGGGGAATGGAAGTCGAAAAGGATCGTCAAAGTGCTTACCTCCAGTGCTGTAAAACGGTGAACAGAGTCTGTTCATGCACACCAGAAAAATGCTACCGCATCGGTGGTTCATTTTATGCGATTGCGTTCTTGCTTTCTTTGCTCACGGTCGCTCGAATACATAATACTGTAAAGGGCATCGCATCATTTTATTTTATTTTAACGGGGGGTCTATAGCCTTGAGGTTACGCTTTCGCTTCATAAGCGGAAGGACATGGGTTCGATTGCCAACCGCTCCACAAAGTGCCCCCGCCACGAGCACAAAGTGCCTTAAAAAAAATCATTTTATTTTGACATGCAATCACGCGTCCGATTCCTTATGATATAATCAATTTTCTCAATACTTTCGCACATTAGTTTGTAATCTATCTATTATAATCATAATCCAGAAAATTATTCACAAAAATAGCTATGAACGGAAAAAGAACGACTGTGAGCAGACTCTGCTCATCCAGAAATCACGCTCTTTTTACATTTGTTTTGTTCTGGTTCTCCGATGCAACAATCTATGACCAAATCGGTCGCTGTTGGTTCGTGAGCGTGGATCCTGCTTAATATTGGTTCATTTTGGGTTTATTCATATATTTCATAACGCCAAAATGGTCATTTTTGATACCCATCCACCCCCTCGTAACGCGTTTTGTATGGATATTTTTCAAATTTTGTATGAGCTGTAACATCTCAAGGACACCCACCCATCCCCTTTAGCGTTATGAAATTTGTGAATGGGCCCTTTGCGTAAACGGCATGATTCTTTCCACCACTGATTACCTCTTGAATCAGCGAAAGAACATTCGAGAGGTGATCGAAACAAGCGGTTTGACTGATGCTAAAGTTTCGAAGACTCCCTTAGATCTTGGAGATATCAAGAACGAAAACGACAGAACCCCTTTTGCAAATATTGGCGAGTACCAGAGCACAGTGGGACGGATTGGGGTTTTAGGAGGAAAGATGGAACTCACGCCTTCAATTGTGATTTTACGTAAAAATGATGTTCTACAAAGTTGTTTCTATTATAAAAACAATTTTTTTGGTCGGAACGAAAATTAGGGTGGCCCTTTGTAAAAAAAGATAACCATCAAAACTTTTTTATTTTAAGGAATATTGAAATAGTTTGTTCTACAAAGTTGAAGATCGGAAAATTTTAAGCTGATTTGACAAAAAAAGTTTTTTCCTAGCTCAAAAATTGACCGTTTTAGAGCATTTTTCGCTATTGATGTAGGGTGGCCCTTCAAAAATTGGTTGTTGTGTTTTATTTTTATTATTTCAAGTTTCTCAGCAAAACTGTCTTCCCATCACTTTTCGAGCTAATTGAAACGCAAACATAAAAGATATAGCTAATGGAAACAAATAGATACAAGAGTGTTTTCGTAATGAAAGTTTAATTTACTTCCTTCGACATAAAGTATCATCGATACTAATATATACGATACACGAATGCAAAATGACAAAAATGGCAAAGAAAGCTCTCAGTTCTAAATTGTGGAAGTGCTCTTAACAACAATAACCTGAGAAGTATGATCTGTTCCAGCGGGGACGCAATGCCAAAAAAAAAAGAATATTGATACATTTTTTTCTGATGAAAAGTTAAAGACTTCTTAATAACAAAAAAAAAAAAACATTTTCTATATGTTGGTTTAGCTGGGAAAACAAGAAAAATGTGTTGACATGACGATAGCTTGAAAATGTGAATAAAAATCGTATTATTCTTCGGTGGATCTGTTTGCTAACGATATGACTGGTTCATATGTTAATAACCGTTAATAACAGATTTTTAAAAGAACTCTCAAATTAACTATCTCTAAATTATAGCCTTAATTAGTCAAAACATCTAAACATGCAAATAATGCATTTAGTTATTCTCCTTAATCTAGGCTTGAAAGTCAGCGTCATAATCAGGAATCGTACTTTAGTAATATACCGTTTCAGATACGATATATCTCCTACGGTGGACAAATTACTTGTAAACGGATTTGCATCAATTAAGCATTCGTAACTTCCAATCAGAATGTTTCCCAAAAAGCCTGACAAATCCCAAAACAGAAGTACTTGGATGTTTGGGAGGAGCCATGCCGGGAAATTCAACCGTGCGGTAAATTTAGAATTTATTTTCAAAAGACTTTTCTCCTTATTTTTATTGCTGAACTCTTTTGACGTTTGTTTTATATGAAAAATGTTTATAACTATCACCTACAAAATTGTACAGACCTCGAAACATGCGTCTCAATCGGCTCTAAAGATGAAGGGAAGACAACTTTGCTGAGAAATCTAAAAAAACACACAAAAACCTATTTTTGAAGGGCCACCCTACATCAATAGCGAAAAATGCTCTAAAACGGTCAATTTTTGAGCTAGGAAAAAACTTTTTTTGTCAAAACAGCTTAAAATTTTCCGATCTTCAACTTTGTAGAACAAACTATTTCAATATTCCTTAAAATAAAAAAGTTTGGATGGTTATCTTTTTTTACAAAGGGCCACCCTAATTTTCGTTCCGACCAAAAAAATTGTTTTTATAATAGAAACAACTTTGTAGAACATCATTTTTAAGAAAACTCACAATTGAAGGCGTGAGTTCCATCTTTCCCCCTAAAACCCCAATCCGTCCCACTGTGCAGAGGTTGATCGGGCAAGTTTTGTACATAGCTGTGAACACTAGGCCCGACATTCCGACATCTGTATCGATCCTGAGCAGGAAAACAAATCGTGCCACGTAAGATGATTGGAACGAGATAAAACATGTAGTGCGGTATCTCAACAGGGCAATCAACTATCGACTTCGACTGAGCAAGAAAGGTAAGACCGGGACCATCATTGGTTATTCGGATGTAGACTGGGCGGAAACCCAAGATGATCGAAGATCGCACAGCGGGTTCGCGTTCAATGTGAATGGAGGAGAGGTAAGCTGGGCTTGCCGAAAACAAACTTGTGCAGCTTTATCAACAGCGGAGGCAGAGTTTATCACATTGGCTGAGTCGGCACAGAAAGCTCTATGGTTGAAGCTCCTACTGCAAGAGCTGAACGATGGACAACGGGTGGTCATTAAATGAAGATAATCAAAATTACCTAAAAGTTATAGAAGGAGAGAATGTGAAAAAAACAAGAATAGAGTGATTTCTTTGCGAAGGTTGGCGGTGAAATGAATCATGGTTTCTAAGTGTCTTTTGATAACTTTGTGTTACCCATTTAAGGTCCTTAGATAAGATTTGCATGTCAAATGCAAACAGCAATAGATAAAATCAGTTCACATCTATTAAGACATCTATTATCGATTTAACTTTTAATAAAATATTGTAATAACATTTGATATTGTATAGTGAGAATGCTTTGCATTTTGCAGTTGCTCGATTTTGATTTAATACGTGGAGCAGGTATTTGAAACTGTAATCGAAATTTATTAATTTTAAAATTTAATATTATTTTGTTATGGCTGTGTCGGTCATGCGGCTCAAATGTAAAGGGAGTCTGCAGAAGATTTTTGAAAATGATGACATTCCAGGCTTTTTCAGGTACAACCCTAATAGTCCTGATTACCGTTATCACTTAATCCTGAGAATGATTGTTATAGAAGCCTGGGGATTTCTGGAAAATTTCATGATTAAATAAAGCGCGATTTATTTATTTATTCTAAAAGAATGGTTTAAAAATTTACATTGGAAAACAATTTTTTTATTGAAGCTTTTTTGAATTTGGAGTACAGCTTGTTGTTTCTACAAAATGAAACGCACATTCCCCAATTGTGGAACGCCTGTGTTGCCTTTTACTCACGATGGTTAAATCAATAGCCGAAATTGATAATATTGAATTCCATAGCTGAATAAGCCTCTCTATTGAAACAATGTAAAGTGCATGAACAACCGACATAACACAAAAGTGATTTTGCGTTTATTGTGGGTGAATTTATGATGCTTAAGTTTAAAAATCCATATATTTACCTTATTTTATGATTTTGACAGTTGAAGACTTTGTTGTGTAATCCCTCGGGGCTATAAACAGCATCAGCGTTGATTTTCTTTGCCACGTAAAATGATGACTGTTTCTTGTAAGATTGTCGAAAACTAATCGAGGGACAGCTTGATCAAAATTTGCACTTTTCACTGTTTATAAAGATTCTAGCACTTGGTAGGCAAAATTCAGCATTCTATTATCGCGTTATGTTTGCGGTTTGCGACGCCTTTTCCGTCTATCCATCCAGAAGAGCGCACAGTGGTGACCGCAAAAGGAAAACAAACACCAGCGCTTCACACACACACTGATGATGGCCGATAATCGCGATGAGTGCACCGTTCAGCGCATTTTATTCAACGAAATTCGATTCCCGCCGCGGCTCGAATGAGAACTCACGGCACTCGCACACACTTTGCACACACCTTCCACCCCCGCCGCAGGTGCACCAAAACACCCTTTTCCACTATCTATCCGAAGCGGAGCCCGAGCTTGTGTGTGTAATCCTAGGAGCCGAAGTGAAAAGTCGAACACTTTCTTCAAGTGGTTAGTCACTTTTTGCGGGAACTTACCGCTAGAAATCTACACCGTTTTCAATGAACTGCATGCGATTAACACGAGAGGCGCCCGATGCGATTGTTTTCAGATCGATTATCAACGGATTTTCACGATTTTATTGGGAGAATCTGGAACGATCCAGTGGACCTACATTTTGCACGTACTCCGCCACTCGCGACTCTGGCTGAGGGGTTTGAGAACTCACGCTGAGACGGTGGACGTCTACAGTGCTGCCAGTTTTGTTTTGTATGACGAATATTCAAGATTAATATAAAGGTAAGAAGGTGGGAATGGAATAGCTGATGATTAAGGCCTCATGGGACGTCATTATAATTTGAAGAAGCAAATCTCAAGAACCGCTCCATGTATCGATGTGAAAAAAATTATCATACCTTATCAAATCCTCAGATTGATTGTTCTGAGAAAATTCGATTTAAATATTGTTCACCACATTTTTGATTTTTATTTCTCAGTATTCAAATCAATCAATGTAATCTCTTGCTCGTTGTATGAAGATTTCTCGATTACTTTTTCAAATCGACGTAAGTAACTTTCATACGGTTTTGATAAAATTAATTAAGAAGAATCACAACCTTTCTTCTAAAACTGTTTTAAAATGAATAACATTTTTTACCGTGTACATTGCTTAAATTTTGCATGCAATCAACTCGCGTTAAAACTTAAGGTAGTTACTATCACTTCCCACAAAAATTGTATGACAAAATGATAAGCCATTTCAATCAGTTACTTACGACGTTTTTGTACCAGTGTAAAATCGACTCAAGTAGTGTTTTGTTTTGATTCGTGGTTAAGGCTCAAGAATCCATCATTCAATCATCAGCAATCATCAAAAATTAAAAACCAGTTTTTTCATCCAAATTTCAATCAATCCTTATGAAAATCTATCATCGCATTTCAGATAACAAGTACAATTCAATGATAGGTTTTCTTGAGCATTGCTTCGATTTTGAGCGAAAAAACTGGTTTTGAAAATTGGTAAAACGATGATGGTTATTTTTCTCTTAAGTCACTTTGTCTCCCCCCCTCAACTCGCGCGATTTTGAAATCAGTTTTTTAGTGTGGCGCTGCATTCTTACGATTTTTATGAACACAGCGCACTATTCACATATTAGCTGCAACACACGGGGCCCGAGAAAACAATAATTATAAATAAATGTTGGTCTTGATTTCTACCGGATACATAATACAACTAATACAGTGGAGAATCTAACTTTCATCATTTTGTAAATCCGGAAATTAAACGTTCCAAAAGTGAAAAATCGAGTTGGTTTAGAGCGGAACGTGTAGAATTTCGTCTGCTAAACACGTAGGATTGATAAAGTAAGTTTTTTAACTTTTCTGACTTGAGTCTGTTAGAATAAGTCTTCGAGATTTACTTTTATTTATTTTGAAAACTGCCAAAAATGTGGAAAAAATGATGAGTTTAAATGCTTGGCCCATTTTTGATTAACAACCAGGCATGGGGGTTTTTTATTTTTATTTTAATTAGCGTGCTTGGCCCAAGGCTAGGTCCTTTTGGTTTTCAATAAAGGTTCATTCACAAATTTCATAACGCTAAAGGGGATGGGTGGGTGTCCTCATGATGTTACGGCTCATACAAAATTTGTAGAATATTCATACAAGAAGCTTTACGTAGGGGTGGATGGGTGTCAAAATCGGCCATTTTTGGCGTTATGAAATAAATGAATGAACCCTACACGCTTAAATAAATAAATTCTAAGATGCTTAAAACTCATACTAAAATCATATTCGGTCCATTCACTCCATGAGATGCATATCTTTCTTTTATTCTTTCAAAGTATAAATGATATTTAAGAATGATAATGCATAATGGGGCAATTTAATTTAGTTGCCGCTATTTTTGTTTACATTTAAAATCGAAAGCCAGGAATATAAAAATCACATAAAGTAAAAAAAAGATTTCAAAAAATCATATTTATTTCGTTAAATATCAGTATACTATCGCTTTTTGAGTCCTACGACAATACAGTGTTCCGACGTTACATAAGTTGCATGAGTGTATCCTAGGTGTAATCGGAACGGAATCCTTGACAGAGTCCCGGTGAGTATTAAATACCTTCCGCCTCGCATCCCGGTATACAAGGGCGTTGGTGGACCTTCCTCTGGAATCGCCAATTAGTTTAATTTGCCAGTCAAGGGTGATTTGTAGAGTAGAAGATAAAATCCGCTAACATCCTCGGGAGCGTCTGCTTCGTTTAGCTTGATGATCACATCCGGAAGGCTGAAATGAATCCAGTTCTTCCTACATGGTCTTTTATTATTTACTGTAGTTTTTCTTACTCACTTGTGGGACCCTGGAGTCTTAGAATCATCGATCTATCGTATCACCATCGATTCTATGAAAAAATATCGAATAAGTAGCAACATTTTGTTTTCGACGCGAGCAGCAAGAGTTGAAACTGTAAAAGAAAATGGCCAAGTCCCATGTGTTGCTCATAATAGTCGAAAAGCATTGCAAATAATAATTTTCTAAAATGCATGGCGAAGTATAAAACATATGTTGATGGTGCATATTTCATATGCTGGGCAATGCATAAAATTAAAAAATGCAACGACTGTAATAATTAACAACCTAATTAGTATTTTCGAAGTTCTCCGTGTAGATGAGTAAGAGAGAGTCATTGGCCTCTCATCATGCTAAGGCCAATGACAGTTTGCGAAATTTTCCGATAGTCCATTTTACGAGACGTTTTTGAACAGCTGATCGCTTTGTTTATGAATTAAATTTTGACAGGAGGTGGTGTCGTAACGTGTGAAAGTAACAGCAATATCATCAGTGTTCCTGTTTCGTAAAATGGACTATTGTAGGCCCTCTTGATGGAGAGAGAACCGATCATTGGTCGTTTTGAGCAGGGAGCCGATGAATGATTTGGAATAAAGCGGTTATTGGCCGTCTTGAAAATCCAGTTTATAACGGTAAGTTTTATGATTATGTTGACAATGTTTGCATAGTTTGTGGGTGTTGGAAGTGTTGAGCAGTACAACTTGGAAGCGAAGTAAAACACCGTTTAGAGCAAAGAAATACACGTCTATATTTGAAAAAGTTTACAACTCAAGTGAAAAATCTTTAACAGTCAACCGTTGCTATAGTTACCACCTGAAATCTAGGTTGCTGCGATATGCAACTCGTAATCCTATCTACAAACTAGAAACCATCATTGAAATCATCATCATTTCTACACTCCTCCTTGATGTTTCAAATTTACAATAGGCCTTTTCAAATGACGTTTCAAATCAGCTGATTCGGAAGCTCTTTGACAGTTCCTCTATGAAAATGACAGGTCCGTGTTAGCACCGGTCCTCCACCGATGTAAACAAATGCATAGACGGACCTGTCACATGAAAAGGCCTATGCTTTGCCTTTCAGTTTGTATACACCATTTCTAGCGTAACATTTGAAAAGGGCCTAACTGTAAAATGTAAACAAACTTGATTATTCATTATTCGTATCATTTTTTACGTAAATTACTCCTACATACTCTTACGGGCATGCAAAATGCATTATGAATGGTAATTTTATTCAAATTTAAAAGGGCCTATCTGAAAATGATAAAACTAAGAGGGCCTAACTGGTCATAAAAGGGCCTAACTGAAAATTTCCATCAAAATCAGATTGGCCCTTCCGTGCATTTTTAATTTTCCTCCATATTTTTCAATATTTAGCCATTGTATAATGTTTTTCTCACATAATGGAACTTAGTGAAATATTTGAGCATAACGTAAAAATTAAGAAATGCTCGATTGAAGATTTTGTAACATATTTTTTTTTTAAAGGCACCGACACGCTAATGCTTCCAGTGGACGATTATGTCCTTTGAAGGAAGCACCACACTAGACAACGGACTAGCATGCAACGCCCAGTGGCACAGTCGAAATACATTTCTGACGAAAAGTTTTCCGGACTGAAGCGGGAATCGAACCCACACTTCTTAGCACGATGCGGCTAAATGCCTTGGTGACACTAACCGCACGGCCACGAAGCCCACCATTGATTATTACTATTTTAAACTCATTGCTATCTAATAGTTTTAAACTTTTGTTCGACACTCATAGTCTATTACTGGGCCACGTAACGTTTTAAATCTAAAACTAGTAAAAAATGTTGAATAGACCATTTCCGTCAGACCTTACCCCCTATTTTTATATTTTTCTTCGAAAGACGATTATTTTTAATGATTATTGACGCTTTCAGATCTAATTTATATGCACTCCTGATTTTATTGTAAATTTTTGAAAATTCGAGAATTTACCACATTTTGAGTAGTGCGGCACAGTTGTTTCAACCCTGTGGGTAAACAAAGTGGAGATTTTCCCACAACTTTCAAAACCCCTGCGCTGAGTGTTTGTAGATATGACGAAATGTCAATGTCAAATCAAGCACACGAGACGACACGACAAAATGGAGAAATCTGAGAGAAATCTGAGGTCCGATGGGCAAGCTTCGTTGTAAATGAAGCCCATCCTTTACTATTGTACTTATAACAAAAACTTTTACCGGAAGACGACTGCTAATAGACCGTTTTAAGCTTAGCAAGTGATGGAATTCTCCTTGGAAGCATTTCTGCAACGCTGCGAAACGTTTTCTACAAGAGGGGCATATTGGCCGGTTTGTTTTGAAACGTCAAGAATTGGATCGTTTGCAGATTTTTCGGGGAGACCTACGAGAGTGGTAAAATGGGGAAGTATGTATAATCCATTGGTCATATGGTTCCGGAACAGCTTGACGACATAAGCAGCAGATATCAAACGGTAGGGTAAACAGGTATAGGCCCCCCTAAGGAAAAACTGCTCTATCGCAGTGGCAAATCCATTACTTATACAGTTTTTGGTGTCAAAGTGTTATTTACTTAGTTAATCATGCTTTGCATGCAGCTTTCTCTTGCCAGGTAGCTTCTAAAGCGAGTACAAGACGTTATCTGCAAACGGTCCAATTCTTGACGTTTCAAAACAAACCGGCCAATATGCCCTCTTGTAGAAAACGTTCCGCAGCGTTGCAGAAATGCTTCCAAGGAGCATTCCATCACTTGATAAGCTTAAAACGGTCTATTAGCAGTCGTCTTCCGGTAAAAGTTTTTGTTATAAGTACAATAGTAAAGGATGGGCTTCATTTACAACGAGGCTTGCCCATCGGACCTCAGATTTCTCTCAGATTTCTCCATTTTGTCGTGTCCGTCGTGTCGTTTCGTGTGCTTGATTTGACATTGACATTTCGTCATATCTACAAACACTCAGGGCAGGGGTGAGATTGAAAGTTGTGGGAAAATCTCCACTTTGTTTACCCACAGGGTTAAAACAACTGTGCCGCACTACTCAAAATGTGGTAAATTCTCGAATTTTCAAAAATTTACAATAAAATCAGGAGTGCATATAAATTAGATCTGAAAGCGTCAATAATCATTAAAAATAATCGTCTTTCGAAGGAAAATATAAAAATAGGGGGTAAGGTCTGACGGAAATGGTCTATTCAAAAATCATCGGCAGATAGGCCCTTTTACGAGTCTTCAAACCAGTTAGGCCCTTTGAATTAGGCCCTTTAATTGAACATGGTTTCAGTTAGGCCCCTCCAGTTAGGCCCTTTTATTTAACATAGTTCCAGTTAGGCCCTTTTGGAATTTGTTAATTTTATTGATTATTGAATAGATTTTCAAAGTTTTAGAACAAAATCATTCGATTATGTGAGAAAATAAACATTGAATATTGTAAATTCTTTATTGAAGATTCAGTACTATATTGATTATTCATAATTCAAACCCATTCTCCTATTTACTAGTTTTATACTTGTGTTCGACACTCATAATAGTCTACTAGGTTGAATGGTTGAATTCAAACATCATCGGCAGATAGGCCCTTTTACGAGTCTGCAAACCAGTTAGGCCCTTTCAGTTAGGCCCTTTGATTGAACATGGTTTCAGTAAGGCCCCTCCAGTTAGGCCCTTTTATTAAACTTAGTTCCAGTTAGGCCCTTTTGGAATTTGTTAATTTTATTGATTATTGAAGTGATTTTCAAAGTTTTAGAACAAAATCAATCGATTAGGTATGTGAGAAAATCAACATTGATTAATAAAAATTTTTTATTGAAGATTCAGTACTATATTGATTCCTATTTCAAGCCCATTCTCTTTTTTACTAGTTTCATCATAATCTTAATGCGAAGTTAGTTGAAAAACTGTTTTTTTATCCTGAAAAACAAAAAAATCAATAGACCATTTCCGTGAAAATTTTTTATTGGCTTATATGTTTTCTGTCAATTTACTGAACAAACTTTCTTAAGGAACCGATATGTTTTAGAGCCTTTAACTATTAGAAAACAATGAAAAACTTGCGGCACGTTAGTTCACCCCTCGGTCCCCTACAATTTGTTTCACCTCGAAAAAAATGCAGACCCCTTTTTCCCCTATGGTTTTGCCATTACGTTGTGGTGAATTTAAGATCAGCTGGTATGACCAGATGATTTTTGTTTATGTTTTCATTCATCATAATGGGCTCCGCTGGTTTCGCTCCCTCCTTCCTTCACGGTTCCTGAAGTTTCCGTTATCACCGCGGAAACCACCTTCACCGCTTCGGCCGGGTATGACCGCATCCGGCAAACACTACACGGTTCTGTAACGCAAGGATTGTAGTCAACAGATGCCTGATCTCTCTGTTTTGTGCCGACGAAGATTGAATGAGCCGGAAGATTCCCGCCTAGAGGCAGCAACAGCCACTCAAAATTTCCTTGCGCGGCTGTTGCTGCATCAAGGCGGAAATCTTCCGGATCAACAGCCAACAGATAGATTTAGGCATTTGTCGGCATGAATAGTACAAAATAGCCTCTAATAGAACAAGCGGTACCGTAACTGTAGGGTGGATGAGAGATTTGTTGTTAGGGGATGGTTTTGAATTTTGAATCTGTGGAGGAAAATATATTTTCCAAAAGGAAGACCTGAATCGGGTTGGGGTTGAAACTGTGATTCAGAACGGGTTGCGCAAGTTCCAAGCTGGTTTAAAAACGTTTGTGTTGTCTAACTTAGAAACAAGAAACAAATGTTGTGATGGTTGTCTCTTGGGTTGTCTCGAAATTAGCTTGTTTGAGTAATTTCACGTTAGTTCCGTTGGCGCTCCTGTTTGGGGCGCTCTGATTGGGATCACGGTCAGTTTGAGCGCGCACCTGGTTTGACGTTTCCAAATGTAAACAAGCATCCCAATGCAGGGGTGGAATCGAAAAACTGTTGCAAAATCACCACGCTGATACCCATAGGGTTGAACAAACTGTGCCGCATCTCGAATTATTTTTCAAAATGTGGTGAGTATCACCGTTTTCAAAAATTTGTAAGAAAATCAGGAGTACATATAAACAAAATCTGAAAGCGTTAATATTCATTAAAAATGATTGTCTTTCGAAGAAAAATACAAAAACTGGGGGTTAGATCTGACGGAAATGGTCTATTGCATTAAAAATTTTGAATAATTTTTATTTGTTACCTCTAGTTGTGGATCGAGTTCCAAAAGTCGCGATTTTCACAAAAACAAATTCGTTTGTTTTTGTAACAGCCCTGCAAGAATTCTTCTTATACTTCTTCTTGGCATTACGTCCTCACTGGGGCAGAGCCTGCTTCTAAGCTTTGTGTTCAATGCGTACGTTCACAGTTATAAACTGAGAGCTTTCTTTGACAAGTTGCCATTTTCGCATTCGTATATCGTGTGACAAGTACGAAGGTACTCTATATTCAGGAAAGTAAAGGAAATTTCCATTACGAAAAAACCTGGACCGACCGGGAATGGAACTCAAATACCTTCAGAATGGCTTTGCTTTGTAGCCGCGGACTTAAAATGCTCGGCTAAGGAAGGCCCTCAAGTATAAAACAAGTAAAAAAGTGAATGGGTTTGAAATATATATAATCAATAAGGTACTGAACCTTCAACCGAGAATATCCAACATTTAGCTATTACATTGTTTTTCTCTCGCTTTATTTTATTTAAGAACTATGAAAATCACTTCAATAAGCAATAAAATCAACAAATTCCAAAATGGCCTAACTGGAATTATGTTTAATGAAAGGGCCTAACTGGAGGGACCTAACTGAAACCATGTCCAATCGAAGGGCCTAACTGAGAGGGCCTAACTGGTTTGAAGATTCATTAAAGGGCCTAACTGCTGATGATATTTGAATGCAACCATTTTCACGAGTCGTTATGCTATTTGAGATTACTAACTTTCTGGGCCACGTAATAAACCATAATGAGTGTCTAACACAAGTATAACACTAGTAAAAAAAGTGAATGGGTTTGAAATATCAATAATCAATATGTTGCTGATTTTGTATAGAATAGTTTCCAATATTTAGCTTGTATGATATTATGTTGTTTCCTCACATAATCATTAAATGTTGTCGAAGAATTATGCAAATCACTTCAATAATCAATAAAATTAGCAAATTCAAAAAGGGCATAACTGGTTTGAAAATTCGTAAATGGGCCTATCTGCGGATGATGTTTGAATTGAACTGTTTTTACAAGTTATTGTGCTATTTGAAATTCAAATCGTTGTGAGCCACGTAATAGACCATTATAAGTGTCGAACACAAGGGGTTATCCGAAAATGACGTCCATCAATTGGGGCCTCCTCCAATGGGGGGATGTACGAAAATGTGACAGTGCATGGATTGGGTATTGGAAAAAGCGTGACAGAGGGGGTAGAAGGGTTCTAGAAATCCCGAAAAACGATGGACGTCATTTTTTAATCTTCCCCAAGTATGAAACTAGTAAAAAGCGAATGGTTTGAAATAGGAATAATCAATATGGTACTGAATCTTCAACCCAAAGTTATATAGTGTTTTTTCACATAATCGCTAAATTTTGTTCAAGATTTATGCAAACCAATTCAAAAATCAATAAAATTAGCAAATTATAAAAGGGCCTAACTGAAACCATGTTCAATCATAGGGACTAACTGAAAGGGCCTAACTGGTTTGAAGATTCATAAAAGGGCCTATCTGCCGATGATGTTTGAATTCAACAATTTTTACGAGTTGTTGTGTTATTTGAGATTAGAAACATAATGGGCCACGCAACAGACTTTAATGGGTGTCGAACACAGGTATGAAACTAGTAAAAATGCGAATGGGTTTAAAATAGGAATTATAAATATGGTACGGAATTTTCAATTGAGAATTTCTCAATGTTTACGTTTTGCAGATAGGCCCTTTTCAAATGTTACGCTAGATTTATCTTAGTGCCTACCAGAACAATCCTTTTATCTTTTTGTACAAAACAGTCAGATGATCCAAACTCAACTCTAGCACCTGATTTTGTAACCATACTAACAGAAATTAGATTATTGTTCAATCCAGGGACATAAAGAACGTCTTTCAGTCTGACTTCGATTGCTTTGCCATCGTCTCCAACGCCAATAATGATACAATGCCCGATTCCAGATGACTCCAGCTCTTTTCCGTCCGCAAGCTTTATCACATCCTTCTGGCTTTTGATACTTGTGAAAAACTTCCTATCTGATGTCATATGACGTGATGCGCCAGAATCTATTATCCATTGATGGTCCACGTGTGTGTGCTCAACTGCAGAAAAACAAACCGATCGTCCAGTCTCCTCCTGAACTGCTACCTTCGCATTCGATACCTTCCCATTAAATCGTTCATCCATTAGTTGTTCTCTCGCAAGTCTCGATAGATATTCTTGGCATCCTTTTCGTATATGGCCAGGCTTACCACATTCGAAGCAAACACGATGGTCACTTGGCAACCCTGGAATCCTTCGGTCTTGATGATGAAACACTTTCATTCCCGCTTTCATTGCCTTCTCATCCTTACTCGTGAACTTCTGTTGGCGTTTGTAGAATTCGTTCAATAGCTTCGATTTCAACGATTTCATAGAATATCCCCCATCCAGTCCTTCCATCACTGTGACGAAACCGTCGTACGATTCCGGCAAGCTTGCCAATATAAAACTACCTTTCAACTCGTCCGCTATTTCACAGCCAACTTCCGCCAGCTTGTCGAACATTGCATCCATTGCAATCAGATGCTCTTCGACATTTCCGTCCTCTTCTAATTCCAAACGGCTCATGCGCTTCAAAAGTCCTACCCTACCTGCCGACTTTTGCTTCACATGATAGTCCTTCAGGGTGTCCCACGATTCTTTGGCTGTTGCAGCATTCTTGATTAATTGCAATTGACTACTCTCAACCAAATACCCGATAGTAGCTGCAGCACGCTCATCCTTATCGATCCATGCTTCTGTCCGTTCGGATCTCGGGGGAAGATCATTCGCGATAACACGCCACAGTCCTTCTCTGCTGAGAATCTGCTTGGTCCTTTCTTTCCACAGATCATAAATACCAAAATTCAAACGAACAGCTCCCGTCTTCAAGTCCATGTCCATTTTGATAACTCCACTTGAATCCTGATCTGAATTTCTGTATCAGTCGAAAATCACTGTCAGCAAAAAACTTTTTCTTACACAATTTTTACTCCGCTGGGCCCATAACCTGTTGAGCAGTACAACTTGGAAGCGAAGTAAAACACCGTTTAGAGCAAAGAAATACACGTCTATATTTGAAAAAGTTTACAACTCAAGTGAAAAATCTTTAACAGTCAACCGTTGCTATAGTTACCACCTGAAATCTAGGTTGCTGCGATATGCAACTCGTAATCCTATCTACAAACTAGAAACCATCATTGAAATCATCATCATTTCTACAGGAAGATGCTATCGAATGGTATCAAAACCCGGTTTGTTTATAATTTGATGGTTGTCTCGCGTAACAATTCTAAAGGGCCAATGATCAAATTGTCAACAAATCGGGTTTTGATACTATTCGATAGCATCTTCCAACACCCACAAACTGTGCAAACATTGTCAACATAATCATAAAACTTACCGTTATAAACTCGATTTTCAAGACGGCCAATAACCGCTTTATTCCTTATCATTCATTGGCCCCCTGCTCGAAACGGCCTATGGTTGGTTCTCGCTCCATCAAGAGGGCCTATAATCGGAAAATTTCGCAAACTGTCATTGGCCTTAGCAAGGTGAGAGGCCAATGACTCTCTATTGCTCAATCATCGAAAACCGAGAAGGTCTAGCATTGAGCCAAGCACGCTAATAAAATTCAATATGGTCAATAAAAAAGGCAAATGCCTTGTTCGAAATCTAAAATGGGCCAGGCATTTAAACTCATCATATGTTCCACATGTTTGTTAGTTTTTAGAATGAAATAGATTATAAGCGTGTAGTAATAGTAAATCGTCATTCAACAAGCAAGAAATCGCACTGATTGATTTGAATATTGAATAGAAATAATAAACCATAGAAGAATAATGTCGCTGGTGTTCCCTTTGTTCTCGCTCAGAAACATGTTGGGTACATAATTGTCAAACTGCATAGTTTTTCGCGTTGATATTTATAGCCCCGCCTATCTCCACCAGCAAAAGATGTTCCTGCTGCGACGCCAGCGACATTCTTCTTCTATGGTTTATTACTTCTATTGAATACTGAGAAATAGGAATTGAACAAGGGTGGAGGGCGGCTGTCAACTGGGAGTAAAATTGAAAAGCCGCCAACCTAAGTCCAGAACCAGTTTTAAGGCTTAACGCGGAAAAGTGAAAAATATAATTCGCAAAATTACAGTTAATCAATGGGCTTGAAAGATAATGTTTGCAAGCAGTTATTTGCTACGTGCTACTGCAGTACGCTGTTGGCAATTTAATCAGCAAATCCGACTTAATTCCCAAAATAGATGTTTTCTGGAAAATTGATTACGCCTTCATCATTGTTTGGTCGGAATTTTGTATGGTTGTTTACTTTTTAGAACCAGCGACACTTTGGGGTAGCAGTAAAGAGCCGCCAGTTCCACCCTTGGAATTGAAAATGTGGTGAATAATATTCAAATCAAATTTTCTCAGAGTCAACGATCTGAGGATTGTCCCTTTTGAATTGTTACGCGAAATATGGACCCAAAATAGGAATAATAAACCATAGAAGAAGAATATCGCTGGTGTTCTCTTTGTTCTCGCTTAGTTGGGTACATAAGTGTCATACTGTATACATTTTCGCGTTAACATTTATAGCCCCGCATATCTCCGCCAGCAAAAGATGTTCCGACAGCGACGCCAGCGACATTCTTCTTCTATGGTTTATTCTATTGTACCCAACCCACAACCCATTCAATTTTCAGCTTCATTGTTTAAATAAAACTCGAGATTTGCTTCTGCAAATTGTTTGAGTGAGACAAAAGATAGTGGAAATAATACCTTTGATTTCTTTTCATGCAACTCAGCTTTTCCATGGGACAACCCAAATTTTGCTTAACTATAGCATATAGGGGTTTATTCACATATTTCATAACGCTGAAAATGGTCATTTTTGACACCCACCCACCCCCTCGTAACGCTTTTTGTATGAATATTTTACAAATTTTATATGAGCTGTAACATCACGACGACACCCACCCACCCCCTTCAGCGTTATGGAAATTGTGAGTTGAACTCTCAGTAGGTAGTTTTTGTTTCACAACAGCGAAAAAACTACTCGGGACAAAACAAATCTACCCAGCTTTAGCTTTTGAAGTCTCCACAGTGGGATCAAACAACCTGGATAAAAACGTGCCATAGTAAATGGAATGAATCATTAATATTTAGCATCACCAAGCATCGAGGCGTCGATAGCCGCGTGATGTATGCACGGGAATATCGATCGCAAGATTCCTGGTTGGATTCCAAGTTGAAGCAAAGACATTTTTGTTTTCGAATTTTGGTTTCATAAAGCAAATCTATGAATTTCAACCCGATTTCTTGTGGCGAATTTTCATAAGGGTGTAGTAACCTTCCGCCAATCCTCCAAATCGCACTATTCACCTTTTTTAAACACTCGGAAAAGCACATCCGATCGTGCTAACAATATCCAACGGAATGATCTGATCGTTGCTATCATACCGGCTCCGAACCTTTACTCAGACGCGTTTCCGATCAACGCACGTTCGGCCTTCGTCTTTTTTCCGATTTGCTTGGGGTAGTGCTAGTTGTGCGTCTACATTCTCCCGCATACTCTCGACGTTCTTCTCTATCGAAGTCTGTGTGTGTACCTTCTATCATTCTATTCTATACTGGTCTTCGATGTGAAACATTTCACTCGCTGTATTTATCGAACACGCGCTCGGAGGCCTCATCAATACATACACACTGCACCGTTGTCAACTACCAAAATTTTACCTTCGGGTAAACGCGCGTGGCTTTTCGCTTAACCCGAACACAAGAAGAACCCTTACAGTACAGGGATGTTCAAAAATATTTTAATATACAGTGATACCTCCATGAGTCGATGTTCCATGACTCGATATCGACTCATGGAACCATACTAAAAATAAAATTTCATGGTTACTATGATGGTCCCTTGAAGCAGCTTTCCAAAGGATTGCTGTTCCATTGCTCGATATTTCCATGAGTCGATGGTCCCTTCAATATCGACTCATGGAGGTTTCACTGTAATTCAACACGCTTAAACTTCGCTATTTATGTTTCACTATTATTATTTCGCAATGAGCACAAAACCATTATCTACTACAAAGGGGTTCCTATGTATTCCGATAGTCCATTTGCCTGAGTGTGGAAATCACTTTTGAACTGGGCAAATTTTACTTCGAGACGAGCTGTCATTATGTATTATGTATCCGGTAGAAATCAAGACCAACATTTCTTTTTTATCATTGTTTTCTCGGGCCCCGTGCGTCACAGCTAATATGTGAATAGTGCGCTGTGTTCATAAAAATCGTAAGAATTCAGCGCCACACTAAAAAACTGATTTCAAAATGCCGCGAGCCGAGGCGCGTCGCGAGTCTCACTGGCGTGATCCGGTTTGGTGACAATATATTTTTGAAATATTATTGAGTCGAATTGAGTGGAAATTATGTCCATTCTCACTAAAAATACTGTCGGTTTTGAATATCAACCTCTATTGCACTAAACCAATAAAGCGTGCAGGGAACAATCAAATTTTGATCCTTGATATTTGAATTTGTTCACAAGATTTACATTAAAAGAATACTGGTAACACTGGCTTCTGTATCGTTAAGGCTATCGACTGAAAAACAACGGGGCAGTCTTAGTTGAGCTGTCACGTCCTGTCCTAGTATTTTATATGGGTTACCCTAAACCAAACATTTTGGCATCACTGTTCCAGTTCGGGTTCCTATCCTTCCGTCTTGCATCAACATATCTTGGGAAAATGATGATGATTAATGATGACAGTTATCTTTAGTTTGCGTTTCGGTTGTTTTTGGATCTTTCTTTTTGTTCTGTTTTCGCATCCCAGTCGCAGCTTGATCAGCAGATCCAGAGCAGCCCGGGGGAACGAATTATTGCTCGATACAAAAAGGTTTCTGCACGAACCTGTAATTGCTAGCGTTTCGTAAGGTAGCTATAACACTTTCAACATTGATTGCTTGCGAAAAACACTAATTACGCTGTTATTTTTTGTTAGGAATCTAACAGTACAACACTCCTTCGATAGACGACATTATGAACACCTTCCAGAGTCGGTTCCAATATTATTCCAAACGTAAGTTCTTCCGGTTTGGGGTCCCGTTCCTCCTGTTGATGGTTGGCGGATCCTTTGGCCTCAAGCAGTTCGCTCAGCTAAGGTATGTTGCAGTATGAATCTTAGTAAAAAATAATGTTACATCACTCACCCGGGTCAACGCGTTTGGTAAGTGCATCATTTGGCGCTACCCGAGTAAAACTTTTTTTTGTCAGCTATCGAAAATCTAAACATTTTTTCCATGGTAGGGTACCGGTACCAATAGTTGTATAATGTACCAGTAGATTGGGCTATGGAATAAAACGTACATTTTTCGATAGAAACGACATGTGCTATTTTTGGTGGATAGATCGTCTATAGTTTCGTCGATTTGCCAAATTTCAGCTTTTAGTTTTGTCGAAAAGTCATATAAACAATTAAGTTTATGCAAAAAAATTGCTCCCTTGCACCAGTAGTTGCCGTCGTGTTCCTGTAGTCGATCAACGGATGGAAGCAGTTTTCAAAATGGATGCATAAAAATGAAGAAAAGCCCTAGAGATGATCTTTATGCTTCATTCGAAAGATATAAGTTGCTGTTCCGAGGGAAAAATGTTAAACTTATGTAAAAATCCATCAATTTGTTTAAAATTCCTTGTATCATTCCCGAACGTCTAATACTGGAGCACTAGCGCAACTACTGGAACACGTGTACCAATAGCGGCTCAAACGATTTTATGTTTAAAAATTAGTTTTATCACTCTTTTTATATTTTTCCTATATAGTAAAGATTAAAATCTTTCTGTTGACGCCAATAGATTTCTGGTAAGGATTTTCGTTATTTTGTAATCATTTTTTATAGCTTAGGTAGTCCACTAATGGCACCGGCACCCTAGCACAGGTGATCCACCGATTTTAGAACGAACCTAAAAAGAATTCTCGATTAATATTTCAAGTCGACGGTTTTTAGAAAATTCATTAAGAAGAATCACAACCTGTCTTTTAAAACTGTTTTGTAAGTAATAAATCCCTTTTTAACATTTTTTTTTGCCGCGAACATCGCCTAAATTTAGCATGCAATCAGCTCGCGATAAAATATTAGGTAGATTGTGACAAATTCGTGGAGCCCCCCTACCACGCTAAAATGCTTCGTTTTTTTTACGGACGACCCCTAAAAAACTCTGTGTGGATTGGCATCTATCTAATTCTCCCGAAAAAAAATGCACTTTGCGAAAAAGGTCCGCAAACGCGATAAATTATAATCAAACTACTTTTTTTGTTCCTCGTCCGCATCCTCACAGATATACATTCTCCAAGAAGGGCACGCTAACGGTCGAAGAAGCGGAAAAGCATGGATTGTTGATGAAGAAGCCGGAAGAGGTCACACTGGAAACCGAGTACGCCAAGGTGAAGGATATCGACATCGAAAGTTGGGAGAACATTCGGGGACCGCGACCGTGGGAGGATGGTACAACGCCGGCCAAGGCAGGTCATTAGTTATCTAGTTCTTTCGGTTCGGGTTGAAAACTCGGAGAGAAAATATACGCAAGCATGTTTATTTCCGAGAAAATAACGTGATACTTTTGTATATACCTGTGTGTAATATATCGGTGCGAACAATGCAACTCTCGGTGTACTTGTCTGGATGACTTTGCGAAAAGCCCTTAATTTGTAGTTTTTTTTCTTGTTTGAACATCGAAAGCTGGTCTTCCACAATGCTATACTATGAGCTACTCTCTTTGATTTGGACTAATTTAGCTTACAAAAGATTCTCTGTAAAAGTGTTTTAATGTGTCACGAGGGTAGCGCCTGCGCGACCACCCGTTCTCCAGTAAACGAAGTAAAATTGCTTAAAAAAATGAAATCTGATTTAAAATAATCTCGTGGCTCTGTGGAACAGATTGTGTGATTTGTACAACTTTTTTTGGCAGAACAAAACGGTTTTGATTGTTTTACTTATTACACGATTAGGCTTCCTGCGCGATATGCTCTTGATTCCAATGCAATAGGGTGGCCCATAATGATCAAACTACAAAAATGCTAAGTCACACCCTCCAAATTTTTCCAATCGGGAAATCCCAGAAGCTACTGTGAAAATTTGAGAGGAATTCGTCAACTCTAAATAGCAGAATAAACGAGCTTGAAGTTTGTATGGAGAAAATCCACTAATCCACTAATTCCCTTTTAAATATGATTCCAAAAAGCTTTTAAGTAACTGATCAATTATCGCTCCGATTACCGTTAGGATACCTAGGATCTTATCAAGAATAGGTTAGGATCTCATCAAGAATATTCCGTTTATCCTTATCGAACATTTTCAAACATCTCACAAAGATCCTTCCCAGGAGTTATAAGGAATTTGCTTTAAGTAGTTTCCGAAGCCACTTCATGGGTGTATTTGAAAATTTTAAATCTAGAAATATTGGACCATATCAGTTTGGGATCAATTTTGCATGCTTACCTTAAAACTGTTTTAAAACCATGAAATTTGTGTCATTATTTCAGTTTACAATTTACAATAAGGATAATCATAATGACAGTGAATTTATTGAGCTTTCAAACGGCTCCATTTTTTGTACAGTTTATGTCGATATTGCCATGTATAAGTTGAATTGACAACCTCTATTCTAAATCATATTTTTTATGTTTGAAATTTTATTTTTTGTAACATAAAACACTCACTTAGTTAACTCAGGATGTCTTGTCAATGACTTTGAAAAAGCGAAGAGAACCTTTTTTATTTCTGATAAATAAACGTCCAAGCACTTGCAAGAGGAATTCGAAAAGAAGCTTCAATGTTTTTAAAAAGATATGTTTCAAATTTCTTGGATTAAGCTCTCGGGTTCATTGTCAGACATTTTCAAGTTTCTGAAAATATGCTATCAAACTTCCCGAAAAGAGCTTACAAATATCCAGCTTTCATGTTTTTAGAAAGATACCTTCATGCTCCTCGAGAATTGTTTTTTGAGAGAAACTTCCAAGCTTCTATTGAGAAATTTACATGCTCTGGGACAAACCTCCTATTTCCATCTTACCACTATGATTTTGTTGGAAAAGTCAACACTTCGGTTGAAGAAGCCTCCAAACTTCGGTTGGAGAAGCCTCCAATATTCGGTTGAAGAAACTTCTAAAATTCTAACGGAGAAGCTTTTGAAAAAGAAGCTTGCTAGCTTCTTATAAAGCCATACTTCTGTGGAGAAGCTTTTATGCTTTTGAGAAGAAGCTTGCAAGCTTATGAGAAGACGCTTCCATGCTTCTGAGAAGAAGTTTTCAAGCTTCCGAATAGACGATCCCAAGCTTCTGACGGAGAATCTTTTGAAAAAGAAGCTTGCTAGCATCTGACGGAGAATCCTCCAAGCTTCTGATGGAGAAGCTGCCATGCTTCTGTGGAGATACGTCCATGCTTTTGAGAAGAAGTCTGCAAGCTTATGAGAAATGCTTCTGAGAAAATACTAAGCTTCTGATGAAAAACCTTCCATGCTTCTGATGGAGAAGCTTTCAAACTTCTGGTGGACAAGCTACAAAGTTTCTGATGGAGAAGTTGTCAATGCTTCTGAGGAAAAGCTTCTATGATTTTAAGAAAAAAAAAATCATGCTTCTGAGTAAGAAGCTTCCATACTTCTAACGGAGAAGCTTCCAAGCTTCTGACGGAGAAGCTCTCAAGCTTCTGACGGAGAAGCTCCCAAGTTTCTGACGGGGAAGCTCCCAAGCTTCTGAGGAAGAAGTTACCATGTTTCTGACGGAATAGCTTCAAAGCTTCTTACTATGAATCATTTAATGTCCACTGGTGAAATCAGATAGCTTCTAACGATAAGGCATCCTAGCTTACAAGCTTCTGATGAAGAAGCTTACAAGCTTCTTATGAAGAAGCTTCCAAGCTTCTTATGGCGAAGCTGTCATGCTTCTGTGGAGATGATTTTATGCTTTCAAGAAAAAGCTTCCAAGCTTATGAGAAGAAGCTTCCATGCTTCTTAAAATATGTTTCCATGCTTCTGAGAAACCTTTATACTTTTGAGGTGAAGCTTCTATGCTTCTGAGAAAAAGCTTCTATGGTTCTAAGGAGAATCTTCCATATTACTAAGGAGAAACTATTATGATTCTAAAGAGAAGCTTCAATGCTTCGGAGAAGAAGCTTCCAAGCTTCTAAGAACAAGCTTCCATACTAGCTTTTGGCAGTAGCTTGCAAGTCTCTGCTGTAAATTTTTTTAAGCATCTGGAGAGCAGCTTTCAGGCTTCTGTCGGGAAACTTTATAAGCCTTTATATTCTGAGAATCTTCTATGCTTTCGAGGAGAAGAATAGAGGGGAATGATATAAGCTTTCATGTTCTCCTTGGCAGTTTTCTAGTTCCACCATAGTATTTTCCTCGGTGTATTCTACAATTTCCCGGTCGTTTGGAATTCTCGAGGATTTCCCGCTTTTACCGAATAGATGTACACCCTGTTTCTCTCACACATATATGGTCGATTTTTTTCATACAAACTACAAGCTCGTTTAGTCCCCCACTTATAGATGATTCCGCTCAAAATTTCACAGTTGTGCTTATTCTGCGCGGCGTGTGAGTCGAAACGAGTCGATCTCACCTCGTGTGATGTGACACGACTAATGTAAATCAAGTGGGAACGAGTCGACAATTGTCACCTCATTCGACTCGTGCCACCTCACACGCCGCGCAGAATAAGCACGAGTACCTTCTGGTGACCTTAATGAACAAATTTGGAGGGTGTAACTTAATATTTTTACAAGTTGATTTTTTCCATATCGAAACGGGCCACCTTACTATACGCATATTACGATACACTCTTGCGTGACAGACAATTAAACAGGCATATGAGATTAATCCGACACGTTTAGTAGGCATTTTAGGTAGAAGCTCGTGCTGATCGCACCCTTTGGAATGTACTCATCGTAGCCTCGTAGTAGCTTAAGCATAGATTTGCCATCGACGCACTTTTGGTCGATGGCGGTGTTTAAAATATAGTTCCAACTGTAGAAGCGGTTTACATTAGTGCTACGTCTAGTCGCGATGCCGATATTATTGTTGTTAATGTGATTATTGTCCTTCGAGTTAACGACTGGCGATTGAGCTTGGTTTTGTTGTTCGCGCCACATTGGGTTACGGCCCGGGTCGGCAAGCGTGCACAGTTTATCACAGTTCAAACACATCAAACTATTGCTATTGTAACAGGTCAGCATGAGATCCAACAATTGGCGCCAGTGGTCCATGGTGAACATCTCACAGGCGGCTCGTTCCAGCAAACCGGGATCGCCCACATTCCAGATGCATTGAATGGCTTTATCCTCGCGGTTGTCTTGGATGTAGAACTTGGTAATCGTGTGCCACAGGAAGGGGATTTGCTGCACTAGCTCAAAACACTGGGCGTAGTCTTTTCTAGACCAATAATACTGGATCAGAGTAGTTCCGATTTCCGGATAATGGCAGTTAATATTGGTCCTTAAATAGTGCCCGCAAGATTCGCACTTCTCCAACTCGCAGAGCTCTTCGTGCAGAAGCATTTTGTTGTACTCTATAAAGCATTGCTTGATAAAAGCTCTAGATTCTACATCTATCTCCCAAATTAACTCTACTTTCAAATAATCAAAATATATTTTGATGCACTTGAGCCTCGACTGTTCCTCATTGTTCTCGTCCATGACAATTTCCAACTTATGCAATAAGCTAACAATGGATTCGGTATCGTAAGCATCGAAAATTTTAGCGTAACGATCAGCAAAATTGAGATTACTAATGATAGACGAACGATACACCAAGTATAAATTGCGAACGGTCTTGTCGTCCTCACTAAGCTGATAATCGCTGAGAAGCGACATTGAGAACATTTTCTTTGGCGGGTTCCTCTTCGGGACAACGTCTTCGCTGCAATCATCTTCTGCATAACTAGACTCATCGGTGGGTAAAACTTGAACCATATTGTTATAGTTCTCCTCACTATTGTAAACTTTGGAAATGTTCAACGTTTTGGGCCTCTCGGGACCCATTTGGTCGTAGCCGAGGAACATTTGCTTGATATTTCGCCCGTATTTCCCTCGAACCACCGAAGCCAAAGCTTCCTTGATTGTGCTTTCAGTTTGCAATGTCCCCTCTTTCAATCCATTATTGTTGAACAAGTGATCTAAAATATAGACTCCGTTCTCCTTAAACGGTGAACTTTTCTTGCCGTTGATCTTCTTCGGTAACCGTTTCGGTACTTCCTTCTGTTCAACATCCAGCCTCAATTTCATCATCGTCTGATCATTCCCGAACACGTATATATCTTCCCCGACGAGACGCACCCGGCTAATGTCCCCGACGTTATTAATCCAGAGCACCACCTGGGAGGCAATTGGATCTATGAGGAATATCTCCCGATCGTCGTGTACCAATATCAACCGGCCCAGAACTTTCTGCAGCAGCTTGAATGCAATTATCTCATTGCAGGGCCCGTTTGCCTCGCGATCGGTAGATCTATGCCGGAACTGATGAGTTCGCAGAACGTTTCCATCGATGTCGGCTTCCCACAATCGCGAACCCGGACGAGAGCAGAATATCCGCACTTGGTCTTGGGCGATCTTCACCCCCGAAGGCGATGGCCGTTGATCGTTGTCGTTATCGTCGCTGCCTTCCATCGACTTCGCATCTTCCAAATCTTCTTCGGTTGGCGTGTTGAAGTATTCCGGATTTGGAACGATGAACGTTGCTCCATATAGGCCATCACGAGGGCGGTTTCCAATCTGAAATAAAAATTAGGAGCTTTTAACTTATGCTTTAAAAAGAAGATCTAAAAGAAACTAAAGAAACCTAACAGAGACCATGACATAATATGAGTTTCTGTATGGATTTCTCGGAGCATCTAAGTAATCCACTGGGTATTCCTCTTGAAATTGCAGATACAACCTACTCCATGTAATTTTCATGATTTTCTCCATAAGCTTCATAAGGATGTACGTAACTTAGGTATTTGCTCTTAGTTTCTTTTAGGCATTACTCCAAATATTTCTTCAAAATTTGATTTTCTCATAGATCTTCACAGTACTGGGTGCCAACATCGTAATTTCAAAATTCCTCTGTAACTTCGCCACCAATCGATTTTGATAAAATTTTCAAATTATATTTTTGATTCATGCATTGGAAATTTCAATGGTTTCGGAATAAAGTCAAATTTGTTGGGGTACCTAGGGTATTTCCAAACAGAAATGATGGGGAAATGCAAGTAACCTCATAAAAATGTTCGAAAATCAATGTAAACTAATCTATTTGACAGAATGTATCACCTGTTTCAGTTTGGAGGCCATTGCATACAAATACAAAACAATGGTCAATATTGAATGACAGCTCTCAGGTTCATAATGGGAAAGCGCTAGCAAAAATGTTGAATATTTAGATAAAAACAAGCATTAGATTCAATTTTGGTTTAAATAGAGACTTTAGCAACTTTCCATTCGAAAAAGAGATTTTTTAGAGACTTGCATAAAAATAGTGACCAAGCCTTTAAAAAGAGATCTGCTACCAGCCTTGTCAGGGGTGCGGTTGGCACGGATCAGGACGTCCGTTATGATCTCGCTATGCCAGTACAGCTTTATGCAACTATTTTCCAGAACCGGGTCAGGCAGATGTTTGTAGTAGGGCATAAATCGGTCCACCAAGTTGTGCTTAAGTGCAAGCCCAAGTAACATTTTTAGTTTTTTCATTTACTACAAGCTGTTGTTACCACCATATCGTTAAAACTCATTTTAGAACTTATTTTTTTAAAAAGACACGGACACCGTCTTCAGCCATTTAGCTGCACAGACTGTAACTTAACACTAGACAACGGACAAGCATGCTCCAGTGGCACAGCCGGGAAACATTCTTGACGAAAAGTTTCAATGACTAAAGCGGGAATCGAACCCACACCCCATGACACGATGCGCTCAAATGCCTGACGACACTAACCGCACGGCCACGAGGCCCACAATAACCCACAAGTCTTAATAACCTTAATAAACCTTTGATAAAACTTCGTTGAGCCCGAAAAGGCCCACACTACAGGAGGTTGTTAAGACTATACCTTAAAACCGTTTCTAAACTTCTTATTTTGTATCGCATGAATACATCTACCCTTGTAGTATGCTATAAAACATTCATAAGAGCTATTGTATAGCCTTATTGAGCTCAACTAGCGGTATTAAATCTTTAACGATATCCTTATACACGGAATAAAACCAATGTTAAGAGCTTATGATTGAACAAACATCAACCAATAATTTGTTTATAAACCATAAACTTTTTTTGATTTTGAAACCATCATGATGTCTGCCGACTCATAATAATCAATTAAAATAATCATTTTTTGCGTGGCAGAAAATTTCCTTACGATCGCGTGAAATTCCTGCCAATAAAAATTTACTGGTGGAATGACATAAAATTTTTCGATTTACAGCAACGCGCCACAATTACGACATTATTATTGGCTATTCAATATTTTATTCCTTTCCATTTTTAGAATGATTTCATGCTCATCTCAATCATAAATTGAAACTTCCCACGCATATTGTAATTATCAATCCGAAACGGCGACAATAAAAATGGATTCCATCCAGTTAAATCTTGCTGGTCTTGTCTGGGATGGTTTAAGATCAATTGGTGATTATTCCGAACAATATAATCATTCATAAATGCTTTTGATCTTAAGAACCCGTGCGCAAAACCCTCACTGGCTAAAATATTCCTAAATCAGAATATTTGTTCTGCACTTAGACAAATTGGTTTTTTGGGAGTCTTGACTTAAACTTAATGCACTCAGGAAAGCTAGTGCTGTCAAAAAGGTAAACAAATCGGAAGATTCAATTTTGTGATGCAATTCATTTTAATTAAATTTGTGCCTTTATGTATCTAACTGTTTTATTGGAATAATTGTTATAATGAAGCTCGTCGTGCTTGTTCAGTTGTACTGATGCAGAAAACGGTGAGTGATAAGTGTCTGAAAATGAAAGCTTTTTTCGTGTAGCTCAACTGTTGTGTGCAGCATAGTTGTCCCACTAGAACGGGAAGTTCAGGCAAGTATGGGAAAAGTATGCGATAGTCTGTTAATTCTTCGAGAGGAATGTTTGTCATTTCTATGTTTGCGTTCTGATTAATTCGTGATTCACTACATGATTATCATTATCAACATAATGATATTGATAACCACACGCAGACTGCATTCCAATAACATGCATCAGACAGTTGAGATTTAAGAAGGCTTTAACATGACTTAGCATAGTCTTAGAAGTTTTACTTATGCCTTGACAAGACAAGCAAGATGAGGTTTTAAATATAGGTTTTAATAGACATTACACAGCTCCATCAAAATACAATTTATTAAATTAATTAACTCATTACGCGTGGTAAAGATGGACAAATTATGGGTGAAATTATGAAAAAAATCCACGTGCTCGGCTGGGATTTGAACCCAGGACTCTTGTATGCTAGACGAGCGCTTTACCAACTAAGCTACCGAGCCACTTGGTGACCCAATAACTGAGTTGGTTACAAGTTTAGAATTCAAATCCCTACAGACCACGCGGACCCCTTTCATAACCAATATCCATCCATCTCATGTTCCTACACACGCGGAGCGAGCGAGTGCGATTTGTTTAGTGTTGAAACTGTTTGCCTATCGTACCTACATCGCTTCCACAACAACTGTATTGTGGAAGAGTAAAGATGTGGGAAGGCTATCAACGTGTCGTTCTCACTCTAGTGACGACATGACTACTACAGAGAGGCAGTACACTCTAATATAAACTGACACTTATATTGAGCTATTCGGTAATCCAATCCGCATGGTTATTAAATTAATTAACTCATTACGCGTGGTAAAGATGGACAAATTATGGGTGAAATTATGAAAAAAATCCACGTTGATAGCCTTCCCACATCTTTACTCTTCCACAATACAGTTGTTGTGGAAGCGATGTAGGTACGATAGGCAAACAGTTTCAACACTAAACAAATCGCACTCGCTCGCTCCGCGTGTGTAGGAACATGAGATGGATGGATATTGGTTATGAAAGGGGTCCGCGTGGTCTGTAGGGATTTGAATTCTAAACTTGTAACCAACTCAGTTATTGGGTCACCAAGTGGCTCGGTAGCTTAGTTGGTAAAGCGCTCGTCTAGCATACAAGAGTCCTGGGTTCAAATCCCAGCCGAGCACGTGGATTTTTTTCATAATTTCACCCATAATTTGTCCATCTTTACCACGCGTAATGAGTTAATTAATTTAATAACCATGCGGATTGGATTACCGAATAGCTCAATATAAGTGTCAGTTTACAATTTATTATCAACAAATGTGGCCAGCAAATAAGTTTTAACGGGAGCTCTTGTAGATATCTACAAAGCATTTAAAAGTGTGTTTTACCGAAAAGAACGTTTGGCACTTTGCAATGCTTTATTAAATCTGTTAGGAATGAATACATCTCTAATAAAACTGAATAAAAGCACTGAAATTGTTAATTGGGAGCTGTTGGTGCACAATCTTAGCAACTTCGTTGTGACGCTTGAGATAAGCTAGTACTGGACAGCCGTCAACGACATGCTCGATAGTCTCTCTTACTGAATTGCACTTCCTACGCCGGTCCTCCACGTCTTCGTACAATATGTACTGTCGATAGTTTTTCGTCGTAATTACCCGGTTCTGGATGGCTAGGCTACTACCTTGTTGGTTTCAACTTTCTGTTTCTGAGAAGAGGCCACCGCGCACCAGCCACGTGTTTGATGTCGCTGACGGTTTTGATGTCGCAGTTCAGCTGGTAATCCTCCTGCGTCTGCTGCAGGGCGCTGAGACTGTGGTCAGCTTCGCATACAGTGCGGTAAATTTCGTGGCGGTTTTGGCTTCCTACGAAATATGCCCGCAGCTGCTGGATCTGGGAGACACATAGTGCCTGCATATCGGTAACGCCTCTTCCACCACTTTACCACTCCGAAACTATACGTCAACAGGGATACAGCAAACGTGTTGATTACCTTCACCTTGTTACTGACAGCCAAAAAGCTTTTCAAAATATAGTTGACACGAAACAAGAACTTTTCCCGCAGCTCCTTCTTGATAATCGTGTGGCGACTACTTTTAAGTTGCACGAATCTGAGATATTTATATGTTTCGCCTTCAACCATATTCAGAAGCTCAGCCTGCTCGTCGACGCGGAAATAGCTGGCATCCATAACTAGATTAATTGACCGGCATTTGTCAATACCAAACTCCATTCCGTTAGTGAATGTTGTGACTAGCTGCAACAGCTGATGCAGCCTTTGCACTGTTTCCGCAAATAGCTTCGGGTCGTCCATATAGAAGATATGGATAACTTTTGTACTCCTTTTCCCACTTTTCAGTTGGTGGCCAATGGCCATAGTTGCATTAGTTGATTGCTTTGCTGAGGGGGTTCATGGCCAGGCGAAACCACAGCGGACTAAAGGTATCGCTCTTGCACATTATTCTCTTGCAGCCGCTGGCCACTCGCTCTGTCCTCCGTCCCAGGACCAGCTCCAGTAGGTGCTCCCTCCACGGGCGATCGCATTCTTCTAATTCTCAACTTACTCGAAAATTGTTCGGAAGAACTACTCGAGTAATTCATGGATGAAATGTTAGATACATTTCTAGATAAACTTCTGGGGGAACTTAATGCTGACTTACTGGCCGAATTTATCGAGGAATTCCTGGAAGATATCTTAGATTTCCAGGAATAACCCTAGGAGATTTTATGGGGACGGACCTGGTGTAGGGGTTAGAACACTCGCCTCTCACGCCGAGGACCTGGGATCGAATCCCATCCCCGACATAGTCACTTATGACGTAAAAAGTTATAGTGACGACTTCCTTCGGAAGGGAAGTAAAGCCGTTGGTCCCGAGATGAACTAGCCCAGGGCTAAAAATCTCGTTAATAAAGTCAAACCAACCAACCTAGGAGATTTTATGGGCGATATCTGAGATAAACCGTATACGAATTCACAAAAAAAAAAACATAAAAAAGGGCTGGAGGAATAACTTAAAAAATAGGCGTATGAACTCCTTGTCATTCTTGTAGGACTTGTTGAAAAAGACCCGTAACGAATTTCTTCAAACACTCTAAAATACTTTGAAGACTTTCTTGGAAGAATTGCTGTAGGAGTCTTTGGAAGATCTGCTACAGTAACTACTGGAAAAATCGGTGGAAAACTGGAATTGTTAGAAAAATCTCTGGAGGAAATCCTGGAATAGCATTTTGATAAAATGGTTTGATATATCGTATCAGAAGTCACTGCCAGCAGAAAATATAGTGATTTTATGGCTCATTTTGGTAATTTTGAATATATGTAGATACTTATTAGAGACTTGTATTAGAATAGAGGCAAACTCTCTGAACAGCATATTGTGGCCAAAACCCCCTGCAACCCTTGACGTGAATCAAAAGTGCCAAGGAATAGGATACGCGGCTCCTTACCTGCTTGAACTCCTCCCGTTGTGTATTGCAGAGCACACATTTGGAAAGGGTCGATACCAACAGCAGTTCCTTGTACCGATCGATCTGCACGATGTGATTCTCCAACAAGAGCACCGGACTTAGCGTCATGTTGAGGATGTTTCTTCCCTGAAATCAAACGAACGCCATTAATACAAAAACACTTCGTCGTGTCCCACTACTCACCATAAACATCGACAACTGCAGCAGCGAAACCGTCCCTTTGGAATCTCCGCAGTACAACTCCTTGTCATCCTCTCCCCAGCAGAAGCTGGTGACGAATGCACTGGTTCCCGAACGGCCAACCACCCCAACACCCCCGGCAGCTTCACCACCACCCAGCTCCGTTAGGAGCACTTCCTTCGAAGCGGAACCGTCCAAATCCAGCACGACTCCGATCGCGCCCCGCATATTGGCCACCGCAATCTGCTTGCCATTGCTCGAGATCTGCACCTGGCTGATCGTTCCCAGCTGACTCGGAATGATGCTCAGGAAGTTCACGCTCTCCCGGTCGTACACGTACAGCGAGCCGGAGTTGGCCCCGAAGATGATGTACTTCTCCGAAACATCGAAACAGGTGAACTACGGGATAGATGAATCAGAATTATTCCATTCCCTCGCCCAAGCACTATTGGCCAAGAATCAAAGTTTCGCGAAATGAATTGAACTTTTCGGAATTAAACTTTGAATTAATGCGTGAAAAAGATGGATAAATCATGAGTAAAACTATGATAAAAAAATGCTCGTGCTCATGAACCCACCACTCTTATATGCTAGACGAGTGTTTTAACAACTAAGCTACCGAGCCACTTAGTCCCGCTCATGTTCCAGTAGCCCGCTCACGAGTTTAAAAAGTAAGGTAATTTGAATCGTCTAGTGCTAACAGTTTTCAGTATAGCAGTTCGATTTATTAAATCGATTATTTGATATTACAATTATTTCGTCATTCATCATTGTTCGGAATTTCTATTTCTGGCCCATAGTGCAAAGCTAACAACAATAATAATTAAACAAACCTTAATCCTCCGGGTGTTCCTTAGTGGCAACTGAATCGCTGACGTAAGTTCCGTACGCTGCTGGCTTAATCCGTAATTCCTAAGTGCGTCCATTATCATCGTTTTTACCTGCGACCCAAGAAAGTAGTGTTCCGGATTCGATTTGGATGTTGCACTTTTCTTTCTTTCTCTCTCCCTCCCTCCCTTCTGATAAGGTGATGCAGCAAAAGGAGAGTGGAATGAAAATTACATGACTGATTGTTTGCACTGTGCTCGAGGATCCAAAGTAAAACAATCGATGCTTTCGTTCTCGTTAGCGCTTTCACGGCGATTCACGAGTATGGAACACAATTTAATCGGTGCACAGAAATCAAATAGAACTATTTATGGTGCACGAAAAACTGCAACGCCTTCCAGGAAACTTATCTGCGCGATGATGGTGGGTGGATTGATTGACAAAACTGACAAGAGTTTGATGAGGAAAGGGGGTTTCCTTTCATGACGATACGCACGTCATCCCATGATAATAACAAAGGGTTCTGCTCCCGGGAAATCGCAAAATTAATTCTGAGAGATTACTGCTACACCAAAGACAAATTAAAGACCCCCATGTCCCTTGCAGTTTCCCAAAATTTTTTGGCTCATAAGGTAATCTAGAATGCCGTTCAAAGTGTACTGCGATCTGTCAAACTTGGGTACCTTTTGCACTACCGAGGGACCAAATGCAGTACTAGAAGTGGTACCCAATCTGAGCCCGAGTGGGACGGACCTGGCTACACGTTAGAAAATGGGTTAACTCTTGCGATTCGGGTACGTGTACAAGAAGAACTTGGACAGACAAACAGTTAACGAGAGCTTTATTGTAATGCGTCTAGCTTATAGGAGTTTTACTAACGACTAAATTAGTTTTTCACAGTAACAAACCGGTTACCATGGGTGTCACTAGGTGATATAACGAAGGGCAGATTGCAGCCGATTGCTACAACTTCTAAAACCCCTCTCAATCGAGCATCCATCATATCACCAGATCTTGAGCACCGAAATTAGATTTTCTCGCAGATCTGGCACGTAAAGAACGTTCTTCAAAATTATCTCGATCCCTTCGTTGCTTCTTAATCCTCGAATTTCTCCAACCATCTCCGATTGTATAGCTTGTCCATCTTTAGCCACTAGGATTTCAACGGTGCTTTCCTTGCAATACGATATACTCACAGACAAACAGACGTAACACTTAGAACACATTTCGATCAAAATCATAGTCACGAGGACATGTACTCCCAATGCTAAAATCGGTTTGTTTGGCCGACAGGCCAACAGATGGCGGTAGTGTGTAAACGTGAAACGCGAACAAAAACGATGCGAGCGCTTCTGGTGGTGGATTGGCCACCTACCATATTTTTGAATCAACCGTTAAAAAGGTGGTCGATGCACAATGATGAGAGTGTGACGTCTGTTTGTCTGTGATATACTGTTCATGTAGTGTCTTGATTAGCAATTCGTGTATTGCTGTACAATACAAAAACAATTCAACGAACTGTATTTCAATTGGGTCCTAAAATTTCTAATGAAATCTTGTTTTTATTCAATAACAAGAAAGATCATCTTACTGCAACTACTTTACCAATATTTCCCGCTCAAATAACGGCTATATCATGTTTAAACTTTAATTTAAAAATTGGGTCCATAAATGAACCTTGACACTTTTGATCATGTTTGACGTTCGCTTAGTCGACAAAAACACCACAGGGGTTTTAGTTTTACCTGGGTGCTGCGGACAGACTCAATATGCTTGTCAAGCGGGAGCCTGATTGCCGGAGCCAAACATTTGGAATTGAGGTTATGTTTGTTTTAAATGAATAACTAAAGAGAGCTAAGGAGTATTGCATTCTACCAAAAAATAAACCCAACAAAACAACAGTTGTCAAATTTTGAATTGCGTGTAATCGAATCGTAATGCTCCAAAGATTCATGTTCAGAGTGGTATCAATCCTCCGTACAAAAGGAGATGAGCATAAACTGTGATTCAATGTCTCATTTTTGCCTAGTTAGTACCACAATATTTTAGCTTTTTTGAGCGGAGAATAAAATCCGTCGGGAAACGATGAAAACTCACACGATCCCTTCTGTTGTTCCTTCGGCAACCTTTAACCGAGCATCGTATTGTAATCAACAAGTTAATTAAGGGGGAAATAGAATAGATAGACAATAATCAACTTCCCGAAAGTTCTCATATGAACATATCCATATTTCATATGAAGTCGATAGAGTCCAAGTCCAAATATAAACAAACTTTGAGAAAGTCATGGGTGTTTGAACACATTGAAGCTCTTCAAAGAGAGATCGGAGAACAAAATGTTGAGAGAGAAAACTTTGAATGACATTTGAGGGACGATTACGACAAACATAATTCGTCACAAGAAACATATTTCAAGATTTGCTTGAAAATAAAAGGGGGTTCAGTTCGCAGCACCCAGAGTTTTACCACATTTCGGAAGGGACACGGAAAACAAAATACACCCAAAATTTGAGTTTAAGCCAAGGAGTGTGACAAAATCTAAAAAAATGTTTTTTGGACTCAAACCAACGGAAAACATTAGAAAATTGAGTAAACATGTGTTATTGGCATAAACTTAAGCGTTTGGCACTGAAATTGGGACAGGGCTTTAGGACCCTATTAGTGGTGAAAAGTATAGAATTTGTATTTTGTATGGATTGTCCCCCAACTTACCGGATATTCGTGCCAACAGTATTATTATAGCAAAATTTAAATTTAATAATTTTAAATCCTATAGAAGTAAAAATATTTATCATGGTTGCATTCGTCGTCACAGCTAATGTCAAGTGACTTTTACAAAACTACTAGTTTTTACTTTATGAATATGTTTCACCCAACATTTCTTGCTTTCTGAACTTGTTTTGTCAGCAGGGTAAACAAAGCATGAGAGTGTTGTCGGAGCTTTACATTTTCCTTTGTAATCGAACGGTCACTCCGATCGCGCCAAAACCTCATGATAAACAAAAAATCAGCTGATCGCAGCTGTCTCATGGATTGCCTTATAAAAGAGAGACAGATAGAAAATAGTCATTAATGCATAAACTTCAGTAATTCTGTGACTATTTTTATTTCTGAGTGTTCTATTGTCTGTTTCATTCGCAACAAAACGTGCCGCCAACTTTCGAACAGTCTGAAAAAATCGTCGCTAGCAAACCAATCAAAGGAGGTGATTTGTCTTTGTGTTGGCAAGACTGGTGAAACGTCAAATGCCTGAAAATAAATCAAAGGAGGTGATTTGCAATGGATCAATGCACCAGTTCATTATTTGACGTTTTAGCGGTGCCGTGTTATTTATGTGCCCATGGCAACGAGTGAATTTGGCACCGCTCAAACGTCAGATTAGTGAACTCGTGCATCGGTCCATGGACCAGTGCACGAGTTCATTAATTTGACGTTTGAGCGGTGCCGTATTCACTTGTTGCCATGGTCACGTAAATAACACGGCACCGCTCAAACGTCAGATAATGAACTCGTGCATTGATCCATGGACCGATGCACGAGTTCACTAATTTGACGTTTGAGCGGTGCCATATTCACTCGTTGCCATGGCCACATAAATAACACGACACCGCTAAAACGTCAGATAGTGAACTCGTGCATCGGTCCATTGTGTTGGTAAGACTGGTGGAACGTCAAATTCTCATCGGTTTCTTGGCTGGCGACGATTTTGGTGACGATTTCACCGGCGATGATTACAAATCGTCGCGTCCGCCCGCATAATCAAGAATCATACTTCACAGCAAAAAATAATGTAATTTGCATCAACGTAATTCAACCGATGTAATAAAAATCTGATGTAACAGCAAAAATCAGATGCATAATAGCATATTTTTGATGTTATATTACATCGCCCTGAAATTACACGAAAACAAGAAATCAATTTCTCATTACATGGTACTTGTGTAATATTCACATCTTAATTATAGAAATATTACACAGATACCGCTGCAACCAAGTCAATCCGACGAACGTTGTCATATTACACAAATTTATATGTTATTTTGCATCCCTAATTAACGCGATAATAAGTCTCGCAACACTTCCCATAATTTGTTTTCATTCGTTGCTGAGTCCGCCATGTTCTATTTTCTCCGATGTCTTTCCGTCGCGGCAAAATGATTAAATCTTGCACGAAAAGTGAGTGTTTTAAAAGTGTAGCTTCAGCCAAAGGTAAATATGATCGTGATTTGCCTGCAGAACAAAAAGATCCAGAGCGAGACGGTCGTTCCGCTGGACAAAGGCAATTCCTCTTCCACACCTCCGAATGCCGCCGAGGAAGTGCAGAAGAAGACGCACACTTTTTATCAGCTCAACGGGACCGTCCGCATACACGACCGAACGGAGGCCATCAACATCATGGGGAATCCGGAATCCAGCAGTATATGCCATTCCGGAGCTGACCCACTAGGACATATTGCCGTATAGTTCCGGCGAACAGCATCCGCTACAGCGCGATGTATTGGATAAGTTTCTGGGACATCAACCGGAGCGCCGTTAACCGGAGCGCGAAGAAGAATCATCCCTGGGAACATACGGGAAAACCGTGGCACGGTAGTTTCGGTGTATTGGGTAAGTGAAAATTCTGTAACATTCCCCCGAATTCCACTCCTACCACCATTTCTGAGAAGAGCATTAGAGCTGGTTGCGCCTGAGTGTCTAAAAATTGGGAACTTCAGACCGCATATTTGAAAATAAGAGAACGCCGTCTATTCGTCCAGGAAAAGCGGGAAAACCCAGGGATTCTAAATAATCGGTAGAAATACGAGAATACCAGAAATTGTATAATAAACCGGTAAAAAGCACTATGAGCCAAAATAGAAAAAAATTGCCAGCAAAATCTTGTCAGAAATCGATGGTTTTACGTTACTTTGAAAGTTCCATGGATATGGAAATTCTTGAGGGTAGAAATAAGGCAGAGCTTAGGGGCGATCCATTAATTACGTAAGACAATTTTCAGGGTTTTTCAACCCCCCTCCCCCCATGGTAAGATTTTTGTTATGAAAATTAAAAATAAATTGTATGGCGCGTAAGAAACCCACCCTCCACCCCTAAATCCTTACTTAATTAATGGACAGCCCCTTACGGATTTTATGGAAAATTTCATGCGAGATCTAAGTGGAATTCTTATACTTTAGACAAATTAATTAAGAACTCCTGTTTAGAGGTTTTCTGGAGATACTAATGCTTGAAGAAGCTTTGTTTGGGATAATAACTCGACTAGTCCGTGATTTATGACAAAGCCCTTATGAGATCCCTGTCAAGATATTGTATGATTTTCTTCACATTTACAGCGGATTCTTCCAGTCATTATTTGAGACCTTTGATTAATGAATAAATGTCAATGACCCTTAGCTATTCTTAGGCTGATTTTAGTTTAGTTCCTGATGATATTCTTTACAAACATGCTTGATAAATACTTGTTTGGATTTGGTATCTATGTCAAATGTTTTGGCGAGCAAGTGATCAAATTTTCTTTGGTGGGATGTCGTTTTTGTCCTTGAATCAACAAGTGTGCCACCAGATCAAAAATTTCTTCAGGAATCATGTTTATCGCATTCTTAAGCTAGGTATGCTGTTCCGCTCAAGAAAAGTAAAAATTTCTGCCCAAGAAATGGTCAAGAAATTTCCTACAGTGAGCTCCATTTGAATTGACATTTCTTTTCAACTGCGTACTGCGATTAAAGAAAAACTGCTTTTCTTGATCATTTCTTGCAAAAAATTTCCCACGCATCGAGATAGGCGATTACTTTACTGTTAAAGTGCTTACTTCGCTTTAGAAGACAGTATAATTAGTCATATTACAGTGTATCGTATTATGAAACTATGGTAGAAATTTAAATGCACAAAGCAGTTCATATAATCCGAAATTCTCTCACTTGCCTTTAATAAATACTGGAAAGTTATTTTAACCGTGCCAAATATTTAATTAAAAAAAAAAATTGAAGTTATAAGTAATTTTAGGACAACAAATTTGAGACTAACTGAGACTCACGCTGATGCTGCTCTATAGGCTCACGGCAGAACCAAGACTCCCGGTTAACTAGCTCAGTAGCATGAGACCCCTGAACTGTGTCGCAGGGTCGGCATGCTACTGGGTAATTCGGAGGGGCTACGCGGAACAACGGGTGCAGAAACTATGGAATTCTTAAAGATTAGGATGAACTTGAATGTGGGTTGAAACTAAAGGGATTTATTGAACTTTACAAGTAGGGATTTATTGGGCTATTGTGGTCTAAAAGGGCAATTCTAGGGCTAGATGATTTCCGTTGTTCGGTACGTACCGGGGTTGCTGGACGACGTTGGCGAGCGCTCGCAGATGGCTCCGTGGCTTGATGTTCTGGTGAGTTGGTTCGGTTTTCTTGGTCTTCTGGAAGATGGCGGTTGGCTTGGGCACGCACAAAGCAATAGCGGATTGCTCTGGCCGGGTACAATGGCGGCTTGCCACTGTACGGCTACTAACGTAGCTTGGGGGTCTACGGCGTTCCCTTCGTTGACGCTATCGACGGACCACGGGCGAGACCGTATTGGCCACGCCGAGAAGGGTTCTCCTTTGCGATTAGAACCGTGCAGTTCGAGAAGAAGCTCAATGGCGGATACGGAGCCGGAGAGCACAGGTTCAAGACTCAGCTTGACCTATCGTGCAGCGTGAGGCTGTGGTAATCAAAGATTACGCAAAAGCAAGAAAAAAGAGGTCCTGAAGACCAGAGGCATATTAAAATAAAGTCTCCAGGTATTTCGCCTTCGCAGATTTACCTGAACGAACTATGGCTGGCACTACTGGTCGTTCACTGCCGTTTCACAAATGGTTCAACTCACTCACGACTTACTATCACTGACGCCGGATTGCTAATGAGCAATGGTTGACTCCCCAAGTCTTACAAAGCCCTCCTTTTCCTTCCAGTTTTCCAATCGTTCCTTATCCCTCCATTATCCTTCCTTGTAGGTCGCTCACCACCCATCCAGTTCTATTTTCGCCCATTTTACCACAGTTGATTTCTTCGCCCTTTTCTACCATCGAGCCCCACTATGTTCCACAAAACATGTAATTACCATCTGCTTATCCTACTATCACAATCATTTTATCCTACTAATTTTACTAACCCAACACTAACAAAATCTATAAAAACACTACAGTTTCTCAACAACATGCACAAATTAAAAACAATCATGAGATTTTGTAACCAAACGGTTACACTATCCTCCCGCCACGGTAAATAATTGAAGTACTTCAATTATTTTTATATTTTTACCTACACAATACACTTATCAATAAATTGAAACACAAAGACAAATGCCAATTTTTTTCTACTACATATTTTTTTTTACGGATCGCGAAGCAGTATAGAAATGATTAAAATTTACTTGGACATAACACAACATTTTAAAATCAGCTGACAACTAATGGACAAATTCCCCTAAAGAATTTGCCATAATTATTCACGTGTGATTTTATCCTGTTAGTATGCATGTAGATAAGCACGAACACCTTATAGTAGAACGATCATTTTGGTTCATCCGTTACTCAATTTCATCCCGCCCTACCAACGGTAGGTAATGAATTTGAGAAGGTTGATCAGTTGATTTCACACGCTGTACGAGCAAACACGTGTGGAAGACAGTATATCTACAGAAATTATTGCCAACGTAACAACAAGTATAAAATTCTGGACGCAAACACATTAAAACTATGGTGAATCAAACGGATACAGAACAAATTAAAATATGGCCTACGATATGGTGTATAATTATGAGGATTATTCCCAGCATAATTCGATCAGGCGGCCGTCCTGATCACGGCGGAAAAATACTGGGAACGAGCCTATAGTCTTTACAATGGATGCTCCTATTTGATTATGGCTATTGTTCAAGGTACGTGTGCTCCGTTCTATTGCTCGCGATCGTTTTTTTATTACACATCTTATAATCAAAATCTACGACACAAAACAAAAAAATAAATAAAAAAATACTACATAAAACATGCGAAATCTTAAAAATCTCTCCATTTCAGGAAAGCAATCCTCATCTATGCGTGCTAGCACGGTTCTTTTGTATGGCGCCTATTCAAAAGAACAATTTTCTTTCTTCCTCAACTATCTCTATCGCTAACCCTTCTATGACGTCACTGTACTACATAAATCTAATTGAACTCTTTCGATCCTCCCAGCATACAACGTTCGGCATTGGAACTCAGAGTAACCACTCTCTCGAGACACGGTTTCTCCCATGAGATATCCGTCTCATCTCTCGCGATGTTCAACGGAATGTGCGAGAGTTCTCCAAGAATGTTATCATCCAACACAGTGAGAGTTTAGCGAAACTGGTCGACTGATGACTCTTGCTGTTTGCAACCGAACGAAGATGAGAGCCATAATGCAGCATGCTGGATTCGTAATCATTATGCTCGCTCTTTATCGAATCGTTTAATAAGTGTGTATTTTCCCTTTTTAGGACTGGTAATTTTCTCCTGGACGAAGGTCTGCAGCGGAAAATACTCCAAGGACCTTTCCGGAGTTGTCGGCGAGTTCATATGAACTAGTCCCGCGTTTGGCAACGATCACGCACGGCGTGTATACAGGCCCGTACTTCGCGTTATACTTTTCCGCGGCAGATGACGGCTTGAAGTTCCGTTTGTAGACCTTTTGTCCAATTTGGTAAGTCGGACAATACTTTCTATGTCTCAAATTGTAAATTTTCTTACTTTTTTCGTGGCTTTTCCTCAAATTTTCTTCTACAATTTTGAAAACTTTTTCGTTTAATTTTCGACGCGCCTCATCTCGTTCCTCAACTGGGACTTCTCTATCTTCTCTTTCCAATCTATGTTCGTCACCCTTGGTGATTTTCTCATGACCATAGAGAATCCGATAGGGAGAGAGACCAGTTGAGGCATGAATGGTCGTGTTTACCAGTTCCTCCACTTCAGCGATTTTGGTATCCCAGAGCCGTTGATCCTTTTCCATGTAGGTGCGTAGGCAGGCATTGATGGTCCGGTTTGTCCTTTCAACTGGATTCGCCTGGCTATGGTGGCGTGAATTAGGCCAATGTTGGATTCCTCTTCGCGCTAACAGTGCTTGGAACTCCTTGCCGACGAATGTAGTCGCATTATCTGAGATGACGACTTCAGGGGTTCCAAATCGTCTGAACCAGCAGTCTTCCACAATTTGGCACACTTGTTTGCTCTCTATCTTCCTCACGGGTATCAGCAAAGTCCATTTGGAGAATAAGTCCATCAATACTAACAAATGGCTTTTTCCGCTGCGGCTGCGAGGAAGGTTTTGAATAAAATCAAGTGCCAAAATCTGGAAAGGTTTGTTGGTCAACCTCTGTTTACCCATGGCCGGTGCTGTGGGCATAGTCGAAGGCTTACATTGTCTGCATACGCTACACGATTGGATGTATTTCTTAGCCTGTATTGCCATCCTTGGCCAGAAATAACGAACTTTCAATCGATGGATCCTCTTTTCGTATCCCGGATGCAATGCTTGGTCATGCTCCTGCTTAAGAACATCCTGCCGCATGTCTTCAGGCAAGCAAAGTTTCCACTCGAAACAGTAATCCATTGCATCCGTGGGTGATGCGACAAACTTATAAAGCTTATCTTCTTCTATTTTGAAATCAGGAAAATCATCCGGGAATTCCAATACTTTCTTGTATAACGAAGAATACCAGTTATCCTTGCTCAAGTCGATCGCTTCGACAGCCCGCGAAAGTGCGTCTGGAACCACGTTTTCTGCGCCTTTCCGATGTTTGATAAACATATCATATTGCTGTAGCAGCATACTCCAGCGACTTAGCTTGGATGACGGTTTCCATTTTGAATTCATTATAAATGAAAGAGCAGACGAATCGGTGATTAAAGTGAACCGAGCTCCCTCAACGTAAGGCCTGAACTTTTCTATGGCCTCCAAAGCGGCCACACCTTCTTTTTCAGCAGCTTTCCAGGATCGTTGTGACATAGTTAGCTTACGAGAGAAGTATGCAATCACGTGTTCACTTCCATTTACCTCCTGTGTGAGCACTCCTGCTATCGCCGTATCGCTTGCATCCGTCTGGATCGTAAAAGGTCTTCCAAAGTCTGGGCAGGCTAATATCGGCGCTGTGATAAGTTTCTCTTTTAGAATGACGAATGCCCTTTCAGCTTCATCATTCCATTGTACAATTTTGGGCTTTCCCTTGAGCAAGTTGGTCATGGGAGCCGTTACTTCGCTAAACTCCGAAATGAAACGCCGATAGTAGTTCACCATGCCCAAGAAGCGCCTTAACGATCGCACAGACGTGGGCCTTTCAAAGTTTACGATGGCCTCAATTTTGTCTGGATTTGGACGAATTCCTCTTTGTGACAGCACGAACCCCAAATACGGAAGTTCTGGAACACAAAACTTCGACTTCTCAAGGTTAATCGAGAGATTGGCTTCTCTAAGCCTTCTCGCTACCTCTTTCAGACTTCGGAGATGTTCCTCAAACGTGTTGCTTACAATGACGATATCGTCAAGGTAGACAAACACGTTTGGTTCCAGCTCACCATACCCTAATACATGGTCCATCAACCGGGATAGGGTTGCCGGGCTATTCACCAGTCCAAATGGGAGTCGGGTGAACTGGAACAGTCCCCTTCCAAATATTCGGAATGCCGTATACTTCCGAGATTCGGGATCCAACGGTATTTGCCAGAAAGCCTTCGACAAGTCAATCGTCGACAAATATTTGGATGCTCCCAATCGCCCAAGTATACGATCCTGATGTGGAAGGGGATAGGCATCTCTACGAGTCCTGTCATTCAACTTTCGTGCATCCAAACACATTCGCACCTTTATCCGACCTTCTGCACTTGATTCGCCTTTCTTAGTCACAGGGACAATTAACAAAGCCCAATCGCTGTTAGACCGTTCCACTACGCCCGAAGCAATCCATTTATCCAGCTCTTCATTAACGCTTCTTTGGATTTCTGGCGACCATGGATACGGGTTTAATCGAATGGGTCCTGCATTTTTGAATTGCTCCTCAAATTCAATTCTATGGGTAATAAGCGGGGTTACTTCCAACTTGCTCCCTTCATCAAAAACTTTGAACTCTGTTTTAACCTCATCTAACAACTGTTTCTCCGCTGCAGTCAAACATGGCTCTTCCTCCAGTCCTGCTTCTACCTCCTCTACCAAGCATTCATCCTGATTTATTGTGGGTTCAATGTTGAAACTTTTCCAAAAATTCATTCCCAATATAAGACGACGATTCAAATTGGGTGCTACTACAGCTGCGACAATTTTTGTTTTGCCATTAAACGTAATGGGCAAATTTACGAAACCGGTTACTTCCATTTGGGACCCTCCAGCAGTGATCAGTTTCAGGCCTGTAGGGTGCAATTTCAGCTTAAGATCTTGTAACAGCTTTCCGCAACCAATCCCTAAAACCGTCATCTGCGCTCCGCAATCCAATAAACCAATTATATGAAATCCCATAACATCTACCTTCGCAAAAGGACGATTGTCCCCATCTACCTGTATAATAAGCTCCCCAATTTCCTGAGCGGTTGAAACGAACTTGGTAAGAGGCTTTTTATTGCTGCATCGACGACCTCTCACATCGACTGCTTCCCGTTTTTTGCACAAAACGGACAATCTGGTTTTCTGAAGCCCTGGAACCCGCAAGTTGAACAGAAGATTTCTTTGGGTTTTAGACAGGCGCTAGAATGGTGGTAGTTTCCTCGACAGTTAAAACAAACTGTCCTCTCCGGAATTCGATAGGCTACAATCCGCTTCCTTAAAAGTTCTTCGCTATTACCTTCCCCAGGATCGGCATTTGAGCTGGTTTGTTTTGGCTTTTGTTGATTATCCTTGGACTGGTCAGACGTTGGTTTCCTAAATCCTCCGTTATCAGTCTTACTAGGACCATGATACGCTCCAGCATTTCGGTTTCTCCACTCTGACCTTCCCTTGAAACCATTATCCTTCCAATCGTTCCGCGGTGGTTGATATCTACGTGGAGCTGAACTTTGGCTAATTTCGTGTATCTGTGCTGATTTTGTCCCCTGATCACCTTCGGATTTGCGGTACAAAAACCAGTTGGCTGAGTCTAATTTTCGTCCCCATACCTTCAACATCCTCAACGTTCGAACTCCCTTAACAAGTAAGGAGTTTTTATAATCCGAACGGAGGTTTCGGAATATTATATCAAACTTTCGCTGTTCCGTTGGTGGGACTGCCATCTGGTCAAAAATCTCCTTGATAGCATTATAGTAGTCCTGAAACTTTTCACCTCTCTTTTGCCTTCTGGCCGCTGCTTGTTGCTCGTAAAGGTAATCCATATCTGGCGGTTGATACTCCAGCTTCAACTCTGCTATCATCTCGGTCCAATTCCGAAATTCCCGATTGCGCTTACCCTCTATATACCAGGCCCTCGCCTCACCCGAAAACAAGTGGATTGCCTCGTTGAATAATGCTCGCTTGCTGATGTTCTCCGCTTCCGCCATAAATTCTACTTCAGACACGAACTTGTTCAACCCTCTACCATCATCTCTCCCGTCGTATTTCAGTTTCCAATCGCAGACTGGTCTAGGCCTTCGCTTCAATTGCTTACCGCGCTCAACGTCCTCTCTATCAATATCTGATTCTACTACTTCTGAGTCTAGATCGGTCCCTATATCTCTATCACTTATGGCATCGGACGAAACCGAAGCTATTTCATCACTTTTCTTAACTACTCGTCTCGCCCCTCTTTGATTGCTGACTATCTTCGATTGTTCGCTCTTTTCCACACTCAAAGCCTGTGGAATTCGCTTTTTCCTCATCTGCCTGCTCTTGTTTTCTGAATTACTACTCTGTTCTACACCCGCTAGGTTTAACGCTTTTAGTTTAGACGTGATCATTTTGTCTACCTGCTGCATAATCCGTTCTACTAGTTCATCCGCGTTGACAACCTTATTCTCGGGACCCTTGGGTGTACTAGACCTACTACGTACGTTCCGCACATCAAAATCCAACTCATCCGAAAGAGTTTCCTCATCTTTTTCGCTATCATCCTTGCTTTCATCTTCAGTTCGCGGGTTCGAAACATCTTCCTCACTTTCTACTCTCTCGCGATCTTGTGAACTCTGTCTCGGAATATACCTTGTAGACGGTTCTCCTATCTCCTCTGGGTCCCTGCTACGGCACGAAAAATACTCATTCAACAATCTGTGAACTAGCTGTTCCAAACCGTCAATATTGAATACTTTCTTTAACCGCTGCAACCGGAAGTACAAGTGGACCAGACGCGTTTCCAACTGTGGAAATTCTGACTTTTTTGCCTTCCTAGTTTCTAATGAATCCCTAATCATCGTTATTTTTTCTTCTACCAATCGCGACTCTGATTCACGGGCCTCTTCTGCTATACTCCGCGAAGCGAATGTGTTTGCATCTCGTTCCTCTTTCATTGCACCTCTCAACTTTCTTCGTTTTATATCCCTAGATTCACCACTCGAGAACTTTACTTTGCGTAGAACAAGCTCGTATTCCAGCTCATCATCCAACAGATGGTTCACGTTCATCGAACGGTATTGGCTAGCGTATTTAGACTCCATCGTATTTAAAATCAGATTTATGTAAAGCAAGAGTAATTCAATAAAGTTCACTAAAGTTCAATAAAGTTCACGAATTCAAAATATATACACTTAGAAATTAGACAATAAATTCAAATTCACACGACAAATAATAAAATTCAAATCTTAAGCTAGAAAATAAGAAATAATGAAAAAGAAAAATTCAAAAACAATTCAATAAACCGTGCTATCCTTGTGTTGTTTTGTATAGTGTAATTTAGTTCATTCAGGACCTTTGTAAAGTGTGAAAGTGTATTTGTTTCAGTGTAAGTCCTTTCTAGGTTAGTTACCAGTACCAACTCCAAAATATGTCTCTGTCTCCGAAATCAATCAAATCTTTACTGCTTTTGTGCCAACTTTTCTTCCTTTCTGCACTCTTCCGAAACCGAATAAGGCCAATGTCTTCCCACTTCAATCTACCAACTCGCGGACTGTGATTAGCGGTTATCAAGTGTCGGACTGCACAATCAACTCATTGATTGCGCACTCACCTGTCGCCCAGTTAAAAAAATCTCAAGATTTTTTTTAAATACTAATCGTTCCTCCGATTACCGTTCACGACTTTAACGTTGGTCGCCAATTGAGACTAACTGAGACTCACGCTGATGCTGCTCTATAGGCTCACGGCAGAACCAAGACTCCCGGTTAACTAGCTCAGTAGCATGAGACCCCTGAACTGTGTCGCAGGGTCGGCATGCTACTGGGTAATTCGGAGGGGCTACGCGGAACAACGGGTGCAGAAACTATGGAATTCTTAAAGATTAGGATGAACTTGAATGTGGGTTGAAACTAAAGGGATTTATTGAACTTTACAAGTAGGGATTTATTGGGCTATTGTGGTCTAAAAGGGCAATTCTAGGGCTAGATGATTTCCGTTGTTCGGTACGTACCGGGGTTGCTGGACGACGTTGGCGAGCGCTCGCAGATGGCTCCGTGGCTTGATGTTCTGGTGAGTTGGTTCGGTTTTCTTGGTCTTCTGGAAGATGGCGGTTGGCTTGGGCACGCACAAAGCAATAGCGGATTGCTCTGGCCGGGTACAATGGCGGCTTGCCACTGTACGGCTACTAACGTAGCTTGGGGGTCTACGGCGTTCCCTTCGTTGACGCTATCGACGGACCACGGGCGAGACCGTATTGGCCACGCCGAGAAGGGTTCTCCTTTGCGATTAGAACCGTGCAGTTCGAGAAGAAGCTCAATGGCGGATACGGAGCCGGAGAGCACAGGTTCAAGACTCAGCTTGACCTATCGTGCAGCGTGAGGCTGTGGTAATCAAAGATTACGCAAAAGCAAGAAAAAAGAGGTCCTGAAGACCAGAGGCATATTAAAATAAAGTCTCCAGGTATTTCGCCTTCGCAGATTTACCTGAACGAACTATGGCTGGCACTACTGGTCGTTCACTGCCGTTTCACAAATGGTTCAACTCACTCACGACTTACTATCACTGACGCCGGATTGCTAATGAGCAATGGTTGACTCCCCAAGTCTTACAAAGCCCTCCTTTTCCTTCCAGTTTTCCAATCGTTCCTTATCCCTCCATTATCCTTCCTTGTAGGTCGCTCACCACCCATCCAGTTCTATTTTCGCCCATTTTACCACAGTTGATTTCTTCGCCCTTTTCTACCATCGAGCCCCACTATGTTCCACAAAACATGTAATTACCATCTGCTTATCCTACTATCACAATCATTTTATCCTACTAATTTTACTAACCCAACACTAACAAAATCTATAAAAACACTACAGTTTCTCAACAACATGCACAAATTAAAAACAATCATGAGATTTTGTAACCAAACGGTTACAAATTTTAATTCAGATATCCAAAAAATCGAAGAATTGGTTACAGTCAGAATAAATATCGAAACTTCTATTTAAAATGCCTGGCAAATATGAAGTCGTATAACCATGATTCCATCAGTTTTAAAATTTCATGACATCTGGGAAAAACTTGAAAATTGGAAAACTGATTTCAAACCCAGGAATAAAAAAATAGACCAATCTTGAACCAGGGTATACTAAAAAGTTACGCCAGGTGTTACATAAGGCATTATGTCATGATTTTGTCGGGGAATTTGATCACAAATAAATTCCTTGGGCTTGGTATTGTATTTTCCAGAGAGCGATGGTTTTAGATATTTTATCGCTGTATTTTGTAGTGTTGATTAGGTTGTACATAAATTTCAATAAATGTGTTTTCATTATAATAATCAAAAATTTTCTTTATTTTCTACGTGGCTTACTTTTTCCCAGAGGTCAAAAATTCTTAGAAATATGTTTTAAAACTATATTAATTACATTCTTCTACCAGGAGTGACCTTTTTTAAACCTTTTCCGTACTCATTTGATTTAATATTTAACATCAAAGTTGAGTAACTTATGGCAAAGAACTTTGACATTTAAAATTATCAAACAGAGCATCAAACCTTTGGAGTTCTATAGGATATATCGTCCAGGCCTCAGGGGTGCATCTATAAATTACTCTAAAATTCGTAACGCAATGTCTTCACAAAGTTATTCATAAATCCGTAAGAAACGATTTCGGGAATTCTAATACGTTCTCCAACCATTTTTTCAGAGGTTTATTTAAACGCAGAGAAAACAATTTTGATAGCTTAGCTTAGCTTAGCTTAGCTTAGACTGACTACACATATCAATGGTTGCTATTCCGTGATTGACCGAAGTCAGTGAAAATGCACAAAGAATCAACTAGAAGTTCAGCTGGGATAGGCCATAATCTTCTTCAGTGTGCATAATTCAGTGCCTCTATTTATACAAGGTCAATAACGGCGCCGGCCACGTCCTTGCAGTCAGGTGGGATTGAGGGAAGGAATGTTAGTGTGTAACCTTTGCTATTTGGAGACCGTGTTTGCCTCTGCATCTCCACAAAGGTTACTGGGAGGGATGTTTGTTAATGGGGAGGATCGTTGGGTCAAAGGATTCACTTTGATAAGCGATTAGACCATGATAAACAATGATTTGTGAGATATATACATGCTTATACGTAAATATAATTGTTCATATAATTTCTATGTAGAGGAAAATTATGCCGACACTTGAGGTGACGAACCATTCAAAGTTTGTTGAACAAATACCTAAATGTAACATTCCTACAGCTGTCAGTACGAAAGCATGTGTTATTATATTTTACTCATTTGAAAAGAAACAAAAGACTCAATTGGTTGGGACATCATAGAACACTCTTATTCTTATGCCGACACTTACAGTGGCGAACCATCCAAAGTTTGTTGAATAAAGTGGACCTTTCGCAAGTCTACACTTGTAGTGTCGAACCATTCAAAGTTTTTTTAATTACAAAAATAAAGGTATATAAGGGGTGTTCTGAAAAAAAATGTTAAACATAAATAAATCATGAATCAGAGTTTGTGTCGACACTCACAGTGACGAACCATCCATAGTTTGTTGAAACATCATATTTACATCCCACCATTGTAACGATTAAATGTGCAGTCATACATATTTTATAGATTAGAAATAGTAGCATGAAACGAGCTCACCAATTGATCCGTTATCCTTGACTGAGCGGCCACAATCCACTTTCAGCTTCACTCGTTTGCTCGGCTAGCACCCAGAAAAAAAAAAAAAAAAAAAAAAAAAAAAAAAAAAAAAAAAAAAAAAAAAAAAAAAAAAAAAGGCGCGCGACTCGAAAAAAAAACACGGACGACAGCTCGGGCTTTCTTGACGCACTGCCCAGGAGCAAGCGTCAAGGTCGTCGAAAGATCAAAAAGAACGAACCGATCGCGGCACTTTTTAACTTACTTCAACCGAACTCCCCGATCACGCCACTTTTTCACTTACGAGACCGACGCGCGACATGTTTGATCCTGCCCTCGTCGCTCGCTCCGGCAAAAGCAAGCGTCAAGGTCGAAAGATCAAACAGAACTAACCGATCGCGGCACTTTTTCACTCACTCCAACAGAACTTCCCGATCACGCCACTTTTTCACTTACGAGACCGACGCGCGACATGTTTGATCCTGCCCTCGTCGCTCGCTCCGGCAAAAGCAAGCGTCAAGGTCGAAAGATCAAACAGAACTCTTAAACGCAGAGAAAACAATTTTGATATCAAATAACTATTTTGTATCAATTCCATTTAACAATTTTTATTTTGACAGCTTGGTGCAATATGGTTCAACTAAATTAATTTTAATTATTTTTTTAAGCAACTTTATTTTTACATGAAAATAAACTTTTTCTTTTTTGATTCTTCTTGGCATTACATCCTACCTGGGACAGCGTCTGCTTCTCAGCTTAGGGTTTATTCACAAATTTCATAACGCCAAAAATGACCATTTTCGACACCCACCCACCCCCTGGTAACACTTTTTGTATGAATATTTTATAAATTTTGTATGATCCGTAATATCACGAGGACATCCACCCACCCCCTTCAGCGTTATGAAATTTGTGAATGGGCCCTTAGTGTTCAATGAGCACTTCCACAGTTATTAACTTAGAGCTTTCTTTGCCAAATTTGCCATTTTCGCATTCGTATATCGTGTGGTAGGTTCGATAATACTCTATACCCAGGGAAGTCAAGGAAAATTCCATTACGAAAAAAAAATTAAGAGCAACTATTGCGCATTTCTTTCACCACTGGACTATCGCAGAAGTTTTTACAAGTGCGGAAACGCTAATAAAAGTGCGCAATTGCGTCAAATCAGGTAGGTATCTTCGGGGGACTTATTCTTCGTAAATCAAAGAATAAGTGCTCTGAAGACACCAACAGGATTCATTGCAATCCCGCACTTTTATTCGCACTTTCGCACTTATGAGACCGCACTTCGCAGTCCAGTAGTGAAAGAAATACACAATATTTATTTCGATCATTTTTTTTAACAAAATCGAGCGGTTAATCAATGGTTCTTTGATAAATAGCTACTGATCATCATGACAAAAAATATTTTGAAACGATTTATAGCAAAACGGCCGTAAAAGCCACTAATGTGACTCTAGGAGACTGTCACCAATCATATCCGTAAGAAAAATCCTTATAAGAAACAACCGCGCTTTTTTCAGACTTTCTCAAGATATTCTTGCGAATATTTCTCAAGAAATTTTTCTAGAAGTTGCTTCACATTGTGTGCAAAATATTCTAAAGATTTCTTAAAGAATTCCTCTTTAGATACTCCTTTAAAGATTGTTCCAGGAATTATTGCTTAATTCTTCCAGATATCTCCAAATCGTTACTAAACATTTTCCAAAAATCTTTGGGATTTTGAACAAATCGTTCTCTCGGAATCATACCAGTTTTTCAATGCTATTATTTTCAGAATTATTCCAGTAAATCTTAGATTTTCTCCCAAATTCCTATCACAATTCATCCATAGAGTTGTTCATAAATTCCGCCAGAAATTATTTCGAAAATTTCTGTTATAATTTCCTTCAGAAATTCCTTCGAGTATTCTTCCAGTTGTGTTTTTTATACATTGTTGGTAAAGAAAAATTCATTAGTTGCATTCAGAGGATACCCGTAAACAATTGCACAAAATCCTCAAAGAATTTATGAAGTAATTTGTAACTTGCAGGCCGTGTTACTCCCAGCCTAGATGAGACCCCCGTCTCCAAGCCTCAGGGTCGGCGCTACGCTCGTGACACTCCGCGAAAGAAAACACTTACAGATCGGCTCTAGTAAAACTCCCTCTATTTCGTGGTCTATGTGCACACTTATATTTCCACTTCCTTGACGTCCTACTTCCTGTTCTACTCCTGACCCTCTCCTAATATTTCCTTCTCTTTACTTGCGTCCGTCCTTAACACCGGACGACGCCTCCCACTTTCTTATCCTACTCCTACCTTACAATTCCTTCACTTCTTCGGGGCCCCGTTCACTGCAGCACCTTCTCCACTCCTCCTTCACCGTTGCTCCTTCACCGACCGCTCAGACGTCTCCTTCTCTTCTGGCCAGGGGTGACGATGCTTCCTTCTCTATTCTTCTTCGGCTGCAGCCTCTCGTGGACCTCCTGCCTGTCCCGTGCGCCCCTCGAGTGTGGTGACGGACTCGAGGCTTCAGTGATCCGTGGATTCACTGGAAAGCCTGGGTTTCCAAGCGCACTTGGTTGTCGTTCTGGGGTACAGGTCTTCACGGATTCACTCCTGAATTAGCCGCCTAGGGTCAACGCAGGTAGGCTACGGTGGAACGGCTCAAACGACAATGGCGATTTTAAATAAAAACCGCGAGGTCCTGTGGGCACGACGGATTCAAAATGGTGGGAGTTAGACGCGGTACGGTCAGGCTAGGTTCGGGGTTATCTGGGGACGGAAATTTACCTGGATGTCCAATTCAACTTCACTTCCTTTCTCCTCTTCAAAATATCTAGTTTCTTAAACTTCTTCAAACTTTCTCTTATAACTTTATAACTTTTTGGAAAGCACTTCTGCTGTCTTCAACGATCACCAGGCTTATGATGTTTCGTTTTGGTGATCGATGACCCCGAACCTCTGGCCGTTGACCCATGTCCATCTACGTCATCGATGATCCGCCTCATCATGGCCACCCATTTCGCCACCCCCATGGCCGCCCATTCGTGTGGTTTAGCGCAGCCCTGGTGGTGACTAGCGGTACTATCGTCGTCCTGATATAGGGTGGAGCTGTGTTGGCTGCGTTCGTGGGAGCTTTCGGGACATCTTACTTAAACCTATCTACAAACGTTTTCTTTTTATTTACAAAACATTTACGAAAATGAACGCGACAAATCTCATCAACACTAGACATCACACTGACACTGGTTACAAATTCTTGCAATAATTTCTCCAGTGGTTGCTCAAGTAATTCATCTAGAATTCGTAGAACATTTTTGTTAAAGAACGCGTCGAAATTGATTCAAGAATTTCTCCTAAAATTTTCCTCTTAAATTGATTTAGGAGTTATTTTATAAATCTTCGGGGATTCGAACAAATATCATTTTAGAGATTTCTTCAAGATTATTCGTCATAAATTATTTTTAAGATTCTGCCAAATTCTTCTATAACCGTTTTCTAATGCAAATCTTTTAAGGTGAAACATCTCTGAATCCAAAAATGACACAATGGCCGACATCTTCCCCTACTCACGTTTTCAAAGGCACAAAACTGGAGAAAAAGTTGGCAAACGTTCCTTATCTTCTTATTTTAATCTTACTGCTAGTGCAATCCAAACTGTTTCACCTTAAGGATTCTTCCAAAATTATTAGATTGTCTATCTTAATTTCTTCAAAATTTCTAACGCAATTCCTCCACAGAGTTGTCCATAAATTTCGTCTGGAATGATTGCGGGAATTTCTTTCATAGATTTTTCCAGAGTTTCGATCGAGTATTCTTCCAGCTGTTTTTTTTTATTATTCGCGATGTTTTATTTTCATAAATCCCTCAAGGAATTTTTCAATTGATTCTTGAAAAACTCCAGGAATTTCGCAAGTTGTTATTGTAGAAGTCGCTAAACATTTGTGTCCCTCTTGAAATTGTCTTCTAAAGTTGGTTCCAGGAATTATTTTTATTTGTTTTTTTATATATATATATATATATATATATAGAAATTCACCATATCTGAAAAAGTCAAAACTTATTGAGAATATTTTAAAAACCCTCGGGAATCCGAACAACACATTTCTCACAGATATTCATTAAGAGATTTACTCAGGTCTTGGTCCTTTTGAAATTACTTTTAAGATTCCGCCAGGAATTGAATTCTTTTAAAAATATCATAACAGTTTCCTAACGCAATTTTTTTCAGTATTTTTCTAGTAATTCTTAGTTATTCTATCGTATTTTCTCTAAAATTCGTAACGAAATTCCTCCACAGAGTTGTTCATAAATTTCGCCAGGAATTGTTTAGATCATTTATATATTCCTCCAGAGATTCCTTCGAGAATTATTCCAGCTATTTCTTCGGTGTTTTTAAGAGGGAAATAACCTTAACAGTTTTACAATTTTTGTTGCTTAAAATTGAAGCAATGTTCATGAAAATCTATCATTGCATTACAATTGCTTTCTGTAGTGTAATGATAGATTTTCATAAATTTGAACGAAAAACTGGTTTACAATTTTTGATGATTTGATGATTATTGAATGATGGATTCTTGAGAAGAAGAAATGTCAGTTCAAAAGGGAGTCGCTGTAGAAAATTTCTGCAATCGGCAAGAAATTTATTTAGCGATTCTTTTTCATCGCCAATTCAGGCTTCAACGTGAAATACTGTTCTGTTGCTATCAAAACTGAGCAGATTTGTTAATTGATGAAAAAAAAACTTAATATTTGAAAATATTACTTCAAAGTCTATAATTCGAAACAAACTATGTTGAAAGTGAAATGAAATAATAAAACTTCTGAAAATGTCTGAAAAAAAAAAAATAAGTCGCAGAACCATTATAATCCGATTCTGAACTTTGAAACATTCGGGAAAACATCGGGATTTGGAAACTTATTTTGAATGGATACCCTGAATAGATTACAAATGCAAAAATGATCAATCGGCAAAGAAAGCCCTCTATCCCAGTAAAGACGTATTGTGCATTGCGAGATTATTTATCGGGACGGCGATCTTGAAAACTTCTTGAAATGCGTGTAGATCGCCGCAGGTACCGTAAAAGGGGTAACTTTGATAGTTTTTTCGAAGAAAACTTGACTATTTATGCATGCTGTTTCAAAGAAATATAGTTTATATTTTAAAAAAAAGTACTGGCATCCTAGGTATCGATTGCAGTTGATAAATTGTCAAAAGATTTATTTTGAATGGATGTATAATTTTTCAAACAATCGAAAGTCGGCTTTCTGTTTTGGGGTAACTTTGATAATGGAGTATAAATCGAACGAAATAGAATGAATTACGTAACATTTATAGGGCATTACATACCTCTAGGCGTTCAACATTATATGGAAATTTCTGACTTAGATTACAAAAATGGTCCCAGTTTATGAAAATGATATTCGCTAAGAGATTTGAGACCATATTCAAGTTCTATGATAACTAGGCTGTCGAAAATAAGTGACCAAATATTTAAAACTACATCAAATAGTGATCATAGAACAGATTGTTTGTAAGCCTTTCGAAAATGCCAAAATCGTTTCAATTTTTAAAATTCGTATAAAGAGCCTCAAATGTTTTCAATTAAAATGAAAACAGCTCTTACATGAAGTGTCATACTAATATTCTTTAGTTTTGCATTCGTTTTACTTATCCGATTAACAGAAATTATGATATTTGGTTCAGTATATGGTGGGTAACGCACTATCAAAGTTACCCGCATTATCAAAGATACCCCGTTTTACGGTACTTCAAATCGTTTTGATGTCTTCTGCGCGATTATTCCTAATTGTCCAAGGTATAGTGGTTATCACGCCCAATTGTATGGGTGCCCTAGTGTAGATATAGTTGTGAACCTTAGAGGAAAACAATATGCACTCAGTCTCGAAAAACACCCAGAAACCGGGTGTAAATTTTTCAAATTGGGTAATATTTCCATATGCATTTTGATGAGTCTGGAAAGCGTGTGTAAGTTTCTTTGAGGAAAACAAAAACAAACTGTGTATGACGAGCGTATGCTAGTCTACGTGTGTTCAAATGTCACTAAGCTCTATGATCGCGCAGAAGACACCAAAACGATTTGAAGTACCGTAATTCGGGGTGTAGTTGATCAGTGGGGAAAAGTTGATCATTCCCGTACCCACATGTATAAACTGCCAAGAGAGCTATTATCCGTTTTCAATTATCACAACTTCTGTCATATCGTATTGCCTGATAGCTGATCTTGATGTTTCTAAATTCAGTTCGTCGTTCAAGATAGTTATACCATGGAAAAAACAGATTTTTAAGGAAATGTTCAATAAACTGTTGAAGGGTTCTACTCCAAACATTCGACTATTGCCAAGGCTATATAAATACAATATTTAAATGAACTGTTTCATACATTCCATATATGTTCTGTGAACACAATTTTATTTTTTCATTGAGGATAAAAAATCATTTTCAGAGAAAAACAATGTTCTTTTTGTGAGCGAGTTGGCGTTTATTTGGTGTATTCTGTAATTCACAACATTCAATTCTAAAATTGACCAATTTTTTAACAAGTTGTAAGATTTTTGAGACTTAATTCGGAATAGTGATCCCAAATTCAGTAAATAGCATGTCTCTTTATTTTAGGAAACCTGTCACAGTAATTGATCAACTTCACCCCGGAATCTAAGATTCCACTTTTTGATTTCTAAAAAATGTTTTTGTTATTATGATAACAATTCGTAAAAAAAATCGTTTGTATAATTCGATAAACATCCAACCAGTATAGGTTTTAAAAATATTTGGATGAGAATACATGCATCCTACTAGGAATTATAGAACAGAATCGCTCAAAAGTGATCAACTTCACCCCATTTTACGGTACCTACAAGCGTTTTTAAGAAAGTCTGCGCGAGAATTTTTTGCGCCAAGCATGATAACACCAGAAAGACATTGACCATTCATTCATTGAAATATGTTTACATTGCAATGAGCGAATGCCATTCGTTAATTGCAATACATATGCAGTGAACGAAATTGCATTGAACAAATGGTCACTGACTTTGTAAATTTCCAGAAAATGGCGAGATATAAATTCCACAAGTTGGTTGAAAATCATATGAATATGTGTGTGTGGATTAGTGGATTACTGTAGATGATCAAAATTTTTCGATATTTTTTAGCATCGATATGTTGATATTTAAAACTAAATTTTCGTGCTGGACTTTTGCAGAGTTACTGGGATAAATATAAAATTCTTAGAAATAACTGAAGGAGGCTAATTGTTTCTAAGAATGTTTAACGATTTTTTATTATGTTTTTAACATTTCTAATTACAGGAAAATGTTTCTAAATGTTCATGAATTGAATTGAGAAGGCCTAGAAAAACAAATATATTTCTGGGAATATAAAAACATCGTTAGATGAACAAAAAAAAAATTGGAAATATTTAAAAATTATTAGAAATTCTACGAATTTTTTAAAGTTGTTAGAAATTAATAGCTAAAGTGACTGAAATCCAAAAATGTTAGAGTTTTTAAGAAATAAAAATAAGTTATATTTAGTGTATAGATTATTTGAAAAGTTGAAAGTTCAGGAAAAAACAAACATTTACCGTCAATTAAAAAAATCTACGTATCAAAAAATATTGTTTCCAAATTATTTAAAGCAAACTAAAATACCACTAAAAAGCGGAAATTTCAGGAAAAAAATAAAATAAGTGATGCATAACAAATAATTATTCAAATATTGTGCTTACAAATGTTATGTTAAGGTCGCCTCGTGCCGTTTTATCTGACCATATTTCATCAGTTTTTTTTATTTTGCTAACAAAACAATAGTTTCTGAAAGTTGTATGTACATGTGCACGGTGACTGGTGACTTAACGGTACATCAAGTGAGCATATTATGATTTTTTACTTTTGCTAAAAATGGGTAATTCTGGAAATGTTTGGCGGTTTGTAAGACTATGTTATTACTGATTCTTGAAATGATGAAGAATATTACAAAAATCTGTTTTCTTCTTTCTGACGTTTCGTAATAACAGAGACATAGCCTACTTCTCAGATTAGTGTTCTTATGAGCACTCCACAATTACTTACTGAAAACTTCCTTTGCCAATTGACCATTGTTGCATTCGTATATTGTGTGGCAAGCTCGTAGATACTCTTTGCACTGGGCAGTCGAGAATATTTCCTTTCACGAAAAGATCCTCAACCGGTGGGATTCGAACCCATGACCCTCAGCTGGGCCTTCAGGAATTCGTCAAGAAATTCTATTTCGTCATTCCATTTAATTTTGTTTCCTTTTTCTAAAGCATTGTTTAAAAAAAAATGCTCCAGGAAATTCTTCAACTTCTCAACGCTTCCTTCACGAGCTTACACAGGGATTACTTCTAAACATTTTCCTGAAGATCATTCCCTAGTTATTTTTCCAGCTATTCTTATTGCGATTTCTTCAGTTGATACTCTACACGGTCAGATTGGTTAAATACTAAATTTAGTTGATGACTGTCAAAACATTAGGCGTGTAATTTTTACACATGCTAATAAATCTGCTCCTTTTTGAAAAGTGTATGACACATAAGGAAGCGTGAGTTTGGAAAAATAAGTAGAAATCCAGAAGTAGAAGAGCTCGATTTTGTGTTTTTTATTTTTTCCAAAGATTTTTGCAGGATTTGTATAAAACAATCTTCAAAGCAGATTTTTTTTTAGAAATTCGGTTGGGAATTTTCCTTCGACACCGAACAAGAATTCCTTTGGAAATACATAAATCAGCCGTGGGCTGAAAATCTCCCTGATAATAATAATAATGATGAAAGAATTCCTCTAAAAGTTCCTAAGACGAGTTTTAATCATTTTTTCCCGCCATTTTTGAAAGATTTTCTCTTAAAATTCATTAACAGCTGTTTCCACGGATTGCTTCAAAAATCCACGAGGGATTATTCTAGAAAAGCTTCTAGGGACTTTTCCAAGAGTTCCTCATTCTTCATGAAGTTCCTCCAGACATTTCTCTAGGAATTTCTTCAGCATTTCATGAAAGAATTACTCTTGAGTGCTTCAAAATGTGTATCGATTAATTTCCCTAGTGCAGCCTCCAGGGATTACTCGGAAGAGTTTACGAAAGCAAATAATACAGGAATTTTTCAAGAAATTCCAGGGATTCCGTCAAATGTTTTTAAGGATTTTTTCAGACAATTCAGCAGGATATAATCAATCTAGATATTCGACCTTTAGAATCCAGGAATTCTTTATGAAGGCCTTGCAGGTGTTCATTAGAAATCTGAACAGAAGTTTCAACAGTTTTTCATAGAATTTTCTTCAGGAATATCAGAGAAATCCGTGGAATAATTCTTGGATAAATTAATCTTAAAAGACATTTCTGGAGGAATTCCTGAAGGTATTCTCAGAGAAATTTTTGGTTGAAATCTTAAAGAAAATTATAGCAAAACTTGTAAGGGGAATTCTAAAAAATCGTGGGAAACATTTTGAAAGTAATCCAAGAAAAATCGACGGATGAATTCCTGAAGGACTTGGGACTTTCTTGAGAAATTTCTGAAATACCGTAAAATTGGATAAAGTTGATCACCTTTGAGCGATTCTGTTATATAACACCTGATAGCATGTATGTATTATCATCCAAATATTTTTGAATCCTATTCTGGTTGGATCCTTATCGAATTGTGTAAACGACAAAAACATGTTTTTGAAATCAAAAAGTAAAGTTTTTGATTCCGGGGGGATATTTTTCATCCTTAATGCAAATTCAAAACTGAGTTCACAGAACAAAATTGGAATGTATGATATAGTTTATTTAAATGGTGGCCTTGGAAATAGTCGATTATTTGGAGGAGAACCCTTCAACAGTTCATCAAACATTTCATAAAAAATTGTTTTTCCGTGGTATAATTATCTTGAATGTTTAACCGATCTAAGGAAAATCGAGAGTAGCTATCAGGTAATGTGACATCACAGAAATTATGATAATTGATATCAAATTATAGCTCTCTTGACAGTCTATACATGTGGGTGCGGGAATGATCAACTTCTCCCCACTGATCGACTACACCTCGATTTGGGTAGTTTATGTAGGACTTCCTGAAGAAATTTCTGATGCACTATAAAACCAGGATTCTGAAATTTTCTTTTTCTTGGCATCTCTACTGGTACAGAGTCTGGCTTAGTTTAGTGTTCTAAGAGTACTTCCACAGTTTTAAAGTAAGAGCTTTCTTTTCCACAGTTGCATGGCAGATAAGAAGATACTCTATGACCTGGGAAGTCAAAAAAATACCATTACAAAAAGATCCGGGACCTACCGGGAATCGAACCTAGTTACCTTCAGCTTGGTTTTGCTTGGCAGTTAGGGACGCATACTGTAGTGCTTATCGTAATGTCAAGAGTAGTTCATTGAAAACTCTTTTAAATGTCTGGTTGTATTATCTGCGAAACATTTATAAGAACTTATATATTTGATTTTTGTTTGGTTTCTGATTGTTTATTTGATTCCTTTATGGTTTCATTTTGATCGTTGTTTAAAGCATGTATTATTTTATTTTTAGTTTTAAGGCACTCAATTACTACCAGCCCAATGGGATTTCTGAAAATATTTGATAAAGATTAGTTTTGACTCTGATTCTGTGAATTAAAAAAGTTGAGGAATTTAATAAGGTATTTAAAGCTTAGAAGGAAATTCATAAATTACACCATAAGAATTGTCTTGAAGATTTTTGGACTAAACATGGAAAATTCCAGGAGTTGCTTCGAAAAGAAATATAAAAAAGCGTCTAGAGTATTGTATGGAAACCCTATTTAGAGAATTTCACTCTTCTTCTTCTTTTCTGGCGTTACGTCCTCACTGGGACAGAGCCTGCTTCTCAGCTAAGTGTTCTTATGAGCACTTCCACAGTTATTAACTGAGAGCTTTCTATGCCAATGACCATTTTTGCATGCGTATATCGCGTGGGAGATACGAAGATACTCTATGCCCTGGGAGGTCGAGAAAATTTCCAACCCGAAAAGATCCTCGACTGGTGGGATTCGAACCCACGACCCTCAGCTTGGTCTTTCTGCGCGTTTACCGCTACGGCTATTTGGGCCCCTCACGTATGAATTGAAAAAAAAACTGGATGGATTTTAAACCCCGAAGGTATTTCAGAAAATATTGAACTCCATAATAATTTAAGAAGGATTCTCTGCAGGAGTATCTTGGAAGAATATCAATTAGAACTTTCAGTTTTTGTAGTATTAAGTTACTCAAGGAGGAATTCATATGAGAACGTTAGAAGGATTCAAGTTATAACTCCAGAAGCAATTCCCTAAGAAACACCAGAAGTAACCTATGGAGCAATTTTATAAGACACCTCCAGATTAATTTTTAATGAACATTTGGATAAATTTATCAGACGATCTTGTAGGAATTCCAGAAAGAACTCTGAGAAGTTCCAAAACATAATAATGGAGTTCGGAAGCAATTTCACATCGATCTCCAGGAAAAATCTGAATGTAGCCTGTGGGGAAATAAAAAAAATTAAGATTCAAAAATTTTGAGTAAATCCGGGGAAATTCCTGTAGAAATCCTTAAACGACTTGACCAATTTTTCAAGGAGTTTCTAAGCAAATTCAAGGGGAACAAGATTCCAGAAGGTTATTTTTGAAAAATTCCAAGAAGAAATATTGTAGAAGCTTTCGAGATAATGATGTGATTTAAATTCATAAAGAAATGTAAAAAAATAAAAATGATAAATTCAAGTGAAAATTATATTGACTGGTCCGCTGGATATGATACACCGCGCGACTATTTAAAATTTCAAAAACGTTCATTTGCCCAAAATTCCACGCGTCGAATGGTCCAGGAAAGGAACAACCGCGTTTGATGAAACGCCGCAATGTTATCTCCCATAAGAATCTAGTGAAAAATAAGCAAAACCGCGGTTGTTCCTTTCCTCCATGGTACGCCACGTGTCCTCTTGAGCAACCGCGCTAATAGAGAAATTTTATAACAAAACTTCGACGGAATGTCAGAAGGTAAATGTGTTTGAATTTTACTATTTTTGTGGTGAAAACTTGAAACATATGTATTCAACTCGATACCACCCTAACACAATGGTCCCTTCAATATCGAGCTAGGAAAATTTTACTGCATTGTGCAAATCATCTAATATAACACTGCAGAACACGTTTTTGTCTCAAGCACCAAAATACCGCTATTTACTTAATAAAGGGTTGCTGAATTTATTGCTGTTTTCATAAATATCATAGCATGTCTGGTTTTCGAGATAAAGGCTGTTGAAAATGTAAAATTGAACTATTTCAGCTGACTTGCGTTTACTAGCTTGTATGGCAATTTATTTGTTAAATTTGGCACAGAATTCAAACTTCATGTGTTTAACAATACATATCAACAAAGTTTCTAATACTTTCTTCGCTCAAAAGTTATTTTTTTGATGCTTCAGAAAAGTATTGTGTTTCAACACTTAAGAGATACGACGAATTTTGGATGGAGACAGCAAGTATGTTGAAGAAATCGATTTAATCTAAATTTTATCGTGCAATTTCAACCGGATTACCTATATCTATAATGAATCTATCTGCATCTATATCTATTATGAAAGTTAAAGTTCTATTTCGCATGCTTGGTGGATCAGATCATTAGTTTGATAAATCATACCTTAAATTTCATGTAAACATCAGTGAAACCAGTGTTTTATACAACTTTAGCGACCTGTAGCTAAAAATTGTGACGTGCTGAAAAATTTCTGAGAAAAGCATCTGATTCAGCGACCCCAAATCTACAAGAGACACATAATTTGATCCTTGAGACACACAAAACTATAATTTTTGTTACGCTGTGTAATCATTTGAGCTTGAAGAGCAATCTGTAGTGGGATTCTCGAAGCGCTTAAACTTGAAAATCTCAGAAAAACCTTGGTTGCAATTTCAACAGGATGACTAAAAAAGACATTCCTTGCAAAATACCTGCAATAATTTCTAGACGAGGAAACTGTTTCTAGAATTTCTGAAAGAATTCACAAAAAAAAAACAAGATCTTGAAAATATACATCGTAGTGAATTATTTGAATAGAACTTCATATTTAACATAACAATACTTCCTCGAATATTTAATCCCCCCTAAAATAATTCAATATTTTCTTTCTTTTTTCTTTTAGATCGGTACAAACACATCCCCGAGTGCTTATATTTTATCTGGAAGAATCCACTGCGGTTCCTCGGATTCGTCATTTGAAGCGTTCCAGCCATTGTGATCCATCATTTGTTTAATTATTAGATGCAATAAAAAAATGAGATGAATGCAATAAAAAAATAATTCGATGTTTTAAATGATCCTGTATTCACATTTTTGTTTGAAACATATGAAAATATATATTTTATTTTCTTATCATCGAATTCTCGTCAATGGTTGATTAAATTGCTTTTATCAATTCCAAAATTATAATACTCAATAATTTGTGATTTTAAATCATAAATATAATTTAAGATCGAAAAAGGATGAAAAGCAATTTAATTAACCATTGAAAAGAATTTGTGTTCGCTACCTTCTCTTAAATCGCTTAGATTACATAGGTTTCATATTACATCGCATCGATTACATCGTTTTGTGTACGTTGAAACTATTACATCGGATAAATTACATCGGTCGCATTTATTACAGCATTAGGCCGCGAGTACGTTGGGCTGTGTAATATCACACGACCGAGGGAACGACTTGGTTGCAGCGGTTTCGATGTAATATTCAACAACTTTTTTTGCTGTGCACAGCAAAAAATTATGTAATTGGCATCGACGTAATTCAGCCGATGTAATAAAAATCCGATGTAACAGCAAAAATCAGATGCAAAATTGCATCTTTTTGATGTTATATTACATCGCCCTGAAATTACACAAAATCTAGATTACCATATCCCATTACATGGTACTTGTGTAATATTCACATCTAAAATATAGAAATATTACACAGAAACTGCTGCAACCAAGTCATTCCGACAAACGTTGTCATATTACACAGATTCAAATGCGATTTTGCATCAATAACTGGTGCGATAATAAGTCTCGCAACACTGCCCATGTTGTTTTTGTCGACCATGTTGTTGTGCGGGCAGTTCGCGTTTCGAATCTTGTTCCGCCGGTGCCATTTTGTCGCGAGAATCAAGAAAAGTGATCGTTTTGTGAGTTTGGTGACCGCGATTTGCCTGCAAGACGGCCGCTGCTGCAATCACAGGCGATTTTTCTTCCCGTCCTCCTCCGAGTGCGGCCAAGGAAGTGCAGAAGAAGACGCACGCATTCCATCAGGTTTTAATCCATCAACGGGATTGCCCGTACGTACGCGCCCCCCAACGGAATCCGTCTCTTTCCAGGGGAATCGAATGAAGCCAAAATTTGTGTCATTCCGGGCATGAATTATGTCGCCCATGCGAATATTCTGCCGTATGATTCCGGCGAAAATCATCCGCTGCAACACGAGCTGTTCCGTAAGTTTGTGGCGCACCAACCGGACAAGGACCCGCTGTTAAGCGTTCAGGAGGATGACAGGGCATGGAAAAAGTGGAACCAATGGCTGGAGCACGTCGAATCACCGAAGGCATACGGGTGACCGTGTTCCCGTTCTACATGGGATGTCGCGATACGTCAGCTGCTTCGGTGTATTTGGTAAGTGACGATTCTATGACATTCCCCGAATTACAATCCCCTTCTTCTTGACATGGCCCCCTCACTGGGACAGAGCATGTTCCACAGATATGAACTGAGAACTTTTGTTTTGCCAAAGTTGCCATTTTCGCATTCATATAGGGTAGGTGTACCAGTTATGGACATAGTGGTTCCTATTTCGCCATACATGATTACTTTAACGCCTTCAAATTTTAAAAACTTTTGTTTGTTGTGGTAGTTAGATTTAATATATATCTCGATGTTAAAACATTCAAAAAGATTTAAAATATGAAAGTAATAAAAATTTCACATATGGCCAAATAGGGAACCACTGTGGCCATAACTGGTACACTTTCCCTATCGTGTGGCAGGTACGATGAAACCCGGGAATTACAATTGACCGGGAAATTGTGAAACATCCGGAAAAAGTACTAGAGAATTTTGGGAATTTTGCCAAGGAATGCACGACTGAGTTGCTAAAGATATAGGTTCTTTAAAATGCTTTATGCATTTCTATTGAGATTCTTGGCATCGTTTTGATGACATCCTTTCAGGAATCCTTAATAAAATTTCTTAGGGTAATCACTGATAGAGTTTGTGCATTGCAAATAAGATTTTTAATGGATTTCAAATATGAATGTCGACGGATTTAATTTTGGAAATTTTAAGCAAATTACTGACGGTATTTAGTATTTATTTAATTTAAACTTAACGTAAGCCTGTCGGTTATACCATTTTTCGGTTAGTGATAACCTGAGTCAATAGATTTCTGGGGATTTTCTTGAGAAATCTAAATGGTTTAATTGCTTTTTGTCGGATACCTGGAGGAACTGATACGGATTTTTGAAAAAGCCTTGTTTGGATTACAACAGACTAATCCGTGATCTATGACAAAGTGAGGTCCCTGATTAAATTTGTATGAATTTCTGCAGATGAATTCATGGAGACCTTTTTGATAGGTATTCTAAGTATTCTTGATCAGATTTTGATGAATTACTGAGAAGATGATTGTTTAGAGTTGTCATTATATTCTTTGCAAGCAAGCCATCAAGTGTATATTTAGCGAGATATCGTTCTCTTTTAATGTATTCGAATCCCATGAACAGAATCTCCATAATTAGGGATTAGTGTAGTTACTATTATCCCTTTTCTATTTTTCATCACGACATGTCAGTCATTTAGTTATCTAGAAGAACAAATACATATTTGCGTACATTCAAACACCTGTCGAAATTTTCCTAGGTAGATTAATTGTATAGGTACTTATCTGGTGTTAGTATTTAAGGTGCGACGATTTCTTCAGTGGATACGAGTAACTGACACTGAAGAAGACTGCAAGTGGTAGCCGAAATACGCAGGTACGAGACATCATTTCTATCAGAGCTTCCCTTAGATTTAACGAGAGATCAAGAATTTCTACAGGAACCTGTTCTTACGCATAATTTTGAAAGCCATCTTAGCAGAAGATGGGTTGGCAATTGTTGATTTGTGGAACAATGATGGGAATTAATATGTGAAGAGTAGTTTTTTGACATAATTCCAACATTTCCTATATGAATTGTAGTGGTTACACAGCATCCTCCGTATTCTGGTACGTTTGATGGCAAATATTTCTACCATGCCAAATATTTTCTTCGCCGAATTCGAAAGTTATTTTGACAAAAAAATACAAATTTACAAAAAAATAAGCAAATTTTAAGTTCTGACAATTTATGAAAGTTTGCTTGAAACAGATTTAAGACATTAAGATTTTTCAATCACTTTTTATATAGATTTGTCCAAAGCTCTGTGTCAGTTGCTAGGTAACGACAGAAAGAAAAACAAAATCTCTAGTGACCATTCGTTCATTAAAACATGTTTATATTGCAATGAGCAAATGCCATTCATTATTTGACAAATAAGAGTTAGGTTAAATTTTGCAAAATCTATTTTGAAATTTCAAAATTGGCGTTTGCTAGATTTTACTTTAGTTATCTAGAAGAACAAATACATATTTGGGTACATTCAAACATCGCTAGAATTTATTGATAAATGGTGCATATTGTTTTGCAAATATTTGAGCTTTTTTAATGACATTTTAATGGTAAATATTTGGATTATCTACGAATATTTGAAAGTTGTAACAAATTATTGATTAAGTGAAGGAATTTCAAAAGAGTTAGATTTTTGAAGAAATTAATATAAGTTAATCTTCTTCTTCTTTCTGGCGTTACGTTCCAACTGGGACAAAGCTCTCAGTTAATAACTGTGGAAGTGCTAATCGAACACTAAGCTGAGAAGCAGGCTCTGTCCCAGTGAGGACGTAATGCCAAGAAGGAAGGAATATAGAGTTTAAATTATTTGAGAACATAGAATACAGAAAAAAAACATTTATATCAAGTGAGCATATTCTATTCAGAATTTGAGAAATATTCATAAAGCATGGGAGAGATCCTCCAGTACCGGACAACTAAGCCGCTAAATTCGGAATTGAAAAACTATTTATTTTATATGATCATGGTACTTTTTCTGATAAATATTATCGTTTTTGATTCAAATTGACCAATATTAGTTATAAGGCACGTGGCATTCAATACCGAACATCAACAGACAAACATCGCTTTCAACTCTGAAAAATTACGTGCAATGTCAAACATGTGTTTAGTTCTGTATCAATTCAAGCCAACTATTTGTCATAGTGTACTCATACCTTAAGTTGAGTTTTACTTATTGTGCAAGTGGTTCATCAAAAAACCTCTTTCATATATGATGAAAAATAATACATTTTACGTGTTGTTCTGAGTTTTCGTTCTTATTTGTATTGCATCTTTCATACCATGATCTATAAAATCCATGGAAATGAATATGTTCGATCTCACACCGACAACGGCATCATCATAGCAGCACCCAAGCCAAGCGCAAATTGAACCATTCAATTTTTGCCCATTGTTTGGTTCTTTTGCTTCATCGCATCGTCAGCCCAACGCAACGATAGGCAGCATCCAGTGCACTGCTGTGCGCACGGTTTAAATTGTTCGTCTCCGTACTGTGTCACCTATAAAAGGCGACAGTATTTTTGTATGCTCTGTATACAGTTTCTTTCTCTCCCCACCGAGTAGGCACGCTGCCTCTCGGTGGCAATAAAGTTCCAATTAGTAAAGTTTGAAATCGAGTTGTTCTTCGTCGTCGTCCCCGTCATCCTCACCACACAACGTAGGGCTCCATCTCCAATCAAACATTGGTGCCGTGACCAGGATTGGCCGCCACGGAGCGACCACGGACCGACCGAACCAAGGACTGATCGCACTGCCAGCGATCATGAACCAACAGTACCACGGGATCCAAGACGACGGCAGAGACAAACGGACCTACAACTTCCTCCTTCCGGACCAGCGTGTTCACCTACGGATTAAACGAAAAGATCTCTGGACCAGCGTTTCAAGCCATGGACTGGAGAAGCCTCCTCCGGACCGGCGTGTCCATCCTATAGCAAGAACTGATATCCTTCCGAGCTGGCGTGCTCTCCATCCAAAGTGGTACGTCCAAATATCACACCGGTAACCATCCAATCCTTCGAATCGGCGCGTTCTTCATCAGTGTCCAAATTTCAAACCGGCATGTTCATCTTCAAACCGCTACATCCATCCTCAGGACCGGCGCGTCCACTTTCGGGCTATGATGGCATCTAGTCCGACGGCAAATCCATCTTCCAAATGGTCGAATCAATTGGCTGCTTCTTCCACCGGCGTTGTGGAAATTCCGAAGGTGTTCCTTCTCATCCGATTCGACCAACGGCCGTATCCGCTGGCACCCGGAAATTCTGGCCTTCAACTCGGCGAAGTCAGGCCAAGTTGTCGCTCGAGACAACAAGAATCTTCCATCGACCAGCCCCAGTGATATCATCCCAATCCACCAAACTACCCGGACTATCAATCAAATCCAATCAATCCAATTCGAACGGACCGCAACGTAAACGAATATCATCCATGCTACCTACAGCAGTCATCCAACGATCATCGTTTCAACGGCAGGCATCGATCGAGCAAGGCAAAATAAAAAAAACGAATTTTCAATTTCGTTTTGAGGCGCCGGGATGTTCGATCTCACACCGACAACGGCATCATCATAGCAGCACCCAAGCCAAGCGCAAATTGAACCATTCAATTTTTGCCCATTGTTTGGTTCTTTTGCTTCATCGCATCGTCAGCCCAACGCAACGATAGGCAGCATCCAGTGCACTGCTGTGCGCACGGTTTAAATTGTTCGTCTCCGTACTGTGTCACCTATAAAAGGCGACAGTATTTTTGTATGCTCTGTATACAGTTTCTTTCTCTCCCCACCGAGTAGGCACGCTGCCTCTCGGTGGCAATAAAGTTCCAATTAGTAAAGTTTGAAATCGAGTTGTTCTTCGTCGTCGTCCCCGTCATCCTCACCACACAACGTAGGGCTCCATCTCCAATCAAACATTGGTGCCGTGACCAGGATATATTTGATAACATATGGTGCAAAAATGTCAAAGATCTTCTTCTTTTTGGCGTTACGTCCTCACTGGGACAAAGCCTGCTTCTCAGCTTAGTGTTCTTATGAACACTTCCACAGTTATTAACTGAGAGCTTACTATGCCAATGACCATTGTTGCATGTGTATATCGTGTGGCAGGTACGAATATACTCTATGCCCTGGGAAGTCGAGAAAATTTCAAAGATATCATGTTACAAATGATGCTGTGCGAAACTAGGGGACAGGAGATGCTAGACCAAAATTTTATTTGACCATATTTAGTTGAAATAAGGTACAAAATACATTCTCACTTTCAAATTATGATAATGTTACATTATTCCTGCGAGGTCAAAACTATTTTTCCATATTCAAAATCATAATTAAATAATTTAAATATAAGGCGATAAGTCTACTTTTTATCGATTTCCAAACATCTGTTTTTTTTTTTCAAAAAAGCGTACCCACAGTGCACCAGTATCCGCTCATGCCCCTATTCCCGCTCACTAGTGTAATAATCAGTGAATAAATTGTCACCCAACACCCAGCAACTAAGACATTGTCATCTCCTATTCTTGTTGCAACAATGTTATTCTCCAACATCAGTTTATCACCACTTGAGCAGAATATGACAAAGATCGATCACCATGTGCGAAGCGATTTTCTGGACTTTGCATTGCAATTTTCGAAAACTTTATCTGTGTTGGTAAACATTCTCACACTATCGTAACAAATTTGGTTTTGTGTTTAAAATAACTTATTAATCGCGAGTTGAAAAGGTTGCAACAATGTTGTGCCCTGTGATTGTCATGACAATTTTGCTTCTGATTGTATCCCTATCCGCAAAAGTATGGATAAACGGGTTGTGAGCGACTTGCTTTGTTGTTTGTTTTTCGTCTCCTTTGATGACAATTTGATTCACTGGTAATAATTTATTTTTCGTGTCAAAAGCCAGCATTTTTCGCACGGATATATTCTAGCAATATTAACAACTTTCGAATTAAGTCGTCTGACATAATTTTCATTTGATAAATAAATTCTTCGTATTGAAAACACAAGACCTCGTGAGCGGTTATTGGATCGCTAGGTATTTTTGTGTGTTCCAATAACCGCTCATGCAAAAAATAAACAAAATATTAGAGAAATGTCGGTTTTAGTATACAGCATTCTTTATTGCAGTAGTAGCTATGGTAAAAAATATCAGGATAAATAGGGTGATCAAAGTAATTTGGACAGACCGTTACGTGTATATAATTTGGCCATTTACGGCAAAATCAAATGGAGGTGGCCAAATAATATACGCGTAACGCTCTGTCTAAAATACATAAAACACCCTACCTAACGAAATTTTAAATGCACTTTTCAATAAGTTCGTCACGAAATCTGTTTACTGTGAGCGGAAATAGGAACACTTAGATGTAGTAACAAAGGCAATAAAATTTATGTTTTTATGAATTATTTTCAAATTCTTTCTATTTTGCCTCTGATTACCTATACTTGGAGCTACATTGTGACATAAAATAGTATTGATCGACTCAATAGTTATTTTATAACAAAAAAATGAACACATAACTTCCCTTGAATGAGCGGAATCTGGTGCACAGGTGGTACATATTTCAAGGATATGCTATTCTACGCAACCATATTTGTTTGACCATTTGTTTCAATCAGCTTTGTGTTGTTCGGCGTACAGGCTTTATAGTAAGTTTTTTTTCAGAGACTTACTAAAATAGTGCAATTGTCTATTTTAAATAGAAAAACTCTAAATCTCTTATTGTTATCAAAATGATCTCTGAGATTATTTGTTTACCATGTCTCCTTGTGAATAAATCGTGGTGCAAAGTTCTAGAAACTCCAGATACATATATTTTTAAAGATTTTAGCGCAACTATTTCACAAGATTTTTAAGGGTTTCTTTTCAGATTTCTCTAGCAAAACCTGCAATTTTTATTGTATCTCCAGTTGTTTCTTTTGGATTTCTTGTCAGAACTTTTAAAAACATTTCTTCGGTAAAAATTTCTACAACAATTGCTCCAGGAATTTCACTTTGTCCTTCCATTCCATTTCATTTCAGTTTATCAAAACTCTTCAACATTACAACGCTACTACCTTTAGAAATTTCCACAGGGATTACTTCTAAACATTTTCCTAACGATCATCCTTTAGTTATTTTTCTAGATATTCTTCCTGCGATTTCTTAAGTTGATAGTTTTGGAGATTTCCCAAAGATTTGTACAGAAATTCTTGAAAAAAATCTGCAAAGATTTTTTACATGTTTGTTTAGAAAATCATTTAGAGATTTTTGCACAAAACCCAACCAGAATTTGTTTGGAGATGAATCAGCCATGGCCTAAAAATTTCCTAAATAGAGATAATAATTATAATAATGAAAAAAAGGAATTCAGAAGTTTTAGCCTAATTTTTCAGTTATTTTTTCACGACATTTTCAAGAGAATTTCTTTAAAACTCATTCACAATCTCTTCACGAGTTACTTCAAAAATTCTCCAGGGATTGTTCTAGGAAATCTATCAGGAACTCTACCAAGAGTTACTCAATACATTTTACCAATAATTTCTTATGAATGATATCTCTCTAGGAATTTCTCCAGTATTCCATGAAGGAATTACTCCTACAGTTTTCCAAAAATTTCTCGATCAACTGAAGTCTGCGTGGGTTTTTCTAAAAGCTTTACGCCAGCAAATGATACAACAATTGTTCCAGTAATTCCTTCGATAATTCTTCAGGGATTCCGTCCGATGTTTTTCTTTCTGCAGAATTCCTTCTGACAATTCGTCTAGATATTAGCCAGATTACGATTGATTATTTTTTAATAATTTTCATAGCTATTTACCTAGAGAATTCTCCAAGATTTCACAAGAAACCAAGATTTTTAAGAGGTCTTTGCAAGAGTTTATTAGAAATTTCTACAGAATTTTCATCAGAAATTACTGTAGAGTACTACAAGTGACATCCCTGGAATAATTCTTGGATGAATTATTCAATGAAATCTTACAAGAAACCCTGAAGGCATTCTAAGGGAAATTCTTGACTGAATTCTAAAAATAAAACACAGATTTTATACAAAAAAATCAGAAAATTGTTAAAAATCGTAAAGAAATCTCTGGAGTAATATTCGAAAAAATATTGATTGATTTTTTAAAGATAATTATTGCAAGAATAATTACATAAAACAATAAGACGTATGAATTCCTGGAGGACTTGTGACTCTTGATAAATTTCTGATATTGTTTGTGGAGGACTTTCTGAAAAAATTTCTGTTGCTAGATTTCTGAAATAATCCTTAAACACAGGTTTAATACCAAAGCTGTTTCGTATATCATGTGGCTGGCACGAAGAATCTTTATGCCCTGGGAAGTATAAATTATAATTATTAAATAAAAAATAAGATTACGAGAACAAATCAACTCACCTGCGAAAATTCTGAACTACTACGGCAAATGAAATGTAATATGTTGTTAACAAAATTAAAGCTTAATTTAGTTTTACCAAATTAGAATGATAGTGGAGCCTAATACAGAACAGCTGGATATAAAAAATCAATGTAATGGTTGAAATGTACTAATAAAGGATTAATAAATTATTAAGACAATATCCTGAACCGACCGGATATCGAAAATCTACCCGAGATACCTTAGATAATTTCTGTAAAAATTCTGAGAAAATCATGAAGAAAAATTCTGGAATACAAGCAGTTATACTTATCGTAATGTTGTAAAAAAAACTCTAGGAAATATCTTAAGAGAAATGTCTGGTCAGATTATCTGTGGATTCTTTTTAAGAACTTTCATCTCTGATTTTTTTTCTTTCTGCTTCTTTATTTGATTGTGCATAATCTCGTTTTTTCCCTTTTTTAAGGCATGAAGTATCTACACTCCAGTGCAAAAGTTTGGGATCACTCCCAAAAACATACAAAAGTATTTTGTCCATATATTTGTGATAACACGTCTAAGGTGTGAAAGTGGGTAAATAATGTAGGTGAAAATAACTTGTATATTTTAGTCAATAAATGAACTTACGTTCCAAACGTAAACCTTTGAGACGATCCGGAACATTACGGGAGATAAGAAATTTATGTGATTGGTCAACCATTATTGCATAATACAGTTAACTCTCCCTTACTCGATATTGAAGGGACCATCGAGTTAGGGAGGTATCGAGTTACAGAACACAAAATCAGTGCAATTGCTATCCAAGGGACCATCGAGTTAGCCATGAAAACCAACTTTTACTATGGTTCTCTAACTCGATATCGAGATACCGAATATCAAGTAAGGGAGAGTTAACTGTAGAGCGAAAGATAAACTATGACTACGTAGAAAGTTGATGGCGTGCAATCTTATTTTTATATGTTTGGTAGTAAAATGTTGTGGAAAGTATTTTTCTTTTCAACCTCTATGTTATGAATTACTGGAAGAACTCTGAACAATTCCTGGAGACAATCTAATAAAATTCCTGGAGGAACTATGGCGAAAGTTTGAAGAAATTCTCGGTGGAGCTCCAATGGAATTTCCGGAGAAAATCTGAAGGAGCTCCCGGAGGAACTCCAAAGAAAATCCATGTGGAACTCTGATGAAATTATTGGAGGACCTCTAAAAAAATTCTGGCGGAACTCCGAAGGATTTGTTGGACAAACTGTTGAATTATTTTCAGAGAAATTCCGGAGAAATTCCCAAAGGAACTATAGAGGACATCCCGAAAAAAATCTGCAGAAATTTCTGGAGAATTTCAAAAGGAATTCCTGGAGGAACTGTGAGCAATTTCTGGAGGAACTCCGAAGAATTCCTGCATAAAGGAAATCCGAACGAATTATCGTTTGGGCTCCGAAGGAATTTCCGGCAAAAGTTTTGAAATTTATAGTCTAGAGCTGGGAGGGAGGCACCGATACTACAGACGAAATATAGAACAAAGTTTGTTTGAACTGCAAGATAACTCCAGCTTGCCAACAACAATCAAGGCAGGCTTGGGAAAAATTGCTAGTTATCTTTTGTTGTGTATTTTCGATCTTTCCTGACAAACATGGAAAAAGGGCCACAGTTTTCTATGCACCAAATATTAATTTACATTGGAAAAAGTAAAACCATGCGTTTTTCAATACTTTTTATTCAATCAGTTGAAAGGTGCTCACGTGACATTACTTGCATTATGTGCATGAATTGATTTTCATTCAATTTTTGTCACTTTTGATGAAATGCGAAAATGTTTTTTAATCAGTTACGTGCTTTTTCCATGTTAGTCCAATGTTTGAAATCTGGGCTCACAGTGACAGTTCGTGACAGCGGAATCCCGGCTCACTATGACGTACAGAAATTTTGTATTGGTTTCTCCCTCCCAGGTCTAGAGGAACTCTGAAGGAATTATTGGTAAAACTCCGAAAGAATTCCTGGAGAAAGTCCGAAGGAATTCTTGAAGAAACTTCGAAGCAAATCTTGGAGGGATTTCGAAGAAACTCTTGGAGGAATGCCGGGAGTAATTCTGAAGGAGTTCTCGCAGGAACTCTGGAAGAATTCCCGGCAGAGCTCTGGAGGATTTCCCAGAGTAAGTCTGGAGGAATTTCTAGAGGAACTCTTAGGTAATTCCTGGAGGAACTCCGGATGAATTTCTGGAGAAATTCCGAAAAAAAAACTCCGGAACAATTGCTGAAGGAATTGCGGAGAAATTCATAGGGAACTTCCGGAAAAAATATCCTGGTAGAACTCTGGAGGAATTCCTGAAAGAACTACGGAAAAAAATCAAAAGCAACTTTGAAGAAAATCCGAAGGGATTTCCGTTGGAGCTCTGGAGGAACTTCGGAGGAAATCTGGATGAAAACAAGAATAATTGCTGAAAGAACTCTGGAGGAATTTCGGGAGCAACTCACGAGAAATTACCGGTGAAGCTCCGAAAGAATTCCTGGAGGAACTCTGAAGGAATTTCCGGAGCAATTTTGAAGGAACTCTGTACAAAATCCTAGAAAAACTCTAAAAGGAATTCCTGGAGTAAGAGCAATCGTTGGAGGAACTCCGGAGAAATTCCTGGAGAAACTATGGAGGATATTCGAAGGAATTCCCGATGGAGCTCCGGAAGAACTTTTCAGGAATTACTGGATGAAATCCAGAGCAACCGCTTGAGGGACTCCAAAGGAATTTCTGGAAGAACTCTGTAAGAATCCCTGGTGGAAATCCAGAAGAAGTTCCTAGGAATTGCCGGAAGAATATCAGGAAGCATTTCTGGAAGAACTTAAGAAAAATCCTAGAGGAACTCTGGAGAAATTTTCTGAGGAATTCTGGAGGAACTCCCGGGGGAAAATGTGGGGAATTTTTCGAACTAATCCCTGAAGAATTACTAGTGGAAATCGATAGGATTTGCAAGGTATTACTAGAACTCTGAAGAATTTCTGGGAAAATTCCGGAAAAAAGTAGAAACCCTGAAAGAAATTTCTGGTGAAGCTCCAAAAGAATTCCCGGAGGAAATCTGAGGGAATACCCGGAGGAACTCCGAAGAGATTTCATGAGGAGCTCTTAAGAAATTCTTGGAGGACTTTCAAAAAAATTCCTGCAGGGACTCCGAAGAATTTGCCTTAGGAATAATTTTTAGAGAAACTCCGGAGAAATTCCTGATGGAACCATGGAGAGAATCCCGGTGGAACTCTGAATAAAATCCGGAAGGATCTCCAAAGAAATTCCTGGATGAGCTCCGAGAAATTCCTGGAGGAAATCCGAGGAATTGCTGGAGGAACTCTGAAATAAGTAAGAATCCATGAAGGAAATCCAAAGGAATTCCGGGTGTAGCTCCGAAGGGATTCCCGTAGTAACTACAGTAGAATTCTCGGAGGAACTCTGAAGAACAGGATTTGGAAAATTTAACGATCATTGACACATGAGCCATAATTTCATCCCATTTATCCGCCTGCATTCATACAAAACGCATGACATTTATCGTTCGTGGAAGATAACGAGCCATGAATAAAAACAAGACAGACACACACCACCCACTGTTTGGCGCTGATCACTGTGTGTCAACACTTGTAACATTCGCTGACCCACTCTCATTCTGATCAAGAAACAGAGGCGAATATGTTTTATTTTCTGTGCTATGTTTGCAACCAATGGGGTGTTCAATGGTTTAATAAATTATAATTAGGTTGTTAAAAGGCCTTCCTTAGCCGAGTGGTTAGAGTCCACGGCTACAAAGCAAAGCCATGCTGAAGGTGTCTGGGTTCGATTCCCGATCGGTCCAGGACCTTTTCGTAATGGAAATTTCCTTGACTTCCCTGGGCATAAAGGAATTCCTGGGTGAAATCTCCAGAGGAGTTACTAAAGCAAAGCCCAGGAGGAATTCCTAGAGGGAATCCTGTAGGAATCGCTGTAAGAAATCCCCGCATAAGTTTCTGGAAGAAATCCACGGAGTAATTTCTAATGGCAATCCCATGAGAAATTCCTAAAGGAATTTCTATACGAAATCGCTAGAGGAATTCTTGGAAAATATTTGCGGAAGTAATCTGAAGAAAATCCTCAGAGGAATTTCTGCAGGAAATCCCCGGAGAAATTTCTGGTGCAAATTCCCAGAGAAATTCCTGGAGGAAACTCCCGGATGAATTCCTGATAAAATCCCCGTAGGAGTTTTTGGAGAACATCCCTGGAGGAATTTCGTAATTAAATCCCCGGAGGAATTCCTGGAGGAAATTCTTGGAGGAATTCTTGGACAAAATCCCTGCAGAAATTCCTGATGCAAATACCCATAGAAATTCCTGGAATTCCCCGGATGAAATCATCGGAGAAATTTCCTTATGAAATCCCCGGAGGAAATCTCAGGAAGAATATCTGATCGAAATCCCTGGAGGAATTGCAATTGGAAATCCCCTGAGAAATTCCTAGAGATAATCATCGGAGGAGTTCTTGGGGGCTATCCCAGGAGGAGATCCCTGGAAGAAGTTCTCGGAGGTACTTCTTGAGGAAATTTTCTCAGAAATTTTCTGGTGTGAATCTCAAGATATTTTTTTTTAAATCTCCAGACAAATTCTCTGAAAAAGTCTCCGGAGTAATTTCTGGAGAAAATCCTCGGAGGAATTTCTTAATGAATTTCTAGACGAAATACCCAGAGAAATTCGTAGACTAAATATCCGATATTTTCTTAAAAAGTCTCAAATCTCATCCAATCGGTATAAATTCCATAAAGTTGAACATTATGATTATGATGATAAGAAAACGTAGGTTGATAACATTCTTCATGATGACAAGATTTAAAACTTTTGAAGTTATAAGAGTGTCACTTAGGTGAATGTGTTCATATGTACTATTTTTTCATGGTAAAAATACTTTTATAAATGTATTCTGTCAAAAATAAAATAAAATTAAATTAAAACTATGTGTTCTGTATCTTGACACCTCTCTAACTCGATGGTTCCTTCAATATCGAGTTAGGAAAATTGTACTGTATTGTGCAAATCACCTAATATAATCACTTGAATTTGAAGAGTAATATACAATAGAATTTATGGTGGGATTCCCGGAGCGCTTCTCTAACGAAAATATACTTGAAAACTTTAGAGGATCCTTGGTTTGAATTTCAACAAGACGAAGCGAAATTTTTCATGCGAAATACCTGATGCAAGATTTTCAAGACGAGGAAACCGATTAATTAAATTTCCATGTGAACCTAACAAACATGCTTCAGGAAACGTCCAGGTGCAGAACGATTTCCTTAAGCTAATTTGTTAAAATCTTTGAATCTGAGATTTCCCTCAAAAGTAGAAAAGAATTTTGGACCTGAAAACGGATATTCGTGTAAGGGATGGTAAATTATTTCACGTTAAATCGCGACTTTTGCGATACCCTCCCTGTCCCCTTGTCACACTATTTGCATGAGAATTTAAAAATTTTGGAGCGTGACATTATTTGTGCATGACCCCTAACATATTATAATAGAAACTTCATTTAACATAGTAATACTTTCACTAATAATTACTATAGACCTATCGATCATAGATGTGTATGTATGTTTGTGTATATGTATAACAATATATATGGCTAAAAATTCGATATTTTCATTTCTATTTTTAGGTCGGTACGAATAACATTATCGAGCTCTGTGAATCATTTTAATGGTTTCTAAGGCAACCTCAACACATCCTTGAGTGCCTTCAGACTTGTATTTCATCTGGAAGTGTTCACTGCGGATCTTCAGATTCATCACCGGAAGCGTCCAAGCCATTATGTTCCATATTTTAAATAATTATTTAATGCTATAAAACAAATGTAATAAATGATTCATAAATAATACAATAAAAAGTAATTGATGATTAACATGACTCTGTATTCATATTTTTGTTCGAAACATGTTTTATATTTTTATCAACAAATTCTCCTCAATGGTTGATTGAATTGCTTTTATCTATCACAAAATTATAATACTCAGCTCAATCATTCTCGATTTTGAATCATAAATATGATTTAGGATCGATAAAGAATTAAAAAGCAATTTAATCAACCATTGAGCAGAATTTGTGATCGCTTTTTCCTCCTAAATCGCTTAGATTACATAGTTTTCATATTACATCGCATCGATTACATCGTATTGTGTACGTTGAAACTATTACATCGGAAAAATTACATCGGTCGCATTTATTACACCAAAAGCCCGCGAGTACGTCGGGCTGTGTAATATTACACAACCGAGGGAATGACTTGGTTGCAGCAGTTTCGATGTAATATTCAACAACTTTTTTTGCTGTGAAAGTAAATATTAAAAAATTTTAACATTTTACATTTTATAAAACTATTTGTGTTGAGATATATGAAAATGAGAAATAATTTTGATGGATTTGTGAAGGTAATGTTAAATTATGTGTAACATTTTTTGAGAGTGGGCCGTTGAAACGATGAAGCACACGTCACTTGCACTAATGCTAGGAACTGTTTGCCAAACTGTTGGACATTGGTAGTATATTGTAGAATATATATGTGTAAGTGAGCTGCAAAAATATATTCAAAAACAATTTGACGAAAGGTCAAGTCATGTTTCCACCATTTCTAATGAATTTGCATTTCCGTACTGTTTCACGGTTTTAGCACATTATGTTGTACAGTCACTGTTTGTAATGGATTACTCAAACCATTTTTAATATTCTGAAGCTTTTGACTTCATACTGTTTAACAGAAATACAATTATTCGTGATACATTAACCTTTATGGATACAGGTGATTTACTGTTTCAAATGTAAGTCGAATGGTATTTTTCTATGCGGGCGATAGGGTGCAAAATTTACAATACTATCCGGACGCACATGAAAAAGTTGCTTATTGAAATCCCGGGAGCTAATCCCTTCACTCGACCAGCATAACGCGATGAGTAACGTCAGCAGCCGTTACGCTTTGGTGGATGTCAAAACCAAAACCGTTTCAAAACCGTTCGATTCGTAAAATCGCGAAAAAAGAGAAAACATCGGAAAAGACCGCTAAACAGTTTTGTTTTCAAAACTCAGTGTTTCGTTGATAATTTCTAGCAAGAAGTTGCTAGATTAATGGTGAATTATTGCTTGTTTGCTTGCGTCGCGGATAATTGGTAACCGGGAGTTAGCGGCTGCCGTTTTCCGTGAGGAAACGTCCCAGGAATTTGCTCATACCCGTCAGTCGGGTGCGTATAGGAAACATAACCTTGAAAGTTTGCGTAAATCAATCTCAGTGCTTTGTTTTTGCTTCGTTCCGTTATTTGCAGGTAGATGACCGGACAAAGAAACTGCTCGTCACACAATCAGTTTTTGCAAAAGGATTAGCAAGGATGAAATCTCCCCTGCCGGTACCGGAGTTCCTAGAGGAGAACAATTTGTCGCTGTCGTTTAAACAGCCCCACCGGAAGAACAGATCTCTCCGGCCGCCGAAACCTCCGAAGCTCTATCCGAAGTTTGACGCCAGCTTCAACCGGAGTCTGAATGGTTCCTCGGTGGCTCATGCAGTTTCGTTCCGGAGCACCCGGTCGGAGCTCAGCAAACTGTATGAGCCAAGCAAACGCGAATCTTACTACGAGCAGTGTTTCGAACAGATCGAAAAAGTGGGCGAAGGATCGTTCGGGGAAGTGTTCAAGGTGAAGAGCAGGCTGGACGGGTGCTTGTACGCGGTCAAGAAGAGCAAGGAGTTCTTCCGAGGTGAGCACTACCGGCAGGAACGGTTGGAGGAGGTGCGCCGGTACGAGCAGTTCAGTGAGCATGAGAATTGCGTCAAACTGTACCAGGCCTGGGAGCAGGAGGATCGACTGTTCATGCAGATGGAACTGTGCAAGGGAAGCCTGGAGGATTACGCCCGGGAGCAGCGGTTCATCCCGGAGGACAAGATTTGGTCTATCATGTTGGATCTGCTGTTGGTGAGTGCGATTAGAATTAGAGCATAATACTGCAGGGCTGGTAGCGAGTTATTCTTTGGTAACATGGTCACTTTTTTGAAGCAAGTCACTTCAGTAATTACCATTTTTATTCAATGTGGCGCGCATGTTTTGATTTCATGATACAATTTATGTGTTTTTTTTTTTTACCAAAAATGGAAAAACTGCCTGGGTGCTTTTACTACACTACATTTTACATGTCGTTAATATATTTTTTAGGCATCACCAGCCCTGTAATACAATAGTAGTAAAATTTCATGTATTTTCTTGTTGCAGGGTTTGAAAAGTTTGCACGACCGCAATTTGATACATTTGGACATAAAGTTGGACAACATCCTTATCACGGACGACGGAGTTTGTAAGCTGGCTGACTTTGGTTTGGTGTTCGACTTGAGCAGTCGAAACTGGAGTCATGCAACGGAGGGCGATTCTCGCTATATTGCGCCGGAGCTAATGGAAGGCCGGTATACTAAGTCCGTGGATATCTTCAGTTTGGGTATCGCAATTCTCGAGCTGTCCAGTAATCTGGAACTTCCCTCGAATGGGCCTTTATGGCAAAGTCTGCGCAGTGGATCCCTTCCATCGGAACTTCTGTGTAGATTGTCGCAAGAGCTGCAGGATGTGATAAGATGGATGATGAATCCGTTACCGGATTGCCGGCCTTCCGTTGATACCTTGTTACGATTGCCCCGGTTAGCTGCGTTATACCAGGAGCGAAAGCGATGGCGTGTGATCCGTGGTCTGCGATCCTACATGCATAGGAAATTGTGCAATCTGAAGTGCTTCTTAGCAAGCTTGGTGCTTTCAATAGCCAGTTGCTTGCGATTGAAACACGGTAAACCGGCAGTACCAAATGCGGATCGAAGAAGACGGTCTGGTCACAGAGATACTCTCAATCGCACCTATTGCAACGGGATCAGTAGTAATGTACGGACGTGTCTGATGAAAGACTTTGACGACGAGCTTGAAGACGATGAACTGCTGTCTACTGGCGAGCTGGATTTGACAGGAGGCAGCACGAGTACAGATGTGCAAATAACGCCCACACTAAACAACGACATTCCAAGGCATACGCCTCCGGTGCGAATGATGAACTCAACTCCGCTGAACCACAATCACATCGGGCTCCGGCTCAGCTTCCGCCATAATCACGTTGATAATCCGGCCAGGAATGCAAGGTACGTCTATACCTTCACAATCACCCCAATCAATTTTTATGTCCCTGACCCTTTTTCAAATAGTTGCCATTTCATTCGATTTTTTTGAAACCCATCAATGGTCTTTAATAGGGTTCAAATTATTTGCCGTAAATGGACAATGCAGAATTCGGAAACAAGTCGAATATATTGTGGAATATACTGGGATCATGGCAGTCGCAGATAAATATGGTTAGCAGTTCCAAGAAAATCCTCAAAAGATTATTCCGAAGTTTTTAAAGAAATACCCTTAGAGATTTTCCAGTAAACTTTACAAGAACTCCTCAGGAGTTTACGCCGATTTTTTTTTGTAATTCTAGTTCTATAGGGATTTTCTTACGAATTAATCCTTGGTTTCTCCTAAGTTTCTACAGAAATTCCTATGAACATTCCTACACAATTTTTTGAGACATTCTCTTTGTTGTACAAAGAATTCCGAAAATCCTGCAGGATACTATTCAGGGATACGATTGAATATTTTTCCACTAATTATCGAAACAATTTACCTATAAAATAGGTACTCTAAGACTTCTTCAAGGTTCAAGAAAATCTTTCAGATGTCCTAGCAAGAGTTCATTAGAAATTTCTGCAGAAGTTCGCTCCAATAATTTTAGAAAAATATTCTTGACATATTTTTCAAAGACATCTTTGAAAGTATTCCTGGATAAATTATTTGGAGGACTTGCTTGGGAAATTCTCCATAGAATTTCAGGTAGAATTCCTGAAGAGGAATTTTGAAAAATATCTTATATATTTCTTATCGGGGCCTTCCTTAGCCGAGTGGTTAGAGTCCGCGGCTACAAAGCAAAGCCATGCTGAAGGTGTCTGGGTTCGATTCCCGGTCGGTCCAGGATCTTTACGTAACGGAAATTTCCAAAAGACTAGAACAAATTAACCTCAGTCTGGTCTTGCAGAATAGCGTTTACCGCTGTGGCAATTTGGGCCCCATAACTTGTGATCTTAAATCTAGTAATTACAAAATAAAATCGAACCCGTAATGCCTCATAGCGTTTGAGCCTCTATTAAACAGGTAATTATGATAGGGTGCTTCGGAGAAGCCCAAGCAAACGTGTTCATTTTTTTTTCTCACGTCATTGGTGCGGTTCCATGTTCCTGTGCAATCAAGGTCAATCGTGACCGGTTCACGTTATACGAGTGCGAAAGGATGTTCATGTTCGGTCGAGGATGGATTGCCAACTGGTGAGCTCAATTCATGCTTATGATTAAACATTTATATTGAGGCAATGTTACGTTTTTGTATTTTTCAAACAAACTATGGATGGTTCGTCACTACCTGAGAGAGACTCGCGAAGAGGAAAAATATCAACGTCATATGCAGCCCAGATTCCCCTCTCACGAAACGTCAAATGCAGCCCACCGTTTTTATGGCTGAAAAAGTGAAAAGTATTGTGTTCAAAGTAAACTGTTATTAAAAACCTCAGTCGGCGGAGCAGTTTTTTCCAAAGTTGCTGACGAATCTAAGCAGAAGATTAATTATTTCTAATGTCTGCTACGTTTGCTGGCATGAAATTTCACTCAAACGGCTATTTATGATTCGATGTGATGCAAACTCAATCATTTTTTGCTGAAAGGTACATGTGAGGGTTTGAACAGCATGCGCATAATTGGTATAAACACAAAGTGGATTAAGAAAAAACTTAACAATCACAGAAAAAGAAGACCGTCTTCGCGAGTCTCGTCTCAGGTCACTACAAGTGTCGGCATAACCCTTATTCTGTTTTAAATAATGGTAATATACATACACCTTTCTTTTTTCGTCATTACTGAAAACAACCTTTCATGACTATTTTACTAATTTACATCGAACTGCATTAAACTAAGAAGATTGAAAAGTGTTTTAATATTTTTTTCAAACCTTTATCATTATCGTTCTTGTGATTTTCAAACAAACTTTGCATGGTTTCTTATTTTAAGTGTCGGCACAAACCCTTTTTCTTATTAAATGTAATTTTATCACACATACCTAGCTCTGTTTTCTCGTCATTACTTAAAAAAAACCTTTGAATAGTTCGGTATTTTTAATATCAACGTATTTTCTTATTCTTCTATCCTAAAATATATTCACACCGCGAGACAAAATGCAAAAAATAGTCTTGGATTACATAAGCTCACACCATCTCCAGATATTATCCGAACAATTTTAAAAGAATATATCTAAAGCTTTCATTCTTTCTAAAGTAGTTTCTCACACGATTCCTTCATATTACGAAACAAGATGACCTCCAGAAAAAAAAAACTTTACATTTTTTGTCTAAGATCTTTAAGAAATTCTCATAGAATTTCTTGAATACATGAGTAATGGATGGAATTTCAAAAGGATTCATTTTAAGAATACTTGTACATAATCTTGGTGTGAATCCGAAAGGTTTCAGAGATTTTTATATGACTCCTCCACTGTGTTTTCGACAAATCTTTCACATATTCCTCGAAGAATTGCTTCAGGGAAGCAACTAGGGATTCATCTAGAAATTTCACCAGTGATTCGTACAGAAATTACTCTGGGTTTTCTTAAGAAATATTAAATGAAATTCTCCCAGATTTTCCTCCCGGAAATCATATAGCAGTCCAACGCTCATGCCTCCATTAATTTCCACAGGTATTGTTGCAAAAATTTCCCCAGATATTCTCACGATTTCCTCTATGAATTTTTATATAAATTATTCCAACGATTTCATCCTCCTAAAGATTCCGTCAATTATTTTTCCAAATAATCCTATAATTGTTCCAGGAGTTCTTCTTCAGATTGTTCAAATAAATCACGAAGCTGTTACTTGGAGCTAAACGTATCGTCCAGGAATTCATCTTGATAATCCTACAAGCTTTTCTAAAGGGTCCGAAGTAAGTTTTTTTTTTCTGCAGGTGTTTATCAGATTTTCCTCGAAAGCGCAAAAGCCTTTTGTTGTGATTACTGCAAGATTTCCATTAGAAATATAATCCGAATGCTGTTATTTTTATATAAAGCTTCTGATAGTTTATAAGAATTGACATTAATGAATTAATAAGGAACACTTCAATCCTTATTAAATTTGTTGAGGACTTTCTTACGAATTTCCCAAAAGAATTCGGGAAGGAAATCTTTGAAGGAAGTCCGGAAGCTACCTTAGAGAACTTTCAGGTTCAAATATTGAAGAAATCATGAGCAATTATTTTGCGAAAAAAAATGAAGAAATCTAAAAAAAAAAAAAATTGGAAAATTGGAAATTCTGCCGAAATTCTATAAAGAATTGCTGGAGTGATTTGTGAAATATCGTAGGAGAAATTACTGTTTTAATTATTGAACACCTGATTGAAACTCTTAAAGAAACTCCTAGAATAATCGACGGAAGAGTTACTGGACGAATTATTGGATAAATTCCTTGAAAACCTTGAAATTGATTCTGGTGATGAACTAGACTTTTTTTTCGCAAATAAAACTGCTGTGTTTTTACTTTTTCCGATTTGTTGATTAATTTCGAGAACAACAAATAATTTCTCGAAATTAATCAACAAATCGGAAATAGTAAAAACACAGCAGTTTTATTTGCGAAAAAAAGCTGTGTGTTTTTAATTTATTCAATTTGTTGAATAAATTCGAGAAACCAGCTTTTTCATTTTTGACATTTGCTCCAATTTTACTTGCGCCTTAATTAAACACATTCCTGGAGATATTTTCCGAGCATTTTCTTGAGAAATTTCAGGAGTTATCTTTGCAGAATTGTAGTATTTTCTGGAGACATTCGTAAAAAATCTTGGTTTAGATTTTAGGCTATTCTCGGAGCAAAAATTGAATGAATCACTGGTGAATGAATCTGAAGAAATTTTCGGCAACTGCCTTTATTTATTTCTGATGAAATTCCTGGAGAAAATCACGACCAAATGCCTACAGTATTAATACCTGGCGAAATGGTCTTTGGAATTATATTTTACAGAGAGCGATGATTTTAGATATTTGATCATTTTTTTAGTAGTTTTGATTGAATGTTGTATGAATTTCAACCTGGCAACCTTTTTATTATAAAATTCAGATTTTATCTTCTTCCTGCCCTTGGTTATGCGACCTTGCCGCGATGGGAGGGCATAATCCATTAGTCCATTAGATGGAAACCAAAGGCGTAACCTGTAGTGGTGGTATCACGTTTTGGCAATTTTGCTAAAAGCCGCGTCATAATTTATCTGGCATAGACACACATTCCGCGTCGTTGATAACATTGATGCCCATTTCAAATAAATAAATAATCAATACTATTGGCGACGATCAGTTTGCATTTTGCTAACCAGAATGATCCGTAGCCACTCTTACTATTAGCTAGCTAGACACATCGTTATCATATACGACGTAGGAAAGATTACTCTGAGGAAAATGACTTGTAGATCCACTGAGTAGAAATAAGTGGCGACAATCTTATTTTATTATGGTTTTTATATTGCCATAATAAGGAATACTCTTTTGTAACAGTGGTATACAAAATCTAAAAATAGCATCATTTTCGCAATATTTACAAGTAGAAAGTGGGCGTTGTGAAGCATTGCATTTGCCACCGAAAAGTGAAGCTTGACTATAATAGAAGCCTAAGGTAACTTTACTGTTAAATATTCACTATAATAATGACTATGGAAAGTAAGACGCTGAGATTGATCATTGACCAATAGATACTTTCAACAACAAAAACAACGAAATGAACTAGAACAACTACTCAACAGCCTAAATTTATTAAGGCTTGACGACAATTGATTATTCAGCTATTCAGCATGACCATGCTGAGGGTCGTGGGTTCGAATCCCGCTGGTCGAGGATCTTTTCGTAAAGGAAATTTTCTCGATTCCCAGGGCATAGAGTATCTTCGTACCTGCCACACGATATACACATGCAAAAATGGTCAATCGGCAAAGAAAGCTCTCAGTTAATAACTGTGGAAGTGCTCATAAGAACACTAATCTGAGAAGCAGGCTTTGTCCCAGTTGGGACGTAATGCCACAAAAAGAAAGAAGACAATTGACATTAAAGACTCTAATCTTACGTAAAAAACAGGCGTAATCATAATAGCATGACTACAAATTAATAATTAATAGCATTACTTATAAAATATTCAAAATCATTTCGACTAGACAGTAATGCCACAACTACACTACTATTTAAAACCAATTCTGATGGAGCTGCTGATTTTCACAATGCTTCCTTTTCTCAGAAGTAAGGAAATATGGATATTTTTCAAAAACTACCACGTCACAATACTAATAAAAAACAGTTCATGTGGGCACCATAGCCTAGTCCGTCTGAGTATTGGTCCTGGTAGAGGGGAAACTTGGCAAAAGCCAGATCGAGGGTTCAGCCTTGACAAGTAAAGCTGTCAGGCAGCTCCAACTGAATATCATACATAAAAAAGTGCCCTTTGTGAGTCGGGTTGAATTATTGAGAATTTTTAAGATAAATCTTACACAATTACTCTTTTAGTATTTCTTGATCCGTAATTGATCTAGTTTTTCTTTAGTTTCTTAGTGGCTTCTATTTAATTCCTGCGTAGTCACTTTTAAGTCTCTTTATTTAGAGGCCACATCTAAAGTTCCTATTTTGTGGATACTCAGGCGCTAATAGCCATACAATTAATCTTTTTCACGTTTTTCATAAAACATTATGACGCGATCTTTTAATCGATACAAAGAAGGGTCACATTTTTCTTATCTTGCACTGTCTGACCAAAGTACAATCCGAACTATCACCGGCATGGTTCCGATTTCTGCGTTGTCCTTGTATGGTAAAGAACTAGTACACTTTTGAAGTCAAGTGAGTGTGTCGATGGTTGTTACGTAAAGGTTAATAGAGCAATCAATTAAATAATACTCTTCTGCTTCCAGTTACGATTCGGCCGACGAAGATTTGATGCTCCCGTTAGACCACAGCAACTGCAGCAACCGAACCGAGGAATCGCTGCACCATTCACGTCATTCCTTGCTGCATAACACCACCAGCCCCATCAACGATTCCTCCTTCCTGACGAAGAAGAAACTTTGCTTCAAATCGGATGACTCGGATTGACGGCCTGGTCAATCGTTGGGGCCGATTGCGCATCAGGCAAGCGATCGATTCCAAAATAAACGGCATTGTCTGGTCACACATTCTTGTTCTTCCAATTCGGACGCGAAAGCGAAATAGTGAAAACCGAAAAGTGATCTCAATCTAACGTCGGCTTTGATATTTTGTGCATCTAATACTGAAACAATTAATCGGTCTACTAATAATTAAGTACGTACTTTTGAATGTTGAAACGAAGGGGTGAAATTTACGTTTCACTGCGTGCAGGAATGAATACGGGATGATATTTAGATTGCACAAAATTGTAGTGATCTAATTAGCTTTTATACATAACTAGCTAGGATTGTATACTAATAGAGTAGTAACAAACTAACGAGAGAAAAGTTGCAGATTTTGTGATATACAGGGAATCCTATAAAATAGTTAAATGGAGACGATTACGGTTTTTGAAAACATGTTTAGGCAGTTTCATTGTTTGTTGTGAGTTTATGAAATTTGGCTGAGGAATGTGATTTTATACCATCAACACCACGAGCGTTCGTTGGGGATGTTGGACCAATGTAAACTATTTTACATTACCTAAGCTTCTTTAGTTCTATTAAGTGTTGATAATACAAGATATATGATATCGTGCAGTAGTGGCTAATATTTTTCGGGGATATATTTTACAAACGATTTATAACTGATAATCGCAATAAATCGGATGCTTATAACCAATTGAAATCTCAAGATATTATTTATGTTTATTGATCCGAAAACTGCGTTCTAGTAACTTCATGAAAATAGCAGTACAAATTATATCTGTATAATGACCGAAGACTCAAGCAATAAAAAATAGACTCGTGGCGTCCCGAGTAACACACATGTTGTAATTGTGTATTATCAACTTATATATGACTAGTTTTGGTCATATATCAGTTGATAATACACCATTATAACATGTGTGTTGCTGGGGGTGTAGTCTTAAAGATCATTTGTGAGTGAAGGATTTTTCGACAGAATTTCTGTGGTCCAGAATGCTGCTTTTATTATTATTATTTATCTTTATTAGGGAGATTTTCAGCCCTTGGCTGGTTCATCTCCGCGAATGCTGCTTTTCGAGAAACGATGTATACCTACCAGGTCTCGCTTCAGAGACTTGATCACTATTTTAAGGAAGCCTACAAACACCCAGCGAATCATCCCCTATACATCGAATCATTCGTTCCAGCATAAGATGGCAGCATTTCACCACATGGTCCACAGGATGCAGACTCTGCCCCTCAGCGAAGACGGAAAAAATAAAATAATAGTAATAAAATAAATAATAATAAATAATAATAAAAAATAAAATAAAACGGAAAAAATAAGGAAATGGAATATATTTTCGATACGGCGAATACAAGGTAAGGACGATAAAAGCCATCATCGACAAAAAGGAAAAACAGCATATTCAGAGTAATTTGACAACGCTCAGAGAGAAGTCCATTGTTCCTTGCCGTTGGTCGATTACCGTGTTATCCGGGTTCACTAGAGCATGTTCGCTCAGAAGAGCGTCTTGGGCAGGGGTGGAGGTCGTGTCGTTTTCATGCGGACGACGGATTTTTGTTGGGGGGGAATCCAAAGATAGCCGTCACAATGGCCGACTTGTGACCCTACTCGCGTTTTCAAAGGCACTGTACTGAAGAACTAGTTGCCGAACGCTCCTGATCTTCTTATTTTAAGCTTGCTGCTAGTGCACAAAGCTAAAATAAAAATGGGCACTGTTGTTGGATGCTTCCTTCGCGAGATTAATGCCTTTCAAGTTGATACGTCCGTACAATAAAACGAATAAGGTGCACGGAGACGGAATTCAACTCAATTTTGGGTTGTTTCAACGCAATTCCGTAGTTGAGCCCAATAACTCAATTTTGGCTAAATATCCAAGGTCCCCACTAGGTAGTTTGGCTTTATTTCCATTAGAAAAATATACTCAATTTTGGGTTGATTTAACGCAAAATTGAGTTCTTTCGACCCAAACATAAGAAAAGTTGCATTTACCCAAATTTGGCTTATTGGGCCAAAGTACCCATATTGGGTAGATGCAGCTCTCTCTATTTTTGACAACATTCATGTGGGAGAAAGAGAAAACCGAGAGATTTTGGGTTGAAACTATAATCGATATACTTAATTTTGGGTAAAGTAAACTCAAAAATTATGTAAAAATATTTCTCCGTGTGGTTTCTAGTTTAACGTTTATTCTATTTGTTCTGTCAAGGCCAACATTTCATGGGTTGCCAGTATCCTTGAAGTTTTGACGGAAGCCTAAGTAATCGTCTAGGTCGATCGGGAACTTCCGGGAGTTGGCTCAGGCTCTTCGTGTTATTCTTGTTCAGGTTCTTCTGCTGTAGGTATTAGTAAAGCTGGTACTTTTTCGAGTGGAACTTTATCGTGAATGGCATTTACTGCCCATACTCGCAATACAGTCCCATTAGGAAAATCACGATGTCGAGAAAAACGCTTCTAAACATAAAACCCTCCTTTTTCGTTCTTCTGCTGCTGGAAGTAGTAAATGCCGGTGGCATTGCTCAATATACTATCATTGCAATGTGCAAAAACCGTAAATAATTTAAATTTAGTAAAACTGGTTGTTTTTTCCTATCCAAATTAGGGTTAGTACAGATGGGACTCGTTATCCGAGTATTTCTCTCGCTAAACACTTGAATACCAGCATACCAGTCCCATTACTGGGGATTCGCTAACTTTGTTATCGTGCACCTTGACACATTGTTGTTCGAGTTTACGATCGATTGCAATGTACTTTTTTGCAGCTTTCAGTTATCAACTATCTTTCAATTGCAATAATGTCCCTTGAAGTTTTTAAGCTGTACAGTGGTGATATTTAATTGAGAAAATGGTGAAGATTTCCTGAATTCAAATTAACCGTTGCGGTCAGTCATATGGAAGGCTTGCTGAAATCACAGCACATGACGCGTGAAGGATTTGAAAACTATCAAAGAAAGGTGAATAGAACATGTTTTAGTCCACTTGATGGTTCTCAAGATATAGATAATCCTGATGGGTGTCAGGAGCTTTCCTATTTCTCGGCATTTGGACTTTAGCCTGCCGGTGATTCTGATCATGATTGGACGCAGGAAGAGTGTGAATGGAGCAGTAGAATAGCCTAAGGAAAACTATTTTGCTTTATTTTAGTTTACAGGCAGCTGCCCTGATGTGGTGTTAGTATTAATCGAAGAACAGAAGAAGTCGTTATGGTAAAACCTTTTTTTAAAAAAATAAGAGTTTTTCTTAATTGTGGTATTTTACACAAAATAACGATAACAAGTTGGTATAATAAGATTTATTCGATTACAGAATTCGCGCACTTCAAAAGAGATAAACGTCCACACACAACTGACTATGGTTCTCGAATGAATCCCCATCGCCACGCCTGCTGGGCTCAGTTCATAATTCACCACATCTCCCCTTTTTATCCAGATCACGGTTGATTAACAATATAATCTTGCTGCCATGCCGGCCGCGACATCGAACGAGAAGGACGAGAGGGCTGTACCAACTCTAGTTCACGATCGGGTACTGGGTTGCTAGTCACATCATCAACGCTGCTTGATGTCGCCTCTTCGATAGAATCTGTTTGCAAATTGGGTATCTTTTTTACATGTGCCGTGTTTCTTTCTAGGACACCGCCGGACAAGGGATCAAGTACTTTGACACGATTTCCTTTCTTCTCCATGACGTTGTACTCTGTTCTACCAAATGTTGGAGTAAGTTTTCCTGTTGATACTAAATTCTTCAACAAAACGTTGTCTCCTTCGCGTATATCTGATGGCTTTGCATGTCGTCTTATATCTTCCCTTTCTTTTCCTCTATATTTTAGAATAGTATCACGGTCCCTGGCTTCAGAACTGACTGGTGGGGCCGTTTCTATATCACCTATTGACGGAATTTTAGACCGGATCAAACGATTTTGCAATAAAACGGAAGGTGCCTTTCCAGTAACTGAATGTGCAGTGGTGTTATACATCATTAGGTACTGGAGTAAATCCGTTTTCCAATCCCGGTCCATTGAATGACTTATTTTAAGTCGCTTAAGCAGAGAACTGTTTTGTCTCTCAACCTCGCCATTTGCTTGTGGCCAATATGGGGCTGTATGATTAAGCGTTATATTTCTTGAGCGGCAATAGTCTTCAAACTCTGTGCTGATAAACTGCCGACCGTTGTCTAGAGTGATTGTCCTTGGGTAGCCTAGCCGTACGAGGATTGGTTCGATTTGTTTTATCGTTTCCTCTGATGTTATTCGCTTCATAGTGCACACTTCCTTGTATCGACTATAATAATCGACAATCACCAGCAGGTATTCATTTGATGGTAATGGTCCTAGAAAGTCCATTGCTACATCCACCCAGGGTTCATTCGGCATTGCACGTCGTTGCATTGGTTCAGGTGCGGATGGTCTACTAACCAGACGGCATCCTTCACAGCTTTTAACTGTTTTTCTTGCATCCTCATCCATTCCAGGCCACCAAACTCTGTCTCGAAGGCGCGATATCATCAATGTCTCACCTGGATGTCCTTCGTGAGCGAGCTGCAGCATTCTTGTGCGTAAGCTTCTGGGAACGACAATCCTGCATCCACGGATTACGTAGCCTTCGAGGAGTGCGAGGTCATTTTGAAAAGGGATGTACTTCTTAGCACCATTTCTAACTGCTTCATCCGTCCAGTCTGCTGTTAACAAAGCGTCTTTAACAATAACTAATTCGGGGTCTTCATCTATCGCACTTTTGATTTCTGAAACATCGACAGCAACTGAGTCCGTGATCGCGTGGATGTAAATCTGATCATCGCAATTATCAATTTCTTGATTATCCGATGATGAAGAAAGCCGAGAAAGAGGGTCTGCAACGTTTAGTTTTCCAGGCCTATATATGATCCTGAATTTGAATGGTTGCAGTCTAAGTACCCACCTTTCTATACGCCCGGGGGGCTGTGAGGTTGGCTTGAAAATTGCGGTTAAGGGACGGTGATCGGTTTCGAGTTCAAAGTCTCTTCCAAGCAGATACAAACGAAATTTTTCAACACTCCATACAATAGCAAGGGCTTCCTTCTCTGTTTGGCAGTACCTGCGCTCTGTAGGAGACAGACTCTTGCTGGCATATGAAATCACAATTGGCTTATCATCGCATTCGTCTTCAAACTGGATTAGAACTGCTCCCAAACCCACGGGTGACGCATCTGCTATTACTCTTGTCCGTCGCTTGTCATCGAAGAATCCCAGTATGGGAGCGGAACATACTGCTCGTTTTAGATTGTCTTATGCAACATCATGCTTCGTTGTCCAAACGAATCTCTGTCCGGTAACAGTTAGTTGACGAAGATCGAATGTTTTAGTAGCCAAGTCGGGGATAAATCTACCTACGTAACCAACAAGTCCTAGAAAACTGCGAACTTCCTCCGCTGATCTGAACTGTTGCACTGCCATTATTTTGTCGTGCGTTGGTTTCACGCCTTGTTGGGAAATGTCGTAACCCAGAAACTCCGTCTCCGTTACTTTGAATCTACACTTCTTGGTATTTAGTACGACATTATGGTCTTCCAGCGTGCGTAAAACGTTCTGTAAGGCAGCGTCGTGCTCAGCTTCCGTTTTCCCATGAATAAAAATATCGTCTTGATAATTGAAGGAGTTAGGACAATTGCTCAGTAGTTGCTCGACAATTCTCTGAAAATGCTCGGACGCACTGCATATTCCAAACATTAATCTGGTGTAACGGAACATGCCAAGATGCGTAATGAATGTCGTGATGAATCGGCTCGACTCGTGCAGTTCTACTTGGTGGTAAGCATCTTTAATATCGAGCCGGGAAAACCATTTAGCTCCGTTGAGCCTCGATAATAGATCATCTAGAGTATACTATACTATACTATAGGTATCATATGGTATTCTCGTCGTATTGCAGTGTTCGCACGACGCATGTCAATACATAGTCGTACATCACCGTTGTCTTTGATAACTATTACAACAGGAGATACCCATGGGCTAGGACCGTTAACCCTTTCGATGATTCCCAACTTCAAAAGCTTATCGAGTTGATCTTCGACTTGTTGACGAAGAGCTATTGGGACTCGGCGAACGTGCTGCGCAACGGGGGTGACAGTGTCATCGATATTTATACGTATTTTGACAAATGTGTGTATGGAGAAGTTAGACAACGTCTTTATTAAATAAATACTAATTAATACCTTTAATTACAGGGAACTTATCAATACCATTATCTGATACGTGTTGGATATTCTCCGAGCTGATGACGCTTGGCAAGCCAATCAACAGTACTCCCAACTGCTTTGCTGTGTCTCTACCCAGTAGATTCTGTTCTCCACATTTTACAACGTAAAAAGTGGCGTTAAAACTGAGTTCGCCACCCTCGACAACCGCTATTTCGGCATCGAAGGTACACCTGATTACCAAGGGTTTTTGTTGTGCATAAGCCGATAACTGTTTGGACGATGGACGCACATTCTTCACGAAAGCATTCCTGTTCTGCATGTAGTGCCATGTCAATTCATCGATAATATTATATTTACTACCCGAGTCGATCATCATTTCGATGAGTATACCGCCAACTTTGCACCAGACCATCTCGTCGTGGTTATCGCTAATTGCATATACGAATGATTTCTGAGATGCAGCTTCATCTTTCACAGCACGTGGTTCGGGAAAATTGTTGGCTTTAACGGCGTTGACTCTTGGCATTTTGTAGCGGTGATGATCTTGATGATCAGAAGATTTGCGCTTCATTGATCGTGGTTGTTCGGTTTTCCCTTTATTGGAATCGAATCGGCACTTTTTGGCGAAGTGTCCGATATAACCACAATTGTGACACTTAACGTTCTTTGCCGGACAGTGCTCTTCGGGCTTGTGGAGTCTGTTGCCACACCTGCCACACTCGGTAGCTTGATGATTCTGCTTCCATCCTGATTTGTCTTCATTCTTCGGTGATATCTTGTTAACAAAAGCACTGCTACGAGTCGGTTGTAAGCTGTTTCCTGCGTGTTGATTCAACTCACGAATCTGATGTTGGATAGATAAATGAGTGTTGACCAGATTCGTCAGATCGTCCAGGTTTATGTTAGGCTTCTCCAGTATCTTGCGTCGTAGTTCCGGTGGTGCAAGCATAACAATCTTGTCAATCACGGCTGCATCTCGACTTTCTTTTTCGGTGGTCCCAAATTGACACTTCGTTGCCAAAACTTTGGCGCGGAGCAAGAATTTGTCCAGAGTTTCTCCAGCGATAGGTTTCTGCGCCCAGAAAGAGTGTCGCTCAAAGGTATCGTGTCGTTTTGGAGCGAAGTAGTTGTTCAACCGCCGCATGACGTTGTCGAAATCATCCTCACCATCGGCAGTCTCACGGTTGTCCTCCGGCAAACTTTCGTATATACGTTGAAGGTGACGACCAGCAACCGCTAGAAAGATACTCTTGAGTTTTTTCTTCTTCTTCTTGCCCATTGCAGCGGCGATGTATTCGAACTGTCTCTTGTAGTCGAACCATGACTGGCGCAACTCCGTTATTGGAACATTGTCGCATTCGAACGGTGGTAGTTTGAACAACTGGTCTTCCATCTGCGTTAAGTGAATTACAGACAAAATGTTATGGGATCGCGTCACTATTTCAAAAATACTTTTACAAACTTTGGGAGATCTTAGTGAAATGTTATAGTAAATTATAGCTTATTCTCCATTCGCTTCCGTAGCAAAGTCAAGTTCCCTTCTAAGGCGAACCCTTTTTTACAGCCTGACCCGACGGATCGTATCCGCCGCTAAGGCAAGTTTCCTTCTAAGGCAAACTTTTCTTTGAAACAAGTTCCCTTCTAAGGCGAACTTTTCTTTGAACGAGTTCCCTTCTAAGGTGAACTTTTCTTTGCACAGCCTGACCCGACGGATCGTATCCGCCGCTAAGGCAAGTCCCCTTCTAAGGCGAACTTTTCATTGAAGCATGTTCCCTTCTAAGGCGAACTTTTCACAGCCCGACACAGCATGCTCAAACCGTCGCTATGGCAACTATTTGTTTGAAAATTTTCTCTCTGATGTCCCAACTTTTGCAAAAGTTTTCAGATTTTTCTTACTTACATTATTCCCCTTGTCAGGAATCAGCGTAGGTTCTTCTCGTCGCCAGAATATGTGGTATTTTACACAAAATAACGATAACAAGTTGGTATAATAAGATTTATTCGATTACAAAATTCGCGCACTTCAAAAGAGATAAACGTCCACACACAACTGACTATGGTTCTCGAATGAATCTCCATCGCCACGCCTGCTGGGCTCAGTTCATAATTCACCACATTAATTATAATTAAGTTGTATTTGTTCAATTGTTTCTATAAGGAAATAATTTGCAATGCAAGCTTTCAGAAATCATCACAGGAATAGGTTTAGCTGAATTTCTTCATAATCATCAAATGGGACTGTTTTGCGGGTACTTTCAATATGGGACGCACATTGTTTGGTATTTTTTTCACATTTTGTCCATTTATTTTAGAAAGTACACTAAAAATGAATACTATTCATGAAGCTAACTCAAAAGTGGCGAAAAATCAAATGGGACTGTTATGCGAGTATGGGCAGTTTAGTTCTTGAGCGCTGATTGGGGGTAATTCGGCAGGTTCCTGTGGCAGGCCAAATTCGTCAAGGAAAATGGAAAGTTCTGATTCTTGACAGCATGGTACTTTTCAACTCGGTTTTTCAGTTGATTGATGTGTGAACGGATTAATTGCTTGCCTTGGTTCAGTACTACGTTGTAGTTGACCTTTCCAATCCGTTCGATGATTACAGCGGGCATCCAGGATCATGAATTGGCTTGGTGGACTTGGGTATACACCGTATAACCTCGGTCGAAGTTCCTATGGTCTCGTTCGGTAGCATTATTCTGGCGTTCTGTTTCATCGGGGTTCTGACGTATATGGCTATCTGGAGGCTTCAATAGAGCTGCCACCGTCCGCATTGGCCGTCCTAGCATCTTCTGCGCCGGTGACTGTTTTCCGAGATCTTGTGTTGAAGTGGAGCGGTATACGATGAGAAAAGTGTGCAGTGAATCTTCTACGGACTCTCCTCCCGAACGAATTTTCTTCACGCTTCTCTTCACGGTACCTACAAAACGTCCCGGCAACCCGTTTGACTGGGGGTGATACGGATGTGACGAATCCCAAAAGATTTGCAAACGTTCTGGAACTCCGAACCGGTGAATTGTGTTCCGTTGTCATTTACCACGGTCTCGGGAATTCTAAACGTTTAGAACATCTGAGGAGCTTAATCGTCGTTTTTGCCGTTATTGATTTGGTCAGCACTACTTCAGTGAAAGGATCAATTACCAGAAAGTAGTTGCCATCTACCGGTCCGGCGTAGTCTATGTGGATGCGGGACCACGGTTTTCAGGAGTAGGCCATGGCTCTGGCTTCGTCTTAACAGGAGCCTTGGCAGCAGTAGCACAATGAACGCAACGTCGGATAAAATCTTCACCATCTATTCCGGGCCAGTACACGTAGTCGGACGTTTTGATTTCATTCGCACCACGCCAGGATGACCACGGTAGAATTGATTGAGCAGGCGTCGTCGAAAAGTCTCCGGAACGATCACTCTTTCCTTGGACAGTACGCATTCGCTGATTATGCTGAGAGATTCGCGTCGGTTGTAGTACGGTTGAACCAAAGACAAATTAAAGACCTCCATGTCCCTTGCAGTTGCCCAAAATTTTATGGCTCATAAGGTAATCTAGAATGCCGTGAAAAGTGTACTGCGATCTGTCAAACTTGGGTACCTTTTACACTACCGAGGGACGAAATGCAGTACTAGAAGTGGTACCCAATCTGAGACCGAGTGGGATGGACCTGGTTGAACTTCTTGGGCTACTTGCTTGGAAACAGCTGGCCATCCGTCCAGAATGTACCGTTTCACTTGCTGAAGGATCTTGCACTTTTTCGTGTGATGAGAAAGAAACAGGAACTGCTTCTACCGTTGTGTTCACCCAACTAACAATTTTAGCGCTATAAGCCAAGATTATTTGCTTTGTGCTGTATAACAGTTGAATTAAAGCAGCGAACGCAGCAACAATTGAAAGCCGTCAAAAATAGAACTATTAGCGTTAATACAGCTGTATCGCAAACGATTTGCAGCTATAAATATTAGCTGAATAAATTCGTCAGTTATCGCTTTTCCTGCTTTCACTAAGCTGTAACCAAAGACAAATTAAAGACCTCCATGTCCCTTGCAGTTGCCCAAAATTTTATGGCTCATAAGGTAATCTAGAATGCCGTGAAAAGTGTACTGCGATCTGTCAAACTTGGGTACCTTTTACACTACCGAGGGACGAAATGCAGTACTAGAAGTGGTACCCAATCTGAGACCGAGTGGGATGGACCTGCTGTAACTCAACACCGTTAAAGTAGCAACCCAATGATGTGAAATAAAAGTCCCCATCATTATTCCGGCTGCTTCTATACAATATGATTTGTTATGCTGCTCAATATATAACTAAGAAGCGCTTTATCGTTAGTTATACAGCGAATATTCAGCGGTGAGCTGTAAAACAACAACTTGTGACGCATCTATTGCAATTCTATTATCCGTTTTTCGAAGAATCAATTCCGGAGCAGTGACCATCATTTAATAGAAAAACGAAATTTCCTAGATTTTCACATTTTATTTTTCGCTAATTATGTAATTTACTCTCTGAACAATCTATGCCTAATTACTATATTCCACAAGCCGGAACCACTCTCCGGATCCTGCCTAAAAATATTCTCGGCGGATCACGCTTCTATAATGAACGCTTCTCACTGCCCTGCTTCCAAGGTGCCTTCGTTTAATGGTACTTGTAGTTCCTGTGGTGCTTCCGTTTGCCGCAGTTGATGGCATAGAAAAACACCATTCCGCTGGCGATTTCCAACCGCTTGGGTTTCCAGTATTTCTGTTGTCATCTCCAAAAGGCACGGCTCACGGCTCCAGCGGTAGCCTTGAGTTCTTGTCACGGTGGCCAAACCAAGCACCCAATTCGATCAACTTCACCTGGTGTATCCGGCTTGCCGTAGTAACGGACAGGATCGTAAGGTCCGTGGATCTTCGGGTTGTACTCCGCCGGATAATCACCGAAAATCATCGCGCACTCTTTTCAGCAGCAGTTTTACTCGATTGCAAATCTACACAGCCTGTTGGATGTAAACATTGCGTTTGACGTTTCACACCCTTTTACAGCCTGACGCTTATAAGCGTGGCTATAACATCTTGTACCGTCATTATAGAATATTAAATGGATTGTTTTCGATGTAGAACAAAACGGTGTGTTTTCTTTGCCTTCGATATATACTGTGCTGGCAGCAAGGCAACATCAAGACTAGTGGATGCAGAGATCGTGAGTTCGATTCCAGGCGGTGGCAGATACTTTAGTTGTGTAACTTTGGGAACATTAAATTCAGATACTTATGATTTAAATTCTGGAAGCTGTGAAACAGCTTGGAAATAATATTTAATCCGATAATACAGCGAAGCTGTATAAAAATTATTCAACAGTTGCGAAATAATTGAGAAAGCGCCTTCCGAAGATGTTACACAACTACATGTCGTATAACTGTCGAGTTAGAGAAATGATCGGTATGAATAAGAGCTGCCAACACAGCTTAAAAATAGCTGAGTAGATTCGCCAGATTTGTTGGTAAAAGGATCGCATAGAAGTTTTCATTCGTATGTACAGCGCCTTTACTCAGCATGAAGCCGTATAAAGAGGGCTTAGAGAATGTTTACATTTGCACTAAATGTTAGTTGGGCAGAATGCTTACCATATCTTCTACACTGAGAAAAATCTACACGTCAAGGTCGTGTGTTTTACTTATAGATTTGCGCAATGAGGAAAACCACATGATTTGAGTGTGGTAGCCATATGGATTTCATCATTGATTTCACGGTATAATAACATGTGTATCAACATTAGGTTGTCATGTGAAACAAACATGAATTTCCAAATATTAAATCATGAAAACCAACTGATTTGCTTATTGAATTCGAAATGTAGTAGCTTTAGATAGCCATGTGTGATAGAACATGAATGTCAAGGGACTGAAAGAAGAAATTTGGTAGAAAAACTTTTGCTCCCCAAAATATGGATCCGAGGCTCCTCTGCTTGTCGCAAGCTCTCTTGATTTTTTTTTTCAAACCCGTGAGCCAGCAACAAGCGGGGCGCCACAAATCCATAATTTGGGAAGCCAGGGATAAGCATATTCCATTTTTTTCGAAACTGAAAGCCAGGAAAATCTGTTAGTGGAATCCGATTTTTCTTCTAAACTATACATTATAATCAATGTTTTCTTATAGAAAGGTAGAATTCTCGTATATCGGTCAACTTCACTAATAAAAGAAAAATCGAATTCACAAATTTTCATCTAACACTTTCAGCTTCAAAATTTGCTTCTTCTCTTTGGAAGCATGATGCTGACTGTCGTTCGACACGAGGTCCAACCGCAATTCAGTTCACTATGCATCCCATGGGTTGATCACAAACAATTTAGAAGCTTTGAACATGGAAATCGATAGCATAGGTCATGGATTTCATCATAACAATCTCATTGCGCAAATCAATGAATCGACCAACTTGAACATGATGATTATGACACAAGATAACCATAAGCAAAACACACTGAATCCGTGTTGGGGTGATGATCTATGCGTCCATAGGTTGACACATACGAATCTGAAGAGAAAGCTTCGGGAACTTATGTGGAAAAAATATGGAATCCCTGTTGTCGGTTGATGAATCAATCCATGAAGCAAAACACAGGAATTTAATGTGTAACACACACGAAGTTTGCAAGAAAATCATAGCAAATCGATATGGACGTTCATGAATAAATCCATAATTTTAAACACACAGATCGAGCGTGTGGATTTTTATCAGTGTAGCAAAATTGAAGCGATGATGTAGTCTTCTTCTAGACGCCTCCTTCGGGCGATGAGGAGACGGGAAGGCCTGTCAGCGCATCCAAATTCGTTGGTCGAAACCTGGGAGGGACAAACCAATACAAAATTTCTGTACGTCATAGTGAGCCGAGATTCCGCTGTCACGAACTGTCACTGTGAGCCCAGATCTCAAACATTGGACTAACATGAAAAAAGCGCGTAACTGATTAAAACACATTTTCGTATTTCTTCAAAAGTGATAAAAATCGAATGAAAATCAATTCATGCACATAACGCAAGTAATGTCACGTGAGCACCATTTAATCTGATTGAACATAAAGCATTGAAAAACGCATCGTTCTACTTTATCCAATGAAAATGAATATTTAGTGCATAGAAAACTGTGGCCCTTTTTTCATGTTTGTCAGGAAAGATCGAAGGTGCACAACAAATCGAAACTACCGATTTTCTCGAAGCCTGCCTTGATTGGACTAATGCTTCTTTTTCCGGTTGTCCATATGCTTGCTCTGCAGTTGTGAGAGAGCGCGAAGCGTGTTGAATGCCTTCCAGGCTTTCGTTCAGGAACTTGTGGAATAGGGGGAGATCCCCCAGTACCGGACACTTAAGCCACTAAATTCATAATTCGAAATATATTGATTTTATTGGCTCGTGTTACTCATTTATGATAAATATTATAATTTTTATAGTGTACAAAAATTGATTCGAAAATATAAATATGAATTTTGACATTGCATTTTGATGATGTATTTTAGTACCAAATTGGCCGATCTTGACAGGTGGCACCCAATACCGGACACCATCTGGAAATGCCTCGAATTTTGTAAATTTGAACATCATTGAATGTGTACACTATAGGAATAGTTTATAATTATCAATTAAATGCATTTGCAACATTTAAAAGAATAATTTGAGTTTTTCTTAGTTTGCAAGATGCCTATCAAAAACCTCTTTCATATATGATGAAAAATAGCATATTTTACGATGTTGTTCTGAATGTTCATTCTTCTTAATTTTATTGCATGTTTGATACCATGATCGACGGAACCCATGAAAAATGAAAGTATTTTGAGACACTGATGCAATAATTACAAAGATATCATATAACAAATCAAGCTGTCCGAAACTGAGGGACAGGAGGTGCTTAACCAAAATTGTAATTTGTCCCTATTTAGTTCAATTATGGTATAAAATACATTCGTACTATCAAATAAGGATTATGTTCGATCATGCTTGCGGGATCCAAAGTATTTTTTCATATTCAAAATAATTACTGAATAGGCTCAAAATTAAGGGGATACGTCATTTGTTTAAAGATTTTCAAACTTTTCTACTTTTTTAAAAAAGCATGCATATGTATGTGTTATTCTACGCATATGGATGTGTTATTCTACGCAAACATTAGTCTACATAATAGATTTCTTTTCTACAAATACACCATCTTGATTGGACCATGATTTCTCAATGTTTCGACTTTGTCCGGTATTGGGTGCTGTCTGGCACTAGGGGATCTTCCCCTATTACTGCTCCAATCCCTGTTTTCGATGCGCCAATCGGCACTCCAATCCCTCTTGACGTCATGGGCTATGATATTTTTGAAAACGGCAATGGATTCAGCAACCCTATATTAAGTAAACAGTGCTGTTCTGGTGCTTGAGACACACACAGTGCTTGAAGCGAGAAGACACAGTAGGGAAGACTGGGGATACTCAATCAATAGATACTGCTCAGTCAATAATGTACCATTTAGAAATATGAATATTAGGATGATCATGAAAACATCCTTATGAAGAAAACCATTAATTGAACTTAATCACTGCACTAAAACTCACTAGTAAGGCGAGAAAATACCTTTAAACTCCAATATGTTCCAATATGTTTCATGCAATCGAAAGCTAAAATACCAGCACTTATTATAAAAATTGACAATAAAAATCTTTGAAACAGAAAACTTTAGAGCTACAAAAAGTTAACAAAATTAAAATCTAAAATCTAAATTTTAAATGTAAAAATATGTGTAGTAACAATTATTGTAAAACAGCGCTTGTTTGAAAAATATTAGAGATGCAATGTTAAATTTATGAAATAGAATATTTCTTAAGATTCAAAGTCTGATCAATGTTTCCTTCGGTAAAAATTGTGACATTTGAACTTTACTTTTCAAACTATTTATGATAAATTTATTTAGAGTTCTGTTTGATCCTTCGACCTTAACGCTTGCTCCTGGTGGGGACTGGCGTTGAGGGCGGGATCAAATATGTCGCGCGTCGGTCGAGTAAAGTGAAAAAGTGCCGCGATCGATTTGTTCTGTTTGATCCTTCGACCTTGACGCTTGCTCCTGTGGGGGCGGGCGTGTGGCGTGTCGTTTGAGTAGCACGGTGGAATAGTATCGGATCGCGTTAGTAGTGTTTCATCCTTTGATCTTGCCGCTTGCTCCTGTAGGGCGAGCGACGAACACTTGTTCGGCGTTCAATACTTTTATCGAGTAATATCGCGGTTTGGTGCATTAATTTGTAATTATATATTTATCGTTTACCAAAACGAATCCTTTACCCAAACTTTTCCCATATCCAAACTCCCAGCGTCTACTTGTGGAAGTGCAGAGGACTCCTCGGCTTCCATAAAGCTAGTAAGATGTCAACATTTCCCTACCATCCCTAAATTGACCTGCATACGGACGCAGTCGGCGCCGTTATTGTTTGTTATAATAATGAGAGCACCAGTGTTTACACATTGAGGATGCTACTGATCCCGAATAGTGTCTGTTGGTTTCCTGTGTATGTACAGCTGTTCTTGCAATAACGGAGTAGCATCTGCGGGCGATCAATCATACTCATGCTCATGCAATTTATGGTAAATTCACAGACAAACAGACGTAACAGCTAGAACAATTATCAATTTAAAACATAGTCACTCGAACATCTACGCCAAATGCTAAAAACACTTCTTTTGGCCAATCGTGAACTAGATGGCGGTAGTGAGCAAACGTCAAAATCGAACAAAAGCGATGCGAGCGCCATGAGTGGTCCGTCGGCCAACTATCAAATATTAGAATTGGGCGCTATTCTGCTGTGCGATGAAAATAATTAGAGTGTTACGTCTGTTTGTCTGTGGAGGCACCTTCAATTTTCGAAAAAAAAAAAGTTTTTTCCAAGCAACCACATTTTTCTCACAACGCCATATATTTAGCTCAAATTTTATGTTCGAAATAAAAGTTTTACATCAATTTGAAAAAATGTACTTGAATATAGTAAATTTAAAATTCTTTCCAACGGATTTTGTCAAGTTTGATCATCGAATCTCAATCAATGAGGTTTTCAGCCATATCAAAGTCAATTGGAATCTCAGTTATTTAGATTTTCTGTGGAAACGATCAAATCATAATACCGTTTCCAGATTCCTCAGAGGTGTCGAGAGTGAAAACGTGACACGAAGCGAAAATTTTATGAGGGTGAATAATATTTTATCCATAATAAAATGTGCTGTTGAAGACGGCGCTGCCGAAATTTTGTCAGTTTTCTTGTCTCGTCTAGCGTATTAGGAGCCGTGGGATCGAAGCCCACCAGAACGATGCCATTATTTTCACAATTTGATATCTCAATTAGTCCAAATTGACTTTTGTGTGTACCAATTCATTTATTTAAAGCTCTATCGCGTTTAACGCTTTACGGAGCCGAGATTCATTTTTGTACTTTTTTACAATTGTTTAACTTCTTAAGTACCAAGTTTAGTCCGGGTTGGAGCCAGGGTACTCGTGGCAACTCGAGGTTAGTGGTCACAAATATTTTTAGGAAGGGCTAGGTTGGGATTGGGTTACAGGGTTCTTTGCAGCTCATCCGGGTGGTATTTCATGGTTGCTCGTTTGTCGTATCATGGCGTATACCAACTTCATGTGGGTTTTCGATTGCCGGATGGCCAGGAACATCAATCCAACACAAATGGGACATAACACAGAGAGAAAAAAAAACTGGGGAAGAGAACACAAGAGAATTAAACTTTTATACAACACAAGCGAAGATAATCGTAAATCGACAACATGTAGACGAGATCGCGGGAGCCCAACACATCTCTAACTGCAACATAGGGTTGTCTACCTCGGGCCACAAGGGTATCCATAAGTTGTGCTCTGGAGGCGTCCATATCCGGGCACTGCCAAACTACGTGATCGATGTCATCATAACCGGAACCACACCTATTACATATATTGCTCAGGGCGAGGTTGATCCTGTGCAAATGTGCGTCTAGCGAGTAATGGTTGGACATAAGTCTTGACATCACGCGAATGAAATCTCGACTTACATCCCAACCTTTCCACCACGCTCGCAAGGAAACTCTAGGGATTATGGAATGTAACCACCGTCCCAGTTGGTCATTTAGCCAGTCGCTTTGCCAACCGTGAAGAGAACTTTGACGTACTAAATGAAACAATTCATCGTGTGAAATTCTTCTATCATATATCTCACCTTCCTCAGCGCCCACCTTTGCGAGAGAGTCCGCCTTCTCATTGCCATAAATTAAGCAATGTGAGGGGACCCATACAAAGGTAATCTTATATGATCTTTCGACCAGTGCACACATCTGCTCTCTTATTTTTGTAAGAAAGTAAGATGCATGCTTTACAGGTTTCATCGATCGGAGTGCCTCAATAGAACTGAGACTATCCGAGAAGATGAAGAAGTGGTCTGCGGGCATGTTAGAGATCATCCCCAAAGCGAAGTTGATTGCTGCCAGCTCAGCAACATAAACCGTGCAAGGTTCCTGAAGTTTTCGGAAGGCGGAAGAGTTTTCATTGAAGACACCGAAGCCAGTGGATCCATTTATACGTGACCCGTCAGTGAAATATCTCCTGTAGGAATCGACATTCTGGAACTTTGCGTTGAAAATACGTGGAATAGTTATACATCGAAGTTGATCTGGAATTCCATGAATAGCTTGTTTCATGGACAGATCATATTCAACAGAGGAACTGTCATTGGTGAAGCGTACACGTGGAGGGTTATAACATGGAAGGCTAATGTCAGATGACATGTAGTAGAGATAAACTCTCATGAATTTTGACTGAGTGTTCAGTTTGAGCAATTCTTCGAAGTTTTCGATGACGAGTGTGTTGCTCACTCCACACTTAATAAGTATTCTTAGCGAGAGCTCCCAGAATCGGTTTTGTAGCGGTAAAACCCCTGCCAGAACCTCTAGGCTCGCATTATGTGTCGAGTGCATACACCCTAAGGCGATACGCAAACAACGATATTGAATTCGTTCCAATTTAATCAAGTGGCAGTTTGCTGCTGAGAGAAAACAGAAAGAGCCATACTCTAGAACAGAGAGAATGGTTGTTTTATAGAGTTTTATGAGGTCTTCCGGGTGAGCACCCCACCATGTTCCGGTAATTGTTCGTAGAAAATTGATCCTTTGTTGGCATTTTTCCGTTAAATACCTAATATGAGTTCGCCAAGTGCCTTTTGAATCAAACCAGACCCCAAGGTATTTTGAAGTCAAAGACTGGTCGATGTCTGTTCCCAAAAGCTTAAGCTTTAGTTGGGCAGGGTTCCGCTTCCTTGAAAATACGACCAGTTGAGTTTTTTGCGGAGCAAACTCGATCCCTAAATTTCTAGCCCAAGTGGATAGATTATCAAGGGAATTTTGCAATGGTCTTTGCAAGATTTCCGCTCGTGGGCCCTTCATAGAAACCACAGCATCATCTGCAAGTTGTATTAGCGTGCATGGTTCTTCCAAACAGTTGTCAATATCTTTAACATAAAAATTATAAAGCAAGGGACTCAGACATGAGCCTTGGGGAAGGCCCATATAGCTAATTCTGGAAGTTGTCAGTTGACCGAGAGTGAAGCTCATGTGTTTTTCTGACAACAGATTGTACAAGAAATTATTCAATATTCCAGGTAATCCACTATTGTGCAGGCTTTCTGACAATATTTCTATGGAAACTGAATCAAAAGCGCCCTTAATATCCAAGAAAACCGAAGCCAATTGCTCCTTGTCCGCAAAGGCTAGTTGAATGTCTGATGAAAGCAACGCTAGACAATCGTTTGTTCCTTTGCCCTTGCGAAAGCCAAATTGTGTACTGGAAAGCATGTTGTTTGATTCGACCCAGTGATCGAGTCGGGATAGGATCATTTTTTCTAACAATTTCCTTAAACATGATAACATAGCGATCGGGCGGTACGAATTATGATCAGACGCTGGTTTCCCAGGCTTTTGAATAGCTATTACTTTGACCTGTCTCCATTCAGGTGGAACAACGTTGTGCTCCATGAATAAGTTGAACAGGTCAAGCAACCGTCTTTTAGCGATATCAGGGAGATTTTTAAGAAGATTGAACTTAATCATATCGCGTCCCGGAGAGGAGTTGTTTGATGAAAGAAGAGCCATAGAAAATTCCAGCATAGTGAATGGTCTGTCCAACGCATCGTCTCTCTGGGTTTCCCAGGATGGCGGTTGAGCTGGAACTGAGTCTGGACAGACCTTTTTCGCGAAGTTGAATATCCAACGATTGGAGTATTCGTCACTCTCATTTGATGATGAGCGGTTTCGCATGTTGCGAGCCACTCTCCAAAGCGTCGTCATTGAAGTTTCTCGTGAGAGGCCATCGATGAAACGTCGCCAATAGCTACGCTTCTTCGCTTTAATAAGATTCTTCAGTCTTTTTTCGAGCTTCGAGTACTCTAAATAAAGTTCTGAGGTACCATATCTACGAAAAGCTTTAAAGGCATTGGATTTTTCTCGATACAACTGAGTGCATTCATCATCCCAACCAGGTGTGGCTGGTCGTCTTTTGAAGGATGCACTTGGAACTCGTTGCTTTTGGGATTCTAATGCACTTTTATAAATCAATTCTGTTAGGAATCGATACTCATCCAACGGTGGGAGAGTGTTGAATGATTCGATACCAAAAGTTACCGCTGATGCAAATTTTTGCCAATCGATATTCCTAGTGAGGTCAAAAGGAACCTGAATTGACTGTTCTGACCTTTCAAAATTATTTCTGATAGAAGTTATTATGGGCAAGTGATCACTACCATGGGGGTCATCGATCACCTTCCACATGCAATCGAATGATAGTGAACTTGATCCCAAAGACAGGTCAAGGCGGCTTTCTTTGCCGTCGGATGAAATACGTGTCACTTCACCTGTGTTCAAAATGTTCAAGTTGAAATCGTCGCATAAGTCATAGAAAATAGCCGCTCTATAATCGTCATAAGATTCGCCCCATCCAGTACCATGTGAGTTCATATCACCCAGTATTAAAACTGGAGATGAGAGCATGGAGACTGCATTCCAGAGATGACGGCGGTTTATTGAAACTCTTGGAGGAATATAAACAGAAGCTACGCATAGGTCTTTACCCTTTACGCTTATTTGGCAAGCAACGATTTCTATGCCTGGATGAGTCGGGATGGGGATTCTGTAGAATGAGTGGCACTTTTTGATCCCTAAAAGCACACCCCCGTAATTATCATCTCGATCCTGGCGTATAATGTTAAAATCGTAGAAGTTAAGATCATCTTCAGAAGAAAGCCATGTTTCACAGAGTGCAAATATATCACAATCGGAGTTGTGAAGCAAAAACTTAAATGTGTCTAATTTAGGTTTTAGACTATGACAGTTCCACTGTAGCACAGTGATCATATCTTGTACCTCACTCGATGAATTATCCATCGAAAGATATGATCGAAGCAAGGAGGGGCCACGAAATAGTCAATTCCCTGAGATACTCTTCTATTGCGGGGAGAAAAAGGTCGAGTATGCCTCTGAATGAGTCTGAAACTCCGAGGGCATTGCATATGCGATCCACAAGGGCCGTAAAAGTTATCAGTCCTCGCTTGGCCCCGGGGGTTTTCGAGGAAGAGCGAGGGACTTCAGTAGCTTTTTTCTTGCTATCTTGTCTAGAGCTTCTTTTTGAAGTATATTTAATCGGTGGAGGCGGGGGCGGCAGATCTTTGCTGCAACACGGAACGGAAGCATCAAAGACCTGTTTCTTCGGCAATTTCAAATTTGCCCCACCTCCTTTTGAATTAGGCAAACTTTTGAGGGAAGATTTCATTACCTTTCGGCGCAGTCCCGGAGAAGATTGAGACTTTCGTTTACCGGGTGCGTGTACCTCCGAAGAATCTCCCCCATCGGTTTCGTCGTCGTTCGCTTCATCGGAAGACAACTCTTGAAAAGAGTTACCAACTGGGATGGCTGATGAAGACTCTTTTGCGGACGGATTTAAAGATTTTACCATTTCCGCGTATGTCTTCTTGGAGCGCTTCACAATTGAGCGACTCTCATTTCGAATGCGTCTTTTATAAGCCGGGCATTTCTGCAGGTCATGAAGTTCCTCGCGACAGTAGCTACATTTTTCGGCTTCCTGTGTGCAAGCATCTTCCAAGTGAGCTTGGTTGCATTTGCCACAACGGGGCTTGTTGTCGCAATAGCTAGCACTGTGGCCAAGCTGCTTGCAGTTGGTACAATTGAATACCTTCGGCACGTAAAGACGCACTGGGTAAAAAGCACTGTCAATACAAACAAATTTCGGGAGGACGGAACCGGGGAAAGTCACTCGAAACGAGGCTGACGGCGAAAACACTTTCTTATTTCCTTCCATGGAAACTGATTGTAATTGTTTACAATCCAGTATAGCCACATCAGGAATGGACCGGTTCTCAAAGACGCCTTTGCCAGTCTTAATGTCTTCGCATGTTAGACTCGCGTCGATAATTTTCCCTTCCACCTCGACTTCTCGTGCCGGCACATAGACGCAATATTCCACAGTAAAAGCCTCATGCTGAGCAATTTCATTCGCTGCTTTGTAACTAGGTGCAGTTACACGCAGCTTGGATTCTTTCACTTGATGAATAACGGTCCCAGGATATTTACGCGTCAGCTCCCGAGAAATCGAGAGCACGTTCAAAATCTTCTTTTTGCGCCGGAAATAGACAACCCAAGGCCCAGCCGAAGACGGTTGATAGAACCGCGTTCGAGCAACGAGATCTCTAGGAGGCGTATCGCCTCCATCCGATTCATCCATGCGGAAAAAAGCTTAACCGCAACCAAATGAAGAAAAAAAAAAATAATAATAAAAAAAAAAACAAAAACAAAAAAAATATGTGTAAAAAAAAATTATTAATCAGTGGACTATTTTGTACACACCTCCCCTAAATAGGTAAATCAAATTCACAAAAAAAAAAAAAAAAAAAAAAATTAACCAATCAGTGGGCTATTTTGTACCCAACTCCCCTATACGGGCAAAATTGCACCGGGAGAGAGACAGAGGAGAAGCGAAAAACAACCTTGAACTCAACACTGTTGTTCGGAGATGCGAAAGCAATTCAATAGATAATGTATACTTATCCGTTCTACAGCAGGAGAACGTCCACGCGCCGTAGGTAGTAGACCGACCGGGTCGGCCTTCTGCCTTGTTGTTGTTCTCGGTGCGGGAGAAAAATCAATCACCGATAATTGATGATGGGCGATGATTTTATTGCGGTGGAACGATACTAGTTTCACTAGTTCGCTTCCTTCGCAAAGCGCAATCGTCTAGGCACTCACTTTGCACAAAACTGAAACTTGTTTAACTCACTAATTAAACCAAAAACCCACGCGGGCGGTGGGGAAAAAGGCCTAAATGAACTCTGCAAAAAGTGCCGTACGATGAGACCGGGATCCTGTCGACCGACTCGTTCAAGCGCTAAGCAAGGAATGACTTTTGTGTGTACGAACTTAAGGTTTTTTTTTCAAAACACCGTAGGCTGGTTTAAGCCGTAATACACATGACAAACCTAGTCGCGTAAAGTGAAGTTTATATAAAAATACACACTAAATTTTGATCTACAAATTACCTGAACAGAGTTGATCAAAATATACCCAAAAATATCAGTTTTTTACATAACTAAGTAAAAACGTGGACTTTTGGTGACTTTTTTCACACGATCAGACATATTTATAAATGGGTTGAAATGGGCCAAAATGTCCATGCATTTATGTAAAAATAAATTCACATCAATATAGGCCTGGCTTTGTTTTTTAATGAAAATGATAAAAACTTTCCATTTTATTTTTTTTATATGATGGAAGTTAGTTGGAACATTACCATATCCTTGCAAAAAAAAAGTATAGCTAAGCCATATAACTAAGTTGTAAGCCATAATTTTTGCAAAACTTTATCGATTTCTATAATTTTTGCAGTGAAAGTCTCTTACTTGAATAGCATTCGAATCACCATGGCATTTATAACATTCGTTTTGAATTGATATAGAAATCTTTAAAATAAAATTTTGCCCACTCGAATTTTTGCCCCTCTTAACTCTACTACAGAATAGGGTCCTAAAGCCCTGTCCCAATTTTAGTGCCAAACGCTTAAGTTTAGACCAAAAACACATGCTTAGGGGTCGTCCATAAATGACGTAGCATTTTAGGGGGGAGGCAGGTCTTCACGGATTTGTGACGATGTGTGACGAGGGGGAGGGAGGGGTCCCAACTAGAGGACGTAGCATTTTGAATAATTTTGGTAAAAAGAGTAGCACTAAAAAAACTGACAAACAGTTTTATTCTATCAATCTTCTTTGTCTGACTTATCAAACTTGGGTTATGAAATGATGATTTAACTTCAAAACAGGTCGAAAACTTCTAAGAAATTTCAAATTTTCCTGATAAATACCATCAAACAGATTTTATGAAGCTTTAAATGGTTATGTAAATATTATATTGTATTCGTGTCTAAACTATTTTATTCATAAACAAACAAATTAAAAGCTTAACAAGCTAACTAAAAATCAATGCTTTATCGACTTGGAAAAAATTGTTTTATCATTTAAGAGACATAGAACCAACCGTTTTTGGTGTTATTCATATTTTCTGTAGAAGCTTTAATTCTTCAAAAGAATACGATATGCTCATTTAGGCAAATAGTAACAGTTGACAGGTTAACAATTTTTCGCTCTATTATGCAATAATGGCTGAAACATCTCAGAAATCTCTTACCTATCGTAATGTTCTAAATGGCCTCAAAGGTTTACGCATGAGTTTAAAACGTTAATTCACATATTCAGTAAAATATATCAATTGTTTTCACTTACCCCATTTACCCACTTGCCCCGCGGTACCTTATACAGGGTGATTACTAATTCCTATCAGTAAAGTAAATGATCGTAGATGAAAGATGTATGTATGAATTTTAATTTCCGGTGTACATCCTGTTTTGCACATCTATAAAGTTTGTTTTGACAAAGTAAAGATTAAATCTTTTTTCATTTACCTTAGTTTTTAATCATATGTGTTGTTTTGAAGGCATTGTACCTGGCACGCACGTTTTCCACAGATATGTATTTTAGACTAAACTCCGCTGAAAAAAATGCCTGATTGAAACAGCATATTATCACAATCTTCTAGACTTACTAGGGAATAGCATAAGACTGATTGTGGAAAATTTTAGCGAAAAAAATGTGTCATTTTCGGTTAAAATATATGCTTCTGAATAACGTGCGTGTTAACTGTAATGCTTCCGAAACAATTATAGTAAAAGACATAAAACAAGAAATTTATTCAGTGCGTGAAATATTGCAGGAGCTCTCCACACAGTCAAATCATCGATTTGTTTTGATATATCAATGCTCTTGATGGAACAGCCTGGAGAATAATGAGCACATCAAATTCGAGTTTTATCAAAACTGTCCTATCGTTCAGATTTCTAAATCACTCGGTAATTCAATGAAAGAGCATTTCTTTTTTTTTTTTCATTGTTTCATTATGAGTTGAGTAAGAATATTTCAGTATGGTGAACGATGATTAATATTAGCTGATCATTAAAAAAGTTGGTTGCATAAAAATCGCTAATTTATGAAACATTTCAAATATAACAATTGTTATTGGATTTGAATTTAGAGAATAATGACAAAGATCCGTTCCAAATTAAATTATTTTGTTGATCATATTCACTGAAATCTGTTTCTCAACCACGAACAATTTTAAAAATGCCTATTATTTAACAAAAATTTATTGACCCTAACTGAGTGCAAGATTTTCAGCTTTTTTTTATACATTTTTAGCTGTAAACTGTTTAAGTTTTAAGAACAGCAAGAGTACTACAAATTAAATTACTGGGAATCAAAATGATGTAACTAAAACACGAAATATGCTTGTTTGAACTATTTTCCCAAGGATTTTATAGCGTTACGTTATTATCAATGAATCTCTATATTTGTGTAGAAATTACTGGGTTTTAATGTTTCATTTTAGCCCAATCGCTGAGGAAAACAAAAATAAAATTAGAGGGAGGGGGGGGGTACTTGATATGCTACGTATTTTACAAGGGGGGTATCATCTTTTGTGACTAAATGCTACGAGGGGGGAGGGGGGTATAAAAAATCTGTGAAAAAATGCTACGTCATTTGTGGACGGCCCCTTACTCAATTTTTTAATGTTTTTCATTTGTTTAAGTACAAAATAGTTATTTATGCAACAAGGTGCAAAATGATGATTTTTTCAGCACGAGTTGTACATTTATCCAACGAGCTTGCCGAGTTGGATAAATACGACGAGTGCTGAAAAAATCGAGTTTTGCAACGAGTTGCATACAACATTTTTTGCGATTACGAAAAATGTCATTACCGCTGGATTAACTATTGGAGTTTCAAGAAAACCCACATGAGCATCAATGCGTAGTAACAACTTAGTATTCCTCAATCAGGTAGGCCTTGAAATGTTTGTCACAAATTTTCACATTTCTGTTGCTGACTATATTTTCAGGCTGATCAGGTAAGATGCCGCTTATGATTTTCTAAAAATAAGAACCCTATTTTTCATGTGCTGGATTTCCTACAGGAAAGGCCACATAAACCTCCCGACTTTATTGAGAATGAACCAACAAACTCTACTGTCTCCTCTATGTCCGCAAGATGATCGTGCTCCAGCATAGAATACCTCACAGTTAACTGGCTTCCGATTCTATATCCGTTGCACTCTCCAAACCCGGCTCAATTCGGATCGTGGGAGAATCAGAACCTATATAAAATTTTCAGCCATATTATAAGCCATTCAAGTGCTGAATTATCTATAAACACACGAAATTGTCTACGTGAACGCTAATCGCCCCATAAAGCTCCCGTTTTTTTTGTAGTAAACTTTCATATGCTACTGCCTCCCTCACTCAATCCCTCACAGTCAACAAACTAACTAAAAGTCAATTCGGTTCGTCAAACGGATGTAGAATCAGAACCTAGTTGACTAATAAGCGGTTTCTTCACCACCGCTTAGGCCTTAAACCTAGTTTAATCATATGGGTAAACGTGGTTTACGGCCTAAGCGAAGGTGAAGAAATTGGTCCTAAGTCATTGAGAAATTCAGAGCAACTGAATAAATGACGTATGGATGCAATCCGACGTCATTTTGATAATTCCCAAAACAGTATTGAAAAGTGCTACTTTTCGATACTGATTTCAGTGCTGAAAAGTAGCACTTTTCAACACTGTTTTTTTCGGTAGGAAAAGTAGGCCGTTATGTTGTCCATTTTCTTGATGAAAAGTAGGCTGATTTGCAACGGAATTGCAAAAAAACATTTTATGTATGTTTTTATAGATTTTGTCACACCCCTTGGTTTAAACTCAAATTTTGGGTGTATTTTGTTTTCCGTGTCCCTTCCGAAATGTCAGATAGGAACAACCCCAGTGTTAAAACTATAACCCCTGTGGTATTTTTGTCGACTAAGCGAACGTCAAACATGATCTCAAGTGTCAAGGTTCATTTATGGATCCAATTTTTAAATTAAAGCTTTAATATGATATATCCGTTATTTGAGCGGTAAAAATTGCTAAAGTAGTTGCAGTAACATGCTCTTTCGTGTTATGAAATGAAAACAAGATTTCATTAAATATTTTAGGACCCTATTGTTGACTTTTTATGATGTTTTTCTTCATATACTAAAAGACTCCAAAATTTGACAGAAAAGCCAAAATTGAGTAAAGACGGCAAAAGTCTTCTACCCATATTTCCAAATTATTATTATTTCTAATAGCTTTTGTGAAAGATGGTACAGCGGGGATTCGCTGGTTGGAACACGACTGCCTTCCATCTAGCGAATCCGATCCGTTAGTTGGAACAACTGACAGCTGGTGAAAATGCTCCACACTAACGCATTCTTCTTCTTCTTCTTTTTGGCGTTACGTCCCAACTGGGACAAAGCCTGCTTCTCAGATTAGTGTTCTTATGAGCACTTCCACAGTTATTAACTGAGAGCTTTCTTTGCCGATTGACCATTTTTGCATATGTATATCGTGTGGCAGGTACGAAGATACTCTATGCCCTGGGAATCGAGAAAATTTCCTTTACGAAAAGATCCTCGACCAGCGGGATTTGAACCCACGACCCTCAGCATGGTAATGCTGAATAGCTGCGCGTTTACCGCTACGGCTATCTGGGCCCCTAACTACTAACGACTAACGCATCTGGAGAGGAAATCGTCACGAAACGCACATATAAATACGCGTTTCTTCTATATATGGAGACTGCAACGCGACGCACAGTACTGCGTCCCTTGGACAAAAGTGAAAAAATCAACTATTTTATTGCACCAAATCAAGTATGCTCCTTTGTTAACATATATTTGATATGTATTAAATGAGTAGCTAAAAATCGTGAACTCAATTATTTATTGGACCAGACCAACCCAAGTTGTTGAATAGTTTGATTGAATGGCGTGAATTCTGTAAATTTGTGCGAATTATAATTTATCTTTTATTGCGATTTATGCTGTTCTATGATATTTTATTAAGTACTAATCTAAATGGTATGCATCAAACTAAATCAATTCGATACATAACACTAAAAGTAATAGTATTTTTTTTCATACAGGAAGTTTGTTAGAACTAAAGTTCCCATATAACTTCTTTTTCACATAGAACAAAATAACTAGCAAGACATCAAACAGCTAAAACAAAAAATCACCGCAAAACACCTCTCTGATTTTTGCATCAGTTCTTATTTATGATGCCTTTTAAACTCTGAAAATGATTGCAGCTGCTCCCGTCTGCTCTTTCGATTGCAATCTTCGATTTTGTGGATGATGGTCTTGCTTTTCCACTTCTAATAAGCATTTCCACTATTTTTCATTGAGAGCTTTTGAACCAATTGATCATTTCTGCATTAGAAGCATTTTTTATTACAAATACATTTGAACTTCTTCCTTTTACAGTTACTTTAAAACTGGAACAGATCCTTTTTTTGGGTGTTTATTACCGACACATTACACCAGAGCGTGGAACAGAGCCTGATTCTCAGCTTAGTGTTCTAATAACCATTTCCACTGTATTTAATGTAGAGCTTTTTTGCCAATTGATCATTTTTGCATTTGCATTCATGCATTTTTGGAGAAAATTTTCAACTCGGAAAGGTCCTCAACTGGTGAGATTTGAAACCACGGCCCTGAGCATGGTATTGCTGAATAATTTCGTTAAATAGATATAGATTTTGATTTGTTTGCAATAACCTGCATTGTTCTGCTTTTAATTTGTGCGGTGAAAATTTACTTTCTTATTATTTGGGTTTATTCATATATTTAATAACGACGCCGGAAATGGTATTTTTGATTCCCACGCATTTCATTGCTAGATCTAATGCTTTAATTGTTTGATTAACATCGCTCACAGATTAGAAGAGTTTACATTTTGTTTGATATAGACATAATTATTTGGTTTCATCAGTCACGAGGCATATATGCTGCACACTTCGATTTTATCATTTCTGAAAACAAAAAAAGTGGCGAAATGTCATCAAATGCAATGTCAGGATCATTGCTTTGATCTATTCGCTGAAGAATACCTCTTAACAAACTTGATATAAAAGATTTTTTACTGATATTGTAATTTTATTTTATCTGTGATAATTTTGAACACAAACTATGATTGTTTGGCGTTTACGTCACTCATGGGATCAATTATATGCGATTATTTTTTGCTTATATAAAATTTTGCCAAAATAGTTGGATTTTTAGAAGATATTACGTCTTTATGAAACTAAATACACAAATTGGCGCTTATGTCACTTATGCGGTTACGTTTATTACATAGGTCATTTATGTCAATTATAGCCCTTATGATGCCTGACAATTTTCCATATACCGTTTTGATTCATATTACGGACAGCTTCAAATTCCGGACACTCTCGTTTGTATGGGAAACATTTCACACGAAATATTTCAATTTTCGCCGTCCAAAAGTTCTCATTTTCGAGGCTCGTTTTATTAGGTTTTTTCCATAAATATCATTGCAAATTTATAATGCCCAACTACTTTAGACGTCTCTTAAGTGGTTGAACGATTTCAATTGATGATTTGACTGTTCCATTAATGATTATCATGAGCTGTCCGTAATTCGAATCAAAACGTCCGGAATATGAGGCAAAAGTGAGGGAGCGTCCAGAATAAGAATCATGAAAAGGCCACACGTTTTGATTTATTTAAAATTATTCATGTTGCGGACGCGTATTCTTTACCCACCATCCGAAAGTTAAGGGCTTCCGACGCTCGATAACGCTAAAAAATCATACAGAATGATTTATTTTGTATGGTCCAAGCTGGGTTATACTTCACTGAGGCCTTACGTGTCCGTAATATGAATCAAAACGGTACGTCATTGAGCTAAAACGCCTATAACGAAAGTTATGATTTTTGTCCCGAGGTCCCATGCATTCGAAGCACTGTGCGACGGTACTCAGACGTCAAAGTAAATTTGACATTATCTGTTGAGTGCTTTTTAGTTGGAATATTTTCCAACCAGCGAACATCCAACCATCGAGTCATTCCATGTAGCGGACCCCCAACGAGCGGATCCCCACTGTAGTTAGATGAACCGCAATTCAATAGTGTAATGACGTTATTTTATGAAAATTCATTCAATTTGTCTCAAAACTGAGCCGGACTCATCTTGCCCCGGGTGGCCATCTTGTCCCGTTCTACCCTACCCAGTTTCTCCTGTATAGTCTCTACAGTAACAATGGGATGTCATCACTTTATTCGACACTCGTACACACTTTCGTTTCACTTCAATTTGTCTTTATTAGTTAACTAGCGTATTAAATAAATATTTACAAAGTTACTTGTTCCGTTGTTTCTACTCGTAGCATTATTTGCATGTCACGTCTACAATTCACGTTACAATGAACAGACAGTTCAATCTTTATTTTCCTCTAATTTTCACAATTTTCCTTCGTTTTTTGTTCATACACGTACTGTGTCGTTTTCTTTCGTATTTGTTGGCTAATAGCTAAGTTTTGTGTTGCATTTTCTCTAATTGTAATCCCTAACGTTACTGTGTGTTCGTTGTTTAGTTTAGTCTGTATCGGTGTGTATGTGTTCTAATCGGTCCTAAATTGGGGCTAGAAATAGAGTTCCTTCTCCTGGTGCGTTTGGTTTGGTCAAAACAGATTCTCTAACTACGCGTGTCTGTATTGGTGCAGAATTTTCCGTTTATTTCATTTAACCCGAAATGCTTTACTACATGCTAATCTGTGTAAATACTGCTGTAATAATTCGATAAGGAGTAGGGAGTTCGATTAGGGCAAGTTGGATGTCGGTTTTGGTGGATGGAACAAATGTGGCGACTAGACTAGTGTTGGGGCGCCATATTGTTTGCCACACAAAGTATCATATGCACGGAAAAAAAATCCGTTGCCGGATTCATGAACAAAAAGTCATGATTTCATAAAATTTTATGTTTCATGATATCATGACTAAAAGTCATGAAATCGTGACTATTATGCAAGAATTCGTATGCTCAGGGCGTTACACAAATCTAACTGTCACTTTCTTCACCTTAGTCAACGTGTCTCGTTGCGATCGGTGATCTTTTCTAGTGAAATCATAACAAAAAAAAAATGTTTTGAAAAAGTTTAAATTCTTCGGAACCTTGTCATCATATCGTTGACATTCTTGGTGAAATTCTTGTGAGTTCCAACATTGTTTCACGACACAATCAATGTACTTACTTAATCGTGACTTTGCAGAACCGGGCAATGTTTCACTTTGAGCGAAGATTTTGCTTGACAAGCTCATCGGCGATTTTAACTGTTCGGAAGTGATGCATACCCCACGTCCTATAACAGAGCAGGTCACAAAAGGCCTTCGGCAGCCGGTTGATCCAGTTCCACTTTCCACATCCGCAGAGTTGTTAAGGAGTGTTCCATGACTCATGCAATCCACCAGCCCAGGGACCATTTACCAATTCAATTGATGCTCGAAACAATATTTTGCGTACAAACCTAACCACCGAATGTTCGCGTTCCTGCTAAAGATGTCACACTCGTTAGGTTGACATTTGTGGAATGTTTTCACGGTTTATTACAATACTATCGGCACAAAAGCAGTAAAACTTTGTTTTATTTGTTTACAAATGGCAAATATAAACTGGGATCTAAATTGACGTATAATGTTTCGTTTTCATGAACTGAGTTCATGATTCAGGGATCCTGCTTCATGATTTCATGACTCAAGTTGCCACTTTTCAGAACCAAAATTGGAATCATAAATGACAGGCATCTGAATACATGAAAAGTGCTTATGTTTTCATGACCTGTGTTCATGATATCAGATCCTGCTTCATGATTTCATGACCGAAATTGCCACTTTTCGTATCAAAAATAGGAATCATAAATGACAGATGAATAAATCCATGAATTTTATTCATGGTTCCAGCATACATGCTTCATGATTTGAGAATTTTAATTGCCATTTTTCTTCGCTAAAGATTGAAAACGTAACGTACAGCCGGCGTTACGGTAAAATGCTTCATGATTTCATGACTTTTGGTCATGGTGTATTTTCATAACATGAAAACACACTTTCCTCCCGAAATCATGACTCTTTCTCCTGTTTTAGAGTGCCGCATTTTTACCCGTGTGGGAGGTCGGATTGTGGTGGGGAGGTCTGAACTAAGGTCGTTTCTAGCTACATATGTATATAACATAAATTGGTTCGTTAGCGTTCTCGGTGATCGAGCTGGTAGGTCAAAGTGGTGAGGAGTAGGGTAAATTGCTTTGGGTGAAAACGAGTTCACTACTAAGGCAGAGAGGGACAGGGATAGGGATTTATAATTTAAGCAAATAAATAAGTGTTCTTTAGATTCAAAGATACTCGTAATATATCCGGCTTTCCGGGATTTGGCAACAGGCTACCGCTTTTCTTCCTCAACCCGGATCTAGATATAAGCTACTACACGACAAAATCTACAACTTAGTGACGGGATTGAAAATCATCGTTTTTTGATGTCGCTAATTCTACTCTTCTAGTTTTCTTTCTCTCTCTTTTTTTCTTTTTGCACAGGATATAAGAAGAGGGATGATCAATGGGGCGAGAGGATTGATTGATTCAATAAGTTAGGCGTGAACATAAATAGATTAGAGTGAGGATGAAGGGGAGCTCGGGATTATAGAAGCGAGTTGGTTCTCATTTTCTTCTAAGATAGAAATTTAGATGAAAAGATGAGTGATTAGTGCTTGGGGAAAGCTCCTCTTGGGTGGTGGATGGTGGATGTAGGGTGCTCAAGTAGATTAGATAGAAGCTAGGAAATTGGATGCATTCAAGGAAGCGTTTGTTGGTTTAGAATAGGTTCAACATTCGTCTACAGATACAGTCACTGGGCGTAAAAAAGCTTCGTTGAATGGCTTTGGCTTCCCTGTTTTCCAGGGAACCAACGAAGATCTGTTTACGAATGCTGAATCGCTCCTGCCCTGTTAGGCACATTCCGTTGAACATCACCAAGTAACTGATTGCCCGACCTGCGCGTGGTCACGCTCGCGCAAGCCAGGTGTCCAGAATGCCACTGTTTACCTAACCATTAAAACAAAAGCATCTAACAAATCGTTAACCGTTCGAACAGCGAAGCTCCACATGCAATTCGTCGTGCACAACCGCGGCGCCGCGGAGGGATCCGTTGAAGCGTTTTACTTTGACACCAGGAACACGTGTGAGCTGCTGGGAGGGAAAGATATGGATGGTTTGGGATGAGTGTTGAATGTCAGTACCGGGACCCTAGTTTTACCTGGACAGTGGCATGTGGTTAGCTACAAAATATAAAAGAAAAAAGAGAAGAAAAGAAACCAAAAAAAAAAACGAGACCAGAATGTGATTTGGTTACACGTATTAGTTCACCTTGAGAAACTGCGACACGAAGGTGGGAACCGTACCTTTGCGATCGAAGTGTCTCACCCGTACGAAGAGAAAGGCGGCGACTAGCGAGGCAACAGCCAGAACCAACAGAAGCATGACCAGGCCACCGACGAAGCTCGGCACTGACATACAGATGGTTTCAGGATCCACCGTACGCTGCGATTGGATGACAACGGTTTCGTTGTTGGCAGCACTGTTCAAGGCGAAGTTCACATCACCCGGGGCTACGACCTGGATGATTCGTTCCGTGTTGACATCGGTCATCTCCTGAGCGTCACGTTTGTAGATACGAGGCTTGACGACCACTTCCATGGTGTCACGTCGTCGCCGAACTCCACGGAGGTCATCCAAGCCTTCTACCGACCGGGGTCGGCCTCCGAGGCTAACCAAGTTACCATCATTGACCATATCGTCCTTTCGTTTGGTGACGGTTACATATCCAGACTGTCCTGGTGGCGGTGGTGGCGGCATGTTGATATTGTCATGAATTTCGTTCTGCAGTTGATTTTGGTTCTGGCTTTGCTGAGGAGCATCTGATTGGCTGGAACCTTCCTTGTTCTCGGCAGAGTTGACTGAGGTTTGGGCCTGTGGTGGTGGTACAACATTGTCCTGATTCTCCGAGTAAGCTCCAGAAGAGTCCGATGGGTGTCTTGGATCTGGGTATGCTGGGGGCACTCCGTATTCCGATGGTGGTCCGTATTCTCCGCTCAATGCACCAGGAGCACCGTACTCTCCAGAAATTCCATTACCTGTCAAAGCTGGCAATCCGTAGTCTCCTCCTCCGCACTTGGGTTCTGGACAGTTGTATCGGCAAACCTGGATCACACACTGGAAGTGGACGTTCATCGAATCTGGGAACTTGAAAGCCTGGAAGTACGCGAATGACACGACCGAAGCGGATGGTCCAAAGTTTTTGATCTTCTGGAATTTGCTCATAATCTTCGGCCGCACGACGCATCCATGTTGATCAACCAGCTGAATAGGCGCACGCTTACCATCGTGAGCAACGCAGTTACGGACCAGCATATCGAACTTGTTCTCATCATCCTTGATAGCCAGCACCATAGTCATGGTTTGACCGATCTTCACGATACCCGAAACTTCGGAAGCCCACGGACCCTTACCGACCTGAATCTGCATCCAGCATTGTAGATTGTCACCAAGGAAGTTCGCAGTCACAGCATGGAGCATGTCGACTTGGAATGGACGGAACGTGACGGCCTTCTCGTAGAAATCATACCAGGTACAACGCAACTTACGAGCCTGAAAAGGAGTCGATCATTGTCTGACAAAACAACTTGGTCATGTTAACGACACTTACCTGATCCCAGACTTCCTGGACGTATGGGTCGTACTGGATGATGATGGTGTTCTCGACGTAACTTCCGGACGGAGTTGGTGCACCAAAGTTGGCAGCATTGTGGTTCGCCGAGCTGCTCATGCCGCAGCTATTCAAGAAGATCTCGAAGGTCGCACTCAGATGACCGGTGCCGGGTTTCAGATGCACACAGTGCGGGTCACTGTAGAATCCCTTCGAGAAGATCATTCCGTAGAAGGGTCGATCGAATTCGATGTTGACGCGCATATGCGTCTTCTCGCACTGCACCTGCAGGTGCTTGATCTGGGGGCTATCGTTCGCGGCCGACAGGGGCCAGGGGTCGTCTCCACCACCACTGCTGCTGCTACTGCTGCCGCTACCACCGCCGCCGCCACTCAACAAACCAGGCGTTCCGTATACTGGTGATGGTGCTGGCGGCCCATAGACGGCTCTGTGCTCCAGGGGCAGTGCGGCCGAATCCACGAGGGGGGCGTCACAGTCGACATTCTGCAGAGAGGGAAAGCAACGAAGAGGCTTTTAAATATACATGTTCATTTAGTTCAATTTTCTTTCGCTTGTTTGGGCAAATGTTCATAGAAATCAATAAAATGTATGGAGAGTTTACCACGATGGTTTAAGGGGAATATTTTCATGATTCCCAAGCTGCACGGTTCACAGGGTTTCAGTTTGTGGTCTAACATTTCAAAAAAATCCTTGCCTAAAAATATTCTATCGTTGAAAAAGGGAAATATTCAATTATAGTATGAGAACACCTTTCATGACTTTTATCCTTTATGTTTTTAATCTAAAACGATGCAAATAAGATTTGAAGACATCTAAAATCGAACATTTTATTACTTTTAACTGAGGGCTTATGTAGCGTATGACATTTCGGAGCCGATTAAATTTTGATGTTTCTTTTTCTATGTCAAAATTGTAACCCATTATAAAAGGAAACTAAAATCGAATAAACCTCATATTTTTTCATTGTTTTTTTTCGGGTATTACGTTTTAACTGGAACCTGCTCCTCAGCTAAGTGTAAGCACTTCCACCGTTATTGATCAAGTAGTTGCATTTCTTATTAATTATATCTGCATTTCTATGTCACTAAGATTTCTTCAAATATCACAAGCACGATTTCCAGAAATTTATGTAAAGATTTCTAAAGTAGTTTCGCCCTTTGTTTTTTTTTTTGAAGAAGAAGATTACAAGGAATTATACAGGAGATAACTCAAAACAATAACATAGTAATTCGATTGAGGATTGCTCCAGGAATGGTTTCAAGAATTATTCCAGGATCTTCAACAACAGTTTTTTTTTCAAAAATTTATCTGAGAGTTTTTTGAAGAATACATTCAGTAATTTCAACAGAATCACCCCATATTCATACTTTCGTTTCTAGTGAGTGCCTCTAGGTGTTCCTTTCGAAAATCTTTCAATATTTCTTTCTGGAATGCTAAGGATAGTCGGTTCTCGGGGTTTCAAACCAAAAACTTGATCAAACCCGCATTCGACGAATTCGCATTTAAAAATTAGAAATTTTTCGAATTCGAGTTCGGGTCGGGTTTGAGAGACTTCAAAACTATCGGCTTCAGGTCGGGTTTGGGCTGGGAAAATGTCAGATTTCGGTCGGGTTTGAGTCGTCTATGGTGATCATTACGAACAGAGCAACAATCTCCCAACAAATATGAAAGATGAATAGGAATTGAACAACTCACTCTCAAGCGAACTCCACCAGAAAACTGTTATTTAACTATTAATGTAACTCGGGCTGGGAGTGTCCTTATATGTCAAAAATGTTTAAATTACTAGTCTTTTAAACTCGGGCTTTAGATGGATTTCCTTGATTTTTTTTTCGGGTTTAAAACAGAAAAAGGGTTTGGACACTAATTAGTTCGGGTTCGGGTCGGTTTGTGAAACCTTACCCTATCTACCTTCTGGAATTCTCAAAAAGTTACCTCCAGGAAATTTGTCTGGATATTATCAGAAAATAAATATTTTTCCAGAACATACACTTGCATTTTTCCAAGGACTTCTTTATATACTTCCAGTGTTTCTGATTTTTTTTTCCAAAAGTTCTATTAAGAACTTTTCAAGTTGTTCCATCTGGAATTCTTCAAGAAGTTCAGTATAATCTTTACCTCAAGAAATTCTTCCAGTAATTACTTCAAGATTTCTTCAGGTATAACTTTTGGAAATTCCAGATGAGTTTTTTCTTCCATCAGAAGTGTACTGCCAGGAAGTTTTAATGAACTTCCTTAGCATAGTAAGCCTGAAATTCTGTATGAAAGCCTTCGGTAATTCCATGTGACACCTATGGGGACTTATACAACATACTTCTTTAAATTCTTTTATGGAAAGTTAATCACGAATCAATACAGAAATGCATCCAGCGATGTTCTCAGGAAAAATCTAGTGATAACTTCCTGGGTTTTCCAAAAGAATTCTCCAGAAAAAATTTTCGGTGTTCTAGCAAGGATTCCTAGAAAATGTTTCTCCTGGATTTTATTAGAAGGACCCTTAAGTGATTTTTTATCTGTTCTCCCAAGAAGGTTTGAATCATTTTTTTATTAACTTTTCCATGATTCATACACTATACTGAGGAGTACCGCAAACATTTGCACGATGACTTGAATAACTGTTTTATTGATTTCTAATAGTTTCAGTTTTCCTTCCAGGCCCTTAAAAAGTAAGATATTAAAGTTCTAAAGCCGCATTGATTCAAAATTTTGGTCAACCCAATGCTGAGAAAATTTGAATCCAGTTTAGTTTTTGAAAAATATCACAAATCCAAGTATAAATTTGGTAAAAAATATTATTGGGCAAAATACCTATGAAGTAAGATTAATTCATTCGAAACGTCAATTAGATGTGTTATCTTAGAGATGTTGAACGAACGCTTATGTATGATTTTTAAGGTTGTGACCCCAAACTTTTGAACGGAAGTTCACATTTTTGATAGGGCATCCAATTGGAATTCTATTGGAATTCCTCCAAATTTAGAAACTGTTCATGATGAATTTGAATTAATGATTCTTTCAGTACTGTCAGAGATTACTCCACAGATTACTAAACAAAATCTCTGAGGATTATACCATAATAACTCCTGGAGGCTCTCGAAACAACAACTGTTCAAGTATTCTCCTGTAATTCCTCCGGGAAATTCTTGAGCAGTTTCCCATAAAGTGCTCCTAACACTCTTAACTAATATTGTAGCCGAAAATTAAAGGATTTATCTACGATTTTTTTTTCTTCTATGAAGTTTCCAGAAAGAGATTCTCCAGGAATGTCTCCAGGGATCCCTTAAACAATTAATCCAAGTTTTTGTGAAGTCCTTCACAAACTAAAAAAAACAAGAGGTGAGGACGGACCTGGTGTGTTGGTTGGAACACATGCCTCTCACGCTGACGATCTGTGATCGAATCCCATCCCCAGGATAGTCGTAAAAAACAAAAAAGATTATATTGACGACTTTCTTCGGAAGGGAATTGAAGCCGTTGGTCCCGAAATAAACTAGTCGAGTCAAAAATCTCGTTCTTAAAGGTAAAAAAAAATACCAACGTGGTCATAACAAACAAAACAATTTGTCTAAAATTTTTATACAATTTCATAAAATTGATTACCACCAAAGATGGAAAGGAAGATTTCTGTATCACCAACAATTTAAACATGTATCAGATACAAACCAGTCAAAAAGAACACTCCATTAATTTTGAGAAATTAATAGAGTCACTAATTCTTCTTCTTCTTTCTTTTTGGCATTACGTCCCCACTGGGACAGAGCCTGCTTCTCAGCTTATTGAGTATTTCCACAGTTATTAACTGAGAGCTTTCTATGCCAATGACCATTTTTGCATGTGTATATCGTGTGGCAGGTACGAAGATACTCAATGCCCTGGGAAGTCGAGAAAATTTCCAACCCGAAAAGATCCTCGACCGGTGTGGGATTCGAACCCACGACCCTCAGCTTGGTCTTGCTGAATAGCTGCGCGTTTACCGCTACGGCTATCCCTAAGTCACTAATTAGTTGGACGAAATTCCCAGGTATTTGTAGGTTATATAAGAATACAATTTTTCAAACAATTTTCAAAAATGCAAAAAAGATTCAGTCATAAAAAGCTTTTCTCATATGCGTGTTATGAGTCAAGGTCTAAGCCAAAAATAAAATCATTTTGATTTCCGAGCTACGGAAAAATACACAAAATTCCAAATTGTACCCCGTCTAAAGGCGGGGTTGTGTATTAGAGGGTTAAGGCCCATGAAGCCGAATACGCCACAACTCTTACAAGTCATTTAGTTTTTGAGTTATTTTAAAATAAAAAAAAAACAAGTTGAACCGCGGAATATACCTAAATATGGGCAATTTCATAAAGAAATTCTGCATTGTTAATAATAATTGTTTTTTTTTCTGTCAACATTCAGCGTAAATGTTGAAAACGATTCTTTGGCGATGCCATTTTTAGTAAAACCCAATTTTCCTTACTCACATCATTTGCAGTACTCATGTGCAGTGCTGGGAATGGTAATAGTAGTAGGCTTGAATTTCGCGAAAATCACGTGGCTTTCCCAATACAGTAGTTCAAAAAAGTGAATCTCATCAAGTAGCCTATGTTGGATGCATGAATTTTCTAAATCGTTAGTGTCATTGAAGGCTTTAAATGCTGGAAATGCAGCGGGAAATAGAACATTTTTCTACATTAATTTTGGGATGCCCTTAGCAACGGGTGTTTTGCGATTTTCAAGGCTCTTTGCCTACAGCAGCGATAGGCGTGAGTTTCACTGGCTTCGCTGACTGCGATTGGCTTTGTTTGGCTACTGTAAATGAAATTAGGATTTTTTCCCAACCCTGGTCATGTAAAGTAAGACTGTTCGGTTGCGTCATCTATAACCACGCACTGTATTTTCTTTTGACGATTTCATGCGCTTTTTGAGTAGCGCCCAAACCGTTGATTTTAGCGATATAGTTTGTACGGAGAAGTTTCTTGGTATATTAACCTTTACGTTACCAGCCTCCGACAAGGCATTTTCAAATAGCTGCCATTTCGTCAATTTCCATTCGATTTTTTTGAAGCCACCGTCTGTTTACATTAAAAAGGTTTCAGTTATTTGTCATAAATGGAGAATGCTGAATTCGGAACTATGCCGGAGATATTCCGGATTGTACTGGGATCACAAGGGTGCCAAATTTGGGAAATGTGGTTATTATTTTATTTATTGCAGTTACAACACTGAAGTTTTAATGTAAACTATAAGATAATGGTCTATTGTTATCATTTCAACATAATTCGAATAAGTGAACCTTTCCGGAACATCGTAGCCGGTTCCGCCAGGACCAATTTGGGGACATTTCTGTTTCATGTCCAAAACATACCGTGTGACGTCTCAATCTGCATGAATTCGGGAGAAAATGTCAATAAAAAGAAGAAAAACCCCGGTACAAACAGATGTGGCCACTCCAGATCTACTGGCACAGGTTCTACGAGGGCCTCTTTGGGGACATTTCCGTTTTATGTCCAAAACATACCGTGCGACGTCTCAATCTTCTTGAATTCGGGAGAAAATGTCAAGAAAATGTCGTACCTAACTTTTTCTTCTTTTATTGACAAGTTCTCTCGAATTCACGAAGATTGATACGTCGCACGGTATGTTTCCGACAAAAAAACGGAAATGTCCTCAAAGAGGCCCTGGCGGAACCTGTGTCAGGTGCTGTGGAGTGGCCACGTCTATGGATATTTAGTTTATTCTTCCTTTATTGACATGTTCTCCCGAATTCATGAAGATTCAGACGTCGCACGGTATGTTTTGGAAATGTCCCCAAACTGGCCTTGGCGGAACCGGCTACGATGTTCCGGAACGGTCCACTTATTCAAATTATGTTGAAATGAAAACAATAGACCTTTATCTCACGTTTTACATAAAAACTATAGTGTTGTAGCTGAAATTAATAAACAAATAATCACATTTCCCGAATTTGGCACCCTCGTGACCCCAGTACAACCCGGAATATCTCCGGCATGGTTCCGAATACAGAATTGTCCATTTATGACAAATAACTGAAACCTTTTTAAAGTAAACTGAGGGTAGTTTCAAAAAAATCTAATGGAAATTGACGAAATGGCAGCTGTTTGGAAATGCCTTGTCGGAGGCCGGTAACGTGAAGGTTAATACTGTGATCCGGGGGCAAATTGATCACTTTTTCACAACTTTTTGCCATAATTTGCTTTGGAATTAAAAAAATGATAATTATTTTTTTCGGTAAAATCAGTACTTCATTGATCTCTATCAGTTTATGTAATCGATTTTTTATGAAAAAAAAATAACATTTCATAAAATTAGTTTTAGTATCAAAAATTGAAAATGACTCATTGGGGTGAAGTTACACCTAAATGTATGCAATTTCCCTTGAAATAAGCACTTTATTTAACAATAAACGGTTTTACGAGCAAAAAACTATTCTTGTAATGCTGTATGAGTTCAAAAATGAGTTCAGCAGTTCACACTGAAGCTAAAACAACATTTTTAACACTCAAAGTTTACATGCAGGCTTAGCACCAGCGGATTGTTTAGTACCGACATTTCCAACAGTATTGCTAACACCTTCAAAAACTGTGAATATTTCTATGCAAAACTAACCTTAATAAAAATTAAATAGTTTAAAACCTTCATTAGACATCAATAAACTAGAAAACATGGAATTTCTTTGATGGCAACGAAGTATTAAGCATCCTTGAAAGGAAATGCTATTTTGTACCGACCTGATCAAATTCACCCCAGTGATCAATTAGCTCCCGGATTACGGTATATGATTTTTAGGGGCCATTCACACACAAAGGCATATATCTCAAAAAGTATAAGAGATAGCAAAATCTTTCAAATTGCCAATTCTACAACTTTGCCCTATTGTCTATTTAAATGTTATAGAAAAATAGTTTTTTTACCTCATTGATTGAGTTGAGCATAAAACTTTTTGCATTAAAAGATGTACTTCAATATACCAAGAAACTTTTCCGAACAAACTATATCGCTAAAATCAACGGTTTGGGCGCTATTTAAAAAGCGCATGAAATCGACAAACTTCAACATAGTGCCATGGGAAGTTATTACGAGAAGGGTCATTCTGATCAATTTCACCCCGTTGATCAATGTTACCCCCGTTTTACAGTACTCATATTCATTTTGTAATACACAACACTCAGATTTTTGGCCAAAATTGTAGGGGGCCTTATGGAAATTTAACTTAAAAGAAGTGTATACAGTAAATTCTCCATAATTCGATATTGAATGGACCATCGAGTTAGGGAGGTATGGAGTTATAAAACACAAAACCAGTGCAAATACGATCCAAGGAACCATCTAGTTAGCCATGAAAACTGGAATTGAGGCACAAATACTACACTCGAAATATGATACAAAGTTTTTGAAACTAAAAGAAAACTCCAGCTTGCCAATGACAATCAAGACAGACTTGATGAAAATCGTTTTTTTCTTTTTTTTTTCCTCATCTGTAGAGCCTTTTAACCACTGCTTCCATTATTTAGGAATATTGTGGTATGACCCATATTTTATTTGGTGCTCATCAAATATCCTTTCACAATTGAGATGTGATAGACATTGGTTGATGTGTCACACTGTCCCAACTGGGCACAACTCGTTTTATAAAGTCTATTACCCTATTAGGACCACCTTGCCAAATTTCCAAGGGCTCTAATAACCCTTTTCCAAATGTTAACGTTCTTTGATTAAGCAATGCTCCGCAGTTGCAGAGTAAATGCTCAGCAGTTTCGTCTTCAGCTTGACAAAAACGACACTCAGAGGATTGTATTTTTCCTATATTTTTAAGATGATACCTACTTGGGCAGTGACCGGTCATCAGGCCAGTTATTACCCTAAGATTTCCTTTATTAAGATTCAGTATAGCCCGGGCTTTAGCTAGACTGGGTTTTATGAATCTTTTCGCTTGCTTGGATGTATCCGTGGCGTTCCAATTGGATTCTACCATGGACATTTCCCAATTTTTCAGTTTCATCCTGAGAGTGCACTCAGGAATACCACAGAACGGTTCAGGACCGACAAAGCTCGAAGCTGCACCCTGTCTTGCTAGATTGTCGGCGATTTCATTCCCCTCAATTCCACAATGGCCGGGCACCCAGTACAATGTAACTTCGTTCCTACTGGCCAATTGCTTCAAAGAAAGAATGCATTCCCACACTAACTTTGATCTACATGTGAATGCCTTTAGAGCATTCAAAGCTGCTTGACTGTCTGAGAAAATACAGATCTTTGCAAACCTATAGTTTCTTTTGAGACAAACATTTGTACAGTGAATGATGGCTTGTATTTCAGCTTGGAACACAGTGGGACTGCGCCCCATAGCGATTACCTTGCTGATACCAGGGCCGAAAACTCCAGCTCCGGTATTGTCGCCCATCTTTGACCCGTCGGTATAAAACACAATAGAACCTGCACGTAAACTTGGCCCACCAGAATCCCAAGTATAGCGGCTTGGTTTAACCACTTTAAAGGGAACATCATAGTTGGTCTTCGTTGTCATCCAATCTTCTATTGTTTTGTTATCTGAATTCAAATTGAATTCCTTGATGATTTTCATGTGACCAATCAAATCACCATCTAGTATTTTATTATAACGAATAAACTGCAAGGCATTTTTTGCAGCTTGCAGTTTAATGAATTGATGCAAAGGCAGTATATTAAGAAGGGCATCCAAGGCAACCGATGGTGTACTTTTCATTGCCCCTGTCATTGATATACAAGCAAGTCTCTGCAACTTAGCCAGCTTCTTCTGAGCGGTTACCTCATTTGTCTTGGGCCACCATACCAGTGAAGCATAACTAATTTTTGGTCGGACTATTGCTGAATAAATCCAGTTTACCATATTAGGTCGCAGTCCCCAAGTTTTTCCTAGGGCTTTATTGCAGACCCATAGGGCATTAGTACCCTTACTTATGACCTTGCTCAGATGAGAGTTCCAGTTCAATTTCTTATCCAAAGTAACACCAAGGTGTTTAACTTCTTCCGAAAATTGAATTTGAACTCCATTCAAAGAAGGCTGTATAAGCTTTACCTTTTTCCTTCTGGTAAAAGGCACGATAGTAGTTTTTGAAGGGTTTACGTTTAACCCCTCTTTCCTACACCATTTGAGAGTAATGTTTAACGCAGTTTGCAACCGATCGGAAATCGTGTTATCAAACTTTCCACGAACCAAGATGGCCACATCGTCGGCATATCCAATTACCTCAAAACCTTGATCTATTAAATTTCTAAGGAGTTCGTCTACTACAAGAGACCACAGTAAGGGCGATAACACTCCTCCTTGAGGACATCCCTTCGTAGATCTTATAGATATTTGCGCACCTCCTAGATCGTTAGTTTTCTTTTGTTGTGTACTCTCGATATTTTCGGACAAACACAAAAAGGGCTATTTTCTATGCATTTAATATCCAATAATATTCGCCCTTTTTTTCTGAAGTATGATGCTATGAAAAGATCAATTGAAACGTATTGTTTTGCTGTAATATAAGCTTCAGCTTGCGCATAAACAATACTCGCAGAAGAGCGTAATGGTACCAGGTAGCCGAAAGTGGTGTTTATTGCTTCTTTTATATCTGGCTCTAATTGCCATCAAGAGAAACCGGTAATGCGTGTGAATTGCCAAACCACAAATCAAGTACCCTAATGATTCATTGTACTTCTATCGGAAATCGTTCCACTTGAACTGAGCTGGTCGTAAAACGGATCATCATGCTTTTATTAGTTTATACCTATTAGACAGAGGCAAAAAAACGCGATGAATGTTCCATTTTCCAAATGTGCTACATTTGTCGCTTGCTCATAAAAATGATGCGTCTTACTTGACCCATTCAGCTATACGCCTAATGCCTATGTTGACTGAGCGGGATTGCACAATTATGCGTAGGTACGGAATATCTACGCTGAAGGAATTTGGTGGAAACCGTTTTTGAGAATTTGGCAGGTTCGTCGCTTAAACTGTAGTAGAAGTCTTCCATAAAATAAAGTTGTGACATCGACATTTTGGGTAGTTGAGACAGTTAGACGAGAACAGTGAAATAGATCATCTTAACTGGTTATAGTTTGAAGTGCGTGTACCGTAAGGTTGAAGGTTATTGTGTAGGATGGGGACGGTTCAAATATGACGTCCATCGTTTTTCGGGATTCCTAGACCCCCCCTCCCCCCTGTGTCACGCTTTTTCCAATACCTAATACACGCACTGTCACACTTTCATAGACCCCCCCCCTCCCCTAAATGATGGACGTCATTTTTGGATGACCCCATGCCAGAAATTGTGCGGAGCTAGTAACAGTTATTTCTTTCATACGATATTTATGCCATAAATAAGGTATCATGGGCGTAAATAGTCGTCAGACTTGTGATAAAATTCGAATTTAAATAAGTTTACAGTGTTTGTTTCGATAATATTAGTGAATTGATTAAAGTGGCGCACTTTCATACAGATCTACCTTTACCAAAACCTAAAAATCGTCTTTGATCAACTTTCTATGCTACCAAATGTCACTTTTATGGAAAAATAGTAGACGTATTCAAAAATCTATTTTTTTCTGTTATATTTCCAAGATGACGTATTCAATCCAATCTCAATCAAGGTTCAAGATCAATGTGAAATTCTACCCTCTCAAAGCCAAAAAAACCTAGTCTTCAAAGAAAAAAAAACCGCTTGCTCGTTAGAAAATATTGTTGCTCGACAATTCATTTCTTTCTTCTTTCAGGTCTAGAAACGCCCTTACATAAAAAATCGAAGAAGATTTTATCCTTATTTGTTTCCATGCAAAGAAAGTTTGACCAAAAATTAAAATTTTTACGTTAAAATACAACATATAGCTATATTACTTCCAAATCTCGAACCTTTGGCCCACATTACTCTATTGTTCAATTTTGGGCTACTGAAAATCGATAAAGAAATCCGGTTTCAAAATGAAAATGTAAGACTGAAAAATACATATTTACTGAAAAATACAAAAGCTCATTCTTGAAAAACAATCAATTTTCATAAGCGAGACTGACATAGATGTAAGTGAATGTCTAACGAACGGCTGTGTCGTTGGACTTGGTAAAATAAGGAATCTGAGCCAAGAGAAATAAAAAAAAAATAATGACTTGTGGTCCCGGCAAACTTCGTCTTGCCATCAAGTAGGCTGTTGAAAACCGCAATGAATCGTCCCATATAAAATGACAGTTCCGTTCATTCTCGTTTTTTCGACTTTCCCGGTGAATATCCTGGATCTTTTATGCTTACACACAAACACGTCGGAACTCTTGACAAACAAAATGGAGAAATAATCATTCAAATCCGTTGCCCCGTTCGTAAGCCATTTCGAGACATACAAACACCATTTTATTTATATATATATATATATATATATATATATATATATATATATATATATATATATATATATATATATATATATATATATATATATATATATATATATATATATATATATATATATATATATATATATATATATATATATATATATATATATATATATATATATATATATATATATATATATATATATATATATATATATATATATATATATATATATATATATACAGGGTGTTAGGTTCGTGAGTGCAGACATTTTAAGGGGTGATAGAGGACCATGTTAGATGAAAAAAATCGTTCTACGGATATGGTCAATTCTTAACTGTTACCGAGTTATTAAACATTTAATGTTTTAGGATATGTTTGTCTTTAAGTGGTTATAACTTTGGAATAGTTCAACGAATCTCAATTCTCTTACTTCCATTTGAAAGCTAATTAAATTTCCAATCTATTAACAACTTTACATCTAATGGGTTTTGCAAATAAATTCATTTTTAAGAGCAAATAAGTTCAAAGGTAGTGATTTTTCTCTTGTTTTTGTCAGTTTACTTTAAAAAATGCGTAATAAATTTCATGCTTGTCTTAAGCAAAGTTGTGTGCTTCAAGCTGCTCTACAATTCGTTCTTTGACACCAAACTGCTATCTCTACGCGTTCTCTTGCAATTTTGATTTGAACACGCCACTTTGGGTCATAAATTTTGGTCCGTAAACGCAACAGGTAACAGTTCATTTCACCCCACTGTGTTGCAAAACTTGACGCATTGTTTGCATCCGCGCACAGCACACTTGATCTCAGGTTTAGGCAACAACAGCTTGGCGCGTATGATTAAGCACACGCTGCTGTGCGTTCTTTTGCATGCTGTTTGAAACTCATTTTTGTCCGATGGAAATCAACTTTTCAAAATGTTGAAGGAGTGTAGTAAAACATTGATCGGTTTGTTATTTTTTTGTTGATGATTGATCTTAATGTTTCAAAGTACTGCATAATAGTATTGATGAAACAACATTCAACATACAGAAAATGTTTATCTGGTTGATTCATATCAGTTTATTTGAAGGCTCTGTGCAATGTTCCAAAGACTGCAAGGATGCTGCTAAACATTTGGAAGCAGTAACACGCTTACGATACTTAAAAGCTTTGAATGTATCCCAGTCCCAATTTTACTGTGAATCTAATTCAACTGTTAACGCCAGGAGTTAAATTGTTTAATGATTCATTCAAAAATAACCTAGAAACTTTGCTAGAAGTTTCCCCAGCCCCATTAACTATTCAAGAATATCTCGAGAAATTAATTCAGGGATGCATCCAGACATTTAAAAAAAAAGTGTCTACACCGACGAATTGTCAAATAAACTCTTCTATGAATTTTTCAGCTCTTCTTTAAGAAATTGTTCATGGTAACACTCACCAAATTTGTAGTGGAATTCGTTTAAAAGTGCTTACTAAATTCATCCTGATATTTACTAAGATATTCGTGTTGAAATTTATCTAGGGATTACATCAGGAATCTCTCAGGTTCTCTTATAAAAGCAGAATAATCGTCAACAAATTCAAAATGGATTTTCTCCAGATGTTTTTTGAGGAATACATGTAATTTTCAATTCAATTCTTCTCAAATTATCCAACAAATTCTTCATAGAGGTGCTGAAAAATGTTTGAAACAAGAAATCTCATGAGGATATCGATGAATGAGTTGATGCAAAAATTGAATTCCAGGAATCCTTGAAAAAATCTTCAATAGACTCGATGGAAAAATGTCTGATAATATTCCTTGAAGAACCACTCGAAGTTTGGTTAATTGTGTTTACTTTAAAGATCCATTCCTCCAGAATTGATCTGGAAATTCCTCCAGAGTTTCTCCAGGAATTTTTCTATACATTCTTTCGGAGTTCTTCCAGCTATTCTTCCGAAGTTCCTCTGGAGCTCCACCGGTAGTTTCTCAACAGTTCTTCCGAAAAAGTCTCCAGAGCTCCACCGAGAATTTGTTCTTCGGCAATTCCTTGGGACTTCATCCGGGTACTCTTAGGGAGTTTCTTCTGGAATTACTTCGAAGCTCCACTGATTTTTTTTTCAAACGTTGCTTCCTAAATTCCTCTGGAATCCCTCCCACAATTTCTCCGGAGCTCCTCCAGGAACTGTACTGTAGTTCCTTTAGGAATTTACACGCGAGTTGCTTCAAGAATCTTGCAGCTTCTCCAGAAATTCTACCGCAGTTTCTCCAGGAATCCTGCCGGTTGTTCCTCCGAGAATTTTCCAAGAATATACCCGAGAGGCCTCCAGGAATTCCTCCAAAACTTTCTTCAGGAGTTCTTCCACAAATTCCTTTGAGAGGTCCTCCAAGAATTTCTGAGGATTCTTTTCCCGGGAATTTCTTCAAAATTTTCATAGGGAGTTCCTTCAAGAATCCCTTGAGACCTCATTCTAAAATTCCTGAGTTCGTAGGAAGTCGCTATGAAGAAAATCCAATGAAATTCCCTGTAGAACTCTGGAGGAACTCCGGAGGATATGCTGGATGGAATTCAGAAGAATTACTGCAACAATTTTGGAAGAATTTCTTGAGCAACTCCGGAGGAATTACCGTTGAAGCTACGAAGGAATTATCGGAGGAACTCTGAAGGAGCCCTGGACAAATTCGTACATAACACTTAAGGAACTCCTTAGCCGAGTGGTTAGACTCCGCGGCTACAAAGCAAAGCCATGCTGAAGGTGTCTGGGTTCGATTCCCGGTCGGTCCAGGATCTTTTTGTAGTGGAAGTTTCCTTGACTTCCCTGGGCATAGAGTATCATCGTACTTGTCAAACGAGATACGAATGCGAAAATGGCAACTTTGGCAAAGAAAGCTCTCAGTTAATAACTGTGGAAGTACTCATAAGAACACTAAGCTAGTGAGGTCGTTAATGCCAAAAAGAAGAAGAAGACTTAAGGAACTCCGGAGGAATACCATGAGGAACTCTGGGATATTTCACGGAGAAAATCTAGGGGAATTTCCGGAGTAACTCTTGAGGAATTCCTAGCGGAATTCCGGAGGATTTCCGATAAATTACTGCACGAACTCTGGAAAATTCCTGGAGGAATTGCTTGAGGAACTCCGACAAAAATTCCATGAGGAACTCTGAAGAAATTCGTAGCGGACCTCCAAAAGAATTCCTGGAGGAATTGTGGAATATTTTCTAGAGAAACTTCGAAACAAAATCCTGAAGGAACTATGGAGGAAATCCTGGAGGAATCTGGCTGGGTTCGACTGTAACTCTTAATCGATCTGATATAACGGCTTCGCAGTCTTTCAGAAAATAAAACAAGGTTTATAACTTGCCCAACGTTTCAACCCGGGTTGGTGTCTTGGAACTTTGGAGATATTTCTGGAGGATCCTTGAAGAACTCCGAGGATTTTCTGGAGGAACTCCGAAAGAATTCCTAGATCCATAAAGGGATTCCCGGCAAAAAATTTGAAAGAATTCTTAGAGAAATTTCTAGAGAAACTACGATGGAACTCCTTGAGAAACTCTGTAAGAATTCCTGGAGAAAATCCGAAAGAATTCCTGGAGAAACTTGAAAGCCCGGAGTACTTTGAAAAATTCCCGGTGGAGCTCTGGGGGATTTCCAGAAGGAAGTCTGCAGGAATTGCTGGATGAATGCCCAAAACAGCTCTGAAGGAATTCCTGGAGGAACTCTTAAAAAAATCCTGGAGGAATTCCAGATGAGTTGCTGGAGGAACTGGTTGGTAAATGGCTGGGCATGGCGTACCATTGGTACCTCGCGTACCTGAAGGAATAAAATAGACCTCTTTGTGCGGTCCTTAGCCTCTTGCCCAGCAACTCCTATCCCTACCTCCTCGCGGTACTGGCCGGGGTACGAGTAACCAACCCCCGGTGGGAACTTTGGTCGTATGCTGACAGGGAAGGGGGGGTTTGCTTTTGCTTTTGCTTCTGCAAACCTGGAGCGTCTGTACTCCATGTTAGGAGCGGCTCACAACAGCGTCTGTTCCCCATGTCAGGGGCGGCTGATCATCGTCCGAGTGCCAGAGAAGGACTCTAAGCTAAACTGCGCACTATGGTCCTCCGAACATTTAGGGGGAATGGTCCTCCGGAAATCTAGGGGGTTGGTGTCAGGCCCTGCAAGCCAGCCGTAAAAAAATCAAGCAACGAATAATCAACGAGAGAATACGAACCGGGACAATCGGCGAAGACCACAGCGACGTAAAGGGACTAGCGATTGGAAGCTCGGTACGTGGAACTGTAAATCTCTCAACTTCATCGGGAGCACACGCATACTCGCCGACGTGCTGAAGGACCGTGGATTCGGCATCGTAGCGTTGCAGGAAGTGTGTTGGAAGGGATCAATGGTGCGAACGTTTAGAGGTAACCATACCATCTACCAGAGCTGCGGCAATACACATGAGCTGGGAACAGCTTTTATAGTGATGGGTGATATGCAGAGGCGCGTGATCGGGTGGTGGCCGATTAATGAGAGAATGTGCAAGTTGAGGATCAAAGGCCGGTTCTTCAACTTCAGCATAATAAACGTGCACAGCCCTCACTCCGGAAGCACTGATGATGATAAAGACGCTTTTTACGCGCAGCTTGAACGCGAGTACGACAGTTGCCCAAGCCACAACGTCAAAATCATCATAGGAGATCTAAACGCTCAGGTTGGCCAGGAGGAGGAATTCAGACCGACGATTGGAAAGTTCAGCGCCCACCGGCTGACGAATGAAAACGGCCTACGACTGATTGATTTTGCCGCCTCCAAGAATATGGCCATTCGTAGCACCTACTTCCAGCACAGCCTTCCGTACCGATACACCTGGAGATCACCACAGCAGACAGAATCGCAAATCGACCACGTTCTGATTGATGGTCGGCACTTCTCCGACATTATCGACGTCAGGACCTATCGTGGCGCTAACATCGACTCTGACCACTATCTATCAAACTGCGCCCAAAACTCTCCGTCGTTAACAACGTACGGTACCGACGGCCGCCCCGGTATGATCTAGAGCGGCTCAAGCAACCGGATGTCGCAGCGGCATACGCGCAGCAACTCGAGGCTGCATTACCGGAAGAGGGTGAGCTGGACGAAGCCCCTCTTGAGGACTGCTGGAGAACAGTAAAAGCAGCCATTGACGATGCAGCTGAGAGCAACGTCGGGTACGTGGGACGGAGTCGACGGAACGATTGGTTCGACGAGGAGTGCCAGGAGGTTTTGAAGGAGAAGAATGCAGCGCGGGCGGTCATGCTGCAGCAAGGGACCCGGCAGAACGTGGAACGCTATAAACGGAAACGGCAACAGCAGACCCGCCTCTTTCGGGAGAAAAAACGCCGCCTGGAGGAGACGGAGTGCGAGGAGATGGAACAGCTGTGCCGGTCTCAGGAAACGCGTAGGTTCTATCAGAAGCTCAACGCATCCCGCAACGGCTTCGTGCCGCGAGCCGAGATGTGCAGGGATAAGGATGGGAGCATTCTAACGGACGAGCGTGAGGTGATCGAAAGGTGGAAGCAGCACTTCGATGAGCACCTGAATGGTGCTGAGAGCTCAGGCAATGAAGGACGGGACAACGAAGGAAATGCCTTCGTCAGTACTGCGGAAGATGGAAACCAACCAGCCCCCACTTTAAGGGAGGTTAAGGATGCCATTCACCAGCTCAAGAACAATAAAGTTGCTGGTAAGGATGGTATCGGAGCTGAACTCATAAAAATGGGTCCGGAAAGGCTGGCCAGTTGTCTGCACCGGCTGATAGGCACAATCTGGGAAACAGAACAGCTACCGGAGGAGTGAAGGAAGGGGTAATCTGCCCCATCTACAAGAAAGGCGACAAGTTAGACTGTGAGAACTTTCGAGCGATCACCATTCTAAATGCGGCCGACAAAGTATTATCCCAGATCATCTTCCGTCGTTTGTCACCCGTAGTAAACGAGTTCGTGGGAAGTTATCAAGCCGGCTTCGTTGACGGCCGATCGACAACGGATCAGATCTTTACTGTACGGCAAATCCTCCAAAAATGTCGTGAATACCAGGTCCCAACGCATCACCTTTTCATCGATTTCAAGGCGGCATACGACAGTATCGACCGCGTAGAGCTATGGAAAATCATGGACGAGAACAGCTTTCCCGGGAAGCTCACGAGACTGATAAGAGCGACGATGGAAGGTGTGCAAAATTGTGTGAAGGTTTCAGGCGAACACTCCAGTTCGTTTGGAACCCACCGGGGACTACGACAAGGTGATGGACTTTCGTGCCTGTTGTTCAATATTGCGCTAGAAGGTGTTATGCGGAGAGCCGGGCTTAACAGCCGGGGTACGATTTTTACGAGATCCAGTCAATTTGTTTGCTTCGCGGATGATATGGACATCGTCGGCCGAACATTTGAAAAGGTGGCAGACCTGTACACCCGCCTGAAACGCGAGGCAGCAAAAGTTGGACTGGTGGTGAATGCGGCCAAGACAAAGTACATGCTAGCTGGTGGGGCCGAGCGCGACAGGGCTCGCCTAGGTAGCAGTGTTACGATAGACGGGGATACGTTCGAGGTGGTCGACGAGTTCGTCTACCTTGGATCCTTGCTGACGGCTGACAATAACGTTAGCCGTGAAATACGGAGGCGCATCATCAGTGGAAGTCGGGCCTACTATGGCCTCCAGAAGAAGCTGCGGTCAAAAAAGATTCACGCCCGCACCAAATGTACCATGTACAAAACGCTCATAAGGCCGGCAGTCCTCTACGGGCATGAAACGTGGACGATGCTCGAGGAGGACCTGCAAGCACTTGGAGTCTTCGAACGTCGGGTGCTTAGGACGATTTTCGGCGGAGTGCAGGAGAACGGTGTGTGGCGGCGAAGGATGAACCACGAGCTCGCCCAACTCTACGGCGAACCCAGTATCCAGGAGGTGGCCAAAGCTGGAAGGATACGATGGGCAGGGCATGTTGCAAGAATGCCGGACAGCAACCCTGCAAAGATGGTGTTCGCTTCGGATCCGGTTGGTACAAGAAGGCGTGGAGCGCAGCGAGCTTGGTGGGCGGATCAAGTGCGTATCGATTTGGCGAGCGTGGGGCAGAACCGAGGATGGAGAGATGCGGCCACGAACCGAGTATTGTGGCGTGAAATTGTTGATTCAGTGTTATCTGTGTAGATGTTAACTAAATAAATGATGAAATTGCTGGAGGAACTCCGGACAAATTGCTGAAGGAACTCCAGAAGAATTGCTGGAGATCTGCTGAGGAATTTACGAGGGCAATCTGGAAAAAATCCTGGAAGAATTTCTGAAAATACTACGGAATAACTCCAAAAGGAGCTATGAAGGAAATCCAATGGAATTCCCTGTGGAGCTCTGGAGGATAAGCTGGATACAATCCAGAAGAAGTACTGGAAAAACTCCGGAGGAATTTCTGGAGCAACTCAGAAGGAATTATCGTTAAAGCTACGAAGGAATTCTCGGAGGAACTCTGAAGGAACCCTGGACAAGTTTCTAGAGAATCTCCAAAGCAAATCCCGGAGGAACTACGGAGCAATTCCTGTAGGAATTCGAAGGCGTTCTTATAGAAACTCCGGATGTGTTTCTTGAGGAACTGCGGAGGCGTTTCTAGAGGAATGGAGAAACTAAGGAGGAAATTCGGAAAAGTTAGCGTTGGAGCTCCAGAGGAACTTTTCAGGAATAACTGGATGAGGAATAGCTTGAGTACCTCCAAAGTATTTTCTTAAATAACTTTGGAAGAATTTCCAGTGGAGAATTTGTCGAGAAGTTGCTGATTGAAATCCAGATGAATTGCCTGAGGAAATGCGGAATAATTTTTGGAAGGATTTGAAAAAAATCCTGGAGGAACTCCGGAAGAACTTCACGAGGAACTCTTGAGGAATTCCGGGAAGGAAGTCTAGAGGAATTCCCAAAGAAACTCTTGAGACATTTCCTGAGAAATTCTGCAGAAATCCTCGAAGGGAATGTAGGGAATATTTTGAAGTAGCTTCAGAAGAATTCCTTGTGGAACTCTTTTGCATTTCCAAGGAATTATTTGAGGAACTCTGGATAATTCCTGGAGAAATTCCGAAAAAAGGAGGAACCACGGAAGAAATGCGAAGGAATTCCTTGTAGAGCTCCAAAAGAATTCCCGGAGGAATATTTGGAATTTCTCCAGAGGCATTTCTGAAGGAAATTCCTAAAGGAAATCTTCGGCGAGGAATATCTAGAGAAAATTCCCACAGAAATTCCTAGGAGAAATCCCTAGATGAATTTCCTGCAGCAAATCCTTGGAGGAAATTCTGGATGAATTTCTGTAGCTAATCTCCAGAGCTATTAATGGAGGGATTTCGGAGGAATTGATGTAAGAAATCCCCGAAGAAAATTATGAACAATATCTCTGGATGAAATTCCCGGATCAATTCTTGGAGGAAATACTTAGGTCTTAGACGAATTCTTGGAGGAAATCTCCGGAGGAATTCCTAGGGAAAAACCCCGGCGGAATTTCTGAAGATATCCCTGGAAAGTTTTCTGAAACAAATTCTGAAAGAAATACCCGGAGAAATCGCTATTGGGAATTCCCTGAGGAATTCGTTGAGAAAATCCCGGAGTAATTCTTGGAGGATATCTGATGCAAATCCCAAACATTTCCTGAAGGAAATCTCTGGAAAAATTCTCAGAAAAATCGCCGATATACCTTCTGAAGAGTGAGAATTCATCCACAGAGGAATTCCTAAAGAAAATCTCCGGATAAATTCTCTGAAAAAATGCCCGAAAGAATTTCTTGACAAAATCTTTTGAAGAAATTCCTGGATAAAATAACCGGAGTTTTTGGTGGAAATCAACGGAGGAATTCTTGGAAAAAAACTATGGTGCAAATCCCCAGCGAAATTTCTGGAGCAGATCCCGGATAAATTGACTGAAAAACTCCCAAAAAGAATTCCTATTGGAAAGCCCCTAAGAAATTCCTGGAGAAAATCCTCGGACAAATTCCTGGAATTTCTCAGGAAATGTCTCAAGAGTTTCTTCGGGAATTCCTCTAGACTTCCTTCCCGGAATTCCTCAAGAGTTCCTCGTGAAGTTCTTCCGGAGTTCCTCCAGGATTTTTTCCAAATCCTTCCAAAAATTATTCCGCATTTCCTCAGGCAATTCCTTTGGATTTCAATCAGCAACTCCTCGGAAATTTCTCCGGATTTCCACTAGAAATTCTTCCAAAGTTATATCCTTTGGAGGTACTCTAGCTATTCCTCATCCAGTTATTCCTGAAAAGTTCCTCTGGAGCTCCAACGCTAACTCCTCCGAATTTCCTCCTTAGTTTCTCCAGAAATTCCTCTAGAAACGCCTCCGTAGTTCCTCAAGAAACACATCCGGAGTTTCTATAAGAACGCCTTCGAATTCCTACAGGAATTGCTCCGTAGTTCCTCCTGGATTTGCTTTGAAGATTCTCAAGGAACTTGTCCAGGGTTCCTTCAGAGTTCCTCCGAGAATTCCTTCGTAGCTTTAACGATAGTTCCTTCTGAGTTGCTCCAGAAATTCCTCCGGAGTTTTTCCAGTACTTCTTCTGGATTGTATCCAGCTTATCCTCCAGAGCTCCACAGGGAATTCCATTGGATTTCCTTCATAGCTCCTTTCGGAGTTATTCCGAAGTAGTTTCAGATATTATTCTAGGATTTTTTCCAGATTACTCTCGTAAATTCCTCAGCAGATCTCCAGCAGTTCTTCTAGAGTTCCTTCAGCAATTTGTCCGGAGTTCCTCCAACAATTCATCCGGAATTCCTCCAGGATTTTTTTAGGAGTTCCTCCAGGAATTCCTTCAGAGCTGTTTTGGGCATTCATCCAGCAATTCCTGCAGACTTCCTTCTGGAAATCCCCCAGAGCTCCACCGGGAATTTTTCAAAGTACTCCGGGCTTCCAAGTTTCTCCAGGAATTCTTTCGGATTTTCTCCAGGAATTCTCTCAGAGTTTCTCAAGGAGTTCCATCGTAGTTTCTCTAGAAATTCCTCCAAGAATTCTTTCGAAATTTTTGCCGGGAATCCCTTTATGGATCTAGGAATTCTTTCGGAGTTCCTCCAGAAAATCCTCGGAGTTCTTCAAGGAGTTCCTTTGGAGATCCTTCAGAAATATCTCCAAAGTTCCAAGACACCAACCCCGGGTTGAAACGTTGGGCAAGTTATAAACCTTGTTTTATTTTCTGAAAGACTGCGAAGCCGTTATATCAGATCGATTAAGAGTTACAGTCGAACCCAGCCAGATTCCTCCAGGATTTCCTCCATAGTTCCTTCAGGATTTTGTTTCGAAGTTTCTCTAGAAAATATTCCACAATTCCTCCAGGAATTCTTTTGGAGGTCCGCTACGAATTTCTTCAGAGTTCCTCATGGAATTTTTGTCGGAGTTCCTCAAGCAATTCCTCCAGGAATTTTCCAGAGTTCGTGCAGTAATTTATCGGAAATCCTCCGGAATTCCGCTAGGAATTCCTCAAGAGTTACTCCGGAAATTCCCCTAGATTTTCTCCGTGAAATATCCCAGAGTTCCTCATGGTATTCCTCCGGAGTTCCTTAAGTCTTCTTCTTCTTTTTGGCATTAACGACCTCACTAGCTTAGTGTTCTTATGAGTACTTCCACAGTTATTAACTGAGAGCTTTCTTTGCCAAAGTTGCCATTTTCGCATTCGTATCTCGTTTGACAAGTACGATGATACTCTATGCCCAGGGAAGTCAAGGAAACTTCCACTACAAAAAGATCCTGGACCGACCGGGAATCGAACCCAGACACCTTCAGCATGGCTTTGCTTTGTAGCCGCGGAGTCTAACCACTCGGCTAAGGAGTTCCTTAAGTGTTATGTACGAATTTGTCCAGGGTTCCTTCAGAGTTCCTCCGATAATTCCTTCGTAGCTTCAACGGTAATTCCTCCGGAGTTGCTCAAGAAATTCTTCCAAAATTGTTGCAGTAATTCTTCTGAATTCTATCCAGCATATCCTCCGGAGTTCCTCCAGAGTTCTACAGGGAATTCCATTGGATTTTCTTCATAGCGACTTCCTACGAACTCAGGAATTTTAGGATGAGGTCTCAAGGGATTCTTGAAGGAACTCCCTATGAAAATTTTGAAGAAATTCCCGGGAAAGGAATCCTCAGAAATTCTTGGAGGACCTCTCAAAGGAATTTGTGGAAGAACTCCTGAAGAAAGTTTTGGAGGAATTCCTGGAGGCCTTCCATGAAAACTCTCGGGTATATTCTTGGAAAATTCTCGGAGGAACAACCGGCAGGATTCCTGGAGAAACTGCGGTAGAATTTCTGGAGAAGCTGCCAGATTCTTGAAGCAACTCGCGTGTAAATTCCTAAAGGAACTACAGTACAGTTCCTGGAGGAGCTCCGGAGAAATTGTGGGAGGGATTCCAGAGGAATTTAGGAAGCAACGTTTGAAAAAAAGAATCAGTGGAGCTTCGAAGTAATTCCAGAAGAAACTCCCTAAGAGTACCCGGATGAAGTCCCAAGGAATTGCCGAAGAACAAATTCTCGGTGGAGCTCTAGAGACTTTTTCGGAAGAACTGTTGAGAAACTACCGGTGGAGCTCCAGAGGAACTTCGGAAGAATAGCTGGAAGAACTCCGAAAGAATGTATAGAAAAATTCCTGGAGAAACTCTGGAGGAATTTCCAGATCAATTCTGGAGGAATGGATCTTTAAAGTAAACACAATTAACCAAACTTCGAGTGGTTCTTCAAGGAATATTATCAGACATTTTTCCATCGAGTCTATTGAAGATTTTTTCAAGGATTCCTGGAATTCAATTTTTGCATCAACTCATTCATCGATATCCTCATGAGATTTCTTGTTTCAAACATTTTTCAGCACCTCTATGAAGAATTTGTTGGATAATTTGAGAAGAATTGAATTGAAAATTACATGTATTCCTCAAAAAACATCTGGAGAAAATCCATTTTGAATTTGTTGACGATTATTCTGCTTTTATAAGAGAACCTGAGAGATTCCTGATGTAATCCCTAGATAAATTTCAACACGAATATCTTAGTAAATATCAGGATGAATTTAGTAAGCACTTTTAAACGAATTCCACTACAAATTTGGTGAGTGTTACCATGAACAATTTCTTAAAGAAGAGCTGAAAAATTCATAGAAGAGTTTATTTGACAATTCGTCGGTGTAGACACTTTTTTTTTAAATGTCTGGATGCATCCCTGAATTAATTTCTCGAGATATTCTTGAATAGTTAATGGGGCTGGGGAAACTTCTAGCAAAGTTTCTAGGTTATTTTTGAATGAATCATTAAACAATTTAACTCCTGGCGTTAACAGTTGAATTAGATTCACAGTAAAATTGGGACTGGGATACATTCAAAGCTTTTAAGTATCGTAAGCGTGTTACTGCTTCCAAATGTTTAGCAGCATCCTTGCAGTCTTTGGAACATTGCACAGAGCCTTCAAATAAACTGATATGAATCAACCAGATAAACATTTTCTGTATGTTGAATGTTGTTTCATCAATACTATTATGCAGTACTTTGAAACATTAAGATCAATCATCAACAAAAAAATAACAAACCGATCAATGTTTTACTTCACTCCTTCAACATTTTGAAAAGTTGATTTCCATCGGACAAAAATGAGTTTCAAACAGCATGCAAAAGAACGCACAGCAGCGTGTGCTTAATCATACGCGCCAAGCTGTTGTTGCCTAAACCTGAGATCAAGTGTGCTGTGCGCGGATGCAAACAATGCGTCAAGTTTTGCAACACAGTGGGGTGAAATGAACTGTTACCTGTTGCGTTTACGGACCAAAATTTATGACCCAAAGTGGCGTGTTCAAATCAAAATTGCAAGAGAACGCGTAGAGATAGCAGTTTGGTGTCAAAGAACGAATTGTAGAGCAGCTTGAAGCACACAACTTTGCTTAAGACAAGCATGAAATTTATTACGCATTTTTTAAAGTAAACTGACAAAAACAAGAGAAAAATCACTACCTTTGAACTTATTTGCTCTTAAAATTGAATTTATTTGCAAAACCCATTAGATGTAAAGTTGTTAGTAGATTGGAAATTTAATTAGCTTTCAAATGGAAGTGAGAGAATTGAGATTCGTTGAACTATTCCAAAGTTATAACCACTTAAAGACAAACATATCCTAAAACATTAAATGTTTAATAACTCGGTAACAGTTAAGAATTGACCATATCCGTAGAACGATTTTTTTCATCTAACATGGTCCTCTATCACCCCTTAAAATGTCTGCACTCACGAACCTAACACCCTGTATATATATATATATATATATATATATATATATATATATATATATATATATATATATATATATATATATATATATATAGATTTTACATGCATAAAATTCTAATGTTAGTGTAACTTACAGAAAACCGTTTGCAGTTAGTCTTTCTAGATTTGTTCAAACTTGCAACAAAAAAAATATCTAAAACAAAGCAGTACATCGTCGATATTTCGTCATCAATCTAGAGGCAAATTTTATCTAAGTAACGTAACGTCTTCTAATTACAGAAATTTTACATGAATGCAGATATATTTAAAACAATAAAACAACTCTGAACAGGATTGATGTGGGGATGGACCTGGTGTAGTGGTTAGAACACCCGCCGAGGACCTGGGATCGAATCCCATCCTCGAGATAATCTCTTATGATGTCTACTTACCAGCAGTTAATATCTGTTTCTAACGGCTCAGATACAAATTTATCGAATGGCTCCTGAATTTGAATACAAAATAATTCAAAGTTCGTGAAAATATAAACTTGATGCATCAATTTTTATTTTTGAGACAAGTTTGTTTTAATTTACCATAACTCTCATACACAAATATTTTCTAGACACAACAATTCGTTCTAGATAATGGATCACAAAATATCGCAGTTTGATTTAAAATTTGAAGAGACTTTAGTTTTCTAATTGACAATAGAACTACAAATGGATCGAACCAGCAGGTGAATTCCGGCGCACATTTTCTTCGAAGAGAAGAAATTTTCTTCCATAATCCACGAGCAAGAAAATTTTCTTTTCTTCGAAGAAAATACGCGCCGGAATTCGCCTACAGGTCTGCCAATTCAAAACGCTCTTCAATGAATTTCAAATCGGGAAAGGGCGGAAAGGAAACAGTATGGCAGTAAGTGACATTTTACAACTACATATTGCTATTACCTGTCAAACAATGACCATCCAGAAATGTATATTCAATCAACATGCATTAAACGTGTTTAGTATCATAAGGGCATTTTTGATACTAAACACTAGTTTAACTATATAGTCATTACTTTTCCGGGGGGGCCAACCCCATGATTCAGGGTGGCCAGCCCCCCCTGGCCCCTCCCTATTTACGCCAATGTAAGGTATGGCAAAAGTTCGACTGCTTTGCTGGTAGTTCCATAGGATTACAATGTGCTGTGCTAGAATGTGGATGTCAATTATTCTTTCGTTTGTACAAACAGGATTTCGGTAGCCTAAGTATGTAAATTAGGATATAATTGGTAAGGTAACATGATGATGATTTCAAGTAAGTATCCTGTGATTATCCTTGATTGTTCCACTGCACATTGGTCCACGGAACGAAATTAAGAGGAATTTATTAATAACTTTAAAAATATAAGAGATAGGGGTTTGGTGTCTTCTGAACATTTGTTTTTCTGGATAAGGCGCGTTGTATGCAAAAGTGTCCTAGGCGCCAAATTTCATAGCTTTCGAAATTCGCTCTCAAACTTTTCGAAAGATAGCGCAACAAAATGTTCTACAATAAACAAGATTATAGAAAATATTAAAACTTTGTAGAACATCTTTTTTTATATCTGACATTTTTTGAGACATAGGTCACTTTGAAAATTTATTATCAAAAGTTATATTATTAAACATATGAATAAAAAATAGGCATGATAACCATCCACAAACTTCTTGATCATGCTAAGAATGATTCATTATTTATGAATGTATCACAAACTGTTCGACTGTCATTGAATTAAGGAATTCAAAACACATTTATTAGAGAAAATCGAAAAATACTACACAGCTAAAAATATGTTGTAAATTTAAGTTTATTTTCATGCACATATTTGGAGCATCAAAATAAACGTAAATTTCAACGACCAATCCATTATTTTTCAATTGAATTCACTTTAAATTTACACGATCATATAATTTTCAACCATTTTTAGTTGAAAATTGAATGCATATTCGTTTAAATTTACATGATGCTGTTATAACACACGAATTTGAATTATTCTTACAGTAGATCTCAGTTTACATCACATTGAAAATTAAATATTTTTTTCTGTGTATCACCAAAGTTTATTAAAATACACTATGCTTATTTAAGTAGCGGGAAAAGTTTTTGATTTCACTTGCGCCAGTTTTAAATGTTACGCTTGGAAAAGTGGATGAAAAAACTACAAAAACGCTTTTTCATATGATTTAGTGGTATGATGTCTTCAAAGAAAATGTGTATTTTGCTTACATCTAAAACTCTTCAGAACAATGTAGGCCTGAAAAATTGAAATTTTCGTTAGCATTGAGGAAACCATAAAGTTCTAAAGTGACCTATATCTCTAAAACTATCAGATATAGAAAAAAATGATGTTCTACAAATTTTTCATACTCTCTATAATTTTCAATATTTGTTGCGCTATCTTTTGAAATAAAAAAAGTTTGAGAGCAAATTTTGAAAGCTATGCAGTTTGGCGCCTATGAAACTTTTGCATATAACGCGACCAGACAAACAAATGTTCAGAAGACACCAAAACCCTATCTCTGCACACCAAATCCTATCTATCTGCACCCCAAGGGTTGCGATGTGTTTGTGCGGAATAATATTAGTAAAAACTCAACGGAGAAAAGTTGGAAAAACAGGAAAACGAATTAAACATTTTGTGTAGGGATTTTCCATAGCCTACTCCAAAGCCTACCGGGCAGTATGAAGTAAATCAAAAGTCGATTTCCGGATAGTTGGTACTAAATATTGCTGCTTGCATTTGAGATGCAAATGTTGAGCAAACGTCCTCCAAATGCGGTAACACAAAATAATCAAAGGACACCTAGCAACGATTACATAAATCACCGCCGCCCTAGCAAGAAAAATCTATCTTTGACATCGCATTTCTTAGGAAAAATCTTACCACGTTTGGTGTTCCCGCATTTGATATTTGCATTTCAAACGCACTCAGCAATATAAGAATAAAATAAGAACGTGGATTTTTACTTTCAAGTACCAAATCTTTTGAAATAGTCACCTACAAAAGTGTTTTCAGTAGAAAAACACTATTGGAAGGTTAAACCACAGACAAACAGACGTAACAGCTAGAACAATTATCAATTTAAAACATAGTCACGCGAACATCTACGCCCAATGCTAAAAACACTTTTTTTGGCCAATTGCGAACTAGAAGGCGATAGTGAGCAAACGTCAAAATCGAACAAAAGCGATGCGAGCGCCATGAGTGGTCCGTCGGCCAACTATCAAATATTAGAATTGGGAGCTATTCTGCTGTGCGATGAAAATAATTAGAGTGTTACGTCTGTTTGTCTGTTGTTAAACTGCCCAGTCCCACTATCAGAATAGCGCACCTAAGAAAACCGCGATAGAAGTCGTGAACGATGTCGTTTTATAATTGCCCAATATTTTCCAATGGGGCGTAGTTCTAGGCAATTCGGTGGAATTTGCCATGCTTCAACAAATTCGACCTTTTCCTTCTTGAACATCTCCAAAGTAGCTGAGGCATAGTAAGTCGATGCCAGGTCTGGCCAAAACAAATTGCTTGCCATACCAAAACTTTTTTTCCCATTTTTTTCTGTTCGGATGTATCGTACGTTCTCAGGAGCATCTGTTTTCGATACAGTGTTTAAAAATTGGAATTTGGACACTTCGCGATTTAAGCCAAATCACGGAACGCCAGTTTTTCTGAACACCATTTGGTGAGAATAAATCTTGGTGTCGCAATGTTAAACCGACCCATCGCCTGAAATTTACAACTGTTTTAGTGTCAACTTTTTTCTGCTGTCAAAATAAACACTTGAGAACACACTGAAACAAAATTTAAATTTTTCTCTTGGATTTTTCACACTTAAAAGTTAACAATCACCTGTCCACTTTCTTAAATGAACAGTCCTTAGGGTGATGTGCTAGTATCCATCGTATCGGAAGTAATGCAAAGAAAATGCATCTTACCGTATTCTCAATCCGTCGTATCGTTTTCAACTCCGTCGCAATCAGTTTCCAGATTCGTCTTACAACTTACGGCTCACTGTGATGTATTGAGTGGTTAAAACACAACTTATCAACGCTATAATAAAATGTTTTACTAAAATATATAGATCTACGGGCATCTCCCTCCATTCCTTCAGCATAATGGAATATCCAGCTTTTTACGCTAGCTATAAAACTGCTGGGGGTGATTCGATTTTGACTTTTCTTGCCTGCAGATTTTATGGTTTAATCTTAGTAGGCAGTGATTTATTATAACTGTCAAAAATTTTCACTGTTTTCATTATCGGCTACCATTACTTTTTCTGAATTTTGAAATTAGCTCCCATATAATAATCATTAATTTTCTTCTTGTTTCACCGTTTTAGGTACCATAAGATCACAGATATTCGTTTGGGAAGAGTTGCGAAACCGAATCAATGCAATTTTAAACGAAACTTAAAGAAATTCAATTGAACATATAATTTCATCGTTTAGTACATTTGTTGGCTCGAATGTTCTGTGCTTTCGATCAAGGCTAAAAAAACTTAGCTGCCCAAAAATCATATTCCTTTCAATTTCTTCGCAAAAGAACAGGTGGTACGAGATGTTCATATATTTTTCTTGCCGAGGTCTACGACGTTAATGAACATCAAGCATTTTGGTTTAACCGTGCCCGTATGCAGCCTGCCGGATCAAGAGCATGTTCAAAAATAACGTCCAACATTTGTGGAACGAAAATTAAAGTATTGAGCGTAGATTATAGGTGTGTTTATGTTCTATCGATACAAATCACTAAGGTTCAATCTTTCCATGACGTCCATCGTTTTTACGATTTCTAGAATCCCCCATCACTCCCATCTGTAATACATGCAACACTTTCATAAACCTCCCTACTTCACTAGAGGATGGACATCATTTTCTAATGTTCTCTTAGCGCACCAACTACACACAGTCGGGAATCGTCCCTAGGGCTATTTTGTTCTTAAAATGTCATCTAACTTTTCAGTTAATTTATTGATTCACATTTTTTTTCCAGTAGAAGCTCAAATTCAGCTATGGCGAAATTGTTTCCACATCTATTCCAATTCCACAAAATTGAAAGTAGAAAGTGCCCAAGTAGCTCTGCACCCTAGTGAATTGTTTCTCAAGCATTATTCCAAACCAATTATTCTGCCTGCCAACCTAAAATAATCAGAACATTTGTATAAAATAAGAAAATACAGTATCGATACACATTTTCCAAAATCAAGACGTTAATTTCTGACATCACTTTGTCAACATGAAACATTTTCAACTTCGAGATGCTTGCTTAGATCCAACCATAAAAAATTATAGTGTTGCCAAAACATGTCAAAAAGGGGTGATTCAAGTTTATAGCAAACCAGCGTAAAAAGCTGGATACTAATTTCTTTTAAAATTAATTGTTCGTCATCAAAATTCAACCCAAACATATGAACACAATTCCTTTTGACCGTTCAATTATGGCATTTGCTCACAGTATAGCGAAAACAACACAATCAAAGGAATCGTATTTTTACGTCGAGCGTCGCGCACATAGTTTTTTTTTTCTTAGTACGACGGATTGAACTTTGTTTACATTCTCAATTATACGCGGTGGTTGAGAAAATTTCGTCAAATTTGGTGATTTATTGAAGTTTTACGGCGTGTGATTGGAATGAAAACCTTCAGTGAAGAAGTACGAAGGTTTTCCATAGTGAAAATAAGTGCCCGGCGAAGTAAGTCACCCACGGGGGCGGGAAGAAACTTGTGTTGGAAAGTGGTGTGGCTCAGTCCATCGCTAAGCATTTCTCTCAAATCTTGTTCGTCCATGTGATTTCGGTGAAAAAGTGCAAAGTGGATAATTGAACTGAAGTTGTTTACCGAAATACAGTAGTTTTATTGCATTTTTGGTGTACAATTACCATAACAGCTTTCACAAAATTACACTTGGATAATGAATCTATTTTGCAGGTCAGATTGAATAACCGCCGTAGTGGAACATTTAAAGTTTAATACGACGAATAATAGCGCTTACGGCGAAGTAGAACAAAACCCTATGTGTGATTTTTTCGCTATATCGCTTAAGGGGTGAAGGGTGAATATTTTGATTACGCAACAAGAAACATTCTGATTTGGATTCAGGACAGCTCAGACAAATCATAAATAGAAAAGCTCTCAAAAAAAAAAAAAAAAAACTCTTCTGTTTTACGAATATTTAGATACCGTCGTTGGGGGTGAGAATGGGTCAAACAGGCATATGTACGATTTGTTTATTGAATAACTATCGCAATTTAGCTCCAATAAACTTCAAATTTGGTGTGCATGTAGTTTGATGGTACATTAACAACTGTTCAATAAATAAAATAAAAATATTTACTCACAGCGGCACTAAAAGTGAATGAAAAATGACCCAATCTCACCGCATAGAGGGGGTGACATTGGGTCACTGTTATTGAAATAAATTGTTTTTTTAAGAATATGATTGCAAAACCATTCACAGCTGAAAAATATTGATGTAATACGATGCAAACAAGACGAAAAGATATATAAGATGTTTCATAAGTATGATAAACCCACTTAAAGGAACTATTACAAAAATTTGAAGAGCTATGAGAAAATATATGAGACCCAACATTTATCGTCAAGTTTACATAAATTTTCTTGTTGTTTTTCCACAACCACTGTACTGAAACAGTGATTATTTTAAACCTTCGCAAATAGTTATATTTCGGTGCAACATTCCTAGATCAATACATTTCAGGCAGATGTTGACGTCATAATCCCGGTATTCCAGCGATCCAACTAATTCATTTGTACTTTCGTGAGATGTTTCTATAATATGAAAACACTAATATATAATTAAATAAAAAATAAGTACATTTGATAAAATTTTACGATGTTGCTGCGCACGAAACACAGTTGCTGGTTTGAGAAGTTGTCAAAATGCGTTGCATTGTTATTCGATGCGCGGAATCCTCAAGTAGACTTGTTTGATGTTTCAGAGCTGCTGTATTTAGATATAATAAACACATATTAATGAAGAATAAGAACACCCGGCACCGTAAAATGTCAAAAAAGTGGTCTTGCATTTTCATTTACTATCGTTCTTGCTTGACCCAATCTCACCCCCATTTTTAATGCTTTAGACACCGTACCGAAAAAAAAATCTTTGTGGAAAAGACTTTCAACCTTCTAATAATACATCGATAGAGGTTAAAGTACATGTGTTATACTTTGCACAGGAGAAATTTGGTGTTGTATGTTTTATCTAGTTTTAACATACAAGTTTATTGATATAGTAAACAAAAACAACTAATTCTAAAAATGTATATTGTGATGAATTATGTGTAATAATATGTTCCCTAACATGTGAATTATTAATTCTTGTGGTATCAGCGTTATTAGCTAAAATATGTTATAAATCATAATTTTCCGTTTTGATCCAATCTGACCCCCTAGCTAGACGGTATTTTGAAATTCCTTCCCATCGACGATAATTTGAAATTCCTTAAGGGACCAGGGGCCCAGATAGCCGTAGCGGTAAACGCCCAGCTATTCAGCTAGACCAAGCTGAGGGTCGTGGGTTCGAATCCCACCGGTCGAGGATCTTTTCGGGTTGGAAATTTTCTCGACTTCCCAGGGCATAAAGTATCATCGTACCTGCCACACGATATACGCATGCAAAAATGGTCACTGGCATAGTAAGCTCTCAGTTAATAACTGTGGAAGTGCTCACAAGAACACTAAGCTGAGAAGCAGGCTCTGTCCCAGTGGGGACGTAACGCCAGAAAGAAGAAGAAGAAGAAGGGACCAACGCATAGCCATAAATCACCTGGATATCTCAGGCTACATAAGCCAATAAGCACAGTAAAATCTTACCAACCCCGGTAATCCAATCTAAGTGTGTAAGCCTCAACTCTCGGCTAAGTATGAAGGCCAAATTGCACTTTCAACTACCGTGCACCCCTGTTAATTTGACCGGAACCTCATGCAAACCATCGGGGTTCATTTTTAGTTTGAACATCTAGTCACCCTAGAAACGTGTTTCTGGTAACATCTTTCACTGTTTTGTTTTGATTCTACATTCCGTTCCACAGCGTTTCATTCCACTTTACTCCGTTCCATGAGCTATATGACGTTTGAACCATTTTTAATCTGAACGATGTGCAAATTAGCGGGGTATAGATTAAATGTGGTCAAACCAACGGGACAATCATAATTCCTAATACCTAATCACAACCTAATATATCATCATTGCAGTACTTATCTAGGATCTTTTCATAGGGGCCATTTTATAGCCTGCATTCTTTTTGTTGTTTTCAAACCTGGAAATAAAGAGAAAGGAATAATAAAGTTAGTCAATTGAATACCAGTCGTTGACTTAAAATTGATGGTTGTAGTAGCTAGATGAAATATGAATATATGCAGGAATTTTTGAGAATCCTTTAAATCATTTCGCGGAGTATCGTTAAAGAAATTATTGCTTATTTTTTTAGGGCGGCAGATTCTAATTCCACCGGCCGTGGATTTTTCGAGTTAGACATTTGCTTGGCTGTCAAATACATAGAGAATCTTCTTGCATAATGCAGGTCATAACTGTGGAGGTACTCATAGGAGCTGAGAAACAGGCTTCGCTACACATGGAACGATGTTTGGGGACAAAATGTCGAAAGTAAAAAACGTCGAATTCCAAAATGTCGAAAGGATAACACATCGATTTTTTTTATATTTTCAGAAGAGAATCATTCTTCCAAGTAATTTTCAATCCCGGCCAATTTCTCCTGTCGACGTTTTGGGATTCGATGTTTTGTCACCATTCTGTGTTAGGCAACACTATCATCTTAATTTGGTGGACTAAATTAAGCATTTATTAATATTTTATTAATAACATATTCCATTTTATTTGCCGTAGCAGTTCTCAATTTTACAGGTGAACTGATTTCTCCTGCTTATGAGGAAAAAAAAAACGCTTTCAATTAACATAACATAACTGAACCTAAATGTATAATATATTAATCGTGGCAATAAAAGATTGCAACGATTTTTGTCTAAAATTATTAGTAATTTCATTCGAAGTTTGTTCCAATGTTTCAACATCGGATATTCTATGTAATTCATTAGTACTATACCAGGGAAGGAACATCAGAATCATTTTCAAAATTTGATTTTGAATTTTCTGCAGAGCTTTCTTCCTGGTATTACAATAGAGGGTCAATACTGGTACAAATATGTTAAAATAACTTCTATTAGTAAATTTATAACGAAAATAATAAATGTCATAGCTTTGAATTATGATACAGGCAGACAGGCTCATGATGGAGGGTTTTTCTTAGTTTCTTATCTGAAATAAATTTTGACTGTTATCAATAATTTCCATTACTTCTTACACATATTTACTTGATTTCTGCAATCAATTTTATGTTGAAAATACTGCAATTATTTGATTTAAGTTTTTATTTACAAGCATACATGTTTATTAAATAAGTTTTTACGTAGTCTCTAAGGGAAAATAAATTTTGAGTGTAATCAGAATCTCTTTATCTTCTTAAACATTTTCACCCAACATGTTAAACATCTAAGTAAATTTATTCCAAAAAAAGCTGCGTGTCATCGCTTTGAATTTTGATTTACAGGCAACCTAGCTTATGAGATAGGGTTTCTCGTAATTTATTAAGCTAAATAAATTTGAAGTGTTATAAGAAAATAAATATTACTTCTCAAACAAGTTCACTTAACTTTTATAAGCAATTGTCATTGCTTAGAATTTCGATTTACGGGCAAACAGACTAATGAAATAGGGGTTTTGCTGTTGAGTTTTTTTTCTTTACGAACATAAATGTCTATTGGACTAGTTTTTATGTAGTTTTTCGGTAAAATAAATTTTGAGTGTAACCAATAATTTGTATTACTTCTCAAACATGTTAATTTCACTTCTACAATCAATTTTGTATTTTTATTACATTTATTTTTATTAAACAGGATTTTACATAGTTTCTTGGGTTAAATAAATTTTGAGTGAAATCAAAAACTTCTATTTCTACTTAAATATGTTCATCTATAAGCAAACTTATTCCGAAAATCCAACATGTCATCACTTAGAATTTTGATTTTCAGGCTCACGAGATAGGGTTTCTCGTAGTTTCTTAGGTTAGATAAATTTGAAGTGTTATAAGAAAATGTCTCGTTCTTCTCAAATGTGTTTACTTAACTTCTATAAGCAAGTTCATGCCGAAAAAAACTACTTGTCATTGCTTTGGATTTAGAATTACAGGCAAACAGACTCATAAATGATGTGTTCATAATAAAGTTGTGATATTTGAAAATTTTGTGTAATTTTTTAATGAAAGCCCCCTATTTCTGATTTTCTTATGATCATGTTTAATATTTTTTCTATTGATGATCTGCACTAGAAGTGTCGAATCATGAAACAAAATCGAAAATTGATTGCACAGCGGCACCGCAATATTTTTTATAGGTTTGGTAAACATTTTAAATGGGAGCACCCCATTCTCCATTTGCCTTGTTACGACTCTGTTTAATAGTAAATCTTCGAGCTGTTTAGTGGAATACCTATAAGTAGATGAAAAACCGAATTTAGTACTATACTGGAATTAAATGCCACTAGAGTTTGTATCCTTTGACAGATACGCGTATTTAGACCTCAACTGTAAAGCCGTCTTCAGTGTCGTGTACTAGTATGGTGTCCCGTACGAACATGAAAGCCTGAATCTTCAGGACATTCCGTTATCTCAAACCCGCTATTGTAAGGAGGTATAAATGAGCTCTCTTTACGCTCAACTCATTTTAGGGCGCTATTAGAACAATGGTAAAAGAGCTTTATGCATTCCAGGTTTTCTTCCATTTTTTTTGCGGAGGACTTTCAAAGTACACCCGATTCTGTTTTTGCACGGGGGATGCGTACCGTGCAAAAAAAGTTTTCAGTTCAAAATTTCAAAAACCGTGCAAAAAAAAGTAACACCAGTTCTCGACGTTTCATGCAAAAATAAGGTTTTGGCGGAAAAAAATGTATGGAAACTTTTTTTGACGGCCGTGTAAAAAAAATCCGTGCAAAAACAGAATCGGGTGTAATTTATCCATTGGTTCCTCTAAGGAGTTGTGTTTGATCTTCCGACCTTGACGCTTGTTCCTGCGGGGGAAGGCAATGAGGGCAGGATCAAATATGTCGCGCGTCGGTCGTATAGTGAAATGAAGAAGCGCCGCGGATTGTTAGTAGTATTTGATCTATTGATCGCGTCGCTTGCTCTTGCGTGGGCGTGTGATGAACACTTGTTCGGGGTACAATACGATTATCGAATTATATCGTGAATTCGATTAGGCGTGATTATATCATGGATCGCATCACCAACCACTGGTGGCTCCCAGATCTTTACCTTATCCCACTAACCCAATATCCTTTCCATGACAACTGTGGAGATGCAGAGGTATACTCGGTCTCTAATAACAACGGTTGTCTAACTAACATTCATTCCCTTCCCCGATGACCGTAAGGACGTGGCCGGCGCCGTTATTGACTTTTAAAATTTCAGCTCTCGATTTGTGCACATTGAAGAATTGTTAGCTAATCTCAAGCTCCATTCATTAATTCCCTGTGCAACTTCGACTGTTCTCGTCAATCACGGAGTAGCAACTATGAATTGTACGGTCATCTATGCTCATGCTCAATTTATCCATTGGTTCCTCTAGGAACCAAGAATAGTAAAATTTTGATTTTTTTTATTTGATTATATCTAATTTACATCCATCAATTGTTGTATAAACCTGAGAGGATTAGAGGCAAAAGGGCGTAAGTGACAAAAACATAGTTTAAAAAAAGTGACTTTGGGATTATTCAATTAATTTTTCATTCCATATAAATTGTATGAGAGCCGAAAAAGCAAGCTAATCTTCTACGAATAATCTATTCTTTTTTTTTCTCTTGGACGGAAAAATCGTCTAAAAATACCGTTGGAAAGTTTTAAATCAATTAAATATTTTAGTATACTGTACTACTCATAAAGGCATAACTGTACCATATGAAAAAGTAGACATTGAGAAAATCTCGCTCAAATTTTGAGGTTTGCCCTCAAATACAAATGTTCATAATTTTCTAGTGCATCTCCGTATGTATTATTCATTTAGCACAATTGCACAGATTACTCATTTTGTTACTATTGCTCAGCAAAATATATCAACCTGAACATAATTCAAATTATGCAGCTGCCATTGTGGTTCAAAGTTCATATACAGACTGTTATGCGTTTATTTCTCAATATGGGACTACATTAACTTCATATTTTTCCACAACATTTTCCAACAAGGTGTATTAATTTTTATAGGGTAACTCGGTGTAAGACTCCCCAATGGGGCAATACGCCCCTCTTAATTTTCACGGCATTAAAGCTTCTTTTACACGTCCTAAATATGATTACATATCTTAAATATTCGCGAAAAAATGATGTTGTGCATATATGTTTTTTTTCAGAAGTGCAAACAATCAATATAAATTCTAAAATTATCGAAAATCAGGTTTTTGGTTCAAAATTTTGCTTCTAATGAGCAAGCCTTAGGGTGAATGGAACCCATTTTTTACGATTGAACTTATCAAAAACTTTTATCGGAAGACGAATGCAATATTGGACTCTTTTAAGCTTAACAGGTGGTGGAATTCTTCTAGGAAACATTTCTACAACGCTGTGAACCTTTTCTATGGAAGGGGAATATTGCCCGGGTTGTTTTGAAACGTAAACAATGGGACCGTTTACAAAAAAAAAAACATCTGGTACACTTTTTTTGAAGCAACTTGGATAGAGAAAGTTGCGTGCAGTGCATGACCAACTAAATAAGGAACACCTTGACATAAAAAAAATAGAGGTGATGCATTTGCTACTGCGATAGAGCAGTATTTCCTTAAGGGGGGGGGGACATATTACACTTTTTACCTTATGCATAGTAAAATTAAACTAAGGTGTTTTTCGAAAATCAGTATGGTACAGTTTTGCTTTTATGGGCAGTATAATAAAACCATACTTTCTGTTCCATTTACTTCTGAAATTTTATCTTGAATTCCATTCATTCATCCAGATTTTTTTCTCAAACAAAATCCTCCTAAGATTAATCGAAAACAAATCGAATGATGTCTTAAAATTTTTCCTGGGGATTTAATGAAAAATACCATCATGATGTACCGTCAAACGGGGTAATTTGCAACAATTTTCAACTTCAAAGCTATATGGATGAAAACTTTGAGGATTCCGATGAGACAAAAACCATCTAGTATCCTAATCGCCACGTGAAGAATACCACGTGATATAAATTTTATTAGAATTTGGGTTCCTGGGATCAGGAGAGACGAAAAATATACATTTTTCATGCTACCCCTGATGTGGGGTAACATGCAACACACATTGCACCTGAAGTACACTATTGTAAACTTAACCAATATCGTGTTATTGCGATCATCTAATAATTTTCTGCAATAAAAGTATGACGATAATTAGAAACAGCTACTGTACTCTTAGAAAAATAATTGTTATTGATTGAATTATGAGTATTAAACCAAATCGATTGGAAACTTCATTAGTATTGCATAGGATGTTCACACGGGGAAATTTTAGCGTATTATAAGTCTTGACAGTAATTGGAAAGCCATTAAAACGATTTAATGCAACTTTTCTACAAATACAATTGTAATTTATGTTATGCGTCGCATAACTTATTGCTTATACAAATTCAAATCAAAGCGACGTACCTCATATTGACATTTATGTTTTAAAATGGTCTCTGTTGGTGTTCTAAAACAACTTTTATCATACTTCATGCAGAAAGTTCCTAATGGCAGATCTGCAAGTTAGTTTTTATACAGATTTTCATTTTTTTCATGAATAAAATAAATCTAATTCTAATAATAATGCGATTCATGTAAATTTTCAATATTTAGTACAAAACGTGTATTGAATTAATTGCGGTACAAAAATTTTAATGTTACTTAACACATTTATGTTCAATTTTGCTTTTTCATGTGTTTTCGATAATACGTCGCAAGAAATATCGAACAATTGAGATCAAAATAGCTGTTGCAAGTTACCCCTCAAGGGTAGTCAAAAACTTTTTTGAATTTTTATACTGTTTTAGCATCAAATTATCAAAACTTTTATATTGTCAATTAGTACACTACTAAGTACTGTAACTGTTAGCGAATGCCTTGAATTACATATTTCTACCGTTTTTGTGGTACGAGGAACGTTTTTCAGTATAAATTTCATGCAATCCAACGTTTAATATGCTTTTCACCTCCAGTAAACAAAGCAATAAACAAACAATACCCAAACCTTTGCCAACATCTTTTGTTGTATACCTTAGGTCAATAAATGGCGGAATAAATCATAAATATTTGACTCAATGCTGAACGAAACGACAATTCGGTTACATGTTGAAGTGTTGCAAGTTTCACCCCTGTTGCAAGTTACCCCGTTTGACGGTACTTAATTTCAGTACTACCTTAAATAAATAAACATTTTTTAAGGTAGTACTGTTGCAGGAGTTCCCTTTAATATATTTCAGGAACTCCATCATGGTTGTCTCATGACATTACACATTTTTTCCACAGATTCATCTAGACACTTTTTTTAAATAAACATTTTAAGGTAGTACTGTTGCAGGAGTTCCCTTTAATACATTTCAGGAACTCTATCATGGTTGTCTCATGACATTACACATTTTTTCCACAGATTCATCTAGACACTTTTTTTTATGAATTCTTCTTAAAACTGATCCAATAATACTGCTAGTTATTTCTGAAGGAATTCCATCAAGCATTTCTTTTTACATTCCTTTAAGAGCGACTTTTAGTTTTTTTTGTGTCCAAAGTCATTTTTGCGATTTATTATGTATTTTTTTCAAGAAACTCATATGGGTTTTTCCAGTACTCCTTAAAAAAATCGATCAATAGATTTTCTAAGGACAGCTCAAGCAATTCCTTTACGTATGCGGTAGAATTTTTGTCCTCAGCACCAAACTTCCGCTAGATACCTAATTCTTCTTCTTCTTCTTCTTCTTCTTCTTGGCATTTACGTCCTCACTGGGACAGAGCCTGTTTCTCAGCTTAGTGTTCTTATGAGCACTTCCACAGTTATTAACTGAGAGCTTTCTTGGCCAAAGTTGTCATTTTCGCATTCGTATATCGTGTGGCAAGTACGATGATCCTATATGCCCAGGGAAGTCAAGGAAATTTCCTTTACGAAAAGATTCTGGACCGACCGGGATTCGAACCCAGACATGGACTTCAGCATGGCTTTGCTTTGTAGCCGCGGACTCTAACCACTCGGCTAAGGAAGGCCCCTAATTACCTAATTCAGAGTTGCTGAATTTTTTGCCGTTTTCAAATATATTATTTCAGAGTTCAGTTTCTGAGATATTGAAAAGCATTATTCGTTGAATTCAGATAACCTGCATGCAAGTTCATCAGCTTGTGTGACGGTTCATTTGATTAATTTACTACAGAATTCACTTTTTATTTCTGGAAGAATAATCAACAACAATCTTCATCATACTTTCTATGCTCAAAAGTTTTTTTTTTTTAATTTTTGAGAAGAGTATTGTATCCTGCCATACAAAAGAAACAATGAATTTTGTATAGAGGCTGCAAAAATGTTGAAAAAAGTCAATTATTTGAAAGTTTGGAACATTAAACCAAATTTTTAATAAAATTAGTTTTTTATACATCTTTGGCGATGTTGACCGATCTATTAAATTTTCAGCCCAAACGGTTGTCTGATTTTCCAGATTTGTGCTCTTGAAAATTCGATGCTTGACTTCGATGCAATCTTATCTTCACCTTATTTTTTTACAAATCGGCAAAGATATGTGCATTTCAAGTTTACACTTAACGGCTTTAACAACAACAATCCTACGCAAACTCGGCACACGAAGATGCATTTATAAATCACAAAACGGCACCGGTGCGGCAACGATCAGTCGTCGTAATTATTGGCCTGGAAAGTTATATGTTACACTTTTCCCTTCGTTCGACTTGTGAGCGTGCCGCCATCCAAAGAAAACGGTTGCACTGGATGATAATTAGGGTGGTTCAGAATAATAAAAAGAACCGTTTCCTATATGTTTCTAACAATCTACAAATAGAGGTATCATTTCGTTCGTGAAGCTCTGGATCGTAGCGACATTACTTTGGATTTTGTCCAAAAGTGTACATATGATAGAGAATCGAGAAAATTGACGGATAGAAAAAAAATACGGAAAAGTTTGAATGTTTTTTTTCCAGTTTCATATGAGGGTATGATATGATCAGTAGGCTTTCATAAAAAACTATTTTAAACTTTTTTTCTGATTTATGCCACCCTAATTGTCATCAGCCAGTTTTCCCTGTCGTCTATTGCATTTTACGTTCCGTCAAGATTCAAGTCTTCGAACCGAAAGCCGCGCTCCACAATCTCTGCAGGCCTGAAGAAAGTGAAACATGTGTGCAATTCTTCCTCATCATTATCGGTGCATGAAACGGTAGCTGGATGTGCACTTGCACCCGAGTTGTAGAGATTTCCATTGATCGGTTGGCAGTTTTATAGACATGTGCTGAGATTGTCTCAGCGTCATCGTATCACGATTGGGAGGAGGGGGACAATTTTCCACTCAATTGATTTGCTATCTAGAGCGAGTTTGCATTGACAGCACTTGATGATTGTTTTTGTGATCGCTGTTGGCACTCTACTAATAGAACGAGTTAAATTGGTCACTGGAGGATAATTATATTTTTCCCAGAATGGAAATGTACCTGTGATAAAATAATTAGATAGACTGACCATGGTAGGAAAATTAACTGTCACTGATTGTTGCATGTCAGTTATCACACAGAGTCGGTCACTTTTTTAGACTAAACTTTGTACATAAATACGAAATGAGGCTGTGTAAAGTTTGTAAAGTTTAAAATATAAAATTTAAAATGAGACCAAATGCAATTGTATGCAATTCGATTTCATTATTTCAGATGTGACGCAGTTGCTACAGAACCGTTTGTACGGAACTGCTAAAAAATTCGCTTGTCGTACACAGCAATAGCGTGGCAATATTTTAAAGCTAGTTCAAAATGTTGTATCATTCTTTTTAGGAATTATTAAAAAAATCACCAAAATAAATCGAATAAAAAATCAAATAAACAAAGTCGATTTGATTGATTTTAGGTGCTCCAAACACCGATTCAAAAAAATCGATTAATCGGAATGAAAACATCGCTTTTTGGACATCGATTCAAAATCGCCCAACGCTACTGTAATTTCGGGTGAGATTGATTATTTTTCATAGTTTTTGTGGTCTGCTATTATCAATATATTGCAACTAAATTGTAACCGTTTGGATACAAATTGTTGATTTTTATTTTCATTAATGTTGAATGTCGAACCCTTCACGTTTCTTGTGTAAGAACAGTAGAATTACCACAGTAGTGATAGGGTCCAGTACCGCTGTAAATGTTTTCGTCCGCTACCAATTGTTTATTATGGCGGAACGGTGATACTATGGAACGAGATGGCATGTAAAAAAATATGGTGGAAGCGGGAAATCCTTACAAGAACGGCCATTGCCTAAATCTGGCCTCTTTTTTTATCAGGCATCCGTGTGCTAAAGATGTGTTTTATATAGTGAAAAAGTGCAGTGGTTCATTGCCGACCCCCTCTCCCCCCAGCCCTTAGCAGGAGCTAAGTGGGCGTAAGGGAAGAAACCGAGCACAGGACCTCTTGTTTTGTATTTTTATTTCGGACCTTTGAATCCGCCGTCCAGCACACGGTTTGGCTCGTGAAGCCATTAGGCTTCCGGGCCTAAAAGTAAAGAAGCTTGTCCTCCACAGAGGATCAATATTTTTTATAAAATTTTCGCACTTTTAGCAAAGCTAGAAACTTTCACTTAACCCGGCTATCTGGGGGAGCACATGGGGTTTATGCTCTGTGGTTCTACGCCTTTTCATCACCTCTTGCTCTATTCTTCCGCTTTGCAAGCACCCCGACGACCCAAAGCCGGCGGTTCGTCGGTATCGATACTACTCGGCTTAGTTCCCGACGGTGAAGCTAGCCTACTCCGATGGAGAGTACCTCGACGGAGGAATATCTCCCGAAACCGGTAACGTTACGCGTTGTTCATACTCCGTTGTTGGCCGGTAGAGTGCCGAAGTCGGCCCAGAGATTCCGGTTGGAGGGTGGCTTCCGGTTCACTGGCGTTCCGACGACTCAAGCCGGTGATACGCTCGCACTACTCAGAATAGCCCCCGATGGTGGATCTATCCTACTCCGACGAAGATTTCCACGGTGGCGGAAGATCTTCCGAATCGATGATATCCGGGCAGATGCCGAGGTCGGTCCTGCGATTCCCGTGGAGGGAAGCTTCCGGTTCACAGGCGCTCCGACGACCATTTGCCGGTGCTGTTTTGCATTCTACTCAGCTAGTCCCCGACGGAGGATCTAGCCTATTCCGACTCGATGGTGATCGGCCAAGTGTCAGGGTCGGTTCTGCAATTCCGGTTGGAGGGTGACTTCCGGTTCACAGGCGCCTCGACGACTTATTACCGATATAACGTTACGCTCGTTCTACTCGGTCTAGTCCACGACGGAGGATCTAGCCTACTCCGATCGCGCCCGATGGTCCACCACAGAGGACCAACATCTCGGGCCGTCGGCCCTTATCACCAAAGAGATTCCCCTCCCGTCCAAGGTGCAACGCGCGCTGAACCCGTCCGTACATCCGCCCGCTTCGTCATTCCGGCAAGAGTTCCGGCCACATAGCAGGATTGGTGTCGCTGTGTCGGCCATTCGTCCATCATCAAGAAGAAGGCAGCGGTATGTACCGGTACGACCATTAGAAATAGATTACACATAACAAATTCACCAAATTGGAACTCACAGAACAACACGCATACGCCAAAATTAGGGAATTTTATATATAAAGTGCAAGTAACGTGAAAATTCCCGTGAGTTAGTATTTGTATCGTGAAAAGCCCTTGATTTCCCAGTAACTTGCCGACCCTGGGATTGCCGGAGTCTCTTGTGTCCTGAGTTGGCCTGGCAATGTAAGTTTTCCCGCTTAGTTCCAAAATGCGGAAACTTACATGATATTATTGTAATTTTACACGATGTGACGTGTAAATTTGCGACATATCTGGCATTCCCTTCATGTGCATGATTTTACACTGAAATTTACATTGATTTTTCTTTCTGTGTAACCACCGGAATATGAAAACACAATTTATTGTCTTCACAATATTTTTGAAAGGTTCATAACCATAGGTGTCGACCTATTTTATATTCATTTTTCATCAATGTCATTACATGACCTTTTTAATTCAGGTTACATGAGTTAGGGAAGTTCCGATATTGCAAAGTATCGATATTTGATTCGATACGATTATCGAATCAAAATATCAATACCACCTATATAGTGATTCAAAATATCGATAGTAATGGACCCCTAAGTAGCTGAAATTCATTCTCGACGCTTCTCCGCAATGATATCTCAGACGGATATACGTTTTGTGGAGTCTAACAAAAAGTTCAATATTTTTACTTCATAGCTGAGAGAGAGGAGACAGCTCACTGACAGCTGGCATGTTATCTAGCCTTCTTTGACTTCTTTTTTCAATTCTTGGGTAGTGCACAACGGTCAGCTGAACTTATTTTGGTCAAAATCATATTCACTTCATGTTGTTCACTATGAAAAAGGATATGAATACAAAAATAATCAATAGCAGTTCATCAACACACAACTTTATTTAGGTATTCTACTTTTTGAAATGTGAAATCATCGAAACACACCTAGAAATTTTAATTACGTTTCCTTGATTTTTGACGCTTTTTCACGTTCTGCCCTCCAAATGTGTTGGTTTTCCAGTGACAGTTGGTGACAGGTTCCCTTGACTTTTGGGAGCTCGCAATCTAAGCCAGCTGTCTCCTCTCTCTCAGCTTCATAGTACGCCTATGAAACATACAAAATCATTCATTTTTTTCAAAGCCAGGAACATTGTAATTCCAAAATGTGCAGTAAAATTTTAATCCGTGATTATAGACGATGATCTTAAGCTCTTGATCCGCCCTAAAAACGTGAGGAGAGTGCAATTTCAACGCGCTCGCGATCCTGCTATGAAAATTATATGGCAGGATTTGCAGAAAGAAATCAAGAAACGTTTTGCACAATTAAGAAACAAAAATTTTGAAAATAAGATTTCTCAATTGGACCCTGGCTCTAAGCCCTTTTGGAAATTATCTAAAATTTTGAAAAAACCTCAGAAGCCAATACCGGCATTGAAAGAGGAAAACAAATTATTACTAACTAATTGCGAAAAAGCTCAAAAACTTGCTATGCATTTTGAAAGTGCGCACAATTTTAATTTAGCACTTACTAGTCCAATTGAAAATCAAGTTACTCAGGACTTCGAAAATATTCTCAATTAAAAGAACGTTTTCGATAATGCCTAGGAGACTGATTTGGAAGAAGTGAGAACTGTTATTAAAAAATTCAAAAATATGAAAGCTCCTGGCGACGATGGCATTTTCTACATCCTCATCAAGAAACTTCCAGAAAGCTTATCATTTTTAGTTGATATATTTAACAAATGTTTTCAATTAGCATATTTTCCTGACAAATGGAAAAATGCTAAGGTTGTCCCAATTTTAAAACCAGACAAAAATCCTGCATAAGCTTCTAGCTATCGTACAATGCCAATCAGTTTGCTTTCTTCCATCAGTAAACTTTTTGAAAAGGTTATTTTGAACAGAATGATGGCCCACATCAACGAAAATTCAATTTTTGCCAATGAACAGTTCGGATTCCGCCATGGACATTCGACCATTCATCAACTCTTACGTGTAACAAATTTGATCCGTTTCAACAAATCTGAAGGCTATTCTACTGATCTTGCTCTTCTAGACATAGATAAAGCATTCGACAGTGTTTGGCATGAAGGTTTGATCGTAAAATTAAAAAAACTTTAATTTTCCAACATACATTGTTAGAATAATTCAAAGTTATCTGTCAAATTGTACACTTCAGGTTAATTATCAGAACTCCAGATCTGAAAGACTTCCTGTAAGAGCTGGTGTTCTTCAAGGCAGCATTTTGGGACCAATATTATACAATATTTTCACATCTGACTTACCTGAGTTACCTCAGGGATGTCAAAAATCCTTGTTTGCGGATAACACAGGCCTCTCCGCCAAGGGACGAAGCCTGCGTGTCATCTGTAGTCGATTGCAAAAAAGTTTGGATATTGTTTTTTCATACTTGCAGAAATGGAAGATTTCTCCTAATGCTTCCAAAACTCAACTAATAATATTCCCGCATAAACCAAAAGCTCTTTATTTGAAACCTTCAAGTAGACATGTTGTCACGATGAGAGGGGTTCCAATAAATTGGTCAGATGAAGTTAAGTATCTAGGGCTCATGCTAGATAAGAATTTAACTTTCAAAAATCACATTGAGGGCATTCAAGCCAAATGTAATAAATATGTGAAATGTCTCTATCCCCTCATAGCATAGCATAGCATAGCATAGACTGGCTGTACATGTCAATGGTTGCTACTCCGTGATTGATCGGAACTGGTAAGAATTCCACTACGATCCAAATGAATAAGGGATGGGAGTTTCCGCTTACTCTCGAAGTGCAATTTTAGCAGATCTAATATTATTGATCAATAACGGCGCCGGCCAAGTCCTTACAGTCAGTTGGGATGGGGAAGGAATGTTAGGGTGTAATGATCGTTGCTTCTAGAGACCGAGAATACCTCTGCATCTCCACAATCACCACGGGAAGGGTGTTTATTAGTGAGGGAGGAAAAGATCTGGGAGTTACCTCAGCTCGGTGATGCGATCCATGGACAAGGGGGAAATATACGACTTGTATTTAAAGCTAGTTTTGTATTTTTGTCTCGAGAAGTTTTTGGAAAAAATACGTCAACATCTATAATGTCGAACAATTCAAAAGACGTTTTTATTAATGACGAACACTGAAAATTGCATGTTTATATTTTAACTTATATGAAACAGGAATAATGCCGACACTTGTAGTGACGAACCATACATAGTTTGTTTGAAAATTACATATGAGTATTACTGTGCATTTTGTCTCGATATGGTAGAAGTTTTAGAAAATACGTCAACATTCACAATGTCGAACAATTCGAATTTTTAATGATGTCAAAAAGAGAAAAATATATGTATATTGAAATTTTATAAGAAAAAAGCATAATGCCGACACTTATAGTGACAAACCATACAAAGTTTGTTTTAATATTACATAAAAGTTACGCTTTCAAGAAAAAATGTGTTATCATAAGCATGAAACGAACTCACCAGTTGGTAATCCATTCTCGACTGAAGACAAAACTGACTGACAGCAAAACTGCTTAGCGTACCGAAAACAAACCGTCTTGCTTGGGGCTTCCCAAATACGTACCCAGCAAGACGCTCCAAAACAGGGAAAAAAAAATTCTCCGGCGACGAGAACACGCGAGAATCCGTCAGCAAAATCTATCGGACGACGCAAAACCGAACTGTCCTGCTTGGGCTTCATGAAGCACTACCCAGCAAAATGCTCCAAAACAGGGGGAAAAAATTCTCCGGCAACGAAAACACGCGCGAACCGGTCAGCAAAATCAATCGGACGACGTAAAAACGAACTCTGTGAAATGTCTCTATCCCCTCATTAATAAAATATCAAAACTTTCTCTTAAGAACAAGCTTTTGATATTCAAACAAATTTTCAGGCCAGCCATGTTGTATGCAGTACCAATATGGACTAGCTGTTGTAATACCAGGAAAAAAGCTCTGCAGAGAATTCAAAATAAAATTTTGAAAATGATTCTGAGGCTTCCTCCCTGGTATAGTACTAGAGATGGTCGGGTTTCACATTTTCCAAACCCGAACCCGACCCGTACCCGACTTATTTTATTCCTTCAAACCCGGACCCGAAACCGAGACAAAAATTGAAACGCAAACCCGGACCCGACCCGAACCCGAAAATTTTTCGCTGTTCAAACCCGAACCCGACCCGAAACCCGAAAAAGTTTTCTAAGAAAAACCCGAACAGAACCCGTGTTCTAAAAGATGATAAATTCATCGTTTCTGATGCATTAAGAAGCTTTCAGGTTGTTACTTTGTAAACAATTCTCACCAAACCCGACCCAAACCCGACATTTTTCAAGCCCGAACCCGACCCGTACCCGATAATTTTTTAGCCTTCAAACCCGACCCGAACCCGAACCCGAAAAAATAAAAAATTTCAAACCCGAACCCGACCCGAACCCGTCGGGTTCGGGTTCGGGTCGGGTTTCGGGTTTGAAAACCCGAGACCCGACCATCTCTATATAGTACCAATGAATTACATAGGGTATCCGTCCTATTATGGAGGACTTAAGCATGGTGTTGAAATATAAATCGCATTGTAGTGTCCAAAATCTAAATATTATAATATTTTGCAATGTTAAGTGTTAAAACTATCCTTTATCTGGAGTATAGTGAAGTAAAAAAGTATTTTTTGGAATCATACATACATTTTTTGATATAAATCTTAAGCTCTTCCTCTGTCCTATTATTGCGGAAGTGCCGTCCTATTATTGCGGTATACCAAAAATCATAGATTTTATTACATTCAATATACATTCAACACCACACAATGTTCGAGCATTGAAATTATGCTCCCTCCATGTTAATGACACTGCACGGTACTGTCAGTTTGTGTGACTTTGGACATATCTATGAGAAAAACCAATTCATTACTTTACGTCACGATTCGAAAACAAATCAACAGAATCGAATGATTTTCTGCCGGTTTGTCTTCTCTTTCGTCGTAGGTGGACAGCGTTAAAGTGAATAGACGAGGTTCTTCCAACTGAGACCCCTAGTCGCTATATAAGAAATAAATTTGTTGACTTAAGTATAACATACAATTTTGATGCTCTTAAAAATATTTTCCAATAGCAACACAATTTTAAAGGATTGCTTCCTTGCGATCATCTTATATCTTAGTTTTTCAACGTATTTTTGGCATGTGTTCCGAATATCAGTTTACGTGATTTTTTGGTTTATTCGCAAAATATTTTTAAATAAGAGGAACTACAGGGTAAAGATAAACATAAATCTTTTGTTTAACTAAATAAATGTATGAATAACTCAAAATTATGTCCTTAATTAGTATCCTAATAATATAGTTAATTTTTGTAGATAAACTCGACTGGGATGTTTGAGATTTAAACTACGTTTATTTGGCTTTCTCAGTCATGGGGAAAAAATCAAAACGGTATGTTTTGCTTTGCCCGACGCATCGGCTCTTCTATTTATTTATTTAAAAGGCCCAATAAAAGAGCCGAAACGTCGGGCAAAGCAAAACATACCGTTTTGATTTTTTCCCATGACTGAGAAAGCCAAATAAACGTAGTTTAAATAACATAATTAATGTTTCCAGCAATTACATTTAAAATGACTATTGAATTATCGAATTTTTGAATGAGATTTACAGATACCGCAATAATATGCAAAAAGCTCTTTTCATTGTCCTATTATTGCGGTATATGCTTTTTCTCAAAAATATAGAACTTTTATTCAAAATTCAATATCTATCGTGTAACTACATCCATACTGAACTGATATACCTGCTACATATAATTGTTTTGGTTCTAAACATAAAAATTTAAGCTTATTAAAACCCGCCCGTAGATAGAGAGACTGGTTAAAAATATAGGCTTTTCTTGATGCATCATTTAAAACTGTTCTTCCAACGATCAAAATCATTTATTTTTGAAACATTCATCTGGTACAGCTTGGGAATACTATAAGCTTTCATCATCATCAATAATATCCATAGAAAATAGAGTTTTCGAATAATAATGAGGGTTTAATTCTTATACCGCAATAATAGGGAATACCGCAATAATGGGCAAATTACCCTAGAATATCCAATGTTGAAACATTGGAACAAATGTCAAATAAAATCATTAATAATTTCTGGCAAAAATCGTTGCAATCTTCTATTGCCACGATTAATGCGTTATATGTTTAGGTTAAGTTAGGTTAAGTAAAATAAAAACGTTATTTTTTTTCTCTTATAAGCAGTTGAAATCAACTCATCTGTAAAAATTCTGAACTGCTACGGCAAATGATATATAATATGTTGTTAACTAAATGTTAATAAAATCTTAAATTTGTTTTACCAAATTAGGATGATAGTGTTTTCTAATAACACAGAACACCTAGATATTCTTGTCTTAATGTAATGTTTAAAATGATACTAAAAAAATCGGTTTTTCCAGCGAAATATGCATTTGAAAAACTGTTATCCGAATGCCTATTATGGACCCTCTCGGGGTCCATAATAGGAATGTTTACAAATTTGATGTTTCCTATTATGGACCCTCCATTTGATTCCCATGTAATCCGGCTCGCTGCCGATGTGCCTATTATGGACCAACCTGGAAATGCCTATTATAGACCCTCTTGTGTGGTTTCATTTACAAAACTGTTATCCAATATCAGTATTTATGCGTCTTAAACCAAATAGTTTGCCTGAAACTGCTGACTAACAATGCAAGCGAAGTTCCCCCGGTGGATTTTCATAGGAATAAGGTTGCTTTGAGTGTTAATTTTATGTTTTTATGTAGGGGGTCCATAATACGCAAAGGGTCCATAACCGGCATCGACTCCCTATATCGCAGTATCATATGATATATTTAAAGGGTGCGAAATTCATGTATCGCTTAATTACCGGATGTTTGGCTTCCTAAGATTCAAAAACAATGTGAATTGTTTGTGAATATCATCTTTTATGATACATTGTATGACAATTGATATGTGAACTGCTTTCAAAAATTTAAAAATAGAAGGTTTTTCGAAAACCTTACAATAGTTATTCAAATATTGGTTTACGATATATCGGAAGAACATATCGGTATCACCGATATATTGAAAACAAAATATCAATACCAAAATATCGAATATCAAAAACAAAATATCGATATTCCGATATATCGGAAGTATCGGAACGTCTCTATTCATATTGCTCACTTATCGAGGTGAATCCAGATTTTGTAGCTTCTGAAACCTTCCCACTAACAAAAACTCCTTCCCGCATGAACCATGAAGATTCACAGGTATTCTCTGTCTTTAGTAACAATAGATGTCACACTAACAATCCTTCCATTCCCCGATGACCGTAAGGACGTGGCCGGTGCCGTTATTGACTTGTAATTTTTGGAATTCTCGAAATTGTACATTGAAGATGGTAAGCTACTCTCAAGCTTCATCTGATGGTTCCTTTGCAATTTTGATTGTTCTGGTCAATAACGGAGTAGCAGCTACGAATTTTACGCTTATCTATGCTCATGTTCATGCTCTATTCAAACGATCGTAGTTTTGTGCATTTTTGTCTGGTGATATTTTTCAATTAGATTATCAGCATCGTTTCACCGTTAATCATTTCAAACCCAAACATACCTATATTTAGTTCGTTGTCAATAATAGGATGGTCCATGTTTATTGGCAAAATTTTTAATAGAATTGTGGATAGGATGTCATTAAATTTTCATGAGTTGTTCAAAAATGAGGAAGGTTCAATCATCCATAAGCGCACTTCTCCTCGCTTGGAAAACTTCTTGAATATTTGACGCTTCTCGTTTCGAATAAATGAACCCTACGGCACGTGAATCCCTGGGCATAGAGCTTTCTTTGTCAAAGTTCCCATTATCTCATTCATATATCGTGTGACAGGTACGATTTATGCTTTAATTTGTACCTCAATTTGTCATACAAACGCACAGTAACAGTTTTTGCTATACATACTATAAAACGTTCTAGGGTAGTCCTCAGTTTTTTTGCATACCTGAAAATAAAGAAAATGATTTTCATTAATAATACGTACTTGGTAAATGTATTTGAAAAGTTGTGTTAAATATAACAGAATTACAGATAAACTGCCGTGATTTACTGGGTTCGGACATCAAAAACATTTTTTTCCATAACATTAAGAGAACATGAGATAGAAAGTTGGTGTCTTTGAGAAAAAAACTATGGTTTTTCGATTGTTTACATCTTTCTAGAATAAACATATTGTTAAAATCATTTTAGAAAAAGATATCCTAAAATAATTGGTTTAGGGGTAACATTTGTACAAAGTTCTTTTCTAATTATCATTACACTGCGGAATACGTTTTTGTCTCAAGCACCAAAATACCGCTATTTACTCAATTAATTACTCAATTAATTACTCAATTGCTGAATCCAGTGCCGTTTTCGTAAATATCATAGCACGTCTAGTTTTTGAGAGTTGTGTTTGATCCTTCGACCTTGACGCTTGCTCCTGCGGGGGCCGGCGATGAGGGCAGGATCAAACATGTCGTGCATCGGTCGAGTAAAGTGATAAAGTGCCGCGTTCGATTAGTTCTGTTTGATCTTCCGACGTTTACGCTTGCTCCTGGGCAGTGCGTCAAGAAAGCCCGAGCAGTCGTCAGTTGTTTTCCCTCACGGGTGGCGCGCCTATTTTCTCTGAGTGGTTTTATATAGCCGAGCAAACGAGTGAAGCTGAAAGTGGATTGTTGCTGCTCAAGGATGACGGATCAATTGGTGAGCTCGTTTCATGCTAAGATTTCTAATCTATAAAATATGTATGACTGCACCTTTAATCGTTACAACGGTGAGACGTAAATATGATTTTTCAAAAAACTATGGAAGGTTCGTCACTGTGAGTGTCGACAGAAACTCTGATTCATAAATTATTCATGTCTAATTTTTTTTTCAAAACACTTTTTTCTCTTTACCTTTATTTTTGTAATTAAAAAAACTTTGAATGGTTCGACATTACGAGTGTAGACTTGCGAAAGGTTCACTTTATTCAACAAACTTTGAAAGGTTCGTCACGTCAAGTGTCGGCATAATTTTTCTCTACATAGGTATTGTTGATATCAAATGAAAATATTATATTTACATACACTACCCGCCATAAGTATGGAATCGCATCACCTAGTATTGCAACACCTCAATTGAATATTGCAGCACCCCAAAAAGTTTAGCATCACCCGTAAACTATTACACCAATGACGCAATATCTTGGAAACCTTACTTTCTAGAAAGCTGCGGTCTTCAGCAAAGTTGTTCAGAAGCCTTACGGCGTTCATCAGCTGAAATTTTTAATGCGCCATTTTGCCGCTACGTGGCGCTAGTGTGCATGTAAATTGGTCATATTTTAGACGGCTCTAGCTCATGAACCTGACCACTTAGAATGTTCGTGTCTTCAGCAAAGTTGGTCAGAAGCTTAAAAGCAATCTGCGGCAGCACTGATTAGTTAGCAGTTTTGCCGCTACGTGGCGCTAGTGTACATGTAAATTGGTCATATTTTAGACGGCTCTAGCTCATGAACCTGACAACTTAGAATGTTCGTGTCTTCAGCAAAGTTGTTCAGAAGCTTAAAAGCAATCTGAGACAGCACTGATTGGTTAGCAGTTTTGCCGCTACGTGGCGCTAGTGTGCATGTCATTTGATCATATTCTAGCAGGCTCTAGCTCATGAACCTGACCACTTAGAATGTTCGTGTTTTCAGCAAAGTTGTTCAGAAGCTTAAAAGCAATCTGAGGCAGCGCTGATTGGTTAGCAATTTAGCCGCTACGTGGCGCTAGTGTGCATGTAAATTGGTCATATTTTAGACAGCTCTGGCTCATGAACCTGACCACTTAGAATGTTCGTGTCTTCAGCAAAGTTGGTCAGCAGCTTAAAAGCAATCTGAGACAGCACTGATTGTTTAGCAGTTTTTCCGCTACGTGGCGCTAGTGTGCATGTCAATTGGTCATATTCTAGCAGGCTCTAGCTCATGAACCTGACAACTTAAAATGTTCGTGTTTTCAGCAAAGTTGTTCAGAAGCTTAAAAGCAATCTGAGGCAGCACTGATTGGTTAGCAATTTTACCGCTACGTGGCGCTAGTGTGCATGTAAATTGGTCATATTTTAGACGGCTCTGGCTCATGAACCTGACCACTTAGAATGTTCGTGTCTTCAGCAAAGTTGTTCAGAAGCTTAAAAGCAATCTGAGGCAGCACTGATTGGTTAGCAATTTAGCCGCTACGTGGCGCTAGTGTGCATGTAAATTGGTCAAATTTTAGACGGCTTTAGCTCATGAACCTGACCACATAGAATGTTCGTGTCTTGAGCAAAGTTGGTCAGAAGCTTAAAAGCAATTTGAGACAGCACTGATTGGTTAGAAATTTAGCCGCTACGTGGCGCTAGTGTACATGTCATTTGATCATATTCTAGCAGGCTCTAGCTCACGAACCTGACAACTTAAAATGTTCGTGTTTTTTTTTGACCCGATTTTGTCGGCTTGTTTTAAATTTATCAAAAAATTGTTTTCGCACATGTTCTATCATATTTTCATTAGAAATGATGATGATGTTTAATGTCATGCACGCATGGGCATAGCCAGAGGGGGCAATGGGAATGCCTCCTCCCCTTTGGACGATGCTAAAAACAATATTACGGGAATTAATCATGTGTTTGTATTCTTAAAAAATTGTCTCCAGCACTCATATTTATATAATTGTTGCATGATGATAGATTGGAAAACTTATGGAGTATTCCAAACAATCAGCTTTTTGAAAAACTTCTTGCAATAAATTTTTCGAAGGGTATATCAAATCTGTTGGGAAACTCAAAAAGGTTCTACAAAATTTATTGTCAGCAGAATATTATCATTAGAGTAATCGGACTCCTCGTATTTCCCACAGGAATTCCACTCGAGATATCATTCATAATCCTCCAGATATTTCTCCAACGTGTTTCTCCAATTATTCCTGAAATTATTCTATAAATCGTTCCTGGCTGTACCTCGAATTTCTCCAGAGATTCCTCAACAAAATTTAATGGTGTTTTCTAGGGGTGATTCTAAAAATTCTTCCATAAAAACTCAATTTAATATGCCAAATATTAAACGAGTTATGCACAGCGATCTCAAGTATCATAAAACTGTGTTTCGTTACTTAGCAACTTGGCAACTCGCTAGTTAAATCATTCTTAAAATTAAAAAAACGGAATTTATACAGCCGAGTTTATGACAAAAAAAAAAACATGTGTGTAGGTTCATTCATGAATTCCTCCGAGAATTTCTCTCAATACTATTTCAAAAATTAATCTATGGATTCCTATTGAAACTTTTCTTTCAAAAATTTCCAAACAATAATTTCATAAATTGTTCCAGAAACATACTGGGTACACCGAAAGGGTTTTGCGTCTAAATTAAAATTGATTTTTGCTTGAACTTGAACTCGACCACAAACTTCACTCAAAATTCTAATAGAATATTATTATTTTTCAAGTAATTACTTCAATAATTATCTTCTTTTAGTCCTTGTTGAATTCATTCCGTTTTTATCTTCAGTATGTCTCGAGATAAACTTCAAAATTTGCTCACGAGATTTTCAGGAACTTGACTAGGAATATCACCAAAATCATTTTGAAGCATTAAATCATCCCTTAGGTATAGGAATAATTTTTGAGATTTATTCACACTTCATGTGATGTAATTTATGAATACTTCTGCGCTAAAAACCCAGCAAAAAAATCCATGAAAACTAAAGAAAATTTCTTGGTTTTCATACAGTAAGAAATATTTTTACACACATTCCATTTCCAAACATTGAGTTTTAAAACAATGTTTTGGAAAAATTATGTGAAAACTCCGTATGAAACATTCTTTGAATTATACTAAAATGAATTCCAAGAAGAGCTTCGAGGCAATTATTTATGCTATGTATTTCGAAGGAGTTTCTAAATAAAGAGGAATTTTAATATGAACCTCTTTAGGAATTTCTGTGTTCTGTGAGAAATTTTTAGATAATTCATCGATCATGTATAACTAGGAACTCAGGTTGATTCCATTTGTTTTACTGGACAAGGCAAAATTGCCGATCAAAGGAACCACAACGAATCGAATCTTTGGAATTTTTCCAATAGGTAAATCTGCAAGACTTCAAATAGACCCGTCACTCAACATTGAAATAAGACGCGTTTAGGATTTTACTTAGCTTACAATGAAAAAAATACGGTGGGTATCTTGTATAGTTTTATGTTTCATGCAAAAAGAGTATAATGTATAATGATCGTTTTGTCGTGAAAATCGTGAATGAAATGTTAAGATTCGATCTTCTCAAGCCCCTCCCCCCCTGATGAAAAAACCTGGCTACGCCAATGGTCATCGACCCCTTAGGGATCGTTCAAATATTACGTAACGCAACAGGGGAGGGAGGGGGTCTTACATAATGTTACGGTTCAAAGAAAAATTTAAAATTTTCTATACAAAAGTTGTAACGTGGAGGTGAAAGGGGGTCTAAAATTGACAAATTTTGCGTTACGTAATTTTTTAATGAACTCTTAAAAGTCCATGCAAGTTCTTGACGCGGTTCACAAGCAATCTTTAACACGTCGAAATTTGAAAAACAGGAACATAATAAAATGACCCGAATTTGTCAGGTTCCCCATTTTGTCAGCCCAAAATTCATCGAGGGGCTGACAAAATCGGGTCCTCACTGTATTATATTCCACAATGTTTTGAATTTTGTCTAAGTAAACAGGTTCGTAGAAAATGCCTTCTTCTAAATAATTGCTGCAGATACGAACATTCTAGGTGGTCAAGATCATGTGCTAGAGCCCGCGAAAATATAACCAAATCTACCTGCACATCTGAGAGAGAAGAGACAGATGGCTAAGATTGCGAGCTCCCAAAAGACAAGGGAACCTGTCATTAACTGACACTGGAAAACCACACATTTGAAGAGCAAAGCGTAAAATACCGTTAGAATTTAGGTAAAGGTAATTAAACTTTCTAGGTGTTTTTCGATGACTGCACATTTTAAAAAAGTTGAATACTTAAATATAGTCGTGTGTTGGCAAACTGCTATTGATTTTTTTATTCATACCTTTTTCACATTCAACAACAATGAGTGAATGATAAGATCATTTGACCGTTGTGAAAACCCAAGAACTAAAGAAAGAAGTCTAAGAAGGCAAGAAAACATGTCAACTGTCAGTGAGCTGTCTCCTCTCTCAGCTGTATGCTAGCACCACATAGCGGCAAAATTGCTAACCAATCAGTGCTGCCTCACATTGCTTTTAAGCTTCTGAACAACTTTGCTGAAGACACGAACATTTTAAGTGGTCAGGTTCATGACCTAGAGCCGTCTAAAATATGACCAATTTACATGCACACTAGCGCCACGTAGCGGTAAAATTGCTAACCAATCAGTGCTGTTCCACATTGCTTTTAAGCTTCTGATCAACTTTGCTGAAGACACGAACATTCTAAGTTGTCAGGTTCATGAGCTAGAGCCTGCTAGAATATGATCAAATGACATGCACACTAGGGCTACGTAGCGGCAAAATTGCTAACCAATCAGTGCTGTCTCAGATTGCTTTTAAGCTTCTGAACAACTTTGCTGAAGACACGAACATTCTAAGTGGTCAGGTTCATGAGCCAGAGCCGTCTAAAATATGACCAATTTACATGCACACTAGCGCCACGTAGCGGCTAAATTGCTAACCAATCAGTGCTGTTTCACATTGCTTTTAAGCTTCTGAACAACTTTGCTGAAGACACGAACATTCTAAGTGGTCAGGTTCATGAGCCAGAGCCGTCTAAAATATGACCAATTTACATGCACACTAGCGCCACGTAGCGGCTAAATTGCTAACCAATCAGTGCTGTTTCACATTGCTTTTAAGCTTCTGAACAACTTTGCTGAAGACACGAACATTCTAAGTGGTCAGGTTCATGAGCCAGAGCCGTCTAAAATATGACCAATTTACATGCACACTAGCGCCACGTAGCGGCTAAATTGCTAACCAATCAGTGCTGTTTCACATTGCTTTTAAGCTTCTGAACAACTTTGCTGAAGACACGAACATTCTAAGTGGTCAGGTTCATGAGCCAGAGCCGTCTAAAATATGACCAATTTACATGCACACTAGCGCCACGTAGCGGCTAAATTGCTAACCAATCAGTGCTGTTTCACATTGTTTTTAAGCTTCTGAACAACTTTGCTGAAGACACGAACATTCTAAGTGGTCAGGTTCATGAGCCAGAGCCGTCTAAAATATGACCAATTTACATGCACACTAGCGCCACGTAGCGGCTAAATTGCTAACCAATCAGTGCTGTTTCACATTGCTTTTAAGCTTCTGAACAACTTTGCTGAAGACACGAACATTCTAAGTGGTCAGGTTCATGAGCCAGAGCCGTCTAAAATATGACCAATTTACATGCACACTAGCGCCACGTAGCGGCTAAATTGCTAACCAATCAGTGCTGTTTCACATTGCTTTTAAGCTTCTGAACAACTTTGCTGAAGACACGAACATTCTAAGTGGTCAGGTTCATGAGCCAGAGCCGTCTAAAATATGACCAATTTACATGCACACTAGCGCCACGTAGCGGCTAAATTGCTAACCAATCAGTGCTGTTTCACATTGCTTTTAAGCTTCTGAACAACTTTGCTGAAGACACGAACATTCTAAGTGGTCAGGTTCATGAGCCAGAGCCGTCTAAAATATGACCAATTTACATGCACACTAGCGCCACGTAGCGGCTAAATTGCTAACCAATCAGTGCTGTTTCACATTGCTTTTAAGCTTCTGAACAACTTTGCTGAAGACACGAACATTCTAAGTGGTCAGGTTCATGAGCCAGAGCCGTCTAAAATATGACCAATTTACATGCACACTAGCGCCACGTAGCGGCTAAATTGCTAACCAATCAGTGCTGTTTCACATTGCTTTTAAGCTTCTGAACAACTTTGCTGAAGACACGAACATTCTAAGTGGTCAGGTTCATGAGCCAGAGCCGTCTAAAATATGACCAATTTACATGCACACTAGCGCCACGTAGCGGCTAAATTGCTAACCAATCAGTGCTGTTTCACATTGCTTTTAAGCTTCTGAACAACTTTGCTGAAGACACGAACATTCTAAGTGGTCAGGTTCATGAGCCAGAGCCGTCTAAAATATGACCAATTTACATGCACACTAGCGCCACGTAGCGGCTAAATTGCTAACCAATCAGTGCTGTTTCACATTGCTTTTAAGCTTCTGAACAACTTTGCTGAAGACACGAACATTCTAAGTGGTCAGGTTCATGAGCTAGAGCCGTCTAAAATATGACCAATTTACATGCACACTAGCGCCACGTAGCGGCAAAATGGCGCATTAAAAATCTCAGCTGATGAACGCCGTAAGGCTTCTGAACAACTTTGCTGAAGACCGCAGCTTTCTAGAAAGTAAGGTTTCCAAGATATTGCGTCATTTGTGTAATAGCTTACGGGTGATGCTAAACTTTTTGGGGGGTGCTGCAATATTCAATTGAGGTGTTGCAATACTAGATGATGCGATTCCATACTTATGGCGGGTAGTGTATAAGCATGTTTATATCCCAACAATAATTATTTATCATGGTCTAATCGCTTATCAAAGTGAATCCTGTGATCTAACGATCCTCCCCATTAACAAACATCCCTCCCAGTAACCTTTGTGGAGATGCAGAGGCAAACATGGTCTCCAAATAGCAAAGGTTACACACTAACATTCCTTCCCCCAATCCCACCTGACTGCAAGGACGTGGCCGGTGCCGTTATTGACCATGTTTAAATAGAGGCACTGAATTATGCACACTGAAGAAGATTATGGCCAATCCCAGCCGATCTTCTAGTTGATTGTTTGTGCATTTTCACTGACTTCGGTCAATCACGGAATAGCAACCATTGATATGTGTAGTCAGTCTAAGCTAAGCTAAGCTAATCTAATATCATAGCACGTCTAGTTTTTGAGATATTGGCTGTTGAATATGCCAAATTTGACGATTTCAGCCAACTTGTATGGCAATTTAGTTGGTTTGTTTGCCACAGAATCCAAACTTAATGTGTATAAATTCCGGACAGCACGAATAAAGCGTATTCAAATGAATATTTTCGCAAATAAATTTATCTAAGCTAGTTGTACTGGTCTCAAACTAAAGAATCATCACTACTCCCGAGGTATAAAATAGATTGTAAGACGTTAAAACTGAATTGCAAATGACTGCCATTTCCTTGTTATTTGATGACATATTTCAGCGAAACATTTCAACCGAATCGTTATACAAAAACAGAGTGTTCGGAATATGAGTCTGTTCGGAATTTGAGACAAAACGGTAAAAGGAAAGTAGAATTTTGTATGTAAACTGCAAGTACCGTTTTGACTCATATTCCGAATACTTAAGGTTAACAGTGACTTTAAATGCATCTAATAGGCATAAATAAGCTGATATTTGTGAAAATTTTAATTTATTCACAAAGCCTACCCGTTAGCTGTTGGGTGTGTCGATAAAAATGTTTATTCAAGCTTGTTTAGTTTTGGTTTTACATAAAAGTATGCAACAACATTTTGATTCAAATGCCGAACACTGTGTTTATTCTGTCTCATATTCCGAACACCTTGATTCAAATTCCGAACAGCTCGAATAAGTCGTATTCAAATGAATTATTTCGAAACAAATTTGTGAGCTAGTTCTAGTGGTCTCGAACTAGAGAATCGTCACTACTCCCGAGGTTTAAAATGTATTGGAAGACGTTAAAATTGAATTGCAATTGATTGCCATTTCCTGGTAATTTCATGATATATTTCAGCGAAATATTTCAACCTAGTCGCCATACAAAAACGGAGTGTTCGGAATATGAGTCTGTTCGGAATTTAAGACAAAACGATATGCTGAAAAAATCGATTTAATCTAAATCTTATCATGCTATTTCAACCAAATTGTATTTGAAATGGAAGTCCTATTTTGCATGCTTGGTGGATTAGATCATCAAAACGTTTGGTAAAATATACTTTAAATTCCATGTTAACATCAATGAAAACAGTGTTTTATACAACTTTAGCAACCTGTAGCTAAAAAATGTGACGTGCTGGAACATTTCTGAAGACGCCATCTGATTCAGCGATCCGAAATCTGCTGGAGACAAATAATTTGATAATTGAGACACGCAAAAATATTATTTTTGTTACGCTGTGTTATCTACCACTTTGCTGAACATTTGGGCAAATAGAGAAACAAAAATTTCCATTCTGCACTACAATGTGGATGGATCAGTTATATTTTTTATATAAAAATACAGTTTTTGGAATACCATCCAATTCTTCAGAAGACACCGCACCCTTCTAAAATCACGTTTACAGCATGAACATGAGCATGATTGACCGCCCGCAGATGCTACTCCGTTATTGCAAGAACAGCTGGACTTACACAGGGAACCAACAGATTCTACTCGGGATCAGTAGCATCCTCAATGTGTAAGTACTGGTGCTCTCATTAACAAATAATAACGGCGCCGGCGGCATCCGAATGGAGGTTAATTTGGGAATGGGAGGGAAATGTTGACGTATTATTTGCATTATGGAAGCCGAGGAGTCCTCTGCACTTCCACAAGTAGACTCTGGGAGTTCTGATATGGGAAAGGTTTTAGTAATGGATTCGTTTTGGTAACGATAAATATATAATTTGAAATGAATGCGCCTAACCGGATTTGTAATATTACTCGATAAGAGCATTGAACGCCGAACCCCACAGGAGCAAGCGATAAGATCAAGGGATCAAACACTACTAACGCGATCCGCGATACTATTCCACCGTGGTATGCGAACGACACGTGACATGTTTGATCCTGCCCTTGTCGCCCGCCCCCGCAGGAGCAAGCGTCGTTCTAAAATCACGTTTACGCATCAAAAACTAAATAAAAAACACCCGTTTTCGGATCTTGAGCCTGTGTACGATGCAGTGAAGAGAAATGAACGGTAGCAGATAATTTTACCGTTTTGTCTCAAATTCCGAACAGACTCATATTCCGAACACTCGGTTTTTGTATGGCGATTCGGTTGAAATGTTTCTCTGAAATATGTCATCAAAGTACACGGAAATGGCAGTCAATTCCAATTCATTTTTAACGTCTTACAATCTATTTTATAACTTAGGAGCAGTGATGATTCTCTAGTTCCACACCAGTAGAAGTAGTTCAGATAAATTTATTTGCGAAATTACTCATTTGAATACGATTTATTCGTGCTGTTCGGAATTTGAATCAAGGTGTTCGGAATATGAGACAGAATAAACACAGTGTTCGGCATTTGAATCAAAATGTTGTTGCATACTTTTATGTAAAAATAAAACTAAAATCAATCAAATCAACATTATTATCGGCACACCCAACAGCTAACAGTTTTTTTCTATCTTTATTAACGAGATTTTTAGCCCTAGGCTAGTTCATCTCGGAGCCATGGCTTTACTTCCCTTCCGAAGGAAGTCGTCATCGATTTTTTTAGTGACTATCTAGGGGATGGGATTAGATCCCAGGTCATCGACGTGAGAGGCGTGTGTTCTAACCACTACACCAGGTCCGTCCCCCTAACAGTTAAGCTTTGTGTATAAAATGAGATTTTCACAAATGTCAGCTAATTTATGCCTTTCAGATTCATTTGAAGTCACTGTTGACCTTAAGTGTTCGGAAAATGAGTCAAAACGGTAATTGGAATCGCATTTGCGCAAAAACTGGACAGTTACATATCAGGTGATACGAAGTTCCATAATCAGAGTCACAACTATCACACACAAATGAGTCAGCACGCTGAAAATTTGCCATGTGATAGTTGAGTCGGCAGTGGCCTGACCAAGAGACTGCAATTCTGCTTTGACAGATTTGTAAAATACTTCGCCACCCCAAAATGGCCTATTTTAATATTTAAACAATATTTTTTGCATTAAACTTGATATAATTCGAAAATGGCTACTTCTAGAGAAATTATTCATGTAAACATAATGGCTTAGAATCATTTCAAGATACTTACTGTATCATCAGAACGTATTTATTTTGACAAAAAATCAAAATTTTGAAAATCGACCTAAAGTTGTTCTTAGAAAAACTTTTTTATTAAAAATTTCTCCATCACGAAACTTTGTCTCAAACATCTGTTTACTATCAAGATTCTATGGTGAAAATTTAAAAAATATTAAAAATGGGATTTTTGTGTAATTTAAAATTCAAGTCTTATTTTTGATTTTTCTATGAAAATAATATTTTTTCAGTGTATATTTTTTCTTGTAGTCCAAACGGTTCACTACAACTTCTTCAAAGAACATTTTTCTCTAAAATCAACAGTTTGGGAGTTAGAGTTTTTCAAATAAGTTGCATGCAAACATTTATAGGCCATTTTCAAAAGTTATGCTTGAGTCAAAATGATTAAATTTTCTATGGAAAACACTTATTCTACCATACCAAAAACATGTGCAAAATTTAATCCAAATCGAAGATGGTCGAGTTCTGTGACTGACCGATTTGACATGGAATCCGTCTATTGACAGATCTATCCGAATATTTAAAACCAACCCTTTTGTGAAACATATAGAAGCAATTCGATTATTGTTCCTAATTTTGATTTTTCGTTTAAACAAAAAGGACATGAGAATCATCCAAATATGAAGCATAAATAAGGGAGTTTGAACATATAAACTGAGACAGATTGCCTCAAGTAGAAGAGGTTAGGACTAAGAGAGTTGCATCGTAATTCATCAATTAGGGGAAAAGAAAAACAACAACAACTAAGGGAAAGTTTGCTGTGAGTATCCAATTTATGGTGAAAGGTTTGAAAAAAGGCTGTCCAAATCAATACAATCTCAGGAAAAAAAAAATCAAAATTATGACCATAATTCAATAAAAAACAATAGTACCTATAAAAAGCGTATCACAGTGGTGTTATCCCTATAATCATTTCAATAAACTGAAACCCGTGAAAACGGTTGTATGCGACAAGACAATACAGCTCCCAGCTGTCACCACCAATTACGTACTTTTCGACCCAACAGTTTTTTTCCGATCCCAGCCCAATGATGTCCCCATTGAAGATCATACTGCTTTCGATCGGCGCGTGTCCCAAACTCTCACAAACAGTGAGAAGCGATCTTGATAAGGGTCATTAAAGCTTCCCGAAAAAAGCGTCCGTTTTATTTTCATTGACAAACGACACGTGAGCCGGCTGGTTGGCACTTTCCTTTAAAGATTTTGCTTTATTTTCGAAAATGTTGCCAATCTCACCGTGTTCGAACGCAGGAAAACCTATTTTGGTGCAATGATCAAGAGCGATCATTGGATCGGTAGGGGAGGCTGGGGTGACTTGATCCCCTATTATACTATATGCACGGAAGCTAATCGAAGTAATCTCGCATAACCTGTGATCTCGCCCTAAAAGCCATTGGTAACCGAGTGTGTAGCTCCTTGGTTCTAAGCAACTGAATGGCCCAGGATGAAAACTATTACCACTGGGAGATAGAGGAGGATCTTCTCTTTATCGTGGCATTGTTGGATAACATGTAAATCCACTCGTTCGCTCGGTAACAACAAGCTACACACTCGGTTACCAATGGCTTTTAGGGCGAGATCACAGGTTATGCGAGTAATGTTGCTATAACATGTCTATCACTATTCCATAAGATTTTATCTTTTACTTCTTAACTTTAAAATTGGATTTTATTGCACCTCCCAAACAATGTGTGTATGTTAGTTGAGTGATTGAGTCTCCTCAGCATATATCTTTTAAATCAAATCATAATAACCAGAAACAAATTTAAAATAAGGGTTTTTAGGACTGCGTTCAATTTTATTTTAAATCTCCATGTTCTGGAAATTTGAGACGATTTGTTTAAGTATACGCAGAGTTATCAAGGTTTTAATAAGCCAGAGTTATAAGGATTTTTATAAATCTCTCAAAAGATCTCAGTTGAAGTTTATTTGAGTAGATTTAAACAAACTACTTTTAAGACCTGATTCTTTCTACCATCTGATGGTTTTCCAGCTTTAACTTTGCGTTTCGTAAGACGAAGTATTGCGTAAAATTACTCAAAAAAACACTGTTTAAGATTCCGATAATACAGAGAGAGTAGGGTGGGATCAAGTCTATTCAGTCTCCCCTACATGACCGAACCAATCGGCAGTAAGTGGAGGCGACATCATGGCAGTAGGGGAGGAACCTCGGTTTAAACAGTCCCGTTTTGGAGTTTCAATTTCACTATGGGGAAAAAAGAATGTCGGTATGCCTTTTTTCTCACCGGTATCTTTCGATCTCCTTTGGTGTCGTCCCTGAATGAGAGGCTTATGCAGAAGAAAGTGGTAAGACAATGAGCCTCCAGGGCGAATACTGAACATTATTTTTTGGGATGGTCGCTTTCGTTTTTTTCGGCGAAGATAAATTTTGGTAACCACGGCTTTTGGTCCAAACGCCATATTAAGTTTGAACGATGTGGGGCTGGATAGTGATCCAGGAAGTCATTAATTCATAAAAATGACAAACTTATCATCATATATCTCGTCTTATTAGCACTCTGCAAAGGTTGGCAAGTAGAAACCATTTCATGTGTCGTAGACCAAAAAACATTGGATATAACTCACTAAAACCTATATTCCAGTATAAGTGGTCATTTAAAATGTATTTAGGTGCGACTTTTTCATTACTTTTCGAGTTGAATGCCATCAAATTATCAATTTTAATGACAACTTTGAAAATAGTCATAGTTCCTTTGTCGTTTGCTGAAAAAGACATATGAGACAATTTAAAATAAGGGAAATAACTAACCCGATTCTGTTTTTGCACGGATTTTTTTTACACGGCCGTGCAAAAAAAGTTTCCATACATTTTTTTTCGCCAAAACCTTATTTTTGCATGAAACGTCGAGAAATGGTGTTACTTTTTTGCACGGTTTTTGAAATTTTGAACTGAAAACTTTTTTTTCTACGGTACGCATCCCCCTGCAAAAACAGAATCGGGTGTAACTGAATTGTTGTTATATGAATTCAAGAAAAGAGTTCTTGCAGAATACGTGGATGATTTTAGACCTAAATCTTGGAGCGAAGTTTCAAAAAATGCCAAATACGCATTTCATCCAAAAAATTAAACAGAAATTCATTTTCTGTTTAAATTTTTGGATGAAATTCGTATTTGGCATTTCTGGCACATTCTCAAAAGATCTTCTTCTTGACATTACGTCCTCACTGGGACAGAGTCTGCTTCTCAGTGTTTAATGGACACTTCCATACTTATTAACTGAGAGCTTTCTTTGTCATTTTCGCATTCGCATATCGTGGTATGATGATACTGTATACCCAGGGAAGTCACGGAAATTTTCATTACGAAAAGATTCTGGACCGACCGGGAATCGAACCCAGATCACACCTGCCACACGATATACGAATGCGAAAATGGCAACTTTGGCAAAGAAACCTCTCAGTGAACAACGGTGGAAGTGCTCATAAGAACACTAAGCTGAGAAGCAGGCTCTGTCCCAATGAGGACGTATAATGCCAGGAAGAAGAAGAAATATAATTTTGACATAAAAGTGACTTTTCAAAGAACGTTCTACAACATTCTATTAGTGAAGCCAAAATGCTACTTTATTGGATTTTTCGCATAGAGAACGCAATCAGCTTCAAATTGATTGACTGAAAGTATCTTGCTAAGAGATCTTCAAAGGATTCTTCTAACGAATTTGTTAGCAAATACCCAACATTTTAAATTAGGATTCCTGTGGATATTTTTCCATGAACTCTGTCAAATATTCCTACAAGGTACTTGAGACTTTCAGCACAGGAAATTTCAGCACGACTTTTTCTAGAAATTTTAAAGGTCGTTGCATAAACTTCTTTGAGGATCCCTTTACTACTTTTCCAAGGATTTCAGAAATAATAAACCCACAAACTCCTTCATGAATTTTTCAGCAGTAATCTTCAGATATTTTCTCCAGATTTGCACAACGATTTTTTTACCTAATTAACTCTGCTCATTCGACCTGATGAAATTCACAGGAGATTTTCAGTGGAATGCATCTAATTTCCAGTTATGCGTCTGAGAATACCTTCAAAAGTGAGTTTCTTCATAAGAAGCATTGCTTTGGAGAATTTACAGAAAAAAAATAAGAAAAAAACCGCTGCAAAAAGTATTTGATCTACTGACTCGAATAATCCCTCTAAAAATCTGAATGAGTAATCCTGAAAAAAAAAACTTTATAAGAGACATCCCTTTGAAAACCTTATCAACTTCTAGCCCTTAATATTCCAGCCAAGTTCTTAGAAGAATCCCAGTAGTTTGAGATTCAAAAGGAAATAGTTATTGATACTTAAGTAGTTCCTGACTGTGCTTAATTTTTTAAAGGATTGAGGTTGATTGCCATTAAATAAATGCCAAGAAATCTGGACATAAAATAAAGACAAATTCCTGCAAAAGAATTTCAGAAGAATTTTTCAAAACAAGTAAGTACTGAGTAGTTTTTGGTCCTTTGATTCTGCTGCTTGCTTCTGGGGGCCGAACGGTAGCAACCAAAGAAGACTCCCCAAATCATACCTTTTCCCACTAACCCAATATCTTTCTCAAAACAACTATGAAGATGCAGAAGAATCTCCGGTCTCTAGTAACTATGGTTGTCAAACTAACATTCCTTCTCTTCCTCGATGACCGTAAAGACGTGATTAGCGTCATTTTTACTTTTAAATTGAAGCAAGAAGCTCTAAATTCGTACGTATTGAGAGTGGTTTGCTGAAGGAAATTATAAATGATTTGTTACCTCGAGCAATCTTGGAAGAATTTGAAAAAAAAAACGCCAGACAGAAATTCTCAGAGAAGTTCAATAGCAAAATCAGACACATTCATGATGGTAGAAAAAATTAATGCTTGGAAATGTCCTTGGAGAAATATATGGTCCAGTTCTTGAAAGACTATGAAATGTCATATTCTTGTTGGGAAAATCGATTTAAATTAAATTTGATCATGCAAATCAAGTCAATTTCAATCTGAAATGAAAGTTCAAATACTATTTGGCATGCTTGGTGGGTTAGATCACAAAAAAGTTTGATAAATCATACTTAAAATTTCATGTAAATATCCGTGGAAAAACTGTTTTACACAACTTTGGTGACCTGTAGCTTAACATTGTGACGTGCAGGAACATTTCTAAGAACGGCACAAGATACAGCAACCCCAAATCTACACATAATTTGATCCTTAAGACACGCAAAAATGTCATTTTTATTAGGCTGTGTTCTTATTAGCTTTGTTATATTTAATGTTTTTTTGCCCTAAATTCATGCAAAAATTAAAAATTCTGTTGGAAATACTAAGAAAATTCTGAGAAAATTCAAATTAGTAAAACTAGATTAATTTCGATTATTTCTTAAAGGATTCCTCAGAAATATTCCTGGAATTATTAACCCATACAATCAGAAGTCGCATAAAAATTCACGTTATAACTCGTTAATTCAAACAAATTACATCAAACACGCAAAACACAACACGTTTCTCCGACAGACCGTTATTATGTAAAAAAAAATGTCCATCAAATCTGAGCACAGGGATTGATTCCTGAGGACATTCTGCACCTCTGGACCAATTTAAAAAAATCCCTAGGATCAATCTCAAGAAATACTGGTTCAAAGTTTTTGACTAAAAATTTCAATAAAATCCTTTTTAAAATTTAGCAAAAGCATTGAAAAAAAAAACTACAAAAACGCTCCAAAAGTTGGCCAAACTAGTATAAAATTGTTACCGTTGTTATAATTAGAAATATGATCGATTGATTGACTCTTTATTAAAAGGAAATTCAGTCCGAGGCTGGTTCATCCCCGGTTAGAAATATTTACAACTGACTTAGCTCACTTAAAATGGCAGAGGTTTGTTTTTTTTTTCACAGTTTACTGGTTAAAATTTAATTCATTGTTGTTTTCTATGTTGAACCGACTGAAAGGTAAAACAAATAAAATTATAATTAACAATATTGTTATTTCGAAAAAAGGATCTAAGAATAAATGTAGCACAATAATAATAAGAAGATAAGCCATGTGAATATTTTATGGTCGGTTTGTTTCAAATCGGGAATGATTTGGTTGCTCTGGTATGCTCACGTCAATATCAGAATGAACATACGCGGATGTCTTCCATGGGACCATTGACCTGATTGATGAAACTTTTTCTTCTGGCATTCGCGCTAAATTTCCAGCTCACTGAAGTTTGCCTATTTCATTTGCTTAATAGTTTTCGCTCCTGTTCTCAAATAAATGTGCTTAAAGAGCCAAGAATAAGCGTTTTATAGAGGGCAAATTGACAATGATGCTTTATTTAGGCATGTTTACATTCATCCTTGCTCTCTTTGCATCATTATTGAAAACTGATTTAGTATTTGTAACACTTTTGTTGTTTTTACTACACGAAAAACATTATTATCATACGTCACAAGTGTTATATGGCTCTCAAACAAATTTGTCTACATTTCCATCAAGCACTGCTTCAGCACCAACACATCTGAACCTGCTTCTTTCTCTACATGCAACCATATACGTTTGGGTACAGTAAATGGCATTACAAGCTTATACAGGTTGTCCATCTTTAAAAAGTGAAAAGTGAAACCTTGCTTCACTGTACTGCGATCGATTCCGATAAAGTCATCGTCTGCAAAATCAAGGAGTATATGCGACAAAATGCAATATTAAGCAGTAAATTCGGAAACTCCTCTCTTTTCATTTCATGTAATTTTACAAAAAAGGCTCCTCGTCTACTATTCTTACAGTTGATTGTATTTGTCTGTTTGATCAGCTTTAAGTCTTATTTTTAGATCTTTGATATAACCTGCAACAGCTAGATTTTCGTTACAGAGTCGAACGCAACCTAGAAATCAATAAACATATTGACGATTAATCCCGAAAAAATAAAACGAAGTGAATGGTTGTAGGTATATAGAATGGAAGTCCTAGTTACGTTCATACTTAAGTAGTACTTATTAGGGATTTGTTTGAAGTTGTTTAAGACTTTGTTAATTTTCGAAGACTTGTGACATATGACAATCATGTTTTCCGTTATAGTTATAATCCTGTTGTGGCTAAGAATGTTGAACATGATATTTTTACGTGAAGTGCTGAGGGCAATACTCGGTGGAAAACTAGACGTAAATTTTATTAAGCAAAATAAATACGGCAGACTCTGGTGGGCTGGTCAATTAGTGTGAAAGTTGAAAAATTGATAAATAATATTCTGCATTGAATGTTTCACGTTTATCTAACGTAACATCAATTGTATATTGGAATTTATTTCTAAGATTTCATTTAATTAAACTAAGCTTACAAGTTTAAGCCATGTAAAAACATACTTAAGCTACTCTGGTAAGTTAAGTCAGTTGTAAATCTAATTATAACAACGGTAACAGTTTAATACTAGCTGAGAACAGTTTGGTCAACTTATTGAGCGTTTTTGTAGTTTTTTTGATTGTATTGCAAAAAAAATTAATAAGGATTATTTTGATTTTTTTAGTCAAACATTTCAAATAAAGATTTCTCGAGATTCCTCCAAGGGATTTTTTTAAAAATTGGTCCAGAGGTGCAGAATGACCGCAGGAATCGATCCCTGTGTTCAGATTTGCTGGACAATTTTTTACATACAGTCAAACCTCCATGAGTCAATATCTGAAGGGACCATCGACTCATGGAAATATCGATTAGTGGAAACAAATGCTTTGGAAAGCAGTTTGAGTGGACCATCGTAGTAACCATGAAATTTTGGTTTTAGTATGGTTCCATGAGTCGATATCGAGTTATGAAACATCGACTCATGGAGGTATCACTGTAATAAAGGTTTGTCGGGGCACCGTGCACAATGGATAAAATCGTCTGATTGATGAGTTTCTTCGCTTAAAACCCTTTTTTCTGAGTTCATTTGTACATTTTGTTTCATCTCGTACACTCGTACAAAGTAAGTCGAATCAATCCGTAGCAACTGTCAAATCAACATTTGTTATCATAAGTTAAGTCGCATAAGATCACAGGTTAGTTCCGTAGAAAATGTATACACTTGCATTGTATGCTATTATTCGTCACATAATATATGCACGTATGGAGGTGATGTACGTAGTAGGCATTTCTTATAAGTGAAATTTTGCACATGCAAAGCCTCCAGGTGATTTCGTTATACGTACATTTTGGTTGTCTGGGAAGTGGATAACATATAACAGTGCATTTTGTTTTATTAGGATTTTTTAATAGAAGTATTTATTGGGGAAATACAGGAGTTTTTTTTACTTATTTGTTTATTTAGTAGGCTCAAGCGCCGTGAGTCATAGCGGAGCTGAATTCATTTGATTTGGTTTAAAATATCGGAGTTATGCAAAGCAGAATTCCAGTAGAATTATTAGTGGCAATTTCAAAGACACACATGGTTGTCTGACATTACCCGGAAAACCATTATACGGAATGCAATTTACCGGAAGACCCTTCAGAATGAACCATCTACCGGAAAAACATTACACGCGGAGGCGCCAATTTTATGAAAATATTGAGGGGACAAAGTTTACCAGTGGAGATAGAGAATTTTGAAATTCGTAAAACCTTCTAAAACTCATGGTTTTTGAAGAGCATCATCTTACATCAAAGAATCTAAGCTGAACCAATCAAGACCTGTATTGGAGTAAGGCTAAAGGCTTATTGATGAAAACTAAAAAGATGAGTTGATTTACAATCAGAGTTTGTTTACGATTCCAATAAATTTAGGCGATTTTTAATTTTTAACTTTTGTTCAAACAAGTTTCGCATAGCGAATTTTTTACAATTCAAATCATGACATAACCGGTGAAAAAATATATAAAATGAAGGGAAAGTACCGAAGGTTGAACCACGGACGTCAAGATCATCAGCCATCTATCTATCGCTCTCTTAAAAGGAGTGGTAGCAAATGCAAAATAAAAGCTGACCAAGTTAGTAATTACTTTCTTGTACCTACATAGACACAAACTAGTGAAGTATAAAAAAATGGGCGTCGCTCAAATAAATAGAAGAGTTTTTTCTAACACGAAATTATTCAGAACGAACAAATCATAGCTTGATATTTGATTTCTGAAAAAGAATGTGGGGTCGTGAAGGACTTCGATTTCAGGTTGGCCGACGGCGCTGCTGAATCGTTACAAGTTCCGTGATGTAGTTGGTTAACGCGCCCTGTTTAGCGTACTGGGAAGTCGTGGAATCGAGTTCCGCCAGAACGATTCCATTATTTTTCATAATTTTGCACCTCAATCAGTCCAAATTGACAATTATGTCTATGATCTTTAGATATTTCTTGACTTGTCTTGATGTTCCAGTTCACTATCCTCATCCACAGTGTCGTTGAGGAACTGACCACCGAATGTTCCTGCTAAAGATTTGGCACTTGTTGGGTTGACAATTGTGGAATGTTTCTATGGTTTATTACGAAACTGTCGACAAAAAAGCCGCAACGATTTTAATCTTCATTTCATTTGTTTACCAGTAGAAAATATAAACTGGGATCTAAATTGACGTATGATGTCTGTTTTCATGAACTGAATTCATGATTCAGGGATCTTGCTTCGTGATTTCATGACTCAACTTTCCACTTTTCAGCACAAAAATCGGAATCACACATGACAGCCATCTAAATACATGAATAGTGCTTATGTTTTCATGAACTGTGTTTATGATATCAGATCCTGCTTCATGATTTCATGACGGAAATTGCCACTTTTCGTGTCAAAAACAGGAATCATAAATAACAGATGACTAAATCCATGAATAGTACTTATGTTTCCATGAATTTTATTCATGATTTGAGGATTCCAGCTGGCATTTTTCTTCGCTAAAAATTGAACACGTAACGTACAGCCGGCGTTACGGTAAAATGCTTCATGATTTCATGACTTTTGGTCATGGTGTATTTTCATAACATGAAAACACGCTTTCCTCCCGAAAGCATGACACATTCTTCTTATTTCGAGTACCACATTTTTACCCGTGTAGTGAATTGCAGTTTCAGTGGAACATAGTTGCAAAGTTTACTACATAGAGTCTAGGACAAACCACATCCATCTTATCTATCCCTTTAACTTAGATAACAATCAACCTTTTGTTTCATCGCAACGCAATCAAATCACACGATGGCAAACTTTCGATTTCATCCAATTTTTCCCACATAAACAAGCCTACCTCTTTAGTCAGCCAAGGTGACTCTGCGTTCCCTTTCATAATACGCCTCGTGGTTTGAAAAGAAAGCAATTTACGCCCAACCGGATATTACGATTCACGATGCCTACCCTCTAGTGGTTTCGTCAAGTCAATAACAACAGCAGAGAAGAAAAAGGCCACACTGATCAACTGTCTATGTCTACACATGCGGAGTTCAGACTGATCAACCTCCGCATTGCAACTGGGGCCAATCGTTGCCGTCGTAATATAAGCCATTTCTTCCCGATGGGTTCCAATGTTGCTCAACAGTCTGCTATTACCGCACACCCACCAATTCGGTTGCGTTGCGCTGCCCCAAAAAGGTTTAGGGGAACTAGGTGTAAAATGTGCCCTCGGGGTAAAATGCGGCACCGCAAAGTATTCACGATAAAAAGTCTAGTCTAATTCGATAATTTCATACGACATCTCTTCCAGACGTTAAAGTTTTCTACGAACATAAAAATACAAAAATTTTCCCAATTTTCACACAAAAACTCAAAAATTACATGAGACTAAATGCGCCTTCTTCAATGTTTACTTAAAAACTATCGATGAAATTCAAATTATGCTGCAGAAACACAAACTGTTTTTAGCAATTTATGCGACATTCCTATAAACCCAATTAGTATAACGTTTCGACGATATTCATAGTTGAAATTATTTTTTTCCTCAGAGGGAGCATATTACCCAGTCTCCCATTACGGAGACTTCGGCGAACAGGGGCTTACTACAAAAAGCACAATCTTCGTTCCACTTCATTATACGTGAAATTGGACCCGTTCCGCCGTCGTGTTCGTCCAACTTTACCTAGGTACCAGGTCATTCAGTTTTCGGTTATGAGGTTGCACTTTTTTCCGGCGGTAAGTGATGTGGCGATTACTGAACGATTGGATGGAGCCAGATTGAGAGATTAGTTGATGGATGCTTTTGATAAGTTGTTCAGGCTTTTCTTTCCTAAATGCGTTAATACCAAGAACGATTTCATATGTAATTTTTAGTTCGATAAGAATGATAATCATAATTGTACTTTTGAAATATTCAACATATTTTCTATTTTACCTCAAAGTAAAATTATAACCTTTTTTTAAAAAAAAACCTGACTTACTTATTTATGTAGAATTGCAAAAAAATGTCTCGTTCTTTTGCTCATACCGTTTTGCCCAAAGATTTGACAAACCGGATTCACGGTTGAAAATATAGTTTAAACATTCTATTCCACCGGTGATTCTTGGTAAAATTTCAACATATTTCGTATGTATTTATATGAATTTAGTACGTGCCAAGTCTTGCAAAATTAGGTTTTCTTCTTCTTCTTCTTCTTCTTGATATAACACTAGGACAGAGCCTGCTTCTCAGCTTAGTGTTCTTATGAGCACTTCCACTGTTATTAACTGAGAGCTTTCTTTGCCGAAGTTGCCATTTTCGCATTCGTATATCGTGTGGCAAGTACAATGATACTCTATGCCCAGGGAAGTCAAGGAAATTTCCATTACGAAACGATCCTGCACTGTCATTGAACTTGTTCAAAAATGGTAGTATAAGGCCCCGGAGAACATGTGACGTTTGAAATTACATGTACTCGAACACAGGAGCAAATCTGGAAGGATTTTCAAAAAAATCTGGGATGGATTGTGATCAGACCCGTTGAAGGTTTTAATTATAATCATGTAAAGATTCTGTTATAATCTTGAGAGGATTTTGATAATCCCAAAATAATTCTACTGAGGATCCTGAAAGAACCCTAATGAGATTCCGGAAAGGAAAGGATGAAAAACTTGAAAGGATTCTGATGAAAATCCTTAAAAGATTGTTATAAGAATCTTGAGAGGATTTTGGTGAGAATCCTCAGAGGGCTCTGGATGAGAATCCTAAGCGAATTTTGACGAGAATTCTAAAAGGAATCTGATGAGACTACTAATAGGATTGATGAGATTCCTAAGAGGATTCTGCTCAGAATCCTAAGAAAATTTTGATGAGAATGCAGAGAGGATTCTGATGAGAATCCTGAGAGTATTCTGATGAGAATCCTGATTGGAATCTGATGAGAATCCTGAGAGGATTCTGATGACAATCCCAAGAGGATTTTAAAGAGAATCCTTAGAGAAATTTTATGAAAATCTTGATAGGATTCTGATGAGATTGAAGGTTTCTGATGAGATTTGATAGGATTCTGATGAAAATCATAAGAGGATTCTGAAGAGAATCCTGAGAGGATTCTGATGAGAATCCTGAGAGGATTCTGATGAGAATCCTAAGAGGAATACTGAGAGGATTCTGATGAGAATCCCGAGAGGATTTTGATGAGAATTCCGGGAGTATTTTGATGAGCATCTTCAGAAGATAATTCTGATAAGAATCCTAAGAGGATTATTCTGCGAACTCTGAGAAGATTGTGAGATGATTTTGATGAGAATCCTGTGAGAGTTTTGATGAGAATCTTTAGAGGATTTTGATGACAATCCTGAGAAGATTCTGATGAGCATCCTGTGAAGATTGTGTTGGAAATCCTGAGCGGATTCTTATGAAAATCTTGAGAGGATTCTGATGAAAATCCTCAGAGGATTATTGTGAGAATTCTGAGAGGATTCCGATGAGAATCCTTAGAGGGTTCTGATGAGAATGTTGTCGAGAATCCTAGGAATCCTGAGAGATTTCAGATGAGAATTTTCAGAGGTTTCTGATGAGAATCCTAAGAGGATTTTGATGAGAATATTAAGAACATTCTGATGAGAATCTTAAGTGGATTATTATGAGAATTCAAAGAGGATTCTGATGACAATCCTGAGAGGATTCTGATGAGATTCCTAAGTTGATTGTGATGAGAATCATATGCAAAATCTGATGAGAATCCTGAGAGGACTCTTATGAGAATCCTGAGGATTTTGATGAAAAGCCTGAGAGGATTCTGATGAAAAGCCTGAGAGGATTCTGATGAGAACCCTAAGAGGATTCTGATGAGAATCCTTAGAAAATTCTGATGATAATCTCAAGAGGATTCTGAAGAGAAATTCTTGAAAATTCTGATGAGAATCTTGAGAGAATTCTGATGATAATCATGGACGAATCCTAATGACAACCCGACTATAGGTACATAACAAAACTATATCACATTATGTTATTATGATATAAAGATTTTATCAAACATATGTTGTTACAATTTTGATGCAGGATGTTGTTAAAATAACAAAAATGTATATGAATTCTATCATAAATATAACAATATGTGTTTTAAATCTATCAAAAACATATCAAACCTAGTTATAATTTTTGATACAATGTATCAAAATTATAATACTGAGTTATATACGTTTTTTTATCAATTACATAAAAATGCTAATAAGACATGATGTTCCGTGCAATAGCCAGAAAAATGTATTTTTGCATTAAAACAAGCAATTTAAAATTGGAATTGTGTAGCAACACCTGCCACTCGATATACGAATGCGAAAATGGCAAATTTGGCAAAGAAAGCTCCCAGTTAATAACTGTGGAAGTGCTCCTAAGAACACTTAGCTGAGAAGTCTGAGGCTCTGAGAAGGCTCTGTCCCAGTGAGCACGTTAATGCCATGAATAAGAAAAAGAAGCAACAAGTCAATTTTAAATCACTTGCAATTTGTCCAAAACAAATATGACATATAATGTTTTATTTTTGTTATAATATTTTCTGTGGATAACAGTGTCCAATAAAATTATATCATAATAAGATATGTATATCATATTCTGATAAAATTTTATTATATTTTTGTTATATGCCTCTAGTCGGGAATCCTGAGAGGATTTTGATGAAAAGCCTGAGAGGATTCTGAAGAGAACCCTCTGAAATTTCTGATGAGAATCCTAAAAGGATTCTGATGAGAAACCTGGAACAATCCTTATGACAATCCTGAGAGGATTCTGATGAGCATCCTGAGAGGAATCTGATGAAAATCATGAGAGGATTCTGATGAGACTGAAGGATTCTGATGAAAATCCTAAGAGTATTCTGAAGAGAATCCTGAGAGGATTCTGATAAGAATCTTAAGAGGATTCTTATGAGAATTCTTAAAGGATTCTGATGAGAATCTTAAGAGGATTATAATGAGAATCCTAATAGGATTTTGATGAGAATATTAATAGCATTCTGGTGAGAATCCTTAGTGGATTATTATGAGAATTCTAAGAGGATTCTGATGAGAATCCTAAGTTGATTCTGATGAGAATCATATGAAGAACGTGATGAAAATCCTGAGATGACTCTGATGAGTATCCTGAGGATTCTGATGAAAAACCTGAGAGGATTCTGAAGAGAACCCTCAGAAAGTTCTGATGAGAATCCTAAACGGATTCTGATGAGAAACCTGGAACAATCCTTATGACTATCCTGAGAGGATTCTGATAACAATCCTGAGAGGATTCTGATAATAATCCAGAGAGGATTCTGATGAGAAAGCTGAAAGGATTCTGACGAGAATCCAAGAGGGGTTCTGATGATAATGCTGATGAGAATCTTAGAAATCCTGAGAGGTTTCTGATGAGAATTCTGAGAGGTTTCGGATGAGAATCCTAAAAGTATTCTGATGAAAATGGTGAGAGGATTTTGATGCGAATTATGAGAGGATTCTGGTGAGAATCCTAGGAGGATTCTGGTGCGAGTCCTAAGAGGATTCTGGTGAGAATCATAAGAGGGTTCTGGTGGGAATCCTAAGAGGACTCTGATGAGAATCCTAAGCGCATTCTGATGAGAATCCTAAGAGGATAAAGATGAGAATCCCAATAGGATTTTGATGAGAATATTAAGAGCATTCTGGTGAGAATCCTTAGTGGATTATCATGGGAATTCCAAGAGGATTCTGATGAGAATCTTAAGTTGATTCTGATGATAATCCTATGAAGCATCTGATGAGAATCCTGGAACAATCCTAATGACAATCCTGAGAGGATTCTGATGAGAATCATGAGAGGAATCTGATGAAAATCCTGAGAAGATTCTGATGAGAACCCTGAGAGGATTCTGATGAGAATCCTGAGAGGATTCTGATAATAATCCAGAGAGGATTCTGCTGAGAAAGCTGAAAGGATTCTGACGAGCATCCAAGAGGGGTTCTGATGAGAATCCTAAGAAAATTCTGATGAGAATCCGAACAGGATCCTGATGATAGTCCTGAGAGGATTCTGATAAGAGTTCTAACAGAATTCTGATGAGAACAGGATTTTTATAAGAATCTTGAGAGGATTCTGATGAGAATCCTAAGAGAATTGTATTGAGAGGATTTTGATGAGAATGGTGAGGGGATTCTGGTGAGAACCCTGAGAGGATTTTGATGAGAATCCTGAGAGATTATGAAGATTATGTTGGATATCCTGTGAGGATTCTTATATCAATTTTGAGAAGATTCTGATAAGAACCGTGAGAGGATTATTATGAGATTTCTGAGAGGATTGATAGAGGATGTTTCCAGCATCCTCATCAGAATGCTTTCAGTTTTCTAATAAAAAAAAATATTCCAGGATTTTCAACAGTATTCTTCTAGGATTCTCAACAATATTATTCCAGGATTTTCATCCTCATCTTTGTATGATTCTAATAAAATGTCTTCCATGTCTCTCATTATTAAAACCCTTCTCTTTTTATCAGAGCTCTTCCAAATTTCTCATTAGAATCTTTACAAGATTTTCATCATAATTCTCCCAGGAGCCTCAAACCGAATACCGAAGCTACTAAGGTCTTGAAACTTGTAAATCAAGGTTTCTACTCATAGGATTATAAACAAGAAAAGGAACATCGAGGTACACCCGATTCTGTTTTTGCACGGAGGATGCGTACCGTGCAAAAAAAGTTTTCAGTTCAAAATTTAAAAAACCATGCAAAAAAGTAATACGATTTCTCGACGTTTCATGCAAAAATAAGGTTTTGGTGAAAAAAAATGTATGGAAACTTTTTTGCACGACCGTGTAAAATAAATCCGTGCAAAAACAGTATCGGGTGTACATATGAATTGGTGCCTACATGATACATTTCAAAAACTGAGTTCATTTTAGTATGATCAACTTCAAAGTTTTCTAGAAGTTGTAAACAAACCTTCCAGTCGTCGCGTGGTTTGCCACCGTCAGAACCATCGCGCTTCTGTTGTGAACGAAAAGCGAGGTTTTTTCAGTGGTGTTGTACAAAATACAACAGCGCAACGACTGAAGTGTTGAAAGTATTTGGATTTATCTGCCTTAAACAAATATAATGTTCCCTCTTTAATGAATTTTTGACTTTTAGTGTGAAGTGATTCATTCATCATTGAAGAACCAGGAGTAGAGTAGTAATAGTTTCTTTAAAAAACACGTATTATTTTATAAGTAATTTTCTTTTTCATTTAATTGTAGTTCTTACTCATCAAGTTCAAGCAAATCATCGGCATACCTGAAAACAGAAAAAAAAACAATATTAGTCAAGATTTTAGTTATTATAACTAATAAGATAGTACACAATAGTTGTCATTAACAGTATTTTTAGCAATTCAAAATAATATAAACATAAATAAAAAAACTTTTGCACTTTAATAATTTTATAAACAACCGAATTGTCTCACTTCCATAGAAAGAGAAACCAACCACTGAGTCACGACTCCTGTTCGCTAATACCACCCCCCAGTTCCCAGCAACGCCGTCTCGCATAACCTGTATAGCGTGCACATAATTCTCTCCAGAAGAAGGAACATTAAGTGAAAGGGAATTTGCAGAAGGCCCCAACCCAATGGTGAATACGTAACCGGGCGATCGTCGATCGTCACGAGAGGCGCACAAAGAAAAATGTGCCCAACATTATAGGGACCCAGTAACACAGAGGTTCAGTTTTTCAAAAAACTAACAAATACCCAATTTTCAAATATACGCTGAATAAAAGTTAAACATTCTACAATATCAGATTGATCTTCAGCAAAACCAGTGAAAATTTGAGTTTCAGCATATGTTTTCTGGTCAATAACTCATTCCTATCCACATTCAGCATTCCCGGATGCAAATTTATTTTTCTTCTTTAATCGATTCCTGTGAGGACAAAGGAATCGATTAAAGAAGATTCATTTTTGCTATCGATCGTAACCAATGAAAAATAATTTTGTTCTTCTTTTTTTTTTTAACGTGTTTATGCTCAAAGTAAAGTCTTCAACCCAAAATCATGGTCTAAGACACTATTGTCAAAAATAGTAAAATATGGAATATGCTAAATTTTTGCTTTGATTTTTTTAAATCTGGACCACTGCGCCCCAGTGCTCCCCCTTCATGATTCTATCCATTCTGCAAACGGGTTGCGGTCATGGAAGGATGGACACAGAGATCCCGACTTGGAGAAGCCCTACGACTGCTGCTTGGTCACGACGACGGTATACGGTTACATCATGACCTAGTTTCCATTCCGAGAAGGCGGATGCGATGCCAGCAGCTGGCAGATATGCTTAACTTTTTTGCTCGGCGTTTCGGTTTCGCAGACAGTGAAACGAAAGTGAAAACGTTCCTTTTTGTTGTTGTGTTTCAAATAGAGGTAGGAAAGCGTTTTTTGCGCAATAATTTAGCTGACGTGTTCTTGGAAGAATGAGGTATAGGCCTCACAAATGATGATAAATCACTTCAAAAGATCAAAAGTGAAATAATCGATGGTAATCTTGATGTTAACATTTCCTTTCAAACTTTTTGACTATGATGCCAATGATTCCGACATGGAAATTTGACCACTCATAAACTTTTATGTTTAACAAATTAGATTCGTTCCAACGAATATGAAGGCTATTCTATTGGTTTTGCTCTTCTAGAAAGAGAAAAAGCATTCGACAATGTTTGGCATGAAGGCCTGATTATAAAATTATTTTAGTTTAATCATTAGAACTCAAAATCTGAAAGATTTCCTGTAAGAGCTGTTCCTCAAGGCAGCATTTTGGGACCAATATTATACAATATTTTCGCATCTGAGTTACTTGAGTTACCTCAGGGATATCAAAAATCTTTGTTTGCGGATGACACAGGTCTCTCCACCGAAGGAAGAATCCTGCGTGTCATCTGTGGTAGATTGCAAAAAAGTTTGGATAAAATGGAAGATTTCTCCTAAAGCTTCCAAAACTTAACTAATAAAATTGCCGCATAACCCAAAGCCTCTTCATTTGAAACCATCAAGTAGACATGCGGTCACAATGAGAGGGATTCAAATAATATGGTGTAGACAAAGTTTAGTATCTAAGGCTCATGCTAGATAACAATTTAGCTTTAAAAAATCACATTGGGAATATTCAAACCAAATGCAACAAATATATAAAATGTCTGTACCCACTCATAAACAAAAAATCAAAACGATGTCTCGTGCACAGGCTTTTGATCTTTGAACAAATTTTCAAGCATGCCATGTTGTATGCTGTACCAAGGTGGCGTAGCTGTTGTTTTAATAGAAAGATAGCTCTGCAGAGGATTCAAAATAAAATGTTGAAAATGAACCCTTCCAGGTAAAGTCCTATTGAATGACATAGAACATCTAATATTGATACATTGGCGAAAATGTTGAGAACAATTATTGATAGTTTTAGCTAGAATAATATGTTAGATATTTATGGTAAGTTGATTGAAGAGCGTATTATTCTCTTTTTAGCAGGAGGATTTTTCTATTGTTAAAGTGGAGTTAAAATTTTTGAAAATTACTTTTCATAATAAGATTTTTTGATAAATTGTGTTAAATTTTGCAAAAAAAAAAAACCTCAAGAGCCAATTCTGGCGTTGGAAGAGAAAAACCAAATATTTTTATCCAGTTACGAAAGAGCTTAAAAGCTTGTTTATTGTTGAAATCTGATTCCTCAATATTTCAAACGCATTCTCAATGAAAAGAACGTTTTAGATAATTTTTGGGAACTGATTTGAAAGAAATCAAATTATTATCGAAATCAATCATGTATACATTATTGAAAAATACGCTACAAATGTTACCCTTCATGTTATTGTTCAAGAATTTTTTTAAAATGATTTCTAAAGATTCTCTGTACATCTTTAAAGAAATTATATCAGGAATTCCCTTTCAAACTCGTTCAGGAACATTATCAGCCATTTCTTTATGGTCAATATCATCATTTTTAAAGAATCACTCAATCCTCTAATACCCAATACTAATAATTGTAACAAAAAATGTTCATATTGTTGTATCACACCCAGGTATTTGTAGCATAGCATAGACTGACTGAACATATGCTATTCCGTGTTCGATCGGAACTGGTAAAAATATCACTTCGTTCCAAATGGATAAGGGATGGTAGTTTTTGTTTACTCTTGATGTAAAGTTTTAGAAGATCTCATATTATTGAGATTCTACCCCATTAACCCGAATGCCATTTCCCCGAATCCCATCACCCCGAATTCCATTACCCCGAATGCACCATTACCCCGAATTCCATCACCCCGAATGCTATTTCCCCGAATTCACAATTATCTTCACATGATGATATTGATGACATTTCCGAATGGTTTTGACATTCGGGGTAATGTCATTCGGGGTGATGGGTCGTTCAGGGTTTTGAAATTCGGGGTAATGGCGTTCGGGTTAATGGCATTCGGGGTAATGGGATTCGGGGTAATGGGGTAGAATCTATTGAGATTCTACCCCATTAACCCGAATGCCATTTCCCCGAATCCCATCACCCCGAATTCCATTACCCCGAATGCACCATTACCCCGAATTCCATCACCCCGAATGCTATTTCCCCGAATCCACAATTATCTTCACATGATGATATTGATGACATTTCCCAATTGTTTTGAAATTCGGGGTAATGTCATTCGGGGTGATGGGTCGTTCGGGGTTTTGGAATTCGGGGTAATGGCGTTCGGGTTAATGGCATTCGGGGTAATGGGATTCGGGGTAATGGGGTAGAATCCTTTTAAAATAGGAGTGTGCGTCACTAGGCTAACATACAATTGACATATGACTAGTCAATAGGGCTGGTAGCGGTTAAGTATCTTGAAATATGAATCTAGAGACCTCATGCCTGAAAGAAGTGATCAAAAAGGAAATGATCAAGAATCACGTTTTTATAAAGATTCCTCAGAGAATTCATCCAGTAATCTCTCAGAGGGTTTTTCTAAAAAATTCTGTTGGAGATTTCTAGTGACGTTACTCCAAATATTACTACATATATTTAATAATTTCCTGAAAATGAAATTCAGGTGTTTATTCAAAGTTTTCTTCAGTCACAAACTCGAAGATTTCTTTTGAAGTGCATTATGCGATTCTTTCATAAATTCCACAAAGAATTCCCTCCAGATTTTCATTTGGGAAGAAGTGTTCATCCAGGGTTTTTTTTTCCAAAGAAACCTTCTGACATTAGTCCATTGATTTTTTCAAAGATTCATTTCTCAAGGAAGTTATCTTTGTTCAAACTAATCCAGCGGTCCTCCCATAGAACTTAGAAATTAAATCTGAGTTTCTTTTGGGATTTTTTGAGTTTCCTCTTATTTTCGTTCATAGTTTCTTTAATATTGCAACTAGAAATTTATCTAAAACTACCTGTAGAGATTTTTCTATAAGAATTCTTCATCAGACTTTCCCAAATTTTTCAAAAAAAAAAAAAAATTAAATAAAATAAATTCCAGGATTTCTGTAGAGAACGCCTTCAAATTTTCTAGAAATTATTCAAGGGGATTTCTGAAGAAAAAAAAAAATCCTAGAGTCATCACTGATATCACTGATTGTGGTAAAATAGATGATACATTCCTACAAGGGAGAAGCTTTTTGAAGATATCCGGATTTCTGCTAGACTCTTGGCCTGGGAGACTCTTGAATAAGCATTCCGAAAACTGATGAAACAATTACTGAAAAATAACCAAACGAGACCCTGCATAATTTCCTGCAGGATTTTCTAGTGGGAATCCCTGGAAATTCTTGAGTGGAACTCTTGAAGGAGTTACAGAAATAGTTGCTGTAGTATTTTGTGGTCTTTTGAGAAATTTCTTCACAAATTGGTCGGGGTTCTGCTAAACCGCACCAAGAGCCATTTTTTCCCAAATTGAGTTTTTTACACCAAAGGACTTAAATTATCATAACCTCTCTACCATAAAAATATCGAGTGATTTGAACAATCCCTTGTAGTCTTAGATCACAAATTTTGTTTGGAAAGACACGTCAAACTGTAATTTTGTTCAGCCAGAGTGAACCATGAACCAATGCACGTCATCAGAGGGAATTCATTTTTCAGATATAAAGCTATATTTTTCCAATTTCCTTCTATATTCTTACAATTTATCCATTCCAAACAACTCATAGAAACAGAGGCCAGTGAAATTGGACAGCAATTGATTAATTAAAATTATCTTGATCTATTTTCCTTGAAATTTTATCCAGCCACACCGCACTAAGTACTGTTTATCTGAAAATCACATTTAGACATGAAGTAAAAGCATTTACATGCAATTGATACTTGCATTTGCTTATTATATAATATGTTTATCAATCCACACAGAAGTCGTAATGAAAAAACGGATTAATCTAATCTGATACTGTGTGAACAACTCAGGTGGACTTGGTGCGCTTTAGTTGTTCAGAAAATGGCATTATCGCCATCAAACCCCGTCAGACAAAGTGCACATTACTTGATTCAAGTTCATCACCATTCCTTCAAGAAGTGAAGATGACCTAGTGGTAGCATACTAGATTACCACCCAGAAGGCACGAGTTCTAATCCAAATGAAACATTATTTCTCATGTTCTATCCGATGGTGATGGAAATCAAACAACTTTAAGGTTATTTTTATATTGCAGTAAAACATCAGCAGGTCAATGTACATCTGAAATGATGGTCATTCCTGGTGAACACTTCACGCATTGAACTGTGAACTTGATCAGCAAAGGTGCACCAAATGGGAGCAACTTGCTGCGCTTTGGCAGAGCGAATTCATGGTTTTCTTCGATCATTAGGATCTGAACACGTGAGAACCTTGAGTCAATACATACGAATCCTTCCCATTAACACTTGTGACATAGATTCCAACATGCACGGTGATGATAAACATCATTTGTCTCCAATTTTACTTGTGTTGTTGAAAACTATGAAACACATCCAACCATATCGAACCAAGAACCATATTTTTCAATTTTTGTTCAGCCAGAGTGAACTGAGTGCTTCATATTATTTAATGAAACCCAATTACATCGTTATTTTTTGATGATTTACTAGTATATTTAAACTCGGTGTACTTATTGGACACTGTTAATCGCATGTGAGTGATAAAAAAATTAAAATTATCGTCCGCGATAAACTAGTACAGGAAAATACTTTAAAGTAAAATATCTCGGAATAAAGATTTTGGCACTTGGTGCGGTTTAGCAGAACCCCGACCAATTATTAAAGAATTGTTTGAGAGAACTCAAAATATCTGGAAAAATGTACGAGGAATCTCCGGTTGAATCTAGTTAATGTAAATCAAATGTATCAATACCTGTGATAATCTGTGGGGTAATGCCTGAAGAAGTGGTTCTAAATTGACAAAGTGATACTGAAAAAATGAGATAAGAGCTTTTCTTTCTTGATTTCTCTAGAAGTTTTCTACACGAATGTTTTCAAAACTGGAATAAACCTATGTAAAATTTCTCTTTAGTATTCTTGTAGGAGGAATGTTTCTATAGTTATGACGTTGAGATAGAAATTGCTGGAATAAAGGTAGTACATAAAGAAAATTTCTAGACAATCCTATGAGAATTTCTGGGATAATTAGCACATTGTTGGACTGATAAAATCTTTTGAAGTTTATCAAATCGTTCAATTCAATTTGAGAAATCATTTAAAGTTTTTCAAATCAAATTTCTGAGAGAAACATTAAAGGAAACTTTACAACGATCCCTGAAGGAATCTTTATATGCATTCCTGAAAAAAAGGTTCTAGACAAATCACTAGTAGAATTCCTGAAGCTTTTCCATGATGAATATGTAAACCCATGGAATAATCGTTCTTAGGAATACAAACATTCATGTTGGAAAGCTTGGAGTTTAGAATATGGCTCATCGTTTAGAATATGGCTCGTAATAGAGCCCCGGATATTTTTTGATTAACAGAATGATGTATTTTTGAATAAAAAAAAACACGACGTTCTGTTAAAAACTACTGTTCCATATGGTTGAAATAAACGCTTTTTATCAATACAACTGGATGCTACAGAGGCCCCTTCAAACTTGATTTTTCCTATTTGTACACATTTTAGTTTTTTTAAAACTGAATTCCTACTGCTATATATAATATTTCCTATTCACCATAATTTTGGGGCTCCTAGGAATTCGGGGCCCGGTGCGGACCGCTCCTATCGCACTCCCCTAGCTAGTCTACTGGGCGCCGGCCAAGTCTGTTGGGAAGGGGAAGGAATGTTAGGAATAATGATTGTTGCTTCTTGAAACCGAGAATACCTCTGGAAGAAAAAAGACTGGGAGTCACCTCTGGTTTGTGATGGGATCCATGGATAAGGAGGAAACAAACAACTTTTACTTTAAACTATTTTTGCATTTTGTTTCGTATTGAAAATATTTTTTAAAATAGAAGGTTAAAAAAATTCGTCGAAAATGTTGAACTATTCAAAGGTTATTTTTAGTGAAGACGGAAAAATAAAGGTATATGTATATTAAAATTGACGAACATTGTTTGTTTGAAAAACACAAAAACGTATCGTTGCCACGATATAAATGTGTAATTATAAGCATGAAACGAGCTCACCAGTTTGTCATCCATCCTCGACAGAAAACGAATATCTTTTCGCATTTGCACAACGCGAACCGGACACGATTCACCTTGATTCCATTACAACCAGGCATATGTAGGTTACAGCATATATTTTTTTAACATTTTTCAAAAATGTCTCAAAAATGTTTCAAAAATTATGACTTTTATTTTTTTTTTGTTGTCCATGGTTTATGCCAAAAATAAAATCATTTTAATTTACGAGGTACAAAAAGTACATAAAAATCCAAAGTGTAAAGGATGGCGAGATTGGATATTATAGTGTTTTTATGGTTCAGGATCTTCTTCTAAAATATTTATATGAATTCCTCTTAGCATATTGCCAGGTATTTAAAAGGACTTTCGGAGATTTCTTCATCGTTATTGATCTATAATTAGTAGTTTACGGAACAAGTTGCAGAATGATGATTTTTACAGCACGAGTCGTAAATTTAATCACGATAATCACGACATTTTTTGAAATTTCATGGAAGACCACTTGAGGGCATCAGAAATAATGTCGGAATGCATTTACCATTATTTTACAATTTCTTAAAAATTGTTGTGTTATGATCCATTACGCATCCATTGTTTCAGTTGCGTAATGACTATTCCCGCACTGCATACTTCAGTGCAAGAAAGTAGGCCATTTCATGACAGATTGGCGTGATGAAAAACAGCCTATTACGATGAGAAATTGCAAAAAATTAATTTCATAATTACTTAAATTTGTTAGCTTTTTTTAAGCAGTCAACTCTCCATAACTCTATATTGGAGGGACCATCGAGTTAGGTAGGTATCATGTTATGGAACAAAAACCAGTGCAAATGCGATCCAATGAACCATCGAGTTAGCCATGAAAACCAACTTATACTTTGGTCCTGTATTGAGATACGAAATATCGAGTAAGGGTACTCTGGTCCTTGGAAAAGTCACTGGAGTGGATCTATGAACTTGCATTCTAAATTTTTAGGAGAATTTGAGGGTTTATACCTGAAAGAACAGACTTAAAAGCTCTAAGGAGAAATACTGAAGAGATTGTTGACGGAATTCAGGCTTTGAAGTTTTATTCAATTCGTCAATAAACTGTAAAGTAATTAATTATTTTCGACAGAATCCTAGAACTAATATAAGAGGAATTCCTTGAAGATTTTTTGAGGAATCAAAAGTAAGTAGAGATGTGGAGAGTCGACTGTAATAGAATCTCTAGAAGTGCGCTTAAAGAAATTCCAAGAGGATCCTTTGTTGAAATTACTGTCAGTATTTCAAAGGAGTTTCTGAAAAAATCTTTGAAGATATATTTTAATAGATTGGTAAGCGTTTTATGAAGATGAACTAGCTGTGGGTTGAATATGTTAAACATGAATGTTTGACGACCTGGAGCAAATCAATAAATCCGTGGTGCAGTTGCTGATGTTGATTCTGAAAAAAATAAAGGAGGTGTACCTCCGCGAATTATAAAAATTCAATTCTCAGAGTACCATTGAGTGATGATTTTTGAAACACTCCAGTATTGAGATAAGAAGTCTTAAAAGAACTTATGGCAGAATTAATTGAATACTTCATGACCAAATCCCAGAATGCTATCGACCAAGCGTAAAGTATGAAATAATATTAAAAAAAAAACTCATAGAAAGAATTGCATAATCTTGATTCTTAGCTTGATCTTCCATTGGATTTCGAGGGTTTTCCCTGGAATTCATTGAATACTTTTTGGCAAAATTGTAGAAGATTGACCAACTGTAATGTGTCAAATAATATTTCGAAAAATCTCATGAAAAAAATCATAATCTTTGTCATTATCAGGCATTGCAGAACTTGTTCTCATTTAATTTAGAAGCATGATCAAGGCAAGCGAAGAAAAACATCCCATCTATAGGATCGACAATGTTTCGCAAGTTTCATCAAGTTTGATAGCGAGCAGCGAATGAGAGCCCCAAAGAGAGAGAGAGCGATGGTATAATCCATTTTTCTCGCTTGTTTACCATTGGGGGTAGGTGTTTTGTTTTATTGGCACGATAAGCCATTCCCGGACATCCGATAGCAATAATGTCCCCTAGGTTTGGAGCTTGTTTTTATCATGCACTTATATCCCTCCAATTTAATCAGAGCTGTTGCCGAATATGACTACCAGGTTCTCATGATAAGCTGCAAACCACGATTGTTTCAGAGAGTGATAAATGAGAGATTTTATCAATTTTCTCAGAATTGAATCCCTGATCCTTATATTGCACTTCAATTGGTTTTAGGGCGCTGTTCCAGGAAATCATTGAATAATTCATGACAAAATCACAGACGATTGTCCATGTTCAATGTGTCAAATAATATTTCGAAAAAACTCAAGGAAATAATAGTATGGTTCTGATTCTTATCTTGATCGTCAATAGGATTCCGGGTGTTGTTACTTCAGGGATACGGAACGTATTCCTGTAGTTAGTAACTATTTGAAGAATCTGAGAAGAAATTCCAGTTATCGGTAAAATTTTTAGTTGGATACCTAATGGAATCTTTGTAAAATAACATGAACATTTTTCTTGGAGCAGTTTATAACTCTTGTTTGTTAAAATACAGGAAAAGTCTCATGAAGTAATATCTGCAAATACTACTGCAAAATTATTTGATGAGAAAGTAGGTAAAATATATATTTTCACCATTTTACGAAATGAGTTCATAAAAATGTGATCTTTATATTCCGTAGATTGCATATTGTTGCTTGCATCGCTGAATTCACCAATTCCGTGCATCATGCTCAACTTAAATCCTAGAGAAGAACTAGCTTATAAGTTAAAATTCTCGTTTATAAAGAAAAAAAAAAAATATTAAATCCTCTCACTAACTAGAAACGCTGACTGGTTCATTGACCTTTCGCTAACCAGCACCGGCCGGGCAATGTCTCTATTTCTCGATGTTTTGAATCACACGAATCGCGTGAAACAAATCAAGACGGTGAAACACGAAGAAAATAATAAAATAAGCATAAATACAAAGTGAAGCGTCTTCTACAACCGCTGCAGATCGCGTGTCGGTAATCGACGTCCCGCCCACCACACCGGTCTAGAGGGGGAAAACTTTCACTTGCATTCACGTGCAGCGAAGCTTTTTTGCTCTTTCAGCTGAATGTATCACTGTAAAACGGAGTAAATTTGATAGTATTTCGGAAGAAAACATCATTGTTTCTGTTTTGAGTAGAAACAAAAATGGTAAGCACTGTCTATATGAATTAGTATAAAATAATACAACTAACTAGATACTAATTGCTAAAATCTGATCAATTTGTAAAATTCGAATACAAACCCTCAAATGTTCTGGATTCGAACTAAAATTGCTCTGACATGAAGTGTCAAACTAATACTCTTTACGTTTGTACTCATTTCGTTTAACTGATGAACAGAAATTATGTTATTTAGTTTAGCATGCTGGGGTGCCGTACTATGAAAGTGACCAGCATTTTCAAAGCAACCCCGTTTTACAGTACTACAATTTCTTCATTCACCCACCAGTATTTACGGTTCAGGGTGTTAATCTCTAGATACCCTATAGAGCATCAGCGGAATCAGCTGTTGGGGACGTCAGTCGATTCCGGTGCTCACGGGTTATGGCAACATTCTCTTGGACGAGTGTCTCGTGCACCAACCGGATGATCAAGCCAAGTGTTTACGATCACCGTCACGATCACATGTCGTGATTTAAAGGCGAATAAATTTCACGGCAACAAGTTGACAACTTTATATGAAAGTGGTTACGTTTGAGCAATGAGATGTTGATATTGACACGAACAGTTTCATGACTATTAAATTTTTATATAGTAGAGGATCTTTTTAGTTTGGAAATTTTGTTGACTTCCGTGCTTGTCACAGAAAACCAAAAAAAAAAATCAATGGTCAAAGAAAGTTTTCAGGTAATAAATAGAAAAAAGAAGCAAAACTCAATTAAATTGTACTAAATTTTAAACGCAACCTCACGATCAAGACAAAAGAATACAATTCACTAATTCACCGTTGGCCTGAAATTGCTCGTAATCTGCCTTGTGATCTGAGGTATTTTCCAACAGCATATGAAACGATCGCGAGTACAAATCGAAGCAGCAATCAAGCTATTAGCCAAATGTTAATAACTACAATCACGTTCGGGCCACGGCTGGACGGAGGTATTTTTCACCTATCATCAATCGATCGGCACTTATTTAGTCGATGCGGCACTATTCAGAGGAGTAAGTAGGGTGCTTGTTCATTCATTAATCTTAATACTGTTTCGATTAGAGGGAACACAGCAAGATCGTGTTGAAGATATTTGGGCTAGTTGTACATAAATTATCAAATTACGAAATCGATTACGATTTGCAGGTATATCTCCTACGTTTATTCGTCGAACCATGGATTTTTTTAACTTAACAAAAGTAATTTTAACCTCAATTTGCGAACTAGATTGGGAATTTGAAAATTGAATTAGTTCGTAAAACAAGGGATCCTACTTTTAAGATTTTTTTTTTTTTTTAATTTTGAGAAATTATGCTTTTTCAGTATCTGTTGTGCTTGATGTTATGAGGAAATGTTGTGCTTGATGCTGGTTAATAAAAAAACTTACATTGAAAAAGAAGTTGATGTATTCTATTTTGTATTAAATTGTGAAGAAAACCTGTGTGATTTCCTACAGTATCCTAAGCATATTATTGATTTGTCCTGTTCTTAAACAGGGTTAGCTCTTCCGAGAATTCCTTGGAGTTCGAGCATATGACTCACATAACAAAAGTAAAAATATATTAATTTATCTTTTCTCAGTCAAAGAATATCCCACAATACTGGACCCCAGTGATTTTTATACATATTTGGATGAACCGTTTGTATCGTAAAGGTCTCCGTTTTGGTGACTAAGTGAGTACAATAGGTGTTATAGTTCATTCAAAAACTTCCTGGAATAAATACATTCAATATACTCGCAATAAATACCTTCAATATATCATTGTTCTTTTGTTGGTTTTCAATATAACACAAACCCTTGACCCTTCATATAAGGAAACAGGGCATTGTATGGATAAGTACCGATGTTCTTGGTCTTCCAAGAACTCAATGGAATACAGGCCTAAGGATCTACAAGCCTAAGCAGTTGTATATTGTTAGTTTTTAATGATGGCATAGATTCTTAACCCTTAATATAACTTCTTCGTGCTCCAATGGATCCATCGAATATAGGACTCAGGATCTATAAGCGTAACCAGTGGTCTATTGACAGGTTTTAATTATGATACAGATCATACAGCCATTTGCATAAGTAAGCAGAGTAGGCAAATGGTCGTCGGAGCGCCTGTGAATAGGAAGAATTGCAGGACTGACCTCGGCGCCAGTAAACCGGAAACCATCCTCCAAACGGAATCGCTGCACCGACCTCGTCATGCAACTGGTCAACCAGGAGAGCTCGAACAGCAGCACACACTTTGTCTGAACCAGCATATTATAAAAATCGAATGTACATCGTTTTTTCTAACTATAGTTCAGTTTTTGGATCAAAGTTTCATAATCGGAAAATTTTAAAATATTCCATCGGCGAAATTTTTATTTTTTCTTCGCAGAGACACCGTAGAAATATCGAAGTGAGCAGCTTTTTTGACGACATTAGACTCCAACAGTGAACTACCAGAACAGCTAGAGGCTGAGACTGACGAAGTGCATGAGCACTGCCCTCCCCCAATAAAGTTGCGTGATGTTCTGGGGGAGATCGAGGCTCCTGAGCCTCCTGCTCCTGAGCAGTAGGGAAAATTTTTTAGTGGTTAAGCACGCCTAACGTGAGTCCCACACCTAGTCCCACACCGTGGCAGCACATAACAGGCCTGGCTTTTGAAGCTTTTTTATACTCTACTATGAAAAAGGGAGTATCATTTTGATTCGTACTGGTGTTCTTGATCCTACAAGAATTGCATGGAATACAGATCTTGAGATCTACATATATACCTAAACAGGTGATTATTGATCGTTTAGAAATATGGCATATTACTTTTAACCCATCGTATAAGTATACTTAGTTTTAATTTTATGTGTTCCCCTAACTATTTATAGAAGTAAACGGAATGTTGTGCTTATTTGTAACGATGATCAGGATCCTCCTAGAACTTCAATACATTCAATTCTCTACAGCTATCTTTTAATATGTCAATTCTGGATCCTAATAACATGAGTCTACTGGACGTTTACCACTTATCAAACAATCTTACATTTTTCATCATTCATCTATCTTTCATCATCTTTCACCTTTTATCAAATAATAATTACGCTGCTAAATCTTGTAGTTCTTATGGACTGTCAGTCCGTCTTGGATGATTAAGAACTTTGGTTGTTTCCATCAAAATTCGAGGTTGAATTCTTCAAACATTTTTGAGCATGTACCAAATTCTCAATATGTAACAAACTATGCTCGTTGATTTCAAGTAATATATTTCAGGAAGCTCTTGGATTGCCGTGATTGTCCACAAACATTTTTACTTTTATCATTTTTACAAGCGTACTGCATCAATGGTCTCTACTATGCACCTTATTACGTGTGTAATAATAATTTATATGTTATAATAATTTATAGATTAAACACATCTGAACTCAGCTACAAAGCGTAAGTTAAAAAAATCAAAGTATTTCCGCGTTACATTTAATTGTTTAAATTCAATTTAAGAGTTTCGTAAAAAAAGTTACGTAGGTTGAAATTACGTAAAAAAATGAAGTGTATCAAAGTTGAAAATGGCATTACCGTGGTAAAGTGAAAACGATCACCGGTAACTTTTCAATTACATGACAGTGAAACAAATGTTGACATTTGGTGTAAAGTTGGTAAAAGTAACTGTTGTGAAATTTATTCAAAAAAGATTTGAAATGGCTAATAAGGTATAGAGTAAAGCAAAGAAAGTAAATCAAAGTATTTCCGCGTTACATTTAATTGTTTAAATTCAATTTAAGAGTTTCGTAAAAAAAGTTACGTAGGTTGAAATTACGTAAAAAAATGAAGTGTATCAAAGTTGAAAATGGCATTACCGTGGTAAAGTGAAAACGATCACCGGTAACTTTTCAATTACATGACAGTGAAACAAATGTTGACATTTGGTGTAAAGTTGGTAAAAGTAACTGTTGTGAAATTTATTCAAAAAAGATTTGAAATGGCTAATAAGGTATAGAGTAAAGCAAAGAAAGTAAATAATAATTGGATATATTAAACTGCATGGAATAGAAGAAGAATTAATGTTTTTATGACATGTTTGGTCAATAATTGATTTCTATTTAAAAAGGCCAAAGAAGAATTGTCACTCTCACGAAAAGTCCATGTCACCCAGTTTTGTAAACATTCGACATTTTTCGCGACGTTCATTTTTCTACACTCATCTGCTACCGTCACCTTTCACACACAGCATGAGCGGTAGAATGAACATCGATAAACACATTAACTGTGGAATGATATTTACATAACTCATACATTGTGTATAGATTCCAAAATTGTCCGATCATAAATAACAAGAACAGTTTAATCTTGCTTAATATGAGTAAATGTGACACACATACAATAAAACCAGCTCTTATTACGAAACATGATAGAAATAAACAAAACTGTACCGTTTTCTGGTGACGCCATCGTGCTCAGTTGCAATCAATTGACATTTTTCTTTCGTATATTCGTTTAATCACTCGTGTTGTGAATGCTTAAGGCAAAGGCTGTCGAATGTCAACGAAAACGTGTCGACTACCGTGATTGTTGACAATACTGATGTCACGAAATAAATAAACGCAGCACAGAAAAGAATAGAACCTTCAACTTCTAAACACAAGAAATACCTAGAAATCCTGAAAAACGATGGGCGTCAGTTTCGAATCTCTCCTTAGGTGTTGAGTCAGCAATTTTGACAAAATGATTTTTTTTATGAATTTTTAGTTGGATGAGTCTTGTATTTAAAATGCATATATTAATAGGTTCTTTTCTAGAACACTGTTAAAAAATTGATCTAATTTTGGGTAAAACTACTCCTTTTAGTGTATGGTTTTGAAATTGTTCGTTAGATTATCCTATTAAATTATTTTTTCTTATTACTATTTTGCTGGAATTTATTGCATTAAACTCATTTTTCTAGTTTGATATTTAAATAGATTTTTTTTCATTTAAATCCAATGGCAATTCTTATAAGAGTTGTGTTCAATGTTATTAAGGTGAATATGCATCGAAGCCAAACCTCAAATTTTCAAGAGCACAAACCTAGAAAACCAGACAACTTCTTGTGCTGAAAATTTAACTCACATTCACTGGTGGTGATCAGTGAGTTAAATTTTTAGCTGGGTGCCTGGTTTTCTAAATTTGTGCTCTTGAAAATTTGAAATTGGCTTTGATGCATCTTCACCTTAAAGCAATTCATTTCAGAATTACTAATCAATAGCTCATTATTTGTATAGCTACATAAAGTCCATCATAAATTGCCCCAGATATTCATTCTTGGATTCGGCTAGAAATTGTACCATAAATTCCATGTTTTTCAGTAGTTGCCATCAATTTCTGCTGCATAAGAACACTAAGCTGAGAAGAGGCACGTTCCCCGCTAATTGGGAAATTTATGCCATCGTGAGCCTATTTCATCTTCTAGCCGATGGTGAAGGAAAGGGAAGGGAAAAATTGGAAGAAATAGGAGTGGGATCCCATGAAAAGGGAAAATCGCATAAGCGAAATGAGAGCATGTAGCAAAATGGGTTCAAACAGCGCCCTAAAAAGAGCACAATACATGAGCGCCCAGAATAACAGAATGTCTTGAAGATTCAGGCTTCTGAAATCAGTTTCATTTAATGAGTTTTTACCAATTAATCGACACCACTGTTGTGCGAAAACTGGACAGCTACGTATCAGGCGATACAAAGATTTATAATCGGAATCAAATGGGAATAGCTGGCTTATGGCCAATAAGGTCATGCGATGCTTCATTATGAGCTAGCTCGTCAGCCAATTTATTTCCAGCGATTGAAGAATCGAAAGGTACCTATCGTTGACTGAATTCAGTTTCTCTATTTGAGTTGGCCAAAGCAAGCAGCCTTACTATCTGTACAGAAGTATATGACTTTACCCATTACGCACTGTTGAAGTGCTGATTGCACTCCACGCATAAGAGCAAATATTTCCGCCTGAAAAACGGTTCAGTGTCTACCAAATTAGTGAAACTGATTCAGCCTTGGCTCACGAGAGTATACACCAGTTCTACCTTCAAGAAGGGAGCCATCAGTGTAGCATACTATATTGTTTGATATACTTCTTTCCAAATAGCCAGACGTCCACTCTTCCCGTGAGGGGAATTGTGTGGAGCGAGGACAATTTTGTCCCAATTCACCAAAAGTGGAAACAACAAAGTGTGTGGATCTACGATTCTTTATCAGTAGATCCAATACCCATAGGGGCCCAGATAGCCGTAGCGGTAAACGCGCAGCTATTCAGCAAAACCAAGCTGAGGGTCGTGGGTTCAAATCCCACCGGTCGAGGATCTTTTCGGGTTGGAAATTTTCTCGACTTCCCAGGGCATAAAGTATCATCGTACCTGCCACACAATATACGCATGCAAAAATGGTCATTGGCATAGTAAGCTCTCAGTTAATAACTGTGGAAGTGCTCATAAGAACTCTAAGCTGAGAAGCAGGCTCTGTCCCAGTGGGGACGTAACGCCAGCAAGAAGAAGAAGATCCAATACCCATAAACGGTAAGAGCAAGAAAGTGCTTTTTGTTTAAGATGTATGTGCAGTGACACAACGTCGAAAAGAGCCTAGAGCGCTGTCGTACATTGGTCCAGTTTTGAAAAATCATGGCAGAAATTGCGCATTCTCAATATTTCACTATTTTTAGCCATTACAAGTGTTTTGGAACATGATTTAGGGTTGAAGACTCTATTTTGGGCATTTTCACAATTTTTTGGTTGTCATAGGGCAAAATTCTAACAAAAATGCTGTTTTTCATACAATTTTTGGCTCTCAACTTTTTCAAACAATTATCGTTTAGGCAAACTTAGGCAAGAAGAATCTTCTTCAATCGATTCCTTAGTCTTAAACGCGCGTTTGAGCACTCCGCGGGGAGTGACTGTGAGCGATTTGTACCGTATAAAGAAGCTCTTCTCTTAATTTTTGAAGTAACTACAACAATAAGTATATCCGTAGATGTTGAATCTATGTAATAATGAGTTATCGAGCAGGAAAAAAATATGCTGAAACCCAAATTTGCACGGTTTATGGTGAAAATTGATTAGTTGAGTTTTGAAGCTATTATTTAGGTTTTTGGACATGTACAGTAATCTGGGACATGGTTATATGAAAAAAAAAAATAGAATCTCGCTCCAGTCCACTTTTTGGATTGCATTTAGGTCCCATATCAACTGTGCAAAATTTCAGCTCGATAGGTGAAACTATATTTACGCGCCCGCCGTTCAAAGTTTGTATGAGATTTAGTATGGGAAAACTTACTTTTGCAAAGAAAAATCGCTAGAGGTCGCCCATTGACCTCTATAAAAATTCTGAGCACAGGCCCCGATAGGTATTTTTACGATAAACAACATTGTCAAAGACCGCGAAGCACTCCGATTTTGGCCGATTTTGTTATTATTATTATTCTTTTACGTGTTAATCAACGTCGCCTTGCCAATAGGTTTTCATTGAAAAACTTTTTTCACAAAAGTCGGATTATTTCGCGGTCTTCGGCAATATTCTTCACCGTAAAAATACCTATCTTGGTCTGCGTTCATAATTTCTATAGAGGTTAATGAACGACCTATGGCGATTTTTCTTTGCAAAAGTAAATTTTCCCATAGTAAATCCCATACAAACTTTGAACGGCTGGCGCGTAAATATTCACCGATCGAGCTGAAATTTCGCACAGTTGCTATGGAATCCAAAAAGTGGCCTGGAGCGAGAATCTTAATTTTGTCCCATACTAATGTACAGCTATTTGACGTCTGAACATGTAGAAAAACATGTTTAGTTTTTAACTTCTCGTACGTATTCTAAACCATCTGATATAGTAGATTAACGTTTGACTTTGTTTTTCAACTAAAAACTATGTTTGGAAATGGGATTTTTGCCAGCTATTTGGAAATCTGGACCAATGTGTGCCGTGGGAGAACGCACCAGACATCGCCATCAAGCACATCCTTCGAAAATGGTCCAATTTTGATTGGATTGTTCTCCCTTCGCCCTTTTGCAACCACACGCGATTTCGTCTTTCCGTAACTAGAACAATAGACTGGCCCAGGTCAGTATGGGAGAAAAATAAAGTTGTATGATTCCACGGGGCACCCCCCAGGATTATTTCTTGGGGTTAGAGGAAGCCTTTCTGAAAAATTCAGCTCATTTGGTCGTTCCATGAGCTGGCGCATTTGAATTGGAGTTAATATGGGATTTTCAGCTCAAACATATGAGCAACAGCACATCATCTACTGTTTGGTTCAGGAAAATTGATGATCGCGTTCAATTGGACCCAGAATGTCAAAAACACTACTTGATGTAATAGCGAAAAATATTGTAGAAGATTGTACCATGATCAAAATTATTAAAGTTGGTGTTTTAACCATCTGAAGTATATCATGCAATACTGCTTGTATTTCTTCAACATAGCTTGGAGGTAGCCACTAAGCGCATCATAGCCACCTATGACGCTGGGCGAGCTGAGGCACATGTCGCATGCATGTAAGTGACTGTACGGGAGTGCTGATCTAAGCCTAACTTTCAACAACTGAAAGAGTCATGAAAATTAGATTAAATCCAGATACAACCTTCTGCAATTATGTTCATTACGGTATCAACTAGTGAATTTGTCATTCTGGGCTTATTTGAACGCGAACAATTAGTATACGGAACGAAACAGTGACATAGGATCAATTTTCAATATATTTGAGACGAATATCCCATACAAACTTCAAATCGAATGCGCCAGCTGGTGGAGCAACCAATTGAGTTGAAATTTTGAGAGAGCGTTTTTCTTACCCTAAGGCTCATATCTAGGGGGTGCCCCGTTGAGTTTTACAACTTTTTTGTTTAAGGGCCAGTCTACTAGAACAATAGTTGTTTCTTTGGGATAACCAAAAAGCCATATTGGCGACACCAACTCTCGACTACCTCTCGAATAGAGTGCCTTAGCACATACCAACTATCAAAGCTAGATAGTCGTCGGCAAATCCATAAGTTGGAAAACCGCAATTATTGAGTTGTCTCAATAGCGTATCCACAGTCACAAAAGTGGTGACAAGACTCACCATTGGGGGCATTAGCAAACATTCAATTTTCGAATCGCAGCTTGGTTTTGTGCAGCTTCCAATATGGTACCGAAAAACACGTTATCAAAGGCAACCTTAGCGTTATCAGAAAACACCCAAGCAGGATTGCTTCCGAGCGAATGCTTTCCAGATTGGTAAGCATGTTGATTTGCATGAAGCGGTATGTTTGCTTCACGGATGTGATGATCGATGATACGTTTCAGATATTTAAAAAAAAAGAGGTCAGACTGATTGGTCTAAAACTCTTCGCTTTTTCATACGAAGCAATAATCATCACGCCAATAATAATAATAATCATCAATAATAATATCACGCCAGTTTTTTCAAAATATGTTTAATAAACTCAAATCCCTTCTGGAGCAGTACAAGATAAATCCCATTTGCTCCTGGAGATAAGCAAGGAGCAAAGCTGTTAAGTGCTCATTGAATCGAATTACGATACTGCGAGCCGAAGCTAGAGACTCATAACTACATATATGAAAAGTAATTTTGTTCATCCGTAGATGCTATGTCCACACATCCGGGGAAATGTGTATTGAATAAACATTCTAAAACTTCTTCATCAGAATAAAACCAGTTACCATTAGGTAAGCGAACTTCGTTTACTTTACTTGGTTTACTTTACTACAGACTTGACGCGAAAATGAAGAAAGAGAAAGATTTTAAGTTTTTTGTTGTCTTAATTAACGAGATTTTTAGCCCTGGGCTAGTTCATCTCGTGTCTAAGCGAACTTCGTTTACTTTACTTGGTTTACTTTACTACAGACTTGACGCCAAAATGAAGAAAGAGAAAGATTTTAAGTTTTTTTTTTGTCTTAATTAACGAGATTTTTAGCCCTGGGCTAGTTCATCTCGTGTCTACCCTTTACTTCCCTACCGAAGGAAGTCGTCACTGTATTTTTTTGTCATGAGCAGTGCTAGAAATGGTAATAGTAGTAGGCTTGAATTTCGCGAAAATAACGTGGCTCTTCCCAATACAGTAGTATAATAAAAACGTGAATCTCATCGAGTGCACGAATTTTCTAAATCATTAGTGTAATTGAAGAATAGAAATATTAGTAGTAGAACGCTAGTAGCGCTGTTGTCACAAAATTGATTTTAATTATTCTTACCTTTAATCATGGTTTTTCATTGTTTGTTCAATGCCTTGTCGTTGTTTATGTTTTTATAATTAATTTGACACTTTGATGCCCGGTACTCAGGCTGTCAGTTCGTGGCAAACTAGATGTTGGTAACACGAACAGCAGCGACATTAGCATTCTTAGGTTAATGCTTCTACTAATTGAAGGCTCTCAATGCGGGAAATGTAGCGGGAAATAGAACATTTTTCCACCGTAATTTTGGGTTGCCCTTAGCAACGGGTGTTTTTCTATTTTCAATTTCACTGGCTTCGCTGACTGTGATTTGCTTTGCTTGGCTACTGTAGAGTGAATTTTGAGCTTTTTCCCTGGTCATGAGTGACTATCTCGGGGATGGGATTCGATCCCAGGTCGATTAAGCAGTTCTCGATCTTTCGACAAGACTAAGCTTCTACTTAAGACTAAGCAGTTCTCGTATTGGTATATCAGTGGATCTGACATCAAGATGTAAACCAGTAGGGTAAAGAACTACTTGGGCAGTTCCAAGTTTTTCTTTGGCATAGAGGGTTACCACGGCCGAACCGTTTGAATCATTGCATTAAAAAGTGCTGAAGTGAATTGCAAGCAGTGTTGTGAAAAACTCAATTTCTCATAACTCACGCTTGATATTTTTCATGCGTGAGTTGTCAATCACGCAACTCAGCAGTCAAAAAATCATGGATGAGCTGGCTCACCTTTTTTACTCATTGTCTCATATTTCCAAAGTTTAATCACACACGGCAATAATTTCTTGTTAGTCTGGAAAAAAATATAGTAATCCTTTCTAACGTAAACAACAACATTCGGGTTTCACGAGTTTTTGACGGGTTTTGCGACGGAATCATTTTTTTACGGTTTGAGTTGATTGAGTGATTTTGCATCAAAATCTCAAGCGTGAGATTTGCGAGGCAGATCTCTAATGAGTTAGCTCTCACGGGAGAGCGTATTGATTGAGATTTGAGTGTGAGTCTACCAACACTGCACAATGGTTGGGCTCCATATAAAGGGGCGGCCAAAACTACCAAAATTTTTTTTGAGATTTTCATGATTTTTTTAATTTTAAAATATACCTCATGTGTTATATTATTATGATCCGTAACTGAAATTGAACTTAAATTTCAATTTCTATGACTTTTATGACGGCAAACTGGCTGAAGTCAAAAAATTGAAAAATGTAACTATAAAATAAAGCACAAAATTTATAATTTAGGAATGCAATATTTCCTCAAAGTTACCCACTATCTGAAAGCTTATGGTTCAACACTTTTATCGAGCATGAGGATGGAAAAAAATATTTGGTTGAAGTTTTAATACTATTCAATATTCCACTTTAGTAATTTTGATGATTTTGAACATGAAAAACAACTCTTGTCGCGTCATGTCGCCGCCATTTCGAATATTGCACATCAAAAAGCATCCTTAGATCTCACAAAAAAGCTTTAAATGATTTGCAAGTTAGAGCTATTTGAATAATTCAATATTTTACATATATGTTGACGATATTTTTCATACAAAGTTTATTTAAAATATATTTAACCACTATTCTTACACATTTTGATCAAACTCGATCAAATATAAACAAAATTTGTGCTTTCAATCCAGTTTGATAACAATTTTAATTTAAAAAAATCTTTTTTTCAAAGTTACGTAATTTGTGAATAACCCCTTCTGGAACAACAAAAACGCCAAAGAACATATTCAGATTACATATTTCATCGATTAAGGCGATAAAAATAGTTTTGGCCAAACTTCACTTTTTTCCGACCATTGTGCACTGATTGCAAGTGCCAAGAATAGGATCCGACTGCCTTCCTTTTGATTTTTCCTGATCCGGGGGATCCCCTGCAATTTCACTGCATACAATTTGCAAGTGAGCAGCAAAAACAGAAGCAAAAGTCGATAAATGAAACATTTCCACCACTTTCCATGGGAAACATGTGCACAGAAATCGTTTCCCATCCCATTCACTGCGTTGCGTATCTTTCACTCCGGGGAATGGGAAAAAGAAATATGAGCTTTGTTTTGTATACCTATGCGGGTATGGAAACGACTTCTCGATTTCCACTTTTTTGCGGAAGGTGTTGTTTTAAAAGCTGCTGCGGGGAAATCAGCGCAGATTGATTAATGGGAAAATTGGAGGTCGATATGCAGCGGAGCGTGCCGACTGATTGCACGGTAATGGAAAAGATAAAAGGTTGTGAATCGCGCGGATACATTGTTGTCCTGGATCTATTAACAGCTTTCACAATTAATTGTGTGGTCGAAAACATTTCGGAAAATTGTGATGCTTGGAGAAGTTCTCCGCAAACTTATGGTGGAATCATATAACGAAAAAAAAAAGAACGTTTAATGGTTCACGTTTATTGACTCTGTACAACAGTGTATAATCCACTATGATTACAATTAGCGCTTTGATCAAAACCGGTGCTTCTACCCTAAAATAATAATGGTGATAATTTTGTGAAAATAAGCAATCAGTTTAATGCATTCGTCAAAATTTTCGTGCAACAAATGGAAGCCTCCTCTAGCCTATACTATTTGATTCAAGTTAAGAAGTCCTTCCAAATCGCGAAGAAAGAAGACTGCTGCGTTTTGTCGGGATTTGAATTTACGTGAACAGAGCTTCAAATGTAATGAAAAATGCAAGACTGTGAAGCAGAAATGCTATGCAAGTGAAAACATTAACGCTAAAAATGCATTCACAACTCGCAAACAATTACATATTAACAGCATTTACCTTTTCCAAACTTGATATAAACCTTAATTAAGTGCAGCCGTAGCGAAAACCGCAGCACATGGAAAATCTTGTGCCCATAAAAGTTGTTCATTAACTGTGTGATTGTTTACCGTTCGTTAACGACGCTGATGACGATCCACAGAACACGAGGAAAGTAAAACCTTGGCAAAAAGCGTGAACAAAAAGAAGCTACTCTGACTTCCTCCCTTCCGTAAGTCACTTTCTTCAACGACGACGGTGGAAACCTTACCAGCGAAATCAACGCCGCGCGGAAACATGCTAAAATACCAATAAATAGACGTTTTTGTTAGGTTGTCGGATGCTGGCTGGCGCAAAGCCGCTGCGCTGCGCATTAATATTTATTGAACTATCCCGGCGTAATTGTGCCAACGATCGACGATTAGACCCCGTTAGATGGCGATGATACGCGGGATAATAAAGCGGAGGCAGCGTGTGCAAAAATAAAATTCGCACATTTTTACGGCGCACGATGGTCGTGCTCCATGCAAAGAGGCGGCCAAAACTATCAAAAATTACTTTGACTATTTTGAATGGTACACATCAAAACACATCCTTAGATCTAGCAAAATAAATTTGAAGATTCAATATTTTACACATATTATAAGGATAATTTCTATACAAAATTTATTTGAAATACATTTATTCACTATTTATACACATTTTCATCGAACTCGATTAAATACACACACAATTTGTGTGTTTCAAACAAATTTTATAGCATTTCACATAAAATCATACTTATGAATTGATGAATGGTTCCTTCTGAAGCAAGAAGAACAAGATATTTCTTCGACTAAGCAGATAAAACTAGTTTTGATCAAACTTCTTTTTTTTTCGACCATTGTGCGACGATCGGGAGATGTTTGCAAATAAATGGGGATCAACACTCATTTCCATTGATAGGCGATCGAGAAGAGTTGGATGGAATCTTCTGCAAAATGCTTGTACGTTGTGTGCAGATTGACGTAGGATGAAAGATGTTTTGAGTGGGGTTCGTTTGAAGCATGCTTCTGGCTTCACATTGAATAAGACCTTCTTGTTTAACTTTTGATTTGGATTATTGAAAGCGGTATGCAGTTGAGCTCAATTTTCTGTTTGTCCAAAAAATCCTATAGTCATTTGTTTGTTTTGGGATATCAGTTGAGAATCACTGATGGACATTGCCAGAATTTCCAGGAAAGCGAGCTAAAAATTGTTTATACAAATTTCAAGCAAAAACGACGCAATCTTAAACCTTTTTGGATGAAACGTTAAACTATGAAGGATATCTGCTCTAATTTTTACAAAGTGAGTAAAGTAGAGTCCAAACCGCGTTTTGATTTAATGTGTAGATAGGTCGAAAAACGGTTTCGAAAGTTCCAGATTGGGAAAATCTGAATGTTTGATTGATAGTGATCCAACATTTTGCCCTAGCCAGTTGAACACCCGGGATCATTCTGCGTTTCTTGTTGTACACGACCGTTGGATGAATAAAGAATAAATATAGTTTCTTCAAGAAATCTCTAAGATTCCATCAGAACTTAATCCAGGAATTACTCTCGAATTCCTCTAGTCTTCTGTCTTCTAGTGTTCTGTCAATGAATACGAAAGAACATCCGTCACTAATTGCTCTCGGGATTCTTCCAGGATGTTATTTTAAGCTATTACTTCGGGTACTTGCGCCCTTCAAGCAATTTTACAGATATGTTTCAATGTATATTTTCAGAAACCACAGTTGTACAGAGCATAATTTCATGAGCTTTATATTAAGGTAGTTTGTAAACATTTCTTAATAAACTATTAATTTTTAAAACTTTGCAGGAATAATATTTCTTCGCTTTGCTTCTGTTTTTTTTGCCTCTGTTCTTCAAATATTTATTCTTCATTCTTATTTCAACATTATTCCTGGCAAATTTGAGATAATACTCAATTATGACATGTGTTTTGCTGGGGTAGAAACTGCACAATGAAACAACCGACGGAACTCGGAAGAAGCATACCATCTTCAGTGTATAGTTTCGAGAATTTCAAAATAATAAAGTTGATAACGGCGCCGGCCGTAAGGATCATCGGCAAAGGGCAGGAATGTTAGTATGACATCAATTATTACTAAACACCGAGAATACCTCTGCATCTTCATGGTTGCCACGGGAAGGAGTTTTTCTTAGAGCGAAGGATTCATAATCGATTCAAGTAACCTCAATTTTAAAAGTTATCTATTTACGTAGAATTCTTCTATTATATTCTTCTGAGTACAATATAGGTATGCCAACACCTCTGATGGCAAAGCATCCGAAAAATTTGTGAATACACTATAGAACATTTTCGTTTGATAAATTATTCAGTGCATGCAAAATTTATTGAAATAGTCTTCTATCAGTCTATGAAGAAAACGTTCAGAAGTATAAACCATTTAAAGTTTTTCTTGTTTGATTGAAAAATTCCATCAGTTTCAAACCTCCACCATGATCGATTTGAAGTAAATTTTGAACATGTTTTTGGTATGGTATAATAAGCGTTTAATGAATGTAATAACAATTTAACTAAAGTGAAATTTTCGACGAAAAATTCAAAACTATTTATCTTAAAATTTGATAGCCCTATACAAAACTGTCTTCAGCTAACTTGTTAATCTCGTCAAAATCTACATCTTTGAAGATACCATGAAGCTATTCCTTGAATATATTTAGTTATGTGAATTCTCGCATAAATTGTGATCTCGCCCTAAAAGCCATTGATAACCGAGTGTGTAGCTCCTTGTTTCTAAGCAAGTGTATGGATCAGGATGAAAACTATCATCACTGGAAGATAGAGGAGTATCTTTTCTTCAACGTAGCATTGTTTATTATGTAAATCCATTCGTTTGCTCGATAACAATAAGCTACGCACTCGGTTACCAATGGCTTTTAGGGCGAGTTCACAAGATATGCGAGAATTATAACGTCAAAAAAATCACTTTAGTCAAACCGTTACTGCTTTTGAACCCATGATTGGAAAAATCGCTCAAAAATATATGTTAAAATTTAAGTTATTTCGAAGGAAAATTTCATTTGAATCGGTCCATAAGTAATTCAGATAAAACTCTCCAAAGTTGAAGATTTTGAATGTACAATCTAAAAAGTTGCAAATGTTTTGTCCAATACTGAAGTTTTCACGATAAAAAAGTGTGTAAAAATATTTCACTCATTTGAAATAGAAGCATGAAACGAGCTCACAATTCCATAATCTATCCACGACAGGGTTGCTCCAAAACACTTTCAATTTCATCACCAACACACGTCTAACGAATACGGGCCTAATAAATAACGAATCGGCTTGTTCGTGCTACAGGAGGATCCTTTTGTCATACATTACAACAGGAGCATGCAGCAGAATCAAAATGTCACACATAATTCTCTAAGATTCTTATAAAATAACACCAAAAACTACTACAGAAATTCATGAATTTCTCGCAGATCACTGAAATTCCTACGGAGATAAATTTTAAATTTTTTTGGTGTTTTCTTAAGAAATTTCTCCAAAATGGTCACAATAATTTCCTCAGAAGCTCTTCTTGGAATTCTTTTAAGTATAGTGCAAAAGTTTCTACAAAATTCCAAGAGTGCAAATATTTTTTGAAAATTCATCCAGAAGATTTTTAAGGAATTTATTCTTAGACAATTTCAGATTGTTTACAGAAACTCCATCAAGGAATTTTTATGCAAATATTTTTTGCTGTTATTTGTGGAATCCGAGATTGAAAACTTTTGGTGTTCAAAAAGGTATTCGTGAAAAGTGACAGTTAGCATTTGATGAAGTTTTGAACTCTGAAAGCATTAATAAAGAATCCAAGATAGAATTCCCACATGAATGTTTAGAGGAATTGCACTAGATATTCAGGGAGAAATCTATGCGACATGTCTTCAGTAAAGTTTGTTATAATTTCTGTTGGAAATCGAAACATACCCGACTAAATGTGTTACTAAAATTATAACAAGTTGAGCACATAGTCATCTTGATAAGAAAATTTTATCAACTTCTGTTATTTTTAACTGCTGCTGATAGGAATGTGTTATAATTTTGTTTTGTGGTTCTGGTCGGGTAACGTATCAATAGTTGGTACAATACTTGTACCTTTTCAGGTTTCTGATGAAACTCTTATTGTTGTGTTAATTTATCTATGTTGTGAAACTGGCAACACTGAACTGAGCATTGTTTGAGAAGTAGAAAGAAGTATGTTAAAAGGTGAATATTATTTGAAAACCTGCGTTTTTGTGCACTAAAATGTAAGTAAATATAAGATCAAATGAATTATATATAGATGTTCATAAATGTTTTACCAGAATTTATACTGCTCAATAATGGCTGCTATCAATAGATGTATATTCACGGCGAAACAATATCCCCAATCTTCCAACTAACTACAATGATGTTACCCTTTAGAACGATACACTTATATTGTTTATTGAAGGAACCTTTGAAAATTGACAAAATCTATGAAAGATTTTGCTAAGGATTTTTTGAAGAAGTCCTTAAGAACACTTAAGCGAGAATTTTTAGATAAGGGAAAAATCTTGAATGAATCTCCAGAGAATAATAAATGCATGTGAAAATTTACAAAAACAAGACAAACAAACACACTGCGGAACATTTTTTGTCTCAAGCTCCGAAATATCGCTCTTTACTCAACTTAGGGTTGCTGAGTCCATTGCCGTATTCAAAAAACGTACCTAGTTTTTGTGATATTGCATGCCAACTTGTATGCAAGTTTACCATTTGAATGGATTTTTTTCCCTAATTTACCACATAATGTGATAAAGAAGACCTAATAACAACACTCATTATACTTTCGATGCTTAAAAGTAATTATTTTAAGCTTCAGAAAACAGTTCTAGTAAACATATTCAAACAGCCTCTAGTCAGAAAAGTAAACAAACTTACTTAAACAGACCAAATTCTACAGTGTAGAATGTAGATTTTCAACTTTCGCAACCTAACCGCAACTTTCACCGCTCCGTTGTATGGAGAGACGAAGTGACTTAACCACGAATCAAAACAAAACACTACTTCAGTCGATTTTCCACTGGTAGAAAAACGTCGTAAGTAGCTGAATAAAACGACTTACCATATTTTCAATAACATTTTTGTGGTAAACAATAGAAACTTCCTAGTTTTTGAACGCGAGCTGACTGTATGTAAAATTAAAACGATGTGCCGGCGAAAAATGTTAAAAATGTGATTCTTTTCAAAACAGTTTAAGAAGACAGGTTGCGATTCTTCTGAATTAACTTTCGCAAAACCGTATGAAAGTTACTTACGTCGATTTGAAAAAGTAATCGAGAATTGTATGTTGTCAGAAACGAAGAGTTTTGTATCGATAATATCATTTTAAAATGTGATAAATATTGGTTTAACTTTTATATTCATATTGATAAAACTAGGATGTATAACTTATACAACTTTAACGACCTGTAGTTCAAAATTGTGACGTGCTGGAATATTTCTGAGAGCGGCAACGGATTCAGCAACATTACTCAAACTTACTGGAGACACATCCTTTGATCCTTGAGGCAAGCAAAATTTTATTTTTGTTACTCTGTGTTATCTGAGATATTCTGTAAACCCAGGAAGAAGACCTGGAAGCCTTTTGGGAGAAATTTGTACGATAAAAACTTTTTTTTCAAGACAATCTGGAATTTAGTGTAATTTAAAAAAGCATACAAAAAATCAATTTTGAAGACGTCGTTAGTGAAATTCATTATTAGATTTCTGTAAAAAGAAATTGATAATTTACGCAATTCTGTGAGAACTTCAGAATGCAAATAGAGGGAATACCTGATAAAATCGCTGAACAAGTTTTTGAGGGTTTCTTAGAGATTTTGAAATATATATTTTTTATGAGTTTATAAGGTTGCATTTCATCACGAATTTTTCTAAAAATTCATGAAGATCTTTTAAAGATTTTTCGTAGTTGTTCATGAAAGAAACTAAAAAGAACTATCAGGAGCAATTTCCCAAAAAATATCTCTAGACATTACGGATTACCGGATACCCAGCTTGGTTCTCAGCTTAGCATTCTTACGAGCATTTCCACAGTTATTAACTAAGAGCTTCGTTGACAATTTGACAATTTGAAAATTCGTGTGGCAAGCACGAAGATGCTTAATGCCCTGGGAAGCTGATAAAATTTTTAACGCAAAAAAATGATTGGAGGGATTCTAACCCACGACCCTCACCATGGTGTTGCCATCCCGAGCAAAGATGAATTGCAAAATGATAACAAATCTTGTTACCTGGTTATCATAATTTGATAACTGATTTTGTTATCACCTTGGCGGAATTAACAGTCAACATAACAAAAATGAGAACTCCATTTGTTGTTATTATTGAGTTCAAATTGATAACTAAATTTGCATCATCATATATTTTTGAATTTTATGGTCATAAATCAAAGAAAAAAAATTGAGAGATGAGTGTTTTGTGTTAAGTCAGTTCAGTTATTTGGCTTTACATCAATTATCTTGATAAAGCCTCGCCAACAATATTTCGCCAATTCCCTCGGTTCATGGCCGCTTCTCTCCATCCTCGACTGTGACCCACGCTCTCCAGGTCCTGGTCCTGGTCCTGTACCTGGTCAATCCACCTAGCTCGCTGCGCCCCACGCCTTCTTGTTCCGACCGGATTCGTGGCGAACACCATCTTTACAGGGTTGTTGTCCGGCATTCTTGCAACATGCCCTGCCCAGCGTATCCTTCCAGCTTTAGCTACCTTCACGATACTGGGTTCGCCGTAGAGTTGAGCGAGCTCGTGGTTCATCCTTCGCCGCCACACGCCGTTCTCCTGCACGCCGCCGAAGATCGTCCTTAGCACTCGGCGTTCGAAAACCCCAAGAGCTTGCAAGTCCTCCTCGAGCATAGTCCATGCCTCATGCCCATAGAGGACTACCGGTCTTATGAGCGTTTTGTACATCGTGCATTTGGTGCGGGGGTGAATCTTTCTTGACCGCAGTTTCTTCTGGAGCCCATAGTAGGCACGACTTCCGCTGATGATGCGCCTTCGTATTTCCCGACTAACATTGTTGTCAGCCGTCAACAAGGATCCGAGGTAGGCGAACTCGTCCACCACCTCGAAGGTATCCCCGTCTATCGTAACACGGGCCCTGTCGCGCTCAGTTCCGCCAACCAGCATGTACTTTGTTTTCGACGCATTCACCATTAGCCCGACTCTTGTTGCTTCGCGTTTCAGGCGGGTGAACAAATCTGCCACCGTTTCAAATTTTCTCCCAATAATATCCATGTCGTCCGCGAAGCAAACAAATTGTCCGGATCTCGTTTTGTGTTAAGCTTACGCTTAATAAAAATTTTATAGGAAAGACGTGTAATAACATATTTTGTTATCAACCTCTTATCAAAAATGCCTTTCACAGATACAATGACAACAAATTTTGTTATCATTCGGTTATCATTGATAACATAAAATCAAACTGATAACAGTGATAATAAAAGTTGTAATCAATTTGATATCATTCAGTTATCTGACTTTGCTCGGGATCTGGGCTTCCAAAAAGTCTTTTATTACTAAAGTTGTGTTCAGAGTAATAGTAGTGAAAACTGACATACATATAAAATTCAACTTTATTTCCTTATGAAAAATCAGCATGAAATATTGACAAACCTACAAATATGCTTAGTATTAGTCTAATAAAATTTGAAAATTTTCAATGCACCTGTTAAAAAGTTAAGCACCAGGCGATATCGCTGAAAATGATAATAGTGGTTATTTTGAAAAATTGTGTTCAGAAATTTTTGTTCAAAAAGTTTTGTAAAAAAATATTGTTTGTAAAAAAAAAAGACAATTTACACCGTCTTCAGCACATAGGCTGCACAGACTGAACGATCACTGACTAGCGATGGGCGATTTTGAATCGATGTTCCGGAAATCGATGTTTTCATTCCGATTAATCGATTTTTTGAATCGATGTTTGGGACATCTGAATTTAGGCGAATCGATTTTATGCATTCGATGTTTTGGTTCGATTCAATTTGTTGAACTTTGTGAATATATATTAACGAGCTTATAAAAAAGAAACTAAATTTGAAACTAGCATTGAAGAAATAAATCTGTTCTGTTAAATTTCAAAACTAATTTATATAAAGGATGTCAAAATCGAATGCATATGTATTCGGTATCATATAAAACTTCATCAATTTGAATTCGATTTCGATTCGAATCGATTCAAAAACATCGATTCAAAGGGTTCGATTAAATCGGAGAATCGATTCGGTAGTTCAAATGTGAATCAATTCAGTAACATCGATGTTATAGACAAATTTGCCCAACGCTATCACTGACATTAGGCAACGGACAACACGAAACACCCAGTAGCCCAGCGATGAATTTTTCTGGAGCGGGAATCGAACCCACACCCCGTGGCACAATACGCATAGACGACTGACGCCGCTAACCGCAAGGCCACGAAGCCCACGAAGCCCACGAAGTACATCAGTAGCTTGCTTTAGATCATAGAAACGATAAGAAAAAAAAGTTTAAACTAAAAATACGGCAGAAATTTAAATGAATTGTAGCTAACGTTTTAACCAGTGCTTTGATTTTTCATTTAATTTTGTGTAAATGGCGAAGAGAATATTTGTAGTTCTCTGTAAACATTTCATGCCGATCCCTCAAAGAAAAACGAAGAGAAATCGGCTTTCACAACTATTATTCTGAACATAACTGTAAATAGAAAGCCTGGGTGTTATTCCTTAACGTGATAAAAATGGAACTTTTGAAGGAAATTTCTTGAAGAATAATAGACAATTTTTTAATGGTGACATCTTGGACGAATACTCAAAAGTATTCGTGTAAGCTACCCAGTGCGTTCTTTGATAGAATTCTTGGAACAATTCATAAAGTAGTTCCTTTTGTTTTTCTAAGTCTATCGTGATTATATAGATTATTTTTTGGATGTCTTGAGAGAAACCATATAATTTGTATTCAAGGTTATTTTTTTGGAAGAATTCTTAGAGGCATTCCATAGAAAACTGTTAAAGTTGTTGTTGAAGACTTCCTGGGGCAATTCTGGGTTATTCCTGGAATGAGTTAGCAAATAATCCCTGAAGTGTTTATTAAAGAAACTTTTGGAAAAATTCCATTAACAATTTCTGGAGGAATTTAAAGTAAAGTTAAACCCTAGGAAGAGTTCCTAGAGCAACATGTGAAACTTTTTCTTGAGATAGCTTGAATAATTTTTCAAAAAATATTTGGGGTCAGGTATCAGAAGGCCGGCTCCAAAGGCACGTTCCCCACCAGTTCAACCAGCTAACTTTCAATTTCCCCGACGTTTCGGACCGTTCGGGACGCTTTTCAAGGATTCAATCTCTAAATACTGCTCAGACAACAATGGAACAGATATAAATATGAGTGATGGGTATGTTCATAGAAAAATTCTTTTGAATTTGTCCTAGGACTCATTATGCTGAATCATGTTGATCGTTTCGGGATATCGGGATGGAAATCACTCAACACTTACCTTTAATACTGTGAAGAAAAGCACAAACGTCGCGACCAAAGATCGCGATCCTCTGCCCATGGTGATTGTGTTTGTGTGTGTTTACTCCTTGGTGTGAGTTATAGTTCCGATTCCAGCACGGAAGCTCGTGCTGTTGACTCAAGTAGAGCTGACTGGTGTTGGGAGGAGGGGTGGTGGATTAGAGTCTTAACACTACTTCGGTAACAATGTTTGGGCTCTCTCTATCTCGTGTGGAAAGGATCAGGACGGGAAGCCGATCGAGTGGTCGGCTTCAGATCAAGGGGAAGGGGGACAATCAATCCAACCGGGTTGTGCCGGATTCGCGCGGGATGTTCTGTAATGAGATGAGAAAGGGAAAAACGTAGAAGTTAGTTATTCATGTGTAAAGATAATTTCATTGTATTTTTGGAGTGTTTTGCTCGGAATCTCTTTGATCCCAAAATCGAAAATGCTGAGATTTCAAGATAAGCATCATTGGGATCGAGCAAATTGCACTAATTCTTCGGAAATACAGTTTTGCACGGTTGTGTAAATATAGATTTAGGCATGTTCTTTCATTGGCTGACAAAGAAAGCCCTTTAATTCACATCTGAGCAAATTCTCCTAAGCTCCTAAGACATATCTGCACCTGTGCTCTACTGTTTCGCCACAACCATCACTATCAAAACCCTCCTCCAATGGTCGTCTACGTCATTGATCCAGATCTACCCCATCAGAACCATCATTGTCGGAAAATTAGCCCCAATTTTTCGTGCCATATCACACGAGCCTTTTTTCCATCTCCCATGAGCCGCAAATTCAACACAGAAATCCCCAAAAACGCCGAAGGAGAGCGCATGATATCTTCTTCAGCTCCGCTAACGGCTCAACCTTATTTCGGGTGCTTCTTCGCCTAATGTGGCGCAATCGAGGTTGAATGTTTTGGTTTTCTGGCAGAAGCGAACGCGTGATAAGAGAAGAGTTCCATCCGTGGAGGCAAAGCAAGCAATAACGGAATTGGCGCGGCACTGACCATGGGGCTCGGTAGCCTAATAATCAGTCATTTTCCGGCGGGGGGTTCGGCGCTACCTGTCGAAGAAGGTCTGCAACTCTAGCTACACCAGCAGAAGGGAATAGTAAGATCGCACTATGGGCAGTTTTTACATAGTATGGCGATCAAAAATAGTGTTGCCGTCTTATCTCAAGTAACATTTTTAGAACTGCTTAGATATATTTGCGTTTAATGACGGTCATTAATAATGCCGTCGATACTACAATAATTCAGTAAACACTAACAAAAAATCATATGTTTTTTGAATGTACATAAAAGAAGTGAGCCGAATGACGCAAATTTGTGTCGAATTTTTAATGCGTTACTGTCTAATTCTTTACGATTTTTTACCACCTGACTGCCCAGTGCCCATAGTGGATATCTTGCACGCCGCAATGGCCTTCAGCCACTTGTTGTCGTAGATCATCCATCGACAGGCGAGGCGGTGGTCGTGCGGAACATCTAGGTGAAGATATCAAAACCTACGTGAGGAAAATTAGGTTACGACAGCGTGCCGTGTGCCGGCTGGTGGAGCCAACGATGATGGATGCACAGGTGATGAATTTGGGTGGAAAGTCTAATCTGCGATAAATGGTCCGTTGGGGAGCAGCACGTGATGAATGGGCTAATTGAAGGAGCCACTTGCACGGGCTTAGTGGAGCGGGATGCTTGGGAGGTAATAGGTAGGTATCAAATGGAGTGGTATCACTCAATTTATTGGGATGAGCTTATACTGCTGGGATTTTTTGCTAAAAATATTTTATATGTACGACAGATGTTGACGTAATAACAGTACCGTTTTGCTTAAAAACAATGGATGTTTCTAAGTCATTTAATTTTTAATCTGTTCAGATTTTTCTCATATTTAATTTTCTTATATATAAAAGATTCCAATTATCAAAGATGTTCAACTTTTGTTTTGATTACGCTATCTTAATGGTTTCAAACAAATTGTTTGTTGTCAAATCTCTAGAGCTAGCCTCATAGCAGCTCCACCTGCTGGAGGTTCATAGCAGCTACTGTGCAAATTTGAGTGATTTTGTCTGAGGTGGAGCTCAACGAACTTCAATTTCGTAATGTCTGCAAAAATGACATGGTTCCATGTTTGATTTAATAGATGGGGTAGTAAATGTTCAATTATAAAATTTATAAATGATTCAAAAATGTTAATGCTGTAAAACTTTGTCCAAGATGCACCGAACAGGGAACTAAAATTTCTTCAAGCATCTGCTTCCTATGATCATTTACTTTACTGACAGGAAAGAAAATTTGGGTTTTACTCGTAATTTGAGAAGGCATTACGATAATTACTTGATGATTTTTTAACTACTGGAATTTCGGAGATTTAATCGAGATTTTAATCCCTGTAAGGATTCGTGGATAACGATGGACCGAGAAGAATGTTTGTGAGATTTTTATAGTTCTAGTTCTCTCTGAGAGAGCGATGATAAAACCCTCGGAAGGAGGAGTATGAGCCGCCTTCTAAAACAATGGAGTAACATGATAGAAGCGCGTAATTGATTAAAGTTTATTTTTGCATCTCATTAGAGGTGACAAAAAGCAGATAGATAGATAGTTTCTACACACTCAAGAGCAAAGTCACAATAGTATCTTTCATTTGTATCACAGATCAGTAGTGAAACACGCATCTTTGTATGTATTTTTTTTTTCAATACAAATTTGAAATAAAATGCGCAGAGAAATGTGGCCCTTTTTCAATGTCTGTCCAGAAAAATCGAGGGTTCCCAACGAAACAAGTAATTTTCAACAAACCTGCCTTGATTGTCGTTGGCAAGCTGAAAGTTTCTTGAAGTTCGACTCATTTTTCCTGTGAAGTATCGGTGTCTCTCTCCCAGATAAAACTTTCTCGCTTATTTGGTAGGTATTTCACTCTACTGGCATCACAAAAATCTGATAGCAATAGTGTCCCCCAGGTTTGGAGCTTATTTGGATGGGTTTTATCATGCACTGCCATTCCCTCGATATGATCAATGTTGTAGAGCTGTAGACGATAAACAGACTCTAATGATGTGTTACAGAGAGCGATAAATGAGAGATACTCTATATTTTCTCAGAATTCAACCCCTGATCAAAAATGTTCAGAAGAGGCCATTTTCCAGTGGGGATGCAATTCAAAGAAGAAAAAGAAACAATTCTAGCTTTGATTGGGTTGCTGGTTCAGTCTTTTCGTTTGCGTGATGATAGTGGAGATGCAGAGGTATCCAGCTTTTTACGCTCGCCATAAAAATAATATGCTATAAAATATTTGGCAGATGTTGACTATCAGCACTGAACTGAAACTTGGAAATATATCATCAGCATGCCTTGACGAACCATCAAATTTCATTGTTTTTCTTTCTGTCAATCAAACGAAATAATCTAATAAGTTATTGGCCTTGTCTTTTGTTCAGAAAGAAGTATGGGCGCGTTCTGCCAACTCGGTCGAGGCAAATTTCTTATGTGAACAAGTTACAACATGGACGTTCTAAACTGCCAGAATGAAGTGTTGTGCTTGTGGGGAGCACTTGAAGATGGGACGGAAGGTTATTACTTCGCGTTCCTGCTTTACTTCTGCTTATCTAAAAGTTATATACAATAACCGACCCTTAGCTTAACTTTCTAAATTAACAGTTGTAAATACAATAAACGTTCTGAACTTACTAACATGCCGTCGCGTTAATTTTGTCACAATGATCTTTTATCTACATCAGTCGTACCATTCTGAATGGCCGTTGTGAGAATATCACCAAGAACTTCTCACATGAATTAAAGCTGGATTGTCCTTCATAGAAACATCAAGGTTTTCGCTCTTTCGGATTCATTTTTTGTTGTTTATCATTAGTTTCAGGGATTATTATCGTGGGAATTCAAAGAGCGAATTTTGTATGACTTCAATATAGGCCAATACTGCAATAAAGCATGTAATCTATCGGGAAGCTGGCGGAAATGGCGAATAAAATGATGGATTCTCCAACAAATCAAGTTTCCGTTACTGCAAGTAACAGCAAATCGGAATTAGATTTTAGTTTGAGTGACAGAAAATTATTTGAGTGAGTGATGGGTTACTAAGGATTTATTTTCGAGTTTCAGTTCAGTGGTGATAGTCAGCTTCTGTCAAAGATTTTATAGCATGGCTAGCGTAAAAAGCTGGATACTCGGTCTCTAGAAGCAACAATCATTACATAATGACATTTCTTCCCCATCCCAACTGATTGCAAGGGCTTGGCCGGTGGCGTTATTGATTGATATGAGATCTGTTAAAATATGCACTTCGAGAATAAGCGGGTCCCATTCCTTATTCATATGGATCGAAGTGCAATTGTTATCAATTCCGATCAATCACGCAACCATTGACATGTACAGTCAATCTATGCTATAATTAGTTTAGTTTACGTAACCAAATTTTTACCCAATCTTTACTTTACCTTTTTTCTGGATGTAATAGAATGGTATTTCAACAAAGGAGATTGGGCAAAAGTGTATGGAGTTTGGTCCCGGAATGTACACAGATGACCCATACATCATTTCAAAGATCTAAATGAGACAAGAAAAAGTTGGTATAGGGCCAAAAATATTGGTCTTGGGAGAAAAAAGTTATGTGTGCTGGAACGATGTAAGGAAGGGCATTTTTTGGGCAGTTTTGTATTAAATCATATCTTCTTGCGCACATATTTTGGATTCGTGCGTAAGGGTTTATATTTATTTTTGTCGTAAACTATTAAAAAATGTAGTGATTTGACACAGTATTGCTGGACGTTTCGACTAGCTGCAATGTGCATCACTGGACACCAAGGTCAAATCGTATTTTCCTATTCTAGTGTGCTAGCAATATGATTGTTCAAGCCGGTGGTGTACTCAGGAAGAAATTCCCAAATTATTTTCTTACTCGTTTCGAACCCTGTCTTCGCGTTCAAACCGAAACCACGAAGCGGCTCACGAACCAGTACCTAAGCCTGAACTTATGTTTGGCGTACCAAAGTTCAAACCGATGTTTAGAAACCGTTACAACCGCACAGTGCACCGTCACGAGTACGCGGCAGCATCAGTGTGTTTTGTTTTGTATTTTTTTTCTCCCGTGGCAACGCGTTGTTTGCTCAGTTTGCTAGTGCTATTTGAGTGTAGTAAGCATTGCATTAGGCTTTCGTCAGTTCGTACGCACGCTTATAATTTTCTACCAAAAGCTATAATCTGTGATCTGTGACGAGATTCTCGTCACGAGAAGCATCATAAAGTTCAAGTTACATTTTATCAGCGTGCATTTGAACTGCTTTCTTTTGTTTTTTTTTTGTACCATGGTTTGAACCGATGGTTCAAATGTACCGGATTCAATGTGCAACGCGAGTTTTTTGCCGCCGTGCGTTTGCTGTTAAACACGAGTAGAAAGATGCGAACCCAAGTTGAACATCAGTGATGTTCAAGGGAAGGCTGGTTATATCACGCCACAGCGTTTGCATTCCAACACGTGAAATGATAACGATTAACATTTAACTTAACTTAAGAGCAGTTGGATAATATAGGAGTATATGCGACACTAAATGACCCCGTATGCAGTATACAGCGCAAACGGGATGATTCCAGCGATGTTCTGGAGCTGACTGGAGTTACAGTCAGTTCTCTTATAAGAAACTACTCACTTTTCTCCAACCATAGTTTCTAAGTTGTTGTTCATCGAATGCAGCTGATTTTTTTGTTTGAAGTTTAATCGTCATATAAGCTAATTGGCAAAAAAATACCCCATAAATCGATTACAAAATAGCTGATCAATTGGAGCAAGGAGCAATTCTGATATTAAACTTAACTTAATATGTATTTTTTTATGATTTTGCTATGTATTGTCGTCTAGCATCACTATGTAATGCTTTCATCTTTGAATCTTCACTTTTTTAAAACATAGAGCTTTACATCAATATAAAGGTGTAGAATAAAATATATTTTTTCATTAGTAATCAATTAAGAATATAGCAAAATACAATCAAATATATCAAAAATTCATCTCAAACCATGCGGAATAACTTTTTTCCCCCACTACGAATATTTTTGCCGCCATACCAACTTTTTCTTATCTCATTTAGTTGGCGTATGAATTATTCGTGTACATTCCGGGCCCAGATTTGCCAATTCTCCTTTAATTATTAATTACTTGAGTGTCCTAGTATCAAAGGTTGGTAAAATATGATGAGCAGTTCCAATGTCCTACAATGTAAGACAGTAATGGATACCACAAAAAAAAAAATCACTAAAATGAGGCATTTTGTTATTTCTTAGAGATTTATGAAAAAACTTTCTAGTTTTTTGACCACAATACCTCTGAATTCTTAAAGATTCCGACCTAAATACCAGGATTTCTACTAGACATCCAGTGAATCGACACGGAATATCACTTTTCCAAAGATAAAAAAGGGAAATAATTTCAGTAACGATTGTTTGATTGATGAACAAATGTCTGGGTTCACATGAAATATTAATGGTATTACTGAGCGTCCAGTTTGACCACCTCCTAAAAGTTTTCCATGTTTAGAAACGTATAATATTCTATGATGAACTGTTCATAGCTTTGAACACCTTAACAAAGATATTAAGATGTTTTAACCAAAAACTATAATTAGGACAAACATAGTAAAATTTGATCCAAAAGCGAGACTCAGAAGGTTCATTATTATTTACCAAACAATGTTTTTTACTGTGTTTGAGTTTTTAACGTCTGTATATCCGCGGTACCATAATCCGTGGTAACATTGATCAAATTCTAAGACATTTATTGAAATTGATAATTGATGAATTGATAATATTTATGAAAATTATATAGTGGACCTGATTAAGAATGGCCAGCTTAAGAGAGACAATGAAAAGCCACCACTAAATACCTTTATATGTTTGCTCAATTGAAGAAGAAGAAGAAGATGAAGAATAAGAATAAAAAGTTTGCTCCATTCGTAAAAAATGTCCGTAAAGCTTCCGGTTCCATTGAAAAAGTTCAGCAAGGCCGCTGAAGGCCTGATTATCATTTAGTTTAAGAAAAAATGGCCTAACATCGAGTAGATCAATTTAGCTTAGAATAGACGAATTTCTAACGTATCGAAATAATAATTGAAGGAGATATGTTTATACAACCTCACAAGGAAAGGTTGGATGGAAATAAATCCAGTATGCATGCAAAATCATTTTCAAACGGTTGGGTAACCAGCCCCAATCACGACTACCGGGCAGCTATCTTCGGACAAATTTGTTCGTTTGTCTAAACCCCACTCAACTTGACGTAAACCGCTTTCAGTCGCGCATTAACAACAGATTAAATCCGAGCAAGCTCGCCATAACGGGCAATAAAACCCACTCCGCAGATAATGACTCAATTCATATGCATTTTTTTTTCTTTCGAACGCACAGAAGGAGAAAATCTGCAAACAACGCGTTGCGGCTTGGCTGTTTTCTGTTTTATGGTGCTCAAAATTCGAGTTTATATTGCATTTATCAGCGCGCTACGAGCAAATTTATGATCGACTATTAGAGCACACACAGCAAAAGCTAATCCCTTTCTTCGTTAATTTTGCTTTAACAAACTTACAAAAACAGTTGCGCTTTCGACCCGGATGGTAATGCCTAAACGCGTTATCGTGAGTGTGTTTATGAATAACACAAAAAAAAAACAACTTTCGCCGAAATGGAAAGAGCTAGCTGGTGAAGCTGCTGCACAGTGCACAGTGGTCCAGAAAGCAGTTTTACGCGGAAAGATGCATTTTGAGCTTTAGAATGAAACATTAGACGAAAACGGTCTTCTACAAAGTTGTTTGTATTAGTAAGGCCCTTTGATGGTGCTAGTGAAAATTAAGGTGGTCCACATTGTCATAGAAATGGTAAAACTAACTTTCTTATTTGTAGAAATTATAATATACATGCTTCAGCAAATTTGCTAAAAAAAGTTTTTTTGTAGCTCTTAGAATTACTTAGAATTACTATGGTGACATAGGATGGTCCAACGAAAACTGGTTTTCTGGTAATTTGGTAATTTGGTGAGGAACTCGCTATCTCTTTATGTTTGGGAGTTATTATTGTTGTTCTCATAAAAAACACGCCTACTTTGATTCTGGATATCTCTTATTAGGACAAACATAAAAAATATCTTTTGACAGTATTTAAAAGACAAAATAACATTTTATAATATAGCAAAAAAATCCTGATGTGTTATTTTTGTGTCGAGTGCTCGACACTGAAGAAGTCTGTAAGTCGCAGACGAAATAGGCCTATCTGTCAAGATAAGCAACACATATTAGATTTTAAAGGTATTTGCTCACCTTACTAGTGATTTTAGTATTTTATTTTTTTGCAAAAAGTGAAGTGTTAAAGTTCAATTTGTAGTTTTAAACATACTCTAATAATCCCTCCCCTAAATTTAATATAAAAAAGTGTAGTGAAATAACGGAATAATAATAACTGAACAAGCTCTTTACGTGTGGTAAGGTTAGAGTAAATTTAGTTGGTAAAATTCCTATTCTTATTTATTTTTCCTTTATTGTTGGTATTATTTTTTTATTACAACAACGTAGTAAGATGGTTTAAGGACAAAATGTCGAAAGACAAAACGTCGAATGCCAAAATGTCGAAAGCGGTGAATTTTCAACATTGTTTGCCAGATATCTATTTTCGCATTGGGATCGATCAAATATGGTATGGATAACGTTTAACACATAAATATTTATTTATTCTTCTGAAAGAGAATCATTCTTCCAAGAAATTTTTGAAATTTCGCTTCCTAGTATTTCTTTTTTTTCGACGTTTTGGCTTTTCGACATTTTGTCCCTTCGTCGTTTTGTTTGACGTTTGGCATTTCGACGATTTGTCTTTCGACGTATGTCACCCATCCCGATATTATTTTGCTTTGTGCCATGCAAATAAAGTTATCATTTTTTTAGATGGGGTTGGTCTAATCGCTTCTGTTTCTAAGGCAGGTGATCGTCGGCTCAATCCTTTCTCATGTTTGTTCCATTCTCCATAATAGCTATCTTTCTCTATCTCTATGCGTTATCCTTGATCAAACATCATCAGTTTTGTTTATCGCTAGGATTGAGTAAATCAACTTAAGGTCAGAAGTTCAGAATCCAAAGATGGCCGTTAAAATGGCTGACTTGTGCCCCTACTCGCGTTTTCAAAGGCATTGAACTGCACAATAAATGAACGGATAAACTTGAGCTTCTTATTTTAAGCTTTAAGCTTTAGTGCCAAAAACTAAAATAAAATTTTCATTGTGGTTCAATACATCCTTCACAGGATTTGTGCCTTCCAATGTTCTACTGCAATATCTGCTTTGATGTTCATGCTGTTTCGCCTTAACCGCATATCACAGTGGTTTCATCACTGAAAACGGATGCACTATGAAATGAAGTAAACGGGTTTAAACTCTGAGTATAGCTTAAAGTTCGTTAATGCTACTTAAATTTAATTGGCATGTTTTAAGCGTATGTTTGAAGCGTTTGTTTCTTCGTATGAGAGACATAAAAGCACCAAAATTACCGTATAAGTTCAAACGACAACTGGCCAAAATTACAGTTGGGGAGACAACAAATTCCATTTGAAATGCTTCATTCACTAATTTTCTCAATATTACAGGTTGAAGTACATTTTCACCATATAACAGCACAACTTAACTGGACCGGTTCTTCTAAAGATCTAAACTATCACAAATCTCCTCAAAAGTTTTGAATAGCTGGGAAACGCCAAGTGGGCACATAATTATGACACATAATTTTAAGACACATTGTTTCGTCTTTTTTTCGCCAATTTTTGTTTTTCAAAAATAAGAAATTTTGTGATGTGTACCACAGAGATTATATGTTAAACTAGTGGTCCCGGCAAACTTCGTCTTGCCATCAAGTAGGCTGTTGAAAACCAGTACGAATCGTCCCATACAAAATGACAGTTCCGTTCACTCTCGTTATTCCGACTTTCCCGGTGAATATCCTGCAACTTTTATACACACAAACACGTCGGAACCCTTGACGAACAAAATGGAGAAAGAATTATCCAAATCCGCTGACCCGTTCGTAAGCCATTTCGTTACATACAAACACCATTCCATTTTTATTTATATATAAGATATGATGTACACAAATTTTTACAAAAGAATTTCGCGTTTTCAAATACAATTTATTTTAATTTGCGTGATTAAATGCAAGTAGACACTTTAGTTTGGCGATGACTGTATATTAGGCCGTCCCTTTTTTTTTTCGAAAATGCGAAATGTTTTAAGTTCGTCATTGTAAAGTGCTCGTTTCGAAAATCAGGGTAAATTTTGAAGTCCGTACGTGGACGCTAAGTGGTCCCCCAACGACTCTAAACGACTCCCGTTCGCCAAATCGTACACGCAACATGAGTACGAAAAGCCACAAGTAACAAATTGATAATCAGCATAGAATTTTAAGTAAAATAATATTTTATACTGTGGATATCTTCATAACACTGTACGCTGACATAAAATACAGAACTACAAAGTGATTGTTCAAATATTACGTAAGATATTTCTCTAACAATATTTTTAAGATACATTTTTGGAAAATCCTCATAACATTTCGACAATTATTACTGCTAGTATAACTGTATGTAGTTCTTCATTAATTTGTCCGGAAACTTTCTGATATTTCTACAAAGATTTCTTCAGGAGTTGGTTGGTTGGTTTGACTTTATTAACGAGATTTTTTAGCCCTGGGCTAGTTCATCTCGGGACCAACGGCTTTACTTCCCTTCCGAAGGAAGTCGTCACTATAACTTTTTACGGCATAAGTGACTATGTCGGGGATGGGATTTGATCCCAGGTCCTCGGTGTGAGAGGCGAGTGTTCTAACCACTACACCAGGTCCGTCCCCATTTCTTCAGGAGTCAAGAAACTACCCAGCCTGCAGCTTAAGGTCTCTTTAATAAAGCAAATCTATACTCAGGAGTTCATTTAGTCAGTTATATGGACGTCATAAGAAATACCTCCAAGAGTTTCATTTTAGATACCTTGAGGAATTTTTCTAACAATAACCACAGATATTCCTTTAACAATACCTCCAATGGTTCTTTCAGAAATTTTACGAGAACGTCCTTAGTCATCCTGGAATTTATCCAATGATTCTATAATCGTTTTCTAAGGGAATTCCTCAGAGATTCATCTTCTATAGTGCAACCAGTATTTTCTCCAGGGATTCTCTAGGATTATCTTAAACCGTTTTCGATTTTTTTTCTTCAATAAGATTGTTTTTTATGGATTGCAATCAGAAAACTTCCAAAATCTTCAGGAATTATTCCCGAGATACCCGACTAAGACTCCTTCAGGAAATCTAACAGAAATTTGAGAAATTTCACAATGAAGTCTACATTTGATTTATTCCCAAAAAAAACTAGGACAATTGAGAAAATATTGGAGGATTTCCTAGATTGATCAGTTTATTGAAAGGAAAGGGAGACGGACCTGGTGTAATGATTAGAACACACGCCTCTCACGTCGAGGACCTGGAATCCAATCCATCCCCGAGATAGTCACTAAAAAAGTGACGACTTCCTTTGGAAGGGAAGGTAAGCCGTTGGTCCCGAGATGAACTAGCCCAAAGCTAAAAATCTCGTTAATAAAGATAGAAAAAAAAAATTGAAAAAGAAATAATCAATCAAATCTCAGGATCAATCATTCCTTCACAAATTTAGCCAGCGATTTTGTCCAATAATTTTCAAGGACGATAATTACTGGGCGAAATCCCTGGCTAAATTTATGTAGGAATGATTGGATTTTTCCGAAATTATTGAAGATTTTTTGTAATCCAGGAAGTATGTCGAAAGAAAATCTTAAAATAATACCGGATGAAATTTGATTGATTTTTAAGTAATCCTAAAATAACTCCCACAAAACTCTCTGAAAGAAATCCAGGACTATTGAGGGATTTCCTCCTCCAGGACTATTGGAGGATTTCCTAGACAGATTACTTAGATAATTGAAAGAAATAACCAATCATAACTTAAGAAATTTGTCTAGGAATGATTGGATGATTACTATAAAACTGTTCGGAAAAAATACAGGAGTAATCCTTGAATGCAATGCTGGAGAAATTTCTGGAGGAACTCGAGAAAAATCCCAGGTCAAAAATTTGGAGAAATACCTTGAAGAATGTATATAGGGAAAGTGTACCAGTTATGGCCATAGTGGTTCCCTATATGGCCATATGTGAAATTTCGATGACTTTCACATTTTTAATCTTTTTGAATGTTTCAACATCAAGATATATCCTATATCTTACTAGTAAAACACACAAAACTTTTCAAAATGTGAAGACATTCAGATTATCACGTATGGCGAAATAGGGAATCACTATGGCCATAACTGGTACACCTACCCTAGTATATTTCTCAGAATATTATTTTGTTTGAAAAATTCGCGTAAGAGTTTCAGTGGATCTTCCAGTATAAATCCATAAACGAATTTCTTCAAAAAAATCTGAAATTGTTTTTTGTGGATTTTTTTTGCGTGAACTCCTGTAGGAATCTTACAAAGATCTTCCGTAAAAACAAACGGGGGAAATTGGTGGAAGCATTTGTTAAAAATTATCTGGAGAATATTATGAGATAGTCTCTGTGGAATTACTGGAGGTAGAGATTTTTGAGCTCTCAAGGGATCTAATTATAAAGAAACTTCTCTATGAATCCTGCTGGAAGAATTTCTTGGAGGAGTTCCTTAATCGAAAACTTCCAAGCAAATACTTAGCAGAATTCTTGAAGCTTTTCTTCGAATAGTTGTAGAAGAAAATCTTGAAGAACCTTTGCAATGGTCGCGTAAGAGGCTCTCAAGGTTTCTCTGGAACCTCTTAAATTTGGCAGCAGGATTTATTACAAACAGAATAAGGAAAGGGGACGGACCTGGTGTAGTGGTTAGAACACACGCCTCTCACGCCGAGGACCTGGGATCGAATCCCATCCCCGAAATAGTCACAAAAAATTTCAGTGACGACTTCCTTCGGAAGGGAAGTAAAGCCGTTGGTCCCGAGATGAACTAGCCCAGGGCTAAAAATCTCGTTAAAAAAAATAAGGAAAACAGTGACATTTTGGTTAAAAAACAGACTTTTTATAGACAATAAAATAAAGACCAAGATTTTTATAAGAGACCTGCTACCAGCGCTGAAATCTATAACACGGCGTAACAAATGAAATTTTTGCGTGTCTCAAGGATCAATTTACGTGTTGCTAGTAAGTATATTTGCTAAACCTGATAGCGTTCCCAGAAATGCTTCAACACGTCACAACTTTTGGCTAGAGGTCGCCCAAGTTGTATAACACACTGGTTTGATTGACGTTTACATATAATTCAAAATAAGTTTTATCAAACTTTTTTGTGATCTATTCCACCAAGAATGCAAAATAGGACTTTCACTTTCATTTCAGATATAATTTGAAATTGCACGAATTAATTAAGATTACAAAAATCCATACAAAATTCTTCGCTTCTCTTATATGGCAAAATACAATACTTGTCTGAACCATCAAAAAAAAATTTTGAGCTTCGAAAGAATTACCTATGAACTTTGTTGATAACTATTGTTTAACACATGAAATATGAATTTTGTGGCAAATTAAGCAAATAAAGTGCCATACAAGCTGGAACACTTGCAAACATGTTTGCTAAAATAGTCAAATTTTGCATTTTCAACAGCCAATACATCAAAAACTAGACGTGCTATGATATTTTTGAAAACGGCAATGGATTCAGCAACTCTTACCTAATAGCGGAAAATTTGTGCTGGAGACAAAAACGTGCTCCGCAGTGTAATCCATGTTAACAGGTAATTTTAATAATCACAATTTTCGAGGATTTGCTCCCCCATGAGCCACTGTGAGACTCTGCTGATCAGCCAGTTGAGCTAAACAAGACCGTGTTCGAGCCACTGCGAGCTGCGCTAAGATAAGAAAGTTTTAATTACGGAATCGTGAGTCGTGCGAACCCCACACGCAAATACTTAAGCGCTGATGGACGCACCCTGTCCGTGTTGCAACCGTGGTTTGGGCATATTTTGAAGTGAAACTTTTTCTTTCACCTTGAACATGATGTTTTATCACTCCCAAATTGCGTCTGCCGTCATCGTTTTTGGGTTACGTTGTATGCTTTGGCTCAGGTGGGGTACAGAGTGCTGTCAGAGTTCAGAGACTTTGTCGGATTGCCGGCATCTCGTGACTATCGAAGAAGAGAGATTTATTTTGGCGAAATGGAAGTCGCTTATATCCAGACCGTTAAAGGTGGAGTAATAATTTAATGAGGTAATTAGCGGGAGCCAAAAGAGGTTGACATTTTATGTTAACGAATTTGAGTTTAGAAGGGTAAAAGTTGATTTTCGTTTTGTATCTAAGCCCTTTTATGTTCACTTTTCTTATTCTAATATTCTGATTAACATTAATTCTTTTTATCATTCTTTTTAATTTTTACCTTCATAAATATAATATTTACAAAAACGTCTTTCACCATTTTAAAAAATAAACGTTTAAGGGAAACAAATGATTAATGCAATGTTCAAAACCACCACAACGACCGAAGCAGTCCAAGTTGGTGTTAAATTTACTAGTAAAATTGTTATTGTATAACGTTTCTCTAATGAAACCATTTTTTTTTTAATATTTTGGATTGGGATGATCATATTTTGAATGGTGAAGAGGGCGAGCTGTTTAATTTTCTAACATATTATAACATACATATAGCAGTTATTACTAAAAAATATTTGAAACCTGGATCCAAACACAAAAGAGATCCTAACTTTTTTGTTTATCGTAATGATCGACTTGATGGAGCATGCGGTGGAGTTGCTATCATCATTCATAGGCGTATAAAACATCAACGTTTTTCATCATTTGAAACCAAAGTTTTTGAAACTGTGTTTCTGTTGAAACACAGCTTGGTAAATATACTTTCATAGCTGCATATTTGCCTTTTCAATGCTCTGGGCAGTAAGTTAATTTGCTTCAAAATAACTTGCGGAGATTGACTCTAAACAGGTAAATTTTTTGTCTACTTGTTTTTCCTCTTCTAGAAAGCCTTCTACGATTGGTTTGGTCTTAGCCGATGACACTTAAGGCCTTAAGGTTTTTGTTTGTATGTATTGAAGCAGATCACAAATATTTAACCTAATCAATTCTCGATTGTGAATGGTCGAAAAAAAAAAATGAATATTAAAGAATTAGAGTGTGAAATATTCAAATAATTTTTGCACATGGTTCTCACTGTTACAGACATCAACAAACATTTTTCCATTTTTCTTGATCTTCTTCGATTTGAGAGACAAATAATTCGGGAATAATTAACTCCCAATTTTAATTCAATAAAGTTTCGTTTTGATTGCCACTAATTGATCTGTTACAGATCATCATCAATTAGCTTCAATTCTACCCAAGAAAACCATTTCTCTCGCAATTGGCCACCAGCAAATTGGATCATTGCTGTAGAATGCGCCACTTTGCTTCCGCGCCGTATCGGATACAACAAATACGATAATTGCCCTCCATATCAAAGCGAGCCAAAACATTGCGATGCGATCGATCGCGCGCACGTGAGTCTGGCCTCGGATTGGCAAGCGTTTGATGATCATCCGGTTCGACTTTCCGGCCCGGCCGGCTATTATTTCGGTTCTTTGCCGCCCCGTCCCATTCCAACACACATACCGCACAGTGGCGCATGGACGGACAAAAGTTTAAAAATTATATTCATAAAATCACTTAACATTGTTATAGATTTATGAACCATTGCGAGACGATTTCCCAGAATTTGAGATTATCTATTTTGTTTTCGATTTATGTCAGCATTTTTAAATGAACTACAACAGTTTTGCTTGCTGCTATATGACATAGAGTACTATCAAATTAATGTCATAACAGCCTCTTTATCTGATTGGATGAAAAACTTTAAATTTCACTAGAAAATCTAATTTTCAATTTGAAGTTTATTTCTAAAGGGTTGACATCGGATATATATCATCGATATCAAAGAAAGATCTAGGTCGCATTTGAGGTTTCGTCCAATCTTTGCATGGAGGCGCACCACTGTGCACCGTCCTGATTATTGGCCCCGCTCTCCATTAGGTGAGCTAGATCAGTTCCAAATCAACAAACCGAGCCAAGTTGGGCAATGCGAACAACATTGTGTGGGTAATAATTTGCTACTGTTTTTGGGCGTCCAGTGCATAGACAGGGTCCCGAGCATTTTTGGACCCCATGTAGACGAAGTTGTTGGACTTGCAGGGGCTCATGTACGCAACTGTACATGAGATATGGCATTGGCCACGTCGTGGCATGGTAAAGTCGGTGGTATGTAGTTAGTGTCATTGCGCAAGTACGGGGATGGCGTAATTTTGGGACTTATGAGCATTTTTTTTACTTGATGCCGCTACTGTCGAAGCGGAACGTCAGCAGACTGGTGTTTCGTTGTACATAGTCTTGTCAGTTGGAGCACTTTGACACGGCACTGCCTGGTATTTCTGTGCGAGAGGAAGAAGCTTAACTGGAGCTTTAAATTTACGGCTCCCGTTTGTTGGACACGTTAATTACGTTAAGCATACGAAGGAGTGGCCAGCGAAATGTATGTTGGTGCATGCTATGTCTGAACCAGCAGATATAAAAATCAAGCGTACATCGGATGTTTTCTCGCGAGAGTTCAGTATTCGGTCAATTTTTTTCTATCGGTGGAATTATGATTTTCATTTCCATTTTGTAGCTATTTTTTATACTAAAATCTATGGAAATCCCGTTTTATGACCTATCGGTGTTCAGAAAGACTGAACCATGTGTTTTTTTATAATCTGCTGGTTCAGAAATAGTGGTGTTAATACAGCCGAATTCCGTGAAAATTTGCTATTTTGTTCCTTATCTGAAATAAGGATACACGTTCTTTTGGATTTTTTGATTAGGGTGATCATTTCCGAAAAAAATGACCAAAAAATCGCGATTTTGCAAATTTTTTATTAAAAAAAAATTATGACTTTTGAACCGCTTGACCGTTTTTTTTTTAAAGGAATGAAAGCTAAAGATTTCAACTTTTCAAAAAAATAATATAAAACTCTGAGAAAAAAAATTACATGAAAAAATACCAAAATTAGTGTTATTTTTTAATATATTTTTTCAGAGTTTTATATTTTTTCTGGAAAGTTGAAATCTTAAGCTTTCATTCCATAAAAAAAGATTGGAAATCGGTTGAGCTGTTCAGAAGTTATGTTTTTTTTTTTAAATAAAAAATTTAATGTGCCGATGAAAAATGATTGATTTTTTATTATCAAAAAATATATCTTAAAAACTAAAAGACATACATCATTGAAAACTTGACAGTAAACGTAAAATTTTCTGAACTAAGAAAAAATGAGAACAACAATAGCTCTTTTGTCCCAAAGCTTTTAAAACACGAAAAAAACGGGAAATTTTTATTTCTTCCATGTAAAAAAATACATTTTTTGTGAAATTTTATATTTTTCTTGAAAAGTCCAAATTTTTAGCTTTCATTCCGTCCAAGAAAATTGAAAACGGCTCAGTGGTTCAAAAGTTATAATTAAAAAAAAATGTTTTTTGAAAAATCGCGATTTTTTTAGTCACCCTATTTTGGAAATGGTCACCCTAATGAAAAAATCCAAAAACACATGTTTCCTTATTTCGGATAAGGAATAAAATAGATAATTTTCATGGAATTCGGTGACCCACTAGATCGGTTTTTCATGGAATGGCTGAATAGTGACATTTTCAGGTATATTTAAACACATGATGAATTTGGTGGGGTTTTCTCCTTATTTAGACATTTTCTGACACAAAAATAAGGATAGGAGTTTTAAGACTAGCAGATGGTTTATTTTTGTGAAAATTGAATTGTGAGAGATGCTATAAATGGGTCTACTAAACATTGAGCACCATTTTTTGCTTGCCACTCAATATCATTCTCAATAAGTTTACATATTTCTCAGGAGCACATAAATGTAGCTACTGACGAGTCTCCAACCAAAACATTTCTCAGCTCATCGGAATCCTAGTGTGCTGTACCAGGCTCACGAAAATTCTGAAGGCGCGCGCTGGGTTATATGCACCCGGGCACAGTGTACTACATTGAGAAGGTTTCGAAAACTGACAGCTATTTGACGACGTCTTTCCCAATCATTTCGAACAAATTTGTGAAAAAAATGATCTAGTGGTCCGGTCCCATATTCACAGCCAAATTCGATGTTTACACCAAGTTTTATTGAACTGAAGGTTCAACAATCTAAGCAGTCAGTTGGTGCGAAGTGAGGTCAGCTGCTGGGGAAGTGGAAGTGACAGCTGGCGAGCTGGTTAGCTGGCGGGTTTGTGTACTCTCTTCTTCAATCTACAGTTTCTATGGAATTGTTAGGGGTTGTTTACTGCTAGTAACAGCAGTTGAGTGAAAATTTTCTCGCGCGTCCATGAGGCTTCTTACGGCGCGTTAAACTTCAACCAAAACAAAGTCACCAGCGGTCACAAATTGTTTCAAAATGGCGGAATGGAGAGTCTGGCAGATTTGATTACCTCCCTTCTAGAAACCTTGGTTTACACCAGCAAAGAGCCTGCCGCACTGCTGTCTTAGGCACTGCTTGGCGCTACAGCTCGCCATCGGTATCCAAGTTGTGAAACATCTGCTTAGTAACGAAGAGCCTCTACCGTTTTGATTCATATTACGGACACTTAAGGCCCCTGTGAAGTATAACCGATTGAAAAGCATATAAATTGAAACATATTGCATGATACCTGTGCGTTATCAGACTTTTGAAACACTCAACTTCCGAACGGTGGGCGAAGATTCGGATTCCAAAGCTTGGATTTCCTAAAATAAATAGAAATTAATGATCTTTCCATGATTCTTATTCCGGACGCAACCTCACTTTTGCTTCATTTTACGGACACCTTGTTTCAAATTCCGGACAACTCACGAAAAGAAAAACTTTAATGGTTAAATTATAACTAAACTCCCGCATTCGTAAAAGCAACGTCAAAACAAGTTGCGCATTATAAATTTTCATGGAATGCTATTTGAAATTCATATTAAAACGCGCCTGAAAGTTGGGAACTTTCAAGCAGGAAATTTTGAAACATTTCAATTGAAACCTTTCCCATACAAAGTAGAGTGTCCGGAATTAGAAGCTGTCCGGAATTTGAATCAAAACGGTACCAGTGAATCAACTGTCACCCAACACGCCGTAACAAAGACATTGTCATCTCCTATTCTTGTTGCAACAATTTTATTCCACAACATAAGTTTTTCACCACTTGAACAGAATATGTGCGTTTGAGCAAGATTTCTCCGCTGGGAGTGGTGGGGTGCGATTTGTACGGTATAAAGAAGCTCTTCTTTAATTATTAGATGTGTATGGATACTAGAGTGGTTCAAAAAATTGTTTTTGCTCCACACCGCTCATTTGATTCTAGATCAAATTCTGAGTGTCCTCCCAAAATTTGAGCTCGTTTGGATGAAAACTGAGACTGCACAAGCCCTTTAAAGTTTATATGGGAATTACTATGAGAAAAGCAACCAATTTATTCAATCAGCCATAGTATTTGCCCATGTGCTCTTGGAGATTAAAACTTCGTTGATACTGTGAGATACATTCATCAGCTACAACTTTGCCGAAGACCGTTTTCAAATCGGTCGCCTCAGTAATTAGTTATTTATTTATATCCAGTCACAAATTCTTCAGCAGTGCTAATTAACTTCTGAACAGGCAACATTGCTGCACCTGGCGCGAAAGATAGCACGCACAAATCATGGCTACTATGTTTTACTGCATATATCCAGTGATGCCTGCAGAGCAGCCCAATAATTATAGCCAAAGTTTAACAACTCATTCAAAAATCAATAAGTAATTACAGGGGCGTCCGATGTAAAAACGGTCTTCGACAAAGTTGTAGCTGATTATTGTATCTTACAGTATCAACGTAGTTTTAATCTTCAAGAGCACATGGGCAAACACTATGACCGATTGAATGAATTGGTTGCTATTCCCATAGTGATTCCCATATAAACTTTAAAGGGCTTGTGCAGTCTCAGTTTTCATCCAAACGAGCTCAAATTTTGGGAGGACACTCAGAATTTGATCTAGAATCGAATGAGCGGTGTGGAGCAAAAACGAATTTTTGAACCACTCTAATGGATACCCCTTGCGATACCTTACGAAGATGATGGCATATTTGATACAGCTTTCTTTGCAGTAGATTTTTATCGGCCTATTTTTACAAATGTTTGCAAAAGTAATGAAATTGTGGTATATCTGTAACTGATGTTCATTTATCATCCTGGAGGATGAATTCCCACAACAACTCATTGTTTATTTCCGATAGTCTAAAAAAGTGCTTAAAATTTGAAATGCCACGAGCGTCAGTCTGCGAAATCACGGCAATTTATGGTACATATAAATTTGTATACTTTGACTATAGTCTGTTCAATCAAAAACAGTTTCTTGTTATTTTATTGCATATTGAAGAGTTCCCTCAAATATAAAATATCTACATTTCAAAAACAAATTTATTTATTTTTCATCGAGATCCGTCAATGCTAAATTTCCAGAACAAAGCAGTTTACGGGCACCATGTGAATAATGAATCATGTAAAATAATAATCTGCAGAGGGTTCCTTTATACAAAAATGCTGATTTTAACTATTTCAGTATTGCTTTTACGTAAAAGTATGGAATAGCAGTTTACTGCAAATGCCGAACACTGTGTTTATTTTGTCTCATATTTCGGACACCTTGATTCAAATTTCACAATACAAATTATCTGAGCTAGTATTACTGACCTCGAACTAGAGACTCATTACAACTCTTAAACTATAAGTATATTTCAATGCAATAAATCAGAGTTGCAATTGATTGCTATTTTCTTTTAATTTGATGACACATTTCAGTGAAACATTTCAACCAAATCGCCATACAAAAATCAAGTGTTTGGAACATGAGTCTGTTCGGAATTTGAGACAAAACGATATGTAGATTTTATCAGATCTTTTCAATTGTTCTAAAAATGTATTAACTAATTACGCGTGGTAGAAAAATAGAAGTAATAAACCATAGAAGAAGAATATCGCTGGCGTTTGTTTCTGAGCGAGAACAAAGGGAACACCAGCGACATTATTCTTCTGTGGTTTATTATTTCTATTGGTAGAAATGGATTAATTATCGGTGAACACTTAAGGAACACTTGGGGCCCAGATAGCCGTAGCGGTAAACGCGCAGCTATTCAGCAAAATCAAGCTGAGGGTCGTGGGTTCGAATCCCACCGGTCGAGGATCTTTTCGGGTTGGAAATTTTCTCGACTTCCCAGGGCATAAAGTATCATCGTACCTGCCACACGATATACGCATGCAAAAATGGTCATTGGCATAGTAAGCTCTCAGTTAATAACTGTGGAAGTGCTCATAAGAACACTAAGCTGAGAAGCAGGCTCTGTCCTAGTGGGGACGTAACGCCAGAAAGAAGAAGAAGAAACTACTTAAGGGAAAACTTCAAAACATGGTGATAAAATCATCAAATTTTAGTGTATCAGTCGATAGATTTCATATTATTTTATCATTCAAATGAATAAAAATCACGATTCATTTGCAATTTCCCCGCAAAAAGCCTGACACCAATATTAGGAACACTGTTTCTCTAGTGGAGGTATGTTTCGAGAATGGTTCCTTTAGTGGCGCAAACCATTAATATCTTCGGGTACTGATACACCACTATAGGTGCAAAGCAGCAAAAATTTTAAGTAAAATAATGGTTTCAAACAATTTTACGTTTGTTTGTATTATTCTCGCATCGTACATCATAGAAAAATATCACATGTTCATTTATTTATCCGAGTGGGGCTACTTTCACTAAGGAAGCGTTTGCCCTACTACACACGCGTGCAGAGCAAGTGCAATTTATTTAGTGTTGAAACTGTTTGCCATTCAATTTCAACGCGTGTATAGTATACACGAGATGAATTGATATGGGTTATGGGAAGGATCTGCGTGAACTGCTGGTATTTGAATTCAAAACATGTGATCTTATGAGTGATTGGGTCATCAAGTTGCTCGGTAGCTTAGTGGGTAAAGCACTTGTCTAGCATACAAGAGTCCTAGGTTCGAATCTCAGCTGAGCACGTGGATTTTTTTTTCAAAATTTTACCCTTAATTTAATATAATCCATCTTCAACACGCGTAAATAATTTCAAACCCGTGTGGAGTGGATTACCGAACAGCTCAACAAAATTTGTCAATAGTAAAAATGTAGAAATATCCATGGAAATTACATTGTTTTGTTCTACAATCATAGATTTTACATCTATTTAGATAACTACGTTTTAGATAAATTTCAAAATTGAGTTTCACTCACCAAAATAAATAATATACAAGTGCAAAGATTATAGTTTTAAGTACTGCTTTTGAATATACAGCATATTTACAGAAATGGTTATTTTGCTTCCCTAAAACTATTTTGAAACTCTTTTGTCCTATTGTATTTTATTCTGTCTGCGCTTTTTAAAATGGGGCAAAGTGTTTTTTGAACTATATTCACTTTTCAAATCATCCAAATTCATTGAATTACCAACAGAGATTTTGAATTGCAGAGTTTCTGTCTTTAGTTTTAAAATAACAGAAGAATTTGCATGATAATATGAATTTTGCGAACTAAACATCCATTTTTGCTCAAAAACTGTTCATGTTACGAAAAATATGAAACCGATTAATCAAAAAGTGAAAATGTATCAAGTCTATTTCTAATAGTCAAAGAGCGTGAAACTTTGTTGCCTAGTGTTATTAATGCTAACCGTTTTGCATCATTCTAGATCACCAGCACTTTTTTTTTATACGATAGGGTTATGTTTCATCAACTGTTCTGAAAAAACCACTGCGAACAGTTTTTTTAGGAGTACGTCGTTATTATTGAGCTAAAATGAATATGTAGTTTTTGATACAATCATCATACTCTATCTCTTAGGAGTCCTTTTCCTTTAGAAAAAGATAACACTATTAAGCTAATTTGTCACCATTAAATTCTCAAAAGCACCCCTATGCAGGTTCAGCCATTAAGTTGGTTGAACCCATCGTATATTTGGTGTTAGGCTAGAAAATAAACCAAGATAATTTTCCACTGCTCCCCTTTTTCGGTATCGCTTCCTTCCTTCGTAACTAAAGTTAACCACTTGAACTCCTGCAGAATCTGTCTCATGAACCTCAGATGCTGATTGAGTCATTTTGTTCACTTCTATATCATGTAGGACAAATATATGGGTTTGTAGATCTTCGCGTCAAGAATAGGTAATCTGCTTGCGTTACTTATAATAGGGCTACTGTAATCTCCTATAACAGTTTTAAAATGTATAATGTGTACAAGTGGTATACAAAGTAATTAACAAAGATATAATTGGTAACATAATTTATGTATCTCTTAATGCTTTTAAAAATTTTCCATTCATTATAAGAAATTGCTAAGAAATCTCGATTTTCAGTGAAACCAACTTCAAATTTTCACCGCTGCTCCCAAATAAAATCACATCATTCAACTGAAAAATCACAATATTTGAAACACAAAAATTGGATTTATTAAAAATCTCTCTTTTAGCAAAAAAAATGGCATGCATTAAGTTTGGAAATATTTTGGAAACAATCGGTTTAACTGAAAAATTGTATTCTACAAACTTATGTGCCTTATCAAATTGAACAATTTTGCAGAAGGTATAACACAGCTTAACAAAAATGACATTTTTGCGTGTCTCAAAGATCAAACTATGTGTCTTTAGTGGTTTACTGGTGGTTACTGGATCTGAATCACTTCTCAGAAATACTCAAATGCACGTCACAGTTTTAAGCTTTAGGTCGCCAAAGTTGTATAAGACACTAATTTTGTTGATGTTTACATAAAATTCAAAGTATGATTCATGAAACTTTTTGTGATCTAATCCACCAAAAAATGCAAAATAGTACTTTACCTTTCATATCATATATGATTTGGATGAAATTTCATTAGATTATATCGATTTTTTCATACAAATTTCTTGTATATGGCAATATATATTACTTTTCAAAACCATCAGAAAACCACTTTTGAGCATTGAACATATTATGAACTATGTTGGTAAGTATTGTTATACACATGAAGTTTGAATCCTGTGGCAAATTTAGCAAATAAATTGCCATACATTTTTTTTTTGTATTTTCAATAGGCAAAATCTTAAAAACGTGCTATGATATATTTGAAAACCGCAATGGATTCAGCAACCTTAAATTAAGTAAATTGCAGTATTTCAATTGGAAAATATTTCTTTTATAAAATTTTATCCTTTTTATAAAAAAAATGAGATTTGCTGTAACTTGAAAGTTTGTTTATGGAAAGCTCTGAATCTTCATCTTAGTAAAATGGAGCTGTGGTGAAAATTCGGAGCACTGGAAAAAACAGCCAATGTGTACTTTATTATGCCCAGTACTGTATCGATTGTTTTGAGGGTGGCTAAATTTTGTCCGTGCAAACGTTAGACGAAAAAGGAAAAAAATGGAACATTTGACCTAAAAATTATTTTTTCAGAAACTTATTGGTCTATCTTTGATTTAACATAATTGTGAAGATTAGCAGAAAAACCGTTGATCAATTTTCTTGCAAATCAAACTTCTTGAGTTTCTTCAACTGAAATCTCGTATAATTCTCGTATATATTCTCTAGCCAGTTCCTTAAAATACAATATGTCTGAATGTTGATCAAACGTATATTTTTAGTATAAACTTCCCACTTGCACTTCACTTTCCGTACTGATAAAATGTAGAGGGGTTATAAATTAAGGCCATCCTGAGATTGTCTAGGTTCGATTCTCGGACGGTCCACGATCATTTCGCAATGCAAATTTCCTTGGCTCTCCAGGGATTAAAATATCATCGTACCTTCCAATACGAATGCATAATGGTAACTCAAGCAAAGAATGCTATTTAAACACTATGCTGAAAAAGGGACGAATAACATTTGGGCTATAGTCCTTCTCAAACAACAACAACAACAACAACAACAACAACAACTATGCTGAAAAGGAGACTCTATTTCAATGCGAATGTTATGTCAAAAATCAGATGTAGAGGTTTTTGGAACTCATTTACTTAATAAAAGACTTTCAATTACCTAATCATCTTTACCCACTCTTCAGCTTTCGCAAGGACGTGGCGTAGCACACGACTGTTAAATCTTGTCTTGAAGTCATGGATGAGAGGCATCCCATATTGTACTGGTCTCGGCCTGGAGTTGACTTGAGAATAAATAGAAAAAAATATCCTTTTAAACTAAAAAACAAGCTACACACAAAACGATCTTTTTCAGATTCATTGGCCATTCTTCAGAAAACTGCATTCCAATTTTGATTTTTTTTGCACGGTTTTAAGCAAACTCATTTGAGATCTGCTTCGCAAAACTCACGCATGTCATATTTGTTCACGATCATGCAGCCAAAACTGATTCATTTGTAAAATTCAAAAGAAATCTGTCAAAACCCAATGTCATAGTTTACATTATAAAGTATTTTTAATATTACTAACAGAAAAAAAAACAAATAATAAGTACTTGTAGTAAAAATAACAGTGGAAATTTAAGCCATGGTGTCAATCGGATGAGTCAACTCATTCATGATTTTTTGGCTATTGAGTTGCATAAGCTTCAATAAAAGAAAAATCTGAAGCATGAGAAATGAGAATTTGAGATTTTCGCAAAGCTGATCTTGCCTAGGTATAGGTATCACTTGAGCCATAATGTTGTTACCTACATCTAATGCACTGCGTATGGGGGCACATGGGTGATTTTCAGGAGCCTGCATGTTTTCTCAATTTATTGTGTTGATATGATTGGTTGCATGACATTTAACCTGTCGAGGCGTCCTGATTCCATATTATTCATCTTAAACAAATCTAAGAATTGCATAGGCTATTTTCGGGTTTTGTTCAATTCGAAAATGGCTGTTTTTTTTATAGGTCTTTTTAAAGTACGCTTAGTCAAGCAAACCACTTAACAACCATCGACACATTTCCTTGCAAACCGATCAAGAGATTCAACCATCTCTCCAAAAAATCGAAATCTGCAAACTCGAATCAGCACAAAAAATCCACCTCAGATCACTATATAGCAACTTGTTTGCCAAACATCAATCAGAGAGTGCGCAGTCAGCCTCCGCACCTGCGCAATACCCACAAACACTCCCAGAATCATCTCTTTTCTTTTTGCAAATCGCATGTCTTAATAATGGTACTCATCCACTCTTGGCGCATCCACAATTTGCATGCCACTCGCTGTCCGTGCCGCACAAAGTTTGCTCTTCCCCCGAGATAGGCTGCTTGCTTCGTGTTCACATTGTTCCTTCAACCCGCCTTACGACTTGTGGTTGTGGCAGCCGACCGACAACAATCCAGTCTTTCTCGTTTTGCGCTGTTTTCACTTTCACTGGCAGGTTCACCCCAAGGAAATCTTGCGGGGCCACACGCTCAAACACTCACACTCAGCACAGATCTCCCTGACTTATTTGTCACTACACTGCGGAGACCGGATCAACGCTTGGCCAATCATGACACGAAGATCACTTTCACCGCTTCCTCGGTTAACGTGTCACTTGGTCTTCGAATTGCGAATGGTTGAGAAATCCATGTTCCACTTGTTCCGAAAGTTATCCTGCGGGTTAATTATTCCCAGGAGACCTGAAGGTCGTAAATCTGACCAAACTATTGATATACAGCTGATATAATGCTAATAGGCTTTTAAGTAGCTCTATATTAGCCGTTTACATAAGTTAAGGCCTGAAATACGGCTTGAGGTTACCTGGACTGTTTTGCACGTGGAATTCGGGTTGTCCTAAATCGGAGGTAGTTTCTTCGGCGTAACCACGTGGTCATGATCAATCAAATTGCACTAAACGTAAGTTTCTCCGGCACACATAGCGAGAGGAACGCATCGCTAGGCACAATAACTATGTATTGCTCGTTTCTTCTTGCACTTGCGTCTTCCCCCGGTATATATAGGTCACTATGGCCAGTACTGACCAACACCGATAATCAGAAACTCCCGGCGGGGAAGCGGAGCTCGATAATCTCTTATAAATAATTCAGGTTCCTCACACTGTGCGCTTATGCTTAGCAGCGGCTATTAAAGTCGAGTAGAAAACCGTAAAACTGAATCTGCCGTTTTTCACCTTACGCTTCACTTTAGTTTTCGCGTTCCTTCTCCGTGTTTTTGTACCTTGATTCCACCTGTTAACGTATCAACTTCGCGGTTCGTATTCTTCGATTTCGTTCGAATCCCCAAAAATAGTTGTTTGATATGTAATTATCTTTCTATTAGAGCACTTCACACGTATAAGCACGAGAACGATATCGACAAGGGTATCTGTTACAAATGCATCCATCTATATTTTTGGAGAAGAAGCATTTGGGAAGCATAACTCGATTAGCCTACTTCCGGCGCTGTTCCGTGAGTTAGATATTCACACCTTTCCCAGAGAAATGTTTCACTCGAATCAATGCAGAAACATCGTTAGAGGCATGTTCTCCTGCTAGAGGTTTCCCAATGTTTCACACCATAGAGAATTAAGTTCCTACAGGATATTTGAAGAAGCCTGTTTCAGGCTTCTAGGATATATGAACTCATAATTCGCTGAAATTTGTATTAACATTCTGTCTATTGGTAAAGTGACTTCCTGCCATAAGATTTCACGATTCCAAAATATCACAAAATATTTCCACCAAATTTCAAAAATTTTAATCGAAAATTACAAATTTCCAGAGAAACTTACACAGTAATATCACTTGCAATCAACGCACGTTCCACTTATTTCGACCGGCCAATAAACTGCGACACGTTAAATAATTCCGAGACAAATTCAAAATCCACCCGAATGCGGCACAATCTGTTCGATTACTGAACTAGTAGACTCGAAAATGTTTCGCGCACCGTCTCCGTCTTCGGACGTGAATCGCACCAACCGTGGTTTCCCCCGAAAAACTACCAACCCGCTCTTGGCGAAATGACTTAAAAGATTGCACTTGGCTCTGCCTAAAGGAAGGAAATTATGCCTGCGCTCTGCGAGAGCTCAACCGTCAGTGTTAAAAAATGCTTCCAAACTAAACGATGTGTACGTTGACTTGCTCGGGTACCTCAGGCTTGGGGGCCTTCAATCGGCTCTCCCACTTTCTTTTCTTTCACACTCTCGCGGCGTGGCGATCGTGAGCAACCCACTGTGCGCACATGTACGGCCTTTGCTTCGCGCGCTCGCTGCAGCAGCGTAACATCCGGGCCCGGACCTCGTGAGCTCACGACGAGACGGTTGCGTAAACGGATCTTCACTCATTCAGCGATGCCAGACTTAAGGAATTGAAGAGTTTCTGTGGATCTATTGCCGGGCCTCCATACAGGGGTCGGAAAAATCATTAAAAATTGTCCAAAATGGTTGAAAACTTGATCATTTTCTAGTTTTTGTATGCTAGTTTAATTTTTGGCGTTAATTTTTACTTATCCTGCGTATTATTGATTATTGGCCAAGGATGGAAAAAAATCAGCTCTAACGACAAACAACACGGTATTTGAACGGTCCAAGAGGGCCATCGCACTTGCAGCAACATGATTTCAACACCTCACCACGCGCGCTAATCATAGATATATCGAGCATCCGATAAACTGTTTGTCGTAGGACAAAGGGTTTGTCGGATATTGTAACAAGTTGCGATTAATGCGAATCAATTTAAAATTCACGGATAAACTTTCTCACATTCCATGCACGATTGACTTTATCAAAAAATGGTATGCTAGAAGTCATATCGCAGAGTGAAAGCGTGAAAATCTTCCAAAATTTACGAATTCGGTTTGCGAACAATTGATCGTTACCGTGGTGAATCAAAATCCGGACGGTATCAATATCCGGACACTCTGATAATTATCATTGATTAAATATGAAAATTCAATAATGATTTGAATAATTTTATACATAACTTCTTCTTTAAACACTATTGATCATTTTAGTTCCATTCGTAATCTAGTTATCATTGCCTAATATTTGATAAAAATAGAAACAAAATTGATGCTCCTGTTTGACGTGATTTATTTGCAGTGTTATTCATTTTTGAAGGAGTCGCGACGAACACACTTCAATGTTCAGTTAACAGTTATGTACTGAAATTACATTATTTTTAGAAGTGTTTTGGTTTAAACAGTGTACGAAACGTAAATTTAGATATTGTTGTGGTGTAACGTGAGAATAAACTTTAAATTATGTAAGAAAAGACTGTCCGGAATAGATGACAAGAGGCTTTAAAGCCGGACATCATACGAAAGTACTGAGTTTTCCCTTTGTGAAGTAGTAATTAGAAAGTAAGTTCAACAGAAAAGCAGAAAATACTACCATTAAAGTGCTACTGGTTGTTCCAAGTGCCAAAAATTTAGTTTAACTTAAATTTTGATACTTATTAAACACCAAGTACCCAGTCACATGAGTCCAGAGCCAGTGGAGGTAATTGAACAACATATTCCCTCAAATTTTGAAAATCTGCTTCGTAGATCAAATGCTTGCATAAAACCATTGATCAAATGATCGTAAATGTGGCATTATAGTTAATTCTCATACGTTTTTCATGGATTTTAGTCTAATAATTCATGTTACAATACCGGTGTCCGGATTTTGATTCATATGTGTCCGGATATAAAACCAAGATATGCGTCAGCTGTCCGGATTTGTGGACAAGATATGGTTGATTGTTTCAATGTTTTCATGACAATTTCATTACTTTTAACTTCAAAATCATCATTAATACCAAGATCTGGTATATAACTTGGTGTGTCAATATCGCTCTTCAATTTAATTCGAAAAATACGTGTTCAAAATAGAGTTTGAACATTTGTCTCTACTTAAGCGTCCGGGTATTGATTCATCACGGTAACACACATGCCGAGCGACTCATTTTTTGCGGAGCGAAGTTTGTTGTGATGGCTTGACGACTAAGGATTTATCGTTGTTGCTATGATCGCATGACAAAGAACAACCACGATGCATCATTTGTTTTATCATGATCACTAGATTTCCATCTTTGTTATTGGCTTAAGTCTAATGATTTAATCTTAATTTCCATATGAACATTTTAATCCCATGCATGAAGTAATCAACTTGCCATTTTTGCATTCGTATATCGGTGGCATAATCGTACCTATACTTTATGTCCAGGGAAGTCAAGGAAATTTCTATTACGAAGAAATTTCAAGTAATCAACTAATCAAGCTATAATTTTTCAGATTTTTGTAATATATAGCAAGGCATACTATTGGATTTTTTCAGATATTACATTTGGGGGAAAGAGGGATAAAACAATCATATGTGAAAAGCCTGTAAATTTAAAAAATCTTTCATATCTGAAATTTGATGAAATGACACTGTGATACATAATGAAGATTACATGTCATGTGATCATATATGCGATATAAACATAAGAGTTTGTAAATTCAAGATTGAAATCATGTAATTTTATGTAATAAGTGACGTTATCTTACAGATTCTTACTGGATTACATGATATGTCATTGAGGTTTACATGGAACATGATGGAAGTCTTCATGACGTTTCATGTTAATACATGCTGAACATAGAGATTAAGGTGAAGATGCATTGAAGCCAAACCTCAAATTTTCAAGAGCACAAATCTAGAGAACTATACATCCGTTCAAGCTGAAAACTTAATCGATTAGTAACCACCAGCGTGTGACCAATCGATTAAGTTTTCAGCTCGAACCGCTGTCTAGTTCTTTAGATTTGTGTTCTTGAAAATTTGAGGTTTGGCTCCGATGCATATTCACCTTAAGCACACGATACGTTTTAAACCAGTGCAATACAAATCTCAATGAATTGGGAAGCCGCAACACAGAAAAGATAGGCTGGAATATCTAAAGCGAGTTTTTTGATACCCAAGAACGAGCTTTTAATGATGCGCAGTCGAAAAGTTTGATTACAATTTCTAGAAAATTACAACGACTCATTCAGAAGCAACGTAATGAACAACAGATGTTACCATCCTTAAATGAAATAGCGGTGCTGAATGCTACTACCAAAGATGTACCGGATGAAACCATGACGCTGTTGAGCTTAGGGCCGAAGTTCACCCTACCTTACACCGATATATCTCAGTTATCATTGTGGCGGGCGTTAAAGCAATTATTAAAACCAATCCAGCAGAAAAAGTACGCACAGTCAATTGCATTTACAAATAGTAAACCACATTCAAAATTTCCTCAATCGGCCTAACGTTTATAACCAGGACACCCCAGCATCGGAGTTTTGCAAATCAACAATGAAATCAACTCGTAAGTTCCGATATCTGCATCGGTAGATTCGACAAAGGCAATAAAACTGCCATCATGTGATTGGAAAACTACGACAGAAAGATGAAACAACTAGTTGAGGGCGAGAATACCTATGAGGAGCTGAGTAGGGATCCAATAGGAAGTGTCGATGTTGAGTTCGTCAAACGATTGAGAGATCTGTAACTGATCGACGAGAAGATGACATACAGGTTGAAGAGTAGTAGGGCCACCTGTCCCCGTATTTATGGTTTAACTAAAGCACACAAACCAAACCTTTTGCTGAGACCTGTAATGCCGAACGTTACGAGTCCCACGTATCAGTTCTCAAAATTTATCAGCAACATCCGAGGGAGTACAATTCCCGAGAATCACATTATAGTTCGATGTGATATCTCTTTTTACGAATGTTCCAAAGCACCTAATATTGACATCAATTAGGGAAAACTGGACCGAAATAGAAAAACATACAAGCATCAACATGTAGCTGTTTCTAAAAATAGTTAGGTTCTGCGTTTCGTTCCAAATTCTATTCCCGAAAATTTTGTACAGCCATGGGAAGCCCTTTATAGCTGATCCTGGCAAATATTGTGCCTCACAAATTGATAGCGACTGTAGTGGTTCCAAATCTAGGTCTCCCCATATAATTCCTATTTCACCCGGTGCAACAAAAGATCAACGACGTTACCATTTTCATCAAGCGCGTTAAGAATCTATCATCCCATCCAAAAACAATAACTTCATAGTCTAAATAGTTCACATAAGGACTGTTAATTTTATAAAGTGGACACCTTGTGCATGCTGTATCTTTCTTATTAATCAATGAAATTTCAATCGGTTTTTTGCACATCGTTCGACTAGTATTGTACAATGTTGTGATAATAAAAATTCTCCAAAATAATTAAATTTCACACGAATATGGAACAACGATTAGATCGGTCGATTTTTTGAGGTTATCAAAATCAATGATTGTAAGAAATTGGCTGGAAAATTCGATAATTTATATTTTCTATTTTCAAAAAAGGCTTGTTCTTCGAAAGCATCATCAATCAGAAGCCTGATGGAAAAAATCAAGTTATTTTTGGAGCAACAATTTTACAGATATAATAAAATCAATTTTCCCGTATATTTTTAAAGAATTTTTTTTTAAATTTGATGGGAATTGATATGAGTAGAATTTTTTGTGTAAAAGTACGTCCTGACGGAAGTCCTAATATAGTATTAATATGAAAAATAACTTACGCCTTCATAGAGTTACTTAGTAAATCCCCACGTCACATTCAAAGCACAACAGAAACACAATCGTTTTATTCTTAGAAGACCTATCAAAGTACATTGACAATCATCAGAATTGGCAACACTGCTGTAATAAAATCGATTTTATTTTCCTCATATTATTTTCATAATATGTTATTCTGAGATTACCAATTGAAAAATTCGGAGAAAACTGTTTACAATTTGCTGTAGATCGATAAATATGCGTACATGATTTTAAAAGTATGAGACTTTTTAGTAAAACTACCATGCACAGTAAAATTTATACTTAAGACTTTAGTTTAATCTCACGATTTAGCTTTCGTTTATACTAATATAGTTTCTTTAGTAATCCAACACGCTTTTTACTTCTCTCTTTTGCTGGGAGTGGGAGGATGGTGTATCAGCAAATTTGGCCATAAATGGGTAAATCACTAAAGTTACCTAATGTCATAGAATGGTGGAATATTATTGATATTTTTAAAGCTTTACCTTTAGTAGAATAGTAAAGGATACAAACATACAATTTGTTCATAAAAATAAGGATTTTTGTTTTGCGAAAAATAATGTTAAACTTTGACGGACAGCTTTTTTTTAAGAGTTTTTGGAAAAACTATTTAGCTCTTCAACCAAAAGCATTTTCAAAGATTTTATATTTTCATAGCATTTTAGAATTATAGGTCAACGATACACAGAAAACCGATTACGATTTTATCAATAAATAAAAAAGATAAAGCATAAACAAAGTGTCCACTTTATAAAATGAACAGTCCTTACATCTTCGATGAAATGACTACCCTTCAACGCTAGTGAACCGCATCTGGAATCGTGTCATCGCATGGTTGATGAGGTCCAGAAGGCAACAACGGAGGAAGATCAAACTGACCAGTTGCTCTCCTATGTAGCATTTCCATACGTTCCAGAATTGAACCATCACGAGGTCCTTTAGGGAAGATTATCCATAAATTCGAATCGTCAACTGTAACAAAAGAACTGTTTAAGGGGGCAGGATCCGTCATTGATTTCGGAATTTTCAAAAGCAGTTTTAGCGTTCAAAATCAAGAAAATTTACAGGAAATTGTGTTCACGGTATTCTATTCTCGAACCGAAACACAGTGAACACATTTTCATCGTATAATTGTTAGTTTCGAACAGAAAAAGTGGTTTTGAAGTTTCGATGATGACTATGATTACGATGACAGAGCGTTGAGCGTTGAGGCTAAATAGCCCGTCATTCGTTTTGGCAACAATGATGACTTTTCAGCTTGCATTTCAAAGTGATAAAACTCATCCTTTATAGTTTATATTGACTTGAAAAAGTATCACTGTATGCCCTTACATGCATAGAGTATGCTGATACTTTTTCAGCTGTGTTAGTGCAAAACCAACTGATTTTCTTTGATTCGAAATCGTGAGATGAATTAGCAACAATCATCAACGACGCGTACAAATTTCAATGACGATCTACTACGCCTTAAATGCTGTATACGGATGTAAGGGATCCTGTACAACCGATGTTGCTCCACAACGTAATCTATAAGATCCCTTGTAAAAATGGCAGTAGATGCTATATGGGCATGACCACGAACAAATTAAAAACTCGAATCAGTGGTTACAAGTCGAACGTCAACAAACTAGAGCGAAAGGGTATTCCCTTTTCTCTTGGATAGACAACTTTAGTTTTTGATTTATTCATGTTTTTATGTAAATATAAGGATTTGTTTTTTGACAATTGTCAGATCGACCACGGCTGGAATCGGATTTTTAATTCCAATTGCATACTTAAGATTAAAATTTCAATTTTAGTGAATGATTGTCCGATCAATTATCATATAGTCGCTGATGAATATATTTTTTCAGGTTTTTATTTTACGCACTTTCTGACATAATAAAATTTAAATTTAGTAACTAAATTAACATTTAGTAAAACTAAATTCGCTCAAAAATATCGCGATTTGTGCAAGACTGATAAGAGATGCTTCAAAGAAATGTTACATAATCAATACATTAACAATCAAATTACTCATTGAAAATCGCAATCTTCTCTTGATGGGTACAGTAATCAAATGTGTAAAAATAAGATTTTTATCTTCACTAGTCTTGAAATGGCAGTATGGTGAAGTCGTGCCCATACTTTCTTGGACACCCTATATATCTGAAAATTTCGGCAGCATTCCGAAAGCACTACTTCTTTTCAAAATTTGTCACTTTTCTCTGAAAATTTCCAGTAAATTTATGAGCTATCAATTTATTGAACAAATTATGAAATAATCGAGATTCCAACAGTAAACTAATGGGTTCTGTTGTTTGGTTTAACGATTGACCATAGAATTGATCAGCAATATAGTTATCCAAAGATGATGATTTTGACTATTGAATTTTTGAATCTACTATTCATTATAGTCACTCAATCATGTAAGTCAAATCTACGGATTCAATTCGTTGAAACTCTGGCATCGCTGCGACTTATTCAGAGGCAGTGATCGCAGAGAGTGACTCACGCTTCCAACCACGGACAACTCACGTCTCCGAAGCGAAGGTCACTCGTAAATTCCACCGCTCCATGGTCCGGTATCGTGGATACGAGGGGGTGGCGTTTTCACTTTCATTCTCCGTTCGGCTTCGCTTCGGACCTCACTTCGCGGCACGCTAGTGAGTGACTCAACAGCCGAACACGAGCGACTTCGTCTTCGGCTTCGTAGTTAGCCGCGGCTACGATCATGACGGTGATGATGACAATGACGATCGCTACTGACGATGTTTGTGCACTGATAAATCGTGTAATGTTGCGCGAGAAAGTTTTCTGGAAGGTGGTCGATCGGACGGACGGTCGTAACTTTCAAGCGCAACTCGTGGGGAGGAGGTGGGTGGTAAGGGGTGGTACGGCTCTCGGCTCGGATATTGTGCGACATTTCGCCACGGATGCTGGCTGGTCATCCGGCACCGATGATCGAGAGGTGTTACGTTAGAGGAACTGTGTTTTGCAATTTTGGTGTGTGGGGTATTTTCGCGCCGCTGCTGAGTGATGCGTAGGCAAGTGGATTATTGCGATGAGCGAACCACAGCTTTGGGGGTTGTTTCATAATATCGATGAATATGCGGGGCTGAATTACTAATTTCGCTATTGCTATTGAGCAATTGGAAGATTGCTGAATGATGAATCACTCGTTTATCATCATTAATCCGTCGTTATTGTAGATAACCTTCTGAAATTTCGTTTCAACTGTAGATGAAACTACAAGCGAATAAATTAATTTCTCAATATTATCGCTTAAAACGTAAATGGAATCGCTTCGAGAAAAGTTCACATCCACCGCGATCCGAAACTTGAATTTTTAGGTAATGGGTAATTTTTATGTAATGGGTTCATCCGGAGATTCCTTCAAGACCTACTCCGACGATAATTGCTATTGAACCTAAGGACGGAACAAATCTTAGAAATTTCTTTTGTCACCTGCCCTTAAAAATGTATCCGAGATACCTACAATAAATAATTAAATAGAAATTAAGGTAAATTTATATTTTTTTATTCTCATTTGCTACTTATTTTTGTTTTTACTTATACCCGTATAATCTAAATGTTTTGAACAATAATCATGTCATTTTTTCTTACTTTCATCATTTAAAAATTAATAAAATATTTTCAACGAGGGTAAGAATTTATTTCCCAAAATGTCACGAACAGATTCTGGGAGCAAACGATGATATATTTTTAAATTTCTAATGAATGTAATTCTAGGTGTAGCAAAAGGCGTATAATGAAAAAAAAAATGTGGTAAATATCCTCATAAGCAACACCACAATCACAAAATCATTGATATTAATACGATACAAATAACCAGTGCTGGGAATGGTAATAGTAGTAGGCTTGAATTTTCGCGAAAATCACGTGGCTCTCCCAGTACAGTAGTTTAAAAACGTGAATCTCATCAAGTAGCCTATGTTGGGTGCACGAATTTTCTAAATCATGAGTGTCATTGAAGGTTCTAAATGCGGGAAATGCAGCGGGAAATAGAACATTTTTCTACAGTAATTCTGGGTTGCCCTTAGCAACGGGTGTTTTGCTATTTTCGAGCCATTTTGCCTACAGCAGCGATGGACGTGAGTTTATCTGGCTTCGCTGACTGTGATTGGCTTTGCTTGGCTACTGTAGAGTGAATTTCAATTTTTTCCCAACCCTGCAAATAACTATTACAAATATAATGATTGGATAAAGTGTTTACAAATAAAATTTCTTCCGATAGCAAAAATTTAAAACCAAGTAAATCGACTAACAATAGGTAAAATTGAATGACACCATCGTCCCCTATCACTAAGGTCCCATTTAGTACTACAGTCAAATCTCCATGAGTCGATATCTGAAGGGACCATCGACTCATGGAAATATCGAGTAGTGAAAAAAAAGCCTTGGTAAGCTGTTTGAGGGGACCATCATAGTAACCATGAAACGTTGTTCTCAGTATGGTTCCATGAGTCGATATCGAGTCATGGAGGTTTCACTGTATACCATTTAATTCCAAAAGAGTTTGTATCCTTTGACAGATACGCGTATTTCGACCTCAGCTGTAAGACCATCTTCATTGTCGTGTACTGAAGACGGCCTTACAGTTGAGGTCGAAATAGGCGTATCTGTCAAAGGATACATACTCTAGAGGAATTAAATGATATAATATTGAATTCAGTTTTTCGGCCTGTCTAGGACGTTAGGCAACAATTTGTCGTTTCGATTGTGTTGTTCATACACCCTCTGTTAATTTTCAACTTTTTTTCATTTCTCTCATCGCTCGCGTACAATTCTATTCATCTTTTCATTTCGTACCTCATTTCACTCTGAGTACAAGTATCACGTTCACAAGAATCGGTTTCGGTCAGTTAGGAGAGAATGTTTCCAAAAGATCATCTTTGTGGACTATTTACAAAGTGCAAATATATAAAATGATGGCCCAAACGCAAATGGGTGTAAGTGTCATTTTAGTCTGTACCGCTTTGACTCATATTTCGAACACTTAAGGCCAACAGTGACTTCAAATGCATCTGATTAGCATAAATTGGCTGAAATTTGTGTAAATTTTAATTTCTTCGCAAAGTCTAACTGTAAGCTGTTAGGTGTACCAACAATAATATTGGTTTAATTAGTTTTAGTATTATTTTTACGTGAAAGTATGGACCAACATTTTGATTCAAATGCCGAACACTGTGTTCATTCTGTCTCATATTCCGAACACCTTGATTCAAATTCCGAACAGTATGAATAAATCGCACTCAAATGAATAATTTCGCAAATAAATGTATCTGAGATTGTTCTACTGGTCTCAAACTAGAGAGGCATTACTACTCCCGCGGTATAAATTATATTGGAGACGTTAAAATTGAATTGCAATTGATTACCATTTCCTTGTTATTTGGTGACATATTTCAGCGAAACATTTCAACCGAATCGTCATACAAAAACCGAGTGTTCGGAATATGAGTCTGTTCGGAATTTGAGACAAAACGGTATTGAGTTAAATATACTTTAAAAATCTACTGTTTCCAAACCTTCATACGCTATTTTTAGGTGATTTTTTTCCAACAGAAAAAAAAATAACATAATTCGCAGAAGATTGACATACCTTTCGGCTCCAATACAATTTGCTTAGAAATATATTTGTTATGGCTATATCGGTCATGCGACTCAAAGGCAAAGGAAGTCTATAGAAGATTTTTTTTACAAATGATGAAATTAATAGGTGAATAGGCGTCGCAAGGGAGCAACAAGATTGAAAAGTAATAAGGTGGTGAAAATTTAGCAATCCATAGGGGAACCAGTAAAGCGTCGATGCGTCCTGTATTCTACTTAGCTTCTCTACTGGAGAAGGGTTGGCTCAAAGCTTTAAAATTTGATTGCCGATAAAAGGCTGTCCATTAATTACGTAAGGGTTTATGGGGGAGGAGGGGTCTGAGATTTATTACGCGGCATACAATTTATTTTTAATTTTCATACAAAAAATCTTACCATGGAGGGAGGGGGGCTTGAAAAATCCCAAAACATGTCTAACGTAATTAATGGACCGCCTCTAATACCCGAATGGTGCCGAAGCCGTAAGTTTCCCTATTAAAATAGGACTCTAAACTATTTTAACTTAAGAAAGTGAAAAAAAGCTTAACCCTAAATAAATGCTGAGATGTTCCATTGATCTCGTTATTATTTTACATCATTATTATTTTACATACACGTGTTGCGATTGCGAATTGGGCCTTTTACGGACTACGTAACCAACTTAGGTCCCGCAAATTGCAAACGGAAACAAAATTCGCCCTGGATAAAACATTGATTCTTCCGGTGGCTCTCTATAGGCATGAAGCGAGAACGTTGTAAGAGGCAAACCGGAAAGCCTTCTGTGTTTTCGAGCGTAAACTGTTGCGGACACTACTCGGTGGGAAACTTGAAAATAGTGTGTGGCGCGGAAAGTTGTATCAAGTGCATAAAGATGCGAGTATGTGAAATAAGGCAGACTTCAGTGGGCTGGTCAGTTAGTGCGAATGTCGGAAGAAAGAATTGCGAAAATAATATTCAGCAGGGAACCAGGTAGATGAATGCGACTTCGTGGAAGACCACGAATACGCTGGTTGTGCACACTTGGATAGGACCTAGCGACACTAAAAATTCGAGGCAACTGGAGAAGTATCGCCCAAGACCGACGAAGATGAAGTTCTGCAATACGCCCGGCAAAGGCGTGACGATACGCTGTAGCCATCAAGGTATCAAGATAGGTAAAACTATTGGCCCAAAGTCACTCTTATGGGCCAATGTCACCCCGCACTAGGGTATTATATTATAGCACATATATTACACAAGATGTTAAATATTATACAAATAAAGCTCTTATATAACAAAATCTACTCTATGCTGCACAAAAAGATATGCTTGGTGTTACATGGGCTATGGCTACGCGTCGGTTCCAAATTTTGGAGTACACAAAGCCATAGAATATTCCAGCTTGATGAACGGTTTATCCAAAAAATCGTCTTTTGCTGTTTCCTGATTGGGCGGATAAGCTGGAACTGAGTCTGAGACTGAAAGGATGAAATCTTTGAAAACACGTGTAAGGATTATTATTGAAAATAACTCAGGAATTTTCAAATAATATCTTGCGATATCACTGAAATAGCACCAAGATAAGTTCCAGTAGAAACTTTCGAAGAAACATCGTTAGTAATTACATGATTAGTTCCAAAAGATATTCTCAAATTTGAATTAGAAAATAAATATATTCATGTTTAAGCTTTTACTCTGACATATGCATGGTCAGTAAAGTGAAAGAAAAGTAAATATTGTTGTACTGTTACAAATATTTCATTTACTACTGAAAACCACCTGAAGCAAACCAATCAAAAAGCCATATTTCATCATCATTCATCAACCCTTTATCCGCTTTCATTCTCCCACGAAACTGCACCACATCGAAATAAGCCACCCAAAGGCTCACGAGTGTGATTGATCGATTTTGTCTGGCTGTGCATTGAACTCAACGAAAGGATACAGTTGAATCAAATTAACTTACCGGTTACCACCAGTGTGGTTGATGCTTGTTTCCTTAAACGACGTCGAAGACAACCCTTCGCTTCAGTAATCAATAATCATGCATCGCAAAGTTCGTTAGAATCAATTTCAATCTGGACTTTTTTTTTCTCTCTGAAATCTTGCCTTGGAAGTTTACGGTGGTTCATGGCACCGAAAATGCAATTAGAAATGGATTTGTTGCGTAGGCTTCCTCGGTCAAATGATGTAAAGGCGGCCGACTGAACTTATTAGAAGGTCAGCCATTGAAGGATGCAACGGTGGTGAGCAGAGAATGCGGCATAGGAGGAGATCCGGACAGAGAAGAATGATAAAACTAATGATCGCTAGAGATGTGAAGGTAATCCTGCGCTGCGCGCACAGACAACCAGCAGGAGTGGTGCCACCGATCGCACGAGAGGACCAAATTTCAGGTTTTGTTTGGGCACGATGCACCGACCGAGGTGCTCCCCAGATAGATATTATCCAAAAATTCATATCTGTACCTACTTGTTTTATATGACTACGCTACATTTCACTGATCACGGATTTCCTCTAAATCAGACTTTTATCATCAAAAGAGCGATGCTTCAAAATGGGTCCAAGGGTTTTTTTTTTTAATTTACCCAGTCATACAGTTGAACACAAAGATTTTTTTCTGATATTAACGGTCTAGGGAGCACTGTGCCGACGCTATGCATGATGATGTTTGATTGCTCAGAATTAAAATTCCTTTTTTCCCATTTGATGGTTTATCGAAGGAACGTTATTAAGATGAGTTCTCCCTGATGTGGCACTGGTTGATGGTACGATGACTCTTGATTACCACATCCTGACAACCTTCGATGATCCGCAGGAAAAGTCCTTCGTGAGGATGACAAGGGATATGGAAAGAAATTATGCTTCAACGTTTGAAAAGGCAAAAAACACTTCGCTTCGAGCGTGCATCGCACTCTGAAGAAGACATGTCAATTTTGAGGCTTCCGTCATGCCACAAATTATGATGAAATTTCTCTGCAGCAATTACCTACTTTTGAGTAAATTCCAAAGAATTGAACAACGGCAACGAAACAACAGATTCACCTCTGACCATGCCCTAGGTTAAAGGCTCCACTGACCTTTAAATCGTGTAATAAATTTGAATTCTTCCGAAGCAGCCTCACGCACTGACTGGTTCATTTTATGATCGGCTTATGGCGCAATCAGGCCCAGATACAGCCGGGACCGAACCGAAATTCCCCCATCCCGTCCTAAGCACAGCGACGGCTTTTATCTAGAATATGTGAACCTGTTCCCGTTTTTTTACAATCCCGGCCGAAAAGATGCCCCACGAACCAGTTTTATGGAATCATTTATTTACTTTCCTGGAGCGAGGAGCATTTAATCACCGACTGAGCGGCACAGTTTCGACATCATCCTCCACGCAGCACAACGCACGGATTGGGAAAGAATGAGTAGAAAAAGGCTTCCAGTAAGAATATGGTCGCTGCACAAATGGTTCCAAAATCAATCAATTGCCTTAAAATAATGAGAACGATCAAAGACAACTGAAATCAAGTGTGATTATGGTAGGTTGAAGGAGGGAATAGGAGCATGATAATCGGTTCTACCAATTGCTGTCTTTGGTTGAAATTGTGTTCAAATTAGGCAATATTGAATGTTCTAGTGTTTTCAAATTTTTATCACTGATTTATTGGTATCCGATTTTAACGAAACATTGATTTTGTTTGCATACTTAAATATAGTAAGAGCACATGGTTTTAATTTATTATCACATACAAACAGACATAGCAGTTAGAAAAAAAAATTCTCGTGTGACGTTTCAAAAGGACATGTCTAACTTTGTGAGGCTCTCTTTGTTGAATTTTCCTTCAATTAATAACTAAGCCACATAATCCTCTTCGGTTGCGATTTTTTGTATGAAACGTGTTGTTATTTCGACGAATTTATATGATTTTCTTGAAAAGATATGCAAAAATATCATATTAAAACACAGGTGTCCGGATTTTGATCCAAAAATGTCCGGATTTATAAACATCATTTTATCAGGTGTCCGGATTTAAAGACAAGACACGCTCCAATATTTCATTGATTAACTTGTAAAAATCATGAATAATATTGAAAATTTGGTCACTTTCATGAAGATCTGAAGTGTAAAAGTATGTTGAATAATAACACTACAAGAATATTTTAACCAAACATACATAAGCTTGTGAATTTCACCGTAATCTCAACAGCCTAACAGTTCGGTGAAATAAAACACCGTAGTTCCTTCGAAATTTTACGGATTCCGGTGATTTTTCACCGAATACTGTAAAAATTTACCGTACTCCGTTAATTTATTTCACCGAACTGTTCAGCTGTTGAGATTTTACAGCCATCCATAAAATAATTTAAGTGTGTAAGTTTGAGCATTGCTGTCGGCGTGATGATTTTGAACGAAAAAACTGCTTTTGAAAATCCCCAAATTTATGACGGATCCTGCCCCATTAAGGCGAAATAGGCCGCCGTTGAAATTTGTACGCGTCGTTAATGATCGTTGCTAATTCATCTCACGATTTCGAATCAAAGAAAATCAGTTGGTTTTGCACTGACACAGCTGAAAAAGTATCAGCATACTTTATGCATGTTAGCGCGTACAGTGATAATTTTTCAAGTCAATATAAACTATCAAGACTGAATTATATCACTTTGAAATGCAAGCTGAAAAGTAATCATTGTTGCCAAAACGAATGACGGGCTACTTAGCTTTAAAGATTATCCAAACTTGTGTAAACAATGTCTGAACAAAAGTTGGCCATGAAAATTATTAAAATGTGGTAAAACATCATGCTGGATTAACTCGCAGTTATGCTGTTTGTTGATTGAAGTAATTTTTGTTGGGAAGATTACTGAAGGGTTGCTACAGGGATATTTCAAGGATTCTATTAGGAGTTTTACTAAAAGCATCCTCAAGCATTGCCTCTGGCATGGGTTTCCCATTAAAATTTGCTCCAAGGATTCTTCAAAGTAATTTACCTTAAATAGATTTTGAATATCATCTAGGGAATTCCCTCAAGAATATCTTTTGAGCTTCATCAATGAGCAGAATACCTCCGATAATTGAAATCTGTTTAGGTGTTCCCCATGTAAAATTTTTCAAGCATTCCTTACTGGATTATTCAAGGAATTTCTCTAGATCAGTGTCGTAAAAATTAAGCCGAATACCCGATCAGTGCGAAAACGAACAAAAACAAACTCCGCTAACACGAAGCCAATCTGACTATGAGAGCGATTGCGAGAATGAGAGTGGGTGCTATTGCTACACATGCGCACATTCAGGTGCACCCACTGTTGGTGTCATTTCAAAATTCAATTTCACCAAAATGAATATTAAAAAAAAATCAAATCAATGTTATATTACTGGTGTAAGAAAATGGCAATGTATTGTTACATGAATCATGATTGTCTTTTAATAAAAAAATAAAACTTCTGCAATTTGAGGATGTTTTTGCGGGGTATTTTATTGGAAATATTTTTTTTCACAAGCAACTTAATTTGCTGCCACCGAATATCAGTAGGTGGATGAGAATCGGTTTAGAAAAAGTTATTGAAAACTGAATGCACGCTCTACCAGATTCGTGCATGTATTGTCAAAAAAATATTCACACAAAGAAGAATTCAACAATGACGGATTCTACTTAGGGCCGGTGTTGTTGACGTACACCCGATTCTGTTTTTGCACGGGAGATGCGTACCATGCAAACAAAGTTTTCAGTTCAAAATTTCAAAAACCGTGCAAAAAAAGTAACACCATTTCTCGACGTTCCATGCAAAAATAAGGTTTTGGCGAAAAAAAATGTATGGAAACTTGTTTTGCACGGCCGTGTAAAAAAATCCGTGCAAACACAGAATCGGGTGTATATTGAAATATGCATACACTGCTCCAGATATAGCATAATTAGATCTTAAGCGCCATCCACAAATTGCGTAACGCTCTTAGGGAGGACGGTGTAAACTCAAGCGTTACGACTCAAACAAGATTTTGAAAATGTTTGTGCGATACAGAGCGATACAGAGGGAGTCAAAAATTTCTAATTTTAACGTTACGTAATAAAATACGTAATAATGCTTAATGGCGATTGTCGCAGAAATTTGTTTAAGCAATTCTCTGGGATTCCATCAGAGATTTTCCCAAGAAATTAATCTAGAATTCCTAGAGGTCAGCAGTATTTGGTCCATCAATTGTGCCGTTTGTCCTTACGGGGGAGAGCGAAACAAAAAGTGACATGATCGAGTCAGTCGATCCGTTGAATCTGTTGCATGCTCTTGTTGAGCGAGCAACGAAATCAGTATCGTGTCCGGTTCACGCATTAACTGCACTATTGATATCGGTCATTGATATTTATGCTCACGTATTTATTCCAAATTATATCTTTACCGTTTACCAAAACGATTCTTGTGTTTTCTTGTGGAAGTGCGAAGGACTTCTCGGATTTCATTAAGCAAGTTCCCACCTATCCCAAATTGACCTGCATTCGGACGCAGCCGGCACCGTCATTGTTTGTTATGATAATGAGAGCGGTACATATAACACATTGCGGATACTATTGATCTGTTGATTCTCTGTGTAATAAAGCTGTTCTTGCAATAACGGAGCAGTAACTGCGGGCGGTTTATCATGCTCATGCTCATACCAAACTTTATTACAAACAACGCGTTGGTTTGAGTGAAGGTTGCATTTACTACAATGCTACTGATAATTAGCCTCAGAGGTTGCTACACATGCTATGAGATTGCGGAATCAAATGGAATAATTTACATTAGAGTAAAAATCATCGGAAACGATGTGAGTTCCGATATTTCGAAGGGTATTTTGATATTTCCATTGGAATTTGAAAGGAATTCTGAGTTTCCGATTGTAATTTCCGTGTGAATTCTGCTATTATACGATAATTATGTTGTTTCATAGGAATTATGGGATTTCGGTGGAAATTCAGATATTTTTAAAGTTATTCTGAATTTACGTATGAGTTCTGACAACCCGGATTCTCAGATTTCCTTTGGTATTTCGGAATCTCTGTATGAGTAATGGTATTGCGATGGGCATTCTCGATTTGTTATGATAATTTTGGAATTTCGGAAGCGATTTTACTGCCCATAACTATGCATATATGTAATATTCGACAAAAGTTAGTAGGCATTGAGTGAATGGAATACCAGGTGTGCATTTTATGGCAGCATGAGAAGAAACTAAACTTTTTGAAAATTACCAAGAGCTCAAAAATGCTTATTTTAGGCTGAGATTTTGTACAGCTCATATCACATATTGAGTGAATAGTCAGAAAATAATTAAGGTACCGTGGGGTAAGTGGATACAGAAAAATCAATAGTCAACTTCATTGTTATGTACAGCTAACGTGAATAATGTAATTCAAACTTTTTTCTGTGGATAACAAATGAGGGACTAATATAGTTCAAATCGTAATTTATTTCGATTTTTCTGATTGTCTTGTATTGAGTACGAGAGACTTGAAAATTTGCGCCAAATGATCCACTTGCCCCACTAATAAAAAGAAACTGTTCTCAAAACAAATATGGTGTAATTATGTATAGTAAGAATGATATTACTCTCTTTCCTGTTATAAGTGCTTGTAATGTTACATTTCAATACTTTAAAATTAAAAAGTATCTTTATTTAATCAAAATATAATGAAAAATTTGTATACATTAGTTTACAATAATTCTAACAAAAAAAAAACAACATTGTAACTATAATAATTCGTCCATTTATACACATAAGTTATACAGAAGTATTGTAGGATTATTCCTAACGATGTTTTCGAAAACACTCATAATTTAAAAATATTAGTTACATTTACTTTTGAATAACAAACTAAAATCCTTTTATTCTATTTATGAATATATTTGTATAATCTGTTAGAACAATTAATATGGTCAAATAAGGTACGAAACTATGCTTTCGATAGCAAAATTAATATTTTTTGCTCATTTGCAACTCAGCTTAGATAAACCACGAAAAGTTTCGTGTGAATTTTGGAATTATTATTCTTTTATGTATTTTTTGTACCATAAAAGTTAAAACAACTTTTAGATGGATTAGTTATAATTTTCTTTGGTCAATTTGACAAATTTAAGCTGGGAATGGAAAAAAATGAAGGAAAACAACATTTGCGGATATTAAAACTTTTTAATTTTTTTGTAAGCAGTCTGCCAATAAATGATAATAATAATTGATCCACTTACCCCACCCCATTAAATAGTAGAGGTTAGTGTACCATGTACAATATATCTGTATTTATTAATAGAAATTATCTATTATTCATTGTGATTCACTCAACTAGAACTGAAGTGCTCATAATGTGTCGAAAATTATTAATAATAATAGTTTTCGTTTTTAGACAGAGATACGATGGATTTTTGATTGATGGAAAACAATTTTCAAATTAATTAATTTTTGCAGCTTACATGTTTGCTTGTGTTAGTGTACGTGTAGTAACAGTTTTGCAATAGTATCAGTGTGGGCGTAAGAATTAACCTTAAACGAAGCAATGGTGCGAAAACATTCAACATATTCAAGTATTTATGCTGAATATTGACGAATGATCCACTTGACCCACTGATACACTTCCCCCACTGTACCTTATGTTAGAAATTACATAGCTACTGCATTACGAGGCTCATATATAATCTCAATGTGACTGTTATGCGGTTATAATTACTAATGTAACAAAACGAGTTGGTATTTTTTTTTTTAATTTTATAGAATAATCTCACAGAGTTTAGTTAGTTGATCGAAATTGTTTATCATTTTACATATGACTTTTCATTGGAAGAAACTATGAGATATCAGTGGGATTCCTTCAAATTCTGGTTTGTTTGTTTGTTTGTTTTATTAACGACCCTTTAATCGTTTCCGATCATTCGGGTCAGAGAGTAATTCATTGAATACAATACATTTTATATTTTCCCCTTCCTTTCTAACCAAGCGATCCATTGAGTGACGTCACTGGGTTCAACATCGTCATCCAAGTCAACCGTTTCCTTCAAATTCTGGTGTGAACCTATGGAATTTTTAAGACAATCTTTGGAATTCTTGTAAGAACCTTTGAGATCCGTTGGGATTTGAGAGCAAAACTTCTCTTTAATCGCCTTCTTAACCTCATCTAGTGATGGAGGCTCCACAGCTTGACCATCGTTGTTGATGTTTATTCTGTTCTCCGATGCTCTATTGTTCCCTCCATGCAGTAACGTTTCGAAGTGCTCTTTCCACCTGACAGCCACCATCGTTTTATTTGTCAGCAAGTTACCTTCAATGTTGTTGGACATGACGGGAGGCGGCGCTGACTTTCTCCGCACGTCATTGACAGTTTCATAGAATCGTCGCATATCGTTCTGTTCTATACAGTTTCGTGTCTCACATTCTAATCATACTCTTTTTTCTTCCTGCGATGGATTCGCTTTTCGGCTGATCTTGCTTCCATGTACCGCTCTCTATTCAGCCTGGTACCAGACACTGGTAGCATCCGACGTCTGGCCACGTTCTTCTCATCCGTCACCCTCTGGCACGCTTCGTCGAACCATCCGCTTCTAGGGAGTCTTCGAGCAGTACCTATCACTTCTCGCGCTGTTTCACTCACCACTCCATGGATTGCATCCCATAGATGGTTTTCGCTCTCATTGACCTCACTTATCCGCTTTTGGTGGTAGGTATTCAGCTGTAACACCATCTGCTGAGAAGCGCTGGATATTGAATCGCATTGTTCGCTGTGGGCTTGAATTCTCTACAGTTGATAACTGCGCTCGTATTTTACTGACAACGAGGTAGTGATACGAGTCAATGTTAGGACCCCTGAAACTCCTAACATCAATGACATCTGATAAATGTCGGCCATCCACCAGAGTATGGTCTATCTGGTTGCTAATGTCACCATTTGGATGCCTTTAGGCGCGGTAAATGGCTGGGCATGGCGTACCATTGGTACCTCGCGTACCTGCAGGAATAAAATAGACCCCTTTGTGCGGTCCTTAGCCTCTTGCCCAGCAACTCCTATCCCTACCTCCTCGTGGTACTGGCCGGGGTACGAGTAACCTTGGGGAAGATCGGGTAACCAACCCCCGGTGGGAACTTTGGTCGTATGCTGACAGGGAAGGGGGGGTTTGCTTTTGCTTCTGCTTCTGCAAACCTTGAGTGTCTGTACTCCACGTTAGGAGCGGCTCACAACAGCGTCTGTTCCCCATGTCAGGGGCGGCTGATCATCGTCCGAGTGCCAGAGAAGGACTCTAAGCTAAACTGCGCACTATGGCCCTCCGAACATTTAGGGGGAATGGTCCTCCGGAAATCTAGGGGGTTGGTGTCAGGCCCTGCGAGCCAGCCGTAAAAACACATCAGCACAGGAACGTCAACGAGAGAATACGGACCGGAACAATCGGCAAAGACCACAGCGACGAAAATGGACTAGCGATTGGAAACTCGGTACGTGGAACTGCAAATCTCTCAACTTCATTGGAAGTACTCGCATACTCTCCGATGTACTGAAGACCCGCGGTTTCGACATCGTAGCGCTGCAGGAGGTGTGCTGGACAGGAGCATTGGTGCGAACGTTTAGAGGTAATCATACCATCTACCAGAGCTGCGGCAACACACGCGAGCTGGGAACAGCTTTTATAGTGATGGGTGACATGCAAAGGCGCGTGATCGGGTGGTGGCCGATCAATGAACGAATGTGCAAGTTAAGAATCAAAGGCCGATTCTTTAACTTCAGCATAATCAACGTGCATAGCCCACACTCCGGAAGCACTGATGATGACAAGGACGCATTTTACGCGCAGCTCGAACGCGAGTACGACCGCTGCCCAAGCCACGACGTCAAGATCATCATAGGAGATTTGAATGCTCAGGTTGGCCAGGAGGAGGAGTTCAGACCGACGATTGGAAAGTTCAGCGTCCACCGGCTGACGAACGAGAACGGCCTACGACTGATAGATTTTGCCGCCTCCAAGAACATGGCCATTCGTAGCACCTATTTCCAGCACAGCCTCCCGTATCGGTACACCTGGAGATCACCTCAGCAGACAGAATCGCAAATCGACCACGTTTTGATCGATGGACGGCACTTCTCCGACATAACCGACGTCAGAACCTATCGTGGCGCCAACATTGACTCCGACCACTACCTGGTGATGGTGAAACTGCGCCCAAAACTATCCGTCATCAACAATGTACGGTACCGACGCCCGCCCCGGTACAATCTCGAGCGGCTGAAACAACCGGATGTCGCCAATGCGTACGCGCAGCATCTTGAGGCAGCGTTGCCGGATGAGGGCGAGCTCGATAGGGCCCCTCTTGAGGACTGCTGGAGGACAGTCAAAGCAGCCATTAACGACGCTGCCGAAAGCGTTGTCGGATATGTGGAACGGAGCTCAAGAAACGATTGGTTCGACGAGGAGTGCCAAGAGGTTTTAGAGGAGAAGAATGCAGCGCGGGCTGCAATGCTGCAGCATGGTACGCGGCAAAACGTGGAACGATACAGACTGAAGCGGAAACAGCAAACCCGCCTATTCCGGGACAAAAAGCGCCGCCTGGAAGAGGTGGAATGCCAAGAGATGGAGTTGCTGTACCGTTCTCAAGAAACGCGGAAGTTCTATCAGAAGCTCAACACATCCCGCAAAGGCTTCGTGCCGCGAGCTGAGATGTGCCGGGATAAGGATGGGAGCATCTTGACGGACGGACGCGAGGTGATCGAAAGGTGGAAGCAGCACTACGATGAACACCTGAATGGCGCAGAGAACACAGGCACAGAAGGTCAGGACAGCGAAGGCGATGGCTACGTCAGCACAGCGGATAGCGGAAATCAACCAGCTCCCACGATGGGGGAAGTTAAGGATGCCATTCAACAGCTCAAGAACAACAAAGCCGCTGGCAAGGATGGTATCGGAGCCGAACTCATCAAGATGGGCCCGGACAGGTTGGCCGCTTGTCTGCATCGGCTGATAGTCAGAATCTGGGAAACGGAACAGCTACCGGAGGAGTGGAAGCAAGGCGTTATATGCCCTATCTACAAAAAGGGCGACAAACTGGAGTGTGAAAATTATCGTGCAATCACCATCCTAAACGCCGCCTATAAAGTGCTATCCCAGATTCTCTTCCGTCGTCTATCACCTATAGCAAACGAGTTCGTGGGAAGTTATCAAGCAGGTTTCATCGACGGCCGCTCGACAACGGACCAGATCTTTTCCGTGCGGCAAATCCTCCAGAAATGCCGTGAGTACCAGGTCCCTACGCACCATTTGTTCATCGATTTCAAGGCGGCATACGATAGTATCGACCGCATAGAGCTATGGAAAATCATGGATGAGAACAGCTTTCCCGGGAAGCTCACAAGATTGATCAGAGCAACGATGGACGGTGTGCAAAACTGCGTGAAGATCTCGGGCGAACACTCCAGTTCGTTCGAGTCTCGGCGGGGACTACGACAGGGCGATGGACTTTCGTGCCTGTTGTTCAATATTGCGCTTGAAGGTGTCATGCGGAGAGCCGGACTTAACAGTCGAGGCACGATTTTCACGAGATCCGGACAATTTGTTTGCTTCGCGGACGACATGGATATTATTGGGAGAAAATTTGAAACGGTGGCAGATTTGTTCACCCGCCTGAAACGCGAAGCAACAAGAGTCGGGCTAATGGTGAATGCGTCGAAAACAAAGTACATGCTGGTTGGCGGAACTGAGCGCGACAGGACCCGCCTAGGAAGCAGTGTTACGATAGACGGGGATACCTTCGAGGTGGTGGACGAGTTCGTCTACCTCGGATCCTTGTTGACGGCTGACAACAATGTTAGTCGGGAAATACGAAGGCGCATCATCAGCGGAAGTCGTGCCTACTATGGGCTCCAGAAGAAACTGCGGTCAAGAAAGATTCACCCCCGCACCAAATGCACGATGTACAAAACGCTCATAAGACCGGTAGTCCTCTATGGGCATGAGGCGTGGACTATGCTCGAGGAGGACTTGCAAGCTCTTGGGGTTTTCGAACGCCGAGTGCTAAGGACGATCTTCGGCGGCGTGCAGGAGAACGGCGTGTGGCGGCGAAGGATGAACCACGAGCTCGCTCAACTCTACGGCGAACCCAGTATCGTGAAGGTAGCTAAAGCTGGAAGGATACGCTGGGCAGGGCATGTTGCAAGAATGCCGGACAACAACCCTGTAAAGATGGTGTTCGCCACGAATCCGGTCGGAACAAGAAGGCGTGGGGCGCAGCGAGCTAGGTGGATTGATCAGGTACACCAGGACCTGGAGAGCGTGGGTCACAGTCGAGGATGGAGAGAAGCGGCCATGAACCGAGGGAATTGGCGAAATATTGTTGGCGAGGCTTTATCAAGATAATTGATGTAAAGCCAAATAAGTAAGTAAGTAAGTTGGATGCCTTTAGGTGTGCTTCCGATTATACTTGCGTGCGAAAAAGGTAGGTACCGTAATCCGGGGTATCATTGATCAGCGGGGTAACATTGATCGGAATGACTCATCTCGTAAAAAGTTGGTATCATCATTTATTGATGAATCATTTCCAAAGCATGAATGTTGCTTCTCTTTCTTATATTAATAAGCTATTAAAAATTGAGATTTTTGCAAAAATTGCGTTAACTTTATGCGTAAATTTGTCAAGTTTGCGAAACAATGATTTCAATGGTTAAGGATGACACTACCGAAGATTCATGTCTCACATAGGTTCTGCAAGCGATATGAGCAAGGAAAATGCGATTCTCACTAAAAATGGCATCGCCCAAAACGATTCCGCTGTCAAAACTTTTATAAGTATGTTCAATTAGGCAACATTAACGAATTACTGTTAAGAATGTAAAATTCCCTTAGGAAATTGCCTACCTTTAGGCGTATTTCGCAGTATGAGATGTTTTTAATTTTAAATTAACTCAAAAAGTAAATGAGATGTAAGCGTTTGGACATCATATTCGGCTTCAGGGGCCATGATTTAAGTAAGTAACGACATTTTTAATATTACCGAACGTTGTTTACATGGATGATCAATGTTACCCCATATCAGCTAAATGAAAAAATCACATAAAACATTTTTGTAAACATGCTTAAATCTTTCAAAAAACAAAATACAGTATGTAGTCACGAGCTATGGGTGGCAGTACTTGTTTTAAAAATATAAAACTCAGAAAATTTGCATTTTTGAATTAAATATTTAAGAAATATCCTAAAAACTGATCAATGTTACCCCGGATTACGGTATACCGGTATACGGTACCGGTACTGTTGATGGCCATCCCTTTGGCAGCAACGAAAGTTATTAGTCGTAGGCCGTTGTCATTAGTAACGGAGTGAAGACTCTTCTTACCTATGATCGGACGGAAAAAGTCCTCTCTTCTGACCTGTGCGTTCACATCTCCGATGACGATTTTCACGTCGAGTTTTGGGCACTCTTCGTAGGCCTTATCAAGGCCTTCATAGAACGCGTCCTTCACGTCATCAGATTTGTCGTTCGTCGGTGCATAGATGTTGATCAGGCTGTATTAGAAGAATTTGCCTCGTATCCTCACACTCAGGCAAATGGACTATCGATAAACATAGGAACCTCTTATGAAAATTCGCCACAAGAAATCGGGTCCAACTTCACTCAAACTTGAAACATTTGTTCTATAGTTTCGCAACAACTTCCATCATATTATATGACAAACTAACATACCGATAGTGAAACGACAAAGACACTTTCACCTCTATGTGGATTTACTAGATTTGCATCTTTCAAGCTACAAAATAAAAAAAATTAAAATTCGTTTGTTTGTACAGATTATCTGTAGGTAGCACAATACGAACTTTATTTGTTATGTAAATTATCAGTGTCAAAGAAAGTGCTCACAACAACGTGGGAGCAAATTGTATCCGTTTGGACACCCAAACAAGATTGGCGTAGTTTTCTCTTTTTATTACATCAATAAATATCGTCATCATCATTTGCAAATATTGGAACTCTTTTTTGGGATAAAACCAAACAAAACCGCTTGACTCATTCAATCGGTTTCACTTTCGTATGACGGCATCGGCTCGATTGAATAATCGTCAGTCCAAAACACGGATCAACCAGCGTCTTGCCGCTGCCACCGTTGACCCATAATTCTGTCGCGACGCGATGACGCGAAAGGCAAAAAATCCGCTTTCGCAACCACCCACTAAGCGATTTGAGGCCTGCCTTCACTACCATCTCACCGTGTCAAGGCATCAAAGGCGTGTTCCAATTATTTGTCACCATCAAGCAACATTCCCCAGTCTTGTAATACGGCATTGGCGCACAGTGGCCGCACTTCATACAAATGTCGACCGAAATTAAAAATCCCACTCAAATCGTTTGAAAATCCCCATTTATTGACATGATTTTTGAAAGTATTGGAAATGATCGATGAAACAGATTAATTGCATATGAGAGCCTGTGGGAGACTTGATTCCCATTTTCCAAAAACGGCTGTAACTTTGCACGGAAATTAAATTTTAAAGAGATTTCTGCACACAAGTTCTTTATTAAATATGTTTTGAATCATCAATAATTACGGAATGGCTGTTAAGGTATTCAGGTTTCATGATATTTAGTTTTTGACATGCTCAAACGGTGAACATGTTTCAAAACATCTTCATAACATAGAATAAGATCGATTCTGCTAGATTTGGATTAAAATTTGTACCGAACAGTCGGTATCGATGAAACAGTATTCATGAAACCTGAAAATTTCAAAAAGTTTAATCTCAGCTGATATTTCTACGGCTCACATGATGTGAACAATCGGAATATATGGAATATATACAAATCAATCAAAAATTCTAGGGAATTGCTATTCAATACTCGAGATAGCAAAAAAGGATATGTTAAATAATTCGAACATTTCATATTTTCTACTCCTAGCCAGCTTTGGACCACTGTGTGCCGGTTGGTCACGGATGTTCGGTGGATATAGTGGCAATTTATGCTCGCTTACCGGTCATCGGGACCAAAAGTGGCCCCATATATCTCCTCGTACGTCATTTGGACTGCGCTTTGTACAGCTGCTGGAAAGCACACACACACACATTACTCATGCGCGTAAAGTACTGGACAGCGAATTATGCAAGAGGCCTCGTTTGCTGCGGTGGTGACTGAGTGCCGCAGATCCGCGTGCACGATTCAAGGGCACAAACGCATGGAAGCATCCGCTTTGGGATGAGCAACGTCCCGCATCCACTATGGGCCAGAAATAAAAAAAAAATGTGACAGAAGTTCGAAAAGTTTTCTTTTATATATTTTTATCTCTTTTAACGAGATTTTTAGCCCTAGACTAGTTCATCTCACGACCAACGAATTTACTTCCCTTTCTAAGTAAATTATCACTATAACCTCAACATCATAAGTATAAGTATAAGTACCGTAAAACGGGGTAACTTTGATAATGCGGGTAACTTTGATAGTGCGTAACTCACCGCATACTAAATGAAATATCATAATTTCTGTTAATCAGTTAAGCAAAACGAATGCAAAACTAAAGAATATTAGTATGACACTTCATGTAAGAGCGGTTTTCATTTGAATCAAGAACATTTTATACGAATTTAAAAAATTTACACAATTTCAGCATTTTCAAAACGCTTACAATCTGTTCTACGATCACTATTTGATGTAGTTTTGAATAGTTGGCCACTTATCTTTGATAGCCTAGTTATCATAGAACTTGAATACGGTCTCAAATCTCTTAGCGAAAAGCATATTCACAAACTGGGACCATTTTTGTAATCTAAGTCAGAAATTTCCATATAACGTTAAACGCCTAGAGGTATGCAATGCCCTACAAATGTTCGTTATTCATTCAATTTTGTTCGAATCATACTCCATTATCAAAGTTACCCCAAAACAGAAAACCAACTTTCGATTATATAAAAAATTATATATTCATTCAAAATAAATCTTTTGGTAATTTATCGACTGTAATCGATAGCTAGGATGCCAGTACTTGTTTTAAAAATATAAATTGTAAATCTTTGAAACAGCATGCAAAAATATTCAAGTTTTCTTCGAAAAAACTATCAAAGTTACCCCGTTTTACGGTAATCATATCTCTCGGTAGGGATTTGATCCAAGGTCCTCGGCGTGAGAGGCGTGTTTCCTAACCACTACACCAGGTCCGTCCCGGAAAATTAATTATATGAGATGAAATTTGCATGGTTGAGACCTTGTTTGAAATTTTATTCGACCTATTGTAGAAATTTATCACATTTTATAAAGATAAATCAAAGTCAATGGCGCTTCTTTTGTAACTTTTCCGGAAATTAGTAAACAATTTACGTGTCGACATATTCACATGAGCTATCATACCATTTATTGATTTAAATCGGCAGAATTGCTTGAAAAATAAAATTTTAATATGTTTTTACAACGCTTCGAACTTTGATAGCAGAAAACAGTGAATTTGGTATTTTAATTCTGGTTGCCGTAAATTACTCTACTTGTTTGAAGGCAGAAACTTGATTCTCAGCCTATTTTAGAGTAATATAGTTCATAGTACAAAAAATGGCAACAATAAACAATACGCATTTCAGTGAATGCATTTGTAGAGTTTAAATTCATAATATTTTACCTATTCGGTATAATAATTATTAGGGGCCCAGATAGTCGTAGCGGTTAACGCGCAGCTATTCAGCAAGACCAAGCTGAGGGTCGTGGGTTCGAATCCCACCAGTCGAGGATCTTTTTGGGTAGGAAATTTTCTCGACTTCCCTGGGCATAGAGTATCTTCGTACCTGCCACACGATAAACGCATGCAAAAAATGGTCATTGGCACAGTAAGCTCTCAGTTAATAACTGTGGATGTGCTCATAAGAACACTAAGCTGAGAAGCAGGCTCTGTCCCAGTAGGGGACGTAATGCCAGAAAGAAGAAGAATTATTAAAACTATAAATTTCACCTTTAATTTTACATTCTACCACTATTTTCATTAATAGTTTTACTAGTTTGTCTTGAAAGAATTCTATGGTATTCGATTTGCAACCATGATTAATACAACTTTTCGTATTTCATCCAATATCCATTTCGTAGAATAGTGTGTCGTACGTTTAAAACTATTTTCATTCATCATCAATATCAATGAAGCCAGACTCAAATTTCAATCATTAAGATCTCCCGCGAGATCAAACTCATTTGAGATCTGCTTCACATGAGATTTTGGTGTAAACTTGTTTGGTGTAAATTTGTTTGAACATCACATGCCTTTTCATACGGTTGTCTCAAAATTTTGATTCTTGGCCCACAGTGCGTTCGTAAGCGGAGGATGGAGAAATTTGTAGTCACTAAACCTTGACTTGGTTGGTAGACGAAGACGACGATGATGCCGAGTGAAAGCATCCGGTTGCGTCGCGCCACTACATCATAGTCCAATTAACACCCACGAGTGTACAGTGAACACCCTTCGTAGATGCATTGGCAAATGGAGAGCTGCATTTGGAGCAATTGAGTAAAGGTACCTCCCACATCCGATTTCAAACATCCTATCGTAAAGTTAGTCATACTGAACGTAACTCCCCAGAGGAAATTGAACGATCACATGTGCCGTCATGTTACGGGTGTGTGGTCCTTGCAGTGGTACGGAAACCTTTTTATGATGTTTGATGAATATTATGCCAGTTTCGAGAGCGCATATTCAACTAAACACCGGGGGAAATTGCTGCTCAATGGGAAAATGGAGCCGTGGATACACCACAGGTATCGAAGAAAGGACGTAATGGGTTGCACACGGGGGGTTCCTCGCTTTTGGAGGGAAAGGTCGTTGAAATCTCTTTTTCACGGTTCGGTGAATTTGTGCGAGGCGAATGAATTTCGACGTAATGATTCAACGTGAAAATGTAATTATGCAACTGATGTGATGGTTAAACGTTGTGGAGATTTTGGTTTTGCGTAATAAATAATTGAACGTTTATCGTTTTCAATTAGATGCGATGGAATAAATTTAAGTTAAGTAGTACTTGCACATCATGATTTCAAATGAACAGGTAGATATGTTCGGTGAGATAAGAGCCTTTCTCTATCAAAAGATGATATAGGATGCAATTTTCCACAACAGTAATGCAACCATGATTAAGTACATTGAGCTTTTCCAGCTCTAAGCGTAAATCAAGTAGACGCTATTTTTTCCGAATTGAATAAAACTTTGCGCATGTAGGTTTTATTGACTTTCTAATGTTTTCTACCTACTAGAGAAAAAAAACACAGAAGGGAATAATATGGTGAATTTACATAAGATTATATAAATTTTAAAGCAAATTTTCTTCAATATCTTCTTAAGCTGACTGTTAGTCCTTTATTTGACCATATAGTCTTGAAAGTTATATATAGCCTAGAATGAACAAAAACACAGTAAACGATTTTTTTTTAATTTTTAGATGATAAGGAATTTTAATGAAATTTCGACACAACACCATAACATTAATTAATTTCCGTAACCTGTACTGAGCACCCTAGTTGGACGGTCGATTCCGGATTTATACGGATGCTCCGTGGGATCTATCTGAAGGTCATTTGAGGCTTTTCCATAATTATTTTGCACCGATCACACAAAACTACAGTGTTTGTAACTGAATCATAAAACATTAGTATGTTCCGACTCTTTCAACTCACACACAGGCCTCAATGTCCCGGATTCCCTGTAATCGGTTCCTGGGGAATCAATTGGGGATCAAAATTTGATCTGCACAAACCATATCGAGGGACACAATTATCTCCAGGATTTTATTACAGAAATGCAATAGAATGCATATTAAGTAACTGTAAATATCCTAGACCCGATTTTTTTTTGTAAAGTTGTGTTTCATACAAAAACTTGGGATGCGAAGAATAAAAAAAATGGATGGCTTCGCTTGAAATTTGTGATAGGGTTTCGTTCTACTTCGTCGTAAGAGCTACTATTCGTCGTATCAAACTTAAAATGTTCCACTACGGCGGGTATTCCAACTTACTTGCAACATAGATTCATTTTCCGAATGTAATTTTGTGAAAGCTTTTATGATTCGTCCACCTGTACACTTAAAATGCAATGAAACTACTGTATTTCGATAAATAACTTCAGTTCATTTACCCACTTTTCACTTTTTCATCGAAATCGCATGGACGAACACGATTTGAGAGAAATGCTTAGCGATCGACATCAGTCTCATCACTTTCGAACACAAGTTTCTTCCCACCCTCGTGGGTGACTTTACGAAATTACCTCAACCGCCGCGTATAATTGAGAATGTAAATAAAGTTCAATCCGTCGTACTGAGAAAAAAAAAAGCTTGTGCGCATCAATGTGTGCGCGACGCTCGACGTAAAAATACGGTTCCTTTGATTGTGTTGTTTTCGCTGTACTGTGAGCAAATGCCATAATTGTACGGTCAAAAGGAATTGTGTTCATATGTTTGGGCTGAATTTTGATGACGAACAATTAATTTTAAAGGAAATTAGTATATTCCATCATGCTGAAGGAATGGAGGGAGATGCCCGTAGATCTATATATTCTAGTAAAACATTTTATTATAGCGTTGATATGTTGTGTTTTGACCACTCAATACATCACAGTGAGCCGTAAGTTGTGGGACGAATCTGGAAACTGATTGCGACGGAGTTGAAAACGATACGACGGATTGAGAATACGATAAGATGTATTTTCTTTGCATTATTTCCAAAAACAGATCAAGATTTATCAAAATGTTATTCTACAATGCTAAAGCCGTTATGAGAAAGAATTGTTTGGCATCGGTTTGTATCAGCATAATTCACTGTGCAATACTGGGAAAATTGCAGCTCTCACTGATCAATGCTTAATACGATGGATACTAGCACATCACCCTACACTTCAACTTCTTTTTACGACCTAAATTCAGATTAATGATCGCTGAAAGCTGAGAAGCAGGCTTTGTCCCAGTTGGGATGTAACGCCAGAAAGAAGAATGCGGTGGTCACTGAAACGCAAAATTTTGTAACCAGACAGCGAAATTTTGTTTTTCAAATATATAAGGATCCTGACTACTTAGAAAGATGTCGTCTTCGGCAAAGTTGTTCAGCTGCTCAAGGACTATCATTGTTTGAGCCATGAGGTTCGAAATTTAGCCACCCTGCGGCGCTACTAAGCATGATTTTTTTGTTTTGCGGATATCCTAGGAGCTTAGAAATGTTGTGCCTTCGACAGAATTGCTCATTAACTGTATTTTGAGATTTGCGATTTTGCCACCAGGTTTTATTAGTGAGCGTGAAACTTTTGTTTTTAAGATATCTTATGATCCAGACCACTTGTCTTCGTAAAAACTGTTTATTTTAGTCACGATGTTCTAGATTCTAGATAGATCATACTTATTAATGCCGTCTTGTAGAGTGTTTATGTTTAATATATTTTCCCTTACATGCGATACTGGCTGACAACTGAGACGGTAATGTATGCGTATGCTTTGATCAAAATATGAGTTTGAGCGTGATGTGGCCTTGACTCTTCCAATCCAAATTTCGATTCCGCAACATTAATAATTTCAATTAAATAGAAATGTATGGAGTTTTCTTGATTCTTATCCCGAACGCTTCCTCTTTTTTGCCTCATATTCCGGACACTTTGATTCGAATTACGGACAGCTCATGAAAATCTATATAAATAAAAATGGAGTGGTATTTGTATGTCACGAAATGGCTGGGGATCGGTACAACCGATTTGCACAATTCTTTCACTGTTGTCTTCTTAAAGGGTTTCGACGTGTTCGTGTGAAGAAAAAGTTAAGGAAAATTCTCGAAAAATTTGATTGAACGGGAGTGAATTAATATATCACTCTGTATGGGATGTCTCATGCCATTTTTCAACAGCCTTTATTGATGGCAAGACAAAGTTTGCCGGGACCACTAGTCATAAATAGAAAAGTCAAATCATCAATTGAAATCGTTAGACCGCTAAAGAGACGTATAAGGCAGTTTGGCATAATAAATTTGCATAGATATCTAAAGAAAAAGCTTATTAACCCTTCTACCGGCAGCTTCAGTTTTTTACCTCAAAACAAATATTCAAATCGCGATAACTTTTTTGTTTCTCAATATTTTTGCACCATTTTCTCACAAGTTCTCAAAAAACTCTTCTAGTTTTAGAATCTGTGTCGATATTGATTATTGACCATCTGTATCCTGAGATATTTCAAAATTTCTTGGGGGACCGACGCGTAGCCAAATCTCATGTAAATTTCTCAGGCTACAAATTTTTTTTTGGGTATTCAGATGTTCACTTTTCGAAACAATATATTAATGAGAGTGAGTTGTGAAAAAGTTAAGCAATTTGGTGCAGCCAGCTTTCAGTAATTAGCAATTAGGTTTCTGGTATCACGATTGGCAAAAAGAGATCATGAAAACTTACATCATATGGTAATTTTTAGATATAACCTTAAATACTTAACCGATTTGTATCATTTTTTCAGAGTAGCTCCTTATTACCTGGCATTGTGTAGCACAATAGCAAATAGCCCACTGGAAGCATTAACGTGCAGTGTCTTTAAAACCAGATCACCAATGACAGATTCTTAAACTAGAAGAGTTTTTTGATAACTTGTGTAAAAATGGTGCAAAAATATCGAGAAACAAAAAAATTATCAAGGTTTTAATATTTTTATTGCGGTAAAAAATGAAGCTGTCGGTAGAGGGGTTAAAGTGAGCCTCGAAAGTGACAACTTTTGAACGGCGAAATTTGAAACATTGCGTGTGAAATGTTTCCCATACAAAGCAGAGTGTCCGGAGTTCGAAGCTGTCCGTTATATGAATCAAAACGGTACACGTCTGGTGGCAAAACATCAAATTACATGGCTCGAACAATGAGAACCCTTGACTCACTGAACAAGTTTGCAAGAGGCGTCATTTTTCTAAGCAGTCAGGATTCTTAGATATTTGCAAAATAAAAGTTTTATGCTAACTTGCGCCACCTGGTGGCGAAATTTTGAACTTCTTTGCTAAAATAAACAGTTTTTCCGATGACGCAATCTTTCTAATTGGTCAGGATTCTGAGGTATCCGCAAAAATACCATTAGCTTTTCCTGGTGGCAAAATCTCGGAACTATTGTCTAGAATAAAAATAGCACTTGAGCTACTGAACAACTTTGCCAAAGACGCTATCTCTCTAAGTGGTAAGGATTCTTTAATATAACCGCAAAACAAAAATTTCATGCTCATGGCTTGAATAATGATATCCTTGAACTACTGTACAGCTTTGCGGAAGACACCATCTTTTTAATTGGTCAGGATCCCGAGATATCCACAAAATAAAAGATTCATGCACACTAGTACTGCCCGGTGGTGGAATTTCGTAGCCCAATAATCACCACATGTCAGCCTTTAAGCTATTGAACATCTCTTCCCAAGACACCAACCTTTCAAATCATCAGGATCTAGAGATATATGTCACACACTTAAAAAAATCCGGATTACGGTGAAATTTCACCGTAATCTCAACAGCTGAAGGTTCGGTGAAAAATCACCGAACAATCTGTAAAATGATTGAACAAAATCATAAAGAAAAACAAGAAAATTGTTCGATAGGGAATCTAACTCCCGAACTAACTCAGCTTTCACTGCTTGATAATGGTGTGCAAAAACTGAAAAAAGGGAGCTCTTGCCTGCCAGAGCGGCTGTCACACGATTTCACCGAAGATGAAAATAATGCTGTTACCGAACTGTTCGTTAGTATTTCACAGGGTTACAGTAAAATTGTTTGTTTCACGGATTTTTTCCAGTAAAATAGTAGATTTCACAGGAAAATATGTATTTTTGTTGTTTACAGTTAGAATTCGGTGATTAATTTCACAGGATACTGCGGTTTTATTTAAGTTCGAATAAGCGCCCCTACCGACCAAATTCTCAACTAAAAGGATAATCCTAAACTCCTAAATGCAGATCGTACTGATTACTGAAACTTCGCCGAAAACTATATTGCGGTATCTATCTATAATGCATACGAGATATTCAACAACACCCTCAAATTAATGAAATCCCATAATCCCCGTGTCTTTTATAACGCCCCCAATCCATCTGTCTTATAGAAGACCTGAGTGTATTTAGCTTATTCGAATCGTGTTATCAGTGTTGCCAGCGTTAGAAAATGATTCCTGTAACGCGAAATACATACTTAAGCTCAGAATGTCGTATTTCTCATGTAGGGGAAGGGGTGGTAAAATGAACACCTTAAGAAAATCATCTTGTTTCTGGTAGAAAAACGAGGAATATCTATAGTTCCATCCCACAACATAAAAAACAGGGATGTTATATATAGCAGCGACACGAATTCAGACTAAAATAGCTGAATATTCACATATTTTTGTCGCTAGCAAAAAACGATGTAAATGGTCATTTTAGCTGCACTATGTGCGTAAAATGAACAGCTGTTGGTGGTAAAATGAACATCGTGCAAAAAACGTGAGCAAAACAAATATTTCTGAAATTTTTTATTGCCTTACCGAAAAAATATCCATTAATGATTGTGACCCATTCAAAAAAAATCTAAAGGTATCAGATTTGACCTCATACCATAACGATATTCACCTCACTGAAAAACCTCAAGTCTTCCGAGCTAAGAGTTACGTCAGTTCTAATTTTCAAACCTGATTTTTTTTAAATCTTAGTTTTCGTTGATATTTTTACTTCAATTGACCTACGTATCAACTCGAACACTCTGATTTATGCTTTAAATTGTCCGTGCGTGAAAAAAATTAATCGAAATTTGTTTTTTCTAGATAAAAGTCAAGGTGTTCATTTTACCACCCCTGTTCATTTTACCACCACTTCCCCTATACCTAAATGAGCTAGTGTGCCATGTGATGTTTCATATTGCAGCTCACAGATTATGTGAGGCACGCGATGCAGATACGTACAAAATATATCTTAGTGAGCGAGTTTCATGAGACATCTCATGAGGCTCGTCACATGCGCTTACTAGGGGTACTTTCATGCAGTTATGTTTGCCTAGTACAATAACCCCACGGAAGCATACAGCTTCGGTCTATTTCTATGCTTTTTCGATGGCCAGCACAAATTTTTCAGCGCGCGATTATTTTTGTGCGCTCATGGCAAGCTGATCTCAAGCTCTTAATATGAAGCACGTATACGTACATGATGTCTGCTTAAGCTTTGCTTGAAGTTAGTTAGACTTAAATAACGTGCCGAAGTTTGATATATTGAGTTTACGTTAGCTACGACAAAATGTTGAACCCTTCATAAAAAACTGGATTACAGTTGAAGAGTATTCCTTTGTTGTTAAGCATTCTATTTTTCCATTCCGCTCAAGTTTTATGATTTTGTTTTTTTTTCCTAATTCTTTTTACCAGTGGTGCAAGCCACATGAACATTTGTGTTTAAGCCGTCTGTATGACATCAACACTTTCTTCAACTTTGGTGAACATTCGGTGTCGTAGTCTTTAGAGTGTCCATTTCCCGGCAATTTTTCTCGTACGGGGTCCAGGGATCGGGATTCGGGACAAAAATCTAAGCTTATCCCGGGATTTCTTAAATTTTCAATAAAATTAGGGGGAGATCCCCCAGTGCCGGACAGCACCCAATACCGGACAAAGTCGAAACATTGAGAAATCATGGTCCAATCAAGATGGTGTATTAGTAGAAAAGTAAGCTATTATGTAGACTAATGTTTGCGTAGAATAACACATCCTTGAAATATGCATGCCTTTTTGAAAAAAGTAGAAAAGTTTGAAAATCTTTGAAAAATTGACGTATTTTCTTAATTTTGAGTCTATGTAGTAATTATTTTGATTATGAAAAAATACTTTGGATCCCGCAAGCATGATCGAACATAATCCTAATTTGATGGTATGAATGTATTTTGTACCATAATTGAATAAAATATGGACAAATTACAATTTTCGTTAAGCACCTCCTGTCCCTCAGTTTCGGACAGCTTGATTTGTTATATGATACCTTTGTAATTATTGCGTCAGTTTCTCAAAATACTTTAATTTTTCATGGGTTTCGTTGATCATGGTATCAAACATGCAATAAAATTAAGAAGAATGAACATTCAGAACAATATCGTAAAATGTGCTATTTTTCATCATATATGGAACAGGTTTTTGATTGACATCTAAGGCAAACTAAGAAAAACTCAAATTATTCTTGTAAATGTTGCAAATGCATTGAATTAGTAATTATAAACTATTCCTATCGTATACACATTCAATGATGTTCAAATTTGCAGAATTCGAGGCATTTCCAGATCGTGTCCGGTAGTGGGTGCCATCTTTCAAGATCGATCAATTTGGTACTAAAATACATCATCAAAATGCATTGTCAAAATTCATATTTATATTTTCAAATTTATTTTTGTACACTATAAAAATGATAATATTTATTATAAATGGGTAACACGAGCCCATAAAATCAATATTTTTCGAATTATGAATTTAGTGGCTTAAGTGTCCGGTACTGGGGGATCTCCCCCTAGTATTTGGTTGAATTAAAAGTAGAAATTCAACAATACAATTTTTTTCAATAAAAGAAAAACAGGCGCTGTATTTTTTTGCAATTTTTCATCGTAATAGGCTGTTTTTCACCACGCTGATCTGCCGTGAAACAGCCTACTTTTCGACCCATCCATACGATTTTGGCCTACTTTGTATGGAAATCCAAAAATTGACACAGAATTCTTGTAGGTCAAAAATAAGTGCTTTTCCCCTAGTCATTACCTAACTGAAATCAATTGCATTATGACTATAACGCAACGCTTTTTCATTGCGCAACTGCTTTGAGTTGCGTTATGAATCATTACCCAACTATTTTCAGAAATTGCAAAATGATGGTGCTTGCATCCAGATGTAATTTAGTAGTGCTCTACGAAATTGCAAAAAAATGTTGTACGCAACTCATTGCAGAACTCGATTTTTACAGCACTCGTCGTGCTGTAAAAATCATAATTCTGGAATCTAATATGTCTGCAAGATAACATTTTAATTATAACAAGTCACATTTCATGTATAACTTTCTTATTTTGATGATGTAATTCAACAAATATCAAAACTTAGCAAAACTTATTTCGGATTTACTAGAAATTTTTCAAATTCTCTATAACACTTTTTTATTAATTTTAGTCATAATATAAGAGCAGTACTTGTAATAAAAATTTTAGAACAAAGAATTACAGATCATTGAAGGTATTGTAGAAGGCCTCGCAAAAAGTTAATCATCGAAAATTATTGACTGAAGTTTAAGTGTACTTTCAAATTTGCTTTCTCAGCCTAGGCTTATAAAACCGGCTAATGGTGAAGAGAAAAGCATTAAAACTTTGCCACAAGACAAGAACAATGTGTTTCTTACTTGGTAAACTGGTCTTTTCATGAAAATAATTACTTGTTTATTCTTATTTTCATGATACTTTTCTATCATATCAAATAAGGCTTGATAGTGAGGAAAAATGTCATTGTTTTTCAATGAAATTAAGTGGTTTTCATCAAATTCCACGAACCCTGACCCCTCAGTTATGGATCAAATAGTGTGGAGTCCAACCTATAAAATTCAATGAAACGACATGGAAAACGTAAAATTGTAATTTAAAAGCACGAATTGAATCGTTTCAAATTGGAACTTCGGTTAATAAACTGTTATATTTACATAGGATTGCATAAACATTAAAAATTGTATCTTATTTTCTTATTATGGATCAAATTGTGCCATATTACGGATCAGTGTGCAGAATCAAGAAATTTCCGACTCAATGCATCTGTATTGCATGATTTGGTGAAAGTTAACAATGTGTCAGATATTACTGCAAAATATAGCAGTGTTAGAGCTGGAAACAAGGGTAAAATGCCCTTTTTGTGATACTGCATTGTAGTAACTGTTTTCGCTCCATAGCAAGTTTTCCACCCATTTTTGTATGCTAAAAAATAAAATTTTTAAAACCTTGATATTAGTTTTATCCTTAGTGCTATTGTCTGAACATGTCGAATCCAATGCTTAAAATGGCAGAAATCTACATTTTTTTAGAAGTGATCCATAACCGTGGTAAACAATCATTTCCTGGTCCATATTATGGATCACTAGTTAGAAGTGCTTATATTTCGTATATAGAATCAACAATCAAGAAAAATGTTTTCAAAAGATGAATTCATACTAAATCGAAGCGAACGAGCATGTTTTATGCTATAACATTTGAATTTTACCACCTGTGGTAGCTTATGAATGCTGACGGCACTTCTTGAAGAAAACGACCAATACACTGCTATTTAGCGGTTGAATGTTGTGATTAACATTACAAATGGTAGCAGACAAATAGTATAACATGGGAAAAATATGTTTTACGTCAAATTTTATGTTTTGAGCGAGTTAACCGATGTTGAAGGCCAAAGTGATCCGTAACTGTGGGTGATCCGTAGCTGTGTGGGCATGGTACATTTCGGGAATCCTGGGATTCCCGGGATGTCACAACTAAAACCCCGAGAAACGGGATATCTCGACATTTTCCAAATACCGGGATTTTTTGGGATGTACACTCTAGTAGTCTTTAAAATTTATTGGTATCTGCATATAACACCCCCATATAATTGGCTCTTTTGTTAACAATCGAGCAGTGTTGCCATCTATTATCAGAACATGATTCAACTTTGCCGACTACTTCGGATCAGTATTTCCACATCTAGAAGTTGCATTTTTCAAAAACATAATTATAACCACGACCGATTCTTTTCACGACACCTCCCCCCTCCCTATAACGGTCGTAAAAAAGGCTAGGGAATATAATGTTTAAGGGCGTTCAATCGTTTATTGTGTGTTATTATTTAAAAATCCAAAATGTATGTATTTGTGGTTGTTTTCTTCTTACATATATCACTCACTGTATGTATTAAGTAGAAGAGCTCAAAAGTGGTGATTTTCCTCGTTGCATGTACCTAACCTAATTTAAATCATATTCCACGCCACCATGGTAGCCTTCTTCCAAACACTACCAACGAAAGTGAAATTTCCAGTTTCGCTTTCGTTTTTCGCACCCGTATGCTAATAAGTTAGTCAGTCCTAGTCCCATATAGAGCGCAAAGTACGCCTCTCTGGCAAACAGCTCTACCCACACAGTAACAATTGCAAATCCATATATTTATGCAACCGGCCTCATTTTGGTTCGATTGTCTGGTTGCTTCCAAGATTGTCGCCGTTCGTTCATTGCCCCAGAAGTACCTAGTTTACTATCTCCGTAACCCGCATTGTCGTGCACCGACAATAGAACAATGGCCACAACTCGGCATGACAGCACGTTAAGACACTTTAGTCAATAAGGGGCTCGTTTGTTGAAATTCGGACCAGCTGAGTGTAACGGAACAAGGAACGAAATTTGTCAACAGCAAACCATACGCAACCAAATACTTAATGGTAATCATAAATGGCAAACTGTGTCTTTTGCGCCGATTAGATTTAATGAGTTTGCGGACACGATTTGTGGTGCTGCTCAAGGGACACGTTTGTTTTAGTTACGTCATCGCAAATTGTACGTTGCTATTGTCTTACCCGAAGCGTATGCATAAATTGGTGCCAATTTTTTATTATGCAATTCTTTGTATTTGGTGATTTCAATGAAAATTGCTACACGAAGCTGTCGGTGGAAGGCACTTTTATGCAATGTATTCATATTATGACAATTGCTTCGTGATTGGTATAAATCCCTCCTAAACGTTTGCAAATGCATTAATTTTTGATAACCGTAAAAATCACTGCCGGGTACGGCTCAGCCCAATTAGAGCTTGATTGTAAATTTGTATGCTATTTTTTGGAATGGAAATTTGAAAGACTAGGTACTCTCTGAACCGATAGTCAGTTTTTATCGCCAATCAGCGAACGATTATATTTTAGCTTTCTAGTCCGCGCTTGCAGTTTGTTTGTGTTGTAACGATAATCAACGAAAAAAAAAAAATGCCTTAGCACATCTGCAAATGCTGTGCACGATGCGCTAACATGAATGGAGTAATATCACACAGACATCAATAATGTGGTAATCCTAGCACTCAGTAGGGTCGATGTACCAATCGCCGATCAGCTTAATATGAATCGAAAAATAAATTGAGTTGTTTCCCGAGCAGAAAAACATGGCAAACAAATATCATAAATATATAAATAAATAAATAAAATACAAGCATACTTCAGCATGCTCTTTGTAAGGTGGTAATAAGCAGCAAAGCAGAGGGCCCAGATTGCCGTAACGGTAAACGCGCAGATATGAAGCATAACAATGCAGAGGGTCGTGGGTTCGAATCCCGCTAGTCAAGGATCGTGGTTGCTAAGCACTTTTTCTCGACATCGCAGAGCATCATTGTACCTGCCACCCGATGTACACATGCATAAATGGTGAATTGTCAAATAAAACTCTTAACTTAACTGAGAAACATGCTCAGTTCCAATTGGGACACAACATCAGAAAGAAAAGGAAGAATAAAAATATCAAAAATCGATACCAATTTTTTTTATCAATATCAGGCCGCCATCGGCACACATCGTTAGAATTCCAATTTTCTGTCGCTGCTAAAACTAAAGGGTGGTCGTATCGGTTTTCTCAAATTGATGGACCCCTCGTAGGACAGCTAGCTAAACAGTTCGCAAAAATCCATTTTTATAAATCCTAAGTATATTGTCACGTGATATATGTTATATTTCCCTTGAAACAAATAGCAAACTCAAAGGAATTGTGTAGATCAAGCATGTATCTTTTATTTGATGTTATAAAATGGCAGCCATTTTGAATTTGTCCGTCAATTTGAATTTTGTCAGGAAAACTGGGTTTTCAGGGTTGTTAACGTTAATCAACGATTAACGCCGTTAGCGTTAATTTTTCTCGAGATTAACGTTAACGGCGTCTCGTTGATTTTCATGTTTTTTAACGTTAGCGTCAACGGATTGCGTTGAATTAACGTCAACGAACATCGTTAATCTTATCGTTGATTACTGGGTGACCTGTGTAGATGCAATGAAAATTTTCGCTACGTTGATAAACAAGTTGTCTTCATACAAATATCGTAACCAAGGAAATTGAAAAAAAAATCTTGTTTACGGGTATAAAAGGATGCAAGCAGCAAGGGCCAAGAACTTGTGTTCGAGTGGAAGAGAAATCCGGACGCGTTGCAAATGAAGAACTACTGACCCATGTCGCCAAGCGGCCCTTGCGTCGAGGAAATTTTCAAATACTGTACACTGGTTTCCGGGAAGTGAAGGCGTTTCGACATCACAAATTTCAAGGCTGAAGGACTGCATGGATTGAAAATTGTTGCTGCTCACATCGCAGACCTTAGCTATTGAAAATCGTGTTGCATTTGCTTGATCTCCTGAACATACACATCTAGAAAAACATCTGATGGTCACGAAGCTATTTCCTGCAAAATTAGTTCATCTAGTCAGTGACAAAAGTGAGTAACCAAATCAACGCAAAATTCGTTGATCGTTACAATTAACGTTAACGAATCAACGAAACGGCGTTAATCGTTGATTAACGTTAACAACCCTGGTTTTTACAATTAGCGCACTGCTCGTTTTAATTCTGAGATCTCCGTCAGAGAGATGAAAAAAAAAACTGAGTAAAAAAGGCTGCAAAAACTAGATGACGAATGGTATCTATCATATGAAATGAACGATTTTCTAAATCGTGTTCTACCATATAGCGAGTGCAAGCAATGCAAACATCATTTTTCGTGCAACAAAGGAACAAGTTTCCAATCGTTGGTGTTTTCTTCCAGTCGAAAGCACTCTTACATGTTTTGAGTACAAAATCTGGCGGTTATCTTGGGATTTTATGCTATTTTTTTAAGTAGTTGAATGAACCTTTCACCACGGTTTTTTTTCTTCGGTAAAATAGTAGATTTCGAGGATTTTGTTGGTAAAATAGTAGATTTCACAGGAAAATCTGTATTTTTGTTGTTTACAGTTCAAATTCGGTGATTCATTTCTCAAGATAAGGCTATTTATTTTAAGTGTGTACGCTTCTTCTTTTACTTATTCTTCCTTTTCCTGGCGTAACGTTCTTACTAGAAAAGAGCCTTCTTATCAGCTTAATTACTGGAAGAGTAAGTAAAAGCTACATCCTTCCTCTATACGATGCCGCTAGTTTTCTGGGCATTTTGCAAACTATTTAGACCTGCCCTACGAGACGCCCACAAAATTGACATAACCGAAAGAACCACCCTTTAGTTTTAGCGTATATTAGCGATCAGTGAAATAAAATTGTGTGCCAATGGCGACCTGGTTTCAGCGAAAATTGCACATAGAGGGGAACTTACGTATTCTCGGCAGTCTAAGTAGCTGGACTTTTTCAACATTTATTTATTCACAATATACACACTTAAGGTGAAGATGAATCGAAGCCAAACTTCAAATTTTCAAGAGCACAAATCTGGAGAACCGAACACCAGTTGGTGCTGAAAACTTAATCGATTGGTCACCACCAGCTGATGACCAATCGATTAAATTTACAGCTTAAAGGGATGTTTGGTTCTTCAGATTTGTGCTCTTGAAAGTTTGAGGTTTGGCTTCGATTCAAATTCACCTTAATGCCGATCTCAGCTGTTCAAATCTCGGTTAAAGTTAGTTTGCTGACATATCAATTAAAATTCAGTTGCGCTCGGCTGTGCTGATCTCGGCAAAAGAATAAGAATTCGCCGAGCTCAACTGAGTGTTTACTACATGCAAAGCAGCAGACAGGACTACATCCCCGACCCACTAAACCATTCCCATTGCCGCCAAACCCTTCGTCTCTCCGGGACCACCAAGAAGGCATTGCTTCGGAGAGGGGCTATTGCACATCGCAACCTCAAGGTTAGCTGCGTAGCCATGCAGCAACGAACATCGATGACACGCTTAGGGTGGTCCTTACCACTCCCATTGTCCTCTGAAGGCGGGCAGGGTCGACCACAACGCCCGCACCCAGCTGTTCTGCAAGTATCATGAACTGATACTGCGTGCTCCGCTATTTGACCTGCTGAAGGCTCAGGCCAGATCAGCTAGCACCAGTTGGGATTGCTGACGAAGGGGGCCTCCACTTGCCCCGACCCTTACGAACCAAAGGCTCGTATCCAACCCAGTAGACCGGCGCCCAACAGCAACGCTACCAAGATGTTCTCCCCACGGCCACTTATTCGCTGTAAGGGTCGATTTCGACCGTAGGGCACCGGTATGACCTACGTAGCCGACTGTGAACTCTTGGACCACCTGTTGCTTAGCGTCTGCACTAGCCACTCCTCGAGTCCACTCGCCACCTTCTTTGTAGCTCCAAGATGCTGTGGGTGATAGCCGATGAAACGGGGGCACACGAACAAAACGTGTTCTGCCGTTCCCTCTAAACCTGCACAAACTGGACATTCGGGAGAACCCGCATGACCGAAACGGTGTAAATACTGTCTAAAGCAACCATGGCCCGAAAGGACCTGTGTCAGGTGGAATGTTAGTTCCCCATGGCGCCTATTGACCCAGATATCTACCCTCGGAATCAACCTGTGAGTCCACCTTCCTTTGGTGGAACTGTCCCACGCACGCTGCCATTTAACCATAGAGGCCAGTCTGGCAGTCCTGCGTATGCCTCTTGTGATAGGCGTTTGGTTCGATGAATCATTTGGACTGACGAGAGTCCATTGCGTTCTTCCAGTTTAGTTTAATTTTTGCCTTCATCCAGCTCTTTAATTGCATTTTCAGAGCACAAGAGGCCATTTCGAAGAAAGGTTGAGGCCCTATGAATTGCATGGAAGAACCTTGTTTTGCTAACTGATCAGCTTTTTCATTTCCTTCTGCTCCGCAATGGCCAGGAACCCAATATAGATTAACCTTATCACGATAGGACAACTGCTGCAGTAGCTTGGCACACTCCCAAATAAGTCTTGATGTAAGTTCTAGACTTCAAAGCGTTCAAGGCTGCTTTGCTATTCTAACAAATACATATATTAGCATTCCTGTAGCGCCTTTTAAGACAAATGTCAGCACATTCAAGAATCATTCAAGAAAATTTCGGCCTGAGAAGCTGTTGGCCAACTTCCCAGTGCATAAGATACATTTACTCCTGGGCCAAACTCTCCTGACCCTACCATGTTATCTTGTTTTGAACCATCAGTGTAAAAAATTAATGATCCAGATCGGAAAGTTGGTCCTCCTGTGTCCCAATCCTGGCGAGTTACATCAGCAACCCAAAAACGATGATCAAAAAAGTTACACTTCAACATATAATCTTCGTTCATTAAGTACACTGGACTTATTTTAAAGTGCTTCAATATAGTCATATGTCTTTTTAGTTCACTATCAGCGCTATTTAAGGACCTTCTGACTCTGATAGCACTCTTAACTGCATCCATTTGTATATAGTATATATACTTTCTAGCTTACTACGGTAGCTGTTGGTACTTAAAGCCGTGCCCCAAGCCGGGCCACCATACCTCAGTATGGACGAGGCGACACTGGCCAGATGCTTACGCTTACTGGCGTACACCTAATTTCGTAAGTGGTGCATTCGATTTGCATCCGGATGCGCTCGAATGCACCCTACTTCCGAAGCAGGGTATCTTGCATGGATACTGAACAATCCGGCGAATAGAATTTTCTAACTTACAAGAGTTCCTTGGTGCAGCTGGAAGATCAGACCGACCACAATCGAAGCGGGAACAAAAACGTAAACGGCATCCATAATAACAAATACAAACTAGGGAAATAATTCGCGATCTGTCAAAAATAAGTCTCCTCTGAAGCAGACTTATTTTTGACAGATTGAAATCAGAGGGGAAATAATTTCCGAACTGTCAAATTTAAGTTCGGACTCATTTTAACAACGCAATAGAGATAGACCCTAAGTGGGCTACAGGTTTAGTTGACTGTACCATCAAAATATTAGATTCCTGGAACTAGTAGTTTATTTTTAAAAAATAATCAAAAAAGCTTAAAAATAAGGCGTTTTTGGATTGTCACTTTTAAGCTTTCATAGAAAATCTCGCTTTTAGGTGGACGAATACTATTTTGAAATCTCACATTTATGTTCATCACATCAATTGTTATTGCAAAGCTCTAGAAAACTTGATAGGAAAATGATTTTCTTGATTTGTTCTTATTGCGTAATAATTCTACACGCAGTGAACTGGACTATCGATCGAATTATGGACCGATTATTGCAATACGAACGCTTTATGTATCGTTTTAGTATCACTCCACATCAAGGCGTCGATAGACGAAGGGTGGGCGCACGAACCTAACGATCGCAAGGTTCTAGGTTCGATTCCAGGTTGCCAGGAGAACTAATTTTGTTTTCAAATATCGGTTTCATTACGTAAATTAATAAATTTCAATCTGTTTTCGTATGGTGAATTTTCAAAAAAATGTTGCTATGTTTATCGATAGTCAATTTTCCTGAGGGTAGTTTGTTTGGTCCAATGTCATCCCCTCGAAGGGGTGAGTTTGAGCCAATTTTCCTACGTTTCCTATTTAAAAGAAGTACTCTCATATTTAGCCGAACATATCAAGTCAAATTGCGAATGCTGTTTAAAAATAAATGAGGACTAACGCATTTTTTGACAAAACTCATCCCCAACGATGGTACACAGCACAGTTGTTTTCAAATTTCGTTAAATGCGAAAAGTAAAGAATTTCTCCATGAATTGAACTATTCACTGACACGCTGAATGGCTCGATATGGTTGTGGTCTGTAAAGGTTGCTGCTCTTGGGGCCTATTCACAAATTTCATAACGCTCTAGGGGGTAGGGTGAGATGTTACAGCTCATACAAAATTTGTGGAATATTCATACAAAAAGCCTAACCAGAGGGTTGGGTGGGTGTCAAAAATGACCATTTTTGGTGTTATGAAATTTATGAATGAACCCTTGAACGTTCTATCATCAAGTTATTACCGAGAGAATGAATGATAACATTACAAAAATCCAATTGCGATGTTCCACGATTTTTTTTTTGTTTATGAATAGCACTCTCCGAATATGGTTCGATCGGCCGATTTAATCCCAGCTTTGCCAGACTGGCAATGCCAGTAAAATTTATTTACGTTCATTTTTTTCTCAGTGTATGAGAAAATCAGAATAGACCCTTTGCAAATCAATTCACTTATGACTTGACACAAATACATCATCCTCTGATTGCTTGTAGAACTATTTTTTCAATGTGATGAGTTTTTTTAAGCGGTTATTATGTCGATTTATTCGGCAGCTCACGAATGACGATAATTTCGTAAGAATTTATTTAATTTAATAATAAAACCCATGTTATATAATATTTTTGTAATATATGTGATTTAAATGGAAGATTTTAGTTCGAGGAATATGTTGAGTACATTGAAGGTAACTCTTGTTCCGAAGATACATTTTAAAAAGGACGATAAGTAAGTGTTGCCGAAAATACCCTCTGGGTGCCTAAGCCATCATTTACCCTATGACTATTTTATTTGTTTTCAAAATATCTAAGTCGAAACAGTTTTTCGAATCTCTATAAACATTCAATCAATCCGTGTAAGCCAAATTTAAAATGCATTATTTACTATTGTAAGTCATTATCAATATTTATCTGTAAGTGTACTATCGCCAATCCACACAAATCTTCTTCCCATGCAATTGTTGAAAGGGATCGTTTAAATATTACGTAACGCAACAGGGGGAGGGAGGGGGTTTTGCGTGGTGTTACGGTTCATACAAAAATTTAAAATTTCTCATACAAAAGCTGTTACGTTGGGGAGGGAGGGGATATGAAATTGACAAATTTTGTGTTGCGTAAGATTTGGACGAACCCTAACCAGACTGAACTCAATGTCGTCTTTTTCAACGACGACGACTTCTATGGGGGAGACGATTCAACACATTTTCACTTTCTTTATTTTTTCACCTTTCTCACTTTTGCGTTCACGAACGTCGCCGTCACTTGATTGGATGACATTTGCTAATTATAGGGTGAATTTTAAGGCGAAAGTCACAATGACTTTGTTTGCGGGACCTTAAAAAGCACGAGATGGCAGATTGAGCTTAATTTGGAATTCGAAACAATAAGATTGCAGCCAGTCAGTGCTGACAACATGAGGCATCGTGAGGCAGATAATAATGGTTAATCTGTTGCCTCGGAGGTTGAAATGATTTCTCTGTCACCCAGTGGTCAAATAATGTTTTATGCAAGTGTTTTGTTTAAATTTAAGTTTAGTTTTGCAATGAATATGAATATCTCTTTTGATAACTGTGGAAATGCTGTTAAAATACGTATCTGAGAATTAAGCATTGTCCCAGTGGGAGTGTAATGCCTCATCTTGAATTTTCAATAACACCAAAAAACAAATTAGCTCGATTAGCCACCATCACAGCAGTCGAATTTAAAAGCTATAACTAATAGAAATAGACTATTAGACAATTGTAATAGAGTTTCTGGTTTTTCATGACTCCTGACCAACAGAATAAAAAATGAGCTTTCTACTTTTTCCCGGCGCGTACGAGTTTCCCCCCATAATGTATGCGTTTTTCCGGTGCACGAGAGTCGAAATCTGTTTCCGAACAAATTGAAAAACAGAATCAACCCCACCTTCGAGAGACGCATTAAACGCCCACCTTCATTAACTCGCGTCAGAGCAATTTTCCACTTTCTCACATTTACACTGATTGATTTTCAGACCGCGACGACTATTTGTATTAATTACCCACCCGATGGATTAGGTTTTTCCCCCCATATCCGTCATCGTCGTCGTCGCAATCGTTCGTTGAGATACATCGCTTTTATGTTTTGAGCGAACGAGGTGTGCTCAAGACGGAGGGTGGTCTGTGATAGCGGCGGCGAACATATACGGTGTAATCAAAGAGAAAACAAATAGAAATGAACCTTTTTTGATCAATCAATGTGAGCGTGCTGCGCCATGCATACTGGAATTGGTGCATCCATTGAAAAATATCCATAAGTTTTTCAAATGCTCAGAAAACATTAGTGACTTGGATTTGGATTGGATTGGATTTGGATTGGATTTGGATTGGATTTGGATTGGATTTGGATTGGATTTGGATTGGATTTGGATTGGATTTGGATTGGATTTGGATTGGATTTGGATTGGATTTGGATTGGATTTGGATTGGATTTGGATTGGATTTGGATTGGATTTTGGATTGGATTTGGATTGGATTTGGATTGGATTTGGATTGGATTTGGGTTGGATTTGGATTGGATTTGGATTGGATTTGGATTGGATTTGGATTGGATTTGGATTGGATTTGGATTGGATTTGGATTGGATTTGGATTGGATTTGGATTGGATTTGGATTGGATTTGGATTGGATTTGGATTGGATTTGGATTGGATTTGGATTGGATTTGGATTGATTGGATTTGGATTGGATTTGGATTGGATTTGGATTGGATTTGGATTGGATTTGGATTGGATTTGGATTGGATTTGGATTGGATTTGGATTGGATTTGGATTGGATTTGGATTGGATTTGGATTGGATTTGGATTGGATTTGGATTGGATTTGGATTGGATTTGGATTGGATTTGGATTGGATTTGGATTGGATTTGGATTGGATTTGGATTGGATTTGGATTGGATTTGGATTGGATTTGGATTGGATTTGGATTGGATTTGGATTGGATTTGGATTGGATTTGGATTGGATTTGGATTGGATTGGATTTGGATTGGATTTGGATTGGATTTGGATTGGATTTGGATTGGATTTGGATTGGATTTGGATTGGATTTGGATTGGATTTGGATTGGATTTGGATTGGATTTGGATTGGATTTGGATTGGATTTGGATTGGATTTGGATTGGATTTGGATTGGATTTGGATTGGATTTGGATTGGATTTGGATTGGATTTGGATTGGATTTGGATTGGATTTGGATTGGATTTGGATTGGATTTGGATTGGATTTGGATTGGATTTGGATTGGATTTGGATTGGATTTGGATTGGATTTGGATTGGATTTGGATTGGATTTGGATTGGATTTGGATTGGATTTGGATTGGATTTGGATTGGATTTGGATTGGATTTGGATTGGATTTGGATTGGATTTGGATTGGATTTGGATTGGATTTGGATTGGATTTGGATTGGATTTGGATTGGATTTGGATTGGATTTGGATTGGATTTGGATTGGATTTGGATTGGATTTGGATTGGATTTGGATTGGATTTGGATTGGATTTGGATTGGATTTGGATTGGATTTGGATTGGATTTGGATTGGATTTGGATTGGATTTGGATTGGATTTGGATTGGATTTGGATTGGATTTGGAATTGGATTTGGATTGGATTTGGATTGGATTTGGATTGGATTTGGATTGGATTTGGATTGGATTTGGATTGGATTTGGATTGGATTGGATTGGATTTGGATTGGATTTGGATTGGATTTGGATTGGATTTGGATTGGATTTGGATTGGATTTGGATTGGATTTGGATTGGATTTGGATTGGATTTGGATTGGATTTGGATTGGATTTGGATTGGATTTGGATTGGATTTGGATTGGATTTGGATTGGATTTGGATTGGATTTGGATTGGATTTGGATTGGATTTGGATTGGATTTGGATTGGATTTGGATTGGATTTGGATTGGATTTGGATTGGATTTGGATTGGATTTGGATTGGATTTGGATTGGATTTGGATTGGATTTGGATTGGATTTGGATTGGATTTGGATTGGATTTGGATTGGATTTGGATTGGATTTGGATTGGATTTGGATTGGATTTGGATTGGATTTGGATTGGATTTGGCTTTTTTTGGCTTTGGGCTTTGGCATTAAGGCGAAATAGGCCGTCATTGAAATTTGTACGCGTCGTTGATGATTGTTGCTATTTCATCTCACAAGTATCAGCATATTTTATGCATGTTAGCGCATATACTTTTTCAAGTCAATATAAACTATCAAGACTTAGTTTTATCACTTTGAAATGCAAGCTGAAAAGTCATCATTGTTGCCAAAACGAATGACGGGCTACTTAGCCTTAAGCTTAAGGCTTTGACATTGGGCTTTGGGCTTTGGACTTGTCCTTGAGCTTTGACTTTAAGCTTTGGCTTTGGGCTTTGGACTTGTCTTTGGGCTTTTGCTTTTGGCTTTGGCTTTGGCTTTGGGCTTTGGGCTTTGGCTTTGGACTTTGGCTTTGGGCTATGACTTTGAGCGTTGGCTCTGTTCTTTGGCTTTGCGCTTTGGACTTGTCTTTGGGTTTGGCTTTGGCTTTGGGTTTTGACTGTGAGCTTTTCATTTGTCATTGAACTTCGTCTTTGGCCTTTGGCTTGTGCTTTGGTTTTGGATTTAGTTTTGGGCTTTAGCTTTGGGATTTTGCCTTGAACTTTGGCTTTGGCAATCACAAAACATAACAAAGCAAATATTTGTAATAATTGGGCCTGATATAAAAAAGGTGTTTTTTACCAACGTATAAAGACATGATGCAAAATATATAAAAGCAAAACAATGGTAACGCGTTCCAAATATTTCTTGGAGTAAAAACATGATGATTTTTTTTTAAGCGTTAAAAAGATTAACTAATTAAGGCGATTAATTCACTTAGGGCCAATTTCTTCACCTTCGCTTAAACCGTAAACCACGTTTACCCATACGATTAAACCAGGTTTAAGGCCTAAGCGGTGGTGAAGAAACCGCTTATAAGTCTCAAAAGTCGCAATCATTGGAATGTATAAACCTATCATAGCTTGTTCACCTACTGAACAGAAGATACCACCTGACTTGCCGTGATCGGATTTGGCTGTATCAGCACATTTAATTGATCCATTATTCCATCCGATCTGATATCCACGAGTCATCAAATGGGGGTTTGCGATGAATTCACTTTCTTCTCCTCATCAATGACCTCCGCCTCATGTTATCGATCCGATGCCTCCGCTTTCCGTTTTGTGAACCCAAGAAATCAGCCAATAAAACCGTTCACACTTCTTGGGTACGGCGACGATGACCAAGATAGCCAATGTCAGCCAGTGCCAAAAGTCGTTAATAAGTCGACTAGCAAATACCATTAGTCGTACCTCGTTAGGTAATTCCGCCTCGCAGCACCATACCGTTACCGAACGAGATGAAAGTGAAACTTATCTCCTCTGCTGGTAACGCCTCGGGGGCAATTTTCACGACACGGAGTCGAGTAAAGTTTAATGCATCTGCGGGCATTTCTTTCTGGCATATGATATTTAAATTTAATTTGGAGCTGCCCGAGGCGCGGAACGATGGGCATTAACCACCAGGAAAGCGTCAATGGACTTGCGCATGCTGGTTTTCCTCGGCAAAGCTTGTGACAGGGGCCAATAAGAAGCTGATGTATGTTTATAGCGATTCGTAGCTTTCCAATGTCGAAAGTTAACTAAATAAGGCTCATATCAATAAAATGCATCTCCATTTAAACGCAGGAGTGATTGAACAATTTTGAAAAATCGAAGTTCTATTGTACCTAGAAGATACAAAAAAGAGCTGAGCTGTTTCCAGATGGATAAACATCGAGCCATAAACAGTGGAAATAAAAGCGAAAGTTCTGCGTTTTTATGCTTTATGTTGGTATTATTAGGTGGGTTCTACGATAAGATGGAACAAGAAAGATGAACTTGGGAATTTTAATGTGGTTATTGTAAGCTCTCTTTGATTGGTGTTACGATGATGTGTTTTATTGCTTGATCGGTTTGGGTTTCCTATTCTTGGCATCTCCGAAAGCTATAGGTGTTTTATAAGCCGTCGTTAAATTCATAAACCAAGCATTTCCATGAACAACGATCTGTACTTGAGGTGACAATTTAGAACCTGTTCTTTACTTTAGAAATAGAATAAAAGTGAATGATTATACAACTATTATTCGATCTAACATTTAGTAGCATTCCAGGCAATTGAATCTACGAAAACATTTGATATCAGTTTGCACACAAATTGTAGCTGCCAACTATAGTGTTGGTTGGGTGACTTACAGTATTTTCAGCAGCTTTTTACTCTTCGTCATAGCCTGTTTTTTTTTAATTTATTGAGCTCAACATTTGCGTCAATACTATTGGCATACTACTAGCATTGGGTTGTTCAAATCTAAAATAAGTAAAATCTCCCGTATCTATTTTTACCATCCTCACAATAAAAATAACGTTCTGTAAAATGTTTAGCTTTTCCGGTGGTGATTGGAAGGTAGCCAAAACACGATGCAAGTTTATATGGAAATAACTATGGACAAATTTTGAAAAATATTCCAAACACATTTGTACTGTAATGGAAATACAAACTTATCATCCCATAGTGGAAATTCGTTCCTCAAACTAAAATAAAGGAATTTGTTGAAGAGAGCATTTCATGAATTGGTTTGCTATCACAGATAAAAATAATTAAAATCCAATGTAGTGTAAACAGATGAATATAGTAAAAATAATCCAAATTCATATAATGTTACAGCATTACGTTTAATTTTCAATTGAAGATGCTTGAATGTTACATGATCGTGTAAATTTAAATTGCATTCATTTGAAAAAAATAAGAGATTTATCGTTGACATTTCAGTTTACCATTTTGTCTGAAATTCCGAACGAACATTTTATTTCGAAATTATTCAATTGAATACGATTTATTCGTGCTGTTCGGAATTTGAATCAAGGTGTTTGGAATATGAGACAGAATGAACACAGTGTTCGGCATTTGAAGCAAAATGTTGTTCCCTACTTTTATGTAAAAACAGTACTAAACAAGTTTAAATAAACAATTTTATCGACACACCCAACAGCTAACAGTTAGGCGTTGCGGAGAAATTAAAATTTTCACAAACATCTGCTTATTTATGCCTATCAGATGCATTTGAAGTCACTGTTGGCCTTAAGTGTTTGGAATATGAATCAAAACGGTATTTTGATGCTCCAAATATGTGCATGAAAATAAACTGAAATTTACAACATTTTTAGTGGTGCAGTGAAACTTAAGCCTTTCGCTGCTGTAGGCAAAATGCTTTGAAAATAGCAAAATACCCGTTGGTAATTGCAACCCGAAATTACAGTACAAAAGAGTTCCATTTCTCGCCATTAGTAGCCTGCGATGGCACTACTGAATTAGAAAATTCATGTACCCAACAAAGGCTACTTGATGAGATTCACATTTTTGAGCTACTGTAGTCAGGAAAGCCACGTGAGTTTCGCAAATTTCAAGCCTATTTCTATTATCTTTCCCAGAACTGGCCCTGAACGTTAGGTGTGCTTAAGCCCTCCTCAACTGCAAAAAGCCATCATCGTCCGAGTTCTTTATTGTATGTTATCTTAGCTTGTCGTACTTTCGGCACACGGACATCGTGACCAGGCCAATGCAGGCTGCTGAGTTTATCTGCTTGACAATATCCACCTTTTTCTAAAGTATTGCAAAGTATTGTTTCAGCACTTAACGTTAAAAAAAAACCAAAAGCTCTCTGGTTGACTTCCTTCAATGCCCACGGCTCATTCTGTCATCCCTATAGCTGGTAGTTGTAGAGATCTATCCGCCACCCAGTTCCCGTTGTTGGCTGGTATGGGTCCGGTAGTAACACCACGTCGGTTTTCGTTTCCTAGGCTGACTGCCAAAGCAGCTGCTGGCCTTTTGAATTACCGAAAGTCAGTAAACTAAAAAAAATGTCAGAGATCGAAAAACAGAGATTTTTCACTGAAAGTTTGCAGAGAGCTTTTTTTATATCATATATTGATAAAAAATAAAACATGGTGAAATTTGCTTTTCAATTACGCGTGGCGACAGTTTTCATTTTACTCACTTTTTCGGTAGTTCAAAAACCCAGTAAAATTTTACCGACCCCAGTAATTTAATCTAAGTGTGTAAGTATCCATTGTCTGCTCTGTCGAAACATATTGGGCATTTAGCGAATTGCTTACAATCGCTTGCCCCGCGGCCTTCGGGGCCGCCTTTTCTGCAAAACTAACTTCTGACGGGGCCATGCACGACTTATGGCCCTTCCTGAAACACTTGAAGCAAACTCCAGGAGGCTGTTGTATGCACAGCCGGCAAACCGACCAGCCTACCTTGAGTGTGCCCAAGTTCTTTGCTTTGTTGGCCTCTGCAACCGGCAGCCTGATTGCCGCCACCTGGGTGCCCTGCGTGCCCTTTCTAAGTTGGATGGCCTTACCTATTGGCTACGTTGATGTCACACTGCTCTTTGAGGGCAGCCGAGAACTCCACTGCATCGGTGCGCCCAATGGCGATAACTTCTCCGTGCTTCGCATCGCCTTCAAAACCTCGGCGTATTTCACCTACTCCGTTTTGATAGCGAGGGCCTCGCCTAAGTTTTTACGTTTTGCTGTCTTCGGTTTAGAATTTTTCTTGCGCTCCGTTTTCGTTTTTTTTGGTGTATCTTATTTCCAACCAGGGTTGCCACTAGATATTTGAAAATGTCTGGCGAGTTCAAAATAAAAAGTCTTGCAAAGTCTGGCAGACACCATTGTGCAGGTATACTACTAGACTCGAATTTCAACGGTAACAACAAAATATACAACACAGAAAAAAAAATCTAAATTCACATCAGCACTAAAACATGGCCTTTTTTAAATGTTTAAGTCTGTATTGGAAAACATTTTAGTATTTCAGCTATGGTATTTATCAAATAAGTCCTTTATGTTTGTTTACATTGTGGAACATAGATACTTATGATTGTACAAAGTCAAAATGATGAATCCCTGAGAAAGTTTAACCATGTATGTTTTCAAAACTCTATATAAAATTTATTAATAAGAGTTGATCTGGACACAGTTTAAACTACTACCGTCATTTTTTCAATGAACAGAAGAATCTAGGGTAAATATGATTTAAATTCAAAAATACCATCGCATAATAAACAAAGTCACTAGGATAACCCCTCTACTGCCATCATCATTTTTCTACCATAAAACAATATTTTATTCACGATGACTTTTTTGTTTTTCAATAGTTTAGCAGTTCTAAAAAACTCTTTTGTTTTTGAAATCTGTATCGCTTTTGAATCATTGGTTATATGGTTTTAAAAATATTCCGAATTTCTTTGGGGGAATGACATTCCCCATATAAAACTCCTTTGGCCGCCATTTTTTTTGCTCTTTTTATCAAAAAAAAAAAAAAAAAAATACATGGGCAAAACAATGTCAGGTTTTGAGGCGATTCTCTCAAAAAAAAAAAATAAAGATCGGTTGAGTTATCTTCAAGAAAACTAAAAACTACAAAATGATGTTTTTCGAAGTTTTCAAGATCTCTTTACGGCCAGAGTGGAACCAAACACATAAATACACATTACTCAAAAACGATTGCACCAATTTACTTCATTTCTACACAACAGGCTCTCATCAAACCATTGTTTTGAAAAGTGAATTTACCAATCATAAGAAAAATTCTAAATCCTGCGTAATTAAAGTAAGTATGGCTAACCGTCGGTCTGTAAAGTCTGGCTGAATTTGAAAAAGTCTTGCAAAATGAGTAGTTTGTCTTTTTGTCTTTTCCTCGATCAAAAGTCTTGCAGTGCCAGATTAATCTGGCATAATGGCAACCCTGTTTCCAACTCGTATCGACGGGTTGCTGTTGCCTTGCGCTCGTGGTTCTTGTGGATACACTGCCTGGTTCGGGCTATCCCGTTATTTTTTCTTGGCTTTCGGCCTTAGACGTGGTGTTGGCCTCTCCACTGTTGCCATGTCCTCTTGATTGCGGAACTTGGCTTGTTCTAGGTTTTCCGCTCTGGATGACGGCCGCGACGGAAGCATACGTCTTTTTACCATGTGTTTATCCTTGGCGGGTTCGCATCACGTATCGAACAATATCATCTGATATAACCGCGTTGCCTGTGAAGGAAAATACTTCAGTCTGGCACGACTTATTTGCCTTCCACCTTGTCATGTTGTGCCTTGGCTTTCTAGTAGCCTTGCTTTGCAGCTAGGAATGATTGACGCAATTTAAGTAGACTTGCTTTTAAATCTTTGCTGATATTGCTATTGCTCTTAACAAACTCAATGATGACTTCGAGTTGCTCAGCAGATACTTGCATTTTCGGGAGGTACTTCCTATTGCGATCTAAGGCTTCGATTAGTCCCGGGCCATCGATCACCTCCCATGTTGCACTGGAGCGGCCAGTGTCTGCGATCGTCACAGTGTCTAGGCTTTTGCCCACACTGTACTCACTTAAGTTGATGTTAGTCGCCTCCTTTGTTGGCGGGAACATTAGCCGGATACTGATCGGTCCAGAAGCCTCTCCTTCACATTCCGCTAGTTGTTTGTTTTGATGGATCATATCTTATGGGTCCCCATAAGAGCCGCTATCCATCTCCCTTTGGAATAGTCGCCTTTGTGATCCCATGGTTACCCGAAGAGGAAAAAATAACTCGCAATAGCACATGCATACCATATTTTGGTATCATACCATAATTAGGTATTGTTCAAATGTCAATACCTCATTTTGGTATTTTAATGGTGTTTGAAAAAAATGTTTAAATGAATTAAAAATTCTTCATTTTGGTATTCAATAGCTATTGAGGACTGCTGGAGGTATTGGACTACTATTGAAAAATTTCACTTTTATATGAAAATCTATCAAGTACTATTTAGGTATTACAATACCTGATCTAGTTATCAGCTTGGTATTTGTAGAATATGCAGAAGGTATTATTTGAGGTATGTTACCTCTTATGCAGGGCTCATTCATACCTCATTCAGGTTGTAAGTATTGGAAATTATCTGGTATGGAATACCTCAATTTGGTATTCAGTAGTTATATTCTTCTGCTCGGGTATCTATGCAAGCACGGAGGCCATGCTGGGGTTTACGTAGTCCTATATGGGGTACTATGTTCAGAACCGGATCGGCGCAAGTCATGTAATGGAATCTGAGCCTACTATCGCCCAGTTGGAAAAACCAGAAGACGGATTTGGAACGTCAAACTTTAAGGAAATGATTTTTTTCATACTTGACACCGCTTAAGCACAAAGGGGCAAAAAACTGTAAAATTTTTATCAGTTGAATCTATGAAAACATCAGAGCATTCCTAGGGATTCTATGGGTATACTGCATTTTTTAAACCTTTAAAAATTCTCTGAAAACTCCTTGGTAAGCGCATTAAGGCTTGAATTGCATAGTAAATCATTTCAATTTTTTTAAAGTATATATAGTAAGCAACATACAAATTTATAAACGCAAAGAAGAGAGTTGATAATCTTTATTCTTTATTTATGGTTCAATTATTATCGGAAAATTCTAACATGTTCATCAATTTCATACAATCAAATCTTTATTGGGCTCCATCCCATTACCCCGAACGCCATTACCCCGAACGCCACTACCCCGAACGCCACTACCCCGAATGGGTCACTACCCCGAAAGCCATTACCCCGAATGGGTCATTACCCCGAACGCCACTACCCCGAATGAGCCATTACCCCGAATAGTATGAGATACAGTACAGTATCTTGTTTTGCGTGCAAAAATGCGTCCCTAATGAAGGCTGGTAATTAATGGCACGTTAAATTCGTCGGTAAAATGTTCATCATATATTTATTCTTTCGAAATATCTTGATGGCAACTATATTCTTCTCATTCTTTCTGAGACAGTGCCTGTTTATCAGCTCAGTGGGCACCTTCGCAATTCAAGGGTTCATTCACAAATTTCATTTCGCCAACAATTGCCATTTTTAACACCTACCCACCCCCTCGTACTTTTTTTGTATGGAAATTCTACATATTGTGAAAGGGCTGTAACATTATGATGACAACCACCCACAAACATTTTTGCTCCCTTCAGCGTTACGAAATTTGTGAATGGGCTTTAATAAAATAAGCCTTTTATTGACTGAATGGAATTCGAATCCATAATTCTCAATATGGTGTTGCTTAACAGATGCGTAATCACCGGTATTTGGACTTGTTGGTGGTGTTAAATTTTGTTTTTGAACAAATATTTTTTTTTCTTATGAATATAGGTTGTGTCATAGCATCACGTTGTTACAGTGATCATTCACTTCATAGCTGCAAACATTTCACCAGAAATTTGCCCTTCTTTTTTAAATAGGCTGTTCTTTCACTTTTTGTTGAATAAGCTAGTAACTAATATTTCCATATAGAACAGCTTTTTATAAAGGAATATATCTTGAAGGCATTCACTTAAGTGATTCCTGCTATAATTCTAATCGGAAATTTTCCCTTTCTTTTATCTTCTTGTATTGAAACAGACAGGACTCTTAAGGATTTACCACCATCTTAATGCCCGACACCTACAAAATGAGTAAAGGAAGTGGCTACCGACGTCCAATAAGAGACTTTACTACATCCTAATTTTGTACATATTATAGCTATCCATCTCATAATAAATTCACCCTTCTTTTCGAAATAGGCTGTTCTTCAGAGCATTGCAATGTGGCTATGGGCTCCATCCCATTACCCCGAACGCCATTACCCCGAACGCCACTACCCCGAACGCCACTACCCCGAATGGGTCACTACCCCGAAAGCCATTACCCCGAATGGGTCATTACCCCGAATGCCACTACCCCGAATGAGCCATTACCCCGAATAGTATGAGATATAGTACAGTATCTTGTTTTGCGTGCAAAAATGCGTCTCTAATGAAGGCTGGTAATTAATGGCACGTAGAATTCGTTGGTAAAATGTTCATCATATATATTCCCTTCTTTTATATGCCTGCTATTCGCAATTCAAGGGTTCATTCACAAATTTCATTTCGCCAACAATTGCCATTTTTAACACCCACCCACCCCCTCTTGCTTTTTTTTTGTATGGAAATTCTACATATTGTGAATGGGCTGTAACATTTTGAGGACAACCACCCACAAACTTTTTTGCTCCCTTCAGCGTTACGAAATTTGTGAATGAGCTTTAATAAAATAAGCCTTTTTTGACTGAAAGGAATTCGAATCCATAACCCTCAATATGGTGTTGCATAACAGATGCGTAATCACCGGTATTTGCACTTGTTGGTTGTGGTCATATTTTGTTTTTGAACAAATATGTTTCTTTCTTATGAATATAGGTTGTGTCATTGCATCACGTTGTTACAGTGATCATTCACGTCATAGCTGCAAACATTTCATCAGAAATTTTCCCTTCTTTTTTAAATAGGCTGTTCTTTCACGTTTTTGTTGGATAAGCTAGTCACTCATATTTCCATATAGAACAACTTTTTATAAAGGAATATATCATGAAGGCATTCACTAAAGTGATTTCTGCTATAATTCTAATCGGAAATTTTCCCTTTCTTTTATCTTCTTGTATTAAAACAGACAGGTCTCTTATGGATTTACTCACCACTTTTCTGCCATCATCATTTCTTCATTATCTTGAATCAAAAATATATTTTTTTTTGTGGTTATCTCACAGAAATTCAAATTAATGATCAATCAGAGGCCGCCGATTTTTCTAACATGTACAAGTGTACAAGTGCGATAGCGGAACGGTCGTCTATTAGGTTGGTTTTTAGGCGGGTTCCATAGAACAAATTTTGCAGCGACTATCTCAGGGTGAACTTCCATTACCATCGTTTACGAAACAAAATCTTTAAGAAGATCTTAATCTTAATGTCCGACACCTATAAAAATTAGTTAAGGAAGTGGCTACCGACGTCCAATAAGAGACTTTACTACATCCTAATTTTGTACATATTATAGCTATCCTTCTCATAATAAATTCACCCTTCTGTTCGGAATAGGCTGTTCTTCAGAGCATTGCAATGTGGCTGTGTGAATCTTCCCAAAATTAGAGGACAAAACTTAGTGTGTAAAAAATATTTGCTGAACAACTAGCTGCTTTTTTATCTTCTAATAATTGAAAAATACATTTTTGAGCCAAACTCGTGAAATACTCAAAAGGAATCGTACAATTATTTCCTTACTCTCTAACTAGAATATGTCTCAAAATGTTATCCATTCGGGGTAATGGCGTTCGGGGTAATGACCCATTCGGGGTAGTGGCGTTCGGGGTAATGACCCATTCGGGGTAATGGCTTTCGGGGTGATGGCGTTCGGGGTAGTGGCATTCGGGGTAGTGGCGTTCGGGGTAGTGTCATAGAATCTGGCTATGTGAATCTTCCCAAAATTAGAGGACAAAACTTAGTGTGTAAACATTATTTGCTGAACAACTAGCTGCTTTTTTATCTTCTGATATTTGAAAAATACATTTTTGAGCCAAACTCGTGAAATACTCAAAAGGAATCGTACAATTATCTCCCCACTCTCTAACTAGAATATGTCTCAAAATGTTATCCATTCGGGGTAATGGCATTCGGGGTAGTGACCCATTCGGGGTAGTGGCGTTCGGGGTAATGACCCATTCGGGGTAATGGCTTTCGGGGTAGTGGCGTTCGGGGTAGTGGCATTCGGGGTAGTGGCTTTCGGGGTAGTGTCATAGAATCCTTTATTGTGCCAAACTCAGTAGCATTGGACTAACGAGCTCCTTCACCATGTTCTCGCTGTTAACCACGGGTGTTCTTTAAGCTCGTGCTAGTGTACCTTATCTAGAAAGAAGTCATTCTTGTTGATTTATTGACCATTTAAAAAGAATTAATTATCTACCATCTCTCTGTAAGCACTCGTCAATTCCCCTCCGAACCATAATGACTGGTTGCAGTGGCGTAGCTAGAGTTTTGGGGGCCCGGTGCGGAGGTAGATTTGGGGGCCCCTCGAAAAGAGGTTTGCAAGATATGTCTTTTATTAGCGAGTTCACACGTACCTTCAGTATTTATAAAAATAATCGTGATTGCTTCATTTTTCCACAACATACTCGCATTAATGTATCATTCCGTGGAATGAATATCCAAATACTATAAAAATTCTGTATCCTGAGATATACACGTGGGTTATGGCTACTCGTCGGTCCCCAAGGAATTTTAATCTTAATTTAAAAGAATTTTTTGAGGTCTTGTGAAAAAATGGTGCAAAAATTTTGAGAACCAAAAAGTTAGCATGATTTGAATATTTTTAGCGGTAAAAAAATGAAGCTGCCAGTAGAGGTTAAAGGTTAAAGGTTCAAAAAATAATCTGCCGGTAAAAATAACAATTTCGGCCTAGAAATCGTTTTCGTTTCAATTTCTTGTGGAACATAAAAAAATATTTACACCCACTTCCAACAGCTGATATGTCAGAATTTTTTTACCGAGATCTCGACAAACGTATACCTAATGTCGATAGCGATTGCCGAAATCTCGATAAAAAACTTGGATTGCGGAAATCTCGGTAAACTAATAACCGAATTGGTATTGAAAAGTACCAAATTCTCAGCTGTTGGATTCTCGGCTATTCGTTTTGCTGAGGTTGACGAAATAATATAAGTGTATATAAAGCTTCTATCTATTTTTATTTAAAAAGATCTTTAAAGATACTCTTGGATTCATTACTGTATGTTGTACGGTATTTAGTATTATGCTTACGGTTATTTATATTGGATTTCTTTGAAAACTCGTGAAAACATTTGGTACAGTTCATCGGTAAATATCTGGTGCAATCACTGGACAAATTCGCAGTTGTGTTATTTTTTTGTGCAGATCTAGGAGGCAATCAAGATAATATCCTTAATTTTTTATGTTTTTATTTATGAGGAACTCCCAGCAAAATTCGTAGAGGTACCCTAAGAAAATAATTTAGAATATACCTTGAAGAAAAAACATGAACAGATTCTTCTGAAGTAAAATTCTGAAACTACTAGAACTCTATCAAAATTCTCTAAATTCTTGGATAAAAAAAACTCCTTGTAATAAAAGTCTTGGAAGACATTTTGCAGGAATATTTGAAAGAATTCTTGATAAAAAAAAAGCTGGCAGGAGTTCCTGGGGAAATTTCTGCTTTTATCGCCTGAAGAACTTCTCGTACAGGGTATCCGCATTTTATCCGTACTAAATTTGAAGACATGCCTCTATGCAACCAAAATAAATACATTGAGCATTCCTAAATGGTTTAATATTATATTCTCAAGCAACAAATTTGACCCATTTCTGATGTCAAATTTTTATAAAATCCTACCCAATCGTGTTGGGCTGTTTTAACGAACGCCGTTTTCGGGCTTTATGATGGAAGAGAAAAACCCTTCAATCTCAATGGATTTAAACTGAATAATTTTCTGTTTCCAGTCTATCCTACAGCCAAGATTTTGTAGAAAATTTCAATCATAAAAAGAATATTTGAACTCATCTTATTGAAATTATATCTAATAAAGCTAGCACCCCTCAAAAATATGTCTCCAATAAATTTCAATTTGATTATCTCAGTAAAAAGCAATAATTTTGAAATAACCCATCATTGTATTTTTCGCTATTTCATAGATGTATCACCCTCTGAAAACCAAATTTTTATTTTCGATCTAAATATCATTTTTAGTTAGCTTAAATCGTTTTGGGCAATGATTTATTTGTTTTCGCAAATTAATGAATTTTAGTTTTGATTTTTATAATTTTTATTTCTGAACATCCCTATCCTTTTTCATTTTTTCTTGAAGTCTCTTCTAGTTACTGATTTTTGGCAATTATAAAATTAAAGTTTTACAACACTTTTAAAAATAAAAAATTTTAAATATTTTTCTGATTTTTTTTTATTTTCCGTATAATTAATGGAAAAAACAGGTTGGAAGTTATTTTAATACCACCAAGCTCTTCTTCTCTTATAGGTTTTTTATATTTCACGTTAAATAAACCCCAGGCATTTGTAGGTTAGATAAGAATACAATTTTTCAAACAATTTTTGAATATACAAAAAAGTTTCAAAAGTCATAAAAAACTTTCCTCATATGCGTGTTATGAGTCAAGGTTTAAGCCAAAAGTAAAATTATTTTGATTTACGAGCTACGAAAAAATACACAAAATTCCAAAGTGTACCTCGTCTAAAGGCGGGGTTGGGTATTAGAGGGTTAAAATACATACATCGACATAGATTTTTTATTGTTTTAAATGAGAGATAATCTTTCACATATTTTGTTTTGTAATTTACGGACACCCTATAGTAATTAAGAAGGTCTCCCAGGGAACAATGAAGGACAAATCCAAAAAGATTTCCAATCATCTGAGAAATTCTCGCAAACTTCTATTATGAATACCAAAAAAGTCCTCAGTTAAATCTTTATGGGTATATTTAAAAAGGTATAATTCGTGGAAGATTCCTTGGTGTCATTGCATTGGTAAAGAAGTACTCGGGAAAATCTCGGGCGTGATCAAGGGTTCGCCAAGAAAACCCTTCAGTTGTTTTTTTAGGGGAAAATGCTTAGAAGTCCCCTCAATGAAATTATTGGTTGAAACCTTGATAAATTCCTTGAACGATTCCTATATGCAATCTTCCAGGAGCCTTGAAAAAAATCAGGGTAATCATTTTCGGAATCTTGACGCACATATCGGAAAGCCAAAACGATTATTACTAGCTATTTTATAGTGGTTTTACGCCCGAAGCAATTCTTTCAGATATTAATTGAAAAAATCCAGATTGCATTGCTCAGAATGTTCTGTACATGATAGCACTGGAAAAAGATCCCTGAATTTGTTGCTAATGTTTATTCTGAAGAAACCCAGTTAAAATTTCTGTAAAAAATCCTGAAAGAATTTCTAAACAAATTCTTGGAAGAAATATTACTTTTTTCAATGAAACCTTGAGTGTTCTCAAAATAAGTTTTACAAAAAAATTGGTAAATTCCATTCAATAATTTCATATAAATAACCAGGAGATTTTTTAAAAGAAATATCTTGAATAATTATTTAAAGCCACCCGAGAATAAATTGAGATAATTTTTGGTAAGTATTTTTGGATGATCAAAAAAAAAGGAATTTTGATTGCCTCAAGCTCAAAGCTCACCAATGCTCCAGATTTTTTGAGGCCAACAAACTAAGGTGCATTTAATTAAAAATCAAAATTCATGAAGTAAATATTTATAAATCCAAAGTCGTAATTAGACTCGACATTTAAAAAAAGTTCTCTGAGCCTACTCAAGTATCCACATGAGGATTAGCTAAACTCGGCCATTTTCGAAGGCTCAGTTCTTTCATGCGCTCAATCGATTTAACAACAACAAATATTTGTGGAAGTCCCTAGAATGGGGGGCTCGAAGCGACGATCCCTCTGGGCCCCTCTGCTGGTTCTAAATCTAGCCATTAAGTATTTAAGATAAGGGATAATGAAGGGGCCCCTGTACATAGCTGATCCAAATCTTCTTCAAAACCTATGCTTATTATACTAATTTTTAGTTTGAGAACATACAAATTGTCAAGCTAGGTCGAACTTCCAATGCTATGAGAAATCCGCACTGCAATTTTGGGGCCCCTATGATCTCGGGGCCCGGTGCGGACCGCACCCACCGCACCCCCCTAGCTACGCTACTGACTGGTTGGAGTTTTATTGAACATCAATATACGCCATGTTGGATCTCAATCTATCATCACTCAAACCAAATCTCAAACGCCATGGGTAGAATGGCACCTCCCTTGGCAACACATGGTGGAGACCGGGAGACCCATTAATGACCTACACGTTTCCATCGGATTAAGCAGTGTAGCCCATTACACGATCCTAATTGAAAACATTCCAAAGTGTCGAAGAAAGAGAAAGTGAACTATCGAACGAAAAACTGTCTCGTTTCTCAATTATTCATTCAAACTCTTGACAGGGCTTGGAACGGCAGCAGCAGTGCCAAAGGTGCCTCGTTGAACTGCTTATAACGACCCTCAGGGGGGCCGGACATTGGGGCGGTATGGTGCCCTTAGTCCATCAAGGAGATCGTCAACGTTGATAAACAGCGCCGATTGAGGGTTACTTTTTCGCTCTACCGTCAGAAGAAGTAGCTTGCACCGCCTTTAGAGTTCAATGCTATGTATGTGGAGACAAAATTAAAGTATTTGGATGAACCAAAAACAATCTGGTATTATAATCGTCACATGAAGAATACCATGTGGTGTTTATTTCATAGAAATTTCGTTCTTTGGTCGGGAGAGATGAAATATATACATTTTTCCTGATGTGAGGTAACATGCAATACATAGTGCTATCGACAATCAAATTCTCAACCAATACTGTAATTTTTGGTCGTTCAATTATTTACTATAAAGAAATCTTGGAAGTACTTAGAAACAAAGGTACTATACTCCTCAAGAAACAATTTTTCACCACTGTTCCAAGTTATCTCGTTGGACGGTACCATAAGGGAAGTAGTTTGAACCTTTCCGCTTATGATTAGAAAAAAATGAAGGGTTTGGTATGCGTTCGGTCCTCCCGTTGAACAATAAATAAATGATCTGCTGCCAACAATATAGACGAGTATGACAAACGGTTCCCTGCAAGGCCTAGTATGCAACGAATAGATATTAAACTTGGGCCCACCGACAAGGCGCACGAACCTCCTTTTCGTTTGGGTTACCTTTGGGTGTTCCATGCCCGGCGGGCCATTTTTCAGATGCGTGAGATTATTCCATGTTTTCCATGTCAAAGAGGGATTATGGAGAAGAAAAAGTAAAAGTGATCAACATGCGAGAGCGCTGCAAGGTGTAACTGGTGCGATTCCAGCTGTGAAACCGTCGGATAACTGTCGGAGTTTGTTAAAACTAATTAGAAAAGTTTATTGGTTTTTGTCACGGGCTTGGGATTGAATTGTCGTTTCATATGGGCATGTAAAATGTCCTTTTTTATTTTTCCATTAGTATGACTATAAACTACTATGAGAAAAAAACTCTCATAGACGACGGTGACCACAGAACAACATTACATGTTTTATTAAAAAAAACATAACTTTGCAAATCAGAAGTGCGTTTGCAAATCAAAAGCGGTGGTAGGTCATTTGGCATAAAGTCGTTTGGCATAAAGCCGTTTGGCATAAAGTCGTTTGGCATAATGGTCATTTGGCATAAAGTCGTTTGGCATAACGGTCGTCTGGCATAATGGTCGATTGGCATAATAGTCGTTTGGCATAATGAGTCTGAAACCAAGAATTTCTCAATTTTCTTCAAGCATATTAGGAAAGTTATTGCCAATAGTATTATATTTTTTATCCCGAAATTTGTCTTCTTTCAAATATTAATTCCTTTTTTTTAGTTTCGCTATTGGAACAAATTTTTTGCACTGAAGATTTTGATATATTTAGCACAAATTTACCCTTCTTTAAATTGTTTTTTTTTTTCTAAATATGATGTGTCCATAATTATAGGTATGAAAACTGTTGATTTAAATTTCAGAAATTTCTCCTTCTATTATGCATAGGCTGTTTTTTAAAACTATATTTTTTAAGTAGGGTAACTCGGTATAATATGCCCCCCCTTAAGCAAAAATGGATATATCTCGGTCAAAAGCACTATTTCTAATGAAAAAAGCACTTCAATAAAACCATTATCTTACTAGTTGTTAAACAAATGTAAGCTTTTCCGCAACATCTATTTAATTATCTGAAAATAACATCTTTTTTACAATCATCTGAATCACGCACTTCAAAAAGAGCCTGGGCAATATGCCCCAGTATCAGTATAATATGCCCCACAACAAACGGATAGTACGCCCAATGACAAATGGACAGTATGCCCCACAACACAGGGGTTATATGCCCCAGGACTGTCAGCTGCTTATGCACGCTGAAAAACTGCTAAAGAGCTTGCTCGGGAATAGATGGCATCAAGAGTGGGGCATATCATCCGGCCCGTGATGGGGCATATTGCCCAGGGATGAGAAGTTGTTGGAAAACGAATATTTCAGTGAATTTCCACTCTTTTTGGTCATTCTAACTAATGATATTCGTTCATTAGTTCAAGAGCCAACGTTTTACAATTGGTTGCTTTGATGTTGTGGTATTTGACTCAAAAAATGCTTAAAAACACTGCGTGAAAAATTACATCGAAATTCGACTTTTGATACTTATTGCATTATCTCTGTTTTGCTGCGCGTTATAACTGTCAAATTTTCATAGTGAGACAGTCTCATGAATTGTAAGGATTCTCAGTCATTTTCAATTTCATATTGAATCTGGTTCGTTAAATATCGAGGAGGGGCGTATTGCCCGGGTGGGGCGTATAACACCGAGTTACCCTATATTTTTTGTTTCCAACTGGCAAAAGGAGGACAATCGAAAATATTTATCTGCTTAAATTACCAGCGAAAAGAGATATTTCAATAACTGCAGTTACTTCGATGGGTCGAGCTACTTTTCCCCGAATGTCGTTTCCCCGAATGCCAGTTCCCTGAATATCCCGTTTCCCAGCCTAGCCAACTTCCCCGAAAAGTTTTTAGCACTCATAATTGTCGTAGCTTATACATTTCAGGGTGGTGAACGAACTGGCCATCTTATATGCACCCTTCTCTATTTGATTGGCGGTTCTTTCGAGTTCTACTGCCATCCGCATTTTTGCCAACATGTGTATAGCCGAGAATGACAGAATACTTCTTTCTTTTGACTGTTCATCGTTCTTTCTCGTCACTACTTTTCGGGGAAACCAGTCATTTGGAGAAATGGCATTTCGGGAAAAGTAGCACAATCACTTCGATGATTCTGAACGCACTAATTTTTGGCGTCCATTCTTCTATTGGTTTAGTAGTTAATTTTGCCTTCTTTTAAAAATAGGCTGTTCTTTATATTTGTACTGTTTTAAATTTCATTATTTAGTAAAACTAAATGTGACCCATTTTTATATTTTGCTGTTTTATCAATTCTTGCCAGATGTGTTGTTAGAATGATAATTACTTTAGAACCTGCCAATATTCAATATATACTTTTTTGGGACAAACGCGTGATCTCCTTCCAAGATATGCTGGAAAAAATATTATTTCAATCACGCACTTTTCGTTCTCCCGATAATAGACGATATTTTCGATGTACACTTCCAAAATTAGAATTTATATTGAACCGTTGAAAAGTTTTGCCACAAATATTTTCTTTTAAAGATGTGTTGTTCATTTGAGCTATGCTGTGAAAAGATTTTTTTTTGCGTTAGAGCCTCAAACATTTTAAACGAAAAATAATCTGCTCTCGTATATAGGCTATTTTTACATTAAGTCGCATTGATAGATCTTTGAATTACAGCATTTGATATTTTGCAAAAATAATCCATTCTTTTATCAAGTAATTTTCATCGAGTGTTACGTCCAAACTGAGACAGAGCTTGATCTGCAGCGAAACATTCTATGAGCGTTCCCTTGATGAATAATTGCGAACTTTCTTTGCCAATTTACTGTTTTCAAATGTGTATAACCCAACAAGCTCGAAGATACTCTATGTTCTGAGATGTAGAGATCCGTCACGAGTTTTATTTAGTAATGCTCTCTAATGTCACAACAATATCTCTGAACGAACACCACGCTTGTTTAGAACCTATCAAAATTTGTTGCTATTGGATCGGTGGGGTTGATCTCGGTAAAAGTTTAAAAATGCCGATATTTATTTTAAGTCAATCATTATGCCAAACGGCCATTATGCCAACTGACCATTATGCCAAACGGCTATTATGCCAAATGACCATTATGCCAAACGACTTTATGCCAAACGGCTTTATGCCAAACAACCTTATGCCAAACGACTTTATGCCAAACGAGGTACAATCATCAAAAGCAGCTATACAATCAATCTGCTTGAATAGGGCAGAAAGAAGCTCGAATGTGGAGAACAGTCAGCTTTACAGCCTATTTGAATGCTTATTGGTTACTTGGGTATTCAACAAAATTCATAATACTTTCGATGCTCAAAAGTTTTTTTTTTGTGATTTTGAAAAGTAATGTATTTGCCATATTAATAAAACAAGAAGTTTTGTACACACATGTTTAAAAAATCGGTTTAATCTAAATTTAATTATTAAATTTTAACCAAATTATATCCTACATATACAGTATTGGACAAAACATTTGCAACTTTTTTCGATTTTTCATACAAAATAGTCAGCTTTGGAGGCTCATATCTCAGTTACCGTAATTTCGGGTGAAATTGATCATTTTTCACGGTTCTTCTAGTCTCTTTTCTATAATGTTCACAATGCCAAACAACTAAATGCAGGATAACAAGTACGAAGGTGAGCCTCATCGACTTATGTACCGAAATTTTCTAACAAATGTCATTTTAGTGTTAACAAATACCTCTAAAATAAAAAATCAGAGGATCTCATTTCGGGGTGAAATTGATCACTTGTCAATGCCATTATTGTTAGTTTTCAAAACAACTCTATATGATAAATTTGAGCTCCCTGAATCCGAATATGCTTGTAAAATTCTTAACAATGCAATATTTAAATGATTAAGGAATAGTTAAATTTCAATAATTACGCGGAAAACGCCTAAATGTATGCAATTTCCTAAGGAATTCAGAGATATGTAACAGAAATTCAATAATTTCAACCATATGAGCAAATTGGTACGAGTTTTGATGATGAAATCTGGTTTGGGGATAAATTTCATGCATCCTCACAAACGTTCAGGTTTATACCATGTTAAAATCCTTGCTTATAAATAGAAGTTCATAGGTGTTTGTCAATACTGCACCGTGCATGATTTTGAAATTTTACGTTATTTTCATAGTAATAAACATTCTTTAACGCAAAAAAAACTTCACAACACACAATTCGACAATAGTTACGACAAGCAACGTTCATTTACTGCAACTTACATTGATATTTGTGCTCCATTACGAATAAATAAAATCGTGTGATACGATGATCAATTTCACCCTCCTGATCAATTACACCCGATTTTACGGTATTTGTAGACCGAATTGAATAAAATTTTCACAGCATGTCAGATATAAATTGAATTTTAATATATATATTTTTGAAAGATTTTTCCGGGCAGAACAACGAGCGCAACCGGAGTGGACTAGATGCTCCACCGGGGACCAGACCGAGTAGAGCGGGCGTAGCGTAGTATCGGTGATAAGTCATCGAGGCGCCTGCAAACCGGAAGTCACCCTTCAACCGAAATTGCTGGACCGACCTCGGCACTTATCGGCTAACATCGCGTCGAAGTAGGCTATGTTCTTCCGCCGAGTAGATCGCGTAACAGCACCGGCAAATGGTTGTCGGGGCGCCTGGGAACCGGACGTTTATCTCCACCAGAATCGCAGGACCGACCTCGGCATCTGCCCGGCCAGCTTCGAAGTAGGCTAAATCCACCGTCGGGGACTAGCTGAGTAGATCGCGTAGTTGCACCGGTAAATGGTCGTCGGGGTGCCTGTGAACCGGAAGTTTTCCTCCACCGGAATTGCAGGACCGACCTCGGAATCAGCCCGGAAAGCATCGGTTCGGGAGATCTTCCGCCGTAGGAGAGATCCACCTTACCTTACCAGTCAGGCTTAGACCAGGATGTCCTCTGCTGTACGTAGGAGACGTCTCCAATCGACTCGGTCCATGGCTGCCCGTCGCCAGCCACGCATTCTGCGAAGGGTCCGCAGATCGTCCTCAACTTGATCATCTCATCTTGTTCGCTGCACACCACGTCGTCTTGTACCGTTCTGATTGTTTTCAAGAACCATTTTCACCGACATTCTGGTGACATGCCCGGCCCACCACAGCCTCCCATTTTTTGCGAGGTGGACGAAGGTTGGTTCTCCCAGCAGCTGGTGCAGTTCATGGTTCATTCGCCTTATCCACGTTCCGTCTTCCATCTGCACTCCGCTGTAGATCGTCCGCAACACCTTCCGTTCGAAAACACCAAGGGCGCGTTGATCCTCTGCACGTAGGGTCCATGTTTCGTGCCCATAGACGAGTACCGGTCTAATCAGCGTCTTGAAGATGGTTAACTTCGTGCGATGGTGAACTTTGCTCGATCGGAGCGTTCTGCGGAGTCCAAAGTAGGCACGATTTCCAGCAACGATGCGTCTCTGCATTTCTCTGCTGGTGTCGTTGTCAGCGGACACCAGTGAGCCCAAGTACACGAATTCTTCGACAACCTCGATTTCATCACCGTCAATATGAACTCGAGATGGAGGCGTGCCGTGTCTTCTCTTGAGCCCCTCACTATCATGTACTTCGTCTTCGACACATTGATGTTCAGTCCGATTCGCCTAGCTTCGGATGTACGTATCCGCCATCGTCTCAAAGTTGCGTGCAACAATATCAATCTCGTCTGCGAAACCAAGTAACTGAACGGACTTTCTGAAGATCGTGCAGCTCGTGTCTATCCCCGCTCTTCTTATTACACCCTCTAACGCAATGTTGAACAGTAAACACGAAGTTCCATCACCTTGCCGTTACCCTCTGCGAGATTCGAAGGGACTCGAGAGTGTCCCTGATACTCGAACTACGCACATCACTCGCTCCATCGTCGCCTTGATCAATCTTATCAGTTTGTTCGGAAGACCGTATTCGTGCATAATCTGCCATAGCTGTTCTTGATCGATTGTGTCATCTATGAATAAATGATGTGTGGGTACATTATATTCGCGGCATTTTTGCAACACCTGGCGGATGGCGAATATCTGGTCCGTTGTTGCTCGTTCGCCCATAAATCCTGCCTGATATTGCCCAACGAATTCTCTAGCAATTGGTGATAGACGGCGACTTCACATTTTGGAATTGCAATGCTCCTGGCTTCAACAATGGAATTTGTTAAAGTTTCAAGAACATTGTCAACATCAAGTTTTGTTCGTAAAGAAATGTTAACATCAAGATTAGAGGCAATATATGTTCATATGTATTCCAATCGGCTCGAAAATAATTGAAAGTGGTCCCAGGTCAGTTTGGAGCAAATTAGCTTGCTGTCCAGAGCGTTAGAGCATTGAAAAGGCAAATAGGCAGCTATGAAAGTTTGGATCTTTTAGTTTGGATCCAGGTTTTAAATATGTTTCAGTTATAACTGCTATATGTATGTTATTAGCCGTAAGAAAATTAAACAGCTCGTCCTCTTCACCATTAGAAAAAACGTTATCTAATAACAATTTGATTGATAAATTTTACACCAACTTCGACTGCTTCAGTCATAGTGGTGGCTTTGAACATTGCATCAATCATTTGATTCAATTGTTCAATTAGAAAATTTAAATCAGAGGCAGATTTCCATTGAAATTTTCGGTGGACGAAAAGGCGGAGTAGAAATTTCCTGTGGCGGCATGGTTTTTTTCTATTTGAATTTGAAACAATTATAACGTGTACTCATAGTATGCAAAGGGGAGGAGTTCAAATTACCTGCTACGATATTGGCAAAGGGATTCTATGACACTACCCCGAACGCCACTACCCCGAATGCCACAACCCCAAACGCCACTACCCCGAAAGCCATTACCCCGAATGGGTTATTACCCCGAATGGATAACATTTTGAGGGCTCCATCCCATTACCCCGAACGCCATTACCCCGAACGCCACTACCCCGAATGGGTCACTACCCCGAAAGCCATTACCCCGAATGGGTCATTACCCCGAACGCCACTACCCCGAATGAGCCATTACCCCGAATAGTATGAGATACAGTACAGTATCTTGTTTTGCGTGCAAAAATGCGTCTCTAATGAAGGCTGGTAATTAATGGCACGTAAAATTCGTCGGTAAAATGTTCATCATATATTTTCCCATCTTTTATATGCCAGCTATTCTTTCGAAATATCTTGATGGCAACTATATTCTTCTCATTCTTTCTGAGACAGTGCCTGTTTATCAGCTCAATGGGCACCTGTTTTTTTAAGTAGAGACACTACACGTTAATTGAAAAAGATGGCATAGCCCATTGAAACGTCGAGCGTAGAAAAAACATTACGTTTTAATCGCTATCACTAGACTGAAAGCCGAAAAATCCCCCGGTGTTAATGCTTCCAGTGGGCTGTTTGCCCTTTGAAGGAAGCACCACACTAGACAACGGACTAGCATGCAACGCCCAGTGGCACAGTCGGAAAACATTCCTCTCGAAAAGTTTTTCAGCCTGAGGCGGGAATCGAACCCACACTCCTTAGCACGATGCGGCTAAATGCCTCGGTGACACTAACCGCACGGCTACGAAGCCCACCATCGCAATTCAAGGGTTCATTCACAAATTTCATTTCGCCAAAAATTGCCATTTTTAACACCTACCCACCCCCTCGTACTTTTTTTTTGTATGGAAATTCTACATATTGTGAATGGGCTGTAACATTTTGAAGACAACCACCCACAAACTTGTTTGCTCCCTTAAGCGTTTGTGAATGGGCTTTAATAAAATAAGCCTTTTATTGACTGAAAGGAATTCGGATCCATAACCCTCAATATGGTGTTGCTTAATAGATGCGTAATCACCGGTATGTGGATTTGTTGGTGGTGTTCATATTTCAATTTTGTTTTTGAACAAATATTTTTCTTTCTTATGAATATAGGTTGTGTCATAGCATCACATTGTTACAGTGATCATTCACGTCATAGCTGCAAACATTTCACCAGAAATTTGCCCTTCTTTTTTAAATAGGCTGTTCTTTCACGATTTTGTTGGATAAGCTAGTCACTAATATTTCCATATAGAACAGCTTTTTATAAAGGAATATATCTTGAAGGCATCCACTAAAGTGATTCCTGCTATAATTCTAATCGGAAATTTTCCCTTTCTTTTATCTTCTTGTATTAAAACAGACAGGTCTCTTATGGATTTACTCACCACTTTTCTGCCATCATCATTTCTTCATTATCTTGAATCAAAAATATATAATTTTTTTGGTTATCTCACAGAAATTCAAATTAATGATCCCACAAATCAACAAAAGTTCTGTAGCGTCAATCAGAGGCCACCGATTTTTCTAACATGTACAAGTGTACAAGTGCGATAGCGGAACGGTCGTCTATTAGGTTGGTTTTTAGGCGGGTTCCATAGAACAACACTTGCAGCGACTATCTCAGGGTGAACTTCCATTACCATCGTATACGAAACAAAATCTTTAAGAAGATCTTAATCTTAATGCCCAACACCTATAAAAATGAGTAAAGGAAGTGGCTACCGACGTCCAATAAGAGACTTTACTACATCCTAATTTTGGGCAAATTATAGCAATCCTTCTCATAATAAATTCACCCTTCTTTTCGAAATAGGCTGTTCTTCAGAGCATTGCAATTTGCAATCTTCCTAGAATTAGAGGACAAAACATAGTGTGTAAAAATTATTTGCTGAACAACTAGCTGCTTTTTTATCCTCTAATATTTGAAAAATATGTTTTTGACCCAAACTCGTGAAATACTCAAAAGAAATCGTACAATTATCTCCCCACTCTCTAACTAGAATATGTCTCAAAATGTTATCCATTCGGGGTAATGGGGTTCGGGGTAGTGACCCATTCGGGGTAGTGGCGTTCGGGGTAATGACCCATTCGGGGTAATGGCTTTCGGGGTAATGGCGTTCGGGGTAGTGGCATTCGGGGTAGCGGCGTTCGGGGTAGTGTCATAGAATTCAATTTGAGACATATTCTGGTTAGAGAGTGGGGAAATAATTGTACGATTCCTTTTGAGTATTTCACGAGTTTGGCTCAAAAATGTATTTTTCAAATATTAGAAGATAAAAAAGCAGCTAGTTGTTCAGCAAATAATTTTTACACACTAAGTTTTGTCCTCTAATTTTGGGAAGATTCACACAGCCACATTGCAATGCTCTGAAGAACAGCCTATTTTGAAAAGAAGGGTGTATTTATTATGAGAAGGATAGCTATAATATGTACAAAATTAGGATGTAGTAAAATTTCTTATTGGACGTCGGTAGCCATTTCATTTACTCATTTTATAGGTGTCGGGCATTAAGATTAAGATCTTCTTAAAGATTTTGTTTCGTAAACGATGGTAATGGAAGTTCACCCTGAGATAGTTGCTGCAAAAGTTGTTCCATGGAAGCCGCCTAAAAAACAACCTAATAGACGACCGTTCCCCTATCGCACTTGTACACTTGTACATGTTAGAAAAATTGGCGGCCTCTGATTGTCGCTACAGTAAGAACCGATTAGAATTATAGCAGGAATCACTTTAGTGAATGCCTTCAAGATATATTCTTTAATAAAAAGCTGTTCTATATGGAAATATTAGTGACTAGCTTATCCAACAAAAATGTGAAAGAACAGCCTATTTTAAAAAGAAGGGCGAATTTCTGGTGAAATGTTTGCAGCTATGACGTGAATGATCACTGTAACAACGTGATGCTATGACACAACCTATATTCATAAGAAAGAAAAATATTTGTTCAAAAACAAAATTGAAATATGAACACCACCAACAAGTCCAAATACCGGTGATTACGCATCTGTTAAGCAACACCATATTGAGGGTTATGGATTCGAATTCCTTTCAGTCAATAAAAGGCTTATTTTATTAAAGCCCATTCACAAATTTCGTAACGCTGAAGGGAGCAAAAAAGTTTGTGGGTGGTTGTCCTCAAAATGTTACAGCCCATTCACAATATGTAGAATTTCCATACAAAAAAAAAACGAGGGTGGGTAGGTGTTAAAAATGGCAATTGTAGGCGAAATGAAATTTGTGAATGAACCCTTGAATTGCGAAGGTGCCCACTGAGCTGATAAACAGGCACTGTCTCAGAAAGAATGAGAAGAATATAGTTGCCATCAAGATATTTCGTAAGAATAAATATATGATGAACATTTTACCGACGAATTTTACGTGCCATTAATTACCAGCCTTCATTAGAGACGCATTTTTGCACGCAAAACAAGATACTGTACTGTGTCTCATACTATTCGGGGTAATGGCTCATTCGGGGTAGTGGCGTTCGAGGTAATGACCCATTCGGGGTAATGACCCATTCGGGGTAATGGCTTTCGGGGTAGTGACCCATTCGGGGTAGTGGCATTCAGGGTAGTGGCGTTCGGGGTAATGGCGTTCGGGGTAATGGGATGGAGCCTGGCAAAGGATTTTCCTTGGGTAGATCCATTCGAAATTAAAAGATTCGAACGGCTATCCGACGGAATAACATGAGTTTGTGAATGAGCATTATAATCCATCTGATGGGTATGATTTCTATTCAAGCGATCGTTAACTGGTTAACTGAAAAATTAGCATTATTCAATACTCTTCTAGGGAAATTCTGGAAACGACTGTTATCGTAACGGACATTACTGTTCATCTGCCTGGTGCGAGCCTCGACGACTCGCCTATGTGAAGGTCAAGCCCAAAAGTTTGACTTATGATTGTCCCTGGAATTTGCGCATATGAACTTATCGGTATCATCCGTCACAGGACAGACGTCCTTAGCGTGAGAAGAACCTCCACAACTCATGCATTTAGCATCCATGCGGCATTTTTTTCTTCCATGACCCCACTTTTGGCACCGACGGCACTTAGTGGGATTCTGGAAATTTCCTCCAGGTTTCTGGAAATGTTCCCATGTCACACGGACATCGAACATAAGTCTTGCTTTTTCTTAAGCTTGGATATTATTTAGATCTTTTTTGTTAAAGTGAACTAAATAATATTCTTGAGAAAGCCCTTTCCAAACAATGTCAGATTGAGTGTTCTTTTTCATAATAGACTTGGACTGGGAAAAATCTAAGTAAATCATTTATTCCATTTTTGATCTCTTCAGGTGACTTATAGTCACTTGAGAGACCTTTCAAGACAACTTTGAACAAACGTTCAGTTTTGTCGTCATAAGTAAAAAATTTGTGCTTCTTCTCTTCAAGATGTTTGAGAACAAGTATGCGATCTTTAAGAGTTTCCGGCAAAACGCGACAGTATCTCCTTTCTTTACGATTTGGAAGGAAACCTTGGTTCCCCTAATGTAGTTCAAGATCTCCTGTCTAAATCTCCCAAATTCGGAACAACTGACCACGTTAGGCGGCACTCTTTGCTTTCTCACTAGAATCAAAGAGCCTGGACTAGAGGCTGCTTCGATTTGGTGTTCGGAAAATTTGTCTAGAGCACCGAACTGATTTCTCATTTCGATGCAATTATCAACATTATCCATTTCACCATTTCGTGTTAAGAACTTATTTTTTTTGTTCGACCACCAGTCGCATTAAGGACATATTTTTTTCATTGCAATTACATTGATAATATATATTTTTTTCGACCACCAGTCGTGTGAAGTATTTTTTCTCATTGCAACCACCAGTCACACTAAGGACGTTTTTTTTTCGACCACCAGTCGCGTTAAAGACATTTTGTTTTCCACCAGTTGCTTTAATGACAATATTTTTATTCGACCACCAGTCGTGTTAAGGACATTCCTCCGACCACCAGTCGTATTAATTACTTTTTCATTGCAACTACTATTCGCATTTTTTTCGACCACCAGTCGCGTCAAAGACATTTTTTTCGACCACCAGTCGTGTAAAGTACTTTTTTTCGACCACTAGTCGTATTGAGTACTTCTTTATTGCATCTTTCAGTCGCATTTTTTTTTCGAACACCAGTCGTATTAAGTACTTCTTTATTGCAATTACCACTCGCGTTTTTTTTCGACCATTTTTTTTAAGGTCACTTTTTTTTCTTTTCTGATACAAAATTGCAACAACCAGTTGCATTAACTTGTGATTAACACTATTGCTAGGGGAATAAATAAACACTGAGACGTCGATTAAAACGAACAATAACAACGATAATATCGTCATGCATCCATGAGCCGAATGCTTAAACATTATTCACAATATGCTTCAGAGCAAATTTCCAGAAGTGATGTTTGAAGGTAGCAAATTAAAGTTTAATGCATGCATCGTTCATGCACGAAAATCATAAAATTTATATTGTTGTCGTGCTTTTGAATTCGGACACATGGTTTAATTTCCGGACAAACTGGAATCGAAATCCGGACATCTGTATTATTTGCACATTTACAAGGAGCTTGTGGTATTAATTAACAGAAAGCCTTATATTCACCCACATTCCATTCCTGTCTCGTGATTTCTGTTTCTATGAAATAGAAAAGAGCACAACACTCTTCACTAAACTTTATTTTAATTACCTGAGTCCTGAAAGTTCATTGTTTCATATAACTTTCACTGCTTTGCCGTAATCGGAGAAAAAAAATTGATTTACTCAAATCCATTTTCTACGGACTCCTTGAACTTCGTAATATATATTAATTGTCCTGCTTGATTTCACGTTTAAACGCAGCTTCTCATGAATCCCAATTAAGGCCCAATCACTCGTCCGGAATTGAAAACGCATATATTTTATATTTCAATAATTAAAATATGTTTACGCGTTAGGTGTAGATTTTAATATTTACGTTGGCTGATGGAAAACAACTTCAGAAGAGGACTAGCTTGTCATTTTTATTATTCTCTGCTTGAACTCAACTACTCGGATTACCACATTGCTTTTCGAAGCAATATGGGACTTGATTGCGAATATTATTAGACAAATTTAGAACATATATTCTATTTCAATTAATAAAAATGGAATTCATAATTATTGCCTGAATTTCTGAGTACTTTACTTGTACTTAATGAGTACTTTACTTTAACCCAACATAAAACATATGGAACTTTAAATCTACCAAAGTTATGGTCAACCTATCAACTGCTATGTGAAACAAACAATGCAGCTCTTTCGGATGTTTAAAGCAATTCTGAACAAAACGAACAGGATTTAGAAAAGGTTTCAGAGTATCAAGTTGAAACAATTTTCTTGAGTTTTAGCTTCTACATTATTTCGATCTGTATTGTGGCGCTCAATTCCACATTCAGCGGCGGCGGTAACGCGTAGATAATATGCGCGCTGTTCAAACGCAACGTCAAAATTCAAGTAGGCTTGAATTTGTTCGTTCTACAAAGACGCGAATGTTCCGAATTTACTGTAATCTGAAACATTTGATAATTATTATAATCACTGCGACGGTATTTCGAAATTTTAAGATAATGGAATTCAACGAATTTCATAGGCGTTGCATTCATGCTGAGTTCAAAGAAAACAACTTATCCTAGTAGGCTGCTTACACGCGCGTGTGTTTGTTTACTTTTTTTCTGCAATTTATTTATGTTATGTAAAACACAAGGCAAAACCTAAAACTGGCTGTATAATACAGAAAAATAATTCAAACAATTCAACATTCAATCAGGCACATGTTTTATTTTGTTTCCATGTGCGAGAAAACATTTTTAGGAATTACTCACAGAAATCTGCATCCGCCTTACAGTTCATCGGTCATTGTGTCTGTCCGAGTAAAGAAAATTACGTACCAATCTTATATGAAATGTTGGTAATAGATCTCCGTATCAATTATTCACAACTAAACACTACAAGAGATTTCAGTCACCACTTTTTTCACTTTTCTTCCTACACCACCTTGTAAACCACACACTTTTTTGCCTTTTTTATTTTAATATTTCAACTTTCAAAATGTAGTGCCAGCCAAATCTAGTGGAAGTTCCCAATTGCTCACCAATTAACGTTGGAAAACATGCTTCCTAATTGAAACAAAACTTGACAGGATTCACCAAATGTGGAGTTTAGTATTGTGGCATGCAAACGGGAGCTCCACTAAGAGCACGACATTCTGCTTTGACGTTACTGGAAGAGTGCCGCCTCTATGATTTGCCATGCTTACTAGATCGTTTGTTGTGCTATCTGATGCATCTGATGCTACATTCTAGGTTTCCTGTTAAGGCCTTTTGGTGCGTCATCACAAAATGGCTTCTTCCAAAATCATTAACATTCTGTTATGATAGTATTGGTATTTGCAACATCGATGAAATATAACTGCTTATCACCTGATTTAATAGATAATTTATGCGAAGAAAAATGCTTCAGGTGGTATTTCAATATTTAATCAACACTTTCAGATACAGCATTATCAATTTAGCGACAATATACATGAGATTTATATTCTCAAAAAAATCTCCGATTTTATGCTACATTTCATTGCCTCACACTACTACACTTATAAATAGAAGGTGCTTACCTTTTCGATTGTAATTCAGCGGCAAGCATTTGTGTTTTGGATACCATATTGCGTTCACTACACTTCCAATAAACAAATTTTTTGTTCACTTTCCTTAAAGGAACACATTTCCACCGGGATTTCAATATTTATAAACTTTTATCAACCGCATCACTCAAAACTATTATTGCGATGGTTTTCACTTGTTGCGCTTTTGGTTGTAGGCTTGTAGGCTTTTGGTTGTCGACTTTCATAAGAGGGTTGGAAACTAGCGTATTTGACAATGTGCATTCACTGTCACACAGACGTGAGAGGTTTTTTTTTTCAGGACGGTGTCCATGAAGGATTTCCACCGTTAGATTTCGCTAACAGGTCCAACGAAAGATCAAAGACATGAGTCTATACAAGGTTCGAAATGGGATCAATAGTAGAAAAAATAATACTGAAAAGTACTGTTCTAGTACCACTGAAATGTACCGTTTTTTGATTTTAGCATTGAGGTTAGCCGTAGAGGTTGATCATTGTTTTTTAATGATGAATATTGATCTGCGCTATCCTAACCTTAGCCACTACTCGAAATAGCCAGCATTAGACTTCTAACAATCACAACAAATAGAAGCAGTTGCGAAAAAAGGTAGAAATGTTTAAACGGTACTCTAGTATCGTTTGACAGTAGCGTAGCTAGGGGGTGCGGTGGGTGCGGCCCGCATCGGGCCCCGAGCTCACAGGGGCCCCAAAATTGCAGTGCGGATTTCTCATAGTATTGAAAGTTCGACCTAGCTTATACGAAATTGACAATTTGTATGATCCCAAACTAAAAATTTGTATAATAAGCATAGGTTTTGCAGGAGATTTGGATTAGCTATATATAGGGGCCCCTTGATTATCCCTTATTTTCAATACTGTAGGGCTAGATTTAGAGTCAGCAGAGGGGCCCCGGGGGATCGTCACTTCGGGCCCCCACATTTTAGGGGCCTCCACAAATATTTGTTTAGTAAGTTATTTTCCTTGTTGTTGTTCAATCAATTGGGCGCATGAAAGAACTGAGCATTCGAAAAGGGCCGCGTTCAGTTAAACCTTATATGGAAACTTAAGTAGGATCAGATACCTTTTTTAAATGTCGAGTCTGATCACGGCTTTGGTTTCATAAAAAAATACTTCATCAATTTTGATTTCCAATTAAATGCACCTTAATTTGTTGGCCTCCAAAAATCTAGAGCAATGGTGAGCTTTGAGCTTGAGGTAATCAAAATTCCTTATTTTTTTATCATCCAAAAATACTTACCAAAAATCATCTTAATTTATTCTCGGGTGGCCTTATATAATAATTCAGGATATTTCTTTTAAAAATTGGCCTGGGAATTTATATGAAATTATGCCATGGAATTTACCACTTGTTTTTGTTAATCTTATTTTGAGAATCCTCCAATGTTTCGTTGAAAAAAGGAAAGATTCTTTCAAGAATTCGTTTAGAAATTTCAGGATTTTAATTGGATTTCTTTAGAATAAACATTAGCAACAAATTCAGAGATCTTTTTCCAGTGGTTTCATGTAAAGAACATTATGAGCAATGCTACCTGAAATTTTTCAATTAATTTCCGAAAGAATTGCTTCGGGCGTAAAACCGCTATAAAATAGCTAGTAATAATCGATTTGATATTACGATATGGGCGGGTTTTAAAAAAATGCCACAGGGATTCCGACAATGATAACCCTGATTTTTTTCAATGATCATTGAAGATTGCATACAAGAAGCGCTCTAGGAATTTATCAAGGTTTCAAGCAAGAATTTCATTGAGGGGACTTCTAAACATTTTCCCCTGAAAACCACTGAAGGTATTTCTTGGCATATCCTTGGTTAAGTCCGACAATTTCTCAAGTATTCCTTTACCAATGCAATAACTCCTGGGATTCTTCCACGAATTATACCTTTTCAAATATACCACTTGAGATTTATCTGAGGATTTTTTTCTGAAGTTTTTTTTTAAATTTTGCGAGAATTTATCAGATAATTGGGAATCTTTTTGGATTCGTCCTTAATTTTTCACTGGGAGCCGTTCTTGAATTTGTTAATTACTACAGGATGTCCTTAAATTACAAAACAACAAAATATGTGAAAGATTATCTCTCATTTAAAACAATAAAAAATCTATGTAGATGTATGGTTTTTAATACATCTATGAAATAGAGAAAGATACAATGATTGATAATTTCCAAATTAATGCTTCTTACTGAGATAATCAAATATAAATTTATTGGAGACGTTTTCTACTGAGGGGCGCTAGCCATATTAGATATAATTTCTATAAGATGAATTCAAATATTCTATTTATTTTTGAAATTATCTACAGAATATTGGCTTTAAGATAGACTGGAAACAGAAAATAATTCAGTTCAAATCCATTGAGTTCGAAGGGCATTTCTCTTCCATCATAAAGCTCGAAAAACGGCGTTCGTTAAGACAGTCGAACACGATTAGGATGGATTTCACAAATATTTGACATCAAAAATGGGTCAAATTTGTTGCTTGAGAATATAATATTAAACCATGTAGGAGTGCTCAATGTATCTATTTCGGTTGCCTAGAGGCATGTCTTCAAATTTAGTACGGATAATATGCGGATACCCTGTACGAGAAGTTCTTCAAGTGATAAAATCAAAAATTTCTCCAGTAACTTCAACCAGTTTTTTTTATCAAGTATTCTATCAAATATTCCTGCAAAATGTCTTCTAAGACTTCTTTTACAAGGAGTTTTTTTATCCAAAAAAATAGAGAATTTCGATAGAGTTCCAGCAGTTCCAGAAGTTCCAGAGTTTTACCTTAGAAAAATCTGTCCATGTTTTTTTCTTCAAGGGCGATCCATTAATTATGTAAGACAATTTTCGGGATATTTTACCTCCGTGTTAAATATAAATTGTATGGCGCGTAAGAAATCCTGAAATTATTTTTGAACTTTTAATCACGATTTTTCTTAACAAATACTGAAGGTACGTGTGAACTCGCTAATAAAAGACATATTTTGCAAACCTCTTTTCGAGGGGCCCCCAAATCAATCTCCGCACCGGGCCCCCACAACTCTAGCTACGCCACTGTCGTTTGACCAGCTGTGCGTACCAGGAATCATCCAAACTGCTATTCAGAAATAACAGGCATCCTCTGTGTAATAGTGCTGGTAATTTAAAAAGTTTAAGCCACAATCGCGATTGCCATACCAAAATGCAGTAAGGTGAATGACCATCACTCCAAGAAGCAGAAACGATATACATTAGACTACCAGCTCCGTCAATTACTGCTAAGATGTTATTTACGATTAATTCTCATTATGTTCTTCAAAATTATATTCCATTGCTCCGTACAGGAGATTGTAGCTACAGAAGTGTACGACCTACCGGATATAATTCACCTAGATCGCCGACAGACTCTTTTCATGACCCCTCGGATTATCGACAAGTAAATTCCTGCAAGCAACAAGAAAACAATTTTAATAGACTCCCATCGTTCATCCAACCGCATATCAAAAACTCGTTAGTGGCAGCTCACTACCCGCGATGACTAGCCGATATTCCCAAATGGCTCTCACTTCGTAGCATGATGGATTATCCTATAGCCCATCGCGGCTCAGTCAGGTGTCAAAGCTTCTTGCAGCGGATTCTTCTACAGTTGCCCACCTCGTCCATCTGGCACCGCCAGATGGAATGGCATTTAAACCCACACACATACAAACGATCCGGGCGCCCAATGAATAGTAGCTAAACATTTAATGTCATTAGACCCTACATTTCCCCCCTTTCCCCTACGGTTGCGCTTTCTGGACAAATTCTACTGGGAGAGTGGTTTGTGGTTACCATCGCGCGAAGGAGAAAGTTGTTTTCATCGTCTGCGCCTTGGCCTAGGTGTGTAGCTATATCTCTCTCCCGGGGAATCCAAACATGGTCAAAGAAAGCAGTCCCCCATCCTCTCCATTTGAGTGTACGTCTAACGCCTCGTCCGGCTGGATAAGGCAAGGTGACCACGAGTGACGAGTTTGCGTTTCTACAATATCATCAGATTCATTAGTCTGAGTGATGATGATGTTTATTGCTGTTGATATGTCTGGATTCACCCAGCTTTCCGTGGTCTTCAGAGCGCTACCACCAAGTTCCAGCTTCCGTGGGCAAAGTACTAACTTAACCCTTTCAGGATGGATGGGGCAAGTCATTCCAATTATAGATCCAGCTTCTATATCCTGCAGTATAAAATCAAGAAAAAAGGGTAGCTGTACACTTTTTTCGCCTTTAATTGTATCAATACATCAAAAATGTTACGATGTTTTAAAACTCCTGTTTTCGAGAAGGTCTTATAACCATTTTTTCCGTGTAGGCCGTAAATGAGAAACCCTTTGATTGATGCCAACCACACTGAATTCTCCTAGAACACTTGGTAAGCAAATTAATTAATTTTCAGCGCCTCTTCTTTGCTTTCTCTATCCAATCTACTCCAGAAAGTTCAGAAGCCCCCAACAAAATGAAAAGTGATCCCCAATTTGCTCTCGTTTTGCTCCATTATCCATGTTTCCCCCAATTCCTTCAATCCAAATGAAGATTCCCAACCCGCGTACGTCACTCGTTTCCCCTTTGAAAACCATCGTTATGTAAATTTGAATGGTGTTGTAATTGCTTTTCTTCCCGCGTGGTGGCCTCTCTGCACACAGTATCTGGGGGCATCAAATTCTCTTTCAGCAGCTTTTCGCCTAATTTCCTTAAAATTGAAATCCGGTGCCCCACCCGTCCAACGCTTGGAGCATAGAATTTTATGGGCTGGAAAACGACCTTGGGGCTTGGGTTCATCCCGTTCTAAATTTGAACGCGGTGAAATCGAGAGTGTGTTGAACCTGGTCAGGGTTTTTCTTCTTCTATTTCCTTCGCGTCGATGAAAGCGAGTTTGCGCCACTGAACTAGTCTTCGACAGAAGCGCTTGACCGTCGAGTGGTTCAACGATGGCTTATTGCATCGTTTGCGGTAATTTCAGTTGGCGTTAATGATTTCTTACCAAGCCATAGAGATTGTCTAAGAAGGAGGATCAGTCACTAATTTGTCAATTGGTAACACCTTGCTAGCAAAATATGAGGATTATGCACGCAAGCTGGTGTTTACGAATGTTATACGAAGAGGCTAACAATTTTCTTCAATTGAAACATTTTCAGTCGTGCAAGTTGGTGATCCAGACAGGAGGACACACCTTTTTCGTCACGACACACCTTTCTCGTCATGAATATAAATTAATATAAGATATGCATAGCTTAAATGGAGTTATACAATTATAACAAAATATCCATTTAACGCATTTTTTTCCCTTTCCAAACTTTACATTCATTTTTTATATCTAGGTGTTCCGAGGAAGGTAACACTATCATCCCAATTTGGTGAAACTAAATTTAGCTAATATTGCCATTTTGTTAAAAACATTTACATTTCATTTGCCATAGCAGATCAGAATATAAAGAGATGAATGGAAACCACCTGCTTATAAGAGAAAAGAAATCTGTTTCAATTAATTCATCCTATACACAACGCATATATTGTAGCAATAGAAAATTGCAATGATTTTTGTCTATAATTAATAATAATTCTTCCTTTGTTTCAACATTGGATATTTCATTTAACTCATTACTACTATACCATAGAGGGGGCTTCAGAATTATTTTCAAAATTTTATTTTGAATCCTCTGCAGAGCTTTTTTTCTGGTATTACAACAGCTAGTTCATATTGGTATGGCATACAGCTTGTTCTTAAGACAAAGTTTTGATTTTCTGTTAATAAGTGTTATATATTTATTTTTTATATATTTGTTACAATGTGATTTTTTTTTATTCAACATGACCCTGGATACTCAACTCCATTTGACCAATTTTTTGATACCCTTCTCATCGTTACAACATGCCTACTTGAAGGTTTCAAATAAAGAGCTTTTGGTTTTTGTGGGAATATTATAAGTTGAGTTTTGGAAGCATTAGGAGAAGTCTTCCATTTTTGCACGCATGCAGAAAATTATCCAAACTGAGTAGAGTTTGATCCGTTGAATCTGATGCATGCTCTTTTGAGGGCGATCGACGGAATCTGGATCAATTGTGTCCTATTCGCGTTTTTCGGAAGAATAAAACGAAAACAAAGCGTGCGAGCGAAAAAAAAAATTAAAAAAATGACGCGTCAGTAGTTTTTGATCCGTTGAATCTGTTGCATGCCTTTTTGTGGGCGAGAGACGGAATTCGGATCGTGTCCGGTTCACATAGTAACCGCACTATTGGTATTGATCATTCGTGTATATGTTCACGTATTCATTTAAAAATATATCTTTATCGTTTACCAAAACGAATCCTTTCCCATATCCAAACTCCCAATGTTTTCTTGTGGAAGTGCAGAGGACTCCTCGGCTTCCATAAAGCAAGTAACACGTCAACATTTCCCTCACATTCCCAAATTGACCTGCATTCGGACGCAGCCGGCGCCGGTATTGTTTGTTATAATAATGAGAGCACCAGCACTTACACATTGAAGATGTTACTGATCCTGAGTTGTATCTGTTGGTTCTTTGTGTAAGTACAGCTGTTCTTGCAATAACGGAGTAGCAACTACGGGCGGTCAATCATGCTCATTAGACCTATTCATATATTCAAAAATGTCAGTAAACTCCCCGGTCAACCAATACTTTGATTTTTCATTGCGAAATGAACTTCTGGCCAAAATTTCACTCAATTTAGAGTAAATTTAGGTGTGCTTCAAATCAATTATGTGTTTTTGGGCTATTTTTAAGCTTTGAAAAATTATAACTACCGAACGAAACATCGAAATTTATCGGAAATACCTCTACATAGTAGTTTATCCAATTCTACGAACTTTTGCCGAACACGATTTCAAGATTGGAGCAAGTTTTAACATAGTTTGGTTGAGGTTTGTATCGCGAGGTTCTTGAAAATCTCTTTTTTCGGGAAGTGTTTTCACTGAAAAGCATGCCTGCATGAAAATTTCGGATTTTTAATTTCCAGACATGATGACTATGCATATCTTTAAGTCAATCTCATTCAAAGTTACCATTTATCTCACGAAGATAAGTTGTAAAAAATAGGTAATTATGAAGCACATTTGTAAATCCACTGTGGGTAAGCCAAGAGCACCACCGTGAGCTTCAAAGAACACAAAAAATGAACACGTTAGCACTGCCTTTTCTCAGTCGATGATGATGATTGTTTTCAAATCGTTCTAAATGATCAGTGAAATGCGATCAAAACAATCATCACTCGGAAAGAAAAAGCAATGCTAACTTGTTCAATTCATTCGTTTTCGGTACATGTGTCATGCATGATTAAACTATCATCAGGTTGCGCTGCGGTGTTCGATCTCTGGGCATTTATTGTAATTTATTGCCTTAAGCAACATGTAAGCTGTTGATGGCCAATGAATTCATAAATGTATTATGTTTGATTCCCGTTGACTAGGGCCTGGAAAAATAATGTCAATGGGTGTTTTATACACCATGTATATTGAGAAAACTGTAATTTCTGGGTACTTTGGAGAACAAATTTGGATCAAACAATGTTAAAACTCAATTTAATCTTATTAGCGTGTTCGACAAACTTTGACAGAATATAATTAGCTTTCAAATAGTGGTAATAGCAAGTGGTTTTGATTTTCCACATGCTAGTTATGATTTTCCAAACCTTGAAATAACCCCAAAAACACATTTTCAACTTGAAGCATACTGAAATCTTTATCAAATGAGCTGAAAATTTGACCAGACATTGTTCTTAACATGAGAATTCCGAATACTGCTTGACCGGTAGATTTCCAGACATTTTTTAAAATATGAACAGGTCTAATGCTCATGCATGCAGAAAATTATCCAAACTTTTTTGCAATCTACTACAGATGAGAAGCAGGCTTCGTTTTTTGCTGGAGAGGCATGTGTCATCCACAAACAATGATTTTTGACATCCCTGAGGTAAATCAGGTAAGTCAGATGTGAAAACATTGTACAAGATTGATGCCAAAATGCTGCCTTGAGGAACACCAGCTCTGACAGCAAGTATTTATGATTTCTGATAGTTAACCTGAAGTGTACGATTTGACAGATTACTTTGGATTATTCTAACAATGTATGTTGGAAAAGGACCCTTCCTTAGCCGAGTGGTTAGAGATCGCAGCTACAAAGCAAAGCCATGCTGAAGGCGGCTGGGTTCGACTCCCGGTCGGTCCACGATCTTTTCGTAATGTAAATTTCCTTGAATTCCCTGGGCATATAGTATCATCGTACCTGCCTCACGATATATGAATGCGAAAATGACAACAATGGCAAAGACAGCTCTCAGTTAATAAATTTGGAAGTGCTCAATGAAGACAAAGCTGAGAAGCAGGCTCTGTCCCAGTGAGGACGTAATGCGTATTTTTAAATTTTGCAATAAAGCCTTCATACCAAACACTGTTGCATGCTTTTTCTATGTCTAGAAGAGCAACTACAGTAGACTAGCCTTCAGATTTCTTGGAACAAATCAAATTACTTACACATAAAAGTTGATGATTTGTCGAGTGTCCAAGACGCATTTAGAACTGTTCATTAGCAAAAATTGAATTTTCGTTTATGTGGACCATCATTTTGTTCAAAATGACCATTTCAAAATGTTTACTGATGGAGAAAAGCAAGCTGATTTGACAATAGCTAGAAGTATCTGCAGGATTTTTGACAGGCCCTAAAGTTGTTACAACCTTGTCATTTTTACAATTGCAAGAAAAATATGCCAATTGAACAGATTTGTTAATTATATCAACTTAAGAATGATAAGCTACTCTCTAGAAGTTTCTTGATAAGGATGAAAAAAAAATCCATCATCGCCAGGGGTTTTCATATTTTTTTACTTACAGTTTTCACTTCTTCCAAATCAGTCCCACAGGAATTTTCGAAAACATTCTCTTGATTGAGAAAGCTTCCGAAATCTTGAATAATAATTGTCAATTGAATAAGTGAGTCCTTAATTGAAATTGTGCGCGCTTCCAAGCCTCAGGATATTGAATTGAGAAATATGCTGAAGAGCACTCATCAGATAAAATTTTGCCGCAGGAATTGCTTTGCGAATAACAGTTACAGCTGTAGTAGCAAGAACAGAAGACGCTGAACCACGGAATCCAGGGTGCAGTGGGTTGAGCGTAGTTTCACTTAAGCCGAAGGTAGTATGTAGTGGTGAAGTGCCTTGGGGAGGAACTGTAACGTTTACGTTACAATTACGTGAACAACAAGCACAACGTTCCAAAAGGCCTCTTTGTTGCTATCCTTACGTGTAGCTGGTTCTAAAATGTAAACAATCGTACAAAATGACGACCAAATAATGCTGAAGATGTAATCAATTTCCTTGAAAACATCTCTTTTATGAATTGAGCAGAATTTGCTGATCAAATCAACGGTAGCGCACTGCAGTAGTACTTTGTATATAATTGCTTGCAAACAATATCTTTGAAGCACATTGATTAGCTGAAATTTTGCTAATAATGATTTTTACATTTCCGCGTTAAGGCTTAAAACTGGTTCTGGACTTAGTGGTCGGCTTTTCAATTTTACTCCCATTTGACAGCCGCCCTCCACCCTTAGAAACATCGGAGTACGCATAGTATTGTGTTTGATATTACCATATAATGCGAAAATATAGAGAAATCATCGATTACTCTATTGGAAATTGCATTGCATGAGCATGTACAAGCATTATAATCCTTCGATGGTTCATTAATTCAACTCAATAATTAAAATAATTACATATCGAAATTTTCTTCCTGGACTCCTGATAACATGGCTAGAGACAAATATGGGCTTACCTAATGGTATGATTACACTTTCATCGGTACTAATCCCGTACATACTTACCTATGAAGCCACATTCCAATCCAAACGAATGCAGAAATTACTTCAACTTCAATTCCGGAATTGGTCATGCTCTGCACTTTACTTTCTTCTGCGCTTGCTTTCCATAAACAACTGATGCCAGTCACTCACTCCCCCACATTGAACCGGGAAAGATATGTTGATTCAATTCAAATCAACTTCTGAATATGCAAAACAAGCATCGATCACGTGCCCAACGTCACTTCGTCGTCGTCTTCGCTGGTGGTGACTCGTAGGTCTTTGGTAGTATCTAACACCCCAGAACACATGCCTGGGTTTATGTTGGCTGACAGTGCTCTTACACATGTATCGATCGCCTGGCGAAGTCCAACCGATTCCCAAACAGAAGAGTGGAACAGAATCATAACAACTGGTGTTGTTCGTTTAATATTTTTCAACGGAGTGTATTATAAAGTAAGCTGATGAGGTGTTAATATAACAAATATTGAAACAAAATAAACATAGACTGTAACAAAATTTTAATATGCGATTATTTCAAAATTGTAACCTAATTAGTTACGTATAAAACTTGGTAAGAACTAAGTTGGGAAACTTCAAACTCTTTTTTGATATATTAATTTTTAGAGTGTTATTATTTTTTTAGTCTATCATAAAAGTTGAAAAAACTACGTTTGTAAAACCTGCCAAGATAAGAGTTGAACTCGGGTCTGTAACATGTATGACACAGCCTATATCAATGAGGCTATACATGCACAGTTCCACATTGTTACAACTATTTCGCATTCAGACATCTCTATCTCCTTTTTCAGTATGTCTGGATACCGATTTAGACGATCGTGCGCTGGTGGGTTGAGGGCAGAATATTTCACAAAGGAAACATAAGAGCGGATTCCAAACTGATTTGTCTAGCAGATGTTGGGTCCATAAGGGGCCTTCCTTAGCCGAGTGGTTAGAGTCCGCGGGTACAAAGCAAAGCCATGCTGAAGGTATATGGGTTGGATTCCAGGTCGGTCCAGGATCTTTTCGTAATGGAAATTTCCTTGACTTCCCTGTGGAGAGTATAGCCTCAATAGTGTTCAATAAGCTGGGAAGCAGGCTTTGTCCCAGTAAGTACTTAATTCCAATAAGAAGAAGGAGAAGAAGATGTCGGGTTCATGTCGGGTTAAATCTATCGTATGTCGAATATATCTCACTCATTTCATCTCAGTAGCCCTACTGTTTATTGGTGGTAATTATTTATATATGATTTATTTTGTTATTATATTGGAATGTTTTCAGAACACGTTGTAAATCATGTAAATCTGAACAAATCAAAGCTTGATATAAATATCAACAGTTGATGAAATTGTGTTTAAATTTTGTTATGTCTTCCTCATCGGCCCACAAGACTCCAGAGCGAGCGCACCCAACTGAAGCGAGAAAGAAAAACTTTCACCGCACCAAACCACGTCGCCAAATGGAGCTCCGGATGAAACTGGCTGCTCTCCATCGGATGACGTTGGTGGGCTGGATCGTTTGACAGAGATATTCCTTCGCATGCTGGCTTACTTGCATCGAAAACCACACCCCAGTTCCAATTAATTGAGTACTGGCGCTCGTCGCACCTGCACCCGTGGTCCGCAACGACAATCGTAAATTTGTCATATTAATTGGTACAATCCCTTATTTTTTGTGGTATCATACTGAACCTGTTTTCATGGATTTGCAGTTCAATGATTCTGAACATAATTTACGATGTTTCCAATGACATGTTGCGCCTACACTTTCATTTATGAACCACTGAACAGTCTAGCGTGCGACTTATTTTTCAAAACTACTCAAAACCGAAAGTCCATGTACTCTGCTGAATTCAAATAATATCAAAGTTTTGAGGTGGTGGCCAATAAATGTTAAAGTTGAACTTCTTGGACCATAGCTCCATGAGTATTTATGGATTCAAAATATTTTTTTATATTTTTTTAGTATTTGGTTCTATTATTGCATTAAGTATAAAGTTGAAAAATCGTATTGACTTAAATAACAGAAACTACCATAACCCTTAAATTTTAAATCCGTGTAAAACTTCATTCGCAGAATTTCTATGGAAGTCCCAAAAATTTCACCATAGTATTAGTATTTCGACAAAAATCACAAAATAGTATTAGGCTGAAACCAAAAGGTATGAAGCCGTTTTTTTCGTTAATTCACTTTAATTTCAACGATCTATAAGCGTGATCGATGAGCCTTTGGAATTTTTGCTTATGCATAAAAGTTCAGAGCAATACACTGCTTTGATTTTGTTGTTATATTGTTGTGTAGCATTTGAAGAAATGTCCTGAGTCATACAAGACCTTCTTGGAATATAGGCCTTAGAATCTATATACGTAATAAGGTGCATAGTGGACGGCCATTGATGCAGTACGCAATATAAGTCATTCAATGAAGTATGTTTCATTAAATCTAAATAAAGTTGTGGACAATCTTGGTCACCCAAGAACTTCCTGAAATATAATACTCCAAATCAACGAGCATAATCTGTTACCGTAAAACGGGGTAACTTTGATAATGCGGGTAACTTTGATAGTGCGAGACCCATAACATACTAAACGAAATAACGAAGTTTCTGTTAATCAGTTGAGAAAAAAGAATGCAAAACTAAAGAGCATTAGTATGACAATTCATGTCAAAGGTTTTCATTTATTTAGTTAACATCTACACAGATAACACTGAATCAACAATTTCACGCCACAATACTCGGTTCGTGGCCGCATCTCTCCATCCTCGGTTCTGCCCCACGCTCGCCAAATCGATACACCCTTGATCCGCCCACCTAGCTCGCTGCGCTCCACGCCTTCTTGTACCAACCGGATCCGAAGCGAACACCATCTTTGCAGGGTTGCTGTCCGGCATTCTTGCAACATGCCCTGCCCATCGTATCCTTCCAGTTTTGGCCACCTTCTGCATACTGGGTTCGCCGTAGAGTTGGACGAGCTCGTGGTTCATCCTTCGCCGCCACACACCGTTCTCCTGCACACCGCCGAAGATCGTCCTAAGCACCCGACGTTCGAAGACTCCAAGTGCTTGCAGGTCCTCCTCGAGCATCGTCCACGTTTCATGCCCGTAGAGGACTACCGGCCTTATGAGCGTTTTGTACATGGTACATTTGGTGCGGGCGTGAATCTTTTTTGACCGCAGCTTCTTCTGGAGACCATAGTAGGCCCGACTTCCACTGATGATGCGTCTCCGTATTTCACGGCTAACGTTATTGTCAGCCGTCAGCAAGGATCCAAGGTAGACGAACTCGTCGACCACCTCGAACGTATCCCCGTCTATCGTAACACTGCTACCTCGGCGAGCCCTGTCGCGCTCGGCCCCACCAGCTAGCATGTACTTTGTCTTGGCCGCATTCACCACCAGTCCAACTTTTGCTGCCTCGCGTTTCAGGCGGGTGTACAGGTCTGCCACCTTTTCAAATGTTCGGCCGACGATGTCCATATCATCCGCGAAGCAAACAAATTGACTGGATCTCGTAAAAATCGTACCCCGGCTGTTGAGCCCGGCTCTCCGCATAACACCTTCTAGCGCAATATTGAACAACAGGCACGAAAGTCCAACACCTTGTCGTAGTCCCCGGTGGGATCCAAACGAACTGGAGTGTTCGCCTGAAACCTTCACACAATTTTGCACACCTTCCATCGTCGCTCTTATCAGTCTCGTGAGCTTCCCGGGAAAGCTGTTCTCGTCCATGATTTTCCATAGCTCTACGCGGTCGATACTGTCGTATGCCGCCTTGAAATCGATGAAAAGATGATGCGTTGGGACCTGGTATTCACGACATTTTTGGAGGATTTGCCGTACAGTAAAGATCTGATCCGTTGTCGATCGGCCGTCAACGAAGCCGGCTTGATAACTTCCCACGAACTCGTTTACTACAGGTGACAGACGACGGAAGATGATCTGGGATAATACTTTGTAGGCCGCATTTAGAATGGTGATCGCTCGAAAGTTCTCACAATCTAACTTGTCGCCTTTCTTGTAGATGGGGCAGATTACCCCTTCCTTCCACTCCTCCGGTAGCTGTTCTGTTTCCCAGATTGTGCCTATCAGCTGGTGCAGACAAATGACCAGCCTTTCCGGACCCATCTTTATGAGTTCAGCTCCGATACCATCCTTACCAGCAGCTTTATTGTTCTTGAGCTGGTGAATGGCATCCTTAACCTCCCTCAAAGTGGGGGCTGGTTGGTTTCCATCTTCCGCAGTACTGACGAAGGCATTTCCTCCGTTGTCCCGTCCTTCATTGCCTGTGCTCTCAGCACCATTCAGGTGCTCGTCGAAGTGCTGCTTCCACCTTTCGATCACCTCACGCTCGTCCTTATCCCTGCACATCTCGGCTCGCGGCACGAAGCCGTTGCGAGATGCGTTGAGCTTCTGATAGAACCTACGCGTTTCCTGAGACCGGCACAGCTGTTCCATCCCCTCGCACTCCGTCTCCTCCAGGCGGCGTTTTTTCTCCCGAAAGAGGCGGGTCTGCTGTTGCCGTTTCCGTTTATAGCGTTCTGCCGGGTCCCTTGCTGCAGCTTGACCGCCCGCGCTGCATTCTTCTCCTTCAAAACCTCCTGGCACTCCTCGTCGAACCAATCGTTCCATCGACTCCGTCCCACGTACCCGACGTTGCTCTCAGCTGCATCGTTGATGGCTGCTTTTACTGTTCTCCAGCAGTCCTCAAGAGGGGCTTCGTCCACCTCACCCTCTTCCGGTAATGCAGCCTCGAGTTGCTGCGCGTATGCCGCTGCGACATCCGGTTGCTTGAGCCGCTCTAGGTCATACCGGGGCGGCCGTCGGTACCGTACGTTGTTAACGACGGAGAGTTTTGGGCGCAGTTTGACCATCACCAGATAGTGGTCAGAGTCGATGTTAGCGCCACGATAGGTCCTGACGTCGATAATGTCGGAGAAGTGCCGACCATCAATCAGAACGTAGTCGATTTGCGATTCTGTCTGCTGTGGTGATCTCCAGGTGTATCGGTACGGAAGGCTGTGCTGGAAGTAGGTGCTACGAATGGCTTCTTGGAGGCGGCAAAATCAATTAGTCGTAGGCCGTTTTCGTTCGTCAGCCGGTGGGCGCTGAACTTTCCAATCGTCGGTCTGAATTCCTCCTCCTGGCCAACCTGAGCGTTTAGATATCCTATGATGATTTTGACGTCGTGGCTTGGGCAACTGTCGTACTCGCGTTCAAGCTGCGCGTAAAAAGCGTCTTTATCATCATCAGTGCTTCCGGAGTGAGGGCTGTGCACGTTTATTATGCTGAAGTTGAAGAACCGGCCTTTGATCCTCAACTTGCACATTCTCTCATTGATCGGCCACCACCCGATCACGCGCCTCTGCATATCACCCATCACTATAAAAGCTGTTCCCAGCTCATGTGTGTTGCCGCAGCTCTGGTAGATGGTATGGTTACCTCTAAACGTTCGCACCATTGATCCCTTCCAACACACTTCCTGCAACGCTACGATGCCGAATCCACGGTCCTTCAGCACGTCGGCGAGTATGCGTGTGCTCCCGATGAAGTTGAGAGATTTACAGTTCCACGTACCGAGCTTCCAATCGCTAGTCCCTTTACGTCGCTGTAGTCTTCGCCGATTGTCCCGGTTCGTATTCTCTCGTTGATTATTCGTTGCTTGATTTTTTTACAGCTGGCTTGCAGGGCCTGACACCAACCCCCCAGATTTCCGGAGGACCATTCCCCCTAAATGTTCGGAGGACCATAGTGCGCAGTTTAGCTTAGAGTCCTTCTCTGGCACTCGGACGGTGATCAGCCGCCCCTGACATGGGGAACAGACGCTGTTGTGGGCCGCTCCTAACATGGAGTACAGACGCTCAAGGTTTGCAGAAGCAAAAACAAAAGCAAACCCCCCCTTCCCTGTCAGCATACGACCAAAGTTCCCACCGGGGGTTGGTTACCCGATCTTCCCTAAGGTTACTCGTACCCCGGCCAGTACCACGAGGAGGTAGGGATAGGAGTTGCTGGGCAAGAGGCTAAGGACCGCACAAAGAAGTCTATTTTATTCCTTCAGGTACGCGAGGTACCAATGCACAGTGGGACGGATTGAGGTTTTAGGAGGAAAGATGGAACTCACGCCTTTAATTGTGATTTTACGTAAAAATGATGTTCTACAAAGTTGTTCCTATTATAAAAACAATTTTTTTGGTCGGAACGAAAATTAGGGTGACCCTTTGTAAAAACAGATAACCATCAAAACTTTTTTATTTCAAGGAATATTGATATAGTTTGTTCTACAAACTTGAAGATCGGAAAATTTTAAACTGATTTGACAAAAAAAAGTTTTTTCCTAGCTCAAAAATTGATCGTTTTAGAGCATTTTTCGCTATTGATGTAGGGTGGCCCTTCAAAAATAGGTTTTTGTGTTTTATTTTTTTTTTTTCAAATTTCTCAGCCAAGTTGTTTCCCCTTCGTCTTTAGAGCCGATTGAATTGCGTATTTTGAGGCCTGTACAATTTTGAAGGTGAATAGTTATAAACATATTTTATGAAAACAACGTTTTTTACATGTAGATGTGGCTGGGACAAATAAAAAGATTTTTTTTTGCGAGGCAATAATTATCTTTCGCCTTTAAATATGTGCATTATTTGATCATGTATATATGTTTTGATTAATTAAGGCTATAGTTTAGACATAGCCTTGCCAGAAAATTGAACCTTGTAGTATATTTGGGAGATCCTTTTTAAAATCTGTTATTAACAGTTAATAGCATATGAATCAGTCATATCATTAACAAACAGATCCGTAGAAGAATAATACGATTTTTGTTTGCAATTTAGGCTGACAAACACTATCGTCATGCCAACACAATTCTCTTTGTTTCCCCAACTATAGAAGCATATAAAAAATGTTTTTTTTTTTGTTATGAAAATGTCAGCAACTTTTCATTAGTTGAAAATTGTATCAACAAAATTTGTTTTGGCAATGGAACAGATCATACTTCTCAAGTTATTGTTGTCAATAGCACTTTAACAATTATTAACTAAAAGCTTTCTTGCCATATTTGTAATTTTGCATTCGTATATCGTATGTATTAGTATAAATGATACTTTATGTCCAAGGAAGTAAATGAAATTTTCATTACGAAAAGACTCTTGTATCTATTTGTATCCATTAGCTATATCTATAATTAGCTGGGAAGTGATGGGAAGACAGTTTTGCTGAGAAACTTGAAAATTTCAATTTAATAATAAAAATAAAACACAAAAACCCATTTTTGATGGGCCACCCTACATCAATAGCGAAAAATGCTCTAAAGCGGTCAACTTTCGAGCTAGGAAAAAACTTTTTTTTGTCAAATCAGCTTAAAATTTTCCGATCTTCAACTTTGTAGAACAAACTATATCAATATTCCTTAAAATTAAAAAGTTTTGATGGTTATCTTTTTTTACAAAGGGCCACCCTAATTTTCGTTCCGACCAAAAAAATTGTTTTTATAATAGGAACAACTTTGTAGAACATCATTTTTACGTAAAATCACAATTGAAAGCGTGAGTTCCATCTTTCCTCCCAAAACCTCAATCCGTCCCACTGTGCAATGGTACGCCATGCCCAGCCATTTACCAACCAGTAATAGTTGGTCATACACCGTTTTACACAAAAAAATGCATAAAACATTTTGTGTTTAGTAAAACATATTCACATGATTGTGTAACATCCATTCATTCGTCCAAATTGGTTCAAATAATATAAGAAAAAAATCCATGTAGCTACAACTCCTATACACCTAATTTGGCCAGGATGTTTCTAATCTAGCTACTGTCATAAAAAATCAATGCCATTGGCCAATTTAGGAACTAAAGTTAAGAATGAATTTCAAAAGACAAAATTGTAATCAAACTTATCACAAAACATCACAGAATCATTTTTACTGATAAGCAACACATAGTGTTCAGCCATTTCAAGGGTTTTTTATCTCAGTAAAATTGCTCTTGATCGTGGTATGAACCAACAATATTACTAAATTCTTTTTGTAACTATTTTGGCTGTATTTTTGACCAATTTTGTAAGCCGTGTGCCTATCGACGTCTAGCCAGAAACGACGTTTTAAAGTTTGTTTCATAGATTTTTTTGTGGGAGATTGAGTCCCAGACAACATCTACAAATTCAATAAATATAGCGTTGAGAGATAAATGCGTATTTATATGAATTTGGCAATGATTTTTGAGTAAAATACTTGATCAATAAATTGTGGGAAATAACTTACACTGAAAACAATTTACAACCAAAACGTGAGTTTATATTGCTGTGTGCGTTTGAAACGCAAATATCAAATGCGATAACACCAAACGCGGTAAGATTTTTCACAAGGAAGGCGATGCCAAAGATTGATTTTCTTTTCTAGGTTGGCGGCGAAATTCATCATTTTTGCTAAGTGTCCTTTGATAACATTATGTTACCGCATTTGAAATCCAAGTCTACACGATTTGCATGTCAAACGCAAACAGCTATACCAGGGGGTGTGACACAATCTCATTAACCGGAAAATGGTATTTTTTGGACTTATGGAAAAATATTCAAACATTGAGTAAACTTGTGTTTCTGTCCCAAATTCTTGAAAATTGATGTTTGATGTTTTATGTGATTTGAATTCAAAAAACAAACGAACAAACGGGTTTGAGAACTTTTGAAAAATAGGCCGCACTCTACTGTACACTTTGGAATTACTCGCTAGTGATAGAAAACAAAGCAACGCCAAACAATAAACAAGCATGTACATACTCCTTCCTCCTCCTCTTAAAGAGAAATGCTCGAAGTTTCCGCAACTGCATCATTTCACGGAAGCCGATCGCGTTGAATCGGCAAAATGAGTCTCAGCCATGTGCCACAGCTCGCAACCAAACAGCCCGCCCATCTCTCGGCTGCTGCTGCTGCTGCTGCTGATAATCATTCACTTAGAAAAATTAAGTCAAACAATTTGTAATAATAGTTAATTACCTGGTGTTGCACGGGAGCGCAAGGCTGCCTTTTATTGATGGCTTCACCAAATCAACGGCTCCCGCCAAAGCAAAGGAATGCACTCGAACTGGTCGCAAACAGGGAACGGCGAAAATCTGAAATTCGTCGTTGACCAAGATAGCCGGATACTAGTAAGTTACGGCTTGAGTCTGGTCCTGGATCGGCAAAACAGCAGAAGCGCGAGGAAAAAGTTTATGTTTAATGCATTTTCACTTGCAGTCGATGGATAGTAGGGGAAGTTGTGGTAAAGTGAACAAGTTGCCGATTATAGAGTTAATCAAATTTTAGTTAGGGTAGAAGTACCAATTATGGCTATACTACCAATTATGGCAATAGTGGGAACAAAAAGAGATTTTTCTTATTGTTTCACTAGACTATAATGGCTCATATTCACAGGAATGATTAAACTATTTGTTTTTGATGGTAACTAAACCTTGAAAAGAACTTTCGTGCAATAAACTTCGAAAAATGAACATTTGAAAATTTTGCCTCACATATATGTCTCCTTCTTAGTAGTTGGCTAAGGGACCTCCGTTACGAAATGTATGTTTTCATCCTGATAAACTGTTTCAACCGATGAATGTATGTTGCCTAGTGAGAACAAATGAATAAATTTAGCTGGTATGCAATCAATTCTACTGTTTAAAGTTGGAAATCGTGTTATTTCCACTATGTCGATAACTGGTACAAAGAGTGTATGAGAGCCCAATTATGGCAATACTCTGAAAGCGGTTTGTTTACATTTTTTGATCAGTGAAATAAAAGAAGTAAAGCTATTTAACGGGTGACTTCCACGACGGGACGGTTCGGTAAGGCATTATCTTCATGTTTTGTACTCAATTACTAAGATTTTTCAATCACACCTACGAAAACGTTCGTGAGCGGAAGATGCTAATTTCATGGTAGAGAGGGGTTTTCAGCGACACTCGATTTTTGAATTTTCCCTCTTTTTTCGTTAAAAATTGGCATTAAAATCGTAATATGAGATCATTAATGCTGTTTTGTATCATAATTTGCATTTACACTACATTTTGACTTCTTTTTCGAAAATTAATTTTCTACCATGAACCCATTGCAAAAAATTGATTTACCATCTATTTAACCCAAAATTTTTGGAAAATTTTATGAGCGATATCTTTATTACATATTAGCGTTGCATTATCATTCGCTCTTCATTGTGTTTGAGTTCATTTCGTGCAAATATTCGATAGTCCATAATTGGTACACTTTTATGTCGAATGCTAGGAACGCTATTGCCAAGACAACGCTTTTTAAAATCCATTTTTAGAAGCTTAAAGTCAATTTAGTACTAAAACTGTTTAAATCAACAGATTCGCAAGGCTTTAAACTAGTAATTGACACCAACAAGTCATGCTTGCGTTTTAGAAACGTGATTACAACTTGATTTTTATCACTACTGTTGACATATTGCATCCATAATTGGTACACCTACCCTATTATTTATCAAGCGCGGGCATATGAGGGATCTACTCATACCCAAGTAACAATAAGAACTACACTATATGTGCATCTAATTATTTCAATGGTTTTCAATCATTTTTAGATATAGTTTCCGCAATGCGATATGAATTTTTCAAAATCTTTTTTTGAACACTTGTTTTGCTTGATGTGCATTTCACCAGCATCAACTGTTCATTTCACCCGCATAAAGCACATAAAATAAACAAACTTTGGCGATTGATATTTGTGGAAATTTAGTTATGTAGAACCGATTTTGTATCGCTGCTTTAGAAAATAAACTTATTTTTGATGTTGTACGATAAAACCATACAAATTCATCGTTTTTTATTCGAAATTAGCTAAAATCCTTAAGGTGCTCATTTTACCACCACTTCCCCCCCCTACCAGGTATGACGGGGAACCTTGGGGAAGAGCAGTCGGTGCATCGGCCCGGAGGCCGCTTGATCGGTTAATTAAGGCGCACATGAGTTATGGGCTATTTAGCATTGAGTTTTTGCGTTCGGACACTACTGGTACCTACTAGAGTTTTGTATGGGCCAGCAGCAGTTTCTGGTTGGATGGAGCGTTCGTCGCTTGTACTTTCTTTTTGACACGAAGCTGTTGAAATTTTTTGTTTTCATCGGCGAGATTAAGTCGAAGCATGAAATTATGCGGAATTAATCATAATGGAAAATCAATAGTCAACGAGAGCGCTTCGGAATTTAACTGCTCATCATAAAATAGTGTTGCTGAATTAAATAAAAATAAATAAATAAAATAAATAGTTATCAATAATCGAACTCGTCACTCTTCAAAGCTGATGATTGGCCCAATATTCTCAATCAAATTTAGAATGTATGTTGATGTGAACAATCATTTCTTTCAAAATAACTTTCTCAAGTAGAGGAATAGAGGATAGAGTAAAGCAAGCTAGTTTGACGATAGCTAGGAGCTTTGGTAGGGTTTTTGTTCGGGTTTAAAATTGGTACAACCATGTCATTTTCCGGTTCTCAATAACTAAGAACATTTATTGGGACTATCGTACTCTGGTTTTGCATTACACTTATCTTTTCTTTTATAAGTCACGAAAGCTTCTCGAAAAGTTATTCTCATCCATTCCTTATGGATTTTGTCATGATTTTGCTGAATACATACACGTACCTTTCATTGCACAAAGACATGTTGCTTTCATTTGCAGTACACTGCATAAACTCCCCCGCATTCCAGCCCAAGGTTGTTTGGACATTCCTCTGAGTTATTGCACTCATAAAAGAGTTTGTACCTGCCAGCTTGTCAAACAATACGACAATATTTCGAAACTTGTCACCTACCAAACCAACCACAGTCGGTGCAATGGCGTGCTGTGTTACTCTTGTAAGAGACATTACAATATCCACCTTATGGCCTCATGTGGCTCTTAATGATGCTATTTAAAGTGCAGCACCGAGAGAAAACATAGAAGGCATTAGGTAAGCATAAATTTTACCAGCGACTTGTAATATCGGCGAGTGGTTTACCTACCAATCCGTCACCGCGTGTGCGCATGGCATCATTATCATTCATCGTTACCCGAACCACGATCGGAGGCATGTTATAATTATCAACGAACCGCGATACCGACCAATCAACCAAGTACTGGAGTAGGAGTGGTAGGTAGAGGGAGTTTGCTTGCGCTGAAATGAAAGTGATGACCCAATTCTGGATGGGTCTACTGGGTGACACTTGGCAAATACCTGAACGCTGAGACCATCGCAACAAAAGGTTTATGCGATTATAAGAAAATGAAAATGCTTGCAGCCATGACTGCATCTTAAGAGGTTCGCGAATCCGTTTTACATTAGGATTTATTTATGCATGCCAAATTTCTTATTACGATCGGTGTTTAATGATGGATGTTTCAAATTAAAAACAAAAACTGTCGGATGTTTTTATCCAATAAAACTTGCAACGTTGACATGACAATATTATCTCGCTGGCTGGCGTTATTTGTTCCTCAGTGGGAACTTGCAATCGGAACTAACATCGTCCCTGAATGTATCTGAAGGAAACTCCTGGCACATTTTTCTAATAATGTTTTTACGACTTTAGCAGCTTCTAGGTGAGATTATTAGTTATTTCAGAAAGAGTTTCTAATTCGGAATAACAAAATATGTGTACCGTAATCCGGGGGCAAATTGATCACTATTTTACAACTTTTTGATGTGTTATCGTTCGGAATCGAAATATTTTCAAATAAATTTCTACAAAATCAGTAGTCCATTAATCTTTATCAGTTTATATATTCAGTATTTTATGAAATAATATTTAACATATCATAAAAATTCTTACAACTCGAGATTTTTTCAATAATTATATTGCCAAATTAAACTTTGAAAATCTGCCGAGTACGCCTTAATGTAGGCAATTTCCCTTGAAATTAGCACGTTTTTATTAGCAAAAAACTATACTTTCTATGCTGTATGATATCAAACATTAGTTCAGTAGTTCTTACTTAAGCTTACACAACATTTTAAACACTCAAAGTTGAAATGTAGGCATAGCACCTGTGGATTGTATAGCACCGACATTTCAAACTGTATTGCTTACATCTTCAAAAAGTGTAAATATTTATATGCATAACTGACCCTCATAAAAATTGAATAATTCAAAATCGTCATTAGACATCTATAAACAAGAAAACATGAAATGTTTGAGGTACCGATGAAACCTTCAGCATCCTTGGGAGGAAATGTTTTTTGGTACCAACCTGATGAAATTCGCCCCAGTGATCAATTTGCCCCCGGATTACGGTATTATCAAACGGAACTTATGCATTTAATAAAACATCTGTATCAAAAAAACTCCGGAAAGATCAGAATTATTGGTGTCTTTGACATATCTTTGTAATGTTCAGATACAATCTCGTCCAGTATTTCTGAACACCGATCAACTTAAGTAATTATTTTTCAAAGATTTTTGTGATATTTTTTACAGATATCTGACAAGTTTTTTGAAGTGCTCCTGGGCAAACTTTTGAAGAATTCTCCCAACAGCCGTTAGTTTCGTTAGTTCCTTGAAACATTCGAAGCAGCTTGGCGAGACGTGATGCTTGGTGGATACTCATCTTTACAAAATTTCATCGCGAGAAGTTCACGGATTTTGAAGCCTTGGGGGTGGGGTGGGGTAAACTCACTCAGTATTTGCGTTTCCCTCACTCGCTTCCACGCACAGTCGGGTTTCGAGAAAGCCGTTTCTTTAACCCCTCTACCGGCAGCTTCATTTTCTTCCACAAGAAAACAATTCAAATCTCGATAACTTTTTTGTTTCTCGGTATTTTTGCACCATTTTCCACAAGTTCTCAAAAAACTCTTCTAGTTTTAGAATATGTGTCAACATTGATCATTGATCATCTGTATCCAGAGATATTCCGAAATTTCTCGGGGGACCGATGCGTAACCCACATGTGTATCTCATGCTACAGAATTTTTATCGTATTCGGATATTCGCTCTTTGGAACAATACATTATTGAGAGTACGTTGTGAAAATATGAAGCAATTTGGTGCATCCGTCTTTGAGTAATGAGCATTTATGTTGCTGCTACCACGCTGGCCAAATAAAGGAAACTTCAAAAAACCTCATATCGTAATTTTCAGCTATCTCTAAGAATACTTAACCAATATGTATGATTTTTTCAAGGTAGCTCCTTCTTACATGGCGTTGTATAGCCCACATTTTTTTTCGATAAGTTGAAGCAAAACAAAATGGCCGTCTAAGACATTTTATATGGAAATTGTTGGTCCTCCAAGGAATATTGAATTACCTTTTGAACCAGATCACCAATCATCAATATCGACACGGTTTTTTGAGAACTTGTGAAAAAAGTTGGATCTCTTGGATTTTGACGCCATCTTGGTTTTAAGTAGTAGAATGACCTTGATAGCACTCAACATGTTGAATATTAATACTACCATTACACTTACTTTTCTTCTCGTTCTTCTTTTTCCTGACGTTACGTCCCTACTGGAACAGAACCAGCCCCTCAGCTTAACTAGCTTCAAAAACGAATGATCAAATAGGATTTTTAACGCTTATTTGTTACCTGAATGATTGTTCTACATATCTTCGAATTGCAAAATAGCATTACTTCTTTCATTTATTTGGTCTAAACCATTGATAGAAATTAATAATCGGTTAAACAGCTGATTCAAGGTAAGAAAGAAAAAACCTGATTGTTTTTATTTTACATAGGCCTCAAAATTCAGCATGATGAGCGCTGAGATGGCCAAAAATCATTCAACTGCTTAAATCTAAGATAGTGTCGAAATCCAAGATGGCCGCGAGATTTTCCAATCTAAAAATGATACACCTGCGTTTCAGCATTACGTCCTCATTAGAATAAACCCTGCTTCTCATTTTTCAATTTCGCTATTTTCATATGCATGTTGGGCGGTAGTAAAAACGATACTTTATGGTTCAGAAAATCAAAGAATTTTTTTTCTTAAAAATTTAAAATTTCCATTATAAGTAAATGCACGTTAAAACTACACATATTTCTACAAGACTTACTAATGCCCCAACGCGCAATTTATGAACTTCATTCAATGACAAAAATGCATAAGGTAAAAGAATGCTTGTTTATTTCAATCAATGTTTTTGACAGTTTTCATTCATTGAATTTATTTATACATAATTCCTGAATTCAAAGATATGTCGAAGAATTATTCCGGTATGAATAATATATAAGAAATTTCCTATTCAATAACCTGTATTTATAACACAACTAACAAAGCTGAGTATCAGGCTCGCTTCCGGTAGGGACGTAACGACAGGAAAATGAAGAAAAAGAAGAAGAAGAATAAGAAGAAGAGTTTACGTAACCTTGGTAGCCTCTAAATTCGACATGCTGAGTGCTATCAAGGTGAAAAATTCATTCTACTACATAAAATCAAGATGACGTCAAAATCCAAGATGGCCGCCAGATTTTATCACTTAAAATAATGTTCTTATTTTTATCTCGACTCGAATACAATACCAACGATTGAAAAATTGTTTCTTTGTTGTACAAAAAATAATGTTTGCATTGATTGCACTCGCCGTATACGTCAAAATCGTAGAACATGACTTCGAAAATCGTTCATTTCATAGGGTAAATACCATTGCTCACCTAGTTTCTGTAGCCTATATTACGCAATTTTTCCTCTGCTTTCTGATGGTGATCTCAGAATTGAAAACTAGTGGTGCGCTAATGGTGAAAAAACTATTTTTCTAACAAAATCCAAGATGGCAGCTCCACGCAAGGGAACCCTCTTCGACAGGTCTTTTCGCCTACAACGGCGGAGCGGACAATCCGGGATAGGTCACTGGTTCACTGGGGGAAAGCACTACACTGTGGGGTTTTCGGTCGGGAGAAAACTAGACTTCACTTCGTCAACCTTTACTACAACGGTGTATTCGACCGGACGGGGAGAAAGTGCGATAATAACTAACTGATTGAGTGTGCGTTCCAACGATTGATGGGATGCTGGAGGATAATTTTCGAGAGAGATTGAGAATAACTGTGGAGTGTGAGATCTGTCGCAGGTGATAGAGTGTAGTGCAGTTACAAATTTTGTTTTGGGTTTTGTCGCGCATTCTATTACGGTGCACGCAACATACCGGCCACCATGAAGTATTTCATTGAAATTCGAGGTTCACTGTGTACTTAAATCTAACAAATTCAATTCTTAAGAGCTAAGGCTGGCAGCGGATGCTGCGCTGTTGCTCTGGATGCTAGGCACTTCGCCAGAAGCGGAAGCGGAACGATCCTCATCGTTGATGGGAAGCAGACGTTGATGGGTCGAAGACTGCGCCAGATGCAAGTCTGATCTTCACTACGCGGACCAGTTCATCCGCGCCGGGGTGTACCGATGCGATACGACCTACACTCCACTTGAGCGGCGGCAGGTCGTCGTCCTTCAGGAGTATCAGCCGACCAGAACATTCGGCTGCCGGAAGAAGTGTTTCGTTCGTTGGTGGAGGTAGTCTGTCGACCAGATCTTCCAAAACGTCTGGGCCCTTCGTTGCATCGCCTGCCAAAGCGAAAGCCGGTTGCTAGGAATTTCGGAGAGGTCAGGCTCCGGAATCGATTGCAGAGCAGACCCAACCAGGAAGTGCCCCGGAGTGAGGAAGTCCAGGTCGCTTGGATCCTCGGAGATGGCGGTCAACGGCCGCGAATTGAGGCAGCTTTCGATTTCGCATAAGACGGTAATCATTGCTTCGCTTGACAGGGCTTCCAGGCCGACGACTCTTCGGAAGTGGTGCTTCATGGATTTGACAGTGGCCTCCCAGAGGCCACCGAACGTTGGTACGTTAGCGGGAATGAACTTGAACTGAATGGCGGACTCAGCACAGAACGACGCTACCTTCTGTTGATGCTGTTGGTTGTTGAGTTGCTTGCAGAGATCGCGCAGCTCCCTGTCCGCGCCCTTGAAGTTAGTGGCGTTGTCGCAGTACAGGGTGGCTGGCTTGCCACGACGTGTCACGAATCGTTTTAACGCGGCGATGAAGGCGTCGGTGCTGAGATCGCTGACCAGCTCGAGATGTACGGCCTTCGTAACCATGCAGATGAAGACAGCGACGTATGCTCTGATCGGTGGAACTGGTTTTGTTTGGCGTACTGGCACTTTCAACCAGACAGGTCCGCAGTAATCGACGCCAGTGTTGAAGAACGCACGAGCCGGAGTACCTCGAACCTTCGAAAGTTGACCCATTAACTGGTGTTCCGACTGGGGTCGGACACGATAGCAGCGTAAGCAGGAGTTGACATGCCGCCGTGCCAGGTTACGGAGATGCAGAGGCCAAAATTGCTCACGGATATGTGCAATCATCGCACGAGGGCCAGCGTGGAGGAGTTGCTTGTGCATCTATTGGATGAGCAGTGTCGTCAAGGGGTGCTTTTCTGGCAGAAGAATTGGATGCTTGCGGGTGAACGAGTACGATGAGTGATTCAGCCGGCCACCGACACGGAGTAGACCATCCTGGATGAATGGATTCAAGGTTTTGATAGGTGATTTCTTGAGATCCGCTTGCCTTCCAGTCCGGATCGTATCGATTTCGTGGCTGAAGCAGTCCTCTTATACGACCTTCACAAGGCCGATTAGTGCTTGTTGGAGTTCATCAGCGGTGAGAAACAGTGTGACTTGCAGGTCTGTTCCAGAAATCTTGGCCTGACAGTGCCGTACAAAACGGCGGCAATAAGCATCGATACGAATGAGTCTCGTCAGCGACGAGAAGCGGTTGAACAGAGCGTGATCGGGGTCCTCAACTGAACGTGTGACTGCTGCAAGTGTAGTAGGTCGCATTTCGAGAACCTCAGGATGGAATTTCTTGGAACTTGGAACTGGGAACATGCTCGGCCATTCCGACGCGTCGGATGCTAACCAAGGTGGGCCCTTCGCGAGATGAGATCCGCCGGGTTCTCCAAACCGGCGACGTGATTCCAAGTTCCTCCTACCGTGTTTTTTTTTTCAAAATGGCTGCCAATTTTTTTTTTAACTTCAAATGAAAGCTGTATCCTTTCTCTATACGATGCCACTAAGTTTGTTATGTGTTCCAAGGGAAATATGGGACATATCACGTGAAGAAATAGCCAAGATTTATCAAAAAATGGGCTTTTTCGCAAACTGTTTTGCTAGCTGCCGTGCGAGGGGTCCACCAATTTGAGAAATCCGAAAGGACCAGCCTCAAGTTTTATCGAAAACTAGCGATCAGTGACATAAAATCGGAATTCTAACGATGGGTGCCGATGGCGGCCTGGTTTCAGCGAGAATTGCTCAATGTAGTAGTTCCAACCCTTCTATGAAGCATTTTAGCTTTTTTATTAGTGCATTAAAGAGACTGCCAACCATCTCGCAGCCACCGACGACGACGCTCGCTTTATCGACAAGTGGCTTATTTGCATATTTGCTTTGTTGTTTCGCTCACCTTCGCAGTTTGTTGGAGATAAGTAGGGGAACTCAGGGTAAAACCGACACTGTGGGTAAGATCGACACCCATTGATTTTTCATGTTTTGAGAAGATTTTCATGCAGTTTCCACCACGCTCTATCTTTATTTGTGAAATGTTGTGTTTCGGATGACATTACAACTGCCTCTGCCAATAAACTTCCAAAATAAACAACAAAATCATATTGGATAACATAGAAGCAACAGCAGTTGCAATATTTCGCTGTTATTCTTTAACTATTTCGCGTGTGAAATTTTTAAAATGTCATTATTTGTTCTGCGTCTACATCATCATTTACTATTATTACGTTCATACAAAATGGAGGAGAATTTAATTTTTGGGTTTTCGACAGCTGAAAACGCTATTGAAAAATAAATGTCCACTCGGGGTAAGATCGACACTTTCATTTGGGGTAAAATCGACACCTTTCTTTGCTAAATAATCTAACTTCAGGGAATCTTTCTTGTCGAAAGACTTCCTCTGTAGTTTATGTGAGTCTTTATTTTCGAATTCCAGTGAAGTTCATGGATGGCAAACTTGTTAACATGCAAAATATGACACTATATGACTTGCCACAAGCTATCATTAAGAATTAAAAAAAATGTTTCTATGTTTCATGTTTAAACTTAATAGTTTGAAGAATCTTTTCTCATTTGAAATTGAAGAATTAATAGAATTTGAAATGTTTTCACATAAATTAATCTTATTGTTTATTTACAAACCATGAGGTTCGACAGTTTTTAGTAATTGAAAATAATTACATTTAAATCAATTAAAATAACTGAAAATAATTAATGAATTTTCTGTCTTGTTGAAATAAAACAGTATTTATATTTAAAACCAATCACTCGTCACAACTTCATCTTTGTAAACATTCCATGAGAACAAAATAATCATATCCATGTGTATTGACCTTAATTTCATATTCTTAGCATAGGACATTTGAAATTTTCACATGTATTTAATGGATCTTCGGCTTTTCTTCAATAATTTACGTAATATGTGTAAAATCCTTTAGAGGAAGGGGTCATAAAAGTCTAAAGCCATGTTTAAACCATTCTTTTTAATATGCCATGTGATGGTGATGTTCACAACGTATAAATTCTAGTCAAAGTGCATGTGTCGGTTTTACCCCAACATGGTGTCGATCTTACCCGCACTATCAATTGTCTCACCTAAAAACAATGAAATATCAATTTGATTTAAATCACTATATAACATTGATATATCATCCAGCGATCGCAAGGATTGATAGATTTATAACCAATATGTGATTCTACAACAATTTTAGGTTCGTTTAACAAGCGAAAGTACACCAAATTTATCAAAAAGCTTAGGGTGTCGGTTTTACCCCGAATTCCCCTATGTAGGTATGTGCTTGCTTGCCATGGCTTTGCAAACACACATGTCAACTCTCGATAATGATACCATACCGGAGATCCGTGACGAAGCCTATCAATTTGTTCGCCGATTCGAAGGGTACCTTCCATGAATGAAACATTTCATCAGTTCCAGTTACATATATTTTATGATGGCAAATCTCTCTCATCGGTCATTCATGAGTAGACTTTAGATTGTACTATTCTTCTGTAGATATGCGAAACTGCTCATCGTAAACTAGCGTTGACTGAACGGTAGTACCGAGTTCCAGTAGCCAAGCGACATCTCTCAAACCTAATTAACATTGAACAGAGTCTGTATGTAGATCAGCAACCGGGCAGATACCTACCAACCTACCAAGACAAGACTACGTTTGGCTACTGCAAATAGCGGTCAGTGACTTTCCGCAAAGCATAACCAACAGTCACCTTCTTGGTCCACGAGCGAAGGCGGTTGCTCGGAAGCATGACCACTAAAACAGAAGCTATGTAGTGAAATGGAAAGCGTTCGAACTGACTGACCGGTCGGTTGCAGTTGCAGTGCGACTAACCGATGCGTGGTGGAAAGTATTATCTCTGATTTTTCTTGGTATTACGCTCCCACTCTGGACATAGACGGCTTTACAGTTTCAGTTGAACAGCATCAAAAACATTGAATTTTGTCAATTTTATGATCATTTTGAAAAACTTTCTAGGCAATCCATTGAATTACTTTAAAAAAGTATCTTATCTAGATGCTTACTGAACAACAGTAGCACAGATAAACGATTCTATACCATTACCCGGAATGCAATTTACCGGAATACTACTTACCGGAATGAACCATTACCCGGAAGACCCATTTACCGGAATGTACCATTTACTGGAATGCACCATTATCCGGAAAGCCAAATCTTCCATTTTCGACGACCTTTTTCAGTGAGCAATTCTCGCTGAAACCAGGCACCCATCGTTAGAATTCCACTGATCGCTAGTTTTTGATAAAACTTAAGGGTGGTGCTTTCTGTTTTTTTCAAATTGGTGGACCCCTCGTACGCCAGCTAGTTGAACAGTTTGCGAAAAAGCCCATTTTTTGGTAAATCTTGGGTATTTCGTCACGTGATATGTCTCATATTTCGCTAGGAACACATAGCAAACTTAGTGGCATCGTATAGAGAAAGGATATTTCTTTCATTTGAAATCGAAAAAATTTTGGCAGCCATTTTAAATTTGGCCGCCATCTTGAATTTTGATAGAAAAATCGTTTTTTCACCATTAGCGCACCGCTAGTTTTGAATTCTGAGATCACTATCAGAAAGCTGAGGAAAAATTGCGTAAGATAGGCTACAGAAACTAGGTGTTCATGCACATGCGTTTCATCTAATGACTCCTACAAGATTTTTTTTTCCATGAATTTCGCAAGGAATCTTCAAGGGATTAGGCAAGGATTCCGCAAGGGATTCTCCCAGATATTACTCTTAGTATTACTTCATGAATTTGTTTGTAGAGGTTCCTCAAGGGATAGTCAAAAGAATTTCTCGAAAGGTTTCTCCAGGAATTTACTCAGGGGCTTTTCAAAAACTTCTTCAATAAAGGATTTTTTTGGGCATTTCCTGGAAAAAATATTGGAGTGATCCCTGAAGGCACTCTTAGGATAATTTCTGATTAAATGCTTGGAGGAAATCATGAGGGATTTGTACAGGAATAATGAATCTCTAGAAAAAATTCTCGATGAATTCCTGGAGGACTACTTGGAAAAATCTTCGGAGTGTTTCATGTAGCGTATATACTCCTATAGGAGAATTCTTGAAGAAAAATCCGAGGTAGAATTCCTAGCGGAAACTCTGAAGAAATTCCTGGTGGAACCTCTGAATCTTAAGAGGTCTTCCTTGGGCAATTTCTGGATAGGTTTTTTTTTTGCAGAAATCACTGAAGAAATAACAGAAGTAATTCTTTATGGCGATCTGTCATGTTATTTTTTATAACGATTATTTACACCGTCTTCAGCCATAGACTCCACAGACTAAACGTAACTAACATTAGACAGAATTTTTCGTTTGACGAAAAATTTTCTCCGACGGGGCCGGGAATCGAACCCACACTCCGTACCACAATACGCCTAAACGACTGACACTGCTAACCGCACGACTACGGAGCCCACATGAATTCCTGTATGAATTCCTGTATAAAGCCAAGAATTTTTGTAGAGATTTTCCTGGATCCTTGGAAGAGTCTTTGGGAAGATTTCTGGAGGAAGCTCTACCACCTTTAACCCAAATAGCAACAGCAAAACTTGATTAAAGTTTTTATTTTAAGGACTGTTCATTTTAAAAAGTGGACACCTTGTGCATGCTGTATCTTTCTTATTAATCAATGAAATTTCAATCGATTTCTTGCACATCGTTCGACTAGTATTGTACAATGTTGTGATAATAAAAATTCTCCAAAATAATTAAATTTCACACGAATATGGAACAACGATTAGATTGGTCGATTTTTTGAGGTTATCAAAATCAATGATTGTAAGAAATTGGCTGGAAAATTCGATAATTTATATTTTCTATTTTCAAAAAAGGCTTGTTCTTCGAAAGCATCATCAATCAGAAGCCTGATGGAAAAAATCAAGTTATTTTTGGAGCAACAATTTTACAGATATAATAAAATCAATTTCCCGTATATTTTTAAAGATTTTTTTTTAATTTGATGGGAATTGATATGAGTAGAATTTTTTGTGTAAAAGTACGTCCTGACGGAAGTCCTAATATAGTATTAATATGAAAAATAACATACGCCTTCATAGAGTTACTTCGTAAGTCCCCACGTCACATTCAAAGCACAACAGAAACACAATTGTTTTATTCTTAGAAGACCTATCAAAGTACAATGACAATCATCAAAATTGGCAACACTGCTGTAATAAAATCGATTTTATTTTCCACATATTATTTTCATAATATGTTATTCTGAGATTACCAATATAAAAATTTGGAGAAAACTGTTTACAATTTGCTGTAGAACGATAAATATGCGTACATGATTTTAAAAGTATGAGACTTTTTAGTAAAACTACCATAAACAGTAAAATTTATACTTAAGACTGTAGTTTAATCTCACGATTTAGCTTTCGTTTATACTAATATAGTTTCTTTAGTAATCCAAACTAGTTTTGAACACGCTTTTTACTTTTCTCTTTTGCTGGGAGTGAAAGGATGGTGTATCAGCAAATTTGGCCATAAATGGGTAAATCACTAAAGTTACCTAATGTCATAGAATGGTGGAATATAATTGATATTTTTAAAGCTTTACCTTTAGTAGAATAGTAAAGGATACAAACATACAATTTGTTCATAAAAATAAGGATTTTAGTTTTGCGAAAAATAATGTTAAACTTTGACGGACAGCTTTTTTTAAGAGTTTTTGGAAAAACTATTTAGCTCTTCAACCAAAAGCATTTTCAAAGATTTTATATTTTCATAGCATTTTAGAATAATAGGTCAACGATACACAGAAAACCGATTACGATTTTATCAATAAATAAAAAAGATATAGCATAAACAAAGTGTCCACTTTATAAAATGAACAGTCTTCTTCTTCTTCTTTCTGGCATTACGTCCCCACTGGGGCAGAGCCTGCTTCTCAGCTTAGTGTTCTTATGAGCACTTCCACAGTTATTAACTGAGAGCTTACTGTGCAAATGACCATTTTTGCATGCGTATATCGTGTGGCAGGTACGAAGATACTCTATGCCCTGGGAAGTCGAGAAAATTTCCAACCCGAAAAGATCCTCGACCGGTGGGATTCGAACCCACGACCCTCAGCTGGGTCTTGCTGAATAGCTGCGCGTTTACCGCTACGGTTATCTGGGCCCCTAAAATGAACAGTCCTTAGAAGCGAAATAAATAACCTGTGCGTTGATGCTCAATGAATATGTCATGCAGAAAATTTCTGTAAAATTATATTGATTTTTATGAGATGGAAAATTTCAAACTTTGAGCGTTATTTTCTCAATGCCAACTTTTTCCATATGGGACATTTATGCCTTCATGGGCAGTATATGTACATGACGAGAAAACGTTTGAAGAAATCTTTGAAGGAATCTCTGAAGCTTGAGAAGTTCCCGGAGAAATTCCTGAAGGATTCCCAGCAAAGATTATACTGAACGAACCTATGAGGAATTATTGGAGAAACTTCTTGAAAAATCTCCAGAAGTATTCTTGTAGAGATTTTCCTGCAGAAATTCCTGGAATAATCTGACCTGACCTGACCAAATTCCTGAAGGTTTTCCTGGAGCCCTGTCGGAACCGGTATAAAAATCTAGAAACGATCAAAAGTTCTCCCTGGAGAAATACCTAGAGGAATTCTCAGAGAAATCTCTGGCAAAATCTCTATTGGAATTCCTAGAGATATCGCTGTAGGAATCACGATGGAGATTATCTTGGAGAAATTTCTGGCACAATCCCTTGAGGAATCTTCGAAACATTTTGGAGAAATCCCAGGAAGAGTATTTGGAGTAATGACTAGTAGAAATATCGGAGATATTTTGGGAGAAACTCTAGATGTAATCTCTAGAGGTTTTTCTGAAGGTATTCTTGGAGCTGTGGTTGGACTAGTCTCAAAAATGCGTTTGCAGTCAAAAGTTCTTATTTGTCAACGATAAAACGTAATTTTACTTAATGGTTCAAAACATGAATAATGGCTTGTCGGGTGATGCCGATTTGTTATATAATCTCTTTTTATAATTTTTCCTAACGGAAACGTTTATGGGTACTCGGAAATAATAATGTTATGTTTGTGAGGCCAATATATCCGTAATGGTAAAATCGCAGCTTTTCAGCAAAACCAAGCTGAGGTCGAAGATTTCTTAGAGTTGGGAATTTTCTCGACTTCCCAGAGCATAAAGTATCTAATAGGTACCTGCCACATGATATGCACATGCACAAATGTTCAATCGGCAAAGATAGCTCTAAGTAAATAACTATAAAAGTTCTCATAGGAACATTAAGCTGAGAAGCAGGCTCTGTCTCGGTTGGAACGTAACGCCAGAAACAAGAAGATTAATTTTATGTTTGGTATTTGGCATGGTGATCTGGATGAAAAATCATGAATTTTGAGATGTCTCATGATGGGGCTACATGATGACCTGAAATCACACATCACACCCTACTGGAACCGATTCCGGAATTTTTCGACCAAATCTTATTGTTGGTACCCTTAGTGCTTGGAATGAAAAAGCATGATGTTTGAATCGTCGTACCATACATACTTCTGGATATTATATGTACCAGTTCCTTCCGAAATAAGTCCCAGGTACCCTTATGCTTTTATGTCCAGAGTGGCCATACTTACAAAATATGTTTAGGGTTCTGTTCTTCGATTTCATATCTTTCATACTAAGCTAAAAGAACAAAAATCGTTTCAAAAATGGATTTTGAGAGCATTTCGAAGTCATGGGTCATTTTGACCCTCAATGCACAATGTGTAACTTTTTTTTGTAGCACCACTTCTAGATGTTGCTGAAAGCTTCTTTTAGCACGAACATATTTCAGGAAAGATGAATTAGGGAAAACTCAGAAATTTCAGGTTTCTATCTGGCTGATTGGCCAAAAATGACCCTAATGCACAAGGAAGGTTAAAAGTGTGTATTTTAAATGACAACAATTTTAAAGGAATTAATATATTATTTCCATGTGACCTTTCAGACATTAATCACGATTCTCAGAACAATTTTTGAAGAAAATCGTTAGTTCCATGCTTAATAAGCAGTGAATAAGGAGCAGGTCATTTTCAATGTTGTTTAATGAAAGTTCCTCGAATCTTAATGTGGCTGTTTTATTTTCTACTTAAATGTTCTAGAAGATCTACAAGAAAACGGAAACGCTATTCCTTGACTTGGAAACCTTCTGGAAACATTTACTTATACTATTGATAGGTCTTGATTGAAACAATTGGTTTAAATAAATCTGTTCAAAAATCGACCTATACCTTTACCTCCCCAAATTTGGGCGATATTTGGTCAAAAATCGATTGACTTTTTGACTTTTTGACTCATAGCTTTTCCTGGAATATCAAAGGAAGATCATTAGTAATTTTATTGATACTGTTGGGGGTCGTCATCGTTGGCGCAATAAATCAATTAGTGACAGCAGCTTTTGTGGTAGCAGCTTCAATGCTGTAATTTATTTATTAATATTACACTATTTTACAACTTTACGGCGGCCTGCCAACACTACGAGTTTACTTTCCACTTTCAATTTCAGTCTCTCTCCGTCATTAACATTAGTTGGTTAAGGTGATTATAGAACGAATCCACATCTCTTCAAGAGCACAAGACTTAAGAACCAAACAGTGCTTCGCGTTGAATATCTATCCCATTGGTCACCACCAGCAAGCAAGCAGTTTGATTGGTTTTCAACGCGAGAGAGAATCTGACAATATCTCTCGTCTTGTGCACTTAAAAATTCAAAGTTTGGCTTCGTTTTATAATCACCTTAATTCAAGCTAAAAATCTTAAAAAGAAACTCTTGCCCCGCCTTACTCTAATAAACTCAGGTATTGAAACCACGATTAATGTTCAAATGATCATCGTGAAGAAAATACAAGATTTATTAAAATACTAGTGGTCCCGGCAAACTTCGTCTTACCACCAAGTAGGTTGTTGAAAAATGTCATGCAATCTCCCATACAAAGTAACAGATTAGTTTTCTCCAGGTTTTCCGACTATTCCTGAGATTCTATTCTATTATATTCTATTCTAAGTGCTGGCACAGCCAATATTGAAAAGCACCCTGGAAATACCTAGGTATTTTCTTATCAGCATTAATATTTGCAGAATAAGTAAAAAAAGAATCGGTTGTGAATTGAAATATTTTGAAATATCATAAAGCAGGGAACAATCTCACCAAAATTAGAAGTATAATACGCATTTCTTGAAACAAAATGCTCTTCAGTTTTCTTAAAGCTACTAACATCCGTTTTTCTGCATTCATTGTAAACACTTGCACACATACAGTAACCCCACGCAGTTGAATCACCCACAATTTATTAATCAGCTGATTTAAGAAGACAAAATTATGATCAAACTTATCACAAAACATCACAGAATCATTTTTACTGATAAGCAACACATAGTGTTCAGCCATTTCAAGCCTTTTTATCTCAGTAAAAAAGCTCTTGATCGCGGTATGAACCAACAATACTACTAAATTATTTTGTTGCTATTTGGACTGCATTTTTGGCCAAATTTGTAAGCCGTGTGGCGTTTGACGCTTAGATAGAAACGACGTTTTAAAGTTTGTTTCAAAGATTTTTGTGAGATATTAAGCCCCAGACAACTTTAACAGATTCAATAAACATAGCTTTGAGAGATAAATGCGTATTTATACGGATTTAGCTAAGATTTTTGAGTAAAATGCTTGATCAATAAATTGTGGGAAATATACACACCAGTCACAGTTTATGAATCAGCGTTCAAACTACTAGTGCTTAGTATTTTTAAAAAAGATTCTTAGTTTCAAGTAATTTCCAATGTAAAATTTTGTTACGGGGAGCAAAAGAGGTTTGAGACCGTTCATAAACTACGGATTTTTTTTATTTTGTGGAAAAGGGATTTGAACATACAAATAAATTTCCATTATTTTTGAAAAACAAAATACAATTTTTTATGAAAATAAGTTATTTAGGGGGTTTATAGTCTTATATGGCTATAAAAATTGAGGACATTTTTTATGTAAGGCCTCAAATATTATTATGTCGAATAATTTTTGGATAAATAAAAAATCCTAAATATGTGAGAAACAAAAAGATACAGAATAGGTGTAAAAAACGTAAACAATTTATTTAGTTACACCTGATAGGTTCTCCATAATTTCGCTATAAAAATGACGTAGGGTAGATGTATCAATAGTAGAGGTACTAAGCACGATTGAACTTCATTTAACTGCCTAAATTCAAGAAGCGCAATTAAAGTACATGTTATTGTTGTAACGGGAAGTAACGACCATTGACTTAATGAGAAAAATGATTTCATCGCAGTAATCCACGGCATGTCAGTGAAAAATACTACCTCCACTATTGGTACACTGTTCCTTTAGTTGCGGTATATTTTTAATTTGTGTTCCTATAGTTGCGGTATCCGTTGTTTTCTTATGGGATCCTCCACTATAGGAACACTTTACCGCAACTATTGGTACAAGTAAGAAAAGTTTTAGCAAATTTAGTGATATTTCATCAGTTTTAAAGCAATTTGAACGCTCTTTTCAGCTATTCCATATATCAACAAGCCAATCCGTCGATTGGCAGTGTCGGTGCTGTAGCTAAAGTGATAAAATCAGTGAAAACGGCACTACCGCAACTATAGGAACACCCACAACTAAGGGAACACTTACCCTATCGCTTCTGCAGAAGGACCAAAAGCAACGAGTGGAAAAGAAAAGAACTGGTTTGCATCCTCTCTGATTGATATCAATACCAATTGTTTGTCATTTTTATGATCACTTTTGTTGCACGTAAGTTTTTTTAGATTAACTCCCAGGCTAAACTGTTGGCTCTATTATCAGACACATGGAGTTAAGTAAAAGATTTTCACACTTTTAAAAAATAAAAACATCGGATAACTTTACTAATAAAAGAAAAATCGGATTCACAAATTTTCATATAACACATTCAGCTTTAAAATTTGCTTCTTCTCTTTGGAAGAATGATGATGACTGTTGTTCGACACGAGGTCCAACCGCAGTTTAGTTCGCTATGGGTTGATCACAAACAATTTCAAAGTTTTGAACATGGAAATCGATAGCGAAGCTCATCGATTTCAACATAACAAACTCATTGGGCAAAACGATTAATTGAACAACTTGAACATAATTATCATGACACAAGCTAACCATAAGCAAAACACACTGAATCCGTGTTGGGTGATGATCTATGCGTCCTTAGGTTGACGCATACAAATCTGAAAGGAAAGCTTCGGGAATTGATGTGGAAAAATTGGAATCCCTGTAATAAGTTGATGAATCAATACATGAACAAAAACAAAGGAATTTAATGTGTAACACACACAAAGTTTGCAAGAAAATCACAGCAATTCGATATGGACGTTCATGAATCGATCAATAATTTAAAACACCCAAATCGAACGTGTGAATTTTCATCACTGCAGTAGAGGCAGTCGAAAGGTCAATCATTTACGAGTTCTGCAATTTAGATATAATGATTCTCTAATTACACTACCTGCCATAATTCTCCAAATAAACATGCTCCAGAAGCATATAAATCCACAAATTCAATGATCACTAGTTCAGCCTGCTCAGTAGCAACATCAAAAATCATGCAATGTCATGCAGATTCTTGAAATACTTGGTTCCGGTTCACCTCCGGATATAATTAACATTGTCCGAGGCGGTGTTCTAATAAACATATGAACTATATAGCATTTAATTGCAATATAATTGAAAGTAAATAACTGATTCATAAATCGTGTTCACATTTATTCATATTTGTGGACAACCTTTTTGCCGATTCATAAATTGTGGTTTGAGACAATGTTCAAATAAGTGAAAATTTCAAATGTTTTCAACAAATTCAATTATAACATTGTGCAGGAACTGCAGGTATATACCCCACTTTACCATTTGGCATTGATTTCTCAAAAAATATTGTTCATTTTGCTCTCTATAATTTTTCAAATTTAAGCTTAGCCTTGAATGATTCATAACTGTGGGACCAATGTATTTTATTTCTGAGTTCGCGTACAAAAGATAAAACACCACGTCACTACATTTAATCTTAAACACGATGTTCCAGTGATTTCTTCAGGAATTCCTTCAGAGATTTCCCCGGATATTCATCCAGAAACTTCAGCGTGATTTTTTTTGTAAGAATTTTAAAAGAAATTTTCCAGGTATTAGGCAAGGATTCGGCAAGGGATTGTCCCAGATAATACTCTTAGTACCACTTCATGAATTTTTTCTAGAGGTTCCTCAAGCCCAAGGCCCAAAGAATATCTCGTGAGATTCCTTCAGGAATTTACCCAGGGGCTTTACCCAAAAACTTCTTCAATAAAGAATTTCCTCGAGCAATGCCTGGAAAAACTCTTGATGAAATCCCTGGATGCACTCTTGGAGAAATTTGTGATTTGATGCTTGGAGGAATTTATGAGGGATTTGTACAGGAATAACGAATCTCTAGAAACAATTCTTGAATATTTAATTCCTAGAGGACTACTTGGACAAATCTTTGGAATATTTCATGTAGCGTATATTTTCCAGGAGAATTCTTGAAAGAAAATCTTGTATAATCCCAGGCGGAATTCCTGGTGGAAACTCTGAACAAATTCTTGGAGGAATCCCTGGAGTAATCTCTGGAATATTTTCTGGATGAATCTCGAGAGGTCTCCCTTGGGCAATTTCTGCAAGTATGCTTGTAGGATTTTTTTTTGCTGAAATCACTGGAGAAATAACAGAAGTAATTCTTTAAGATCCCTGTATGAATTGCTGTATATGTAGATATTTTCCTGGTGAAATCTTTGTAGGAGTCTTTGAGAAGCTCTACCAGCTTCAACCCCAATATTAACAGCAAAACTTGATTTAAGTTTTTATTTTTTGCTGATCAATAGAAGCGAAATGAATCATCTGTGCGTTGGTGCTTAATGAAACTGTCTTGAAAAAAATTTCTGCTAAATTATATTGATTTGTATGAGATGGAAAATTTCAAGCTTTGTTCGTTATTTTCTCAATGACCACTTTTTCCACATGGGACATTTATGCCTTTATGGGCAGTATATGAATATCAGGTGAAACCGTTTGAAGAAATCTCTGGAGCTTGAGAAGTTCTTGGAGGAATTCTTGGAGAAATTCCTGGAGAAATCCCAGTGAAGATTATACTGGAGGGATCATTGGAGAAGCTCCTTGAAAAATCTCCAGAATAATCCTTGTAGAGATTTTCCTGCTGAAGACCCTGAAATAATATGTGGACGAATCCCTAAAGGATCACTAACAGAACTCCTGGCGGTATCCCTGGAGACCTGTCGGAACCGGTCTAAATAATCTAGGAACGATCAAAATTTCTCCCTGGAGAAATTCCTAGAGGAATTCTCGAAGGAATCTCTGACAAAATCCCTATTGGAATTCCTAGAGAAATCGCTGTAGGAATTACGGTAGAGATTACCTTGGGGGAATTTCTGGCACAATCGCTGAAGGAATCTTCGAAACAATTTCTGGAGACATCTCTGGAAGTGTGTTTAGAAAAATGACTAGTATGACTAGATATTTTGGGAGGAACTCTAGATGGAATCTCTAGAAGTTTTCCTAAAGGAATTCCTGGAGCTGTATTTGAACTGGTCTCCAAAATGCGTTTGTGGTCAAAAGTATGTATTTGTCAACGATAAAATGTAATTTTAGTTGGGGGTTCAAAACATGAATAATGCCTGCCGATTTTTTTTTATAATTTGGCCTAACGGAAACGATAATGGGTGTTCGGAAAAAATAATGTTATGTTTGTGAGGCCAATATAGCCGTAGCGATAAAATCGCAGCTTTTCAGCAAGACCAAGCTGAGGTCGAAGATATTTTAGTGTTGGGAATTTTCTCTACTTCCCAGAGCATAAAGTAAGTATCTAAGTACCTGCCACACGATATGCATATGCAAAAATGTTCAATCGGCAAAGATATCTCTTAGTAAATAACTATGAAAGTTCTCAGAGGAACACTAAGCTTAGAAGCAGGCTCTGTCCCGGTTGGTACATAACGCCAGAAACAAGAAGATTAATTTTATGTTTGGTATTTGGCATGGTGATCTGGATGAGAAATCATGAATTTTCAGCTGTCTCATGATGGGGCTACATGATGATCTGAAATCACACATCACAACCTACTGGAACCGATTCCGGATTATTGGTACCCTTAGTGCTCTTGTAAATTGGAATGAAAAATCATGATATTTGAACCGTCGTACCATACATGCGTATAAACTTCTGGATATTATATGTACCAGTTCCTTCTGAAATGGGTCCCAGGTACCCTTATGCTTCTATGTCCAGAGTGGCCATACTTACAAAATATGTTTGAGGTTCTATTCTCCGATTTCATATCTTTCATACGAAGCTAAAAGAACAAAAATCGGTTCAAAAATGGATTTTTGAGAGCATTTCGAAGTCATGGGTCATTTTGACCCTCAATGCACAATGTGTAACTTTTTTTTTGTAGCACCACTTCTAGATGTTGCTGAAAGCTTCTTCTAGCACGAACATATTTAAGGAAAAATGAATTAAGGAAAACTCAGAAATTTAAGGTTTCTATCTGGCTGATTGGCCAAAAATGACCCTAATGCACAAGGAAGGTTAAAAGTGTGCATTTTAAATGACAACAATTTTAAAGGAATTAATATATTTATTTATTTATTTATTTCGTCAAGCATAGGTAGACTACATACAATAATTACAATACTTTCTTACATGCTATGGATTACTTCTATTGTTCTTTAGCTGTGTTTTAAGCTGCTCTTTGGACATAGTAATGCCAATGAATTCGCAATGTACATTATACTGACGCATCATACGGTTTATTGGTCCGTTTTGAGCATAATGCGTTCTGCATGATTTTTCTGAAAATAATTTTCTTGTTCTTAAATGCCGAGAGGGTGTGTAGAAGTTTAGTTGAGAAAGAAGTGCAGCAGAGTCTACACGGTTCGAAATAATGTTGTTTATAAAGAGAATCATTGCAAATTCCCGACGTTGCTTAAGTGTTTCCAAGTTGATGAGCATGCAGCGTGCTTCATACGACGGAAGTGGCAGTACAGTCCAATTCAATTTCCGAAGGGCGTATAAAGAATTGCTTATGTACTGATTATATGCGTTCTTCGTGTACGACATGATACGGGTTCCATACTAGATGACAGTATTCCAAAATTGGTCTAACATATGTAGTATACAATAGTTTAATAGTATATGGGTCTTGAAAATTGTTGCTGAACCTCTTAATGAAGCCAAGCATGCTGTTTGCTTTGTTTATTATGGAATTATAATGTTCTACAAAAGTGAGTTTAGAGTCTAGGATTACGCCCAAATCCCTTACAATTTTACACTTCTGCACTACTTGATTTCCTAAAAATACTTCAATTGGTGGTGTTACATATTTTCGACTAAATGCTATTGAATTACATTTTTTGATATTAAGCTGAAGTAAACTTTTTTGGCACCATGTGAAAAATAAGTTAATGTCATTCTGGAATTCTTCTGCTTTGCTAGAATTACTTACTTCCATGAAGAGCTTCATGTCGTCTGCATATATAAGAAATTTTATTTTTCTAAGTAAAAAGGAAATGTCGTTTACATACAAAATAAAAAGAAGTGGGCCTAAATGAGAACCCTGGGGTACTCCAGAGGTTACAGAAATGGGTGCTGATAATTTATTTTGAAAGCGCACAATTTGTTTCCTATGTGATAGATATGACTGGATCCAACTCAAGAGTCCTGGCTCCATTCCTATTTTTTGCAATTTGAAGATTAATAATGGTATGTCGATTCGGTCAAATGCCTTACTGAAGTCAGTGTAGAGGGCTTCTACGTGCTTGCCATTGTCCATTGCGTTTAGAATAAAAGATACAAATTCTAGCAGATTGGAAGATGTTGAGCGGCCTTTAAAAAAGCCATGCTGCATACAAGTAATTTGGTTTTTTACTTGCTGGAAAATTTTGTCGTTTACGAGAGATTCAAAGAGTTTGGGAATACATGAGATAATGGCAATTCCGCGATAGTTCCGTATGTCAGATTTTGTACCTGATTTGAAAACAGGCACCAAATATGAGGATTTCCAAGCTACTGGGAATTTTCCATTATTTAGAGACATGTTGAAAATGCGTTTTAAGGGAAGGGTAAGTTCTTCTGAGAGATTTTTGAAGAACACGGGTGCAATGCCATCCGGTCCTGCTCCCTTAGTTGCGTCCAGGTTTTTTAGTGCCGATAAGATTTCTTGTTGTGATAGTTTTTCAATAGATATACTATTAGAAATTTCTGGGAAAAAAAGAAAAGAAACTGCGGTCGCGGTCTTCTTCGGAGTAGGTGGTATACACTTCTTGGAAGAAATCTGCAAAGAGGTTGCAGATATCGGAAGAGTTTTCACCTACGTTTCCGTCAAAATGCATTCGCGAAGGGAAATTGCTACTTTTCAATTTTGTGTTTACATAATTAAAAAAGTTTTTAGGACATGATTTGACTTCGGATTCGACCTTACGATTATATTCTTCATGTGCGGAGTTAATGGCAGAGTTGAGTTGGTTACATATGTCATGATAATTTTGTAAGTTGGTGGCAGTATTTTCTTTTTTGTATAATTTATGCGCTTTCTGTTTCTTGTTCTTTAGGTTTTTCAGATGTGGGCTAAACCACACCGGTAATTTGTTATTTTGTATACGTCTTTTTCTTCTTGTTGGCACAGTTTCATTAATTATTTGTTGAATAATTGAATGGAACTTGTCTACTTCGGTGTCGACATTCCCTTCAATACTTATGATATGTTGCCAATTAATTGTACATAGTCTACGTTTGGCTTCGTTGTAATTTGCTTTATTGTATTCCGGCACTTCCTCGTACTCCCAGTCGCTGGGGAGAGAAGTTTTATGTATGAAGATTGAGTATTCAATTGCAGTGTGAAATACTTCATTTTTCCATAGAGGTGATAATGATGTATACACACAGAAATCTTCAGTGCAATTTGTAAATAAGAGGTCCAAGTAAGAATTTTGCTGGTTTCAATTACTGGTTGGTTATTACAGTGAAACCTCCATGAGTCGATGTTCCATGACTCGATATCGACTCATGGAACCATACTAGAAACAAAATTTCATGGTTACTATAATGGTCCCTTGAAACAGCTTTCCAAAGGATTGCTGTTCCATGACTCGATATTTCCATGAGTCGATGGTCCCTTCAATATTGACTCATGGAGGTTTCACTCTATTTTCATGTGACCTTTCAGACATAAATCACGATTCTCAGAACAATTTTTAAAGGAAATCGTTAGTTCCATACTTAATCAGCAGTCAATTAGCAGGTCATTTTCTATGTTGTTTAATGAAAGTTCCTCGCATCTAAATGTGGCTGTTTTATTTTCTACTTAAATATTCTAGAAGATCTACAAGAAAACGGAAACGCTATTCCTTGACTTGGAAACCTTCTGGAAACATTTAGCGTAAACAGGTATAATACGCCCCCCCCCCCCCTAACGAAAAACTGATCTATCGCAGTGCAAATGCATTAGGGGGAGATCCCCCAGTACCGGACAGCACCCAATACCGGACAAAGTCGAAACATTGAGAAATCGTGGTCCAATCAAGATGGTGTATTAGTAGTAAAGGAAGCTATTCTGGAGACTAATGTTTGCGTAGAATAACACATCCTTGAAATATGCATGCTTTTTTAAAAAAGTACAAAAGATTGAAAATTTCAAAAATATTGACGTATTGCCTTAATTTTGAGCCTATTTAGTAATTATTTTGAATATGAAAAAATACTTTGGATCATTCAAGCATATTCGAACATAATCCTAATTTGATAGTATGAATGTATTTTGTACCATAATTGGACTAAATATGGACAAATTACAATTTTGTTTAAGCACCTCCTGTCCCCCAGTTTCGGACAGCCTGATTTGTTATATGATATCTTTGTAATTATTGCACGAGTGTCTCAAAATACATTCATTTTTCATGGATTCCGTCGATCATGGTATCAAACATGCTATAAAATTAAGAAAAATGAACATTCAGAACAACATCGTAAAATGTGTTATTTTTCATCATATAAGAAAGAGGTTTTTGATGGACATCTTGCAAACTATGATATACTCAAATTGTTCTTGTAAATGTTGCAAATGCATTGAAATGGCAATACTATTCCTAAAGTAAACACATTCAATGATGTTCAAATTTACAGAATTCGAGGCATTTTCAGATTGTGTCCGGTATTGGGTGCCACCTTTCAAGATCGATCAATTTGGTACTAAAATACATCATCCAAATGCAATGTCAAAATTCATACTTATATTTTCAAATTTATTTTTGTACACTATAAAAATGATAATATTTATCATAAATAGGTAACACGAGCACATAAAACCAATATTTTTCGAATTATAAATTTAGTGGCTTAAGTGTCCGGTACTGGGGGATCTCCCCCTACTTCTATAGTAGTTGGTGTCAAAGTGTTGTTTACTTAGTTGGTCATGCTCTGCATGCAACTTTCTCTTGCCAGGTAACTTCTAAAAAGAGAACAAGTCGTTTTCTGTAAACGGTCCAAATCTTGACGTTTCAAAACAAACCGGGCAATATGCCCCTCCCGTAGAAAAAGGTCCGCAGCGCTGTAGAAATGTTTCCAAGGAGAATTTCACCACTTGCTAAGCTTTAAAGGGTCTATTAGCAGTCGTCTTCCGGTAAAAGTTTTTGTAATAAGTGCAATAGTAAAGGATGGGCTTCATTTACAGTGAAGCTTCCCTATCGAACCCAAAATTTTACGCCAAAAAGCTGATTTAAGATATTTTTGGTATTTCTATTGATTGTTCATACTTCTCAAAGATCTTATATGCACAACATCAATTTTTCGCAGATATTTAAGGTATGAAATCATATTTACGTGTCAAACAAGCCTTAATTCCTTGAAAATGAAGTGGGGCGTATTGCCCGGTTGGGGCGCACTATACCAATTTACCGAACTTATACTTTTGATAGGTCTTGATTAAAACAATTGGTTTAAATAAATCTGTTCAAAAATCGACCTGTACCTTAACCTCCCCATATTTGGGCGATATTTGGTCAAAAATCGACTGACTTTTTGACTTTTTGACTCATAGGTTTTCCTGGAATATCGAAGGAAGATCATTAGTAATTTTATTGATACTGTTGGGAGTCGTCATCGTTGGCGCAATAAATCAATTAGTGACAGCAGCTTATGTGTTAGCAGCTTCAATGCTGTAATTTATTTATTATTATTATACTATTTTACAACTTTATAATTATACACACATTTTAGTACAACGGCCTACCAACACTACGAGTTTACTTTTCACTTGCAATTTCAGTCTCTCTCCGTCATTAACATTAGTTGGTTAATTCAAGCTAGAAATCTTAAAAAGAAACTCTTGCCCCGCTTTACTCTAATAAACTCAGGCATTGAAACCACGATTAATGCTCAAATGATCATCGTGGAGAAAATACAAGATTTATTAAAATACTAATGGTCCCGGCAAACTTCGTTTTACCACCAAGTAAGTTGTTGAAAAATGTCATGCCATCTCCCATACAAAGTAACAGATTAGTTTTCTCCAGGTTTTCCGACAATTCCGGAGATTCTATTCTATTCTAAGTACTGGCACATCCAATATTGAAAAGCACCCTGGAAATACCTAGGTATTTTCTTGTCAGCATTAATATTTGCAGAATAAGTAAAAAAAGAATCGGTTGTGAATTGAAATATTTTGAAATATGCATCATGCATGCAGGGAACAATCTCACCAAAATTAGAAGTATAATACGCATTTCTTGAAACAAAATGCTCTTCAGTTTTCTTAAAGCTGCTAACATCCGTTTTTCCGCATTCATTGTGAACACTTGCACACATATTTTATTTCTGGGTTCGCGTACAAAAGTTAAAACACCACGTCACTACGTTTAATCTTAAACACGATAAAATGCACTTATTAGAAGAAAAAAATCTCAGCTTTACTCGAATCAGCCTTTTCTAATTTCACACCAGCCGATTTATGATTCCACCAGTCGATCATTCCCGGAGACGAAAAAAAAAACGTGACATTAAATTTTAAACACAACCTATTCCAGGTTTTCCGAGTATTCCGGTGATTTTCCTAAACTTTTTCCATGAACGAACACGTTGGAATCCTGGACGAATGCAACTATGAAAGAATTATGCAAATCCGATGACCCGTTCTCAAGCCATTTTGTGACATACATACATAATTCAACTTTTATTTATATAGATATTGATGCGTAATTTAAAAATCAATATGTGTTGACTAAAACGCTTTTTATCTAGTTTTAGCATACCGTCAAGCTACCATTCACCGTGCATTTAAAAAAAAATTGCACTTCAAAAAATTATATAACTTTTCCAAATAATTTGAAGCGTACTAGAATACCACAACGTAGCGTGAAATTACATAATAATCCATGGAAAAATTTAAAACTAGTGATGCATAACAAAAAAATACTCAAAAATTATGTTTGAAAATGTCATGTTAAGGTCGCCTCGTACCGTTCTACGTCACCATTTACCGTGCGTATAGGTTTCGTCATGATTTAATTTTGTATCTTGAAGAAACGTTGTTGATGGAGAAGCTATGATGCTAGTAGTGTGCGCACTCATTTTTATGAGTACTCAAATCTTCATTTTCAATAAAAACCATAAAAAGTTTAAAAATAGACTAAATAATTATTTTTCATTCAAATCGTTATAGGAGGTTTGACTGTTGTAGCAGCCAAAACATCAGCTACAACAAAATCATCACATGACTTCAACCCTGGACGTCGGTTCTCTGAAAATACGCTCTCCGATAACATTAAAATGAGACCGTCGATGTACGATAGGCGGTTGGATGAGCTGGCCTTAGAGGGTAAAAGTTCAATGTTAGTTGTTGTTGATCATGGATAGCTGTTAATTTAAAGTTCGTTGGAAAAATATCAATTTCGAAATATTGTTTTCACGGTAACCATTGTGTTACACTGTATTGTCCAAACCATTCCTTATTCACTCAAATACTAAATATGAAGTAGTTTAATGACGACATAACAATAAATCTAATACTACCGAATAATTTCATGCCTTTTATACTAATGCACGGTAATAGGAACCATATATATTGAAAAGGATCCATTTACCGTGCATTTGGGTTTCGACTGAAACACAATAAAAAATACTAATTTGCATAAAATCTCATTGCTCATACGATGAAATACATCTTACTAATAGTATCCACAGTGAAAACTTGTTGGAATTTTTAAAAATTTCATACTCTGTCGTTAAAATGAAAAATGTGAATTTTTGGCGTTTCTACTAAAAGTGTTAAAAAATCTCATAATCAAACAGAATTCACATGATTTTGACTACATAAACTAGGTTTTTCAAATGATTTGTGAAAAAAACTACTTCATGTCATCAGTTTTATCTTATTTTGCTGACAAAAGAATAATTTGTGAAAATTGTATGAATATTCTGTAGCAATTTGTATATGTGCTCGGTGAATGGAGGCCGCACGGTGACTGGTGACTTAACGGTACTTTAGCAATAAATAACAACCGAAATTGAATTCTAACGATATTGGTCAAAGATTCATTGTGCGAACGGATTCAACGAGAACTATTCGATAGGCTTTAAATATCATTCAAAATATACATTATTCTCATCGCCATTCTCATTGTTCCCACGTGGTAATAACAACCCAACACAGCACCCTCTCTGCGTAATTTGGATACCCTTCATGCGTGTTGTGCAACTCTAAGTGCGCACATGGAGTAGTGCGATTTCGCCCAGGTTTATACTTACCTTTTTGTTTTATTAATATTCCTGCTGCTATGTCCATTGCATTTTTTGTATTGTGAAGTGCATTTTTTGTCGGAACGGGGTATAGTCGCGCCATGCAGCACATTTCAGGTGGATTTCCAGCGGGATTATTAGCAATAATTACAATTATTATTATTGTTATTTGGAGAAAGTTCGTTTTTTTCACTTGATGCACAAATAAGCGGATCCATTGAGTTTGTGGCGAAGCTTACCTCACATGTTCATCGACTATAAGCGGCAGCCATACGATTGAATTTTGGTGGAAACGTGCCTTCGGTTCGACCTTTACTGCATCGCTTGAAAGCAGGTTACGGCGCCTTTGACGGTGCTGCGACTGCGTAGAAAATGCACGGGTATGAGGAAAGGTGAAATTTGAAGGGCTGATGTTTGAATGAATTGTTTGTATTCCAGTTAATAATTTTATGGTTATGGCACTGCTCGAAAATGCTTTTAGATCAAATGTGTGCCGACTGCACACAGAGCAAAATTTGAGAAATCGTTCGGGTTATATTTTATTTATTATCTGAGCAATGTTCACTCTCAATATCAAACAGCGCAATATGGATGAGGAGGCTCGTACCAAGCAGATGAACAGGGAACGTTTATCGTACCCGGAATACCCCAGGTAGAATCACCAACAATACAATTGGAAATACCTATGGTAATGTCGTTGATTAATAACTGATAGCTAATTGTACTTTTCTCCTTTTTGAACTATTTTTTCACCAGACAAAGCTTCACAACCCAACCAACGACCATAATCCGGGAGCAATGCAAAAAATGGCTCTGATAATATCATAAAACCGATTTCCATGGAACGACCTTGGTCAAGTATTTTTATGGCTTCGTCTCAAACCATTAATCCCTCTGTTGTACGGCGACCGTTTCTTCACGGATGTAGTCAAACAGCGCAAGCCAATCAGCAGCCAGAGTGGAAAATCCGGATTATAAAATTGCACAAAAAATTATATTGCCACTTTCGATTCAGTAGAATTGGACGTCACAAAAAAAAAAACTGGTGATCTTGATCTACCGACCCTAGTGAAGCCAAACGCTCATATTATATTTTTTTACATCTACCACTAAAGAATGGTTCCGTTCCCGCCTTTCTTACCTAACGGTTGCGACTTTCGCTTTCGAGACCCATTGAAGACAGCGAGAGCCTACCGCCATTCGCAACAAAATGCAACGCTGCAGTAGAAACCCCGTCTGTGGTTAGGCTTCTATTCTACATCTCATGGCACTTAACACATGGTCTCCGGCTTCTCGAGGGACTGCACAGGGCTTTATAGCATACACCCGAAAACCATTTACCCGAATGCCACACTTACCAATCGCATTTACACGAATTGTTTAGTCCTGTGAATCAGTCACGACCACTAAACACTAGTACAGTAATCCGGTTAAACATGAATTATTATTTTGATAGTTTATAGAACTTTCATTTGAAAACGCCAATGTTGCAAGTTTTATGTTTTTATAGTAAGTAACGGCACCCATCGCTTATGACTTTATACTGTAATTTGTTTGAGCATTGAAAAAAATGATTTAATCGATTTTGTGTATTCAGGAGATTTGAGGTAACATGGGTGATCAAATGTAAACAATATTTGACAATCCTGAAAACACTGAAGATCCCCAAGTATCGCCTTTCTTCATACCTAAGTAATATTAAGGTGAAGATCAATCGAAGCCAAAACTCAAATTTTCAAGAGCACAAATCTGGAGAACCGAACATCCGTTTGAGCTGAAAACGTAATCGATTGGTCACTGCCAGTTAGTGACCAATCGATTAAGTTTTCAGTTCAAACGGATGTCTAGTTCTCAACATTCGTGCTCTTGGGTATATGACGTACGACTATTTGTCGTTCGGATAAATGTCTTTCTGCTAAATGGTTCTCGGGTATTTGTTATAAAGCCCTGCACAGACCCAACAAATGCTGGCAAAAAAAAAAATACCACTCACAAGAGCTCCATTTGGGATCGGTTGGGGTACGACTTGTGGAGTGCGCAATGCTCGAGGGGGAGCCGAATGCCGAGCGCAGTTATACGGGTTATAATAAAAGAGAAAGTTTTTTTGCGCAAGGTTTCTTTCTTCTGGCCATGTGTTGATGTTGTTGCTATTGCCTCTGCCTTTGCTCCACCGCTGGGTATGGATATGGAAGCTAGCGAACACCGACTCAAGTTAGTTTGGATCGCAACGAGCCTAAAAGGTGAACTAAGAGGTTATTAAACCGAACAAGCAAGAGAAGAGTACAGCTGGAAGAGAGAAAAAAAAAAGCAAAAGCCTATTAGCTCATTGTGTGATGGCTTAGGTAGGCGTATTGCGGATTCGTCGAAGTCGGATTTTAACCGGCGAAACGTGATTTAAGGTATTTTTTATCTCTTCCCTGCCATGCAAGGGATTGGATGCAAAGTTCGCCCCGCCGGTAATAAGTATAGGGTTGTGAGATGAAGAAATTGATATTTTGCCATCTACGTTCACTACTCTCGTGAAGGTCAAACGTAATCGAAAGAATGATGACACCACGGAGAGGTCTTATGGCTCTAATGGTATGGTGCACGTTACATGATGCGAAATTCCTTAACTGAATGGTATTACCTAACTGGAGAGAGTAATGTTTCTTAGGGACTTGATCTTATAACGTTATTTTTATGATTTGACAGTTTGATGATGAGATGGTTCAACTACAACAAGGCACAGAATTCCAAAAAAGATTAAAAGGTTATAATTTGTTTTAATGATCAGCTTGTTAGAAATTCACTTTAGGAAATTTATAAAACTTATTCACAATTTGTCTAAATTGTACCTACATCGCTTCCAGAACAACTGTATTGTGGAAGAGTAAAGATGTGGGAAGGCTATCAACGTGTCGTTCTCACTCAAGTGACGACATGACTACTACAGAGAGGCAGTAACACTCTAATATAAATTGACGCTTATATTGAGCTGTTCGGTAATCCAATCCGCATGGTTATTAAATTAATTAACTAATTACGCGTGGTAGGCAAACAGTTTCAACACTAAACAAATCGCACTCGCTCTTTCCGCGTGTTTAGGAACATGAGATGGATGGATAAGGGGTCCGCGTGGTCTGTAGGGATTTGAATTCTAGAACTTGTTACCAACCCAGTTATTGGGTCACCAAGTGGCTCGGTAGCTTATTTGGTAAAGCGCTAGTCTAGCATACAAGAGTCCTGGGTTCAAATCCCAGCCGAGCACGTGGATTTTTTTTTTCATAATTTCACCCATAATTTGTCCATCTTTACCACGCGTATTTAGTTAATTAAAAATTATTTATTTCAAATTAGCCTGTGTCAAATATCTATACTTTTGGACAGGTAACAAAAATTATAGATTCAACATGTTTTAACTGATATACGAGGACTTGGTTTTGATTCTTTTAAAAATCAACCACAGCTGAAATCGGATTTTTAGTTTCTATTCAAATTTCATATACTTTATTTAATAGATTTATTAAATTTCATACTTCATACTTCAAACTTTATTGGAACGATTAATTCATCACAGGCTGTTCTTTCTGGTTATATTTCTCAGCGGTTATTGTATAGGCTTCTTGGTAATGCGATATATCCTGATCTAACAACTAACAATCTAAGCTTCTAAGTAATGCAAATGTTAGTTGCCCATTCAATCTTACGGCTCATTAAAACTATTGGCAATTTTCGGCCTAACGACCCCTTCAGCCTATCGACCTTTTCGGCCTAATGGAATTTATCCTAACGGGATATAACCGTGTTTGAAGACTATAAAATTATCGGGTTCGGGTTTGAAAAATGTGAAACCCGACCATCTCTAAAAGACAAAACGTCGAAAGATAGACGATCGAAATAGACGAATGGCAGAATGGATAAAAGATTGAAGAGTAAAATAGAGACAGAAGGTTATTTTTTTTCCAAGAATGAAAAATATCCCCTCACACAAATCGAGTTCGACTTTTTGTCTATTCAACCTTTTGTCCGTTAAACGCAATATAAGACTAAGAATCAATCAAATATTCGTTTTTCAGCTTTGCCAGATACTTTTGAGAATCTCTCTGGGATTACTCAAACAGTTTCTCCAGGTATTTCTTCGAAGATTCCCCCAAATTCTGTCAGTGATTCCTTCTAACATTTCTTCAGTGAATCCTCCAAAATATTGCTCCACGATTTTTTTCCAGTAATTCCTACAGTGACATTTCAATATATTGCATAAGGGAATACTTCTGAGATAATTGAAAAAAATATATCCAGCGGGAGTTCTAAGGTATGCTTTTAAAATCATCTCCAGACTCCATCAGTAATACTATAAGTATGGCTCTCAAAAGTTATACCGATATTTACTGCTGTAATTTCTCCAGGGATTACTTCAAAAATTCCTTCAAAGGTTCGTCCAGTGAATTTTGAGTAAATTTCTCAATATATTACCTCCAGAATTTTTCCCGGATCCGCAAGTTTTTTTTTTTCGGAAAATCGGAATTTTTATGAACATTCCTGGATTTATCTAAACATTCCGCATGGGAAACTTGCGAAAATTTTTGCAAAGTGTTCTTCCTTTATTACCTAAAAAATGTCTCCAATAAATCCTCCTGGGTGAATTCCGGTCATTCAGCCGAATGTTTTTCGAACATTTGTCTTGAGACCAAGCAGGGCAAGTAACATATTTTTAGGATTACAGAACACCTCTCCTATTTGTTTTTGATCCAATTCATTCATTATAGTTGCCCACTGCACATCAATTTCCACGAGTTTCACTTTCTCGCAGTGCCACTCCTGCAGAAGCGTTATCGCCAATAACGCACTGCAACCAGAAAGCGATATAACAGTGAATTTGTGCGACTGCTTCATAAATACAGTATTTAAAACCTGCTGTTGGCACACAACATTGCTCCCTTATTGCGATGCGACTATATTTAGCAAGAAACTTATCATCAGCTTAGTTGCTCAAGTAACTGTAGTACGATGCACATCTGAAGTGTTTTGCATAGCTCCTTCGCCTAAGGCGTTTGCGTAGTTGAGGAAATCAATTGGACCCTCTGGTGCAGTAACATACCACTTTCGAGACGTAAAAGGACCATTATTATCACTTCATTATCACAGGCGTGAATTGCAGACGCTGTGAGAATAAAATTTATCATGAAAACTATTTTGCAATATATTTCATACAGTTTCTATTAACATAAGCGTCGATACAAACTTTTTATAATAAATAGCTTAATTATGTCTGATTTCCGAGGAACAATCTGCCATCACAAAATGCTCAACATTAGTTATTATGTTAACCGATTTTCAAACGAGACGCCACATCTTACGCAACTCCTCATTTCTCCTAACAATAGCGTTAAACTAATTTTCACACCAAAAACAATCTCCCCTTCACGACAGAGCTACCGAAATTGTTCAGGCCAATTTTGCGCTTCATTGTTCACTCATTAGCCATCTCCGGTGGAGATCATTGATAAAAGCGTGGCCCCCGTGATGGCCGTTACGGATCCGGAGAAAGAAAAAAGACCTTTCCGGAGCCAATCGGTTTGACTCACTGGCTGGCTGGCTGGCCATTTCGGCGATCATCTCGTTCGAACGAGACGTGGTGATTTTTTTTTTTGTTTGGAAAGCTCGCACTGTGTAAAACCCCAACCTGCTGCGCGCGAATTTATTTAACATTTCCAATTTCGTAACTTTCGCTCTTCCATCGAATTGGGGACGACCAACGGTGATGATGGCGGTGGTAAATGGTGGTGCCTCATCGGTTGGATGTGGCTTATGAGCACTGACTGTCATCGGTGTACAATCTGCCTAAGGTGGTCCAGTTTTGTATGAGAAAAATCAACTCGCAAAAATCACAAGTAACACCCCTCCAATTTGATCATTTGCCACCTCAAAGCTACTGTGAAAATTTAAGCGGAACTTGTCAGCTTGTATGAAGAAAATCGCCTATCGTGTTGTCAGAACACCACGTATAGTTGAAAATGAATTTGGAATCGTTTTATTTAGCTTTCTTACAAACTTGAAGCTCGTTTAGAATCAAACAAATAAACTTGGGGGTGTAACTTAAGATTCTGTAGTTTGATAATTATGGGCCACCCTACTCTGCATTCATTCCGACCATAACCTACCATGGGGCTCTCAAGGGTTCAGGGGATGATGCGGTGATGGTAAACTCCATGGGCGAGGGCGAGGGCTAATCATCCATTTGTGCTGACTTTCTGAAAAAAAGTTTCCGTTATTTTCGGTTATTGCCTGCGTGTGTTAACAGCTAAGAAAGGTTACATCGAATTCGTTGCCACACACTTTTTCTTCAATTGCCATCATGGCGTTTGGAGATAATATGATCTTGCACACAATAGAGATCTTTGTACTACTTCTATCAGAGTTTAAGGAACAACAACGATTAAATACGGACCAGAGCAATTAGCGGAGGCCACAGCGATGTAAAAGGATTTGCGTTTGAAAACTTAGAACGTGGAGCACACGATGTATGAAATGCAAAACGTCGGATTCTTATTCTTTCTGTTGTTACGTCTCGACTGGAGCAGACCCTGCTTCTCAGATTAGTGTTCTTACGAAGATATTCTATGCCCTGGACAGTCGAAAAAATTTCCTTTACGAAAAAATCTGGGATCGAACCCACGACCCTTAGCTTGGCCTTGCTGTGTTGTTGCACGGCTTTCTGGGCTTTTGAGAGCTATTTTGCCCAATTGATCATTTTTCCATGAGTATATCGTGTAGCAAGCACAAAGTTTCCGTGAGAAGTCGAGAAAATTTCCAACTATCTGGGTCCCAGATCCACGGGTTCAGCACAGTAGTTCTGCTCCAGGTGTGCTGGATAGGACTGAGGCACTGATGTGAACATTTAAAGGAAATCAAACCATCTCCCAGAGCTGCGGTAAAACACTAGAGCTAAGGGGTGAATGACTAGACGGTGGATTCCTGTGAGAATCTGTGTAACAGATTTTTCTTCAATTTTCCGGTGAAATTCAACATTTTTCCCTTTTTTGCCTAAACATTAAGGTTTTCCGATGATTTAATAAAGGAATAAGCGTTTCCATACCACAGAGCAAACTCATGGAGAAACATGGTTGCTAACTAATAGTTCTCCATACTAAATGGCATTCTACCCCATCCATTTGGTCATTTTGAACCACCCCCATTTTTCAACCAACTTTTCTACACGATTGAAACCCGTTAAAAAACTCAAATTCGGGAAATGTTTTCATGATGGAAGCTAGCAAATATTGTAAAGTTACTGTTAGGACTTCGAATGGCGTTAAAATGTGGATCTCATTAGGAGAAAACGACACAAATCCTTAAAGTGACATTTTGGACCATTTTGCCCTACTGTTCCCTTAGTAAGAAAGGGTGACACCAACTTGAAACGGCGAATAGGACTATGAGGAGACTGTCTCCGTTCTAATAAAACCTTGGCAGGCCTTCGTGTACATACGAAACTCGACACCAACCTCGGTGAGTAGTAGGCTCAGATGTAACATTTCTGACTTACGCCGATCCGGCTCTGAACACAACCCCTGCTTGCATAGACAACCATGGGATCACTAGAGGCGACTATTAACAAGTGGAGTGGAGATAGCGGCCCGGAGGTGGGACCCAATCGAATGGAGCCAATTAATCGATTTGGATGGAGTATGTAGTGGATGAAACGAAGACGCGTATTAGCAAGGAAAGTGGCAAAGATCGCCTGTAATTCCACAGACGGTAGCAGCTAGCACTAGCAGCTGCAGCTCACCCAGCGGGATGCAGACTTCGTGAGTCAAGTGTTCACACCAAAAATCGGGGAGTAGCACTGTTCAAGACAACCGGCAGCATGAGAAGTTGGAGTTGTCGGAAGTAAAGAGGAAGGTCAACGAGATTTATGCGTTCGTAAAGACCAAAAACAATGTCCACCTCAGTATCAAGCAGCTGGTCACGAGCATTAGGTCCGCCGTTACAACCGCAGAACGCGGACAGAAGCAATTGCGGATTAGAGCGGAAAAAATCGAAAAGGCATTTATTTCGGTGAATGCAACAGCCGTTTCACAGGAGACGCCTAGGAGTAATCCGACCACCCGCTCGGAGAATAGAACGAGGGATACACCATGAGAACAAGAAGATCCCAACAAGCATCGTAGCGACAATGAGTGCGTCAGCGAGCAGAATAACGGCAGCGAATGGCGCACCGTGAAAAGCCAGAAGGAGGAGAATTCAGCATGTAAGGAGAAGGATAGAAAGAGAAAGGAATCGAAGAAGAAAGAAAAGCAACGGTCACCTCATGAGAGATTCAAGGGCGATGCGGTGGTTCTCAGGAGAGTGAGGGAGGATCCAGAGCTGAAGTAGCGGGATGAAAGCGTGGTGAAAACCAGGCACACCCAGAAAGGTGATATGCTCTTCGAGCTCAAAAAAGATCCGTCAATCCGCTGGGCAACGAGAAAAGCGTGAAAGCCTTATCCCAGGAGGCAGCGATCGAATGTAGAGAACTGGACGAGATCACAACAGAAGACAACGTAAGGGGTGCACTGTTGTCTCAATGCAACCTGGAAGAAGCACATCAGTCCATCAAGCTAAGATCCTATTACCAGTCGCAGCAGCCAAAAAACTCGTCGAGGCTGGTAAGGTCAAGATGGGATGGTCGGTCTGCCCGCTGAAACTGATCCCTTGGGAGACTAATTTGGTGGAGAGATTTCGGTCACCGGACATTAAACTGCAAAGGCCCGGACAGGTCCGAACACTGCAGGAAATGTGGCGAAAAGGTCACGTTGGCAGGGACCGCCTGAAGACACCTAGATGCATGCTGTGTAAGGAGAACAAAGTGCGACATTACGATCATTGCAGAACTTTATGCTGGCAGAGCAGAGACGACGGCAATCCAAGTTATGGGTCGATTCCCTTTCCCAAATTAACTGAATCTTCGTATGTAGCTGTTACTTCGACGATGGATACTGTTCGGGCAGTCATCGCGTGCGCGGAGAAAGCGTCCGAGCAGAAGAGGGTAGCAATCGGTATGCACTGTGGTAACGATATACTTAAAGAACGCGTTCAACAGTGCCAGTCGGAAGGCTATCGCCGCAGCCCTACACAAAATGCGAGTTACCGAATGTCTGTGTAAAGTTCTGCAAAGTTACTTTCAGAACCGGGTACTGGTTCACGACACAAACCGGGGATGTCAACCAAAGTAACGGCGGGAGTTCCACTGGGATCCATACTTGGTCCAACACTGTGGAATATGATGTACGATGGAGTGCTAACCTTGACACTGCCGAATGGAGTCGAGATCATCGGGTTCGCAGATGACGTCGTTCTTGCGATAACTGGCGATACTGCGGAGGAGGTGCACGGTGTCTTTTTCATGTAACTTTATAACAAAAAATTCGGCATATCTCAAATTTAGACCAACGAAAGACAAGACTTTCCTTTTTCATTTGCTGCTAGAATGAAAATAATCCATCGGGGGGTCTAGTGCAACTTTTTTTTTTAATTTTGTTGTATGTAATATCATTTTAAATGCACCATAAATTAATAAATTTTGGTGAGGTGAACTGTTGAAACGGATTTAGATGAAAATGTTGCAAAAACCTAGTGTCAATATCTTGTAGACTATATTCTAGACAGCTCTAGACCTAAACATTTACAGGCCAAAGCCGACATTGAAATTTTCGAGTTGCCTCTCCTTTGCTTTCATCCATTGTTGAAATTTGCATTGCTTCTACAATTAAGTATGTCAAACAACTTTTGTTCAACTCAAGAGCAGTATTATTTTTTCTGACTTGGTTTAGGAACAATCGATCGAAAGACAAAAGGTCGAAATGACAATAAGTCGAAAGACAAAAGGAAGACAAGACAAATGGTCGAAAATGCAAAACGTCAAAAGGACAAAAAGTTGAAAATGATTTGCATTATGCAAAATTAAATCATCTTTGAACGATGATTTTTGACCTTTTTATGCCCTCCTCATTCCTCTTCAATCTTTTGCCCTATCGACCTTAGGTCATAGATTCTAGAATATTGACAAGTTCACATTTGTGCCAATGACAGACGCAATATAACATTTCATAAATCCAATATTCCAACCCAATTGCAATAGCTGTGCAATGATGACACTGTTGTCCATGTGTTTGTTGTGAGAATTGACAGAACATTGCTTCTGTTTGCGATGGTAAAAGAAACAGAATTGCTGGCAAATATTCTCAGATTAGCAGCCAGTCTAGGGCTGAAAATATCTTGAATAAAGATAAGAATATTATTAATAATGCTGACGAAAACACACTTCCTATTTAAATTGATGGTAGAAAAAAAGTTAATGAATTCATACGGACAACGATAGGTTTCATTAAGCTGTTGAGATTTTACAGTAATCCGTAAAAGTATTTAAGTGTGTATGTTTCGTATAGCTATGTTATGCTCAAAACTTATAAAAGCGCCAACTTGAACGACTTTTGTTGCTAATCTTACATCAAAAGACGTTCGAGTTGGCGCTATAATTGAATTAGAAGAATCACAGGGATTCAAAATCATAAAGTTTGTGCCGTCGCATGTCTAGTTTTGGTGCTAAAACTTAGTGGTTCCATATCACGGGTTTTCAGGTGGTCATTTCGGTGCTCTCAAAGGACCAGAATAACCATCAATTTATTGTTTTGTCAAAATAAATTCAAACATAATAAACCGTTATGAGTTGGACACAACTCATTTGGTTTTTTGGCATGAATCCGAGTAATTTCATCGAATTGTCCAGATTGGCCAGCTTCCAGGACTCCAGGAATTGGTTCCGCATGGACCATACTGGACCGATTTTTTCAAGGGATGTGCACCGGTAATTGGTTCCTTATTACTGAGAAATTTTATGCCAAAATATCCATCAACCGAATAACACTGTTCGACAAAAAAAAAATTTTGGCTGGATCAGGGACGCGGTTATATGGGTCTTGAAGTGCAAGAAAAGTGTAGAAAGAGGCCGTTTTCAAATGATTTGCAGCACCCCTGGATTAGTTTTTGACAAAGTTTGAAAATTTTGCATTTTTCATCAAAAAAAGCGTAATAAGCAGAATATTAATATATTTTCAAATTCAATTATTCAACTATTGAATTAGTCAAATCAATATTTTTTAGCCCTAGATCGTTTCAGGGAAACGTGCACCATTTCAGAAGAATATTGGCATCATTTTTATATATGAATTTGGAATGTTAACGATCATTAAACAAGCATATGAGGATGTGCACCATATAAATACTACTTATTTTTCTATTCCACACATCTGGTTCATTATATAATAATTATTATAGGTTCAAGAAGACGCTTGATTAGGATTTAATTTTTTGCTCCATTTTATAAAGCAATGAGCAATGCAATCCAGTAACATTTGATTTCAACTAGGATATGAATACGGAAAATTGATGTGTATTTTATGTTTATATGGGCTGGTTGGTCTAATAAACTCTTGGCAGTAATACAAAATTAGGTTGGACACTGACATGTAAGTGGTCTTACGTGAGCTAGTCGGTTTATCAGGAGCCGATGGCGAAGTCTGTGAAAAATGTCATAATAATGTTTTTTGCGATTTCCAAAGATTTTTAAAGGTACTCATTAAGAATAGATTACCTATCGTGAGGTCCATTTGTTATCAGAATATCCCTAGAAATTACAGACTAACGTAAAATAGCAACCAATAATTCAGTAATCAACATTTCCACATTTTTTGTGACAACATTTGACAGCCACTCAGGCAGGCATGAGATCCTTTTGATTCAGTTTGCGCACAATACTAATCATTTGTGAAAACTGATTTAGTGGTAACATGCCTACTTCTTACTTGTAAGATGATACAATTTCTGGTTAAACCATTTCCGATTATTTTGTTGGTTCTACATTTTACATGCGTTAAAATACACTCAAATAAAGATTTAAAAAAAAAAAAATACATTTTACATATTTTTCAGCAATTTTAATCAAACTTTCAAATAAAGCGTTAGTTTCTTGTTCAATGGGATGTTTTCTTCAAATGGGTTTAGTTGTAAGCATATTGGAAACATAAAGAAGTTGACCATTAAGGTTAATTTTAAACTCGTCTCCCATATAAGGACAAACGTGTCCATTTATGAGCCCCCATTCCCATATCCTCGAAACGAGTAAAAATGCTTTTCAATTAAGTGAAGAAACAATTTATCCATACATTTGTGATAAACAATTTTGCGAAACTTCACGTAATATCTATTTTTTTCTTTAAACAAGAAGACATAGAAAAACAAGTGTTTTACTCATTTTGAATACTTCACAATTATTTGTGAAATTCATTCCAAATCTCAAAACTGAAAGTTTGATTAAAATTGCCAAAAAACATATGAAATTTAGAACCGAAAAATAAAAAAATATCGGAAATGGTTTAACCAGAAATTGTTTCATCTTACAAGTAAGAAGCAGGCATGTTACCACTAAATCAATTTTCACAAATGATTAGTATTGTGCACAGACTGAATCAAAAAGAGCTCATGCCTGCCTGAGCGACTTTCGCAAAAAATTTTTGATGATTACTAAATTATTTGTTGCTATTTTATGTTATTCTGTAATTTTCCTAGGGATATTCCGAGGAAAATGAATGTCACGATAAGTAAACAATTATTAATGAGTACCTATCGAAATATTTAGAAACTGCAAATAACAATGTTATCACATTTTTTTACAGACATCGTCTCCTGATAAACCGACTAGCGCATGTAAGACCACTTATATGTCAGTGTCCAACCTATATAAATTTTGTATTTCTGCTGAGAGTTTATTAGACCAACCAGCCCATATATTGACATCACATCACATCACAGACACATCAATTTTCCGTAGTCGTATCTTTGTTGAACTCAAATGTTACTGGATTGCATTACTCATTGCTTTATAAAATGGAGCAAAAAAATAAATCATAATCAAGCGTCTTCTTGAACCTATAATAATTATTATATAATGAACCAGATGTGTGGAATAGAAAAATAAGTAGTATTTATATGGTGCACATCCTCTTATGCTTGTTTAATGATCGTTAACATTCCAAATTCATATATAAAAATGATGCCAATATTCTTCTGAAATGGTGCACGTTTCCCTGAAGCGATCTAGGGCTAAAAAATATTGATTTGACTAATTTAATGGTTGAATAATTGAATTTGAAAATATATTGATATTTTGCTTATTACGCTTTTTTTGATGAAAAATGCAAAATTTTCAAACTTTGTCAAAAACTAATCCAGGGGTGCTGCAAATCATTTGAAAACGGCCTCTTTCTACACTTTTCTTGCACTTCAAGACCCATATAACCGCATCCCTGATCCAGCCAAAAATTTTTTTTTGTCGAACAGTGTAATACCGATGTGAATTACATACACGAAACTGCGATGGAAACCAACTTTTCGGATGTTCCGGATTTCCGGAACCGGGTATGAATAACTAAGTGATTTGAGAATCTCTATTCATAGTCCGCGTGAATACCTATTCAACAACATGAAGACGGTTTAGATTACTTTTTTAGTTACAAAACTACAGGTTGTCAAAGTAAGAGTCTCCAAAGGTACTTTTTCAGATGTAGCAGGTTCCCGGTGGCCACAGTGACGCAATTCCGGATCTCCGGAAAGGTTTCCGAAAATCGACATGTGTACCTTTCATTTAAGTCCAACAGGACTAAATTCGGTCAACAGACTGATTTTTTCGAGTTGTTTGAATTTTCGGGTCGAAAACGACCCTAAGTCACTATTTGTAACTTTTTTTTTTCATGGAAGCTCCCTAAGGGGCCATTCAAAACTTATGTTTCCGCAAAAATAAATGTCCCCACAAAGAAAAAACCTAATTGTCAGAAAACCTCAAATTGCTAGGTTATTTTAATCAATGATTTGAATTTTGAAATGAGTCGAAAACGACCCAAGGTCCTTACTAAGGTTAAGTTATATCCCAAACTTAATAAAAAAAATTGAAAAAAAAATATTGTTCTAGACCCCCCGACCGATTATTTTCGTTTTGGTTGCAAATGAGTCCCCTTTCATGGCTTTCTTGTGCCAAAATTTCAGACATGCCGATTTTTTTTGTTTTGAAATTGCTCTACGGAACACACCGTGGGTGGAGATGCTGACGGCGGAGTCGCTAGACTCTATTGACTCTATTGAATCGTGGATGACTGGAGTCAACCTGCAGTTGGCTCATCATAAAATGGAGGCGATGCTGGTCAGCCACTGCAAGGCGGCTCAGCAGTTCTAGATCAACGTCGAAGCATACGCAATCTCATCGAAGCACCTTGGAGCAATGGTCGACGACAGGCTAAACTTCAATAGCCTGCGAAAAGGCAGCGAAAGCAGCTAACACTGTAGCTAGAATCATGTCCAACATTAAAGGACCAAGAAGCAGTACAAGGCGTCTTCTGGCGACCGTATCATCGTCCATACTGAGATACGGAGTCCCGGCTTGGGCTGCAGCGTTGACAACCAAACGCAATCGAGAGAAGCTGATACGTACCGACTAATGACCATACGGATGGCGAGATTGCCTACCGCACTATATCGTCGGAGGCAGTGTGTCAGGGATATTTATTTATTCACCGTCTTTGACTACACGTCACACAGACTGAAAACTTAATATTATGTACTTTACTTCAATTCTATCTCTTATCATATTAACAAAAACATTTTTTGACACATTGAAATCGAACGAATCGCTGAATCTGTTGAATTCTCGTAGGCAAAAGTCAAGTGCATTAAAATGGCCATAATTCGTCCGATGTTGTGGTATTGTTAGCATCGAGGAGTAACGAAGCTGACGGGGTGGCACGTACAAAGGGATTTGTTCAAGGAGCACAGGGCTGTCGATGTTGCCCTGAATGATGTCGAAAATGTACACACACTGCATCGAAACACGTCGTTGTGATAGAGTCTCCAAACCGATCAAGCGGCATCGGTCTGGATAAGGCGGAAGATGGACGGGATCATTCCACGGAAGATTGCGTAGTGCAAATCTAATGAATCTCCTTTGTACACGTTCAATTTTGAGAACCAGCGTAGAATAATAAGGACACCATACGGGAGCAGCGTATTCAAGTATACTACGTACTAGTGAGCAGTAGAGAATTTTCAGTGCATAAATATCTGTGAAATCTGCAGCATGCCGAGGAATAAATCCAAGAGCGGAAAAGGCTTTGGCCGCGGTAACCCCTATGTGTTCGTTGAATTTTAGCTTTAGAATCGATTAGGTTTTGTCACTGCATCTACTGAAGGAAATAACCTTACACTTGGTACCGTTGACGCGCATTCCGTTATCACCGCATCATATCAGCAGCGTATTAACATCCTCTTGAAGTGCTACACAGTACAGCTGCGAAAATATTGTACGGTACATCTCCATATCGTCAGCAAATGATAGAACGAACGACGACAGTAGAAGACTTAAGTCGTTTACAAATATGTTAAATAGCAACGGTCCAAGAACGCTATTCTGAGGTACGCCCGATGTGATGGCAAACGATCGAGATCTCGCGAAGCGAGATGATTTCAGAAACCGCAAGCGTCCTAAATCCGTACAACATCAACACAGCACAACATGTGCCAGCATGAAAACACTTGGAATGCGGTGAACAGAGGGATAACGCAGATAATGTCATCGCTGCAAAGGAAGTGGCGTCACGATAGGAGTAGGCTAGATCCTCCTTCGGGGACTAGACCGAGTAGAGCGGGCGTAGCGTAGTAGTGGTAATAAGTTATCGTGGCGCTTGTGAACTGGAAGTTTCCCTCAACCGGAATCGCAGGACCAAGCTCGACATATGCCCGCCAGCTTCGGAGTAGGCTGAGGCCACCACCAGGGTCTAGCTGAGTGATTCGCGAAACAGCACCGGCAAATAGTCGTCGGGGCGCCTGTGAACTGGAAGCTTCCTCCATCGGAATAGACCTCGACATTTACCCGGATAGCATAGGTTCGAGAGATCTTCCACCGCCAGGGAAATCGTCGTCGGAGTAGGATAGATCCACCGCCAGGGACTACTCTAGAGTAGTACGTAGCGTATCACCGGCTTGAATCGTCAGAGCGCCAGTGAACCGGAAGCCACCCTTCAAACGGAATCGCTATACCGATTTCGGCACTCCACTGGCAAGTATCGAAGCATTAAGAAGCATTTATCCGGAGTAGGCTAGCTTCATCATCGGGGACTATGAGGCCGAGAAGCATCGATCGTTACAAATCAGTTTAAGGTCGTCGGGCGCCAGTGAACCGGAAGTCATCCTCCAACCGGAATCGCTGGACCGACCTCGGCATCCAACTGGTCAACCAGGAGAGCTCAAACAGCAGACGTTTCAGGTTTGCAGATTTCCTGAAGTGAATACGATCAATGCATATAATTCAATACTTATTACCGATTTTGTATAATTAACTACCTATGATGATACAATAACAAAACGTTGCATCATTTAAAATGGTCATTGGCATAGTAAGCTCTCAGTTAATAACTGTGGAAGTGCTCATAAGAACACTAAGCTGAGAAACAGGCTATGTCGCATTGGGGACGTAACGCCAGAAAGAAGAAAGTTTAACATAAAATAATTTCAGTTAGCTGATGTAAATGAATCTTGATTACATTGTGAACAACGCCACTCATTGTTCAATTGTGCCCCAAATTATAGGCCCCATAAAGCATCAGCCCTTTCTTATCTGCCGTGTCTTGAAATTCTTAAGTTCAAATAAAATTCAAATTGCATTAACTTTAATCTGGTGTTTACAGCAACCACTAATATGCCCCTCAAGTCTCATAGTGTCTGCATAAAAACATAATTCACGCACAAATAGCAGCAATCACCGTTCGCACTGCAACCAACCGCTTATCTCCATCAATCACAGCAACTTTCTATCACGTAATCATCTTCAAAGCCGAAAATGTTATAATAGTGCTTTTTTGCAGCTACCACCATCTTCCACCTCGCATCTACCGAAGACTGTATACACCTTGACAAGCAAATCACCATCTGTGTAAGCAATCGCTTCTTCAAAATTTCACCTCTCTGTTTATCGAAATTACGAAACTCTCTTCACATTTTCGCATCTTCCCACCACGCAGTCCCGTCATCATCGTCTTTCGCATTGCACCTTTCGACCCACTCCTCCATCTTCCCCAACCGTCACTTTCGGCAAACATCTAGCCATTTGATTGATGGTTTGCTCTAGCTTTAAGTCACCAACCAACACACGGCTTCGATGGAAGTTGATTAAACCAAAAAATTAATTACAGTTTCGCTTTTCAGCTGCGCGCGCGTTTTGGCATGGGTATACGAACACGCGCGCGCAATACCGTCATGAAAGGTGAAGTTGTACGATGATCGCTGGTAAACCTCTCGAATGTTGATGAATAAAATTGGCATAGAAACAGTGCTAACTTTGGTGTTCAAAATCCGTAAAAAAAACTTAACCAAAACACCTTTCACTATAGGATTTCAGATCTACAAGCGTGTTCTCTCGGTTCAATAATAAATCAGATTTTGATCCAAACAAGCTGATCCAAACGTAATGTACCATTTTTAGTTCAACGACTGTACACTACCCATCATAAGAACGGCTCGCTTAAAAAAGTAAGAGGTTGTTTCAAAGATACGACCACCAAGTTGACGTTGGATAACGTTTCTATTTCGCGGCTTGAGACCGTCACGAACTTATGAAAGATTTCTAGGGGAAGAGCACCAATTTTCGACCCAACACTGGTTTTCGACCCTTTCATACGATTCTGGCCTACTTTGTATCAAAATCCGAAAATGGTCACAGAATTCTTGTAGGTCAAAATTAGTGCTGATACTGATAAACATCTAATCATTTTTCACACTATTTGTTGCATGTCAAATCTGACCTATTATGGACATTGTGTGAACCGGTCGATGGAATATGAAGCATGAGCGGTAACTTTTGCTCTCCAGACAAATATTCCGGTTGAACGTTAGTTCCACGCATGATCCACTAAGATTGGTTGCTTTAGTGCGTTCCGAAGCCAGTTTGAGGTTTAAGTACTTGTCTATGAAGTCCGCTAACCCCATGTTCTCCTCTTTGCTCATATCGATGTTGAAGTTTCCTGTCACGATGATTGGCATGGTCTCCTTTTGATACTTGAACAAGTTCCGCGCCATGAAGAACTTCTTCTGCTTCTTCGTTGTATCCGGGGAAATGTAAAGACAAACCAGTAAAGCCAGACAATTCATTGTAGTGATCTCGGCAGCGTAGATGTCACCATAATCATCTGACAAGCCCAGCTCTATATTATAACTGGTGCAGAGTTTGCGGATCGTGTGCGGTACAGCTGATCCGCAAGTTGCCATTCCAGCGCCTGGCCGTGACCGATCTGCGATTCCAGAGCTCGGCCATCATGGCCCTGCAGGAAGCGAGCGTGGCCTAACTGGTCGGTTTGTTTGAGGATACCAACCTGTACGCGATCCACGCCAAGCGTGTCACCATCATGAAGAAGTACATCCAGCTGGCTCGTCGTATCCGTGGCGAACGCGCTTAAATTGCATTGAAGCACAATTTCAAACAACTCTTTACAGGGCCACAATTGATTAATTAATTTATTTAGTTATCAATTGTAATTTCGAATGATAAGTTTTCAACGGAGATAAATGGCAAACAAAGTTTTATCTAGGTTCCCGTCGCACGGGTCGGGCGGCGGTAGCATTTTTGCAGTCTTCTCTGTGTGTGTATTTCGATTCGACAATTTCTTACCAAATCAAAACGTCAACAAAGCTGTTGCTGATAAGTTTTAGTTCTTTGTTCGCCAAGTTGATACTGATCGCTCTAGCATGCGACGACGACAACGGCACCATTCAATCATCACTAAATGCGAGGCAAACCGTGATGGATTCTTCATTTAAGTGCCGTTCGCGATTTATCCGACTCAAGCACATACTGTCGACGATTGTCAGCGCGGGCACAATGGGAATTTTATTTCTTGACACTGTGATTCTCGAGAAGCATTATTTAGCCGTGATAAATTATTGCATGCAAATTACTGACCAAAATCTGAATCAATCACATCCAATCACCAGCAATGTCGCTCTTCACGGTGGAAAATTCTCACAACTCTTTTAAAATGAAAAGGTCGTCCTGAAAAGGACGGTTGGGGCTAGTCACCGTCAATCCATTGTTGGACAGAAACACACCAAAAGATTACCAAAGACGATTAAATCGAAATGCGGTCGGTAATTTTGTGCTTCCTTGTTTCGTTGGTTTTCTTACTCCTCCGACGGCAATTTTCGAGGTTTCTAAACGCGTTCTCCACGAATTTGATGGTCTAGCTGGATGCCCATAGCCATGATGAGCGATTTCACGGAGCTCGCAGCATTTAGCTTGGGTTGGGAATAAAGAAGCAGCGGCAGCGACGAATGTGTAAAATTTATTCCGATAGGAGTCCTTCTCCAATTGCTGGTCGACGATTGACTGATGTGCGCGGGGCTCATTGAAGCTTGGTTCAGTGATACCACATACACAGATTTATCTGTAATTACACAGATTTTTTTTTCTGTTTTTGCCTACAGATATCTGTGATCACAGATCACAGATTTTTGGAATAAAAAAGATTTTTAAGATTTTAGGATATTTCACGAGTAAAGCACCCAAGTTTGGAAGATATAAAGCAGAAATGCCATTACTCTGTTTATTTTGTCTCAAAAATTTAACTTTTTGAACTTTTAGAAGCAATAATGCATCTTTAAATTACTAATAATACGATTGCAAAGGTTCTTCTCGATCTAAAAACATAAATTTTGGATTTTTGCACGACACAGATTTTTACCAAGATTTTTGGAGGTTGACCTAAGATAAAAAAGATTTTTTCGGTCGAAATCACAGATGAGATTCGGAAAAAATGTGGCAACACTGGCTTGGTTGGCTTCGACTGAACACGATAGAATAAAGAGGAGTAAGAAGAAGACCAAAAAGGGCGCTTCCCTTTGCATGATGAAAGTGGCTAAGATATCGAGCAGTGATGTCTGTGCTAGGAAAACCCAAGAAAATTGTGCTTTTCTATGGAAAATAAGACATGCTTTGATATTTATCAATTTTTCAAAAGTTTATTCATGAAAATCAATAGTTTTTATTATTGGAGTCGATTCGTAGAAAGATTTCCAATATTCAATGGTTAACTATTGATAATCAATAGTTTTCTTAAGTATGAAGGAAAATTTCTGATCCATTGGTGCCAAAATGATGAAAATTGTTCTATGAGAATTTCTTTTCAGAAGCATTCTAAATGTGTCGCAATTTTGTTACATATGTTCTCATAAAATATGGCAAGTCTAAGGAGCTGTTGGAAGTGCCACTCTATTTTACAATCGTTGTGAAATGTTGAGCACTCACCCCGACGGCACTGCAGCTGCGTCCGCGAATACAGTATCAAATTGTCGTGCCATCAATTATTCATGACAAATTAAATTTTATATGAAGCTGTGAGATTGATTGAGAAATATAAGATGTAATAAGGTCGCAAATATTATTCTTTTAACCTTTTTTCAACACATTTGATGGCCCTGAAAAGCGCTGATTTGCTTATACGACGAAACAGCTAAATGTTTCGTGACGTGGATGGCGCACAAGACCAGCGGGTTGTGGATCACCGGGCATAAGTCGAAATATGGAAACGATGCTCACCAGGCTTCCGAATTCTCACTCACTCTCACTATAATGGATTTATCCCTCACAGCAATTTTCAGCGATTAGCTGCCTTGCGATTTTATCCGTCCACAAAACAAAGCGAAAATAGATAATTGCACATTTCCGCAGCTGTGAGAAGTTCGTTTTCTCTTTCTCCGATCCATGGAGAACTTTTCCTGTATGCATCGCCACAAGCAGCAGTTGCTTTTGTGCACCAAATTAACCACTCCTTTCGTCAAGTTGGTGTGGTAGCATGGTTAGCGTGCACGCATCGCGGTTGTTTTTAGCAATGTTCTAGGTTCGAATCCAGTCGCCGGCACTAGTTTTTGTTTATCCACATAGTGATAATTCTCGGGAGCAGTTGGTGAGCGAAAATATGATGGAGTGAAAAATATATTATCCCCGGAGTGGAGTGGTTTTCGGTTATCCACCATCGTAGCTCCAGGGAAAATTAGTGTGAGCGATAAAAGATGTTCACGTGAGGAAGCGAAAAAAGCATTCTACTTACGTGCGAAAAATCGTAGATTTCGCATCATTGATACGAAAATTCAGAACCCTGATGCTCACTCTTGAAATCTTGTGCGATTTCACCAATCCGACACTCGATTAGCAGCAGCACCTCGGATCAGCAACTCAGAGCGGCGAACTACTGCCGCTCGGAGAAGCTCCAAAGCCATCGTCATCGCCGCCGCAAATCAATCTTGCGTCTTCCTCTTCCGACGACACAAATTGAACTGTGAAACGGGTGCAAAGGCAAAGCGAAAATGACTCGCCCGACCGTGTTCACAGTCCGACCGCAAAAAGAAGACTGAGGCAAGAAGCAGGACCGGTGCGCTTTTATAGTGGAAAGCGGAACCCAAAAATATGCTTGAACGTGATTGGTTAGATAAGAAAGGGGTCAACATTTTACGATTTTTCAATAGTTTGTTGCCAATAATCAGTAGTGTCCTCCATTTGAATCGACGCGTAGATAAATTTCCGATCGATTGATGTATAAATATTGAAAACTTATCGATTAATTGCTGAGTTATTAGCGGTCAAAACCTGACCATTTTTCGTTACATGCTCAATTTTTCGTTTTTCTGAATTGTACCCCCTTATGTTGCCGAAAGACGTTATCCTACGTCAAAAAAGTATTGTAACACTCAGCTGAATATTGAATCATCCCCAAAAAGATTAGCATCACCTCAAAACAGCTAAATTCACATTACTATATCTCGAGATCTTGACTATTTGCAAAGAAGCAATTTTCAGAAAAGCTGTTTAGAATATCAAGAACATCCCCAAGGCAAACATTTTGGTTTGACTTTTTGCCGCTAAGTGCCGCTAGTGCACATGTAAAATTGAGCATTTGAAACAAGTTCTATTTTGTAATCCACAAGAGATACAGTCGGATCTCTATTAAACGCATTCCTATTACGCGCACTCCTATAAGATACACTAGAGCTATGATTCCCAAATTGGGTGAATTCGAGATTTTCAGGTTCATGGGGGCGAAAATTTGTAAAACTGAATTTGGGGGGCGAAAACGCATGGTAAGGGGGCGAAAATACTAGTAACGAAGTTAAAGAATCATGCAAATTATATGAGACCTAACTATTTTACCTCTATTTGCTTATTCTTTGAAGTATGCTCATGTATTTGTTGTTGTCATGTGTTGCTTGTTTTTTTAAGTCAGGCCTGACCAACATTTATGGATCGCGGGCCAAACATACAATATTGAGCGGCGTGCCAATTTTTTTAGCATAGCAATAGGATTTGGTAAGAGCTCAGATTTTGGATGCTTTCATAAATTCTGTCAAAAACACTGTGATTATGTTGCCCATGATTTTATGAAAATTATTCTTAGAATTCTGTCAAAAAATTATGAATTTCTTCTTGTGTGTGAAATCTTTGGTAATCCTGACAGAGTTTTCTCAAAGTGAAGGCCTGAATATTGCGATAATTTTGCGCAGGATTATTGTTAAATTGTCATAAAGTTACGGCAGAACCCTACCAAGACTTATTTCAAAATTCTGTTCTAGAATCTGAAAACGTTTGTCTTGCTCAGAATTCTGTATTAAATTCTCTATAGTTTGTATGTGAACCTTTCCCAGGATTATGTATCATATTCAGTGATTAATAGGATTATTTAAAATCTTACTACGTATTTAAAGTAAGACATTTGTTGTAGCTATAGGATTTAAGGTTTTTTTTTCAATATCAGGACAAATGTTTGGTAACTTTTTTGTAGGAGACCTTAAGATTAGGCAGCTAATGTTTTTATTGGTAGAATCCGACACTATTCATTTTGAAATTTCGGTTACACGTCATGATATCAATGATTTTAAAAACTTTTGTCATATTTGACTGACAGCTGATTAAATAACTAATTTCCAAAGATGGAAAATTTTAAATAAGGCTAATACAAACATTAATTTTCTTTCATGTCACACAACCTCTGCTAAAAGTCGAAAATATACTATATTTTTGACTCCCATTAGGTATTTATAGTTTTTAAGTCATCAAACCCTGTAAAACGACGATCCAAAATGGTGCAAAGAAAAACGCTATTTTATCATTACCATCTTCCATAGAAATAAAAATAAAAGCTTGTTGAATTTGCTGTTTTTCCCTTTGGATGTTCCTCGGTTCGGAAATCTGTAATATGATTGATATGTGGATACATTTCGTTACGGGACAATTTGATTTGGTGGTTCTCCTTATCTTTCTGAACAAAATGAGTGGTCTTGTTAGTACAGCTCGAATATTAATGGACAACACGTTGAAAAATGACATCAATTCAATTTTGACGAAGAATATGAATCGGACTGACATGCGAACCAAAACTACTACACTGATAATTTGACAAATTGTCGACAAACTTTGAAATTTGAACTCAGAATAGCGTTCTATACATATATTCATTTGGGAGGGCGATTCTGAAACATGTTGGCCGCAAGGGGGCGAAAGCCAAAAAAAGGTTGGGAAACAATGTACCAGAGTGTTATAGGAGACCCAGGGCTTATGGGATTTCATTACTTTGGGGGTGTTGTTGGATATCTCGTATGCCAAAACAGATAGCACAGTACTGTCTTCGGCGATGTTTCAGTGCTAAGTACGATTTACCTTTAGGAGATGAGGACCATCCTTTTAGTTGAGAACTTGGCCGGTAGGCACGCTTTTTCTGATTTGCACTATATGAGGGTTAAGAATGCAAAATTTGTAACTTATGATATCTCTAGATCCTGAAGTTTTGGAAGGTTGGTGTCTTCGGAAGAGTTGTTCAGTAGCTTAAACGCTACGCTGGATCGAACTCGGAGATGTCTTTCGTGACTGCGTGGCTACATTTTGGATGCATACTCGGCTACCTGTTGCCACACACTGTCGTAAAGTTCCAGTTTACTCTCTACTCTTTTCTCGAGACATCTGAATTGACGCCCAGTCAATGACCTTCTTCTTCTTCTTTCTGGCGTTACGTCCTAAATTGGGACAAAGCCTGCTTCTCAGATTAGTGTTCTTATGAGCACTTCCACAGTTATTAACTGAGAGCTTCCTTTGCCGATTGGCCATTTTTGCATGTGTATATCGTGTGGCAGGTACGGAAAACTCTATGCCCTGGAAATCGAGAAAATTTCCTTCATGAAAAGATCCTCGACCAGCGGGATTCGAACCCACGACCCTCAGCATGGTCATGCTGAATAGCTGCGCGTTTACCGCTACGGCTATCTGGGCCCCTTACCAGTCATTGACCCACTATCCGGAAAATCAATGAATTCTTGTTTCCTGAGTAGACCGGTCTCAAACCTTCCACTTACCGTTCGAACTGTTGTCTCCTCGAGGATAACCATTGGCGTTAAAATAAGAGGGTCATCGGAAGCCAGTAAGGGAGAGAGTCAAAATCGAATCCATGATATCTGAAAATAAAATTAAAAAAAAAAACAAAGAGTATCAAACCAAATATGAGATCTCATTTAAAAACAGAAATAAAAGTTTCATTACAGGATACTATTTTGTACCAAGAATATCACGTACAGATGCAGGAATAGGTTGACCCAAATCTACTATATTGTTGAATAATTTATTTCTTGGAGAAATGAATTTGTGACAATGAAATACAATATGATCGATGTCTTCATAAAATTCCCCACAATCACATAAATTGGAATCTATTATGTTGATGTGATATAAATGGCTGTTACAATTATAATTATTTGACACCAATCTCGAAAAAGAGCAAATCAAATTTCTACTTGCTGCCATATTTTTAAACCATGGAAAACGATTAACTTTAGGACAAATAGAATGACACCAACGTCCTTTGTCACTTGGATTCCAACACGTTCGCCAATCCAAAAGAGATTTAACTTTCAATTTTGGATAATATTCAGAAGGTAGTATGATACGGCTGTAAGTTATTCCGCGATAAACTCCAAATTTAGTTAACGTATCTGCCTGTTCATTACCATAAATTTTACAATAAGCAGGCATCCAAACAAATTTAATGATAAATCCTCGAGAACCAAATTCAAGTAATAATCTTTTCATAATTAACATAATATGATGAACTTTTAGGGGCCCAAATAGCCGTAGTGGTAAACGCGCAGCTATTCAGCAAGACCAAGCTGAGGTTCGTGGGTTCGAATCCCACCGGTCGAGGATCTTTTCGGGTTAGAAATTTTCTCGACTTCCCAGGGCATAGAGTATCTTCGTACCTGCCATACGATATACACATGCAAAAATGGTCATTGGCATAGTAAGCTCTCAGTTAATAACTGTGGAAGTGCTCATAAGAACACTAAGCTGAGAAGCAGGCTCTGTCCCAGTAGGGACGTAACGCCAGAAAGAAGAAGAAGATGATGAACTTTTAAGTTGAAATTAATTGTATTTAAAGCCTGGAGACAACTCAAACTATCAGAACAAACAATATAAATATTTGGTGTACAATCTTTAATCAAGTTGATCGCAAAATTAAGAGAAATTAATTCTGCTGAGAAAACAGAACAAGGAGATTGCAGTTTAAAAAACTTACCAGAAAATAAATTATAGACACCAAAACCTGCGATTCCTTCAATCAATAAACCATCAGTATAATAAAATTGTGCGGGAGTAATTCCATTGAATTTACGCTCGAACAAAATATTAGCAATATGATAACGTTGAAATTTTGGAATTTGTTTCATTTCATAGAATAGAGACATGTCAATTAATGTTTTGTATGAATGAATGGAAGTTTTTGAATTATGAAAAGCATTCGTAAGGATTGGTTCAATATTTTCTGTAGAACAGTGAACAAAGGAATCTAACATTTTGCTCGTAGGATTAATATCAAATAAAGATTTCAAAATATCAATAAGAGGATGATTGTTCGAAAAACAATTCATTAGAAATTTGCAATTTAATTCTTGAAAACGAATTTTCAGTGGTAATATGTCAGCAAGAACTTCTATTGATTGAGTATGTGTTGAATTCATAAGTTTCAAACAAATTCTCAAGCGACGAAACCGTATTTTTTCAAGTTTGCCAAAATATGTACGTGTAGCGCTTCCAAATGTAAAACAACCATATTTCATTACTGAATGAAGTATTATTTGTAAAGTGTAATTAAATCAGAAGGCTTTGCGCCCCACCAAGTTCCTGTAATTGTACGAAGAAAGTTTATTCTTTTTGAACAAACGTTTTGAATATGTTTAATATGAGCATTCCAGTTCAGTTTGAATTCAAACTATAAACTAAGATATTTATATTCATCAACTTGTTCAATTTAATACCATTTATATATAAATTAATCATAGAAGTCGAATATTTTCTCGAAAATATAATATATTTTGTTTTTGAACTGAAACAAAAAACCATTTTCATGAGCCCATAAACCAATATTGTTCAGGGCACATTGCATAACATGTCTAATAATTTATCTATTTTAACCACTGATAGATAATACGTTATCATCAGCAAATTGTAATAAATAACATCCATTAGGAATAATCGAAGCAATGACACTTGTGAATAAATTATACAAGAAAGAGCTTAAACAAGATCCCTGTGGAAGACCAAAATAACTATAACGAATTATTTTGGATTTTCCATTATGATAAAATTTTATGATTTTGAAAGAAAATAAATTGCATACAAAATTTGAAATTAAATTTGGAAGACGAAAAAATGTTATTGTCCTCAGCCCATATATCAAAGCGATTCAAAATCATACGTCCTAACAATTTCCGCAAACATGACAATAAACTAATGGGTCTTCTACTATCAGCGCACGCAGGATCTCTACCAGGTTTGACAATATTAATAACTTTGATGAAACGCCATTCAAAAGGAATAATATTTTGACAAAATAAAGCATTATATATCGAAAGTAAATGAAGTTTTCCTTCATAAGGTAGATTATTAGGAACAATAAATTTGTCAATACCTGGAGCAGTATTTTTGGTTATTGATAAAGCCATGTCAAATTCAGTTAATGAAAATGGATTAAAGAGTTTAGGATAGTAATTGATTGAATTAGTTTTGTGATTAATGGACGAAAGAACAAAATCAGGACAAATTTTCGTAGAAAAATCATCCATCTATTTTTCTGAATATTCTGAAATAGAAGGATGAGAAGAGTTGTAATTTCTCAAATTACGTGCTACGGACCATGAAGCTGACAATGAAGTCTCTCTGTCCAAATTTTCAACAAAATTTTGCCAATAATTTATCTTTTTAAATTTAGTAAGTCTGGTAAACTGTGATTTAGCTTTGCAATATAAAAAGTAATCATTTCTGGAGCCTGATCTGCGAAATAGTTTAATGGCTTCCGATTTGTTTCTTAAAGAAATGTTACACTCATTATCCCACCAGAAAAACAGTCGATTTTTTTAAAGTTTTTAAAGTTGATTTATTATATAAAGATTTTTGTGAACAATCAATTAATAATTTTGAAAAATTATTGTAATTATCAATTGGAATATCAGAATTGACAATATTGATTAATGAAATAGAAACAAGATCAGAAAATTTAATCCAATTAACATTTTTACAAAGATCAGGAGTAGAAGCTTCATAAAATATTTCAGTGTCTTCAGAAGTTTGCATTACAATCAATATTAGTAAATGATCATTACCATTAGAAACTGCAACCAATACCAAGGTGGCTTCAAGCTTGAAAACTGATCCAAAGCGAATACTGTCCTCTTGACAATATACTCCCTCCGCGCCACACAGGAAATTCTTCACTTCTTCCGTACCACACAGGAATAATGTTCTCCAACGAAGAGTCCTTTCAGATGCCACACAAATGGGTAAAGTTCCAAAAAGGTCTCAACTCGCAGAACACTCCATGAACAACATCCTCGAATAAGTACTCCTACCGCACCACACAGGGAATCGTCTACTTCCGCACCACACAGGCAAAACACTCCAAATCTTCTTCCGCGCCACACAGGAACACAAACGCTACACAATATCCTTGAGGTTTTCTTCAAACTCGCCGTTCAGGCAATCTTGTTCTTCTACCGCAACACACAGAAGTCGTATTTCCAAATTCTAGAAAAAAATCTCTGAAAAGAGAAAAAATGTCAGGTGGAAAAAAACAACGTCTTACCCGTTCAAGGCCTGCTACAACGAATGACGAGCTCGTTGTTCTTCTTTGCCCTCCATATGGGGAGCTATGGATACGCCAAGGCTTTCTGAGAAAAACTCACGTACATAATCTTGGAGATCGTGATCAGCATAAATGCATTTGTCGATGTTGGAAGTTCTCTTCTCCCCAACGTACACGGCCACATATCTGTGCGCTGGAGTCATATTGATTCCAAATTCAATTCGCGATAAATTTCAAGTTTTGAAAACAACTTTTAATTGGGTTTTAACACAAAAAAATGTATATAAAAATTAAAAATTTGAATGAGGGTGTATGCAGTGCTCGATTTTGGCAACATGAAAAAAAATCATGTGGACTAAATCGAACGGTTGATTTTATTAAAACTTTTATCCCCGTAATAATGACCACGAAATAAATTTACTTTATTTGAACATAGTAAGCCTCAAACAGCCTTAACAGAATCGATAACTGACGAACTTCTAGTTGTTCTTTGTGCATTTTCTCTGACCTCAGTCAATCACTGAATAGCAAGCAAAGCTAAACTAAGCTAACTTCATAATCAATGGATTAACGCCACCCCTTGTTACGGTAGGCGAAATTTCGTTTTCGAAGCCGATTTTCTAGCAAGCTGCTGTGCCGCAGGTTTTGCTACTTTGAATGTCTCGACGGCGACAGGGTAAGCAACTAACGTGGTTCCTCGGTTCGGGGGCCGACACAGACTGATATTAGAAAACAGTGATTAGTCATGGCTGTTTGTGCCTAGGTCGTTGCCGATGAAGTAACGAGTGGAGGTTCCCCAAACAACAACAACCAAGACCGATTATGATTGAGTGCGCGTACCGCAATGAGCGGTGAGGCTGATACGGATAGTTGAATGCGGTTCGGGATGGAAGTTATCCAACACATTTGGGCTTTAAATATAAAGCATAACCTCAAAGAACGCAGGCGTTTCCTTAATTCCAGTACGAAGTCATAATTGACATGTATCGCACTGCATCTTGAAATCCTGTGAAACTTTTTTGGATTTTCAGTAGCAAACCAGAGAGACCAGATAGTGAACGTAAGGTATGATGTGCAAAATAATTTTAAAGGGTTAGGTTTATCTCGAACAGATGCCAACGCCTACACTGCAACAACACAGAATGGCCCTAACAACATAAAATAGTTGAAAGTGAAGGAGGTTGAGCGTCTCCTAACGCCTTCCCCTGAAGTCAGCAATAAGGATAACCGTCTAATGTGTTGCAGCAATCACTGCCTTTATGCCGACACCACGAAGCATCTCATCTCAGAAATACCATTAGGGCAACTGTCAGTTTCACCTTGGAATCAATATCGCCGGGACGAGTCGTGCCCACCGAAATCGAAACCTGTCATATTGCTGCAACCTTATCCCAAGCGGTTCGTGGTCATAGACCTGTCTGTCCTGTCCGCTCACGTCCACTCGGTGAAGTAGTCACACAAATCACGATCGCAGATGATCGAGTATTGAGAGCTCACCAACATGCACCGTCCAACCGGCTTCGTTATCCTCTAAACTCGTGTTCAATCGAAAGAGCATCGTGAGCTTTTTTACAACATTCACTCCCCATATGAAAGGTACATGGGCGTAGCAAGTATTAGGGGGTGTAAACGACCTCAGAAGTTTGTTCACGATTTTACTCGCAAAACAATCATTATACACAATTTCTGCACCCTTTTTGCATGAAACATTGAACTATGCAGGATAACCATCCTTCTTCTTCTTTAATTGTGGGCAAAGCGAAGTGCAAGACACGTCTTTATGAATTCCACTTTGGATATAAGGAAATTTGATTGGTAGAGTTTGTATCGACTGGCGATTCAAGCATTTCTCCCAAGAATTCCTTAAAGTGAAGATTAATCGAAGCCAAAGTTCAAATTTTCAAGAGCACGGATCTGGAGAACCAAACATCCGTTTGAGCTGAAAACCTACCCAGGTAACCAATAAGCATTTGAATAAGCCGTGTTGTAGAAGTCTTACTGCATTTGATCTGCTTGCTGCCCTATCTATTTCCCTATTTCCGCCATCGGAATGCTCTTTTGTTGCTGTACAAATGCAACCAAGGAGTAGTACAGAGTGTGTGTTACATAGTCAGCATTGCATTCTACTCTCTCACACCTTAGTGCCCTCGCTTTGACGTCTGGTGCAACCGATTGGATTGATGGTTGCAAAAGGAATCATCAGAAATTGTTTTATCGGAAAAGATAGACATATTCCGGTATGGCAGAAAGAAAATTACATTATTTTCCCTTGGGTTTTTTATTTCAACCTTCCAGCTATCAATATGTTGTTACACCACAAATGTTCATGATGTTTGGTGCCTGTTGGTAACTGAACAAATATCCCAACACTACGTTTCTAGATAAGGGTATTAAATCAGCGCTCGACACTACATCGTTCGTAGCGTATACTGCAGCGCGAGTCATTACCATCAACACGGCAATCACCACGTCTTAAGTTCCAACCGCACTCAGCTCAGAAATAAAAAAAAAATGCACCAAATAGCGAACAGTATAGTATCCGAAAATAACCCAACACAAGCGGCGAGCCGGTGAGAGAAGACAGAATGAGGTGAAAAATATTCTTGTTTTGATTTGCTCCTGGCGGAGGCGTTACCCTTTTTTGACAGCAGGATTCAACGTTCCTGAAGGTGCAGCATTGAAGCAGCCCTTTATTTCGCCAAAACCTGCATTGAGGCAGCACTATATGCAGCTATACGTTCAACCAGCATTAAATGCATAGCCGTGCGGGCACATATAATGCTGAATGAATGCTGTGTTAAATGCTCCTTGGTTACTTGGGTAATTGATTGGTCACCACCAGCTTAAGGCGAATTAGGCCGTCATTGAAATTTGTACGTGTCGTTGATGATTGTTGCTAATTCATCTCATGATTTCGAATCAAAGAAAATCAGTTGGTTTAGCACTGACATAGCTGAAAAAGTATCAGCATACTTTATGCATGTTAGCGCGTACAGTGATACATTTTCAAGTCAATATAAAATATCAAGACTGAGTTTTATCACTTTGGAATGCAAGCTGAAAAGTCATCATTGTTGTCAAAACGAATGACAGGCTACTTAAGCCCTCAGTACACTCTTTGCCAAGTGTGCAAATTTTTCCACACGCATAAACTAACACTTCAATATCCACTTGACACTTCAGATGTTTTGTCATTGTTGAGACCGAAGTTTGCATGTTGGTTTATGCGTGCGGAAAAATTTGCACACTTGACAAACAGTGTACTGAGGGCTTTAGCCTTAAGGTAGACTACCAGAATTTCTTCCATGAATAACTCAAAAGTTTTCCAGACACATAGCAAATACTCCTCCTAGAAATGCAACAGAAAATCCTCCAGGAAAATTTATAGGGATTCAAATAAAATATTAATCTTCATAGCAAACCAGTAAATTGAGATTTTTTTTCTCGTCTGCTCCCATCTGGCTACACCTATAGCTAGGTATACGATGATCCCGAACCGGCTTATATTGCCGATGGACTTCCAATGGAGGAATAACCGCACGAGGAAAAAATAGCTTGAGACACTTTCTCCACTTTTCGCGTCGGTGGTTTTATTGATACTGCCAATAAATACCCATCTATTGATCCATATTTGCCCGCAGTTTCTGTACCGGTTCCATCGTTAACTTCATGTCATCTAGCTGGATGCCTGCCTGCCTCGCTATAACATGTGCTGCTGCAAAACAGCGCACCGGTTATAAGTTAATCTATGAACCAAGGGAGGAAGGAATTTTTCAAACTGCACCACTTTTTACGCACTGAAATAAAAGCGAAAACATGGCTCAACCACTTTCTTTCGAAAACTGGGATTGACTCTTGCCCGGCGCGCGGTGGACCTCCAATTGCATCCCCAGAGCAGTCGTTGACTTTTGGAGCGTGGTGGACAATATAATGCAATCGACTGTAGCAGATTCCCTTCGGTTTCTCGATGCTAGTTGGAGATGATATATATTTTATAACGACACTTATAAGTGGAATGCGACGAGAAACAGCCAATTAATTGTTTGCTAATGGAAGGTGAACTGCGTGGCGTAGAGGAGGAATGTTGAGTTCAGTTGTTTGGCATTGGAATTGAATTAGTGTTGTTATTCAACGGTATTGTTTCTAAAACGTATAAATTTGAAAGGGTGAGACTTTTGAAAGCATATCAATCAATGTGTAACCGATTTAGCGGGCAGAAAAGTGAACAACAACTTCTGATTTTTCACTTTTTATTATCTTCTTCTTTTCTTTATCTCCTTCCTATACGTCTACTTTATTTTTTTTCTTCTTATCTTTTTATTATTATTATTATTATCTTATCTCATCTTAACTTTATTTTTTTTCTTCTTATCTTTTTCTTCCTTCTGACGTTATATCCCGATTTTCCTACTTCTACTTAAGATTAGTGTTCCATGAGCCCTTTCACAGTCATTCACAGAGAGCTCTCTTCATTATTTTAACATTTTGCAAATCTATATCATGTGGTAAGTAGTAACAATTTGTGACAAACATTGATGAGGTCCATATTGATCCATATTCTCCTACTCTCTAAATGCGAACTGACCGCAATATCGATGCATCGAGGTTTATCAGAGGCTCGTTTCAAGTAGCAACAAAAAGCACCTACCTCCATTTGAAATTTCCACTTAATTTCACCAATCAATCATTCCTTCTTTGTCGTCGCAAAAATTCCCAAAATAAACAAAACAACGAAATGGAAAGTATCACAATAATGGGTGAGAAGACGATGATGATGACAGGCCACTGTAAAGGCCGTGATCGATTGATCGAAAGTAAAAAGTGTCGGCTGCTGGCATCCGGAGGACAATATGAAAGGTGCAAAATTTGTCCCAGTATTCAAATCAGTTGAGCAAACATATTTGCATACGCAATTACCTATAGCTGCGTACCATCATCTCGTCATAGCCACGATACTGAAGGAAAATCAACAAAGAAAGAAAGAAACTCTCACAGTCTCTCACGCGACTCGAGCGGTTGGCTAGTCATATTCCATATTTTTTCTCTGGTATATTACGCGACGTCTAGCAGCCGCAATTTAGTGTGCATATGAGGAGAAGGCGTGTGCAGATTTATTTTTCGAACGCGGATCCGAATTTGTGAGTCATCATTAAGAGTAATAACTAGTATTATCTTAGAGAAAGAGTAGATTACATAAGATAATTTGAAAACAATTTTTGGCTGTATTGGTACTACCGTTCGACCGAGTTAAGAGGATTCTCTTGCTTTATATCTTATTAAAATACGATTTTACAGTTATAGTATAACCACGACCAAAAAATATTCCAGTAGAACCATTCTGTTGGAATTTTCCTACTCACTTTGAAAAAAATAGATCGCTCAAACGAATGTTGAATAATCGATTAAATTCGCAAACTACCTACTTTTACTATAGATTTCGGAAAACTTTCACTACCGAAACGCATTGTAAATCAACCTAACGATAACTATCCCTCTCTTGTCACCCTGCATGATCTACAAGGTTTGCCGTCAGTATCCGTACTCGTTTAACAAGCACTTACCGGGCATTCAAACGTCTGTGCTACACATATTTGATAAAGACAGTAGTTGAATCCGTCTTGCTGAATCCCGTTTGCCATTCATTTATCGGACACGCGGAGGAGGCCTGCCGGGAAACTGGTACCTGTTTTGCTCCAGAGCTGCACTTGGATGCTTGGTTATCTTGTGATCATCAGCGCTGCCACCGACCGCGCCATCTAAATTGCATTGGAGAGTGGAGTAAAAAATGACTACCACAAGCCGTTGATAGACGCAAGTGAAAACAGTCAGTGAAATGTGAGGCAATTCTGAAGGTCTTCGTTCGGGCCAAGACGTGGAGACGATCGCGAAACATGATAAACGTATAATAAATCTCGGCCGTCGTCCATCGCGCGTGCTCGCTTCTGGTTCTTCAGTCCATCGACCTGGTGCGCAAAGAGGTATCGCGAATGCAATCTATTTCACTTACGTGAAATTGCACCATTTGATGGCGAACATTTGGCCGCAGTGCTTTTGCTGCAACGATATGGACTCGTGATACCCTCCGCTCCACGCATTGGCAGACGACACGCAAGCGAATCAAGATCTGATGAGCTGTGACGAACAATTTGCGACTGTCGGATTCGAAAGTGCAGCGTGATCGTGATGATTTAACGACATTGTATCACAATGGAAAAGTTGTGCATCGATGATGGACGAAGATACTAATTAAATAGACAGTTCGTCAGATGAGATCGATAGATCGATGACTCTCTGTAAATAAAATTGTTTATTTTTTGATAGAACACATGTAGTCGACTAAACTAAATTACCGTCAAAGCGGTCTATGAACGACTTTAAGAACTTAACAAAACGCAAATTTTCATGCAAAAATATTGATGATATCTATTTTAGTTCAAAAGTTATTGAAGTTTTTCTGCTTAAAATCCTTTGTATTTCAAGGCATTTTATTAGAGTTACAAAAATAACACACCTGTAATTTTCCGATATAATATAAAATTTTATTTTATCTCTTGAATGCCGTCAAAAGATATTTTTTATGTTTGCCCCAATCAGAGATATTCACAATCAAAGTAGGCATGTTTTTGAGAGAAAAACAACAATAACTCCTAAACGGAAGGAGATAGCGAGTTTCTTCACTCACCAAATTACGCATTTTTTAAAGCTCTAAAAGTGTTTCATAGACTACTTTGATGAGAAATTTGAATTGAAAACTCTAGAGCCAGAAAACCAGTTTTGTTCGGACCACCCTATGTCACTGCAGGAAAAAAGCTCTATATCGGTCAATTTAAGAGATACAAAAAAACTATTTTTGGCAAAGTTGCTTGAAATTGAATGGTGTATAACTTTGCTGAAGCATGTATAATATAATTTCTACAAATAGGAAAGTTAGTTACACAATTTCTATGAAAATGTGGTCCACCCTAATTTTCAATAAAACCAAACAAAGGGCTTAAATAATACAAACAACTTTGCAAAAGACCGTTTTTGTCTAATGTTTCATTTTTAAGCTCAAAATGCATCTTTCCGCGTAAAACTGATTCCTGGACCACTGTGCAGTGGTCTATTGAAAGTTTTGATTATAACACAAACCTCAAGCCATTCACATTAGCAAACGGAGTAATGTTTTGATTTGTACCGATGTTATTGATCCTATAAGAACTCCATTGAGTACAGGCCTTGAGACCTACGTATATGATCCGTTATACAGTATCGGACATATAAAATGCACCAAAGCCGTTTTCCCATACAAAATGGTCAACTTCAGAGAGCTATATCTCCGCCGTTTCTCCACCGATTCTTTTCATTGTTTCTGTGTCGAACTATAAATTTCCTCAATTTTCGAATTTTCAACGCATAGCTTGTCTGATACATCACTTTTCATCTTAATGCATTTTTAATGTCAAGATTCAACCTCTCTGGAACTTATAGTTTTCACACAACTTTTTCAATAGTTATCAAAAATTGAGGTAATTTGTAGTTCGTCACAAAAAAAATGAGAAGAATCGTTTGAGAAACGGTGAAGATATAGCTAACTTAAGTTGACCATATTGTATGTGAAAACGGCTTTGGTGCATTTTATATGTCCGACACTGTATATTGATTGTTTTGAATTATGGCATATAGTTTTAATAATGTGTGGTCGATTGATAGCTTTAGGTTATTGCACAGTCGCTCTGCTGTCCATACCAATAAAATTGAATACAGTCACCTCTCCACATCTCGATATCGAAGGGACCATCGAGATAGAGAGAGAGATCGAGTCAAAAAACATATTTTTAATGAATACTAGATTGAAAAACATTCCGTCACCAGGAAAATAATAAACAATCAGACGTCATAAGGTGTTCCTAATTAGTTTTGGACTCAAAAAATTTGGTCTAGCAACCTCTGATAATGGTCATATCGGCATACAGAGAGAAAATTGGGAACAAAAAATCAACGGGAACACATTGAGATATGGAGATACCGAGATAAGGAGGATAACGAGATGTATAATATCGAGGTATGGAGAATCGACTGTATTATATTCAGCCCTGTCGCCCAGCTTAGTCGCGCTTAGTCGACGACTACGAAGCTTTTTTTCAGAATTTATAAAAAGTGATGGGTTTTGTAATACATCTTCGCAAGATTAATTGATTATTAACGCCATGTAGAACATCAAATGAAATTTCTGAGCTGTAGCAGCGCCCTGGAGAAAATTGGTCCTTATCTCAAAATAGATCTTTCCGGAATCAGGAGCATTTTGATTCCCTCTGCGAAATAAATCGAAATTCTTAAGCAGTGTTAGCGCCCTGAAGTAATGTGAACGCACCTGCAAGACATTTATCGGAATTTTAAAGATGTAACAACGCCCTAGGGTGATTTGACTTTATCTGACGTATCTGCGAGGCCGTAAGAATGTTTAGGTGATTTTAAAAGATTACACAGAAGAATCCTAGGGCGAAATTCTAGGCGAACTCTTTGATAATTTCCGGATGGATGTTTGGGAAACATCCGAAACGCGTGGTTTGTATGTGAATTTAAATGATAAAAATTAAAAAAAAAAAAACATAATGATTAAAATAAAATATTCTAGTGATAGAAATCTGAGCAATTTTAAGAATAGTTTTCAAAATGTTTCTTTAAACTTCAATGAGGATATTTCAATTGTTTTCGCTTTCAGTCAAACTAGTTATCTCGTATACGAATGATTATCGTAATCCACGATAAAAAGAAACAAGGTATTATATTCCAAAAAATGACATTTGGTAGTGACGTCATTCCTATCGCAATCTCGAACGAGTGCAAGAGAAAGCAAAGCCTGCTCTCTTTTTCTATCCTTCTAGACCCATGCTTGGCTATAAGAATGACGATTTTTATATATTTTTTTTTACTTCTATATGGTCGGTATTCAGACAGACTGGACTAGATGATATTTTGGCGTCCTATGGTTCATGGATGCCTTAGAACTTCCGTTGCATTTACAAAGATTTGTAGTTAAATTCTTCATCTTCTAAACATTTCTGAGCATGTATCAAAGTCAAAATTCTTCAATATGTAATAAAAATATGTTCGTTGATTAGAAGAACTATATTTCAGGAAGTTCTTGGATGACAGTGATTTTTAAAAGGAACTCAATTTAGATTTCGTGAATCATACTTTATTGCATTCAAAGCAACATATTTCTCTGAACTTTTTTGCATGTGCAATGATTTCAAAGGTTCACACATCACGCTGGTTGATGTGAATACTATATTCCAGAGTATTCTGAAGTTTTAGGCAGTTTTAATTTACGTAAGAAAAAGACGTAAAAAAGACGTAAATTGAGGTTTTATGATATGGGGTTCTTGCTAAGTAATACTTGAATACCCAGCTATTGGATTTTGATCAAAATTTACTAAAAAAGTTAACAGAAATTCACTACAACTTTCATTGATTTACTGTTTTGATTCATATTACCGACACTTAAACCCTCAGTAAGGTATAGCTCATCAGGAAGCATATACAATAAACCATTCTATATGATTCCTCTGCGTTATTTTGAAGGCTCACTAACACTTGCCTTTCGAATGATAGGTGAATATTTTGATTCCGCTGCATGAATAATTTTATATAAATAGATATATGTGGACTTTCCATGATTCTTATTCCGCTTCCTTACTTTTGCCTAATATTCCGGACACTTTGATTCGAATTCCGGACAGCTCATGAAAATCATAAATAAAAAAGTCAAATCAATCACTACAACCATCAAACCATTATAGAGTTGTATAAGGCAGTTAAGGTGAAGATGAATCGAAGCCAAACCTCAAATTTTCAAGAGCACAAATCTGGAGAACCAAATATCCGTTCAAACTGAAAACTTAATCGATTGGTCACTAGCTGGTGGTGATCAATCGATTAAATTTTCTGCTCGAACGGGTTTTCGGTTCTCCAGATTTGTGCTCTTGAAAATTTGAGGTTTGGCTTCGATCCATCTTCACCTTAAGGATAATAAATTTTCATAGATGTTGACTAAAATGAGCCTCGAAAGTGAGAACTTTTGAACGGCAAATATTGTTGTATAATCTTACATACATTATTACAAAAACGGATCTTATGTCATTCAACTAGCCACTTTCTTCAATTTAAAAAGAACACATTTTGAGGAACTTTGTAGTACACAGTTCAATCAAACTCCGGTTTATTATGCGAAAATCATTCAACCTGTCACGCTAAAACCCAACTCCCTTAAAAGGTGCATGCCTTTCTCCGCGCGTGCAACATTCTGAGAATACACCATTCAATTCAATAGCTTTAATGAAACGAAACAGGCGCTTCCTATAATGCAATTACCATTTTCCCCCTCTGCTTCGACATCCGATCAAAAGCGTGACTATTCATCCATTTGGTAGCCGAAAAAAAACACTGATCTCATCCAATCGCCACACCTTGAAATCCAACCAGCGCAACAACGGAAGAAAGTGCGTAATGGTATAAACACGCTCGCTGTGGCCAATCATTTCAGCGTAAAAGGTCCGCGTATGCCCATTTGGCTTGCCGTGTGTAGAGAGGTAGGAAGGTACCTTCGCGCATGTAATCCCATTTGGTGATGGCCTTGACGTCTCGTGCGCCCGTATCCTGCTTCGATCTGCACAGAGCAGCGCCTACACCTGATGACTGTATGGTGTGGTAGCGAGCGAGAGGCACATCACTTGGCGTTGGCGGATTAAGAAAGCATTGCCAGCCTGCGCTGCACTGCTCCTTCTGCTCGTCCAGGCATCGTGGTTCCGCATCAGCAACGAACACACAAGGAGAAAGTTGGCCGAATATCTTTCTCGCCTTTCCACTGCTGCTGGTGGCGGCAGATCACATGTGACGGTGCGGCTAATGATGAAGCTTTGGCTCACCGCACCGGGTGGGTTGAGTGCATCATCGCATCGTGGTGGCGAGTGACTGCAGTGAGCGCAGCGCGACAATGACTGCCGACCGTGCTGTGGTGAGTGACTCCACGCTGCGTCACATCGGAATCGGAGCAGATTTCGAGCCGATCGCGCTCCACCGCAAGCAAGTGGAGGGTCGGCCGAGAGAAAGAGTTGTTAGCGTGATCAAGCGAGCGCTTATTTGCTAATCCGAATGTTTGTGATTGTTTTCATCTTTGAGATATAGGGAGGGTGTCTCGATCGCTGCTAGTCGGCAATTATTTGAAACCACCGAGATTGTACATTCCAAGCAGATATATCGATTCCGAACGGAACTGGCTGTTGCCGAGTGGTGGATTAGGTCCTCGGTGAGACTAGGCCAAGGTGAATGACCATCCGTCGAGACCGATGTGGAAGCTTGATTGCAGTTGTGAGAAATTGTGAAATCGAGATCGATGCGTTTTTAATAATGGTGCTAAATTTAATAACACGCTTGCTACGAGCGCTGATCGTATCTTTAGGGCAGTGTTTATGTTTTTAAGTTTTATTACAATGCCTTGTATGGTAATTACAGCAACGACTCATTGGCTGCTTTCGCAAATGACGAACCTTATGTGACAGCGTACTAGTCATATGTAATCATTCGGCACTTCAATGAGGGGTTTAAGAGTCCATGATCGAATGATTTAATCTGCCTTATCTATTGCCCAAAAAATGGCCGAACTTAAGAAATCTGTTTACTTTTCTTGTTAAGGTACCCCAGAGCAAGTGGGACCTAAAAAAATTATGGTTCAAAAAGTTGTTCAATATATCTTTCAAATATCAATACTTAGCTAATCAAAAAATACGATCACATTTTGGCACCACATTTGCTGCGATTTGTACGATTCCCAGAACCTGTTTTGGGAAGCATCTCAGAGTTCCAAAACTTTTTGTTTATCCGAATAATTACACTCCCGTGCATAAGTTTGGGTTCACCCCCTAAAAAACATACAAAAGTGTTCAGTCCATATCTCTGGGATGACACGTCCAATTGAAACTCTCTAAGCCGCATTCGAAAGGAAAAGAGTTATTCTTACTTTGTATGTATTTTTTCTAAAACATTTTTTGAATTTTGTACACTGATTTTTTTCTTAAAGTTGTGACATTTTTCAAAAAAAACACACTGAAAAAATATAGCTAATTTCCTCAGCATTGGATCGACCAAAATTTTAAAACAACGTGTCATTAGAATCGTAATCTTATATTCTTTGAAGGGCGCTCACGAATTTTTTGCGGAAAAATCTTAAAATTGAATAGTTTTCAATCAATGAAACAGTCATTCAAGTCATCGTGCAAAAGTTTGGGTTCACCCCTCAGTATGGTGTATATCGATACACGATCATGTAACATTCAATCATCTTTAGTTGGAAAATTAAATGTGATGCTATAACAATAGAAGAATATGGTTTACTTTTACTACCTTCTTTTGTATACGCTACATTGGAATTTAAATATTTTTATTTATGATGGTGCGTCTAGACGGCCATAATATTGGCAATATTTTAATTGTCGATACTTTTCCTCAATATTTTCATATCGAATTTAAAAAAATCATCCGACAAGCACGAAACATGCTTTACTTCAGCTGCTATCGGCTACCGAAATCAAACTGTGCGGGGAAATATTGAAATGCAGTTCAAACTATCCTGATTTCACCTCAATATTTGCATCAATATATTGATGCCACACTAAGACAACATCAATACATTGAACAGTTATATCGATCCATCAATAATGTTGATGTCGTCTAGGGCTGCCTAAAATGGCCAATCCGTTAATATACTACTAGAGCACCATGATTTTTTTAATAATCTAATTGTCTTCATGATCTCAAAATATCATCAACGTTATTACTTATTTATAAAAGGCTGTCCATAAACCACGAGGTATTTTCTCTTGAATTTTCATACATCCCCCTCCTCCCTTGTTGTCTCTTGTTCAATTTCTTTTCATCGATCTTTTCTTCTGTGAATAAAGGTGACAAGATGAAAGCTTGTTAACATTTTTTACTTAAGACCGCTAGCCAATGATCCAATCTTGGGTTTAGGGACAAAATGTCGAGACAAAACATCGAAAGGGACAACACGTCGAATGTAGAGTGACTGTGGCGTCTCGTGATCACAGTCAAAATAAATTTGGTTGGCAACAACAACATTTCCATGTGGCATCAATGGTAATGTTGAAGCCCTGAAGTGACTTGTCAAAATTGAAAGCTTGTTATTCTTTCGATTGTGCGATATTTGCCAGAAAACCATTCGCCAGATAACTATTCGCCAGAATGACATCTGCCAGAAAACCATTCGCCAGAATGTACCATTTATCAGAAAACCATTTGCCAGAATGTACCATTCGCCAGAAAGTACCATTCCCCAGAATTATTTTTCTTGGCAATTTCGATCAATCAATGATTGCTGAAACATCTCGGAATCCAAAGATGGGGCCGCAAGAATATTCAACTTGTGCCACTTTCCATATCTTCAATTGCACTAAATTGAATTAATAGTACGGTAACAATCTCGTTCTTCTCATTTCAAGCTTTCTGCTAGTGCACTGAGCGGAGACAATACAACACTGTTATTCTACATCTCTTGCGAGATGTTTACCTAGTTTTAACTTCGAGAAAATTGCATTTCCTTTCACCGCGACCTGTTTTTCATCAGAATATCATATTTTACAGAATTTCTCGTACAATTACCAGACAATGTTTGCTTTTCAATGGACAGTTTATTGGGGTTGTGCTACTTTCTCCCGAATTTCGTTTCCCTGAATACAAGTTACGCTAATGCCAATTCCCTGACTACCCTGTTTTCTCAAGTAGCCTATTTCCTCGAAAATGTTTTGGCACTTATAACTTATTGTATATTTCAGGGTGATGAAAGATTGATATGATATGCACCCTTCTTTTTTCATCAGCGGTTCTTTAAAGTTCCTCCGAACTCAGCATTTTTTTCTTGTTTTCTTTATCGTTCTTTCTAGTTCACCACTCTGTCTCTGAAGATTATTTCTTATCTACTTTGTACTGCATCTATTTTGGAACCGTCCATAAACCACGTGATCGTTCAACAGGGGGTAGAAGGTGGTGGTTCTATCCTAATACAGCTTTCCTGTAATTCGGGAGAATGGATTGCGGGGAAAAGTGTCATTCGGATAACTGGTGTTCGGGGAATTGATATTCGAGGAAACAACATTCGGGTAAAAATAGACCAAAAGGTTTTTAGTTATAATGGTCACCTAAACTTCAGTACATGAAAAAGAATTTAAAAAAAGAGCCATAGCCTATCGCTACTTGATACGGTGCGGAACAAATAAGAAATTCTTCAAATACAGGATGTTCTTATTAATTTTACAACTATCTTATTTGTCTGAAGCAGAGGCGAATGACACCAGTTAAAACCTCTATAATAAATAATAAAAAATTTGTCTGAAAGTTCCTGAAAGTTGTTATAGTGAATGTAACTTTAGTTTGCGAGTGGATTAATTGCATTAATTACTTCATCGAATAGACGGCACAATTAGTTGCAACGTATATCGAAATCTTGTAAATATCCAATGAACTAGCCTTTCAGAAGCAACAAATCTTAAAAGAACAGGTCATTATGAAAAGAAGGAAGAACCACTTGTGAAATATTATGAACCTTATTTTTCTATCAGACTTAATAATATTAAGAAAAAAATAATTGTAACTGAAAATTTCAGCAAGAAAATCGTATGGAATTTACTAATTATATTATAACATAATCTCATGCCTTAACATCTGTACAACAAAAGTTGCAACATATATTGAAATCTCGTAACTATTCAATGAATTAGTCCATAAGAAGCAACACAACTTTGAAGAACAACTTATGCTGAAAAGAAGAGCGAATCTCTTGTGAAGTCTTCCAAACTGTAATATCATTTTACAGAGCCAACACATATTAAAACAAACCTTACTTTATTATTAGTCATGCTGAATATCAAATCTTTACATTAGTAAGCAGTATATTTCATTTATAGTGGAGCAGTTTTTATTGAATGCAATTTTACATCTTTTGTATGTTTTGTTTTCTTCCTAGTTCCACGGTCCCTCAGTATTAAATACTGTCTTTTCCATTCATATTTATAGAGCTTTAAGTGATGATGTGATCGTTGAATGCTCGAGTAAGCTTGGATATTTGATGTGAAACTGTAAGGAAGTCATGTGTACCTAGTCCAATAATTAGAATACTAGATCTACAATACCCAAAACGGACATTCGAAGCTAGCTCACTAAGTCAACTGGAGAGGGTGTCCAAGAGAACCTGTAGTTTTTTGAGTATACTAACAAAAAAAAATCTCACAAAATTTTCGATCGCTCTGGCTTGATTATTTCTCCTACAATTGCATACTTGATTTATCTGAAAAAAAAATAGAGGATGGTCCATTCTGGGGAATGGTACATTCTGGCGAATGGTTTTCTGGCGAATGGTTTTCTGGCGAATGGTACTTTCTAGCAAATGGTTTTCTGGCATATGGTACTTTCTGGCGGATGTCATTCCGGCGAATAGTTTTCTGGCGAATGGTTTTCTGGCAAATATCGCACAATCATTCTTTCGTTGCACAGTGCAGCAGACATCATGTACCGTTTTGACTCATATTCCGAACACTTAAGGGCAACAATGACTTCAAATGTATCTGATTGACATAAATTAGTTGATATTTGTGTAAATTTCAATTTCTTAGCAAAGTCTAACTGTTAGCTGTTGGGTGTACCAATATTAATGTTGATTTAATTAGTTTTAGTATTGGTTTTACGTAAAAGTATGGAAGAACATTTTGATTCAAATGCCGAACACTGTGTTTATTCTGTCTCATATTCCGAACACCTTGATTCAAATTCCGAACAGCACGAACAAATCGTATTCATATGAATAATTTCGCAAATCCATTTATCTGAACTTGTTCTACTGGTCTCAAACTAGAGAATCATCACTACTCCCGCGGTAATAATTAAATTGGAGACGTCAAAATTCAATTGCAATTGACTGCCATTTCCTTGTTGTTTGGTGACATATTTCAGCGAAACATTTCAACCAAATTGCCATACAAAATCGAGTGTTCGGAATATGAGTCTGTTCGGAATTAGAGACAAAACGGTATACGTGCTTTATATCATGAGCTAAAGCTCAGCTTGCCATGAGCGCACAAAAATAATAGCACGCTTGAGCACGTGCTATGGTGAGACGCATTTTTTTAGATCTTATGTAGCAATGTACCTGTTCCGTACGGAACGTGCGGAAAAAGCGCAAACGACAATTCGTTTACACACCCAATCCGAATGTAGCGAAACACTCACCGAATACAGCCCCCTGTGTGTCCCAGCCTAGCTACGTCACTGGGATCGCGAGTTACCTCGATTGAAGTGAGTTCTACTCGTGAGTGCCTGTGAGAGATTCCCGCCATCATTGTCATCGTCATCGAGGTACTCACTGGCACTCACCACATCAGTAGCGAGACGATGAGTGCTAGCGCGTCGCGAATGTTCCACGCGCGTCTGGAACACGTGTCCGGCTAGAGCGCGAACTTTCTAGAACGTGTACGCGCTAGTATAAATACGTGACCATCTCACCCGTACGATCAGTATTGTTTCAACATCCGCGCGAATAAGATCGAGTGTAATAAGTGAAAAGTGACTCAAGTAAATAGTGTAATGTATATAGTATAAGTGCAGAGTAAAATAAAGTGAAGTAGTGAGTAGTGATTGATAAGTGTGGTGCATCCTTTCATTCCGAAATCCCGACCCACGAAATACAGTCCACCCGACCCGACCGGAGTTGGCCACGGTGAACAGCGCCAACATAGTGGTCCTTCGAGCCGGATCCAGTGCCGCCCCACCGCCGTTGGAAAGGATTACGCACCACCGCTACCCGACACGTTTGCGTGGCACTCTAGCCAGAACGTGTACCGCCCGAGGATAGGAGAAGCTACTACTGCTACCGCCGCCACCGTTTGTGGATTTCCGAGCATTCGTCACCCAAGGAGAACTCTACACCGCCGATCCGACCCGACACGCTGTCGTTACCCGCAACGCTGTGTGTTCCAACTGAAGATCGTCTACTATGACACCCCCGAAGACCAGATCGGCTGCTAAGGCAGCAGCTGAAGCCGCTTCCAACTGGGAAGTCACCGCCGATGCTGAGACACTAAAGGAGCTTTCGTCGCTGTCCCGCCAACGTGACCAAGTGAGCCTGAAACTAACGAGAGTGGAAAGGGCACTTGTCGCCGCTCGCAACCAGGTTAGTCCTTCCCAGCTGAGGACATTCTTGAAGAACATCGACGACGCCTACAGTGAATTCAGCACAGTGCACAGCAAACTGATCGCCATCATTCCCGACGAAGCCTTCCGCCAGCAAGAGGAGGTTTATGTGTCGTTTGAAGAGCGATACAACTACGTCCGCACGACCATCGACGAGCTGATGCTGGCAAACGAGATGAACCCCGTCAGAGCTCCAGTGCCACAGCCACAAGTAATCGTGCAGCAGCAACCATTGAAGGTTCCGATCCCCACCTTCGATGGATCGTATGCCAACTGGCCGAAATTCAAGGCCATCTTCCAGGACTTGATGGCCAACTCAGGAGATTCGGACGCCATCAAGTTGTACCATCTCGACAAGGCACTTGTTGGTAACGCGGCTGGAGTTTTAGATGCGAAAGTGATCAGCGAAGGAAACTACCAGCAAGCATGGGCCATCCTCACCGAGCGCTACGCAAATAAAAGGATCATTGTGGAGACACACATCCGTGGTCTGTTCGATGTGAAACCAATGACATCCGGATCATCCAAGGAATTGCGACGCCTACTCGACGAGTGCACCAACCACGTAGAGAGCCTTAAGTACCTTGAACAGGACTTTCTGGGTATTTCCGATTTGTTCCTCGTCCACATCGTGTCATCCGCAATGGATCAGCCGACCAGGATGGCATGGGAAGCCACGCAGAAAAAAGGTGAGCTACCGAACTATGCGCAGACCATCTCGTTCCTGCAGGCAAGATGCCAGATGCTGGAAAATTGTGAAATGGCGTTCCAGCAAACCCGCACCGAGATTCAACCGAACCCGAATACAACAAGCCCAGTGTCATCGAAAGCAACCGACGTGAAGGTTTACACCGCTTCAACCGAGCCGAAGAAGGACAGTTGTGATTTCTGCCAGGGACCACATCGCAACTATCAATGCAACGCAATAAGTGCTATGCCGTTCGACCAAAGGATAGAGAAGGTGCGAGCATCTGGCGTCTGCTTCAATTGTCTTCGCAAGGGGCATAGCGCCAGAGACTGCTACTCGACAAAATCGTGCCAAAAATGCCAGAGACGACATCACACACAGCTCCACAACGAGGAAGTAGATCTTGAGCCAAAACCCAGTGTGTCCGTTCCAGCACAGGAACCTAAGCCTGTGACTCCCCAAAGAATGGAATCCGCTTCGACTTCCACAAGAGACTCTCCGATCATGCCGCTCTCTTGCAACTACGCTGACACTTCGAAGACTGTGTTCTTGCTAACTGCTATTGTCCACGCCTTGGATGAGAACGATCAACCGTATCCCTGCCGTGTGCTCCTGGACAGTGGCTCTCAAGTAAACTTCGTCACAGCTGATCTTGCGAACCGTCTTGGAAGTACGAAACGACGAGTTAATATCCCGATCAGAGGAATCAACGATGTGAAAACCGTCGCATACGACAAAGTGACGATCAAATTCCGATCCCGTGTATCCGACTACGAAACCCAGGTGCAATGCCTCGTAACACCGAACGTGACAGGAGTCATTCCAGCTACGAAAATCGACATTTCATCCTGGAGCATCCCCTTTGGTATTCAACTCGCAGATCCAGAGTTCTACAAGCCAGAGAAGATCGACATGCTTCTTGGTGCAGAATTATTCTTGCAGCTGCTACGACCTGGTTACATCAAACTCAACGACGATTTTCCAGAGCTTCGCGAAACCACTCTAGGATGGGTGGTAGCCGGAGTGTTCCGAGAGAAACCCGTTGCCAGCAAGACTCAGCATTCGTTAGTTGCATCGATAGACGACACCGAGGAGATTCCACAACAATCGAACATCGATGAGGTAGCAAATCCGAACTCGTTACCCAAGCAGATATGTAAGCAATGCGAAAAGTTGAAACAACGCCGAAAAATACGAAGCGAATGGGACAACCCGAATCAACGAAACCTTCCTCCGCAAGACGCCATTTTCCGACCTTCAAGTTTGCCCTACACACTTCGAGTAACCGACGCTACCCTGAAGACAACCGCCGCTAGTAATCCGCTCAACGACTATCGTTTGGCCGACGTGTTAAAGACCAATCATCGAGTCAGCAGTGTTCCGCCCGCAAACTACCAATTTCTTTCGCAACAAGGATCGAGGAGTACGACACGTTTTCGCCCTGGATTGACAAGCGTGCCAAAAAATACACCACGAACATCGCTCTACCAGAAGGTAGGACGCACGACACGAGAGTATGCTGAACCAGACGAAGTCGCACTTTCGAATGGATACACCTATCGACGAGCAAGCATTCCGACCAAGAGCAACCAGTCGCGATCATCGAAGAAACCTGTTGAAACTTCGTGTCAACCGGGGGGAGTATGTTCCGTACGGAACGTGCGGAAAAAGCGCAAACGACAATTCGTTTACACACCCAATCCGAATGTAGCGAAACACTCACCGAATACAGCCCCCTGTGTGTCCCAGCCTAGCTACGTCACTGGGATCGCGAGTTACCTCGATTGAAGTGAGTTCTACTCGTGAGTGCCTGTGAGAGATTCCCGCCATCATTGTCATCGTCATCGAGGTACTCACTGGCACTCACCACATCAGTAGCGAGACGATGAGTGCTAGCGCGTCGCGAATGTTCCACGCGCGTCTGGAACACGTGTCCGGCTAGAGCGCGAACTTTCTAGAACGTGTACGCGCTAGTATAAATACGTGACCATCTCACCCGTACGATCAGTATTGTTTCAACATCCGCGCGAATAAGATCGAGTGTAATAAGTGAAAAGTGACTCAAGTAAATAGTGTAATGTATATAGTATAAGTGCAGAGTAAAATAAAGTGAAGTAGTGAGTAGTGATTGATAAGTGTGGTGCATCCTTTCATTCCGAAATCCCGACCCACGAAATACAGTCCACCCGACCCGACCGGAGTTGGCCACGGTGAACAGCGCCAACAGTACCGTTTTGACTCATATTCTGAACACTTAAGGGCAACAGTGACTTCAATTGCATCTGTCAGGCATAAATTAGCTGATATTTGTGAAAATTACAATTTCTTCGCAAAGTCTAACTGTTAGCTGTTGGGTTTGCCGATAAAATTGTTTATTTTAACTTGCTTGGTATTGTTTTTACGTAAAAGTATGGAACAACTTTTGATTAAAATGCCGAACACTGTTTTCATTCTGTCTCATATTCCGCACACATTGATTCAAATTCCGAACAGCACGAATAAATCGTATTCAAATAAATAATTTCGCAAATAAATTTATCCGAGCTAGTTTTACTGGTCTCGAACTAGAGGATCATCACTACTCCAGAGGTTTAAAATAAATTAGAAGACGTTTAAATTGAATTGCAATTGACCGCCATTTTCTTGCAATTTGATGACATATTTCAGCGAAACATTTCAACAACATCGCTATACAAAAACCGAGTGTTCGGAATATGAGTCTGTTCTGAATTTAAGACAAAACGGTACTAGCGATCACATCTGCACTGGCTCATGCGCCGTCTGATGAGAAAATCTCAATGTGCATTTGAGATTCGCAGGTGAAGGTTTCAAATCGACGAAAAGGAATTAAACCATGGATTAAACTGGCCATAAGCTGTTTTAAAGCACTGCCGCGGTTCAACGTGGTTGAGATTCTAGCATTTGAATTGAAAAACTTGGCTGGCCACCGAAGAAGCATAGGCATAGACCGAAGCCGTATGCTTCCGCAGGGTTATTGTACTAGGCAAACATAACTACATAAAAGTATTCCTGGTAAGCGCGTGTGACGAGCCAGTAGAAGCATTAGCCTTAAATGTCAAATCAATTTTTCTAACCAAAATAAAAAAAAATCTCTAAAACATGGCGCCTGATATACTATCAATAGCTTCAATAAAAGTACTAACAAAATAATATTTTTTTTTTTTTGACAACAGCGCCACTAGCGTTCTACCACAGAACAGATAGCCATCTTAGAACAAAAAGCCATTTTCGGCTAGAGTACGAGGAAATACATAGAAGAGTAGGCGAATAAAACATTGTTTGCCCCAACGGTGTTTAGAGTGCAGGATATTGACGTGATTTTCGTCTAAAATGGTTTCCTTCGCTCGTATAATTTGTTTGACGTTATGCAAACATTATTGATCTGCCATCACAGTAAGCCTTGAACCTAAATCGAACATTTGTCAACAAAGACCCGAAACTTTAAGAGTTGCAAATATAAACAGTTTTCCTCTGATTATTGGCTTCCACATCCTTTTGGATTGTTATAGTGTAGAATAGTATGGCAACTGATTACATGCTATACAGTATTGGACAAAACATTTGTGACTTTTTCGATTTTCCATACAAAATGATCAAATTTGGTAAGCTATATCTCGTGTATTTATGTACCGATTTGAATGAAATTTTGGCAGACATAACTTGAATTTTAACATATATTTTCGAGTGATTTTTCCAATCACAAGTTCAAAAGCAGTGACGGTTTGACTAAAGTGAATTTTTAGATGGCTTTTTATAAAGGACATAACTAAACATATTGAAAGAATAGCTCCATGGTATCTTCAGCAAAGCTATAGATATTTACGAGATGAACAAGTTTGCTGAAGACAGGTTTTGTGTAGAGCTATCGGATTATGAGATAAATAGTTTTGAATTTTTCGTCGAAAATTACACTTTAGTTAAACCGTTAATACTTATAAACTCGTGATTTGAAAAAAATATTCAAAAACATATGTTAAAATTCAAGTTATAACCGATGTTCTGTGAAAATTTCATCCAAATCGGTCCAGAAATAACTGAGATCTAGCTTACCAAAGTTGGCTATTTTATATGGAAAATCGAAAAAGTAGCAAATGTTTTGTCCAATACTGTATGTGCGACCGGAGTTTTTGACATGAACCAACAACTACCAACCTTCTTCAACCTCTTGCGGCACGGTGAATGAATATGTTATCGAAAAAAACAGGTACTGGCACCACTGTTTTCAAGTTTGGGTGTGCATGCTTAGTCCACAGACAAACAGACGTCTGTGGAGTGTTCCATCGTTCACTTTTTTAACAATCGGTTCAAAAATATGATAGGTGGCCAATCCGCCACCCGCAGCGCTCGCATCGTTTTAGTTCGCGTTTGACGTTTACATACTACCGCCATATTTTGGCCCGTCGGTCAAACACACTAATTTCAGCGTGAAAATGTCGTGACAATGATTTTGATCGAAATTTGTTCTAAGTGTTAAATCTGTTTGTCTGTGCTTAGTCTGTTTGTCTGTGGTGAAGATGAATCGAAACCAAACCTCAAATTTTCAAGAGCACGAATCTGGAGAACCAAACATCCATTTAAGCTGAAAACTTAATCGATTGGTCACTAGCGATTGGTGACAAATCGATTAAGTTTTCAGTTCAAACGGGTGTTTGCATTTTTAACTTCCGCAGTGTGTTTTAATTCAATTTTAATAATTACAAGGAAAAAAATAACTTCTTGTGCAACACTTTCATCTGCGTGATGCTAATCAAACAATGGATAAAACATCCCAATCTGTTCCCGTGGCCTACCTATGTAGGTCGATCGCCGTTAGGTAGAACGATGCGTCAATCGTTGTTGCTCAGTTGGGGGGACTTCGACAGTGATTCCCAAGTCGGCAACACATCCATTCCATGAAAACCCGATCTAGTGGGTCACCGAATTCCGTGAAAATTTGCTACTTTGTTCCTTATCTGAAATAAGGATACATGTATTTTTGGATTTTTTGATTAGGGAGTACCATTTCCGAAGTAGAATGACCATAAAAATCGTGATTTTCCAAAATTTTTATTTAAAAAAAAATAATAACTGAACCGCTTGACCGATATTCAATTTTCTTGGACCAAAAATAAACTAAATATTTTGACATTTCTTGACGTTTTTTTGTTTTTTTACATGACAAAAATCATTAATCTCCGTTTTTTGAAAACCCGAACTTTTGCACGATGACATGAATGACTGTTTCTTTAATTTTGAGTAGTTTTTAGATTTTTCCGCAAAAATTTCGTGACTGCACTTCAAAGAATATAAGATTACGATTCAAATGACACCTTTTTTTTTAATTTTGGTCTAACCAATGCTGAGCAAATTAACAATATTTTTTCAATGCGTTTTTTTAAAAATGTCACTACTTTAGTAAAAATTTAGTATACAAAATTCAAAAAATGGTTTTGGAAAAATACATATATGATGTGCGTGCGGCTCAGGTGCACGATACACCATTCTGAGGGGTGAACCCAAACTTTTGCACGATGACTTGACTGACTGTTTCATTGATTTTGAATACTTTCCAGATTTTTCCGCAAAATTTTCTCTTCAAAGAATATAATATTACGATTCTAATGACAACTTGTTTTAAAATTTTGGTCGATCTAATGCTGAGAAAATTAAATATTATTTTTCAGTGTGTTTTTTGAAAAATGTCACAACTTTAAGCAAAAATTTAGCATACAAAGTTCAAAGCATGTTTTTGGAAAAATACATACGAAGTAAGAATAACTATTTGCCATTCGAATGCGGCTTAGAGAGTTTCAATTGGACAAATAATCACAGAGATATGGACAGAACACTTTTGTATGTTTTTGAGGGAGTGAGCCCAAACTTTTGAACGGGAGTGCATGTACAGAAAAGTGTTGGAATACTGCTTCATCACAGATAATATTTTCTAATCATTTAAATTATCAAACTATTTCATTGATCCAACACTTCCCGCAATTTATTTAAATCGGAACGGAGAGACAAAGACGGAGCCAAACATAGTATCCAGTTATTGCTCATTTTTAAGATTTCATAAGTATTTGCCTTTTCCAATAAACAATATGATCTAAATAATATTTATGATATTTCTTGCTCATGCTCTGATTTTTAGTTTAAAAGAAAATATATTGTACACACTACATCGAGCCATTCAATTGTGAAACTTTCTTTCAAGTCGACTGCATAGTAACTCATAAAACGCATGCAAAGCCAACGAAGCTTTCAATAACTTAATAATCTTAACTAACTCGACGTAAACTCAATAAAACAGCCCCTAATCATCACAATTCAAATCTCCCTCAGTAAAATAAATTACGAGCAAATACCTCACACCGTATTTCAGCGTTCATAAGAAAACGATCCACGTCATAGACGCTTGTAATTGTTGCCATTCGTACAAACGTTCGTTAATTTTCGCTTCATTAATTCAAAACGAAAGTATCTCTGTTTAACCTACACCAAATGGTAAAGTCGTGCCCGGGCCCAAACGAAAGTGAAACCTCTCCTCGCCCAAGTGAGCGCCCTTCTGCCTGGTCCCATCAAGTAACTTAATCTTAATCCATCTTAGCGACCTTTTCCCTCACAAACCTCAGTTCACGCTATGTTTGCAAGGCGCCGCCGCCGCCGCACCTACAATGGAAAGACGTGTCAGACTGCAAGAGGCGTCTCATAAATTCGTCAAAAATTTATTTCCATCTATTATTAATAAATTCATTTCCAGTTTTTTGTACTTGATGGTAGGCCGGTTGCCGTTTCTTCTCTAACGTAAAAGAAATGCAAAATGCACGAAATGAGTTTTTCTACGTCATAAACTCTCGGGGTGGCAAGCCGATTGAAAGTGCTCTGTTTCTCTCCTATACATATGTCCATATATTAAACGAGCACAAGCGGAGGTCGTAAAAGTTGCGGTAGAATACATGATTTGATAGATCAGTATTAAATTGATTATAATACTGGTTTTCAAACACGTGTTTTGAAGTATCCATGTCATTTGTTAAAATCAAATAAGAAAATTTCATCTTAGAGATTTACAAATTTGTATTCAATGAGTATTTCGAGACAGGGAAAGATTCCCCAGTGGCATTACAACATATTTTCAATCATTGATAAGCTTTGATTATCACCACTGTTTTATTATGCCGATGATCGTCACGGAAAGCAACTCATTATCGCAACGTTTTTCATTATTTTCTTTCGTTTTCCCTTAGAGTAAGGTGGGGCAAAAGTTCGATCGCAAGTAACGATTGAAGTTTTAAACTACAAACCAAAACAACCAAACCTCTTTTTTATGAAGTGTATAGTTACGTCAAAAAATAAAGCAAAATATAATTAATGGTAGCTGTTTTGAGGCTAACTGTTCTAGATGAATGTCGCTTCATTTCGAAATGGATTTAATCATGACGTTTAAGGATTTGATTAACCGTCTAGGAAAAACCTCTTCGAAGGTCACTTCTTTAGATTATTCACTGAACATGGATGCAAACGCGAACAAGGAAGTTGTTAATTTGTAGATTCTCCCTCACATTATCCTTCCAAAAAACTGTGTTTAAAAGTAATTATAAATCACCTGAAGAGATGAAAAATGGAATAAATTATTTTTTGGACTTTTTCCATTCCAAGTAATCATCATAAAAAAGAGAACCAAATCTGGAAGTCGGTGGAAAGGGCTTTCTCTAGAATATTAATTAGTTCCTTTTAACAAAAGCGATTTAAGCACAGATAAAGCTTTAGAAAAAGCAAAACTATGTTGGATGTCCATATAACAGCAACATTTACAGAAATCTGGAAGAAATTTCCCAAAACTCCACTCAGTGCCGTCGGTGCCAAATGTGGAGTCATGGTACCAATCATTGTCGCATGGATGCTAAATGCATGATTTGCGGAGGTTCTTCTCACGCTAAGAGCGTCTGGCTAATGAAGGAAGATACCAAACAGTTTGTATGTGCAAATTACGGGGGGGTAACAATTAGTCTAACTTTTGGGATTGCCCTTTACGTGGACGTATCGTCGAGGCTCGTACCAGGCAGATGAACGGAAACGTTCTAAGTTCCCGAAATTCCCGATGCATAATCTCCAACAAGGCTAATTTTTCATTAAACGATCGCTTGCCTAAGAATCATACTCACCAGGTAAAGTATAATCATGCTCATTTACAAGCTAATTTTCTTCCACTGGGTAGCTTTTCGAAACTTTTAATTTTGAATGGATTTACCCAATTTAATTATGTTGTTATCGGATAATTTTTTTTTCAATAGACCCAAATATTTTTTTACACATTTCAAATTGGAATGCTCTTTCGAGAACGAGCTGTTTAATTTTCTAACAGTTAATAACATACCGAAATTTCGGGTGAAATTGATCATTTTTCACGGTTTTTCGGATCTATTTTCTATGATGTTGTCAATGCCAAACAACTGAATGCAGAAAAACAAGTACAACGATGAGCCTTATTGGCTCATGTACCAAAATTTTCAAACAAATGTGATTTTAGTGCTAAAAATTATCTCTAATATATTAAATCGAGGGATCCCATTTCGGGGTGAAATTGATCACTTATCAATGCGATTATTGTTAGTTTTGAAAACAACTCTACTAACTTCATTAAGGCTCCCTGAATTGGAATATGCTTGCCAAATTCTTAACGACACATTATTTATGGAAATAATAAAAGCATACTGTGTAGAACGCCATAATGTAGGCAATTTCCATAGGAATTCCAAACTTTCTAACAGAGATTGAATTACTTTAACATAATGAACCAATTGGTACGAGTTTTGAATATACAGTCTGTTTTGGGATATATTTTGAGCATCATCACAAACTTTAAGGCTAACATCATGTGTCAATCCTTGTAAAGAACTAGAAGTTGATGGAAGTCGGTCAATACCACACCGAGCATGACTCTGTATTTTTAGATTATTTTCATATAAATAAGCAGTTTGACTATTGTTAAGACAAACAACGTTCATTTACTACTGGTTACATTGATATCGGTGCCCTATTAGTAAGAAATAAAATAGTGAGAAACGATGATCAATTTCACCCTACCGATCAATTGTACCCGAATTTACGGTACTTATTGCAGTTATAACTGAAACTTATTTGAAACCTGAATCCAAACTCAAAAGAGATCCAAACTTTTTTGTTTACCGTGATAATCGACTGGATGAAGCATGTGGTGAAGTTGCTATCATCATTCATAGGCGAATGAAACATCAACTTTTTTCGTCATTTGAAACCAAAGTTACCGGAAGAGGGTGAGCTGGATGAATCCCCTCTTGAGAACTGCTAGAGAACAGTGAAGGCAGCCATCAACAATGCAGCTGAGAGCAACGTCGGGTACGTGGGCTGGAGGAGAAGAACGCAGTGCGGGCGGTCAAGCTGCAGCAAGGGACCCGGCAGAACGTGGAACGCTTTGGACGGAAACTGCAACAGCAGACCCGCCTCTTTCGGGAGAAAAAACGCCACCTGGAGGAGACGGAGTGCGAGGAGATGGAACAGCTGTGCCGCTCTCAAGAAACATGCAAGTTCTATCAGAAGCCTAACGCTTCCCGCAACGGCTTCGTGCCGCGAGCCGAGATATCCAGGGATAAGGATGGGAGCATTTTGACGGACGAGCGTGAGATGATCGAAACGTGGAAGTAGCACTTCGACGAACACCCGAATGGTACTGAGATCATAGGCAATGAAGGACTGGACAACGGAGGAAATGCCTTGGTCAGTACTGCGGGCGATGGAAACCAACTAGCCCCCACTTTGAGGGAGGTTAAGAATGCCATTCACTAGCTCAAGAACAATAAAGCTGCTGGTAAGGATGGTACCGGAGCTGTACACATAAAGATGGGCCCGGAGAGACTGGCCATTTGTCTGCATCGGCTGATAGGCACAATCTGGAAAACAGAACAGTTACCAGAGGAGTGGAAGGAAGGGGTAATATGCCGCATATCCAAGAAAGGCGCCAAGTTATATTGTGAGAGCTTCCGAGCGATCACCATTCTAAATGCGGCCTACAAAGTATTATCCCAGATCATCTTCCGTCGTCTATCACCTAAAGCAAGCGAGTTCGTGGGAAGTTATCAAGCCGGCTTCGTTGACGGCAAATCATCCAAAAATGTCGTGAATACCAGGTCCCAACGCATCACCTTTTCATCAATTTTAAGGCGGCATACGATAGTATCGACCGCGTAGACCTATGGAAAATCATGTACGAGAACAGCTTTCCCGGGAAGCTCACGAGATTGATAAGAGCGACGATGGAAGGTATGCACATTGCACAATTGTGTGAAGGTTTCAGGCGAACATTCCAGTTTGTTTGGATCCCGCCGGGGACTACGACAAGGTGATGGACTCTCATGCCTGTTGTTCAATATTGCGCTAGAAGGTGTTATGCGAAGAGCCGGGCTTAACAGCCAGGGTACGATTTTCATGAGATCCAGTCAATTTGTTTGCTTTGCGGATGATATGGACATTGTCAGCCGAACATTTGAAATGGCAGCAGACCTGTACACCCACCTGAAACACGAGGCAGCAAAAGTTGGACTGGTGAGGAATGCGACCATGACAAAGTACATGCTAGTTGGTGGGGCCGAGCGCGATAGGGCTCGCCTAGGTAGCGGTGTTACGATAGACGGGGATACGTTCGAGCTGGTCGACGAGTTCGTCTACCTTAGATCCTTGGTGACGGCTGACAATAACGTTGAGTAGTGTTTGGCCCGTTGGATCTGTTGCTTGCTCTTTTGTGGGCGAGCGACGGAACCCGGATCAATTGTGTCCGGTTCGCGTTGGGCTGCAGAAAAAAATTAGGGTTTCGGGTGACAACAAAACAAACAAAGCGCGTCAGTAGTGTTTGGTCCGTAGAATCTGTTGCTTGCTCCTATATGGGCGATCGACGGAATCCGGATCAATTGTGTTCGGTTCGCGTAATAATCGCACTATCGGTATCGGTCACCCGTGCATATGCTCACGTGTTCGTTTCAAACTTTATTTTTATCGTTTACCAAAACGAATCATTTCCCTTATCCAAACTCCCATTGTTTTCTTGTAGAAGTGCAGAGGACTCCTCGGCTTCCGTAAAGCAAGTAACACGTCAAGATTTCCCTCCCATCCCTAAATTGACCTGCATTCGGACGCAGCCGGCACCGTTATTGTTTGTTATAATAATGAGAGCACCAGTACTTACACATTGAGGATACTACTGATCTCGACTAGTGTCTGTTGGTTAGCTGTGTAAGTACAGCTGTTCTTGCAATAACGGAGTAGCAACTGCGGGCGGTCAATCATGTTCATCATGCTCATATTAGATCCTTGCTGACGGCTGACAATAACGTTAGCTGTGAAATACGGAGGGGCATCATTAGTGGAATTCAGGCCTACTATGGCCTCCAGAAGAACCTGCGGTCAAAAAAGATGCACACCGGCACTAAATGTGCCATGTACAAAACGCTCATAAGGCCGGATGTCCTCTACGGGCATGAAACGTGGACGATGCTCGTGGAGGACCTGCAAGCACTTGGAGTCTTCGAAAGTCGGGTGCTTAGGACGATCTTCGGCGGTGTGCAGGAAAACGGTGTGTGGCGGCGAAGGATGAACCACGAGCTCGCCCAGCTCTACGGCGAACCCAGTATCCAGAAAGTGGCCAAGGAAAGAAGGATACGATGGGCAGGGCATGTTGCAAAAATGCCGGACAGCAATCTTGCAAAGATGGTGTTTGCTTCGGATCCGGTTGGTACAAGAAGGCATGCTGCGCTCCATCCGAGCAAGGTGTGCGGATCAAGTGCGCATCGATTTGGCGAGCATGGGGCAGAACCAAAGATGGAGAGATGCGGCCATAAACCGAATATTGTGGCGTGAAATTTTTATAATTTTTATCTGCTTAGATGTTAACTAAATAAATGAAATGAGTCTTAAGAAATAAACGTTCGACCCACTTGAACTTTTGCCCCATCTTACTTTAACCATCTATTGCATTCATTTCACCATCCTCCTCCAAAGCAAATGAAAAACGATCAGCTTTCCACATTTGCTCCATTTTCTATTGGCGGCAGTACGACTGTGGTTTTAGTAGATTCATGGTTTTTCCTCCTCCTCCCCGAGATCGAGATGACTAATGTTTTATGTATTTACACGGTTGCATGCTGCGCGAAATAGACAGTGATACGGAACATGGAACGATTGAATTGGAGCCCCTATCACAAACGACTTTTCTTCGGGCGATGCACGCTAAGTTTGCTTCACATTCAATCAGATTCATTTTTCGTTCGACACAGAATCCGTCTCCATCAGGCTTCAGTGGTATAATGTCATCTCTTGGATACACTACAGTACTTGAAATTAATATTCAATATTCTGAGCCATTTCTTGAAAACATGTAACCTAATAAAAATATTTCCTACATTGTGTAAAAATTTTTAGTGTATATAAAGTGACAATAAATCTGACTTAGCATACGTCAAACAAATGAAATAATCTTTTAGGTGCCGCAGAATGTTCATATTGGTTGCGTGTGAAACAGTGGCGCAACCAAGGGGGGGGGGGGGGGGGGTTTGGTGGTCAAACCCCCTCCCAAAGCCATTTTTTCATAAGGATTATCAACTAAGTTATTGAAATTCAACACTATAATCCACAGACACCCGATCAATAAGTTGTATTAACAGTTATGTTTTTCTAAATTGTAGCTATCTAATATGAATACCTTAGAGGAGTTGAAAAAAATAAATTTTCTTGCCTTTTCTGATAAAAAAGCTGCAGGTTTTGGTTTTGTCAAACATACATACAGATATGTATGAATATCAAGACCGGTAAAAAGTTGATTGATGCAAAATGTGATGTTTTAAAACTTTTGTTCGGTCTAGCATGTAGTCATTTTTTATTTTTAATGAATGCATTTAGAAATCCGGGGATAGTTTAAGGGAGATGGTACTTCCATTCCTAAGCAGAAAAATCTTTTTTTTTGCCCACAATCCGGAAATGCTTTGATATTTGTAATGCTAATTTGCCTTCCACCAGCTACTAATGACAATCGTGATGCTTCTTAGTGCAACGTATTGCGCTGAAAGGTCATTTTGTTCGTTGAATAACTTGAAAACGTATTTAACGTTTATGGATCCGTCATTGTAATCATCGTCATCATCGAAACATCAATAGAAGTTTTTCTGTTGTAAACAGAAATATTTTCGACGAAAATGTGTTCGCTGTGTTTTGGTTGAAGAATAGAATACAGTGAACATATTTTCATGTAAACTTTCTTAATTTTGAACGAAAAAAATGCTTTTGAAAATTCTAAAATTGATGACGGATCCTGCTCCCTTAAGGAACAGCAGAGACGTAGAGTTATCGAACGATATAATGCTAATGTATATGCTAATGCATACAAATGTAGCTAGGATCAATTTTCGAACAAACTAAGACAAAATGTAAGTTTGCAAAGCGGCATCAGAATATAGTAATTCCGTTTAAACATTCATATTTGAAAAGCACACTATATGAAAAAAAAATTTAAAGAACTGAATGTTCTTTGCAACTCCAAGGTTTTTCTGTACCCCACAAACGTGTTTCGGAAAACTTCACCAAGTACAGCAGATTCCCTTTGAATGGTGGTATATGTTTATACTGAAATGTATACCTAGGGTGTAAGCGACACGATTAAGTTTGCATATGGTGTTTCATTTTTTTAATGTTAATCCAGGAATATTTTTGAATTCACAAAACCCCCCCTTAGAGCCAAATTCTGGTTGCGCTACTGGTGTGAAAGCAACCGAAGTTGATACGATTGGGTGCGTGAGCATTTTAGTATTAACATTGATGACTTTTCCAACTCATTTCTATCCCAACAAAATGGTATTCGTTGCTCACGCAAGGCTTTCGAGCTGTATATCCTAAAGAAATAAAAAAGCTACTTGTAAAGTGAAATTTATTTCTTATTAGCTACGTTTAAATTTAGTAGGTAAAAATATGTCGATTGTTTGGCCGCTCTTTAGGCAATACTGTCATCCCAATTTGGAAAAACAAAATTATGCTTTTATTAACACCATCTTCTTCTTCTTCTTGGCATTAACGTCCCCAATGGGACAGAGCCAGCATGGCTCTTCAGCACACCTTCACCATGGCTTTGCATTGTAGCCGCGGACTCTAACCACTCGGCTAAGGAAGGCCCCTGGAGATATATTTAAGTGGAATCAATGTCTCATGTCTTTGTTTAACTTCAACACTAATCCTTAATAATTAAAAACTAATTCTCACTTCACAATTGTTGATTAACTATACTACATGCAAGCAACCAACAAAAAAAACTTTCCCTTTCAAACAAAAAATCCAACAAAAGCCGATAATTTAATCTCAATAATTTGGAAAGAAAGCGCAAAATTTGTCAGCCCAGAAAGCGAGCGCACGCGTGCCATCGGTGTTTTTTTTTTTTTGGCGTCAATTTCCGCTCCAATCTACACCTGCACCACACACCTCGGAGCTCACCTGTTTGAGCACACCTTCCTAACTGCCTGCTTATGCGTGTGTAAAAGATGCAAGCAACGAGGAACAACTGCTGATTGCTACATTTTTCTTCAATTTAGTTCAATAGGCCCCACCACCACCGCCAATAGCTACTGTCGGGTCGGCACACAGCTCGCTGCACAGCGGTTCGAGGGAGCCCGAAACTTCAAACATGAAAGTGGTCTCCTCTGATCGGCGATATTTATCTCGGCTTCATTAGTGCTTTTGTGGTTTGAAGCCAAAGATTGAAACAATGGTTTTGGAAATGTTATACAACTCATTTCTAAACAAATTGATATGTGTGGTCCATACATAACTCACTAACTGTTTTTAAATTAAAAAAAAGCTCAAACCGGAATGGTACTTCCAGAGGAGTAGTTTTAGAATGAATACCCTCCTTATTGTTTTTTTTTCACCATACAGTCACCCCACGCAGTTGAATCACCCACAATTTATGAATCAGCTGGCTTCAAAAGACAAAATCATTATCAAACTTGTCACAAAACATCACAGAATTATTTTTACTGATAAGAACCTATGTGTACAAATAATTCTGTGATGTTTTGTGTCAAGTTTGATAATAATTTTGTATTTTGAAATCAGCTGATTCATAAATTGTGGGTGATTCAACTGCGTGGGGTCACTGTACACATCGCTTAAACTTCACACGAAATCAGCTTGCATTCAAACATGGGAGATTTTCTATTATTATTCCATAAAAGTTTGATGAAAAAGTTATACCGTTTTATTTAAATAATTGCATCGGTTTTGTTCAAGTTTAGCTTAGCTTAGCTTAGACTGACTACACATATCAATGGTTGCTATTCCGTGATTGACCGAAGTCAGTGAAAATGCACACAGAATCAACTAGAAGTTCGGCTGGGATTGGCCATAATCTTCTTCAATGTGCATAATTCAGTGCCTCTATTTATACAGGGTCATTGACGACGCCGGCCAAGACCTTGCAGTCAGGTGGGATTGGGAGAAGGAATGTTAGTGTGTAACCTTTGCTATTTGGAGACCGTGTTTGCCTCTGCATCTCCACAAAGGTTACTGGGAGGGATGTTTGTTAATGGGAATGATCGCTGGGTCACAGGATTCACTTTGATAAGCGATTATACCATGAAAAATAATGATTTGTTAGATATATACATGCTAATATGTAAATATAATACTTTCATTTGATATGAACAATTTCTATGTAGAGGAAAATTATGCCGACACTTAAGGTGACGAACCATTCAAAGTTTGTTAAACAAATACCTAAATGTGAAATTCCTACAGCTGTCAGGACGAAAGCATGTGTTATTATATTTTATTTATTTGAAAAGAAACAAAAAAAAACTCGATTGGTTGGAACATCATAGAACACTCTTATTCTTATGGCGACACTTACAGTGGCGAACCATTCAAAGTTTGTTGAATAAAGTGAAATTTTCGCAACTCTACACTTGTAGTGCCAAACCATTCAAAGTTTTTTTTTAATTACAAAATTAAAGGTAAAAAAGGGGTGTTGTGAAAACAAAAAAATATGATAAACATAAATAATTCATGAATCAGAGTTTGTGTCGACACTCACAGTGACGAACCATTCATAGTTTGTTGAAAAATCATATTTACGTCCCACCATTGTAACGATTAAATGTGCAGTCATACATATTTTATAGATTAGAAATAGTAGCATGAAACGAGCTCACCAATTGATCCGTTATCCTTGACTGAGCAGCCACAATTCACTCTCAGCTTCACTCGTTTGCTCGGATTTATAATAGCACTCAGAAAAAAAAAAAAAAATAGGCGCCCGACCGGAAAAGGAAAAAAACTGACGACTGCTCGGGCTTTCTTGACGCACTGCCCAGGAGCAAGCGTCAAAGTCGAAGGAACAAAAAGAACTAACCGATCGCGGCACTTTTCACTTACTCTAACCGAACTAACCGATAACGCCACTTTTTCACTTACTAGACCGACGCGCGACATGTTTGATCCTGCCCTCGTCGCTCGCCCCCGAAGGAGCAAGCGTCAAGATCGAAGGATCAAACAGAACTCTGCATTGGTTTTGTTCAAGTTTAGATTTAGAAAGTTTAAAATCTAACCTACGTCGTTTTGGAAATTCGGAATTTAAACGAAAAAATGAAAACCAGGGGCCTTCTTTAGCCGACTGGTAAAGGCCCTCGGCTACAAAGCAAAGCCATGCTGCAGGTGTCTGAGTTCAAGGATCTTTTCGTAATGGAAATTTCCTTGACTTCCCTGGACATAGAGTATCATCGTACCTGCCACACGATATACGAATACGAAAATGGCAAAAATGGCAAAGAAAGCTCTCAGTTAATAACTGTGGAAGTGCTCATTGAACACTGAGCTGCAAAAGCAGGCTCTGTCCCAATAAGGACGTAATGCCAAAAAGAAGAAGAAAAAATAAAACCAAAACGTTTCAGTGTAGGGATTTGTTTGTGGAATACGATGAATCAAAGTTTATTTACTCTTCAGAGATAAGCCGGATTTAATATTTTTTCGAGCTTTGTTCATGTTCGAACCACTGTGCACTGCTCGCTGCCAGTCCGAGAAGTGAAACGAAACCTTACTCATCGGATGCACATTTCTTTTCGCTGTTGATTGCATGCACCATTTGCTACGCGACGACGACGACGACTTCGCTGTTGAAGACGTGTGAGACCCGTTCTCACATGCCTACTGCATGAAAGTATCTGGGCCCAGACTGCAGCACTTTGCCTCTGGTGGGGCAGGGGAACGAAATCTGAAATCTGGGAAAAGTAAGCCTGAATGGGCAATCATGCGGTCTAATGCCGTTGCCCTTGCGTTCGCGCTCCCAATTATGCGCACTGGATCGCTGGCTGAAACAACATCGAATCGCGGAGAGAAATTTTAATCAATAATGGATGTACTCCTGGTTACAGTAGCAAGATTGTACAATTTGACGACTTCAACATAGAATTAACAAATATCAACTTAGATAACATGCAACACATTATAAAATTCATCCTTTTTTTTTATCGAGATATAGAACAAAACCGGTGCAACTGGGGGGGGGCGTTTAGCCAGGTGAACCAACTTTTACTATGGTGCTCTAACTCGATATCGATATCGAAATCAATTTGAAACCAATATTTTTCAACGTTCCATGCTTATTCGTTCAAATGCGTGATTCAAACAGATTGTAGTTCAAGTAGTTAATTAAGGATAATGTAAAGTAGAAAACAAATTTCTAGCCCATACGTTTCTTTAATATTTGATGTAAAACAATTGAATTTCTATCAAGCCTGAACAAATGTTGTCAAAAGAATTTTTTTTCTCAAATCTCATTGAATCTCACGGAACGCTATGTATGAATTTTACACAATTGTAGAAAGATTTTAACGTATAATCCTAAGAAGACATGACAAAAAATAAGGTAAATTTTCCATCAAATTTTATACATGACCTTCACAGAATTCTGGAAACAAAATTTTCTATAAAATTCTATATAGGGTAGGTGTACCAGTTATGGACATAGTGGTTCCCTATTTCGCCATACGGGATAACTTGAATGTTTTCACATTTTGAAAAAAATTTTGTGTTGTAGTAGTAAGATTTAAGATATATCTTTATGTTTAAACATTCAAAAATATTTAAATTGTGAAAGCTATCGAAATTTCCCGTATGGCCAAATAGGGAACCACTATGGCCATAACTGGTACACTTTCCCTAATTATAGTTATGAATACCACCGAATCCGAGATATTATTCTCTCTAAATCTAAGCAGAAATTATAATAAAATTGTGCATTGGCGCGGGAAGTGGGTAGGACAGATAGCACATGTACCTACTACGCACAAAAATATCTGGGTAAGACAGTCAAAGGATTGTCCTAGCAACAATTTAACAAAAAATAAATAAAGAGCAGCTGCAAGCATGAAAAATAAATTAAATAATTTACCATCTGTGCAAAATGCATACAAACTCGATGAACGTTGAACTTATTCTTATAGAGGATGGAAGACATGATAAGATTTCTCGTGGTATGCCCAGTAAAGCATGGCATGGTTTATGCATGAACCCCAAAAGTTCTGACTCGTGAGAAGAACGATCGAGATATCTATAGTGAAAATCCTGGGAACTAACTGTAATCATTGTTACAAGAAACTTCTTGTAAAATTAATCAACCCTCTATGGTATTTCAGAATGAATATAAGGATTAGACCATTTCACAAAAATCGAAATGTCTGGGATTCAACCAGTCACCCCCTAGTCCTAATTGCAATACTAAAACAAACTACCAGACAAATTTTCATCCAATTTGGAGAAGATTAGGAGGTGCCTCAAGTCGAAGTTGTGTTTTTTGGCTATTTTTTATCTTCAAAAAAATTCTAACGAGAATTTGGAAAAACGAAAATTAAAATTAAAACCACTAGTTGAACGTATTATTAGTACTTTACAACTTTTGAGAACACTGTATGCCGATTAAAGATGGTTTTGACCTCATAAAATTTATTTCTGTTCATTAAGGTACCTGTAAAACATACATTTCTCTACAGTTTTTGTTCTACGAAATTCTCAACCTCATGCCTAATCATAAAAATTAAACCGTAGTATCATTCCTTTGTCTTTTCTGAATATTATTGTAGGCTTCGTTGCCGTGCGGTTAGCGGCGTCAGTCGTTTAGGCGTATTGTGTCATGAAGTGTGGGTTCGATTCATGCTCAGTCTCATCGTATTATACACGATGTGATGGTGCTAGCACTGATTCCAAAGCTACCCTCCAGTAATTCCCCCAAGGTAATACTTTGATTTTTTTTTTCCAAAACTATCCTAGAACTTTCTCCATACATATATGTACTTTTTTCGTTAGGGGGCTGTCCATTTATTACGTAAGACATTTTTTGGGGTTTTTCAACCCCCCCCCCTCCCCCCATGGTAAGATTTTTTGTATGAAAATTAAAAATAATTTGTATGGTATACTTAATTGTATACTTAAGAAATCTCAGACCCCCCCTCCCCCCATAAACCCTTACGTAATTAATGAACCGCCCCTAGCCTTTCTACCGGATTCTCCAGTTGTTACTCTAGGAGATCTTTCAAAGATTTCTACAAAATTTCTTCCGAGGGAAAGGGTTGAGGGATATTTTTTTAAGGAAACCCTACAAGCATATATATGTTCTATGTGGATCTATATGTTCTATGTGGATTACTTCAAAATTCATCTACTTTTCCTCCTAGAAATCCATCATTCCTTGAGGGGTTCTTTGAACAAATCCTTTTTGTTTTGTTTTTTTTTTTTGTCAGAATTTCACCCAAGTAGTTCTCCGGTAGGTGTACCAAACATTTCTTAAAAGTTTCTAGACAAATTCCCATGCAATCTTCAATAGATTCTTTAATTTTTCAAGCCAGTTTTTACTACGGCAATTTTTTCAATAATTCCTTAGATCATTGCTACACAAATTTGTAAGAGATTCTGTCATATATTAGAACTTCAAGAGTACAGGAGTTATTTCAGAGATTTCTGTGCATTAAGGGTGATTTTGAAACTTACCCAAATTTTATAAAAGGTTGCTCTAGGATTTTCTTTACAAATACCTCACGGATTTATATTTCCGAAAAATTTCCTTGGTATTTCCCTGGGTACATTCCTAAAATAATGTGACCAGATGTGTCCCGGAAAAAATCCGGGACGCTTGTCAGATCTCATCTTCAATGAAGCGCTGCCTATATTTGATGTGCAATTTAAATTCATATTCGTTCAAAGACGTGTACTATATACTAAGTTAATTGAAATAAAAAGTATTGACAATGTAATGCCAAGTTAAAAATTGCTCTGTACCGGAAAATCCGGGACGTCTGGTCACCTTATCCTAAAAGAATTTCTGACAAAAAACTTTCAAGACTTACTTGAGAAAAACTCAAATAATTACTTGAGGAATTTATGTAGAAATCTAAGAAGCAATTGCTGAAGGTATCATTAGAGAAATCCCTACTTGCAATCTTTTATAAAAACTAAAAGACAACTTCAAAATAAATTCGTATAAATTTCTGGAGAAGTTATTAATTGAAGATAAGATGACGTTTTGACTAGGAATCTTGGAGGATGTCCAAGAGAAATCGATGGATGAATCACTAGATAAAACTTTGAAGTTGGGACTTTCTTTCTTTCTTTCTTTTTTTTTTTTTTGATGAATGATTTCAGAAGCCTAAACAATATTAGGAGAAATTCCATTTCTTTGGTTCTCCTTGGAAAAATCCAGGTCAAATTCTGGAGGTGTCCTAAACAAAATGCATGGAGAAATTCCTTGGGAAATAATCACTAAATGAACTCTGAGAAAATGTGAAAAAACAAATACAGTATTACTTGTCGCAATGTCATGTTTTTCTATTAAGCGGGAAAAAATACCTGAAAATATCTTCAGAACGCTTGTGAACAGTAGAATTTCCTCAACTCAATATTGTAGTGGTTATGGTTAGAATGCCCCCAAAGGGAATCTGATTTACAATTATTTCAATTTATTTCTAACATCTTTCGTTCACTACAAATACCAATCAAAATGTTACACTCTTTTGCGTTTCAGCTCCTCAAATATACAAACTTTGGATCTACAGTCTATGGTTAAAATTTTTCTTCACTTTGCCCAAAATATTAGCCAACGTTTTTCCTACCCATGGATTCGAACCTGGACGCGCCTATGAAATTGTGCACATCAGACTCCAGGATTCAAAGCAGGATTTTGGAACAAAACATCGATGAGACTCTGACAGAATCTTAGTGAGAATTACAACAGTCAAAAACCCTGCGCATTATTCTTTCAAAATCCGGGACATGATGTACAAACAACTTCAGACAAGATTTTAAAATAATACCAAGTGCAATTCTGACTGGATTCAATGTGGATTTCTGACAGAAATCTGATTTTATTTTCAATTTTGGACGTTATTCTTACACAGTCCAATACAAGATTATTGAAAGAATCCTGGGCTAGATTCTGATGTAAGCCTGATCACAACTCTCAGATAATCCTAGGCAAGATTATAACAGAATTCAGGAAACGATTTTTGGAGTCATGTGCAGGATTTATTATCACCAATTAACTGCTATCAAGGAAACCATTTTATACCGATTAACTTTCGTTCGTTTCTACGCAAAAGTAAAAGTTGCTTGTTCGCCTAATAAATGTGGCCGAAAAAGATATATAAATTCATGTATTGTTACAGCGTGATATAAACCAAAATAAGTGAACATTCAATGTTTAACTTGAAATGCTTGAATTTTACTCGATCGTGTAAATTTTAAGTTAATTAGATTAAAAAGTTAAAGATTAGTCGTTGGAATAGACTAATGAATCAATTGTCAACAAACACGCAGCAACAAAGACATTGTCATCTTCTATTCTTGTTGCAACAATCTCATTCCGTAACAACAGCTTATCACAACTAGAACTGCATATGACAATGATCGCTCATCGCGTGTGTAACAATTTTCTAAGCTTTGCATTACAATTATCGAACATTTTCTTCGTGTTGTCAAACATTGCAACCTAATTAAATAACAACCATCAACAAATTTGATTTTTTGTTCATAATAACTGATCAATTATGAGTTGAAAAGTTTGCAACAATGTTGCAATGAAGCTTTCACGATAATCATGTAAAATGAATTATAACTGAATATTCAACTATTAATAATGTAAACGGTCTCACTGCATTCTAAATTACTTGCAATCTTGAGTGATACTGAAACATTCCATGATCTTGCATCCCACATTCGCTAATATTGTATGCTTTCTTGCATCTTAAAAGTGAAATTACAAACAGTTTACACGATTATTCGCTGACCGTTCTGTCAAAAGTAAAGCACATGGATGGATCGACGGCTGGGTCATTCCATTTGCATTATTTATGATTGATTTTTAGCGGTTTCGCTTGCAACATTCTTTGAGAGAAGCCGTTTTGCGTTCAATATTTGAGATTTTGTTAGCATCCACCATTGCATCATAACAGATGTGTTTGTATAATTTAATTGAATAATACATTACAAATGGCTTTACATGATTAGTGCTAAAATATACGTGACGTGTAAATCTAAGCTTTTTTGGTGCGTATGGCTTGCGGATCAAAGAGGTTGAGCAGGCCTGATCTAGAACCTCCCTGAAGTTCATAATGGCTGGAAACATTGGAAACATGACATGGCTGGAAACAAGTATTCTATATAATTTTGATCTGATGAAAGCTAGCGAACATTTATGCTGAGCAAACATTAACACCGGATGGCATATAATCAATTGATACATGCTGGATTTCAAGAAGATTAGAAAAGAAATTTCAATAGTATGGAATGGAAGTTGTAAGGAGATACAAAAATTTATTTTATTTACTCAGTCTGGAAAACTGAAGTACCGTAAAGGCTCTGGATCGCTATTTTGGCCCTTTCAATACTCTCTTGGACACTGTTGCACTTATTTTAAACTTCATATGCTAGCATAAAATGGGGGACTATTATTGCGTGTAATGCTGTCTACGGAAGCATGATATATTTTAAGGCGATTCGAAAGAGAATCGGTTGAGGAATGTGAAATGGTCACAGAAAAGTGTGCAATGAACCCCAATTTCACCTATACCCCTACTGAAATCCTGAATACCCCCCAGGAAAGCATCGTGATCGGCCTTGATTCGTGATTTGAGTTTTCCAAAATACATTTTTACATTTACGTTTTACCTAAATTTTTCCAAATCATCAAACAAGAAATCCATTAGAAATTTATCAAATGTTTATCATTATTTGGAATTAGACATTATTTTCCCTGAAAAAGTGCGAATCTATTTATTCAAGCATGACAAAATCGTAATATAAATTTCCACTTTTCAGAATGTCTGAAAAAGGTCTAATTAAATGAATGTTCTGTTTGTTCAAAACACCACAAATTAACATTTTTGGACTTCTAGGATCAAGAGCTACACCTATTGTTCTTAATATAAATACAAAAATGACATTAGACGCTTTTCTGCTCTTATTTTAAATTTTGTGTCAAAGAAAGTAGAAAATTATTTTTGTTATCTTTTTACAGCAACTTTTTACCTTAGGCGAGTTTACCCTTATGGCAGAGCTGCCCAAAGTACGGACTTTATTTTGTGCTGCCCGCGAAGAGTTTAAAGATTCGTCTCATATCCAGCCCGTTGAAAGTTATATAAACTTGAAGAACGAATATACCAAATCCAATTATTTCCCTTTTCTTTTATTTTATTTTCAAACTGAATATTCAATGAAATTTCAAAAGTTGGATTATATGCATTTATGGAGTTTAATATTCGATTGAGCTGTTCTTTATAAAATTAGGTTTGAAGTTGAGTTTGAAGTTCACAATCAGAAAGCCAATTTTTCACTTCATGATATATAAAGGGATTTTTCATCGAATTTTAACAAAATTTGTATGTTGAATGGGTCAAACAAAATCTCACTAGACGAAGCAAAATCCTGGTCGGTAATTTCGCACAATTCTTGAAAGATTTCAAGCAAAACCCTGGGTAAAAGTATCTAAAATATTAAAAAATATTCCATGACTAATAATGGTCAATGATTGACATGAATTTTGCGAAAAACTTGTGGATTTTGAGAAGTGTTGGGCTGGATTCTTACAGATTTTTTAGTAGTATTCTCGATAAAATAAACACTGAAATCTCACAAAATCATGGACAGAGCATTTACAAAATTCTAAGTGGGGTTCTAATAGAATTCTGAGCTTTTCCCTGTTCAGAATTCTATTAGAACCCCACCTAGACAGCGATTTCACAGATTCCTGGACAGAATTACAAAACAAAGATTCTGGCATAAGGCTGTGCAAAATTGTCACAAAATCCTGCGCATAATTTTCATTTAAATCTAGGCAAATTCCTTGGAAAGTCTTGGACAGATTTCTCAATCATCACTCTCCTGAACAGGACTTTGAGAGACAAGTTAGATTCTGAAAGAATTCTTTGTTGTTTTCTTGAAAAAAAAATTGGACTCCATGCTCATAAAACTCAGGATAAAATGCTCAAAAGCACTAGGGAAAGGTGCTTAGAAGCAAGTATCTTTTCCCGCTGTTCAAAAAGGTTGGGTAGGTCTACTTTAAGGTTTGTTAAGCGTGGTAACACATTTATTTTGTTTTATCAGAACTTACACACTAAGCTCTTACGGTGAATTTCACCGTAATCTCAACAGCTGAACAGTTCGGTGAAATAAAACACCGTAATTTCGTCGGAATTTAACGGATTCCGGTGAATTTTTACCGAATACTGTGAAAATTTACCGTACTCCGTTAATTTGTTTTACCGAACCGTTCAGCTGTTGAGATTTCACAGGAATCCGTTAAATAATTTAAGTGTGTATCTTAGAAGTGAATGTAGTTTTGTCAACAAATGATTTAAATATCAGTATTTTTTCAAAATTATTACTTGCAATTTAATCGAAAAGTTTGTTTGTTTTTTGGTGTGCTAAAACCGTTAATGTCCTCCTTTTTCAAACCGAGTAATGCAATATGTCCTCCTTTCTGAAATATCCTTCTGGTAAGCCTAGTCTAACCTGTCCTTTAATTACATCATAACGGGTTATGGAGGGAGGGGATACCTGAGATTTCTTACGCGCCATAAGTTTATTTTTAATGTTCATGCCTGAAATCTTATTATTTGCAAACCCCGAAAATCGTGTCACGTAATAAATAGATTGCTGATGAGGGACATAATGGTTTTAAAACTATTTAAGAAAAAATTTGAATGGAATAAAATAGTGGATAAAAAGACATTACAGAAAATGCTATGTTATTAACTCCAACTTCATTTACGGAACAACTGTAATCCTGATTGTCCCACTTATAAGTACCGTAAGCTGTGCTGAATCGAAATTTTGACCACCAAATTGGTACCGCATAGATGGACACTAGGGCGGGTCAAAATTCATAAATGTTGCAATGTCTAATCTCCCATATCATATTTACCATTCTCGGGATACAAATTTTCAGCATTTTTGGTGGTGTCCCCAAGGCAATGTCGGTTTATATGGGAATAACTGTAGAAAACTGTTGAAATATGTTGCAAACACGTTAGTACTGAAATGTAAGAATGAATGTATCATACGAGGGGTTTGAATTAAAGGGGTTTAAGTGACAGAACCTAGTTTTTGGACAATAGACTTTAAAGTCAAATTGTATGGATAATTCAACAAATCATATTATATTTATTGAAAAATTATTAGAGAATGTGAATCAATGATGTTGTCTTGTTTTGTGATTTTGGTCGGGAAATACCTTATCTAATGCACTAAATCGCTGGCTTAGCGACAATTACGAGTATCATTATCAGAAAATTGATAATGGTACAGACCAGAGGCTACGACATAGTGACGAGTTGTTGCAGTCGGTACGATATATCGCATTGGTTTGGGTAATTCTTAACAGAAAAAAACATTTTTGCATCCACTCTCTCTCCGTATGTATCTCGTAACGATAATTACACCACGTGTGATCGACAGATGATTATACACGCCGTATTGAAAAAGCGGAAAAGTCAACGTATCTATAACCAATTGATGTTGAGTGTTTGTGTTTTACTTGCTCATCTTCGCATCATGCATTCATCATACGTATAAATGGCGCGTGCAGCCTACTCTCTAAAATAAAGTTACACAAAATCGGGCTCTTGTGGATCGTGTAATTTTTAAACAACCTAAAAAATCTATTTCGTGCTAATTTCTGCTACATTTTCTCGAATTTCACGACGCACAGAGATGTAAGTCCAGAACCGCTCGATTTGTTTGCGGGTCGTACTCAATTTTGAGTAACTGCGTTTAAGCGTGTTGCCGTGGAACATACCCACTTGATATGCATCAGCTCTTTGGACTGGCATTGGCATCTGGCTTACCGACCGCCACTGTTGGAACCTGGTGAACAAACTAATGTGTTAACTTGCTAATCAATTGTTTGATTAACATAGTTGCCTAGTTATTCTCCAGCCAGATAATCGATGGGGCAATACGGAAAAGTGTACTGCACTAGGGTATGCTGCTTTCCTTCAGAGGAGCATAAATACCGGGGCAGAATCGAGGTTACCTGGTTAATTTGTTTCGAATAATGATGCTGTTTTTGAACGAAATAATGTGACTCGATGTTATTGTGAAAAGTATTTGTTATTGACTTTGTGACACTTTGGAATTTGTTTAGATTAAACTCGACAAACTGTTTGTCATTTCAGGGCTAACAAACATTTTTGTTGAATTCCACCAGACATGTTTGTCGAACTTACAATCATGATAGTTGTCTCTCAAAATAGAACTCCTATCCCATAAACATAACCTATTACATCCCTTAGATCATTCTGAATAGGCAGGACTACGATATGGACTTCGTTTGTTCAATTAGCAAGCGTGCGAACTGAACATCAATATACACACTCCATATAATATGAGGGATAATTTACATAATTTCACTTTGTTAAAAATTCAATCGAATGCATCACATCATCATCAACACTGTCGCAGCTATTCAACCGTTTTGGCGGCAAGGGACATCCGTCGCGAATCGATGACTGGCAACTATATTTAACCGTCAATTAACTGCGAGATTTAGGTCAAGCAGGGGCACTTTCATCGGCATCAACAGGACATACCTAACTACCCGGTGCAGACAATTCCCATAATCGTAAACAATCTTGCCAATTACGCCAAGATCAATTTCGTAAATTTATTGACGAGTATACATACTTCCCCTCAACTGACTATAGTACCCAAAATGGGCAAACTCCGCATCCATTATTAAGCCATATTTATTCAACTGCTGATCTGACGAATCGACATCGGCTGCTGAAAGTGAAATTGGCACAATTGACGCATTCGCTGAGCTATGGCAACAACGCCACCGGACTACGAAGAGATTGTCGTCGCTGGATGCGGATCGATAACCGAACGTGTGATCATAAATTGCTTCCTAATGATCGATCGACGAAAAATGCCAATAACAGAAGAAACAGAAACAAATTTCGCCGGAAAAATGAAGAGTGAAACGTTTAATTAACCGGCAGCCGAAAGCTGTCGAGGTGGAATGTTAATGATGTGTAACAACAAAAAAAGTTTTGACTGAGAGCATTGGAAAAGTTGATCGGAAACAGATCAGAGCAGTTTTCCACCAGCGCAAAAGTATATTTATTAAAGGAATCTACTGATTTCACATTCAATCAGGGCTGCCACATATAGATTTATCTGTATTACATTGATTTATTTATTCTGACACAGATTCAATTTGTATGGAACACAGATTTTCTTTCAACAATTTTTGTATTGACACAGATTTTTTTGTATGGGACACAGATTTTCTAACCTGGTGGATACAGATTTTCTATAAAATCATCTGGCAGCTCTGCATTCAATTCCAGGCACCACAAATTTACCTGCAACATAGATATAATTTCCAAGTATAATTTTGTGAAAGCTGTTATGGTTCGTACGCTTAAACAATAAAAATGTAATAAAACTACTGTATTTCGTTTAATAACTTCAGTTCAATTATCCACTTTGCATTTTTTCACCGAAATCGCATGGACGAACACGATTTGAGAGAAATGCTTAGTGACCGACGCCAGTCACACCACTTTATGATACAAGTTTCGTCCCGCCCTCCTGTGTGACTTTCTTCGCCGGGAACTTATTTTTACTATGGAAAACCTTCGTACTTTTTCACTGAAGGATTTCATTCCAATCATACGCGGTAAAAGTTCAATAATTAACGAAATATTATGAAATATCCTCAACGGCCGCGTATAATTGAGAATGTAAACAAAGTTGAATCCGTCGTACTGAGAAAAAAAAGCTTGTGCGCATCAATGTGTGCGCGATGCTCGGCATAGAAAACGGTTCCTTTGATTGTGTTATTTTCGCTGCACTGTGAGCAGCTGTCATGATTGTTCGATCAAAAGAATAGTATGTTGATATGTTTGAGCTGAATTTTGATGACCAACAATAAATTTAAAGGAAATTAATATATTTCATAATGCTGAAAGAATGGAGGGAGATGCCCGTAGATCTATATATTCGAGTAGAACATTTTATTATGGCGTTGATATGTTGTATTTTGATCATTCACTTTGTCACAGTGAGCCGTAAGTTGTGAGACGAATCTGAAAACAGATTGCGACAGAAATGAAAACGATACAATGAATTTAGAATACGGCAAGACGCAATTTCATTGCATTTTTCCGAAAAGACGATCAAGATTTATCAGTATATTATTGTACAATACGAAAGCCGTTTTGGGAAAAAATTGTTTGGCATCGGTTTGTATCAGCATCATTCACTGCAATACTGGGAATATAGCAGGTTCTCACTGATCACAGCTTAATACGATGGATACTAGCACATCACCCTATATGAAAGTAAACGACCTCATCTTGTCTAGTTCGCATGCTAAAAAAACATGTAGGGATTCACCCTTTTGGGCCACACGTCAGTCTTAGCCATAGTAGATTATACACCGTTTTACATAGCCAATCAGCATGGAACGTTTTGTGTTCATTATGTGCAGAATGTGGACATTTACTTGACCGAATTGATTCAAAACATAAGAAAAATAAATCGATTTTTCTTATAATTTCAACTCCCATAACCTAACCTGGCGGTGCGGCTTATTTTTCAAAAGTTCTCAAAACCAAAAATTCGTGTGCTCTACTGAATACAAATCACATTAAAAGAGAAACCTCAAAATCTGAGCCAAAAATATTAACATTTAGAGGTAGCGCAAGCGTCTTGAAGGTAAATTTTCAAGTTATAAAAAATGACTTTTAGTGAAGTAGACATAACTTTGTTATTTCTCAACAGATTTTAAAACTTGTAGCATCAATACCTTCAAAATAAAATCTAACGGCAAGGTATACGAAGTGAAATTTTAAATGCTTATATAAAATTAACTACAATAGCTATTTAAAATCTTTTCAGTGGGGGGACGGACCTGGTGTAGTGGTTAGAACACTCGCCTCTCACGCCGAGGACCTGGGATCGAATCCCATCCCCGACATAGTCACTTATGACGTAAAAAGTTATAGTGACGACTTCCTTCGGAAGGGAAGTAAAGCCGTTGGTCCCGAGATGAACTAGCCCAGGGCTAAAAATCTCGTTAATAAAGTCAAACCAACCATCTTTTCAGTACATTTTTAAAGGACTTTAAATGGGCTACATTATTTTGATTTTCATATTTTTTCTCAATATTCTGCGTATACAATAGCTTATTATAAGTCCAACTCCGTACACTTAAAAGAATTTGATTAAATTATGTTTTGATTTTTTAGAAACATTTGTAAATTGATTTCCCATACTTTGCCATGTAAAGAAATCGGAGCTTAACGCACAGGGTCAACTGTGGAATTACCCTCGTCACCGCGAATACTAACGGATTCTAAACGGAAAATTGTTTTTCTGTTGAATGATCATTGTCACAGCTCAAATCGAAGATACATAAATCCCCGACAGTGCTGAATTGAAATTACGGGGATATTGGAATCTATGTGTGAAACTTTCCAGCAGAAGCTAACCGTGTGTAAATAAACTTGTTCTAATATTTACATGACTTATACATAGAGATTTTCATAAAACCGGCTCTATTGAACTTGAGAATTCTTTCGTAATCTTGAGTAACTTGATTTCCAATTGGACTAGTGAGTTTTAAATTGAAATTGTGCGCGCTTCTAAACGGCATAGCATGTTTTTGAGCTTTTTTTTGCAATAAGTAATAACTTGTTTTCCTCTTTCAATACCGTAATTACCTTCTGATTTTTTTTAATTTTCTTGATAATTTTCAAAAAGGCTTAGAACTAGGGACCAATTTTGAAATTTTATTTCCAAAATTTGTGTATCTTAATTGAGTAAAACGTTTTCAATTTATTTTTGCAGATTCTGCCATATTATTTTCATAGCAGGATCGCGAGTGCGTTGAAATTGCCTTCTCCTCACGTTTTTCAGACGGATCAAGAGTTTAAGATCGTCGTCTATAATCACGGATTCGAATTTTACTTCATATTTTTGTATTGCAATGCATCTTGCTTCAACAATGGAATTAGTTAAAGTTTTGAGAGCAATGTCAATATCAAGTTTTGTTTGCAAAGAAATGTTAACATCAAGATTACTATCAATGTATGTTTCGTAGGTATTTCAAAAGGCTCGAAAATAATTAAAAGTGGAGTTGATAGGATTGAGAATCGCTTCATGGTATATTTGAAGTGTAACAAGGACATGGTCAGAATTGAAATCATCATGAGAGACCAGTTGGCTACAAAGGTGACTAAAGTCGGTTAGGACCATATTAATCGTAAAAGTCTTTCTAGAAGAGGAAAAAGGGGGCTGGCAGCAGGGCTATCACTTTGCGAATTATTCCATGAGCGATGTTTGGCATTAAAGTCATCAATGACAAAAAAATAAGCATCTATGCAGCAATGTTTATTACCGTGACCCCACTTTTGACACCGACGGAACTGAGTGGGGTTCTGAAAATTTCCTCCAGGCTTCTGGAAATGTTCCCACGTCACACCGGACATCGGTCATAAGTCTTGCTTTTTCTAAAGTTGTAATATTATTTAGATCATTTCTGTTAAAGTTAAACTTTTGAGAAAGCCCTTTCAGGCGAATGCTAGATTGGGTCGTCTTTTCCTTATAGAAATGGATTTAAATGTACTGTTGGAAGCCAACCCAAATGCCTACCAAATACTGAAGTATGATTTCCGAGCGGGGCACAGCTCATTTGTAGCGACCTCCCATGGTTTGATTTATCAGCCAGCCACAGCCGATTCACCTGAGCATTGATCAAGTGGAGCACTGACGCCGACGTTCACCGAAATTACCCGCAGGTGTCTTCCTCCTATTCAAACGATCTTCAAAAACCACACTGTCAGTGATTTATGATTTGTTTACCCTTCCTCGGGCTGATCAATGGGTTTCTAGCAAACAGATGATCGGTCATTCATCTGCGGTGTCCTTTCAGCAACGTCAAACTTCCAGAGGAATCCATCGCAGCGAGGAAAGCGAAAGTTTTCCGGATTTCGGTCGGAGCTCCATAACCGTCGTTCGGATATTGTTTTGATGAAGTAACGGCATCACCAGCAAGATCCTCCTTTCCGAGCGAACACGATTGGAAAGTAATCTCTCGCGTTGCTCATAATCCACAATACTTCCGCGTAATGAACTCAAAAAGTTGCCCCCGCGCCGCACCTGATCAATAAAATCACAAGTGTAACGACCCCAGGACGAAAGTGAAAGAACCAAAATTAAATTATCTGCTTTCCCCCCGGTGTCCGTTTTCCTCGCCTTCATGGCGTTGAAGTCTTTCGTGTAAGCAGAAAAAAAAACCCGAAATGAACTTAAGCTCGAGCGGCATGGCGAGAGCATGGTGCTCTCCAGACTGTTATTATCAGGAAAATATGTTCATCAAATTTGTGCTCCATCGTTTTCTATGGCTAAGCTCCTTGTCTGAACTTTAACACTTCACTTTACTTTTGCAAAAGAATAAATAAATAACTAGTAAGGCGAGAAAATACCTTTAAACTCCAATATTTTAGTCTGCGACACTGAAGAAGTCTGTTAGTCGCAGACGAAATAGGCCTATTTGTCAGATAAGCAACATGTTAGAGTTTAAATGTATTTGCTCGCCTTACTAATGATTTTTAGAATTTTATTTTTCCTTTTGCAAAAGTGAAGTGAAGTGTTAAAGTTCAATTAGTAGTTTTTTCTGCATGTCTGACCAAATAAAATTATAAAAAAACGCCCTTAAGATAAAATTTGGTTACTAAAATTGTAAATGATTTTTTTGTTTTTATTCAATAATATGAAGGAGCATGTTCTTTCAACCACTTTAGCAGTTTTTTCAGCTCAAATAGCGATTATAACATACTTAAACTTTATATTAAAATGCTGTGAAGACTTTGAGTTCAGGAAGACCACAAAAAAAACTCAAAAGACAACTCAAGACGAAATCCGATGGTCCAAGAACGATAACTTGGCGATATCCAGTCAAGCTCGAAGAAGTCACCAAACTCGAAACTTTCTACGCGACCAACAAATGCATCAACTTTTTCGGTCTGGACCGTATCAAACTCTTCAAGCTGTGGGACACCCCACTATCTGCAACCAGGTCCTCGTTGCTGCTGGTCAAGTTGATCAAATCAGACGGTACAAAGATGCGTATCCCGAAGAGCTCGGAAACTGCAAGAAAATGAAGGTCCGACTCAAGCCCGATGCCAAATCCTCCAATCAACGTAGTGAAGAAGCAATGGGGAAAAGTCCGAATCTGTACTTAACCCTTCCGTTACCAACTTCCCTAAACGAGTGTTGTAAAAACACTATTAGCTCTATAACGATGAGGACGGATGTCTACAAGACCATCATGGTCACTAGACTGGCCCATCTCAGTATGGAAGAAAAATAAAGTTGTTTAATTCCACGGGGCACCCCCCAGAATTATTCCTTAGGGTTAGAGGAAGACTTCCTGAAAATTTCAGCTCATTTGGTCGTTCCATGAGCTGGCGCATTTGAATTGAAGTTAATATGGGATTCCCAGCTCAAACATATGGGAAACAGTACATCATTTACTGTTTGGTTCAGGAAAACTGTTGATCGCGTTCAGTTGAACCCAGAATGTCAAAAACTCTACTTGATACCATAGCGAACAATATTGTAGAAGGTTGTATCATGATTAAAAGTGATAAAGTTGGTGTTTTAACTATCTGAAGTAGATCTGCAATACAGCTCTGCATTTTTTCAACATAGCATGATGGTTACCACTAGGTGCATCATAGCCACCTATGACGCTGGGCGAGCTGCTGCGCAAGACGCATGCATATATGTGACTGTACGGGAGTTCTGATCTAAGCCTTACTTTCAACAACTGAAATGTTAATGAAAATGAGCTTAAATCCAGATACAACCTTCTGCAATTATGTTCATTAGGGTATCAGCTAGTGTATTTGTCATTCTGGGCCCAATTGAACTCGATCAATTAGTACACAGAACGAAACAGTGACCAAGGGTCAATTTTCAATATATTTGAAACGAAAATCTCATACAAACTTCGAATTGAATGCGCCAGCTGGTGGCGCAACCAATTGAGTTGAAATTTTGAAAGACCTTTTTTCTTACCCTAAGGCACATATCTAGAGGGTGCCCCGTTGAGTTTTACAACTTTTTTGTTTAAGGGCCAGTCTAATGGTCACTGCATGCTGCGGATCACAATTTCCGGATGTTCCGGGGAACCGGTTCCGGGCCATTTTTGGAAGCGAGTAAATACTTTCAATCAATCGATTTTTTTTTCGTTGCACTGCGATTTAATTAGACTATAGCCCAATAAAAAAAATCAACTTTGTCAATGTTGGCTGCCCTGAATTTCTTTAGTTATAGATTGTCAAATAACATACCAAAACTCAGCCCGATTAGTGAAAGTTATTCACTAGGTGGAGTACAGCTATAGTGCAATGAACAAAAGTTGATTGTAATAGTTATATGTAGCATAGTACCAAGAACGTGGCTAGTGATTATTTCAAATGCTCTTCAAAAAATTGATTTATTAATTTTCTTCACGAGGCGTAATTTTGAAGATTTGTTGAAAATTATTGTAAAACTATCTGAAGTTCACTTGAAGTTTTTTTTTCTATGAAAAAAAAAATGTAAGTCTTTCCGTTGAAATTGTATCCAGAATCACTTAAATCACTTAAGGGGCAGGATCTGTCATTAATTTCGGAATTTTCAAAAGCAGTTTTTTCAAAATCAACAAAATTTACAGGCAAATGTGTTCACTGTATTCTATTCTTCAATCCTCACACAATGAACACATTTTCATTGAATAATTTTTAGTTTTGAACAGAAAAACTGCTATTGAAGTTTCGATGCTGACGATGATTACGATGACGGAGCGTTGAACGTTAAAGATGACTAAAATTACAGGAGAAATACTGGAAAAATACGAAAGAATACTATTTGAATAGCTTCAAGAATTACAAAAAATAATCTCAAATCTCTTATGTATTTTTTCAAATATGACATCTAATCTAATAAAATTTGTCAACAGATTTTTTTGCAGAAATTCTAAAGTACCTTAAATAAATCTTGGAAATTTCTAAGAACATTTCTATAGAATTTTGAATTATCACTTATAGAGCTCTAAAGAATTTCTCAAGAAATTGCTTCACAAGAGAAGATTTCTCTAAAAATATTTCTAGAGAAATTTTTGAAAGACACCTTTGTAAAACTGTGATACAGTTGACTCTACACATCTCGATATCGAAGGGACCATCGAGATAGGGAGAGATCGAGACAAAGAACTACATAAATGAACACTAGATTGAAAATCAATCCGTTACCAGGAAAATAATAAGAAAAATAGACGTCATTTCGTATTTGCAAATTGTTTTAGATTACTGAAACCTAGTCTAGTAACCTTTGATAATGGGCATGTCGACATATGGAGAGAAAATCTGGAATGAAATTCACATCGAGATAGGTAGATATCAAGATAAGTAGAATATAAGATATGAGTAGTGAAAATGTATGCAAAATGAAGGGACCGAAGAAATCATCGACATCGGGTGAGATATCAAGATGTAGAACATCGAGATGTGGGGAGTCGACTGTAGTTATTCCGAATAATGTCATGATCAGCAGAACTCTCTTAATTAATTTCCTAAATTTAATTCAATTAAGGGTGTTACATGTTTTCGAGTAAATACTATTGAATAACATATTTTACGAATATTTAATTTTGCAGTATTGCTACAGTATGCGAAAGTTACTCGTAATACTAAAGTGAAACAATTCGAGGGCTTCGTGGCCGTGCGATTAGTATTACCAAGCATTTAGCCGCATCGAATCAAAGGATCCACAATCCTTCGCTGACCCCTTTGATTCCCGCTTCAGCCCGGAAAACTTTTCGTCGGAAATGTATTTCAACTGTGCTACTGGGCGTTGCATGCTAGCCTGTTGCTAATGTGGTGCTTCCTTCAAAGGCCAAACCGTGCAATGGAAGCATTACCGTGTTGGTGTTTAAAAAAAACAGCTATATGATACTAGAATCAGAAACTTTTCCATGGAACCTGCGTTTTGGATCCTCAAGAGTGAATCATGGAAGATTTAAAACAATATATAAAAGACAGTATTTACGCACCTTCGAGACGGTTTCTCGGAAACCCGGATATCGGTTCCAAAGTAGCCACATAGGTCCTAGACATTGCAACTTATTCATGAAATATGCTATCTTTAAAAACATGTTTCATGTATCGTATGACACTATAAACTCATCATTTGATCCCGCAAACGATTTTCCAGAAAACCAGATAACGATTCCAAAATGACCATATGAGTTCAACACTATTCAATTCAGTCACGGTATGTAAAATTTGAAAAATCATGAAATTTGATGTGTCACATGATAGTATTTAGTTTACCTTCGAAGATTAACCACGAACCGGAGTCTCTGAAACCCGGAAATCGATTCCAAAGTGGCCAAATAGATCCCAGGCGTTGCAGCTCACCCATAGAATGTAATGACTTTCAAAACCACTCCCAGACCAGATGTACAGCACGCCGTACAACACGGTCAAGCCGAGCAGGAACCACCTTCTCTTACATCCACCTTAAACCTGCAACCCCAGATCCAACCCCAGTAACACATGTTATAATTGCGTATTATCAACTTATTTATGACTAGTTTTGGTCATATATCAGTTGATAATACACAATTATAACATGTGTGTTGCTGGGGAACCACGGGCTGAAGTGCAAGTGGTACCAGCAGTTCCCAACCAGTCCCAGGTCCCTGTCAACCGAAGAAGACCAGACCAATCAATCAGAACCGGAGCATGAAGAAGAATACCAGCCACCAGCAAATCCTGTTCCAGAACCACCACCAATCCGGCCACAGAAAGTGATACGGATGATGTTCAGATTTGTGCCGTAGATGCTCTGGAAATAAAAAGGAAGGAATGTTAGCCGCTAACGTAGTAGTCGATGACTACCACCGTGACCCTAGCTACTATTTGTGTACTTTAGCAACCTGCTTATTTATAAGTTATCAACAACTGTGAAAAACCTGGGAGGGAGGCACCGATACTACACACGAAATTGGATACAAAAAATCGCTAGTTTGCATTTGTTGTGTGCCTTCGATTTTTCTGGACAAACATTGAAAAAGGGCCACAGTTTTCTATGCGTTTAATTTTCAGTTTTGATGAAAACAGTAAAAAAGCCTCATTCCAATACGTTACATTCAATAAGAATAAACGGTGCTCTCGTGACGAAACTGAAAATTGACGGTCAAAACACAGATAACAGATGTTTATGTCCGATTGTAAAACTGTGTAAGCCAATTAATGATGATTTTAAGTGGCAACACAAGTAGCAATATCGTGGTGGCGCTGTTATCGCTAAGTTCCCATGGTAATGTATGTGGTGAATATGAAACATTTCAAGATACTTATATTCACCACTGATTGCAGCAATACGTTGTGTGGCGGCGCTAGTGTTTTCAACGTGTTTTAGTTTGAATATTTACACAAGTTTTCAGAAGATTTTTGTTCTAGCATAAACATCTGTTATCTGTGGTCAAAACCTCTTAGAGGCGTTTTAGCCCATAGGTGTCTTCGGGACATTGTTTTGAATTAGCGTCCCGAGTAATAATAAAAAATAATTTTTAAATTAGAATCAATAGGGCACCCGAGCAAAATATATATTTTTTGAAAAAAAAAATTGTTGGGTGGTCATTTCTTCAGCAAAGTTTTAGTTCTTTTTATTTTCAACAACTTTGCTGAACATGCTTGATCTTTTTGACTTCGTTTTCACGGTTAAATTTTTAAATTTAACCTATTTTACCATAAATATCAGTTTTTTGACCATTTTTATGCTCAATGTGCAATTTAAGAAAATGACATATTCTACAACATTTTATATATATATATCAAAAATACACAAATTTGCCGAATATACCAAAGCTGTGAAATCATCACATCCAAAGATATAATGAAATTATTTTAAAAATTACACAATTTTCGACCATATTTCTAAGCAAGTTTTTCCTGAATCGGCACTTTTCGGCAGCCATATTTAGTATACTTTGATGCTTTATTATATAAGTTAAAGCCCCATGGTAACAGAATGATCGGATCTCACAGGGCTTATTGATTTCAACCATTTTGTTGACAAGCATGGAATTTTATTTTAACCTTTTGTATGCTCATAGTGCAGTCAATAAATTTGGGATGTTCTGTTATTTTTTATATCACAAATCTTAACAACTATGTCGAAGACATCTGTATAAACTGGCAAGCTATCAAAAAACAATGTTTTATTAAAATAAATACTATTTTTGAGAATTTACTAGGTAGGTTTCTCATGTACCAGCAATTTAGGATACAAGTTCACTTCGGCCGGCACAACAAACTGGTTGAAAATGGTAATAGTTGAAAAATGAGAGGAATTATGTTTAACAGGCGAAATTATGTTTTACTCTCTATTATTATTTGTTTTTTATCATAAAATACATATGATCGATGTTCAGACAGACTGGACCAGATGATATTTTGGTGTCATAGAGATACGTTAGTAACACAATCAATTTTGATTTTTCTGATGGTATTTCGATTCAGACGTATCATCAAATAGATATGTTCTATCATCACAACAAATAATGCAAATATTTTGATATTTCGAATACCTGGGGTACGTTTTTCTAAAATCATTAAAAAACACTTGGTTCAGTCTGTTTGAACAACGACCATATTATTATTTGTTCTTAATTTTCACGCATTGTGACCGAAGCCAAATTATCGTCGACAACTACAATTTGATACTAAAATTGAGCAGTTTTAGTATGATAAAGGTGTTTACTAATATGTTATTTTATTATATAATTAATACAGAGTATTGCACTGTGAGGATACAGAAGGTCGAAAAACTATTTAAGATCGTAATTCCAAGCTCGTCAAATAAAATTGAAATCAATAAGCCCTGTGAGACCCGATCATTCTGCTGCCATGGGGCTTTAACTGATATAATAAGGCATCGAAGTATGCTAAATATGGCTGCCGAAAATTGCCGATTCAGGAGAAACTTACTTAGAAATATGGTCGAAAATTATGTAAATTTTAACATAATTTCATTATTTCTTTGGATGTGATGATTTCACAGCTTTGGTATATTCGGCAAATTTGTGTATTTTTGTAATATATAAAATGTTGTAGAATATGTCATGTTCGTAAATTGCACATTGAGCATAGAAATGGTAAAAAAAACTGATATTTATGGTAAAATAGGTTAAATTTAAAAATTTAACCGTGAAAACGAAGTCAAAAATATCAAGCATGTTCAGTAAAGTTGTTGAAAACAAAAAGAAGAAATGATCGCCCAAAAATAATTTTTCAAAAAAATATTTATTGCTCGGGTGCCCTATTGATTCTAATTTAAAAATTATTTTTTATTATTACTCGGGACGCTAATTCAAAACAATGTCCCGAAGACACCTATGGGCTATAACGCCTCTAAGAGGTTTTGACCGTCAATTTTCAGTTTCGTCCCACTGTGCGTTACTTTTGAATGTGCATGAATTGATTCTAATTCGATTTTTGCTACTTTTGATGAAATGCAAAAATATACTTAGGCTAATTACGCGTTTTTATCATGTTTGTCCATTGTTTAAGATCCGGGCTCACAGTGACAGTTCGTGACAGCAAAATCTCGGCTCACTATGACGTAGAGAAATTTTGTATTGGTTTCTCCCTCCCAGGTAAAACCATCAGTTTGTACACAACCATCCTAGAACAAAGATCATTAAGAACTAGGGGCCCAGATAGCCGTAGCGGTAAACGAGCAGCTATTCAGCATGACCATGCTGATGGTCATGGGTTCGAATCCCGCTGGTCGAGGATCTTTTCGTAAAGGAAATTTTCTCGATTCCCAGGGCATAGAGTATCTTCGTACCTGCCACACACGATATACACATTAGCCTGGGACACGGTGATATGAAAAATTTAGATTTTCGCTCCAGTCCATTTTTTGGATTGCATTTAGGTCCCATAACAACTGTGCAAATTTTCAGCTCGATCGGAGAAACTATATTTTAGCGCCAGCCGTTCAAAGTTTGTATGGGATTTACTATGGAAAAACTTAATTTTGCAAAGAAAAATCGCCAGAGGGCGCCCACTGACCTCTATAAAAATTCTGAACACAGATCTCGATAGGTATTTCTACGATGAACAACATTGCCAAAGACCGCAAAGCAATCCAATGCTTGTGAAAAAAGTTATTAAGCTTAGACTATTGGAAAATTCTGCCCGATTTTGTTATTATTGTTATTCTTTTACGTGTTATTCAACGTCGCCTTGCCAATAGGTTTTTATTGAATAACTTTTTTCACAAGTGTCAGATTGTTTCGCGGTCTTCGGCAATACTCTTCATGGTAAAAATATCTATCGAAGTCTGTGTTCAGAATTTTTATAGAGGCCAATGAGCGACTTCTGGCGATTTTTCTTTGCAAAAGTAAGTTTTTCCATAGTAAATCCCATACAAACTTTGAACGGCTGGCGCTAAAATATAGTTTCTCCGATCGAGCTGAAATTTTGCACAGTTGTTATGGGACCTAAATGCAATCCAAAAAGTGGACTGGAGCAGGAATCTAAATTTTGTCCCACACTAATACACATGCAAAAATGATCAATCGGCAAAGAAAGCACTCAGTTAATAAATGTGGCAGTGCTCATAAGAACACTAAGCTGAGAAGCAGGCTTTATTCCAGTTGGGACGTAACGCCAGAAAGAAGAAGAAGAAGAAGAAGAAGAAGAAGAAGAAGAAGAAGAAGAAGAAGAAGAAGAAGAAGAAGAAGAAGAAGGGTAGTTTGGGTAAAACCGAACCCTTTCATGTTTTGAGCAGATTTTCATGCAGATTTTACCACACTCTATCTTTACTTGTCAAACGTTGTGTTTTGAATGACATAACAACTGACGCTACCAATAAACTGCCAAAAAAACAACAAAATCATATTGGAAAACCAAGAAGAAACGGCAGTTGCAATATTTCGCTGTCATTCTTTAGCTATTTCGCATGTGAAATTTTAAAATGTCATTATTTGTTGTGCGTGTAAATCATCATTTACTATTATTTCGTAGATACAGCTTAAAGGAGAATGTAGTTTTTGGCTTTCGACAGCTGAAAACGCAAATGAAAAAAAATATATATCCACTCAGGGTAAGATCGACACTTTTATTTGGAGTAATATCGACACCTTTCTTTCCTTCATAATCCAACTTCAGGGAATCAGGGAAAGCTGTCAATAAGTATTAAAATTTTTATTTATTTGTTACTAATTTTAAACTTATTCGACCAAGTTTGAACAACTTTTTCGCATTAAAGATTGAAGAGCTAATATATTTTGAAATGTTTTCATATAAGTTAATCTTATTTTGCATTCACAAACCTTGAGGTTTGATAGTTTTTACTACAGTCAACTCTCCCTAACTCCCTAACTGAAGGGACCATCGAGTTAGGGAAGTATCGAGTTATAGAACACAAAACCAGTGTAACTGCGATCCAAGGGACCAACGAGGTAGCCATGAAAACCAGCTTTTACTATGGTTCTCTAACTCGATTTCGAGATACGGAATATCGAGTAAGGGAGAGTTAACTGTATCTGAAAATAATTACACTCTTCTGTTTAGTTAAAATTTAAGTGTATTTATTTTCACAACCAATCATTCACCACAACATCATCTTCGTAAACATTCTATGAACACAAATAAATTATATCCATGTGTATTCACCCACATTTTATAATCTTAGCATTGAACATTACAAATTTTACATATAAGTATTTAGTGGATCTTTGTTCTCTCCTCCATAATTTACGTAATATGTGTATAATCCTCTAAAGAAGGGATCATACAAGTCATAAGCTATGTTAAAAGCATTCTTTTCAATATGCCATGTGATTGTGATGTTTACAACGTATAAATTCTACTTAAAGTTCATGTGTCGGTTTTACCCCAACAGGGTGTCGATCTTATCCGCACTCTCAGTTGTTTCACCAAAAATTAATGAAACATCAATTTGATCTAAATCACTATATAACCTTAATATATCATCCAGCGATCTCAAGGATTGATAGATTAATAACCAATATGTTATTCTACAACAATTTTAGGATAGTTTAACAAACGAAAGTATACAAAATTTTATCAATAAGCTTAGGGTGTCGGTCTTCCCCTACAACAGAGATATTTGTATAACAACGGTCTGGGGAGCACCGCGCGTGAGGTGATGGTGCTTTGCTTATGCTGCCGATTGGTAGAGTATCCAAAACTGAACCGTATTATCAGTGATCATAAAATTAAATTGCTTTGTTTTCACTTTGGCAAAGTTTTCCTTTTTATGATGGCTGGGCCAGCAAGCGCTTTATAATACCGCGTCAGTCTTTATTTCTCCAATTTTAGCGCCCAATCACTACTAAAGATATTCGCGTCAAGACCGTCGATTCATCTCGTCGTCATTCATACGGGCTGCGGTAGAAATGGCGCATGGAATTAAATGAATAGCACACATTCCCGGGTGCCCAATTTGGAATGATACAACTCTTAAACGATAAAAGATGCCGCCCATCAAGTGGTTCCGTGTTCGATCAAGATCAAACCACTACGGATGGATCGAAATAGATTGGAGAGCCACTTTCGATTTCATAATGCTATTTAATCCTGTCTTAATTCAATGGAAACTGCTACTTCATGAGCCACATTTCGTTAAGTTGAATCTACATCGAAGAAAAAAATTATTTTCTAATGGGGCTTGCAAGGATATGACCTGAGCCAATGGCTTGAGAACGTTGGAAGGATATTTTCCAACATACATTGTTAGAATAATCCAAATTTATCTGTCAAATCGTAGACTTCAGGTTAATTTTCAAAACTCCAAGACTGACAGACTTCCTGTAAGAGCTGGTGTTCCTCAAGTCAGCATTTTGAGACCAATATTATACAAAATTTTCACATCTCAATTACCTGAGTTACCTTGGATGTCAAATATTTTTGTTTGCGGATGACACAGGCCTCTCCGCCAATGGAAGAAGCCTGCGTTTCATCTGTAGTAGATTGCAAAAAAGTTTGGAAATGTTTTCCAATGGAAGATGTCTCCCAATGCCTCCAAAACTCAACTATTATTAGTTGTTCCCACATAAACCAAAAGCTCTTGCAATCTTCAAGTAGACATGTTGTCAGAATGAAGAAACTGGTCAGATAAAATTATGTATCTAGAGCTCATGCTAGATAAAAATTTAACTTCCAAAAATCACATAGAGTGCATTCAAGCCAAATGTAACAAATATATAAATATGATGTTTAAAATGAAACTAATAAAAGAATTGAAAAAAAAAACATGATAATCAGTGAAAAATGTAAGAATTTAGCATATGCCTGGTAAAGTTGAATACACTTTCTTATAAGCATCACTACAACGTTACTGTAAGAAAATTAGTTCGGTCTTACAAAATGAGGGAAAACTGCACTTAACTTACAAAATTGCCTAAATTGAATAATAGCCTTCAAAGCTTACACGTGGTAACCATTTTATCTGAGGCTCATACCGTCGGCGCAGCATTCATAGGCAGTAATCAAAAGAGAAATTATAAAACTCGAGTTACCTAACTTTATTCAACGATTTCCCTTATCTAATTCCACAGTGCTTACCAGACGGAACCTTCCCACCGCGCGGCAGCAATTGATTTCGGTTTAGGCCATTGATTTGGTTGCCCGTGTTATGGCATGACTTGTCGAATTTGGTACCGCTTCGAAAAACACAGTGAATCGAATTCATTTTCCAGCCTCAAACGACCACCTTGCGCGGCCGGATCAACACGTCGCAGAGGTCCTCTGAGACGGCCGGCGTTGGTTGCGATGAATTCACGGTGATCGATGATTTTCTGCTGACTCAAACCGAGCTGCAGTCACCCCACAGTTATGGATCGGTGTTGGAATGAACTCAGAAAATATCTTTCTCGGGGATACGACTGTGATAATTATGTTGCAGGTTATGGCCTTCAGTTCATTATGCTCAAAAACGGATTTTAAGTTTACATCCGACGTTTCGGACACATTTAAACTTAAAATCCGTTTTTGAGCATAATAGACTGAATGCCAGAACCTATATCAGAAAATATCGTTAATTACATTTGCAAACGAAATCAGTTTCCCAACGTAATCTACCAATCTATACAACTCTACAATCAATTAAAATGGGCCTATACACATTTTGTTCCTGGAGAATTGCATAGTGGGCGTCGCGTTTGTAAATTAGCAATAGGGTAAATGTTACAATAGTGGAGGTAGGGAGCCGGATCCTATTCTTGGCACTTTTGATTCACTTCGGCAGTGGGGTTTTTTTAAAGCTTCAGAGCTCATAATGTGCTTCTTATTGCAAAGTTTCAGTCAATTCGGCCGAGAAAACCCCCCATGCCAAAGTGAATCATGGAAGTGCCTAATTGGTTCTGCACCCTACTAAGCACGATTCGACACCATTTAACCGCTCAAAATTCAAGAAGCGCAATTAATGTCCATATGATTGATGTTACGGAAAGTAACGACCATCTACGAAACAAGAAAAATGATTTCATCGCTCTAACCAACGACATGTCAGTGAAAAATAATACCTCCTCTATTGGTACGCTGTTGAGCAATTCCACCAAACATGACGAATTTTTTTAAAATTTAATTTTGTATTTTTTGAATCGCCTGAAAATTTGCATACAGATTCTTTATGACCAAAAATGCCACTTTGCACCTTCAGACCGCCATTTTGAACCTCGCCTTATTTTGAGAAGGGCGTATCGGAAAATGCATAGCATATCTTTAAAAAGCTGTAACTCGAAAACGGTCTGTCTGATCGATTTGAGATCTTCTACAAAATTGGAAGTATTGCTTAGGACTATATGGAGAAAAATATGCATTTTATGATTTTTTTTTTAAATTACAGATTTAAAAAAAATCGAAATAGAGGAAAACAATAATTTTTTATGTGATTATTTGAAAGTACACAAAAATTGCTATCGAAAAGTACTTAAGTAATTTTTTTCTAGGTTGCATCAATTTCGAGATATACTCATATTTATATAAAATTTTTAAATAAAAAAGTAAAATAGGCCCCTTTTCAAACATATTTCGTGCTTCTCCATTCCAGAAATGTTTTATTTTGATTGAGTGAATCGTAGCTGAATTGTTTATTGTTTTATCAAAACCTATATACTAAAGTATTTAAAAATTTTTGGATATGTTTTTGATTTCGACAATGTTTAGAACAACTCTGTTTGAACACTTTAATACATGTTGAACTGATATAACTCATTGCGAAAAAATGATATTTGTACAGCTTCACGCACAACAAAAATAAATACCTTTGTAAAACGCCTCCTTAATCCACAATATAATGCTGTATCTTCTTTCGTAGCACGTCAATTTCACAGGCAAATAAACGTCACCTACAATCACTGAACAATCACTGTTGATTCAACACTAATGCTCTCACGGTTTCAGACTTACCTTATATACTACATAGGTACTTCACACCACGAAGTTTTTGTACCGCATTTTTATCAATGATGATTGCTACAGTGATAAAACTTGACAACATAGCGCATTATTTTTGTACCCATGAAGTACGTTTAAAAAAAAACATCGTTTTTCTTTTATTCATTTACCATGTCCAAATGTATGGGTATGGGAAAAACGTGTTTGTTCATCATACCTACTAACACAGGCAAAAGTGATGAAAACCCTTGTGGAGACTGTTTAGTATAATGCCTGTAAATACACAAAAAGATGAGTAGTACTGTTCTTTTTAATTCTACTATTGCATCCTTCGACAGATACGCGTATTTCAACCTCAACTGTAAAGCCGTCTTCAGTGTTGTGTACTTGACTTGACTTGGTTTGTGTTGTTGAAATCAAAATAAAATTTTCCGGAAGGGAGAAACACGAAATATGTTTGAAAAGGGCCTATTTTTCTTTTTTTTTATTTGAAAATTTTATATAAGTATGAGTATATCTCGAAATTGATGCAACCTAGAAAAAATTTACTTAAGTACTCTTCCAATGCATTTTCTGTACTATCAAATAAACACATAAAAAATGTTGTTTTCCTTTATTTCGATTTATTTCAAAATTTGTAATATTTTATAAAATTATAACTTTTTTGTCCATAATTCTTCCATTATGAAACATTGTGCAATAAATCACATAAGTTGTCCCCTAAAACATGTCCAAAAATAATAAAAATCACAGATGCATTTTCATGAAAATCGATTTATTTTTTATTAAAAAAAATCCGTGCATTTCTTTTCAAATAGTCCTAAACAATACCTACATCAACCGCAACATATATCCAAAAATTAGAAACATCAATGTTGCGGTTTTTAAGATCTATTAGCTTCAAATTTTCATTTGAAAATATCGTTTATATTTTTTACCGTGCACTCTTTTTTCAATACTTAAGCATAAATGTTTTGATCAAACGATAAACGATTTAGCTACGATTCGCTCAATCAAAATAATTTTTTTCTGGAATGGAGAAACACGAAATATGCTTGAAAAGGGCCTATTTTTCTTTTTTTATTTGAAAATTTTATATGAATATGAGTATATCTCGAAATTGATGCAACCTAGAAAAAAATTACTTAAGTACTTTTCGATTGCAATTTTTTTGTACTATCAAATATTCACATAAAAAATTATTGTTTTCATCTATTTCGATTTTTTTTTTTTCAAAATCTGTATTTTTTTTTAAATCATAACTTTTTTGTCCATAATTCTTCCATTTTGAAACATTGTGCAATAAATCACATAAGTTGTCCCCTAAAACATATCCAAAAATAAAAAAATCAAAACTGCGTTTCTGGAGAAAATCGATTTTAAAATTTTGTTTTTGAAATAAAAAATAATCTGTAACTTTTTTTACCGTGCATATTTTTCTCCATATAGTCCTAAGCAATACCTACAATTTTGTAGAAGATCTCAAATCGATCGGACAAACCGTTTTCGAGTTACAGCTTTTTAAAGATTTGCCATGCATTTTCCGATACGCCCTTCTCAAAAATAAGGCGAGGTTCAAAATGGTGGTCTGAAGGTGCAAAATGGCATTTTTGGTCATAAAGAATCTGTATGCAAATTTTCAGGCGATTCAAAAAATACAAAAATAATCGGGTTTGCGAAACGGCGTGGAACCGCTCATACACGAAATAGTTGAAACCAACGTTCAAATTGCTTTAAAACTAATGAAATATCAGTAAAATTGTTAAAACTTTTCTTACTTGTACCAATAGTTGCGGTAAAGTGTTCTTATAATGGAGGATCCCATAAGAAAACAATGGATACCGCAACTATAGGAACGCAATTTAAAAACATACCGCAGCTAAAGGAATGTTCCTTCCATCAGTGGTAGCAATGAATTCAAGTTTATCAAGATGTATTCAGTAACTTTACAAACAAACTCTTGCAACTTCTCCCAAAAAGGCCTATTTTAATGTTATGTTTCAAATTTGTTCAAAGTTGCACTTAACTACGTGTTTGACAGAAGTTTGTTTGTTTCAATCCTGTTGCAATATAGTTGAGTTTCAATTTACGCCACTTTGAGCCATCGCCATATTTGAGCCTATTTCATCATCTACCCGATGGGAGAGGAAAGGGAAGGGAAAGATGGGAGGAAATAGGAGTGGGGTCCCTTGAAAAGGGAAGATCGCATTAGCGTTCCATAATCGGAGTCACAACTATCACACACAAATGAGTCAGCACGCTGAATATTTGTCATGTGATAGTTGAGTCGGCAGTGGCCTGTTAACGCTCTGACCAAGAGACTGCAATTCTGCTTTGACAGATTTGTTAAATACTTCGCCACCCTTGGAGATGGCTCAGTAATGTACAATTTTGTTTGACGACATGACTCCAAACTATTCCAATATTGCTCGTGCTGAGTTGCCGCCCAAGAGTTTATCTGAAGCTTCACCCAGCACTTCGAAATTGGAATAGCCGGCTCAGGGCCAATGAAGTCATGCGATGCTCCATCGCGAGCTAGCTCATCAGCCAATTCATTTCCAGCGATGGAAGAATGGCCAAGTACCCATACAAGGTTCACAGAGTTGACTGAATTCAGTTCCTCAATTTGAGTTCGACATGCGATAACAAGCTTCGACCTTGAGTTGGCCGAAGCGAGAGCTTTTATAGCAGCCTGACTTTACTCATTACGCGCTGTTGAAGTGCTGATTGCACTCCACACATAAGAGCAAATATTTCCGCCTGAAAAACGGTGCAGTTTCTACCAAGTGAGTAAAACTGATTCAGCCTTAGCTCACGAGAATAAACTCCTGCACCAGCTCTATCTTCAAGAAGGGAGCCATCAGTGTAACATACTATATTGTTTGATATACTTCTTTCCAAATAGCCAGACGTCCACTCTTCCCGTGAAGGGAATTGTGTGGTAAATGTCCTGTAAGGAAAGTGACAAGCAATTGTGAGATCACTTGGAGCAAGGACAATTTTGTCCCAATTCACCAAAAGTGGAAACAACAAAGTGTGTGTAGATCTACGATTCACTGGATTTTTCTCCAGTAGATCCAGTACCCATAAACGGTAATAGCAAGAAAGTGCTTCTTGTTTAAGATTTATGTGTAGTGGCGCAACGTCGAAAATGGCCTCAAGCGCTGCTGTGGGAGTTGTAGAGAACGCACCAGACATCGCCATCAAGCACATCCTTTGGAGATGGCCCAATTTTGATTGGATTGTTCTCACTTCGTCCTTTTGCCACCACACAAGACATCCATATGCCAATATTGGTCGAACAACTGTTGTGTAAATCCATTTGATATATTTGGGTTTGAGGCCCCAAGTTTTACCAAAGGTTCACCGGCATTGACCGAAGGCCATGCAAGCTTTTTTGACTCTGAAATCAATGTGAGGTGTCGATGAAAGTTTGGAATCTAGAATGACTCCAACATACTTTACTTGATCAGTCACATTAATCTCAGTGCCAAAAAGACGTAAAGGTCGAATTCCATCGCGGTTTCGTCTTTCCGTAAAAAGAACAATAGATGTTTTATTCGGGTTAACCGAAAGGCCATATTGGCGACACCAACTCTCGACTACCTGAAGAGCACTTTGCATCAGGTCGAATAGGGTGCTTATGCACATACCAACTATCAAAGCTAGATAGTCGTCGGCAAATCCATAAGTTGGAAAACCGCAATTATTGAGTTGCCTCAATAGCGTATCTGTTACGAGATTCCACAAAAGTGGTGACAAGACTCCCCCTTGGGGGCATCCGCAAACACTCAATTTACGAATCGCTGCTTGACGCAATGTCGAGAAGAGATGGCGGTTTTTGAGCATTTGATGAATCCAATTGGTAATCATTGTAAGTAGCCCACGGTTTCGTGCGGCTTCCAATATGGCATCGAAAGACACGTTATCAAAGGCACTCTCAATATCCAAGAAAACACCCAAGCAGGATTGCTTCTGAGCGAATGCTTTCTCGATACCGTATACAATAGACTGATGCAAATTTTGAAGTTTCTGCTCCCCTATGCTTAAACGATGTCATTTATGATGAAAATCATTCTCCCAAAATTTGATTTGATTTGGAAGAACAGGCCATTTGAAGTTTATATGGAAATTACTATGGAAAAGACAAACCTTTTGTGTTCAGCCCTCTATCTGCTCGCCATAATAATATATGAAAAAGTGAACACATTCTTCCCAAGTGAAATCTTCGCAGCTACAACTTTGCCGAAGACCACATTTTGCAGGGACGTAAGGATAATTTATTATTCTTGATTCAAAAGTCTAAACCATGCTGAGATGATCATTCAATTACTTTCAGAGCAACACTGCTTTTTTGCTGTAGAACATAGTAGCCTGGATTACTTTGATCTATTCTACCCGCCAGGAGCACCACTGTTGCCTGCCGAGCAGTTGGTTAAGCATGTAAAATGCAAACTCACTTTATGATTATGAATAGCAATTTATCCTGACGTCCAATCGAAATGTGGTCTTCGGCAAAGTTGTAGCTGCAAGGATTTCACATGAGTAGAGATTGTTCACTTTTCCATAAAATATTATGACGGCGAGATAGAGGGCTGAACACAAAACGTGAGCGTTTTCCATAGTAATCTCCATATACACTTCAAATGGCGTGTGCACAGTCAAATTTCTTCCGAATCACTTCAAATTTTGGGAGGATGCTATTTACCATAATAAAAATCGTTTAAGCATAGGGGAGCCAAAATTTCAAAATTTGCATCACTCTAGTATACAACTTTGTGTAAAAGAGTCACAGTGGACTTTCCAGATTGGTAAGTATGTTGATTCACATGAAGAGGCATGTTTGCCAAATAAACATCACGGATGTGATGATCGATAATGCGTTCCAGACATTTCAGAAGAAAAGAGGTCAGACTGATTGGTCTAAAACTCTTCGCGTCCTCATACGACGCACGTCCTCCTTTTGGGATAAACTTTACAGTAATATCACGCCAGGATTTGGGAATGTACCCGGTAGCAAAACTGTTTACAAGTATCTTTTTCAAAACATGTTTGATAAACTCAAATCCCTTTTGGAGCAGAACAGGATAAATCCCATCCGCTCCTGGAGATTTGAAAGGAGCAAAACTATTAAGTGCCCATTGAATCGATTCAGAAGTTACGATACTGCGAGCCGAGGCCAGGGACTCGTAACTACATGAAAAGACATTTGATTCATCCGTAGATGCTATGTCCGGGGAAGTGTGTATTGAATAAACATTCTAAAACTTCTTCATCGGAAGAAGTAAAGTCACCATTAGGTAAGCGAATTTCGTTCACTTGGAAATCCTTAGATTTTGCAAGGATTTTGTTCAGCCGACTGACTTTACTCAAACTGGAAACATTTGTACAAAGGTTTTTCCAGCCGGATCGTTCAGCAGAACGAAGAGCCTTCTTGTAAGCCTTGCGAGCCGACTTGAACGACTCTGATCCAGCTGAACGGCGTCTGTTCCAACTCCTTCTACATTGTTTCCTGAGTCTAGTCAGATCGGAATTCCACCATGGGGTCCCTCTTGTAGTCTTTATAGACCGCAGAGGACATGCTTCTTCAAAAGCTTCCATAATGTAGGATGTTGTAGTATCAACGGCATCATCCAGATCACTTGGATTTTCAATGGATGGAGAATATCCATGAAATTTGGTCGCAACCAATTCAATATAGAGTACCCAGTTTGTTGACCGCGGATTCCTAAAACGCAAAGTCTGCGCAGTTACATTTGAATGTTCAAAGAAGATGTAGCGATGGTCAGATAATGATTCCTCATCTGATACATGCCAATTCGTCAACTCGTGACTGATTTTATTCGAGCAGAGCGTTATGTCTAACACTTCTTCTCTATTAGAAACCATGAAAGTTGGGCGATTGCCTATGTTAAGTAATCCAAGGTTTGTACTACTTAAGTATTCCATCAGACTGGAGCCTCTCAAATTGATATCCGAGCTGCCCCAGATGATGTGATGAGCATTGGCATCACTGCCCACAATCAGCGGAAGGCCTTTTGTTACGCAGTGTACGACAACTCGTTTGAAGTCATCCGTTGGGGATGGTTCATCATGTGGTAAATATACTGAACAATAGACGTATTTCCTGTTGAGGTCACCAACAGAAACATCGATTGTGACAGCACATACATCTCTGGTAGTTAACTCAGAAATGAGTGTAGCAACGATTGCTTTATTAACGAGCACGCATGCGCGGGGCATGGCGCGCGAGTTTGCCATTTGAAGTTTGCTGAAAGTATCAAAAACTGGGTCCACAAGGTTACCTAGATAGAAGTTCCCTCTACGAAAGTAGGGTTCTTGAACTAGCGCCACTTGGGCTGCACCATTTTGCATGAGTCTGCAAAGATTGATCGTTGCTGTTCTTTTATGCTGAAGATTGATTTGAGCTAACCTAACCGTAGCCACTACCCAAACTAGACAGGCTTAAGCCGGTATCTATTTAAAGTCGCCAAAGGCAAAAGAGCACAGAATACACTGTGTAAAACGCATAATGCGAATCCATATAGGTGATAATTTAAATTAAATGTCAACATATTCATAATCCCACCCTTATTAAGCCTCAGGATAGAGACTGAAGAAGGGCAGCCGATTATCTCGGAGAAACACAAGGTCACCTGCACCATTGCTCCGGGTAGCACAGGAAGGACTCAATACTGTGGAGGGCGCCCTGGTACCCCACGAGCTCCGTTAGCGGTTAGGTTTTATTTAGACCCCCCCCAACCATTCATTCCTAGGCACGGTACGCATCACACCATAAATTAGGGGTCACCTGTGAGGTGGACTTTTACCACCGGAACAGGCAGTCCGTTTAAGTATATTTTTGTTTTCATTTATTTTTTCCTTAAGTATTTTGCAACAATTTAGCAATTTCACTATAACATAAATATGTTGCAAACCGACTCTGCCACTTGCGCTTTTCGCATTGCAATTCAGTGCAATTGTAAGTAAAAAAAAAACAAAAATAAAAGTCATTTTTTTCAACTATTGACATGTTTAATTAGTTTCAAGAGATTTTTTTTTTTCTCGAGTTGAAACAAACTGTGCTGCTTGGTATATATGGGTCGGTTTGATCCTCTCACAACGGCTGAAATGTCTATCGACGTCAACAGTCTATCGTAAATAACCGCTGATTGTAAGGTGTGTTCCCTAAAACAACTATATTCTACAGTACCAGGAAGGTAATCATATTTTGTTCTGAAAAATTACCCTTACTTGATCCATAACCGTGGGGGGACTGTTCACCACTAATTCGTCTTAGCAGCAGGTCAAACACAATTGGGAACCACAACATGTTGGTTCCGTTTTCTGCAGGTAGGTCTACTTTGTTTCGGTTCCCCCTGGGTGGTTAAATCACTAGCATACCATCTCGCAATTAACTCTCGTAGAAGACAAAAAAATACCGCATTCACTTTCACCCACGACAACGGGGACCACAACCGCGGCCAAACGTCTGGAAGAGTGAGTTACTGCGTTGGCCCTGTGTACACTCCCGTGCAAAAGTTTGGAATTTTTTGAATATAAAAATTCAAAAATGTTTTTGTCAAAATACCTATGAAGTAAAATTAACTCATTGCTTTTTGAATAAGTCTTAAACATGTAATCACAGAGAAAAAGAATATGTTTTTAGGGGGTTACCCAAACTTGTTCCCGGTAGTGTAGGTATATGTGGCTGTTGCAGTAATTCAGTTGTTACAATATACAATGGCGGGAAGTGTTGTAGGAGACAATGTATCCACCACCATGCTATAGATTTATCAGCTGTTTGTTACGTGCCAATCCGAAGGGCTCTCTAGAGGTCCATTGAAAGACACTTTTTTCTTTAAAACATTAGATTACGATCGGTCGTCGAATTGCATCGCTGCTGCACCGAGTTACAACGTTTTGGTTCAGCGGGATCTTTCATACGACGAATGGTTACGGTGACGTTATAGTCGATGGAAATTCCATTCGTTTTTTATGAAACAGTTACGACATGGCGTCGTGTAGATTTTGACAACCGTAGATGTCGTGCACAGTACCTACTAGTATATTTATGTTACCACAAATGACTCCATAAAATGGAACAATATGGAGCAATGAGCAATTACGTCGATCAAAATGTTCCATTGTTTTGTGCTTATGTCACATTGGATTCACTTCCGGATGCGTTTCGTAATTGATTGCTAAAAATAGTTGTTGTTTTCGAAGACGAACAGCCGCCATATGCATATAGGTTTCTCATCTATTCCTGATCATTGAAATTGTATGATGTTATAGAGTATTTGTATTAGGTCTTGAAACACAAGTCGGCAATTATGACCGTCATCTTTAGATTCTGAGATATTTCAATGTGCTGGTGAACTCGTAATGCAAAATATATATTAAAACAGTGGAAATAAGTCATAATTAACATTTGACAATAGTTGAAAACTGTGGTACACGTATTTTTCATCGAGGAAATATCTATATCGATCTATAAATATGTTCTATCTCTTTCTTAAAATTATTGTTACTCCTAACCTCGATTTCTCAAAGCTAACATAGAAAATGCAAAAGCCATCATACATTTGTTAAAACAATCAGAAGAACTCGGCTCTGTATTGCCTTATGGCGCATGAGCCTATTAAAAATGATTAAGTAAAAAAGGTCTCCAAGACAGACAACACTGTTCTTCGTCACAACACTTAGCCAAAGTCTGATATACTACCTGTTTGCAAAATTCGCGATAACTATCTTCATTGGTCTGCAACTGTATGTACGATTTAGCGTGAAAAAAGTCATAATTTACTCTCTCTCGTAAGCCAATGTCGAAACACAAATATGAAACGTCTCCTTACTAAATCATCAACCGGATGTCCAATATCGGCATTCTCCAGCGGGGCAATAAATATGCGATGAAATCTAAAACAAATTCAATTTAAATGTTAATTTCTCCCTGGTTTCTAGTCGGCAACCCACCAGATACATAGTCAAGCACTTTTGCATTACTTGGCAGTCTTCAACATCATTAGTAGCACCTGTTCGGCATAAAGCTTTTCCCCATGCACCTGACAAATATTTATGATAATGATCCGGTCGGTGACAACCTTGCACTAAATACAATTACCACTTCACCGACGACTGATATGACTTCCAGCGAGAGAAAATTGTTTGGGGTAAATCCAGTTTTATCCTATCAATTCCCGATGGAAGCTGTATTACATGTTGGTAGCTTCACTTTCTTCGGGCGAAATCAGTGTACCTGTTTCACATACAGTGGATTAGCACTGTTTCACTTAAAGCTAAGAAATTTACTTGGATTATCAGGATTAGAGCGCTTTCCAAACATGGCTGTTTTAGGTGGTATTTGGATCAGTGACGAAGCGCCAACCCTACGTAACAGCTGTATGCCTTGAAATTTTTATCAAGCAGTGATTTATTTAGTCTGATTAAGGTGAAGATCAACTTGAAACTCATAAGCAGGTGAAATCAACTCAACTGTAAAAATTCTGAACAGCAAAGGCAAATGAAATGTAATATGTTGTTAACAAAATGTCAATAAAATCTTAAATTTGTTTTACCAAATTAGGATGATAGTGTTGTCTAACACAGAACACCTAGATATAAGAAATGAATGTAATATTTGAAATAATACTAATAAAAAAATCTAAAAAAATACCCCTTGAATTATTAAAAGTAGGTACTGTAATCCAGAGTAACATTGATCATTTTTTTTGATATTTCTTATAAATTTAATTTGGAAATGCATATGTTGTTAGTTTTATGTTTTTAAAATAAGTCCGACACCCAATACTCGTGTCTATATACTGTATTTTGTTGTAAAACAGAACTTGTTGTAAACAGAACACACACATCTGAAGATTAATCAGTTCCAAGCTTAACTAATTCCAGGACAATTTTACCTTAGACCATTATATCTCTAATTATGGTTATTTTTAAGTTATGATAGACAACACTTGATGATTGTCAAGCACAAAATACTAGTATTGCATACTCAGGTTTTTAATATCATGTGAGTTTTAAGAATGGTCGATATTTGATACTTTCACAAGGTCGGTATGATTAGTCACAAATAACAATTGAAACACATATGTTATTTTGGATGTACAAAACATGTATCTGAGATTTTTAAGGATTTTTAGCAAATGCCCAATAAAAAGAACTTTTTGTGTGGGAACTTTGAGGTAATGAAGCTAATATTTATTTTATTGGCATCCAACTTTTTACGAAAAAAAATGTACATTATCTATTTTGGAGCTTCGCTTGCAGAGTGCTTCGGAAAGCCCAAGCAAGACGCTTCGTTTTCGGGACGTTCACACTTAAATTATTTTACGGATTCCTGTGAAATCTCAACGGAGTACGGTAAATTTTTACAGTATTCGGTTAAAAATCACCGTAATCCGTTAAATCCCGACGAAAAACGGTGAAATTCACCGTAGTGTGTTTAGTGTGCTGGGAGTTTGTTTTTGTGTTTCGTTTCGTTCCGCGCATTTGGCTGGGTAGTGCTTCAGAAAGCCCAAGCAAGACTGTTCGTTTTCAGGGCACCGAGTAGTTTTGCTGTTCGCGCTGTGTGAGTGCGAAAAGATATTCGTGTTCAATCGAGGATGGATTACCAACTGGTGAGCTCGTTTCATACTTATGATAACACATTTTTTCATGAAAGCGTTAGTTTTATGTAATATTCAATCAAACTTTGTATGGTTCGTCACTACAAGTGTCGGCATTATACTTGTTTTATACAATTCTAATATACATATAAAATTTTTGATATTAAAAAAAGAAACACACAGCACTACACTTATATAATTTTTAAACAAACTATGTATGGTTCGTCACTACAAGTGTCGGTATTATTCCTGTTTCATAGAATTTAAAATATATGCATATATTTTTCCATTTTCGCCATTAATAAAAACATTTTTTATGGTTCGACAGATGTTGACGTTTATTTTAAATCTTTTACCAAAAACTTCTCGAGACAAAAATAAAAACAAGCTTTAAGTATAAGTCGTATTTTTCCTCCTTATCCATGGATCGCATCACCGACCAAAGGTGACTCCCAGATCTTTTTCTGTTCCACTAATAAACACCCTTTTCGTGATGATTGTGGAGATGCAGAGGTATTCTCGGTCTCTAGAAGAAACAATCATTACACCATAACATTCCTTCCCCATCCCAACTGGCTGTAAGGACTTGGCCGGCGTCGTTATTGATCAATAATATTAGATCTGCTAAAATCTGCTCCGAGAGTAAACGGAAACTCCCATCCCTTATTCATTTAGATCGCAGTGCAATTATTACCAGTTCCGATCAATCAAGGAGTAGCAACCATTGACATGTACAGTCAGTCTATGCTATGCTATGCTATTATCCATTTTGGAGCTTCGCTTGCACTCATATTTATCATATACATCATATTAGAAACAAATTTTGAAAAATTTAGCAGACAAAAATCGAGTTTCAACGATAAAACCGCCTAATGCCGAACACGAAAAACACTCTATTTAAAAATAGATTTGAAGAAATATCAGAGGTGACTTACATAACGTCAGAAAAAATCTAAGTTTTTTGTATTAGAAAAAAATCCTTTCGATATACTGCATTGAAAAATGAGTTGAAAATCATTCTGGATTTTTATATATTATTTGAGGATTTTTGGATTGGATAAAAAAAGCGTACACAAAAACGTCAAGCATTTATTGTTCACAATTTCTGAAACTTTTTGCAATCATTTTAAAAATAGCAGATAAATCAGTATGAAATCACAAATAACGAATCATATTACACATATACGCACCAACTAGTGATGTATTATGGGGGAGGTCTTCCACAAACACAAAATTGCAGACAAAATCAATGCAGTTCATCCAAATATGATACATTCATTGGAACAGAAATGCGTTTGCTTGGAAAACATTGCATTTGGTTCAATTTTGAAGATCTTCACCTCCAACTTCCGCACAAGTTGGCGTCTATGAATACATTACATTTAAACAGTTGAAACTGGGTCGAATTTGTATCGAAAACTGATTCAGTAGCCTGTAATGCACGCAAGATATTGTTCAACTTGCTATTATAAATTAAAGTCCAGTAAATCATAGATAAATAATTGTGAGATAGCGATATTTAAGACAACATTTTTAAATATACATAATAGGTATTGTATTATGATTCTATGGATATGCAAATGGAAGACATGTTTTAGCATACAGCGCTTAAATAAAATATTCGAACCACATATCAGGGGGGCGATTTCAGATTAATATTGGCCTCAAGGGGGCGAAAGTTAAAAACGTTTGGAAAGCACTGGTTTAGAGCATGTTTAAAAAAATGTTTCAAGTGATTTTTTTCATTTAGCTGATAAGGGGTAACATTGATCACCCATGAGAACAACGTTTGGTTATATTGAAAATATCATTATTTACTAAAATCATGAAGCTGGACATGAAGACCAAACTTTAACAAGTCATTTACTTTTTGAGTTATTTCAAAATTAAAAATACCTTTGATTGTGAAATACGCCTAAATGTAGGCAATTTCCTAACGAATTTCCGCATTCTTTTGAAAGTTTTGACAACGGAATCGTTTTCAGCGATGTCATTGTCAGTAATAACTGCATTTCTTCCGCTCATATCGTTTTCAAAACTCATGTGAAACATGATTTTTTGAGCATGTCATCCGTTATCATGAAAATCATTGTTTACAAAAGTTGAAAATTTTACTCATAAACACAATTTTTGCAAAAACCTTAATGTTCATTAGCTCATGAATAGAAGGAAGGGAATCACCATTCATAAATTAAAAATATTTCATCGATGAATGTTGAATTGAACTTTTTACGAGGAGGGTCATTGCGATCAATGTTGCCCCGTTGATTAATGTTACCAAGGATTACGGTACAAATCCGGAGCTCCAAATGTTCGTTTAAGCTGAAAACATTTGATCAATCAATCCCTCGCTGGCCGTGACCAATCAATTAATTTTTCATCTTCACCTTAATATCATTGAAGGTGATTTGAAGAGATGACCTAGAGGATGTGCAATAATTACGTAAACCATTTTTGCGGCTTTTAAAACCATCCTCCCTTCAGGGTAACATTTTTGAAGGTAATATAGAAATAATCTGTATGGCAACTAAGAATTCACTAGACCAGTCCCCTCCATATAAACCCTAACGTAATTTATGAATGATCTCTTCTTTCTAAAGTTACATTCCAACTGGAACAAAGAGAGCTGCACTTTGACCGTTTTGTGGACCGCATAGGTGGCCTCAAAGATGGCTAAAGTGACTCATCCCAAACTAGTATAGTTAGGACTAGCGACACTGAAGACGGCTTTACATTTTTGATTTCAAAATTAAAAACACCTTGAACCGCGTAATACGCCTAAAAGTAGGCAATTTCCTCAGGAAATTCTACATTCGTAATAGTATTTAGTTAATGTTGCCTAAATGAATAAACTTATGAAAGATTTGACAACGGAATCGTTTTCGGCGATGCCATTTTTAGTAACACCCGCATTTTCCTTGATCACATCGTCTGCAGAACTCATGTGAAACGTGAATTTTCGGTTGTGTCAGTGAAAATGATAGAAATCATTGTTTCAAAAAGTTGACAAATTTGCGCATGAACTAAACGCAATTAAAAATCCTTAATTATCATTAGCTTATGAATATACGAAAGAGAGGCACCATTCATGGTTCGAAAATGCTTCATCAATAAATCTTTATTTGAACGTTTAACAAGATGAGTCATCCCGATCAATGTTACCCCGCTGATCAATGTTACCCCGGATTACGGTAACTCAAAAAGTAAATGAGATGTAAGCGTTTGGACATCATATTCGGCTTCAGGGGCCATGATTTAAGTAAGCAACGACATTTTCAATATTACCGAACGTTGTTTACACGGGTGATCAATGTTACCCCATATCAGCTCAATCAAAAAATCACTTAAAACATTTATTCAAACATACTTAAATCTGATTAAAACCAAAGTACAGTATATAGTCACGAGCGATAGGTTCCAGTACTTGTTTTAAAAATATAAAACCTGCGACATTTGCATTTCCAAATGAAAAATTTAAGAAATATCCTAAAAACTGATCAATGTTACCGTAAAATCGGGTGTAATTGATCAGAAGGGTGAAATTGATCATCGTATCACACGATTTTATTTATGAGTCATGGAGCATAAATATCAATGAAAGCTGCAGTAAATGAACGTTGTTTGTCGTAACTATTGTCGAATTGTGTGTTGTGAAGTTTTTTGCGTTGAAGAATGTTTATTACTATGAAAATAATGTAAAATTTCAAAATCATGCACGGTGCAGTATTGACAAACACCTATAAACTTCTATTTCTAAGCAAGGATTTGAACATAGTAAAAACCTGAAAGTTTGTGAGGATGCTAGAGATATATCCGCAAACCAAATTTCATCACCAAAACTCGTACCAATTAGCTCAAATGGTTGAAATAATTGAATTTCTGTTAGATATCATTGATTTCCTTAGGAAATTGCATACATTTAGGCGTTTTCCGCGTAATTCTTGAAATTTAACTATTCGTTATTTATATAAATATTGCATTGTTAATATTTTGACAAGCATATTCGGATTCAGGGAGCTCAAGTTTATCATGTAGAGTTGTTTTGAAAACTAACAATAATGGCATTGACAAGTGATCAATTTCACCCCGAAATGAGATTCCCTGATTTTTTATTTTAGAGATATTTGTTAACACTTAAATGACATTTGTTAGAAAATTTCGGTACATGAGTCGATGAGGCTCACCTTCGTACTTGTTTTCCTGCATTTAGTTGTTGGGCATTGTTAACATTATAGAAAACAGACTAAAAAAACCGTGAAAAATGATCAATTTCACCCGAAATTACGGTACCCCGGATTACGGTATTTTAAAGTAATGTACCGTAATTTCGGGTGAAATTGATCATTTTTCACGGTTTTTCTAGTCTGTTTTCTATAATGTTAACAATGCCACACAACTAAATGCAGGAAAACAAGTACGAAGGTGAGCCTTATCGACTCATGTACGCAAATTTTCTAACAAATGTCATTTTAGTGTTAACAAATATCTCTAAATTAAAAAATTAGAGGATCTCATTTCGGGGTGAAATTGATCACTTGTCAATGCCATTATTGTTAGTTTTCAAAACAACTCTACCTGATAAATTTGAGCTCTCTGAATCCGAATATGCTTGTCAAATTCATAACAATGCAATATTTATATAAATAACGAACAGTTAAATTTCAAGAATTACGCGGCAAACGCCTAAATGTATGCAATGTCCTACGGAATTGAGCGATATCTAACAGTAATTCAATTATTTCAACCATATGAGCTAATTGGTACGTGTGTTGGTAATGAAATCTGGTTTAGGGGTATATCTCAAGCATCCTCACAAACTTTTAGGTTTATACCATGTTCAGATCCTTGCTTAGAAATAGAAGTTCATAGGTGTTTGTTAATACTGCACCCTGCATGATTTTAACATTTTACATCATTTTCATAGTAATACACATTCTTTAACGCAAAAAAAAACTTCACAACACACAATTCGACAATAGTTACGACAAATAACGTTCTTTTACAGCAGCTCACATTGATATGTGTGCTCCATTACGAATAAATAAAATCGTGTGATACGATGATCAATTTCACCCCTCTGATCAATTACACCCGGTTTTACGGTAACACATAAAAAATTGAAGAATAAGAGTTCATGCCACCAATCATAGTGACGCACTATTTATATTTTGTTGAATAATCATACTTACGTATCATTCCCATAATTGAAAAGATGATAATGTGTAATCATACATATTTCTTTTCATTTATTTAGTTAACATTCAAACAGATAACACTAAAACAACAATTTCACGCCACAATACTCGGTTCGTGGCCGCTTTTCTCCATCCTCGGTGCTGCCCCACACTCGCCAAATCACTGTGCACTTCCCGAGCGACCAAAAGTTCGGATTTTACTTAAACAGTCAATTCAAAAGTTCATTTCTAGTAGATTTAGAGTTCCAGTTAAACTTAATCGCTGAATAAGAGAACATAACAGTACTAGCATAACTTGATTCTCTGAAAAGTAACTCATGAACTTTTTAACAACTACAAAGTTCAGAATAAGTTCGATTCGTACTTTTTCTCTACTTTTTTGTAAACATCATTCTTTTTAGGCTACTTAAATAAACTCTATGTGAGCATAAGTTCGATTAATTACATAAAAAGCAGCTTAAGCCAAAACAAGCCTTTTTATCTGAACTTTTGATTACTTGGGTTGATCCGCCCATCTACACAGAAAAAAATATTTAAATTTCAATGTAGTGTAAACTGAAGTCTGTTGTAAAAATAAATCAAATTCGTGTGTTGTTACAGCATCATGTAGACTTAGATGAATATGCATTTAATTTTCAACTAAAAATGCTTGAATATTACATGATCGTGTAAATTTAAAGTGAATTTGATTGAAAAATAATCGATTGGTCGTTGAAATTTAGGTTTATTTTGATGCTCCAAATATGTGCATGAAAATAAATTTAAATTTACAACATTTTTTTAGCTGTGTAGCTCGCTGCGGTCCACGCCTTCTTGTACCAACCGGATCCGAAGCAAACATCATCTTTGCAGGGTTGCCGTCCGGCATTCTTGCAACATGCCGTCGATCGTATCCTTTCAGCTTTGGCCACCTTTTGGATACTGAGTTCACCGTGCATTTGAGCGACAGCGAACTCGTGATTCATCCTTCGCTGCCACAAACCGTTTTCATGCACACCGCCAAAGATCGTCCTAAGCACTCGACGTTCGAAGACTCCAAGTGCTTGCAAGTCCTCCTCGAGCATCGTCCACGATCCATGCCAGTAAAGGACTACCTACATTTGGTGCGGGTGTGAATCATCTTTGATCGCAGCTTCTTGTGGAGGCCATAGTAGGCTCGACTTCCACTGATGATGCGCCTCCGTATTTTACGGCTAACGTTATTGTCAGCCGTGAGCAAGGGTCCAAGGTAGACGAGCTCGTCGACCACCTCGTACGTATCCCCGTATATCATAACACTGCTACCTAGACGAGCCATGTCGCGCTCGGCCGCTCCAGCTAGCATGTACTTTGTCTTGGTCCCATTCACCACCAGTCCAACTTTTGCTGCCTCGCGTTTCAGTCGGGTGTACAGGTCTGCAACCTTTTCAAATGTTCATATGTCCATATCATCATCGCAGCAAACAAATTAACTGGATCTCGTAAAAATCGTATCCCAGCTGTTAAACTCGGCTCTCCGCATAACATCTCCTTGCGCAATATTGAACAACATGCACGAGAGTCCATCATCTTGTCGTAGGCCCCAGCGGGATCCAAACGAACTGGAGTGTTCGCCTGAAACCTTCACACAATTTGGCACACCTTTCATCGTCGCTCTTATCAGTCTCGTGAGCTTCCCGGGAAAGCTGTTCTCGTCCATGATTTTCCATAGCTCTACGCGGTGGATACTCTCGTATGCCGCATTGAAATCGATGAAAAGGTGATGCGTTTGGACCTGGTATCCATGACATTTTTGTAGGATGGTGACAGGTGACAGACGACGGAAGATGATCTTGGATAATACTTTGTAGGCCGCATTTAGAATGGTGATCGCTCGGAAAATCTCACAATCTAACTTGTCGTCTTTCTTGTAGTTGGGGCATATTACCCCTTCTTTCCTGTACTCCGGTAGCTGTTCTGTTTCCCAGGTTGTGCCTATCAGCCGATGCAGACAAATGGCCAGCCCGGAGAGGCCCATCTTTATGAGTTCAGCTCCGATACTATCCTTACCAGCAGCTTTATTGTTCTTGAGCTGAGGAATGGCATGCTTATAACCTCCCTCAAAGTGGGGGCTGGTTGGTTTCGATTCTCCGCAGTACCGACGAAGGCATTTCCTCCGTTGTCCTGACTGTAGTGAATTGTCTTTTTCTCGAACACTAATTTTCACTCGTTTTACAGAAACATGTTTATTTTCTCCAAAACACACCAACCAACTGACTTCTGCTTATCTTACTCTGCCTACTACGATCTGAATCATTCCTTCAACATCGAGCAAATCTTTATTAAATTTGAATTATATCTTATTCCTTGCCTTTCACTATCCCTACATTCATCTCTTCCTCTAGTCTTAGTTATAAATTGTGATTCAAAATGTATTTAGATGTTACAAATTTTTTTCTTGCTGTTCAATTGCTTCCTTTTTTCAGTTGAATCTTCGATTTCAAACTTCATCATTCTTATACAACCTCCATCTGTTCCAATATTTTTTCCAAGATTCTCCATTGAGTTCTGAAAAGACAAAAGCATGTTTAATTCTTTTCATGTTTCACCTTTAATAGTTTTTCACTTATTTCCACGACGCTTATAGATGAAGATGTCATCAACAAATGGGTATGTCTTCTCCTTGGCAAATAGAGGAACCACTCCTTTAAGTTTTAACGTTTCCTAAAGATGAAATCAGAGCGTTTTCATACCTCATTTGGTTTTTATGCATTTGGAAGACATCGCTAAAATGGTTATAATATAGACATGCATAATATAGACAAAAGATTATTTCAATTTTTAAGTACCTAAATATTCTTTTCATGTTCTAACTCTATTTCTTTGTCTATATTTGTTTTCAAAATGCATCTTCGGATAAGTGTCAGGCTTTAAACATCAAAGGAAGCATAAGTGCTCAAATTATTTGGATTATAAAATGGATTAATAACGTCCACATGTTCAACCTCTACTTCATCGTCTATCTTTGTTCTACTTTATTCTTTGTTTGCTACTTCGGATAATTTTCCGAGCTCACAAGGGAAGGTCACGATGGTGTTACACGGGGTTTTCAACCAGACTATTTTTGTTAGATTCTACATGTCGAAATATGAAAACCCCCAAAGCCTTTCGGGTGATGAGCCAGTGGTGTAGCCAGGAGGAGCTCTATAAGGGGAAATTCAGTACGAATATAATATTATTGAGCTAATTGAAAATTTGGCAAATATATTTTTTCAGTATTTATCAGGCTTTACATTTCATCCCATCTTTCGATCATCTGAGCATGATATGGATAGCACTGTGAGATATTATCTTAGAGCTCTGTGATCGATTTTTCATTGATATCCTATGCTCAGATGAGTCATCTTGAGCTGGAAACTAAATACAGAGCTAACCATGCGACTCCCTAACTAATACGGAAATTATCACACAACCAAGATAAGTGTACGAAACTAATTAAAATAAGATCTCGTTTTAAGTTTTCATTCACTTTTTCAGGGTTTGCAGAATTACTGTTTCACGTCTGCTGGGAAATAGGATGAAAAATAAAATGATAATCAAATAAAGCAATACATTTATTGTTATCAATAAAAATAAGTTCAGTTGATAATCAGAAAGATTGCATGTTTCTTGATCTCAACAAATCTACATAATTACACTTTGACCATTTTGATTTATCCTTCGAGCATGTACTTACAATTATTCCCATGTGGAACTCTGATTACCTAACGTATATTGAATACTCGGGGCACATGCTCAAGTGATTCGGAAATGGAACCTAGTGGTAACAAGTACAATGCTTTTACTCCAACTTTTACATAAAATAGAATGTTGTTCAATAGCCATTTTGTTGCGGTTCGTCGCATTTCAAAATCGTCTCACAAGGAAAGCAAGTAGATAAAGTTTACTTTGTATGGGGGGATAAACAAACTGTTCGTGAAACAAATGATCTCTGATAACTGGAAAGCTGAAAACTCAGCTCAACGTATTCACTAAGTGGGGGAAGAGTCCAATATATTCACTAAACAAATTCAAATGGAACTTCCCGGTCACTCTATGCCAAACACATTATGAGTTTTTTCACTTGGAAATACTGTTATTTTATTAGAAAAGTAAACAAGCTTGACGAGCGCACGAGCGCAATCGTGTTGATCAGAAATTGTAGTTTTCATCACTTGAAACCAATATTCCAAAACTGTTTCTCGCCAGTCTTGATTGCCAAATACGACGATATATTCGAAGATCGCAGGTATCAGGAAAACGAAAAGGTTTAAAAAATTGCACATTGTTAGTTCTGCAAAAGAAGGGAATACAGAAATATAGCTTATCAAAATTAATTTATTAAACTTAACTCAATTAAAAGTAAATTCGTCAACACCTCCTAAAAGCTGTCAAGAATATCTTTTGATGCTCAAGATTGAGATATGATATCATTTCAAAGCGCTCTTGGATTACAGATAATATCTTTCCATTATCCGAAGATGATCTCGTTCATCAGATGAGATTGCAATGCCTGGTATTTATTGTGATGGTAAAGAGCAGAATTGACATTAATGTATGTTTAAGATGTATTTTTTCCATGCCATAGGCACAATCGGGATGGGTTTTTTCTCGGTATATTATTCTAATAAAACCCAATTTGTTTTGGTGTCTATATTCCATGCTAGTTACGCCTATGGTATAAAAATACATTATAAACATACTTAAATGTCAATTCTGTTCATTACTACCACAATACAAACTGAGAAAAATCTTTTTGGCAAATTTTCAATTGACTCCATAATATTATATTCGTACAAAATCGACCCTTTCAGAGCCCCTTCTGGCTACACCACTGGTCCATCACCCGAAAGGCTTTGGGGTTTTTCATATTTCGACATGTAGAATCTAACAAAAATAGTCCCGTGTAACACCATCGTGACCTTCCCTTGTCAGAACCTCTGAGAAAGTATTGGATCAGAATTATTTGTTTTTTTTTTTAATAACTAAATCTACTTTATATATTCTAACTCTACTTCATCGTGTTAGTTCGGATAGAATTGTCCAGGCTCAGAACATCAGAGATCAAAATTATATAATTTTTTAAATGGCTCAACACACTTCACATGTTTTAACTCTACTCTATTATTTATATTTGTTCTCAAAATACAACTTCGGATATAGTTTTTTAGGCTCTGAATATCAAAGAGAATATAAGAGATAAAATATGTTTGAATTTATCAATGGCTAAATATACTTTCCATGTTCTAATCCTACTTCATCGTCTATATTTGTTTTCATAATGCTTCTTCGGATAGTTTTGCATGATCAGAACTTCGAAGAAAGCATAAGAGTTCGAAACTATTTGTTTTTGTAATGGCTAAATCCACTTTACATGTTCTAACTCTAATGAATTGTCTATTTTTGTTACCAAAATTCTACTTCGAATAGAGTTTTTAAGGCTCAGGACATCACACTGAACATCGAAGTTATTTTAAATTTTAAAAGGCATTTTAACCCTACTCCATTGAATATATTTGTTCTCAAAATACGTCTTTGGATAAAGTTTTTGAGGCTTAGATCATCAAAGAGAATATAAAACATAAACAAATTTTAGTATGCTTAAATTACTAAATTCACTTTACATGTTATAGCTCTAATACAACGTCCATCTTTATTCCCGAAATGCATCTTCCGAAAGAGTTTTGTAGGTTCAGAACATTAAAATGAACATAAGATATCAAAATTACTTGAGTTTTTTTTAACGGTTATACTTTCCACATGTTCTAACCCCAACTATCCTCTAAGTGGACTCGCTTTTTATTAGATACCCCCTCAGGGCACATGCTTTTTATTACTTACCCTCTCACGGGACTCGATTTTTATTACCTACCTCTCAGGGGATTCGTTTTTTATTAGATAACCTCTCAGGGGACTTGCTTTTTGTTAGATACCCTCTCAGGGGACTTGCTTTTTGTTAGATACCCTCTCAGGGGTCTCGTTATTTTATTACCTACCCTCTCTGGGGACTAACTTTTTATTGGACCCTCTCAGGCGACTCACTTTTTATTACCTAACCTCTCAAGGGACTCGCCTTTTATTAGATTTTCTCTCAGGGGACTCATTTTTTTATTACATACCCTCTAAGGGGACTCAATTTTAGTAAACTACCCTCTCAGGGGACTAACTTTTTATTAGATACCCTCTCAGGCGACTTGCATTCTGTTAGATACCCGCACAGGGGACTCGTTTTTTATTTCCTACCCTCTCAGGAAACTTAATTTTTGTAGACTACCCTCCCAGGGTACTCGCCTTTTATTAGATACTCTTTCAGGGGACTTTAACTTTTTTTTGATCTCTCATTTTTTATTACTTACCCTCTCAGGGGACTTTTTGTAGACTACTCTCTCAGGGGTCTAACTCACTTTTTGTATGATACCCTCTCAGGAGAGTCACTTTCTGTAGACTACCCTCTCAGGGGACTCGCTTTTTATTAGATACCCTCTCATGGGACTTTTTTTTATTACCGAACCTCTCAGGGGATTAACTTTTTATTGGATACCCTCACAGGGAACTCACTTTTTGTAGACTACCCTCACATGTGTCTCACTTTTTATTAGCTTAGGATGAAAATTATCACCACGGGGAGATAGAGGATCTTCTCTTCATCGTAGCATAGTTGAATAACGTTTAAATCCATTCGTTTGCTCGATAATAACAAGCTACACGATTGGTTACCAATGGCCTTTAGGGAGAGATCAAAAAATTATGCGAGAACTGTTCGGAGGACCATAGTGCGCAGTTTAGCTTAGAGTCCTTCTCTGGCACTAGGACGATGGTCAGCCGCCCTTGACATGGGGAACAGACGCTGTTGTGAGCCGCTCCTAACATGGAGTACAGACGCTTCAGGTTTGCTGAAGCAAAAGCAAAAGCAAACCCCCCCTTCCCTGTCAGTATACGACTAAAGTTCCCACCGGGGTTGGTTACCCGATCTTCCCTAAGGTTACTCGTACCCCGGCCAGTACTACGAGGAGGTAGGGATAGGAGTTCCTGGGCAAGTAGCTAAGGACCACACAATGGGATCTATTTTATTCCTGTAGGTATGCGAGGTACCAATGGCACGCCATGCCCAGCCATTTACCGATACATCTCCCAACTTCGTTGGAAGTACTCGCATACTCTCCGATACTGCTCCTATACTGACGATCCGCGGTTTCGATATCGTAGCGCTGCAGGAGGTGTGCTGGACAGGAGCAATGGTGCGAACGTTTAGAGGTAATCATACCATCTACCAGAGCTGCGGCAACACACGTGAGCTGGGAACAATATGAAGATGGGTAATATGTAGAGACAATGGAAATTCGCGGCAAAATTTTTGAAATTTCGCGGGTGACCCAGGCGATAAAACCAAAATTTCGCGGCGTTGTCGCGGTTCCACAAATATGATCATATTTAATATTTAAAATGCATGTTTACAGTTAAAATATTTTTGCTATTTCTCATCGTAATAGGCTGTTTTTCATCACGCCAATCTGTCATGAAACGGCTTACTTTTCTACACTGAATTATACAGTGCGGCAATAGTCATTACGCAACGCTGTCTCATTACGCAACTGTTTCGAGTTGCGTAATGAATCATTTCACAACAATTTTTCAGAAATTGCAAAATGAAGGTGAATGCATTCCGATATATTTTCTGATACCCTCAAGTAGTCTCCTACGAAATTGCATGAAATGTTGTATGTAACTCGTTGCAGAACTAGATTTTTACAGCACTCGTCGTAATTATCTTATTCGGCAAGCCTCGTAAGATAAATTTACGACTCGTGCTGTAAAAATCATCATTCTGCAACTTGTTCCGTAAACTACTATTTTGTATGTGTAAATTTACCGGAACTTCATTACATGTTTTTTCATTTTTCAAATTTAGATTATAAGTTATATATATAATATATGAGTTTCATTGAAGGCTCTAAATGCGGGAAATGCAGCGGGAAATAGAACATTTTTCTACAGTAATTTTGGGTTGCCTTAGCAACGGGTGTTTTGCAATTTTCAAGGCATTTTGCCTACAGCAGCGATGGGCGTGAGATTCACTGGCTTCGCTGGCTGTGATTGGCTTTGTTTGGCTACTGTAGAGTGAATTTCAGATTTTTTTCCCATTTAAATACATTCAATTGTTGAATTATATTCATTTTGATTTCTAATTTTCCATCTATTAGAGCAAACTGCAAATATTTCAAATGTTATCGTTCAAAATTAACACTTCTCTTGGTTTTTAATTCAAATCTAAATAAATAAGGCTCAGTAACTCAACAGAGAGAGAGAAAATAAATAAATTTTGAACTACAAATATTTGGATGATTACTGATTTGATTACTATTTGATTTAGAGCATAACAAAAGGTTTATTAATATTTTATTATTGTACAAGAACAGCAACAACCTGTTTGATAAAATTGTGTCGCTTTCGTTCAATCTATCATAAATTGTTTTAAAAATGAAGTGAAAATGTTGGAATTTGATAAATTATTTGAATTTTTTTTTTTTTCAAAATATTTTATTTCGTATTACAAACATTGCAAGGCTTTTTTTAAGAAAAGTACTGATTTACAAATTGTAACTTTTAATTGTTGTGACTGCACAAAGTACCTATTAAACTGCCAAAGTCTCAATTTCATTTTATGCAGTTATTCTATTTTTTGCTGGATAAAACAAAAACAAAATGATTTGGTTGAACCGTCTCAAGCCATCCCAATTTTTGTAAAAACATCTTCTTTTTTGCGTCGTTCGTCTCCCCTGAGCTAGTTTGCATACGCCACTGTAAATTATCTGAAATATTACATGTATGTCTATTATTTGATTTTATAAAAATAGTTAACTGAGAAATTATTGATCTATTGAACATAATTTGTAAGCAATCTTATACAGAAAACCAAGCTGTAGTAGGATAAACGGTCACTAATTTTGTGAGATATTTCATCCTGCTGCTCCAACAGTTCACGCTGAGCATTAGTGCGATGCCTAAATTACTTTATTGAACCTAAGAATTCACCCCGCTCGTGCTGTGTATCACGGGCGAGGTTTACTTGGTAGTGTTGTACTTTTACAACGGCGTGCATGGCACGTCATAAATTTTACTCTCCCTTGTCCACCTCTATGTAATTAATAGACGACCTAAAACCCTTCAAAATGCATCAAAAGTTCAACGTCATAGGCGAGAAATGCATAAATTGAGTTCTCGCTACACGCGCAAGCGCACCCCCCATCTGCTCTGCACCGTATACGGCCGTATATATATATATATGTATATATATATATATATATATATATATATATATATATATATATATATATATATATATATATATATATATATATATATATATATATATATATATATATATATATATATATATATATATATATATATATATATATATATATATATATATATATATATATATATATATATATATATTATATTATATATTATATTAGGGCAACTTCACCGGTGGTCCAAATCACCGGTTGGTTCCAAATTTTTGGACCATTTTCAAAATTGGAGCTTGCACCGGTGTTGCAAATTATGTTCCAATTCTATTTTATACCAGTTTTCTGGTCTATTTTATTGGAACAGGCTAACTGCCTGGTCCATTTTTGGTCGGATTTGGAACAAGATTTGAGCTGTTCCAAATCTGATTTGACACAGAAAAACAAGGAGAGAGATATTTTAGTTTTTTTTTTTCACGCACGCGATGACAGTTCCTTACGAGGTTTTCCGTTGGTGCGGGGTGCTTTGCTTTGCTTTGTGGAATCTATTTTTCCTACGAAGTGAAAAAAGTGATATGAAGGAATTCCTCTTCCAAATATTCGTCCGGGATTTGCTGCAAGAGTTTCGCCAGGGATTTGCTCCAGGAATCCCTTTGGGTAAGTAGTTTCTTAAGAAATTTCTTCCGTCGATTTGCACCAGGAATTCTCAGGATTTCCTCCAGAAAATCATTTCCACCTGGAATCCCTCCGTGGATTTTCTTCCGTTGGGAATTTTCTCCAGGAATACCTCCGGGGATTTCCTCTAGAAATCCCTCCGGGTTTTTTTTTCAGGAATTCTTCTGGGGATTTATACAGGAATTCTTTCGGAAATTTCAGGCATTTTTCCGGAAATTGCTTCGGGGCTTTTTTCAGAGAATTCATCCGAGAATGTTTCTAGGGATTTGCAGCATGAATGTTTTCGGGGATTTTGTCTAGAAATTCCTTCGGCGATTTCATTATGAAATTCCTCCAGACATTTTATCCAGAAATTCCTTCGGGGATTTATTCAGAGAATTTATTCGGAGATTTCCACCAGGAGTGTGCGGGATTTTACACCAGGTATTTCTCCACGGAATGTCGTTCTTCTGGAAATTCTTCCCTCTGACAACTTCGGAGTTCCTGCAGGAATTATTTCAGACTTCCTCTGGAAAATCCTCAAGATGTTCTTCGAGCATACCCCCAAGAATTTCTTCAATATTTACTTCGGAGTTTCTGCAGGACTTCCTTCGGAGTTTCTCCAGGAATAATTTTTGAGTTTTCCCAGGAATTCCTTTGGTGATCCTTTGGTGGTGGATTTCCTTCCGTCAAGAATTTTCTCCAGGAATACCTCCGGGGATTTCCTCTCGAAATCTCTCCGAGGATTTCATTCAGGAATTTCTCCGGTTTTTTTCCAGGAATTCTTCTGGGGATTTATACAGGAATTCTTTCGGAAATTTCAGGCATTTTTCCGGAAATTGCTTCGGGGCTTTTTTCAGAGATTTCATCCGAGAATGTTTCTAGGGATTTGCAGCATAAATGTTTTCGAGGATTTTGTCTAGAAATTCCTTCGGCGATTTCATTATGAAATTCCTCCAGACATTTTATCCAGAAATTCCTTCGAGGATTTATTCAGAGAATTTATTCGGAGATTTCCACCAGGAGTGTGCGGGATTTTACACCAGGTATTTCTCCATGGAATGTCGTTCTTCTGGAAATTCTTCCCTCTGACAATTTCGGAGTTCCTGCAGGAATTCTTTCAGACTTCCTCTGGAAAATCCTCAAGAGTTCTGCCGGATATTACCCCAGAGTTACTTCGAGCATACCCCCAAGAATTTCCTCAAGATTTACTTCGGAGTTTCTGCAGGACATCCTTCGGAGTTTCTCCAGGAATAATTTTCTAATTTTTCCAGGAATTCCTTTGTCGTTCCTTTAAAACTTCCTCCAGGAATTCTTCCAGACTTTCTCTGGAAAATCCTCAAGAGTTCCGCCGGGAGTTCCTCCAGAGTTACTTCGTGCATACCCCCAAGAATTTCTTCGGAATTCCTCCAAGATTTACTTCGGAGTTTCTTCAGGAATAAATTTTGAGTTTTTCCAGGAATTCCTTTAAAACTTCCTCCAGGAATTCTTCCAGACTTCCTCTGGAAAATCCTCAATAGCTCTGCCGGGAGTTCCTTCAAAGTTACTTCGAGCATACCCCCAAGAATTTCTTCGGAAGTCTTCCTAGATTTACTTCGAAGTTTCTCCAGGATTTTTTTTCGGAGTTCCTCCAGGAATAATTTTTGAGTTTTTCCAGGAATTCCTTCGGTTTTCCTTTTAAAGCTCCAGGAATTCTTTCAGACTTCCTCTGGAAAATCCTCAAGATTTCTGCCGGGATTTCCTCCAGAGTTACTCCGAGCTTACCCCTAAGAATTTCTGCGGAAGTCTTTCAAGAGTTACTTCTGAGTTTCTGCAGGACTTCCTTCGGAGTTTCTCCAGGAATAATTTTCGAGCTTTTCCAGGAATTCCTTTGTCGTTCTTCTAAATGTTCCTCCTGGAATTCCTTGAAAGATCCTCTGGGAATTTCTCCAAGAATATTTTCAGAGTTTCTGCAGCAATTCCTACGGAGTTCCTGCAGGAATTCTTCCAGACTTCCTCTGGAAAATCTTCAACGGCTCTGCCGGGAATTACTCCGAGCATAACCCCAAGAATTTCTTCATTTCTTACTTCGGAGTTTCTTCAGGACTTCCTTTCTCCAGGAATAATTTTATAAAACAAGATTTGCTCCAGGAATTCATCCGGGACATTCCTTCAGGACTTTATTCTATGATTTCCTTCAGAAACTCCAACGGTTTGCTCCAGGTATTCTTCCGGGATTTTGTTCAGAAATTCTTTCGAGGATTTTATCCTAGAATTCCTTCGTGAATTTCCTCCAGAAATTCCTCTGGAGATTTTTTCCAAGCACTCTTCCAAGGCTTTCCTCCAGGAATTCCTCCGGGGATTTCCTTCAAGAATTCCTCCGGAGATTTTTTGAAAAGATTCCTTCAGGGTTTTTCTCCAGAAACTTCTCAAAGAATTTTCAATAGCAATTTCTCCGGGGATTTCCTAGGGATCCTTCTGGAGATTTCAATAAGAATTTCCTTCGGAGATTTCCCACAGGAATTTCTCTGGAGATTCATCTCGGGAATTCCCTCCAGGAAGATTCCAATCCTGAAATTATTCTTATTGTGCATGCTCATGCATTATATTAGTAATGATTATAACCATGCAACAGATAAGAAGGTGAGAAAGAGAGAAAATAGAATTAGTGATAAGTAATGAGCTAATTACAGTCGACTCTCCATAACTCGATATTCAAGGGACCATCGACTTATAGAATTATCGAGTTGTAGAATATACCAACGCAAAAAATCCCAAAATCGAAGGAACAAATTTCTGTATTTCCAATACATTAGAATCAGCCATAGACATAAATACCGAATGCTCGCCATGACCTTATGACCAACATTTGTATATGTATAGGCTTAGCTGATGTGGATTTTCTATTCGGTAATTCTTTCTCACATTGATTGTCTTCAAAACCTTGTCAAGTATAGACAAATTATTTTATTTTGTTTATTGTTACAGTGAAGCTACATTATACTTATTAAGACCGCACGGGACGTCATCATAATCACCCTATCTATTTGAAGAAGCAAATCTCAAGAACCACTCCATATATCGAAGCGAAAAAGATATCACTATGATTCTATACATGTAGTGCACAACCCAATAAATTTTCAGCTTCATTGGTTTACTAAAACTCGAGATTTGATTCCACAAAGTTTTAATAGTAATTGTTAGAGTGAGACAAAAAATAGGGAAAATAACACGGTCTCCCGTGTTCCCTTAAGTATTAGATATCTTTTTTTTATCACTTTTAATACTATCATGGCAAGAATTCCCAGTGAGTGAAGAACTTTATAGTACTGAAACATCATAGACGATCGCTCACATTACCTAATTATAGAGCGGCTTTTTGCTCTATTATTTTAAGTAGATGCTATTTGTCTCCTTTAACTCCTATCGCCAACCCGGTGCACGTGCCCTGTTGTGACTTTCTGAGATGAATTTCATGCATAAATAGAACAAAAATTATCCAAGTAATTATTACAAACTTCAAGGAGAAATTTCAAAAATATTAAATATACTTTTAAATTAAATAAATTTACAAACTCAATGCATTCCATCAGGAAACTCATATACTACATTGCACATTCAAGGGTCTGATTGTGATCTTAACCCACCCTCAGTTTGTAGGTATTCTTCTCATCAGCTTAAAATTTTATTTTCCTGAAGATTAAATGATTTCAATGAATGGTAACCGTATTATGCAGTAGTTTGAAAAGGATCACTATATCACAATATCCACAAATTATGATTATTGTATTGAGAACTTTGCATTGTTTTAAAGCTCATGCAATCTCTAATCAACGAAATACAGCGATCAAATACAGTCGAAGCTTGTTATAACGTCAACTTTTATAGCGACAATAGCACTCTATAGCGACATTTTTTGGTCCCTTGAAAAATCTATTGATGTTGAACCTATTCCTTATAACGACTTTTCTATATTACGACGGTCCCTTGCGATGTCGTTATAATAAGCTTGTACTGTCGCTCCCTTGAAAATATGATTCCAAGCCCAGGGAGTTGAACACCATGACTACTTATTATAATTAATTGTTTGTATTTTTTTCAGCTATGGACTTAAAGCGGGGAAAGAATTTCACTACAGCCGAAGATGAACAGATTTGTCGGTCTTGGTTATGGGTGTCCAAGGACTCTATTAAAGAGACAGACCAACAACGAAACGACTTTTGGACCACAGTCAAAAACCATGTGGAAAAGATTATGCCATCACTAAGTGGCCGGACTGCTGATGGTCTCAGGCAGCGTTTTCAACATTTAAGCGCCCTTGTATCCAAGTACAGCTAGATAAAAATCTAAGAAATAAATTTCAATATGATCTTGATGTTTTATTCGATAAACTTGAATCATTCTACGATGAACATTAGTTATTTACAGCTTATTTTTCGATTTTCACACTAAGTGATCAGCCCACTTAATTCTGCGTATTTATTTTGCTTAATAATATTTCCTTCTTTGTACATCTGGTACTACACAGCAAAAAAAAGTTGTTGAATATAAAATTGAAATGCATTTTAATAAGCCATATAATAGAATTCACTTGAAAAAAATAAAGGGAGTTTTCAACAAAAATACATTGTTTTTATTAATTTATCTAGTCTTTTATATAATGAAGCAATGACTATCAGAACACATACAACGTAGTCGCAAAAGTGTACCCGTGATGATGCATCGATTCAAAGCCAAAGCCGTTTTGCCTCATCTAGAAAATGAAAAGAATATGAAAAAATATTAGTAGTAGTACAGTAGAACCTTTTTTTTTATTTTTGGAGGAATTTCATAATAGAGATTATATACCGTAAACGGTAGGTATTTCAAGACATTCGTGACACTACGAATAAAATGACAGGGTGGCCAGAAAATATCCATTTTGAAATTCCCGCGTTTTTCTCGGTTTTTCTGGTATAATTTTCAAAATTTTCCCGCCTTTTAAAACAAAAAAGTGACCCTTTGGCCGTTCTTATTGAATGTACTAAAAATATATTATTTATTTATTTATTTAGTTAACATCTAAACAGATAACACTGATTCAACAATTTCACGCCACAATACTCGGTTCGTGATCGCATCTCTCTATCCTCGGTTCTGCTCCACGCTCGCCAAATCGATACGCAATTGATCCGCCCACCTAGCTCGCTGCGTTCCACGCCTTCTTGTACCAACCGGATCCGAAGTAGGGTTGCTGTCCGGCATTCTTGCAACATGCCCTGCCCATTGTATCCTTCCAGCTTTGACCACCTTTTGGATACTGGGTTCACCGTAGAGTTGGGCGAGCTCGGTGTTTATATTTCTTCTCTTTATACAATACCTTTTTATAGGTCATTCTCCGTCCAATAGGAATGGCTTGCATACAATAAGCATGGAATGAAAAAAAAAACTAGCCAACTCGTGACATACAAACACTATTGCATTTTCATTTATACAGATATACCCCTTTTGTGCATCATACTACCCTATTTAAAAGTTTTTCAATTACTAATCTTTCGATTTTTTTTCTTCATGAAAATGAATAGTTCATTAAAGCAAATAAGTTTAACGTAAGTATGTATCAAAGCCGCACATGTTGAAGCGTGTTTATCACCTTACTTATTATTGTTTTAGTCGAATTGATAACTAATGATACATTAGAGGCTCTAAATTGAAGCATTGTTGGCAAGAGTATTCGGATTTATTGAATTATTATTGATCAACTAAAGAAAATTATGAATCCAATATGTTTGAGTACTTAAACTTTCTGCAAGATGTTTTGAAACTCTGATTCAAAACTTTGAGTGTGATAAGTAAGAAATAAATCAAACCCTGATAGTACGAGAACAAAATCATAAAATATTTCGAGATATTGCCAACCAATGAGAAAAGTTAAACATTTCTAAAAAGTATGGTGTAGCAAAGTAAACTATTTCTACAAGAAGATAAATCATTAATGTTTACATGTTATTTGTCTAAGATTACAGATGCTTAATGACAATATCAACCTCCCACAATTTTTTTAGAGGTTGAAGGTGTTCGTTCAGAATGATTTTCCCGGTGACCATGTCAAATTCTCGGTTTCCTGTCTTTTTCCCGCTGGATTCAAATCCCCGTCTTTTTCTTGCTTTTCACGGTTCGGTGGCCATTCTGAAATATATTAGGTTCAAAAAAAAACGCGTTAGAAGGAGCTTCAATATTTTTAAATAATCAACATTAATGCAAGATCTTATAATATAATATACGTTTATTTTTATAAGTTGGAGCAATTACCAGCAGTTTAGTTTGGAAGTTTACATGTTTTTTTTAAGAAAATGCCGTCATGTCTGCCTCCAATCTGGAAATTATCCCAGGTAGGGTGTTCAAAGTAATTTGGACAGAACATTACGTGTACTACCAACTTGCTCATTTCTATTTGATTTTACCGAAAATGTCCAACATATAAACACGTTACGCTCTCTCAGAAATACATTGTTAACAATAATTCTCCAAAATAACCATCTGACTTTGGTCAAAAGTAAAAGTGAAGATTTTTTTTGTCTATTTAGGAATATCACGAGGAATTTCAGAAGAAATACCTGGGCGAATTTCTTCTCATATTTCCTGAGTAAATCCCTTGAGAAGTACCTGAGGGAATTTATCGATGGAAAGGTTTTGTTGGAATGCAATGATTTATTCTAGGAATTTTCACAGGAAAAATTTAAAAAAATATCTCAAGAGTTTTCCCTATAATTTTATCAGGGATTCTACCTGGAGTTTCACAAGGAAATGCTCCAGTATTTTCCCAGCAGTTTCCCCAGATGTTGTTCCAGGAATTCTCTCAGAGCTTCCAGAAAATCTATCCTCCAAGAGTTCTTCGTTTGTATCCTTTAACAGATACGTGTATTTCGACCTCAACTGTGAGGCGGTCTTCAGTGTCGTTCAGAAGATAATAATAATAAAAAGAAATTAACCCTTTTGTCTTGCACTGCGTAATTCAAATTTTCTTCAAGAAAGTCCTCCTTTAGGCATTTTTCCCAGATGTTTCTATTCAATGTTTTTCCATGATTTTCCTCATGAGTTGCCATAAATTTCCCGGCGAGTTCCCCTTGAAAGGATTCTCCCAGGAGTCCCTTCAAGAATTTTCCTAATAGCTCCTCTAGGAATTGCTCCAGGAGTTCTTCCAGATATTCCCCCAATAGCAAAGATAAAATTTCTCTAAGAGTTTCTACAGGAATTTCTACAGGAGTTCCTAGGGATTCCTCTGAAAGATCTTGCATTCATTATTAATTCTTCAAGTTCCTTAGAGAATTTTCAAGGAATTCTTCCAGGATTTCTACAACAAGATTCGAAAGAAATACTTCCATGAGTTCCTTCAGCATTTTTCGAAAAGTTCCTTGAGTAATGTCTCCAAGATTTCCCCTCAGTAATTTCCATAGTAGTTTCTCCAGTTCGTCTTCCAGACATTTTTGGAAGAGTTTTCAGAAATTATTCCAGGAGTTTCCTCTAAAGAATCCCTTCAAGATCTTTTCGAGGAATACTATCCAGACTTCATTCAAGACGCTCTCTCACGAATTCCTGTCAAAACTTTCAAAGGAATTCTTCCAGGATTTCCTCCAGAAATTTATCCGGTAGTGCCTCCAGGAATCCATTAGGAGTTCCTTCTCTCATGAGTTTCTCAAGAAGTTTCTCCAGTAATACTTTGAAGAGATCCTTAAGAGATTATCTAATAAATTGTTCTAAAAATTCACTCAAAAAATCTTTCAAGAATAATCCCAATTACTCCTCTAGAAATTCCACCAAGAGTTCCTCCAGAAATATCCCTAGGAATTCCCCCATTGATTTGTAACGATGTTACCAGAAGTTATTCCAAGACTTTCTCAAGAGTTTCTTTCGGAGTTTCCCCATAATCTCCTCTACCAATTTTACCAGATTTTCTTTCAGAAATTTCACCATGAGTTCCAGTACTTCTCGAAAGTAATCATCCATGAAATCTTGATAAAATTCCAGGCTAACATACTTGAAGAACTTCATGCGGGGAAATCCTGGGTTAATTTGTGGAAGCTCAATGGGAAATTCTTGGCCAAATTATTTTAAGAATGTATGGAAATTCCTGGAGGAACTTCTAAATCAATTCCTAGAAGAACTCTTTGAGACATTGAAGATACTCTTGGAAGAATTCCTAGAAGGAATTATGGGTGAATACCTGAAGAAATTCCATAGAGCAAATCCTGGAAACATCCTTGAAAAATGCTGATTTTATTTTTCTTTTCTTCAGAAGTTCCTATAAAAACTCATTGTAGAATTATTAAAGAGCTCCAATGAAAATTCTTGAAAGAATTCCTGGGAAAATTCCTAAAGGAACTCTTCGGAGAACTAACTGAAAAAGTTCTAGAACTCTTGGTAGAAACCTTCGATAGGATCCTGAAAAGGTGTAAAAACTGTAAAAACTTTCCAGAGATGTTCTTCAAAATATTAATCAAATCTATAAAAAAAACCTTTTACCAGCCCTTTTAACATATTCCTTCAGGAAGTCCTCGAGAAACTCTGTAAAAAATGTCTCAAGGAAATTGTCTGAATTCATCCTGTTCTAAGTTGTATGGAATTAGAAGCTAAATTCTTCATCGAGAAGTAAATAATGGTTCCACATTCTAAAATATGTACATAAAACTATATAATTATTGAAAAACTGATATTTACCCGCATACCTATAAAAACTTGCAAGAATTCGTCGTAAATCCTTTATCTGCTAGCGAAATGAATGCAGTGGCCGCCATCGTGTCACTAAATATAAACACAGATTTTTTCACAATAGAAAATCATATACCATGTATCTGATTATTCAATGACTTAATGGGTAAACGATGTCCAATAAGTTATATGTGAAATTCCAACGATTTCCATATGGTTATTATTTAAACCTCATTGGACCTTCATATAGTCTTTATTGGGTGTTAATGAAATCTATCAAAAATGATTTCTGATGCGTGTATATGATTTTCCAGATAAATATAATCGGATTAATTGGCTCAGTGTAGCAACTCAATTTTCAATAATTATGCCAAATGACTATTATGCCAAACGACCGTTATGCCTAATTATTTTATGCCAAACGGCTTTATGCCAAATGGCGTCCCCCCGTTCTAATCAAGGGGGAATTTCATATGCTCAAATATTCACCTAGAAGTCCCAAACATTCAGTAGTAATTTTGAATATTGCTCAAAATACCCGACCAGAAGAAAATAACTACTGAATACCAAATTGAGGTATTCCATACCAGATAATTTCCAATACTTACAACCTGAATGAGGTATGAATGAGCCCTGCATAAGAGGTAAAATACCTCAAATAATATCTTCTGCATATTCTACAAATACCAAGCGAATAACTAGATCAGGTATTGTAATACCTAAATAATATTTGATGGATTTTCATATAAAAGTGAAATTTTTCAATACTAGTTCAATACCTCCAGCAGTCCTCAATAGCTGTCGAATACCAAAATGAAGTATTTTTAATTGTTTAAAACATATTTTTCAAATACCATTATAATACCAAAATGAGGTATTGATAACTTAAGGCTCAAGACTCCATCATTCAATCATCAGCAGTCATCAAACACTAAAAACCAGATTTTTCACTCAAATTTGAAGCAATCCTCATAAAAATCTATCATTGGATTTCAGATAGCCAGTGCAATGCAATGATAGATTTTCTGGAACATTGCTTGGATATTGAGCAAAAAAACTGGTTTTGAAAATTTTTAAAACGATGATGGTTATTTTCCTCTTAAGAATACCTAATTGTGGTATGATACCAAAAAATGGTATGCATAAGTTATTGACGAGTTATTCTTTCCTCCTCGGGTACTTACCACATAATCCCTTTTGTTGTACCACCGAATCTTCACCTGAACCACCTACATTAAATACACGTAGTGTCCTTCCCAATCCGCTATGGCTTAGAAGCCACCGCCGCCTCCCCACAATCCAACAGTCTGGGTCTTGTCTTCGTTCGTTATCAGCCTGCACCAACTGTGGCAGGGCAGCTGGAGCGGCTGCGTCCTCGCTGGCCCAGTTGGTCTCATCGACCACGATCAGTTCCTCCGGGTAGATCTATGGTAGCAGGTACGGCCTCCAGGGCAGCCTGTTCCTTCTCAGCCTCCTCCGGATCGCGGTAGAAGAATAGTCGTCGATCCCACTAAGTGGGTGATCTTGCCACGCAGTCGCGGCCAACAGCCACCACATCAGAATAATGGAATGCGGCGACTTGTTGTTGCACGGGATGGCAATGTCGACGAACTTCAACAGCGAATCGGTGTTGCAGACGGCAATGACCGGAATGTTGACTTAGAAAGATTCGATGACAGGATGGTGATCGGTAATGATCAGCAGACGCAGTTCACGGAAAGCCGTCTGCCCATAGGGACGGGACGAGATGACGAAGACCTCTCCGGGGTACTTGTTGCGGTATGGTGAAACGAAGTAACCTACGAAAGCTGTCGCTATGCATAGCAACCCACTTGCTTAGTAGCGACCCCTAGTTGTTTAGTGTGTATAAACGTGTTAATAAATTTTCATTAGTTCTTCTGAGCACAACCAGTACACACGCGTTTCCATTTACTCTCAAGTGGTTATGGGCCCAGTACAGGCTAGAATTTGAACAAATTCGACGACCGCAATTCGTGCTAGTTCCTGAGATGATTCCGAGGGATAATTCAAGTTCAACTTCTCAAAGCGGAGGAATGACTGGCGGAAACTCGAGACAGATAGCTGGAGGTGATGGTTCAACTGCAAGTGGAAGCGGTGTGCGGTCAACAGCAACTGTTCGGACTTTCGGAAGCGCAGTATCCCTACCGGTAATGGAGAAATTGAAGGGAAGGCAGAATTATGCATCGTGGGCTTTTTCAATGAAAATGGCACTTATACGCGAAGGTACGTGGCGTGCAGTCAAACCGTTGAAGAATGTAGCAGTGGATCCGGATATGAGCGATCGAGCACTTGCGGCCATTTGTTTGAGCTTGGAGAAGCACAACTTTAGTTTGGTCAAGAACGCTGATACCGCTAAACAGGCATGGGACAAACTGCAACAGGCATTCCAGGACGATGGACTAATCCGGCGGTTCGGTCTTCTGGACAAATTGACGACTATCAAGTTGGAAGATTGCGAATCTGTTGAAGACTACGTGGACCAGTTGGTGACAACAGCAAATGATTTGAGCGAAATCGGTTTTGAAGTCAATGATCAATGGCTGGCTTCATTACTGCTGAAAGGTTTACCTGAATATTACAATCCGATGATAATGGGTCTTCAAGCTTCAGGAATTCAATTGACTGCGGATGTAGTAAAGACGAAGATTATCCAAGATGTTAAATGGCCTTTGAAGAGTTCCAGCAGTGAAGGTGCACTCTATTCAAAACAGAAGATAAAGCGAACGAAGGGTGGTGCAGAAAAGAAAAATGGTACCTGTTTTACTTGTAAGAAACCGGGGCATTACGCAGCAAACTGCCACTCACTTGAGAGTAAATGGAAACGCGTGTGTACTGGTTGTGCTCAGAAGAACTAATGAAAATTTATTAACACGTTTATACACACTAAACAACTAGGGGTCGCTACTAAGCAAGTGGGTTGCTATGCATAGCGACAGCTTTCGTAGGTTACTTCGTTTCACCATACCGCAACACTCCTCCTTAACCTACGATACCGAGCAGTTTCTTGAATGCCTCATGATTCTGCCTGGTTAGTGGCTTGGTAAATCCGTCCGCTGGCTGCTGCTTTGTAGAAAGATAGTCCAAAGTAATGTCGCCACGATCCAGAGCTTCACGAACGAAATGATACCGAATTGAGATGTGTTTTGTACGGGGATTATAACCTTGATTTCTTGCAACGCATATGGCAGATTGATTGTCGCATAGAATTGGTACTTGTAGATCTCCATTAATTTGCTGCAACATCTGCTGCCACCAGAGAGCTTCTTGTGTAGTCCTTGATAAAGCAATATATTCGGCTTCACAAGTTGATAATGCCACTACATCTTGTCGTTTGCAGTTCCACGAGATCGCTCCTCCCATCTTGCTAAAAACATAACCAGTGGTAGACCTTCGATCTTCGTCTCCTCCCCAATCCGCATCCGTATAGCCAGTAAAATGTGGATTGCCAGTCACCGAGTATTTCAAACGATTATTTGAAGTGCCCTTCAGGTAACGCATGATTCGTTTTACTGCCTCCCAATGCCTACGACCAGGGTTACTGCTAAACTTACTCACCATGTTTACAGCGAAAGAAATATCTGGTCGTGTTGCTTGAGCGATGAACATCAATGACCCGACTGCCTCTTTGTATGGGATGGCCTGCATGCTCTGCACTTCTTTTGGTTCGGACGGACACATCGATTTGTTGAGTTTCGCGCCGGGATCAACTGGAGTAGAAACGGGGCTACAGTTCGCCATATTGAACCGCTCGAGAACATCCTAACGTACTACTGTTGATCCAACCAAATCTTGCCATTCACTCTATCACGTGTGATTTTCAGCCCTATGCAAAACTTTGCTTCTCCAAGATCTTTCATTTTGAAGCGGCTGTGGAGAAAAGTCTTCAGCTTCTTCTTCATTTCCGAGTCGTTGGTGAACAAAAGGAAATCGTCTACATAAATTGTTACAAATGTCATCGATTCGCCGTCAATCTTGAAATATAGGCAGGTATCCATCAAAGAACGTTCCAATCCAAACTCACGTAAAGCTTCATTCAGTTGAAGATTCCACACACGACTCGATTGTTTCAAACCGTACAACGCTTTCTTCAAACGGCATACCTTCTTTGGATTTTGAGCAAAACCTTCAGGCTGTTCCATGAAAATGACTTCATCGGCCAATTTTCCTTGCAGAAAAGCGGTTACTGCATCCATTTGTTCTATATCTAGGTTGTGTTGAGCCGCCAAAGACATCAGATAACGAATTGTCGAGTAACGTACGACAGGGGAGTAAACCTCATCGAAATCGACTCCGCAACGCTGGGAACACCCTTTCACGACGAGCCGGGCCTTAAACCGCTCCACTGTTCCATCTGATCCACGTTTCGTTTTGTATATCCATTTGTTCTTAATTGCCTTTCGTCCATTCGGTAAATCAGTCAACTCCCAGGTTTCGTTTTCAGTCAACGCTTGAATCTCCTCTCGCATGGCAGTTATCCACCTTTCTCGATCGGATCGCTCAATTGCTTCGGTGTAGTTGCTTGGATCATCTGCCATCTCGGAAGCCATCGGGGTTGGGTCTGTAAAATCATCTGGGCCAGTGATTGAACTAAAACACATGAAATCGGAATACTTGCCTGGGGGCTGGCGCTCCCGACCGCTGCGCCTAAATCCTTGCTGCTCATCAGCGGATCTACCAGATTGCGGTGGGAGCGCAGTGCTGGCCTCAGCAATTTCCACGGAAGAAGACATTTCTTGATTACGTTGTTGAACATTTAAGCCTTCATTTTCTGGATGAGCATTTGTTTCTGACCAGTCAAGCAACTCGATGAACTCCACCGGTTGATCTTGATACTGTTCTCCTACATTCTTCGGCTGAAACTTCTGCTCCTCATTAATGAACACGACATCTCGACTTATTATCACCTCGTCCCTCTCTTGATCGTATACCCGGAAGCCTTTGGAATTCTCAGCGTATCCAACGAATACGCCCTTGACCGATTTTGAATCGAACTTCTGCCGTTTTTGCTTCGGACAATGAACCATTACTTGAGATCCAAATATTCGTAAGTGCTTCAGGTCGGGTTTCTTCTGACACCACGCCTCTTCTGGCGTTGTTTCTAGTGATCGAGTTGGAGATCTGTTCACCAAATATGCTGCCGTTGATACGGCCTCCGCCCAAAATTTCTTGGGGAGTCCGACATCATTCAACATTGACCTCGCCTTCTCTACAAGTGTTCTATTCATCCTCTCCGCAGTCCCGTTTTGTTCAGGTGTGTAAGGACACGTGGTTTGGTGAATCACCCCATCGCGTTCGAAGCTTTTCTTCATCGTGGAGTTGATATACTCTGTACCGTTATCCGTCCGTAGTATCTTCAATTTTCGTCCCGTTTGTCGTTCAACTAGTGCCTTGAATTTCTCGTACACTTCTTTTACTTGACTCTTGGACTCGATGAAATACACGAAAACCTTGCGACTGGCATCGTCCACAAAGGTCCCGAAGTAACGGCTTCCACCAATCGACGAAACTTCTACCGGTCCGCAGACATCAGAGTGAACCAGATCCAACGGGTTTTGAGCACGCGAGGAACTACAGTGAAAAGAACTTCGAGTGTGCTTACCCTGAACGCATGCCACACAATCCGCTGTGACGCCAAATTGTTGCGGCATCCCGTCGACCATCGTTGTAAGTTTGCTCATGTATTGCTGATTCAGATGTCCTAGTCTGCGGTGCCACAAGCTTGAATTGTTCGTCAGAAACGCTTTTTCCGATTTCTTCGTATTCAGCTTGTACATCCCATTCTCTTGAGTACCGGTAACAACGATATCGCCAACTTCGTCTCGAACTTCACATCCGTCAAACTTGAACAGGACTGTCATGTTTTTAGCACATATTTTACTAATAGACAACAGGTTTGTCGTCAGATCTGGAACCATCCAAACGTCCTTCACCTGTATTGGTCCTTCTTCTAACTCCAGATTCACTGTGTTGCGGTATGGTGAAACGAAGTAACCTACGAAAGCTGTCGCTATGCATAGCAACCCACTTGCTTAGTAGCGACCCCTAGTTGTTTAGTGTGTATAAACGTGTTAATAAATTTTCATTAGTTCTTCTGAGCACAACCAGTACACACGCGTTTCCATTTACTCTCAAGTGTACTCGATGCTGACCATGCAACGGGCAGCAAGCAGCAGCTTTTTCCAGGTGCGACCCAGGTTGATGATGTGTATTCCGTCCGGGCGGCGCTTGTAAACGTACGACTCCATCCGAAGTGGGTAGTCGCGGCCATCACCTTGGTGACGTTGTCATCCTTTGGAGCAAGAATGGCTAGATTTCCCGACATCGTTGCGTTAACTTGGGAGTAATGATTTGACGTAGTAAATGCCACTGGGAGTGAAATATAAATGGACGTATTAAAGCACTAAGTTTTCGAAATGTGTTCCAATATATTCGCGAAAAAAACTCTAAATTGATAACTCTAACGCGAACAGCTACGAAAAAAATGGCTCCGACGTGAATTTCTACAATTTTGATTTGTTTTGTTTATCACGTCCGAAATGGAGCAGGAAAATAAAACAACCGGTGCAGGCACGTGAAGTTTGGTCTATTTTTACTGGTCTAATAAATTTTGACAGTTCCATTTTTGGAATCAATTTGGACCAAAAAATGGACCACCGGTGAAGTTGCCCTTATATATATTATATTATATATTATATTCCCAATGTAAAATTTCAAACACAACAAGAAAACCATGCTACTTGAAACTAAACGATTAGAAGATTTTTGATGGAGCCTCGAATTAGAAATAAATTACCCATTTTCATAAGCAAACATCCTAAATTAACTGGGATTGTAATATAAATTCTTTAAATTAAATTTACGCGCAGCTCAAACGCGAGTACGACCGCTGCCCAAGCCACGACGTCAAGATCATCATAGGAGATGCGAACGCTCAGGTTGGCCAGGAGGAGGAGTTCAGACCGACGATTGGAAAGTTCAGCGCCCACTGGCTGACGAACGAGAATGGCCTACGACTGATAGATTTTGCCACCTCCAAGAATATGGCCATTCGTAGCACCTATTTCCAGCACAACCTCCCGTATCGGTACACCTGGAGATCACCTCAGCAGACAGAATCGCAAATCGACCACGTATTGATCGATGGACGGCACTTCTCCGACATAACCGACGTCAGAACCTATCGTGGCGCTAACATTGACTCCGACCACTACCTGGTGATGGTGAAACTGCGCCCAAAACTATCCGTCATCAATGATGTACGGTACCGACGCCCGCTTCGGTACAATCTAGCGCGACTGAAACAACCGGATGTCACCAATGCGTACGCGCAGCATCTTGAGACAGCGATGCCGGATTAGGGCGAGCTCGATAGGGCCCCTCTTGAGGACTGCTGGAGGACAGTCAAAGCAGCCATCAACGACGCTGCCGAAAGCATTGTCGGATATGTGGAACGGAGCTCAAGAAACGATTGGTTCGATGAGGAGAGCAAGGAGGTTTTAGAGGAGAAGAATGCAGCGCGAGCTGCAATGCTGCAGCATGGTACGCGACAAAACGTGGAACGATACAGACTGAAGCGAAAACAGCAAACCCGCCTATTCCGGGACAAAAAGCGCCGCCTGGAAGAGGTGGAATTCCCAGAGATGGAGTTGCTGTACCGTTCTCAAGAAACCCATAAGTTCTATCAGTAGAAGCATTAACCTAAGAATGCTAATGTCGCTACTGTTCGTGTTACCAACATCTAGTTTGCCACGCGCTGACAGCTTGAGTACCGGTCCTCAAAGTGTCAAATAAATTTTAAAACAAGCCTAATTTTTCAAATCGGCGTATCTAACATTTGGAAGGATTCGAGAAAAATGCGATGCAATATATTGTAAAGCATTTTAAATCCTGTTTAAAATGTTTTGCATTTTTTCTATCGCTGTGTCTTCTATAAGTTGAAAAAAAGAACACCGTTTCTAACCACTATTAAACAATTCCGATTTGTTTTGAATTAGATTGAAAAACTGGTGAAATTATCGAATAAACCCTTTTGCTTTGTGCTGCTCACATACACCATGATGATTCGTCGATATCATACCTTGCTTGATACATACACCTTGCTTGATGCGTCGGTTTGACAGTTCATTTATCACATGCGTCACGTCATATCTGTGCACTTTTTTCATAAGGGCGAAATTGACAAAATATACAAAATCATGTTTAAAGCGGGATTGGTGCCAGTTGGCATCGATGTTATTGGAAATGTCATGAAATTTTGATTTAATTCAATTCTACTTTGAATAAAACATAAAAAACAAAAAGGCGTATTTAAAATTTGAGTTGTTTAATGTCAGCGTGTAATTTGGCCCATTTTCCCGTACCAAATAAATGGTGGCAAAAGGGCTAATCTGAAACCTGTATGGATTGTTGGGCTTCTAGTCTTTATATGCTTTTTATGTACAGGTACACGTATAATTTTAAGATATATTTTTTAGACTTACCAATTGATGTCCCTTCTCTTCCTCGGAGCTGCTGTTTGCAGCATCCCGTCTATCAATTGGCCACTAAATCACTTTTTGCCACCTATGTTTGAGAAGCATTCACGGGTTCACCTGCTTCCCGGTCATATTTTCGCCTCCTCCATGTAGCGAAATTTTATTTTGTTGCTTCCAATTCTCAACAATTCACTATTTTGCACTCACACGCGGAAAGAAGCTACATTGTTCGCGGAAAAAAATACATAAAAACGTTCGAAACATAATTTTATGCTCGATGCAAAACGGCGTAATTGGTGTAGGAGAAAACAAAAAGGATAAACAAACTGGCGAAACTGACAGATGATTTTCCAATTGGACGCAGCCATTGGGCGCAACCAGGATTATGATTTGACGAAGGACGAATATTCTGAAGGGCGCAATTAGAGCGATGTTTCGAAAAGGGCTGGGCGATATTTTTCTTCAATTAGTGTGGCAAAATGATGGTAGTTTAATGTGATTATTGTTGAAATGAAAGGTCAATTGATGATCAATATGATTAAAATAAATGCGTATTGAAAATAGTATGGATAAGAAATAAAGAATTGATTTCTTGTGCGGAAATTTCAATCAACGATTTCTCATTTTGTCATCGATGTCAATTTCGCCGTTTTGAAAAAAGTGCACAGATATACACCAGTATTGTTTTGAAGTTGCACATACACCGGTTTGCAAATTCCCATAAAACATAATAAAGTTTGTTCTATTCGTCAGTTTCTACGTTCAACTACAACGAATATTGAATGTTTCCAATTTCAACTCGACTAACAGGATCACCGGACGGAGCCGTGAGTAACAAAAGTAAATGGAGAACAGTTCTTGTGAAAAATTTGGTGAGAAATTTGTCTAAAACCGAATACTGATGATGTTCCACATCAGTTTGCCGACCCGTCAGCTTACTGCAGCTGTGAAAATCCGAATCTCTCGATTTCCAACATGTTTAGTAATTCAAAAACAGTATGACGTATCTGCTGATTAAAATTTTATGTTTTGATTCTGCATATAGGTCGCATTGCTATGAGCATATGTACGGTGTATGTGCTAGCATGAAAAATGTTGACAGTTGAGTCGCTTTGCAATGGTAGGGTGTATGTAGCCAAATGAAAAACACTGAGTAAAGTGCACATAGGGCAGAATTGAAATTTATTTCAAAAAATCAAAAAAATGTTTTAGGATTACTTTTTTGGACTCAATATGTAGATTATGCGTTTGTCAAGCCCATGCAAAGCAAATCTCGATTTGTTTATTTTTGCAGTTACGTCGGAATGAAGAATTATGCTTGAAAACCCTCCACTACAACATGGCATCGAATAAACAATGAAAAGATACAGTTAAAGGTGATAATAAACTAATTAAGTTTTGTGAGAACAGCGCCATTAGCGTTCTACTACTAATATTTCTATTGTTCTATCAGAAGCTTCGTGCCGCAAGCTGAAATGTGCCGGGATAAGGATGGGAGCATCTTGACGGTGATTTAAAGGTTGAAGCAACACTACCATGAACACTTGAATGGCGCAGAGAACACAGGCATAGAAGGTCAGGACAGCGATGGCGATGGCTACGTCAGCACAGCGGAGAGTGGAATCCAACCAGTTCCCACGATGGGGGAAGTTAAGGATGCCATTCAACAGCTCAAGAACAACAAGGCCGCTGGCAAGGAAGGTATCGGAGCCGAACTCATCGAGATCGGCCCGGACAGGTTGGCCGCTCGACTGATAGTCAGAATCTGGGAAACGGAATAGCTACCGGAGGAGTGGAAGCAAGGCGTTATATGCCCTATCTACAAAAAGGGCGACAAACTGGAAAGTGAAAATTATCGTGCAATCACTATCCTAAACGCCGCCTAGAAAGTGCTATCCCAGATTCTCTTCCGTCGTCTATCACCTATAGCAAACGAGTTCGTGGGAAGTTATCAAGCAGGTTTCATCGACGGCCGCTCGACAACGGACCAGATCTTTTCCGTGCGGCAAATCCTCCAGAAATGCCGTGAGTACCAGGTCCCTACGCACCATTTGTTCATCGATTTCAAGGCGGCATACGATAGTATCGACCGCGTAGAGCTATGGAAAATCATGGATGAGAACGGCTTTCCCGGGAAGCTCACAAGATTGATCAGAGCAACGATGGACGGTGTGCAAAACTGCGTGAAGATCTTGGGCGAACATTCCAGTTTGTTCGAGTCTCGGCGGGGACTACGACAGGGCGACGGACTTTCGTGCCTGTTGTTCAATATTGCGCTTAAAGGTGTCATGCGGAGAGTCGGACTTAACAGTCGAGGCACTATTTTCACGAGATCCGGACAATTTGTTTGCTTCGCGGACCACATGGATATTATTGGGAGAAAATTTGAAACGGTGGCAGATTTGTTCACCCGCCTTAAACGCGAAGCAACAAGAGTCGGGCTAATGATGAATGCGTCGAAAGCAAAGTAAATGCTGGTTGGTGGAACAGGGAGCGCGACAGGACCCGCCTAGGAAGCAGTGTTACGATAGACAGGGATACCTTCGAGGCGTTGGACGAGTTCGTCTACCTCGGATCCTTGTTGACGGCTGACAACAATATTAGTCGGGAAATACGAATGCGCATCATCAGCGGAAGTCGTGCCTACTATGGGCTCCAGAAGAAACCGCGGTCAAGAAAGATTCACACCCGCACCAAATGCACGATATATAAAACGATCATAAAAGACCGGTAGTCCTCTATGGGCATGAGACGTGGACTATGCTCGAAGAGGACTTGCAAGCTCTTGGGGTTTTCGAACGCCGAGTGCTAAGGACGATCTTCGGCGGCGTGCAGGAGAACGGCGTGTGGCGGCGAAGGATGAACCCCGAGCTCGCTCAGCTCTACGGCGAACCCAGTATCGTGAAGGTAGCTTAAGCTGGAAGGATACGCTGGGCAGGGCATGTTGCAAGAATGCCGAACAACAATCCTGTAAAGATGGTGTTCGCTACGAATCCGATCGGAACAAGAAGGCGTGGGGCGCAGCGAGCTAGGTGGATTGACCAGGTAGACCAGGACCTGAAGAGCGTGAGTCACAGTCGAGGATGGAGAGGAGCGGCCATGAACCGAGTGAATTGACGAAATATTGTTGGCGAGGCTTTATCAAGATGATTGATGTAAAGCCAAAATAAGTAAGTAGCGATCAGTGACATATAATTGGAATTCTTACGATGTATGCCGATGGCGGCTTGGTGCTCAGATATGGAGTGAATAATCAAGATAACTTAACCAAATAAATAAAAACATTTTAAGAAGTTTATAAAAATATGTGTTTTATATTTTGTGCATTTACAAACAAAACTGTATACAAAGTACGATAAAAAATACTTTAAATCTAACACACACAAATATCACTTCCAAGGTCTAGGCGTTTTCCCCAGCGTTCGACTAAGTTGATTCAAGCTAGACACCGAAGTGGACATTGCATTGTTGGTCATCTTCCCTAGATTCGAATGTGCAACAGACTTATCTCTCGGTTCCTTCTTGCCACTTGCCAGCACTCCCTCCAAGCCCTTCAGGTCACTGGGAGACTTCTCCAGCAGAAGCTCGATGTAGTTGTGCAGGAGATCGCGTGGCAATGTGGAATTCCGCACAGCCATTCCAGTCGGCTTACTGCTAACTGGCGTACTCTGGTAGCAGGACTCCTTATCGGCCATCCCTTTCAGCACACGTACGCCGTCCAGTTGGTCCTTGTCGATGTGATCCACGGACAGCCTGTTGAAACGGTTTAGCATTTGCGGTTCTTCGTTACTATCGGTGGCTGTGGCAGGGGAGGTTAGTACTTCTAGGGCTTTCTGCCATTGCGTCTCCATGATGGAGTGGAGCTGTTCGGCGATGTCCGCCCTTCGGTTCTGGTAGGATTCTAACTTTTCCTGCAATTCGTGAATTGTTTTCGAGGAGTTGGTGAGTTGCAAACGGTAGAGCGATTCTTGTTCGTTGCACTTCTCATTGAGAAGTTTGATCTCCTGTTCGTTGGTTTGATTGATCAGCTCTATCTGCTTGATGGCTCTTTCGGCGATAAGGCGCTCCTTTCTTTTCGCTTCGGACTTTAGTTGTTCCTCAACGGAGGTCAGCTGTTTTTGAAATTCCTTCAGCTTGTCGGCCACAACATCTTCTAGCTGAGCTTGGTAGTATTTTTTGAGCGAAAGCCGTTGCACATCGAGCTCTTTTATGAGCTTCTTCTTCTCCTCCAGGTGCGAATCCACTTGAGCTTTGAGATCTTTAATTTGCTCCTTGAGGGATTCGTTTTGGGCGTTGATATCGCTAAACTTTTTGCTTAGATTATCAGTCTTCACCTTGAGCGAAGCGAAGTCTCCTCGCAATTTATTCGCATCCTCGGATTTCTTCCGTTCCGCTTCCAGTTCGTCTTTTAGCTGATCGCTTTGCTTTCGGAGCTTTCCCAGTTGATCCTTCAGGCTTCGTTCGGCATCTTTACTATTGGCTAGCCGGATTTCCAGGTCGCGGAGTTGGTTTTTGTGCACATCGGTGACGTCCCGGTTTGCAGAGGTGAGACTTTCAACTTTGGATTCAAGCGCTTCGTTTTTATCTTGCAGCTTACGCACTACGGCAATCGTTTCGGAAAGTTCCTTTTCCAGGAAGAGGTTTTTATTTTTGATTTCCACGTTCTCTTGGAGCAGTTTCTCCTGACTCTCGGTGTGTTTCAGCTCAAGGTCGTGTAATTGACGATTTTGCCTGGAATAGTATGAAAAAGCATTAGCACACTCCCTGAGTCACCTTCTCGGGGCGTTTGTTTGCAGAATGCTCCCTTGTAATAAAGACCCAATGTACATTGAGCTCTATAATACGCCCGTGATGGGTGTGATACTACGAAATAGCAAAAGAGGTACTCACCGAACGACATCCTCTTCCAGCCGCCCAATGATGGCTTCCTTTTCCTTGTCCACATCCACGGCGACGGCAATCTTCTGCTCGTACTCGAGCAGCTTCGCCTGCAGTGCTTGGATATTCCGTTCGCAGTGTTGCCTCCTGAGGCGTTCTTCCTGCAGTTTGGAACTTTCCTGTCCGGTGGCATTGTTGTTCCAAATTTCGTTTAAACTGAGCAACGGTGGTCTTGTACTTATAGAGGATCTGGTCGAGGCCTGCATCTCTTTGCGGGGAGGCTTCTGCGGAACGGCCGTTTTGCTACTGAATCCGTTGAAGTCGCTGGCCGTTAGCGAGGGATAATCGTGAACGGATATGCTGTTGAGGTCGATGAGTGAATTCTCCGGACTTTTGGAAGGTGCCTCCAAAGGCAGAAGCGATTGATTGCTGGGCTTATTTCCCACCTGCAGGAATTGATCGATCTCGTTCAACATAAATTGACTGTTCGGTTGAGGAGGGTTTTGATCGGTTCCGCCGAGATGGCCCTTGATGGGTGTTGAGTAGTAAAGATAGCCACCGCCCTCCGTTTGGAATCCGTAATTTCCGGTGGTGCCAAAAGCGCTGCGAAGTCCACTCATTGTGGGGATGGAACTTTTGTAAGAATTCAATCCTAGGGATTCGTTGAGAGCGCTAAGGTGATCCGACGAGGGCCGATATTCATGCTGGTAACGGAAATTGAATTCGGCAGGGAGTGAAGCTGGGGTGCTAGCGGAAGTGGTTCCGATGTTGAAGAAATCCGGTGGAATAAGCAACAGAACATCCGTGTCGTCGGAATCACTCATCACATTTTCATACTTGAGCAGGTCATTGGTATGAAGAAAAACTATTTTTTAGAAGTGAACGCTTTTGAAAATTATGAAAACTTAAATTTTTGAAGATAAAAGCGTCGCCACAACCAAAACAAACGAAGTTTACTAACAACGGTCATCGTCGTTGCGAACCGTCATCAATGATTGTGTCAAAAAGCGTAACGCCATCATTACTTGGTCATTTTAGGCTGTGAAGCGAAAGAGAAATCAGACTACCCAAAAATTTAGTTCTTCAAATTTGAGTACACTGCACTGAAATGAATTTTATTGTAGAAACTACTGAATCCATGGTAAAATTAGCTGTGTTCAACGAGCTGCTCGAACTTGGTTGCAACCACTTGCGAGCCAGCTTTTGGTGTTCATTGAGCCACTCCAACCTACTTCGAGTCGCTCGGGTTTGTGTTCATTGAGCCGAGTCCAACCAACTCCGAGTCGCTCGAAACAGGTTGGAAGCTAGAGTCCGAGCTAGTTCAACCAGCTCGCAGTAGCTCGTGTTTTTGACGTTTAAAAACGTAAACATTCAGAAAAAAAAGCAAAATTCCGAAGCGATACGGATTGTTAAGTGCGCGAATTTTTTTTTCACGTGGAATTCCGGTAAATTAGTCAAAAGAGTAAAAAGAGCGTTCATTGAGAAAGCAGCTTGGAGTTGCTCGAAGTAGCTTTGACAGTTATTTGTTGACAAAAAATACGAGCTAGTACAACCAACCCCGAGCAAGTTCGATCAAAGTCATTGAACACAGCTATTAAGAACTGCACCAACGATTTTCAACCGACTACATTAATCTGTTAACTCTACCATAATATAGTCAACAAGAAAATATATTCAGTTTATTTAACCAGAGTTGTAGTATTTATGACTAAATATATTCTAGATTTGACAAGTTTGGCATTGTACTTTTCACCATACTGCGTTGTACGGTGGGTGTCACGGATTGAAATACAATGCTTTGTAGTCGAGGCTACTATGGGCATAGTCACATTTACTACACTGCTCAGTGATTTTTACTAGATTATTGTAAACTTAACAGAATTTTGTAGTCGGTTGAAAATCGTTGGTGTTGTTACTATGGATTCGGTAGATTATACAACAAAATTTGTTTGCGTGTGCATTTAGTGTTTGCCCACGCTTGGGTTGTTTTGCTTCTCTCGCTATGTTCTCAAAAACAGAGAGACGCATCGATCTAGCGTTGAATGTCCGTGGAATAAGCCATTTTACGAGACGTTTAAGTGACGTTTTCTGGCGGGCCGCTCATTGTTGTTGTTCAAAAACTAGCATGATATCTGAATGGCGCTGGTCACATTTTTGTTGGTGATGACGTTCCCGTCTCATTCAGCGCATGTTTCTACCCGGTTTACATGTTTTATGTTACCTGTAGATAAAAACTATCTTCCCTGCCTACCGATTTCAATTTTACATGCGAAAATTGAAAACTTTGTTGCAATGCCACCAGCGCCATTGTTGAATAAGCTCCTTCCAAATGTAGCGCTAGAAGAAACGTAAATAAATCGGCCCGCCAGAAACTTTCAAAGCTGGTAAACAAACGGAAACCATATGATTCGAAACGTCTCATAAAATGGCTTATAAGCCAAATTCGGGTTCTTTCAAGTTGACCTAAATTTAAGTTGTTTTAACCCATTACAAAGACTTCGGAAACTTACGCTGAGTTGAAATTGTTCGGCACTGATTTGAATTTTTCGCTGTTGTTAAGGGGACACGGGAGACCGTGTTATTTTCCCTATCTTTTGTCTCACTCTAACAATTATCATCAAAACTTTGCCGAAGCAAATCTCGAGTTTTAGTGAACCGATGAAGCTGAAAATTTAATCGATTGTGCACCACATATATAGAATATAGTGATAAATTTTTCACATCCATATAAGGAGTGGTACTTGAGATCTGCTTCTTAAAATGGATAGGATGATTATAATGACGTCCCGTGCGGCCTTAAATGAAAGCTACCTACTGAAAGCTATTTGTCATTTTAAGCCTAATGGGGTCCTAAAGCCCTGTCCCGATTTTAGTGCCAAACGCTTAAGTTTAGGCCAAAAACACATGTTTACTCAATTTTCCAATGTTTTCCGTTGGTTTAAGTCCGAAAAACATTTTTTTATGTTTTTTTAGATTTTGTCACACCCCTTGGCTTAAACTCAAATTTTGGGTGAATTTTGTTTTCCGTGTCCCTTCCGAAATGTCAGATAGGAACAACCCCAGTGTTAAAACTTAAACCCCTGTGGTGTTTTTGTCGACTAAGTGAACGTCAAACATGATCTCAAGTGTCAAGGTTCATTTATGGACCCAATTTTAAAATTAATGTTTAAACATGATATAGCCGTTATTTGAGCGGGAAAAATTGCTAAAGTAGTTGAAGTAACATGCTCTTTCGTGTTGTTGAATAAAAACAAGATTTTATCAAACATTTTAGGACCCAATTTAGGTTATCATACGGAACTGCCGAATTGAGTCAAAAGAAGTCAAAGTTGGATTGATTTGTGGCTCCCTGTAAACGATCTATTGCCCATTGCACGGTGACGTCATCAGAAAATAGTTCTCTTTCCCTTCTTCGGGAAAACTAAAAACAACAGTGCTAGTACTGGCACAGGTACTGGTACTGGCACCATTGTTTTCAAGTTTTGTTGAAGAGCGAAAGAGAGAGAATTTCGCCGTGTAATGAGCCTCTGTACGTACCATAAATTCTTTTGTTCTTTTGACTTTTACTGTGCGCCGTGTGTTGATGCTCACAGGCAACTTGAAAACAGCGCGCACAGTAAAAGTCAAACGTTTTATTGCATGCATAGGCTCATGTAAAGAATTTAAATTTTTGGTAGTCTGATCTCTCCGTGTAAACCTCGCTTTTAAAAGTGGAAGAAATCATTACTTGGTCCTTTTAGTACAATCTCGCCCATTTGCCCGCCCACTGGCCGCGACAGAGCGGCGGGCGAGAGCAAAAAAAACGCCGAGTTCAGAGAAACGTCAAAAAATTATCGTCTTGCGAGAGCAGATGGCCCTCAAAGTTGTGTAAATCGCGAACGCAAAAAAACATTGTGCGATAAATTTCCATCGAATTAGGCTGAAAATGTTACACAGAAACCTCCTGCAGTTATCCCGTCTAGTCAAAGGGCACAATTCTCAGGTTTGTTCGCAGGCAGCGGCAACTTTCGTGCGCCGCTATTCCTTCAATCAGAACTCGCAACTTCTGTGGCTCCGGCAGAGTCAACCACCGAAGGAATCGTTCGCCTGCGGAATTCCCGCCAGCCAACGTTTCCTGCATTTGACACAGACAGGTAAATGGGATTGTGTAATCCAATCGTGTTTTTGGTGTTCTCAAAGACTCATACCTTCAATTTCAGCATCATGTTCGAAAAGTGTAAACGATACCAAGCCGAATAGTGCTCAAGCCAATGCAGCCCCTCAGCTCCTATCGAAACTGTTCCCGCAAACTGCCGTCGAAAATGATCAGGCAGAACAGGCCCAGGAACAGAAGCGCAAGGAAGAGGAGGAAGCCAAAAAGGAAAAGGAATCGTCCTGGAAGCGGATGAAGTTTGGGTAAGTTTGGGATGGACAACCGAGACGATTCCATAGGTTATTCAGGGATTGAAATTCGAAGAGAAGCTTCAACAATATTCCAGAGAGAATCCCTTAGACATTACCTTGGAAATTCTTTAAGGAATTCGTGCTAAATATTTGCACAACGATTACGCAGCGTCGTCGCTATAGTCTAGTAAATGTGCGCTCTTGCGATTTCCCACAAACTTTAACCTATTTCTTTCGCAAATCCACCAGCAGTTCTACCTGTGAATCCATCAAAAGTTCAATAAGGAATACCTCCAGCGATTTTACGAATTCCTTCTTTCAGGAATTTCTCCTGGTAAAGCTGCAGTTCACCTGGAATTCCTCATGGGATTCCTACAGCAGTGGCTCAAGGGATGCCGTCAGGAGTTTCTTTACGGATCCCTTGAAAAGTTCTTCCAGCGATTCCTTTAGGAGAACTTCAGAAACTTCCATTAGAAGTTATTGAGAGAATTTATTCAGAGATTCCACCAGGAACTTCCCTCCAAGTATTCCATCAGTATAGTTCCTCTAGGGTTCAGGAGTTATTCTACGGAATCAAACACGAGTTCGTCCTGGCATTCCATCGGAAGTACTTCTAAAAATTCAATCATGAATTCCACGAAGGATTCGTTCAGGAGTTCTTTCAGTGTTTTTATCCGGAGTCCCTCTAGGTCGGGAGTTCTACTATAAATTCCATCAAGAGTTCTTCTAGGGATTCCATCTGCAATTCCTCCAGAGATTCCATTAGGAGTTCCTCCAGAGATTGCACCTGGAACTCATTTAAGAACTCCATTAGTAAATCCTCTAGCAATTCTATCAGAAGTTTCTCCCGGGATTCCATCATGAGTTAAATCAGAGAATCCACCTAGAGTTCCTCCGTGGCTCACATGAGGAGTTCCTCTAAGGAATCCATCAAGAGTTCCTTCAGAGATTCCACCTGGCATTCCTGCAGACATAGTATCAGGAGTTCCTCCAGAGATTACATCAGGAGTTCCCTGAGGAATTCCATCAGGATTTCTTTTAGGGATTGCATAAGGATTTCCTCCAGGGATTCCAGCAGGAATTCCTTCAGGAATCATCATTAATTTCTTCGGAAATTTCAACAGGAGCTCCTATAGAGATTCCATCAGGAGTTCCTCTAGAGATTATATCAGATGTTTCTTCAAATATTCCACCTGGAACTCCTCTAGAGATTACATAAGAAGTTCTAGAGATAATATCAGGAGATTTTTCTGGGGATTACATTAGGAGTTCTTCTGGAGATTTCATGAAGAGTTCTTTTAGGGATTTCATTAGCATTTTCTTTAGTTATTTCACCTGTAATGTCTACATGAATTCTACCAAAACTTTCTGTGGAGATTCCATCAGGAGTTCCCCTGCATCTTTCAACAGGAATTCTTGTTGGGATTCCATCAGGTATTCCTTCAGAAATTTCACTTGGAATTCATACAGTGGTTCTTTCAGAAGTTTTTTTATGGATTCTATCAAGAGTTCCTTTGGAGATTGCACCTAGAATTCCTCTAGAGATTGTATCAGGGGTTTCTCAAGGAATTCCATAAAGATTTTTTCTTGAGATTTTATTAGAAGTGTCACCATTCATATCAGAAATCCCTCCAGGGATTTCATCAAGAGTTGCTATAGGGATCCCGTCAGGAGTTCCTTCTGAGAGTTCATTAAAAATTCCTCTAGGGATTACATCAGAAGGCTTTCTAGGGATTACATCAGGAGTTCCAGGGATTCAGGAGTTCTTCTAAGGAATTTATCAGGAGTTTCTCCAGGGTTTCCATTGGGAGTTCATTTAGAGATTCTACCTGGCTACAGGAAGTTTTTCCAGTGAAATCCCTAGAAGAACTTCAATTGATTTCTTTAGGAATTTCTGCTGGGATTCCATCAGAAGTTCTTTCACGAATTCCATTAGGAAAACTTCTAAGATTTCGTTATAAAATCCTCCTGTAATTCCATCATGAACGTCTTCTGGGATTCCATCAAAAGTTCTGTCAGGAATTCTTTTTAAAGTTCCTTCAGGAATCCCTCTAGGGTTATTCTGGGTTCCATCAGGCTATTTATTACGGTTTTTCCCAGAATTGATTAAGTCATTCTACCCGAATTATCTTCCAGGGATTTTTCTAGGAAATTCATCAAGAGATTCATCAAGCAACTCTTCTAGAAAGTCTTCCCGGAATCCCTAAGGGGATTTCTCCAGGAATCAATCAAGGAATGCCTTCCGATATTCCTTAAGGAATTAAGGACAATCCTTAATTAATCTCCTTTAAATTTTTCCAAGGATTCTCGAGGGTTATCAGGAATTCCTCCAGCGATTTTATCAGAAATTTCTACTGAAATTTCTTATAAGAATTTCACCAGAAATTTCTTATCAGAATGTGACCTGTAATTTGCGAATCAACCAGTATAAAAATACAGGAATTCCTTCAAGATTTCTCTGTGAATCCTACCAGAGGTTACTCCGTGGGTTCCGCCAAGATGAATTTCAATGATCCCATATCGAATTTCCTATGGAATTTGACCACAATTTCCTATTAAAATCCCACCAGTAATTCCTTCAGGGACTTCACCTGTAATTTTTCGCGAGAGAAGCTTTTTAAGGAATTTCATAAAGAGTTCTTCTAGGGTAAACGCTGGGAATATCACCAGTTTCGCTAGAATTTTCATAAGCAAAATCTACGAGAGTTTCGCCTAAAGTTCTACAATAAAACAAAGGATTAAACCAAACATTTCCCTGAATGCCTTCAGGTTGAATTCCTGGAAGATTCTCTGGGAAAATTTCTTGAAATATGAATGGAGCAGTTTCTTCAGAAATCTTTGGAGGAATCACTACAGAAATCGCTGGAGAAATTCACAGAGAATTCCCTGGAGAAATTTCTAAAAACATTTCTGGAAGAACTTTTAAAGCAACCCCTGAAAGAGTTCCCAAAGGTTTCTCTAAAGTAATTCTTGGTGGATTCCTTGTAGAAATTCCTGCAATAAATACTGGAGGGATTGATGGATAAATTCCCTAAGGAATCCTCCGAGTAATTTCTGGTAGTTTCCTAAAGTAATTTCTGAAGAAACCTCAGCATACCAGGAGGAATCTTTGAAGAAAACACTGGAGAAAATTTTGTAAGATTTTATTGAAGATTCCCTAGAAAAATCCCCGGAGGAATCGCTCAAAAAATTACAAGCGGAATCTTTGAAAGAATTTCTGGTGGAATCCCGTAGAGGAAGTTTTGATGAATTCTTTTGCAGTATTTCTTGAGGAATTCCTAAAGGCTTCCTAATGGAACCCTTGAAGGAAATCTTGATAGAATCCCTGGAGGAATTCCTTGATGAGTCCTTGAAGGAACTCTGGGTAGAATCACTGAGGAATAAATCTCTGCAGGTATTTCTGTAGCTGGAGGTATTTCTACAGAAAATCGTGTATGAATCCCTGAAGCAATCTCTGGAAGAATGCTTGGATCAATCGCTGAAGGAATTTCTGGAGGAATCTGTCGAGGAACGAAATTACTAAAAGAATCACTGGTAAATTTTTGATATGAGGAATTTGTGGTGGAAAATTCTGGTAGATTTTTCAATGAAATTCCTGTAGTAATTTCTTGGGAGAGATCCCTTTAGCAATCTCTAGAAGAATCTTTGGAGGAATCGCAGAAAAAGAATCCTAAAAGAATCTGTTTCGGGATTCCTGGAGAAAATTCTAAATAAATCTCTGGAAGATTTTTTAGTGGAATTCTTGAAAGATACATTGAAAGCATCTGTGTGAAAATACTAAAAAGAATCGCTGAAGAAATTCCTGGTAAAATTTGTGATGGAACTCCTGGTGTAATTTGAGGAGGTAGTCCTGGAAATAGCTAAGGAAAGAGTCCTGGTGAATCGCCTGGGGCAAAATTTCTGGTAGTAAATTTCTTCTTCTAGGAAAGTGTTTGAAAGAATTAGTGATGTAATTCTTTATGGAATCCTTGAAACTAACTCCTACAGGGATTCCTGAAGCAATTTTTGCAATAATCTCTGTAGGAATTCTGGAGGAAATCCTAAATCATTTGTAGAGGACTTGATGCAATGAATCTCTGGAAGAATGTCTAGATGAATGTCTGGTATGTCTGGTATGATGGTATGTCTGAAAGATTTTCCCCGGAGGAAATTCTGGGTGAATCGGTGAACAAATTTCCCGAGAAATTATTTATTAAATTCCTGGTAGAATCCCAGGAACAATTTCTGGTGGAATCTCTAGTATAACTCATGGATCCTTGGAAAAACTAGGATAGAATGTGTGGAGAAATTTCAATAGACATTCCCTTATTGATGGCTGTTCAGAATAATCCCTGAAAGAGCCCCCTCATATTTTTTGCCGAAATACTTCGAGGAAACTATAACTGAAATTCCTCATCAAATATCAATTTCTACCCGAACATTAATTTTTTTTAAAGTTCTGCTCTTCCTTACTACAATCGTTGCCCCAAAAATCATAGAAATATCCCCCTTCCCCACAGCCACAGAATTCGAAAAACAACAATCAGATATCAACTAGACTCGCCGAGATTATTCAAAACATGCGAAGAACCTTTGAGCCAAACCACTGGATGAATTCCTACAAGGCTTGAGACTTTCTTAAAATATTGGTAATCCATGGAAAAAATCCAGGTTGAATTATTGAAAGCACCGCATGCAGGAAAGACTCCAAAAAAATCATCGGAATAACATGTGGAGGAAACTTTGAACATATGTACACCAAAATTAATTTCTGATTGTTTTTGTTAACACAACACTAGCAATACTAGTCGTAATGTCACAAGGAACTAAAACTTCTCTTAGAAATATGCTTATTTAAATGCCGGTGTGATTTTTCGTATAAATCCTTGCATAAACTCTATCTCTTTGTTTGAGGTGATGGCTTTCAGTCTTAAATAAAACTCAAAAATGGATTTTCGCTTACATCTGACGTTTCGGACACATGTATTTTGCCGTCTATCTCTTTGTTTCGTTTGTGTTTTTTGGTCCCTATTTTGTTTTCTTTTCGGTCTCTACGATCTTTTTATTTCAGGCATGAGGTCTCTGGAGCTCCTATTTTAATACACTTAGCCGCTACCAGCCCTACATTCCAGCAAGAGTTCTTCCAAAGATCCCTTCACAAATTACATCAAGTCTTATCCATGAATTCTTTTAGCGTTTGAAGAAGAAAATAACCCTGTAGGGTGATGTGCTAGTATCCATCGTATTAAGCATTGATCAGTAAGAACTGCAGTGAATGATGCTAATACAAACCGATCCCAAACAATTATTTCTCAAAACGGCTTTAGCATTGTACAATAACATTTTGACAAATCTTGATCTCTTTTTGGAAATAATGCAAAGAAAATGCATCTTACCGTATTCTCAAACCGTCGTATCGTTTTCAACTCCGTCGCAATCAGTTTCCAGATGTTTTACTAGAATATATAGATCTACGGGCATCTCCCTCCATTTCTTCAGCATGATGGAATATACTAATTTCCTTTAAAAATAAATTGTTCGTCATCAAAATTCAGCCCAAACATATGATCACAATTCCTTTTGACCGTACAATTATGGTATTTGCTCACAGTACAGCGAAAACAATACAATCAAAGGAGCCGTATTTTTACGTCGAGCGTCGCGCACACATTGATGCGCACAAGCTTTTTTTTTTCTCAGTACGACGGATTGAACTTCGTTTACATTCTCAATTATACGCGGCGGTTGAGGAAATTTCGTAAAATTTGGTGATATATTGAAGTTTTACCGCGTGTCATTGGAATGAAATCCTTCAGTGAAGAAGTACAAAGCAAGAATAATTGAAGGGAGGTTCAATGATCTAAGCTGTCAGTGGGTGCGAGGTGTGGTCAGCTGCGAGGGGGTGAAAAGTGACAGCTGGTGAGTCGGCGAGCTGGCCAATATGTTTATGTTTTTTCTCCACCGATGGTTCCTAGCGTATCCATAGAGATGTTTGTGTTATTGAAAATTGTTGCGTGTGACTCAATAGTGAAGGTAAGTGGAATAAAGTTTAGTTATTTTCTAAAGGTAAAATTTATTTTGAATTTCAGATGCCATCATTTTGTGCAGTGAAGTATTGCGGGAATACGATTGCGAACAAAAAAACCCGTGGAATTGTGTTCCATCGATTTCCAAAAGATGGAGAGCGACGCCAATCGTGGGTCACGTTCTGTGGCCAACATGATGGTTGGTCACCACAGCAGAACCAGGCCATTTGTTCGAGTCACTTCACCAGTAGCAGCTACGACGAAGGGTTTCGTTATCGGCACGAAACTATAGGAGCCAAAATGCGACATCAATTGCTTCCAAAAGGTGAGATAAATAATTTATATCAATAAAAGATACATATTTACTGATTAACGAACATATTCAGCCACCATCAGAGGAACTTCAAGCGATGGGAAGAGCGATGGAATCGGTTTTTGTAAAGTTTCAAGGTAAATCCGGGTTCAACTTCAAAAAAGGCGTGGTTGAAAATCTTGTGGCAGCTGTTTTAGCAGAGTATTTAAATTTTGATGCAGTGGTGGCGAAAACCTACATCAAAATAAGAACAATTGCACGGATGCGGTTTGAGAATCTAAGAGCAGAAGGATAACTGTCCATAAACTCAACTGCCGATACTGGAACGTTAAAACGATTACACGAAGATGATGGTAGCTCAAAGAACTCGAAACGCTCGAAAATTAACGAGAAGAAGAAAAAGCCCGTTAATAGGAGTTATTTAATAAGAAAGTATAAAAAACTATCCTCCAAGTAGCATAAGTCGTAGTTGAAGTAAATTTTATTATGATTTGTTTGTAGATTAAGATATAGTTTCTAGTCCTTATTATTTGTTATTCCCATAAATACGAGATGATTAATTATCATATGCTTTAAGAATCAACCCGTTGTTTCCTTTTTTTATTTTTTTTCGCAATAGTTCAAAATACGCTCCAAATGGTAAGAAAACATAATATCAGGCATAGTTCGCTGGTGTACTACAAAGCGCACCTTACTCGACTTAGTTCCTACGCATAGATTTGGAGAAACTCCATTTTTTCGTGTCGAAAATTCCGATTTTCAACTGTGTGAAACCATTTGACACGATGTTGAAACAAATTAACTGTAGAACTCATACAAGTGTTTCAATTGAGGCTGCTTTGGAAGATTCAGTATACGCAACCTCTGCACAATTTTGCAAATCCAACGCCTCGATATTCTAAGGTCCGTTCGTTAGTCATATATCCAATTTCGTTGTCTTCTATTTTGTGGTCTTGTTCTAAACATGCTTACGATTTGAGGCACCCCAGGATCATTACTCATACATATTTAAGAGCATAGAACCATTCAAACGAAATTTCTTGCCTTTTCCATGGTCTGCTGTTAATGACATTTCAGTACACGTACGAAACAAAACAAAGTGGTCGGTGAAATAGTGAATTTCATTTCATGGCATGCTGGTTCATTTCGCGAAAACAAAGTGGCCAGGTGTCATATTGTTTTCCAGTATGGCGGATCAACCAATTTGACACATCGTATTACCTCCCTTTTAGATACCTTGGTACAAAGGTTTTCCATAGTGAAAATAAGTGCCCGGCGAAGTAAGTCACCCACGGGGGCGGGAAGAAACTTGTGTGGCAAAAGTGGTGTGGCTCAGTCGATCGCTAAGCATTTCTCTCAAATCGTGTTCGTCCATGCGATTTCGGTGAAAAAGTGCAAAGTGGATAATTGAACTGAAGTTATTTACCGAAATACAGTAGTTTTATTGCATTTTGGTGTACAATTATACGAATCATAACAGTTCTCACAAAATTACACTTGGGTAATGAATCTATGTTGCAGGTTAGTTTGAATATCCGCCGTAGTGGAACATTTAAGGTTTGATACGACGAATAATAGCGTTTACGACGAAGTAGAACGAAACCCTAGTTATTCATGAAATTTCTCCAGGGCGTTCAGAAAATCCGGCTGAGATTCTCCCTACCGCTACAAAAAAAAAATCCAAATACATTACTACAAACATTTATGAAAGAAACCATTTCAACATTTTCGTCAGGAATTACTCCATATGTTTCTCTAGAGATTTAAATTACTCTTAGGAACCCTGCATTGTTCATCCTGGGATTCCTTCACGTATCTCTTTACGTATTATGTGAGGAGTTTCCCTGAGATTTCTTATTACATTACTCAAGAGATTTCTCCAAGGATTACATGAATAATAGACACTTTAATTTGATTGAAAAAAGATGATTGAAGCCAAAGATGACTCTAGGAATGTCTTCAGAAAATACTCAATACATTCTCCAATAAATTTCTTACGTATTCGTCCTGAGATTTTTTGGAGGTGTTTCGCTAAATATTTCTTTTAGCCTTTCTCAAGTTATGCATTCCCTAGGAAAAAAATGTGGTTGAACGAATATTTTGGAGGAAAATTTGTATAAAAATAACTGCATCAACTTCGAAGAACTCTTCGAACTAATTACCAGTAGGAAGTTTTTAGTCAGTACAGGAATTACATTCGGTTGATTTTTTTGGAGAAAATCATTCAAATACATAGATTAGCACTTGGCGTAATGTCACGAGAAATTCCTAAAGAAATTCTTGAAAATACCCTCTGAGAGATGTCTTGTGAACTTCTTTAGAAACTTAGAAGTATTTCTTGGTCTCTGTTTGCTCTCTTTTTATTCCTATTCAGGTTTCTAATGTTCTTATTTTAGACGCTTATTCTCACCAGTTCTGACATTATCATTTCAAACATTTCAGATTCGTCCTCTTCGGAGTTTCGGTGACGGCCTTCTCCGTTTACACGGTGTTCATTTTCGGAGCCCCTGACCGGGACCCGGAAGGCAACATAATCGAAGATGAGTTTAGTCAGTTGCCGACCGTGCAGCAATACTTCAAACGGCTGTGGAAATCAATGACCTACTACCAAAAGATGATTCAGGAACCGTCGCGTGAAAAGCTTCTGCCCGATCCTCTAAAATATCCGTACATTCAACCACCGTACACCCTGGTCCTGGAAATGAAGGACGTGCTCGTCCATCCGGACTGGACCTACCAAACTGGATGGCGTTTCAAGAAACGTCCCGGAATCGACAAATTTCTCGAATCTTTAGCACGTAATTTCGAGATTGTCATCTACACTGCCGATCAGGGAATGACCGTGTTCCCCATCCTGGATGCCCTCGATCCCCACGGTTACATCATGTACCGCTTGGTCCGGGATGCGACCCACTTTGTCGACGGACATCACGTGAAAAACTTGGACAACCTAAATCGAGATCTGCGCAAGGTCATCGTCATCGATTGGGATCCGAACTCCACCAAATTACACCCGGAGAATACCTTCAATATTCCACGCTGGAGCGGAAACGACGACGATACCACGCTGCTCGATTTGCTCTCGTTCCTGATGACCATTGCCAACAGTGAGGTGGACGATGTGCGCGAAGTTATGACCTACTATAAGCAGTTTGAAAATCCGCTGGCGCAGTTCCGGGAGAATCAACGTCGTCTGGCAGAGCAACTAGCCGAAAAGGAACAGGAGGAAAAGCAACGGGTGACACCGGCAGTGCAAAAGTGGAGACCCAGCTTCTTGGGCAGCTCCCGCTAGGTTAAGGATCCAAAAGAAGGCATGCTGATAGCGCTAGATTGTTTTCCGTTTTCTACAATTTTTACCCGTAAAGTTGTATGCCGTTGTTTCCGTTTGGAACGCTTTTATGAAGCGAACATATTGTGTTGTAATAAGTCGTAATTGGTAAGAAAATGCTGTCAACTTACATGCTTACGTTTCACGACTAAAAATAATATGATGAGCCTGGAGGTTATACAAAGACATTTAATTGTTGAAGAAATCCTTAAAAATGTAACAACATAAGTTGGTATCTAAAGCTAAATATTTTACAAGGAAGGTGTAATTACTTCTTCCAAAATGAGGTCACAAGTGAAAACTGTTCTAAATATTTTGGAAATGTCCTTGCATAGGCACCTCTAGACAAATTTTGGGTTCATTCTACAAGTGGCGTGCGGTGAAAAAAACACGATATCAATTGTTAATCAAGAGGTAAAACTTGATTCGTGCAATCTGATGAGATAGGATTTTTTCTTCTCATTTCATTAGTACTGTAGTACTGGGTAATATTGATTAGAATATCTATCTTCGTAAAAATTTCAAATGAATATTCTTCATTGAAACATTTTTAATGTAAGAACGGAGTTTGTTTTTCTTATATTCAAAAGCTTGTAAAAAAAAGGGTATTGTCAAAAATTAACCCAGGTAGCTTACAAGCACCGTTATAAGCGATATATGAGCCATTCAACGGCTTTTCAAAGCTTACTAGCTTCATAAAACATTTCCAAATGATTATAGGCACTGTGACCCTCATTCATTATTATTTAATTCATCTTCATGAGTTTCTTATAGATTAAAACCTAATTACTATCAATACAGCATTCTTGATCTTTCCAGCCTTCTGCTGAAGAAGCTAGGCCTCTCTCAAAAGTCAAATAAATTATCCACAAGAGAATGTTCGGACACAGGAGGTGAGCGGTTCATGAAAACCATGCGATGTTCGGTGAAAATCTGTTCATCAATGAAGAAAAGGACCGCAGCTGTCCACCAATGGCTTGAAATTCAATGCGGGACAGAAGTTCTGAAGCTAGTCAAAATCTTAGCTAAATGTGGCTTGCAGGAGCTGTCGACGTCGTTGCAGTGTATCGAGTCCTAGAAGCCGACAAAGTTCACCATATGGCGGGAGATTTTGCGGGTCTCTCCAGGGTAGATCTCTGAGCGCAATGCGATTAAACGGTGCCATGGGCCTGGTATCGATATATGGTTGTCATGGGCCTGGGTTAAACCTACGTTGAACACGTTCAATCCTGATGATCCATGAGAGATGGTAAGGAGACCACACTACAGCTGCGTTTTCGAGAATTGGTCGTACCAAAGCGCAATATAGTGCTTTAAAGCAGTGAGAATCAGTAAAATCTCTAGAAACTTTCGTAATAAAGCCCAATTGTCGTGTTACTTTAATTACGATTGACGTGATGGTGTGATGGTTGAATGTTAGTTTTGCGTCTAGAACAACGCTCAGATCGCTGATATGATCTACGCGCTTAAAGACATTACCGTCAATACAGTAATCGGAAGCGATTGGACACTTCGAAATTGGCCGTATATGAGTATATAACGCTTTATTTTAATGCTTCTAAGCCCTGTACCAATAAGCCGTACACAACGACTGTTAATGCTTTAAAAAGGCCTTGATTGTCATGACGTTCATCAATCAAAACAAAACAGGATCGGGACTCGAAGTTGAACGAGATATCGCGCTTGCACCTTTGAAAAATATCACAAGAATCTGCCAACATGCGAGGAAATACGAAACATATCTCTCAACACCGACTTGGTGCCAATTTTTACGGCTTAATGGTATTTTGGTGAGCTGAAGACAGTTTCTGTGTAGGGCTATCAAATTAATAGAGACAAATTGTTTTGAAATTATTGTCGAATAAAGTACCGCGGGGCAAGTGGAATTTGGCAGGTGAGAATAGTGGTGCTATGCCACCCGGAAGATATTTCGATGTGAGAAAAAAAATTGTGAGAATTGTCCCCCCAAGTGTTGTTGGGAAAAGATTTATTTCGATTCCGCGTTATTTACAAGTTCGAATTGATAAAATTGAATCGGCTGATGGTGCTATGCCACCCGGCAATAGTGAGAAGAAAATTAATTTGTGAAGTGACTGCAAATGCTTGTAAAAATTGAAATGTTTAAGAAAACGGAGTTGTGCATTATGTCTAAGTGTTTTTTCTGCGCTTCAGGAAAAGTGTTGTTCCGGGATAGCCGAAGCCGCGGGACTATTTTCGCGTCCCTGTGAGAATATTCTTCTCGATCACCACGTTTGAATGGTGCGTGGTGAAGCGTGTTTGTTTTTACATCTCCGAACGCAGAACGGGTTTGCTGGACAGTTTAGCGGTGAATTTAATAAAAACTTCTCGAAAACTTATTCATACAGACTCAAGTTAAAAAGTATACAAACTTACTTTATCGATCCTACGTGTTAAGCAGGCGGAATTCTACACGTACCGCTCTGTACCAACTCAACTTTTCACTTTTAGAACGTTTAATTTCTGGATTTACAAAACGACGAAAGTAAGATTTTCAACTTTCGCAACCTAACCACTACTTTCGCCGCCCCGTTGTATGGAGAGACAAAGTGACTCAACTACGAATCAAAACAAAACACTACTTGAGTCGATTTTACACTGGTTGAAAAACGTCGCAAGTAACTGAATAAAACGGCTTATCTTTTTGTCATAAAATTCTTGTGTGAAATAATAGGAAGTCCATAGTTTTTGAACGCGAGCTCATTGTATGCAAAATTTAAGAAATGTACACGTCGAAAAAATGTTAAAAAGGTGATTCATTTTAAAACAGTTTTAGAGGACAGGTTGTGATTCTTCTGCATTAATTTTCTCAAAACCGTATGAAAGTTACTTACGTCGATTTGAAAAAGTAATCGAGACTTCTAAGAATAATCGGTGAGGTTGTACAAGTACTGTTTGATTGGCTTAGTGTGTGTTGATTGCTTTTGCGAGTGAATGAGCAAAACAAAATTCAAGATCAATCATGTTTAATAAACAGTGCGCGTAATCAGAAAGTAATGCAGATCGCGTCGTGTTTGATCTCTCGAGCGTTTAGCTTACTCCTGCGGGGATGAGCACAAGAGTGATTCCTACAAAGCAACTATGGAAAGGACAACAAACTGGTGAGATCGTTCTTAATTATATAACCTTTTGAAACCACTAAATACGTGCCAGGGTCGAAAATTATACTTTCGATTCGGGAAGTGTGAACTCATTTTAGATATCCATTTGATATCTAGATGTTTTCATGCGGGGCTTGCTGTAGTGAAAACAACCTCAGAATGTGTGTGTATGAACAGCCATTCTTGAAATGGGCTGGAATTGCAGTAGAGCTATCACCTTCCATCTCCAGGGCTAAAGTTGTCTGCATCTATATAGACTATGTTTCTCGATAAATATATGCAAACAAATTTCTTCCATAAAAGCACTGCCGGTCAGTGGGCGATGGATTGTAAAAACACACACACATAAAGTACCGCGGGGCAAGTGGGTAAATGGGGTAAGTGGAAATAATTGCTATATTTTACTGAATATGTGAATTAACGTTTTAAACTCGTGCGTAAACCTTTGAGGCCATTCAGTACATTACAATAAGTATGAAATTCCTGAGATTTTTCAGCCATTTTTTGCCATACAGCGAAAGATTGTAACCTGTCAACTATAACTCCGTAACAAGTTGGCGGCGTGCAATCTTCTTTTAATATTTTCAGTGGAAAAAAGTTGCGGAAAATAATTTTCTATATTACTTCTAAGTTATCCCCTCTGACAGTTTCAAACTGCAATAAAAAAAGTTTTAGAATTAATTCGACGTGGAGCTAAAAACAACTAAATTAAAACACCGTCAATTTTCTAATCACGTGGGGTAAGTGAAAAGTTTCTCATTTGAGATTGATTTCGTGTTTTCTCTTTAGGTACACAAGGTTCGTAATTATCATCAAACGACAGAACGTGCTTATAATTCAAGAAAAACTATACTCAAAGCGTTAAATGCTATTATCATGGCCAAATCATAAAACTTCTCTAAAAAAGGTTGCCAAATATTACGATATTAATATGTTTACTTCGGACAGCCTATTAAAAGGAAGACGTTAATTGAAATGTTTCAATATAAGAGAACGCACGGAAATCTTGTGGAATATCTATGTGAAGCTAGTTCAAAACATAAAAAATGGGGTATAGGTCTATATACATAAAAAAGTTTCTAAATACTTCATTGAAGGATTCCGATTGATTTCTCCCGAAGAGTTATCCGACGTCATATCCGATTTTCTTACGAGCGGTGGAAATTCTACATAGCAGAAATGTAATTTCTGTCCCATGATGTAAGAACTAACATTGAAAATGTTGCAGTTATAATGTTGTCGATTCATTTCAACAAACATAACTGAACAGAAGAAAATTCAAGTAATAAGAATAAAATTCTCTTTGTTTACATTTTACTTATGTTATTGTTCATTGGGACACCTTAACAATTGTTAAAGGTAATAGAAATCGTGAATAGAACTGTTAGTTTTTGAATTTATTGTTCATAACGATAAACTTTTCACTTGCCCCACTTATGGGGCAAGTGAAAAGTAAGGAGACGTTTTTCAAAAACTTTTTCTGTACTTTTTTCTACAATTTTATATAGAAATCAATTTCAGCATACTGCTTATATTTGGTGGGACTCAAGCTAAAAAATATATACGACCTCATTTGTTTTAATTTAAAGGCTCTGCACGGAGAAAAAAGAATTGTTCAGTCAATCATATTTGCTGGTAGATCAATCATATTTTACATTGAATTTCAGTCAACCTTAATGTATGGTTGATTCAACAATATCTATGGTTGGTTTAACTATTTGGTATGATCGGTTCAACTACACAAAATAATTGAATCAACCATAGATATTATTGACTCAATATTAATATACAATCATGCCAATGGTATTATTGTTGATGTTGTGTTGTCAAAACCGATACAAATCTTCTTTATCGACATTGCAAAAATGCGACAAAATGTAAATAAATATAGGATCAGGAATACAAACCTGTATCTTGAGAGTGAGAGCGCACTAACTTACATCTACTCCAACATCGCTTGTTGGTAATCTGCGGTTTTTTGCAGTACAGCTCATAACGTTTCTAGGTAATAATTTGCGGAGAGCTGATTCAACAATAATATAATTGAAATATTCATGTGATGGAAGACAGAAACAAAAGCAAAAGCGATTGAGCCAGGGGGGGTATACGCAACGAGGTTCGCCTACCGTACATGTTTTGTGGGTGTATTCGTTTGGCTCACAACGCTGCTAGGCATCCCGCTGTTTGAGTGTTGAAATGCATCAGCATTTGCTGTCTGGCATGGCCCGCGTACGACCTGTGCTGTTTGGGTCGCCCCGTGTGAGAGATGATGCTGTTTGGGACGGCCCGCCCGAGAGATGATTGTTAGGCGAGCTTTGTTTGTAGTTGACAGCCGTACACCCACCCTGGATTGAGCAAACCATACTGTCAGTTTAGAAGCACCGATAATATGCTTGTAACAATTGTATTCAGGCATGTTAATGCAACTATCGGAAAAGTTATGTCAATCATGCAAGAATTTTCTGCGTGTAGAATTTGAAGAATCTCAACTATGTGAAATCCATTACCCACTTGCCCCACGGTACCTTATATCACTTTAGTCAAATCGTTATTACTTGTTAAACTCGTGAGCAATAAAACCATATTGATTGATTTGAATACTGAGAATTAGGAATTGAAAATGTGATGAACAATAGGCTAATATTTTCAAAGCTAAACGATCATTTCGACATCTGGTGGCTATTAGGAGAACCGTCATAAAAGAGGTTGGGTTGAGAACGCACCGTGTGCAGTAGAGTGATGCAAATTTTGAAATGTTGGCTCCCCTATGCTAAAACGATTTATATTATGGTAAATAGCATCCTTCCAAAGTTTGAAATGATTCGGTGGGGGAGTTGACTGTGCACAAGCCATTTGAAGTTTATATGGAGATTACTATGGAAAACGCCAACTTTTTGTGTCCAGGCCTCTATCTCTTCGACATAACATTTTATGGAAAAGTGAATAACATCTACTCATGTGAAATCCTTTCAGTTACAACTTTGCTGAAGACCACATATTGATAGGACTTAAGGATAAATTGTTATTCTTGATCATAAGCTGGGTTTGCATTTTGCATGCTTAACCAACTGCTCGGCAGGCAACCGTGGTGCTACACTGAGATGAAATCTCCATTATATTTTATGTGCAGCAAACATATTTTTTTGCAATCAAGCTTTGCACATAAATTTTAACAATGATGCAGATAGAACCCGAAATTATGTAACCTTTATTTTTTATGTGCGACGCACATCCAAAACAAGGTTGGATCCAATTCAATTTAAATTAGTCTACTTTTAAATTTTATGTTTGGCAACAAATGGTAAATAAATGGTGCGCTTTTAGATTATTTTTTGTTTTGATTACACTTCTCATCATCGAAAAAAGAAAAAAAAAGCCAAAACGTAAATTTAACGTCTAAACTGTTTGTATAATGTTGAATAATATTTATGTATCATATACATGACTAGTTGTTTAAGTGCGATTATTTTTTCTGATACTGATGGGAGTAACGAGCTGAGGAATCAGTGGCATTTTCAGCCTCGTTTCCAGGTTTGCTATTGCTTTCTGACTTCGCTGCTATGTTCACCGGTGTGCTAAATCCCTCGCTATATTCACGTCCTGCTAAGAAACAGATATTTTTGATTAAACTACATGAAGTACGTTTTACTGTATTACGTTATTTACCGTACGTTTAGATTAGTCCATCAGCAAATTCTTCTAGACACTTCGAAATATGTTTTTTTCTGTTTTCTATTGCGTTTGACCCGCAATCAAAAACATATTTCACGTAATTGAATCATGAATGCATTTCATTTGTATTGTATTGCGTAGCATATACAGAAATATATCTGTGCACTTTTTTCAAAACGGCGAAATTGACATCGATGACAAAATGAGAAATCGTTGATTGAAATTTCCGCACAAGAAATCAATTCTTTATTTCTTATCCATACTATTTTCAATACGCATTTATTTTAATCATATTGATCATCAATTGACCTTTCATTTCAACAATAATCACATTAAACTACCATCATTTTGCCACACTAATTGAAGAAAAATATCGCCCAGCCCTTTTCGAAACATCGCTCTAATTGCGCCCTTCAGAATATTCGTCCTTCGTCAAATCATAATCCTGGTTGCGCCCAATGGCTGCGTCCAATTGGAAAATCATCTGTCAGTTTCGCCAGTTTGTTTATCCTTTTTGTTTTCTCCTACACCAATTACGCCGTTTTGCATCGAGCATAAAATTATGTTTCGAACGTTTTTATGTATTTTTTTCCGCGAACAATGTAGCTTCTTTCCGCGTGTGAGTGCAAAATAGTGAATTGTTGAGAATTGGAAGCAACAAAATAAAATTTCGCTACATGGAGGAGGCGAAAATATGACCGGGAAGCAGGTGAACCCGTGAATGCTTCTCAAACATAGGTGGCAAAAAGTGATTTAGTGGCCAATTGATAGACGGGATGCTGCAAACAGCAGCTCCGAGGAAGAGAAGGGACATCAATTGGTAAGTCTAAAAAATATATCTTAAAATTATACGTGTACCTGTACATAAAAAGCATATAAAGACTAGAAGCCCAACAATCCATACAGGTTTCAGATTAGCCCTTTTGCCACCATTTATTTGGTACGGGAAAATGGGCCAAATTACACGCTGACATTAAACAACTCAAATTTTAAATACGCCTTTTTGTTTTTTATGTTTTATTCAAAGTAGAATTGAATTAAATCAAAATTTCATGACATTTCCAATAACATCGATGCCAACTGGCACCAATCCCGCTTTAAACATGATTTTGTATATTTTGTCAATTTCGCCCTTATGAAAAAAGTGCACAGATATGTCATTACATTTAATTTTATTGTAATCTAATGAAAATTAAATGTTGCACATAAACTAAAATTTTAGGCCCTCGAACCCATCTTATCTGTTTTCCGCACATAAAAAATAATGGAGATTTCATCTCAGTGTACTATGTTCTGCAGCAAAACAGCAGTGTTGCTCTGAAAGTAATTGAATGATCATCTCAGCATGATTTAGACTTTGTTATCACTAATAACAAATTATCCTTACGTCCCATCAAAATGTGGTCTTCGGCAAAGTTGTAGCTGGGAAGACTTCACATGAATAGAGTTTGTTCACTTTTTCATAAATTATTATTACGAGCAGTTAGAGGACTGAACACAAAAGGTTTGTCTTTTCCATAGTAATTTCCATAGAAACTTCAAATGGCCTGTGCACAACCAAATTTCTTTCAAATCACTTCAAATTTTGGGAGAATGATTTTCATCATAATTGACACCGTTTAAGCATAGGGGAGCAAAAACTTCAAAATTTGCATCAGTCTAGTGTGCAGCATACACTGTAAGACCAAAGTACCCTTTAAAGGGTAAAAAAGTACCCTTTTTGAGAGAAACTAGTTTAACTCATAAAAAGAGTAAAGGGCCTTTACTCATTAAAGAGTAAACGGCTTGTACGTCAGATCAACGAGTGAATTTTACCCATTATCCAAAACATTTGTTCTGAGAAACAGAGTAAAATTTACCCTTTTCCCATATATGAAAATTCTATAAAATTTTATTACTTTTTTCTCGTTTATAAAAATACCAACTAAAAAACTTTAACATATACATCAGTTTTATTCGACAAATATTTACAAATAATCATTATTCAGGTGCGGGACCAAAATTGATTAGTTTTCGTTGATGTTACTAGCCTAGTAAACGGGCAGCTAATTTTTGGCGATTTTGTGCACCGAGACATGCATACGGGATGTGTACGGCAGCAAAAGTATCCTGTAATATTTGATTGTTTCTTTATAATCAGAACACTACAGGGAAAGAAATAATACCTACCATTGATTTATTCAAATTTAGAAAAATAAACTTTTTTCATTTTGTTACCGCAAGTATGTCTGCTCCATAAAGAACTATTATAAAATTGCAAGATAGTTTTCACCCATTAAAGAGTATGTTCGTGGAATATAGAAAAGGGTATAAAATACTCTGTATCTGAAAAAAAAAGTACCCATCATTTTGACGTTTCCATATATCATCAAATAATGGGTATTTTTCCCACATTAAAGGGTAATGCCGAGTTTACAGTGAGGGAGGAGCACACATATTACACTTTTTCTCGGAATAGTTATTTTGTAGCCGACCAGAGAGCATTGAAAAACATGATAAACTTTTCTTTCTTCGAAAATGTACAGATCCGGCCAGTGCTCATCTACGATTAGTGGGATAAAATTGGAAAATTGGTGTTGGGCTACATAGGTTATAAACTTCCGGATTCTTTCTTAGTGGTTCAATTTGTTGCGAAATCACGCGTATCGCAAGAATAAAGCGTCAAAATGGTTATGCCAATGGAAAATAGTTCAATATTAAATTGATTATGACCTTATTTGGTTTAAAAATTGAATTTTGGACGTAAACAAATATTTTCAATGACATTCTTCTCTAGCGACGTCTATAGACTTATAAGATAGTGGAATTTTCTCAGAACCAACGATCTGCGGATTGGCCCTTTTGAATTGTTTCGCGAGAAGTTCTCCACAAAATGTAGTTAACAAAAACGAGCCAGTACTGTACTCATTTGAAAAGAAAATGCCTTGGTAAATTTAAATGTCAGCTCATACACATGGGCGTTATCGCACGTTATTATCGTATCGAGTCCCGCATCACGCACGATACCGTTACTTTAATTCCAATAAGAATCTGCTCACTCGCTCGCAATCGCAGACGTCATCTGATTTGGTAAACATTGGAAGTCTTGTCCAATCTCGCATTCAGTCGTAATCAGTCTATCTCTCTGCTCACAGCCGAAAGCTTCGACGACGAATATCGCTACTAAACTGACCAAAGGCAAACTTATAGTGCGTAGTGGAATGCGACAACTCATAGCTAACGCAGATAGTTTTGTCGTGTGGAATTAGCATTAGGGATCGGGCCATTGTATAGTGTCAGTGAAACTAGTAACACGCAGAAACAGTGTCCATTCTCAGCATGTCTCTTCTGGCTCGCTTCCGAGGGTTCCCCACTGCCCTGCTGCAGCATGCCAAGGTCAGCTACTCGAGTGCTGCCACGGCGGCCAAACTTCAGGAACTGGCCCTGGAGGAGAACTGCATCCTGGTAAACGAGAAGGACCAATCGCTGGGAAACGCCTCCAAGCGGGATTGCCACCGGGTGGACGAAAACGGGAACATCCGGCTGCATCGAGCCTTCAGTGTGTTTCTGTTCAATTCCAAGGGCGAAATGCTGCTGCAGCGAAGATCTACCCACAAGGTGAGCCAGTTTTGGGGTTGTGGAATGCACGATGGACTTTGCGAATAAAGGAGATAAGCTTCGCGCCTTGTAGAAAGTGAGATGCTTTGGGGGAGTGTCTGCAGTTGATACGCGCGGTTACATCAAATTGAGTACCGTAACAGGGGGGAAATTGACCAATATTTTACCACTTTTTGCCAAATTTGTCACATAAAATTAACTTCTGTGATATCTACAAAACAGCTAGCATGCTTGGAAGGAATTACAATTTAATACCGACCTGATCAAATCCGCTCCATCAGTGATCAATTTGACACCGGCTTACGGTACAAAGCGAACAATTTATGCTGACGTAGTGTTTGCTTTCTCTTGCAAATTTTGTAAGATAACATCAGTCGTATCGTAAACTGGATTGAATAGAGATGGAAATTATCTCACATTTGTTATGAATGAGGGACAGACAAACGGACGTACCAACTAACAAAAATTAAATCGATGAGGCATGCCATCTATCATTTCTAATTACAGTCGGCTCTCCAAGTCTCGATGAATTTTTCGGTCTCTTCAAATTTCCATACATCGTGCTCTCCGGAAGTCGATATTTCCATAACTCAATGTCTCTTTCCGAGCTGCAAGGCTGGTAGCAGATGTATTTTCATAGACATGGTCTCTTCTTCAATGTAAGTCTCTGAAAAGTCTCTTATTGTAAAGGAAGGTCTTTTAAGTCACTTATTTAAATAAAATGGTCCCTAATGCCAATTTTTCCTCTTTCTCCTTGCAGTGGATCCAGGTGCAAAATTTTGGAGGCTCCAGAGAAACCTTCAGAGACTTTACGCTATTAGTCTATAGGAATTACTTTTTAGATTGCTCGAGGAAAAGCTTCAAGAATTATTTTAGTTTCTTCGAAGATTTCTTCTGGAATACTATCAGGAACTCTGGGTTTATTCTACTAGTGGCGTGAGGTGACAATTGTCGGTGTCGTATAGCGAGGTGACAATTCTCGACTCGAGTGAAGTTACTGTCCATTTGATTTACACGACGAGTCACTTCACTCGAGTTGAGAATTGTCATCTAGCTATACGAATCCGAAAATTGTCACCTCACGCCACTCGTAGAATAAACCCACTCGTCCAGACATTCCTTGAGACTTTTGCTACGAACTGTTTTAAGAATTCGTTCAGAAATTTCACCTGGAATTCAAGCGAATTTATCCAGAATTTGGAAATTCAATGCAACTCCAGTAAATTGCAGATCTTCCAACGATTTCTACAGTTCTTACAAGAAAATCCTCAAAAGTTTATTTTAGAGATTTTGAAGAAATTCGTAAGGCATATCGTCGGTAGCTCATGCATATCTAACGTCTCATTATCTTAGGTCTCATACAATTACAATGACTTCCGGGCAGCCTTAAAGGATTGTTTTTCCACAAAACCCTGCCAAAATTCCTCAAGTAGTTTAGATGCCGAATTTTCAAGTTCTTCTTCTAGTGATTTTCATAGGAATAGGAATCCATGAATCCATCAATGGTCTAGATTATTTCTAGAAATCTTTTGAGAGGCTTTCCACAAATTTCTCAATAAATTAGAGCAAGGATTCCTCATTAGTTTCCTTCGGATTTTTTTCTAGGAATTTCTCCAATATTTCGTCTACGTTTTACAGTTTTTCCAAGCATTTCTCTGGCAAATTTCCACATAAAATCTCAATTGTATTTTTTACAGCAATTTCATCAGAGATTTCCATAGGATTTTCTTTTTAAATGCTAACAAAATTTTATATGGTAAATGCTCCAGTAATTACTAAAAATAATCCTTGATAATTCCCTGAAGATATCCTTACCAATATACTTAGATAAATTCTTAAATACTTCCTTGGAAAATTTCTCAAAAATCGTAAATGGAGTAAATCCCGAAGAAACTCCTATTCTGAACGACAATTTCGGAGGAACTCTTAAAAATGAGTGGAGGGCATCGCTGGAGAATTAAGAGATTCAAATGACGGAGATGTGCTTAACGGCAATTTTGGTGGCACTTCATGAACTACTGGAACACTCATAATGTAAAAGGAAATCACTGGAACAATTAATGGCAATCAGTGAGTAATTTCTGCAGTTAAACATAAAAAATAAAGCATATTCAAAGAAATTCATGGAGGATTTCGATAAGAAAATCATTAAAAAATAAATGAATTCCTGAAGAAATCTTCGGAGAAACACCTGAAGGAAGCTTTGAGCAAATACCTAAATAAGTTTCTGATGAAATTCCTGTAAAAAAACACTAGAGGAAATTCATACAGCAATACTTTAACATTACAAAAATAATACTTGTCACAATTAAAAATATAACAATAAAACAAATATCCATAGAGAAATGTCTGCCCGGATTGTCTAAAAATAAAACCATATAAAAACTCTTATCTTCTAATTCCTGTTTTATTCCGGTTTGGTCGCTCTAGAAATTTCTCTTCAGGGATTCATCCAGTAATTCCAGCGGTTTTCGAGGGACTCTTAGAGGAGTTACTCCAGAATTTGCTCCAGTAAATTTTTGAGTACAACAACACTATCCCCTCTACATTACTCTAAAACACTTTACCACGGAACATTCCAAGATTTCCTTCATAGATATGTAACTGATTCTTCAATCGATTTTACCACGAGATCTTCCAAAGATGCCCAGTTATGCTTTCAAGAAAATCCACAAAGATTCATTTCTGAGTTTCTAATGAATTTCTTTTATGGATTTTTCCAGAAAACCATACTGCAATTCCTCCAGGAGATGCTACGCCGTTATTTTTCCAGACAATTTGTATGGATTACTTCAAAAATTCTTCCACAGTTACTTCCTAAAATTGTACAAAAAGTCCTTCCCTTAGTGTTTCTTCAACATTTCATCATGGAATTACTACTGACGTTCTTTAGAACTTTTCTTGAGTTATTAGCTAAACAAAATTCTCATGAAATCTTCAAAAGCTCTGCACCAGCAAATATTTCAACTGTTTTTTTTCGATCATTTCTTCATCAAATTCTTTACAGATTACGTCCTTTGTTTTTTAGAAATTCTTTCAGAATATCCAGCAGGATCGTTTCCAGGGACTTGATTTAGAGATTTAGATTTTTTTAGAGTTTTTTTTTTTCAGAGAATATCTCGATAATTCTAAAAATCGATGTTTCCTTGAATATCGAGTTACAAAGAGTTGCCTGTATCAAAGAGTCACTTGAAGGCAACTAATTCAGTAGGTCTTGTTGCACAAATCTTTGTTTCACGAACTTGACGATGATAGTGTGAATTGTATTCAGAAAAAAATTGCTACGTATGTTTGTCTGTGAATCAGCCTGCTACTTACATCTCATCGTCGAATCAGCTCCAAGAATAGCATGGCAACAATAGCAGCTTACATAGCAGAAAACGCTACCTATTATACACCGTCAGAAGGCATAAATTATTCAAATTAACTCAAAACAAAATTTAAGTTCGAAGGCCACATAGAGATATTTTAGCTCGCGAAGAGACTGTATGTACTGATGAGACTGTTTATTTTAGATAACGTTTCCTGATTGTTATACCAATGCATGCTGTAGTCACCCGCTGCATGATATCGAAGGTGAACGGGAAGAACTGAATGCCCTGGGAATCCGGAGGGCTGCCCAGCGGAGGCTCAACTACGAGCTGGGAATCCCGTTGAGTCAGGTGAGTCAATATTTTTCTTACTAAATAAATTATGTAAATCGACGATTTTTCTGGCAAATATCTAGAATAAAACTATCAACCCCATATACAGTGATACCTCCATGAGTCGATGTTCCATGACTCGATATCGACTCATGGAACCATACTAGAAACAAAATTTCATGGTTACTATGATGGTCCCTTGAAACAGGTTTCCAAAGGATTGCTGTTCTATGACTCGATATTTCCATGAGTCGATGGTCCCTTCAATATCGACTCATGCAGGTTTCACTGTAACTCAATATTCATTATCTCGATATCGAATTACAGTCTGAACCTGGCTTATTTCTTAGCATCGCAGTAACTAAATGTGTGTTATATAACTCTTTTTTTTATCTTTATTAACGAGATTTTTAGCCCTGGGCTAGTTCATCTCGGGACCAACGGCTTTACTTCCCTTCCGAAGGAAGTCGTCACTAAAATTTTTAGTGACTATCTTGGGGATGGGATTCGATCCCAGGACCTCGGCGTGAGAGGCGTGTGTTCTAACCACTACATCAGGTCCGTCCCCTAATATAACTCTATTTTTCTCTGACTCAATGGTCTTTTCAACATTGAGCTATGGATATTTGACTGTACCTGCAAATATGGCTAACTTTGGTGGTCTCTTTATATTGAGTTTCTAGCCGCTTAGTGCTTAGTAGGTTCGAATTTCACAAAGCAACATTAGACTAATAACTATCATTATTATAAAATTAGAATAATATATTTACAAAAAAGGGCAGGGTGGTCACCGAACCGGGAAAAGCTGGAAAAAGACGGGAATTTGAATCCACCGGGAAAAGACGGAAAAAACCGGGAATTTGAAAAGATCACCGGGTAAATTGTTTTGAATGAACATCTTCAGGCTGTAATCTACAAACCAGCCTCCAAAATAAGTTATAGAAAGTAGTTATGTTTAATAACATTACCACGAGACATCAGCAATTTTGAACAAGTATCTTTCAAACATCAATGATTTAATTTCTACTATGCTACACTATATTTCTTAAAAATGTTCCACTATTTTCTTAGCTATGTTCCGAAATATTTTTTTTAATTTTTGTTCTCGAACTACCAGGGCTAATTTTTTTTTCTCTAACTTGTTTTACTCGACGTTTTGAATCAAAGTTTAATTACTTATTACAGATTGGCTTAGCACTCTTCTGTAATTGCTGAGTACCACAACTAATCTTGAAAACAAGTCTTTATTTATGAAAGCTTTTATATGTCACTAGTTATCTAATCGACGAAGTTTTGAATAATGACTCATTTACGATCTTAATAACGATCAAGCTATTACAGCTCATATAAAATTTGTAAAATATCCATATAAAAAGCATTACGAGAGGGTGGGTGAATGTCAAAAATGATAATTTTTGGTGTTATTAAAATTCTGTGGTGTTATTAAACTTGTGAGCACTTACTTAGCTTCTAAGTGTGTGGCCTTGTTTCATTCATACCTTGAACTTATTTGCTTTATGGAATAAAATTCAAAGTATTAATAATTCAAATAATTTCAATTACGGCAAAGAACTACTTGGGCATCTTGATGATTTACTTAGGCACCTAGGGCTTTTGTCGGCCAAATTATCTGAAATTCAGCATTAAGATGCACTTAAGATGATTAAAAACCAAAGTCTGAACTCGAAATTTCAAGAGCACGAGTCTAGAGAAGCAAACAGAGCTCTGAGCTAAAAATTTTGATCGTTTTATCATGACCAGAATGCAACCAATCCATAAAATTTTCAACGCGAACGGTTGTCAGGTTCTCTAGATCTTACAACTTGAACTTGAAAATTCGAAGGTTGGCTTAAAGGGCATATTGTTGGTAAATATGGTTCAGATAACATTCAAATTAAACCCCTGTCGTGTCAAGAGTAGGATCTGTTTTATTAGCACAATCAACCATATCTTTCCCATGATATTTAAGAGAATATACGATTCGTATATTTTTTTTTTTCGTTTTTGATAATTATTTTGTGTAGGGGGATTTTATGCAAACTTGTTACTTATTTCTAATGAAAATGAATGCTTCTTCTTTGCACAAAATAAGTATTGGAAATACTAATACGAATTTTGGCATAATTTTTGGCGATGTATTTTAGTACCAAAATTCAATACCGGACACTACTTTCAAGTGTCTCGTCTCGATGTTATTACAGGGACTCAAACTTTATGCAAACAGAACCTGTTCAACAATTTCATAACGCTGAGGGGGTGGGTGGGTATCCACAAAATGTAAGAACTCACACAAAATTTTTAAAACATTCATACAAAAAGTGTTACGCGGGGGTGGGTGGGTGTCAAAAATGGACATTTTCGGCGTTATGTCACCTGAGAATAGTGGACCTTTGTGTTTGTCACAGTTACTAAAATGCTTGTAAAAAATATATTGGAACCATCTTAGTAAATTCTGAAAAAATAGTTAGCTAATTTAAATCTCCTATAAGAAATGTCAGACTTATCAATAAAAATAATTATAAACTTTCTAATGGCAGCAATGATTTGAAATCACTTTACCTAAAAATCATTACCTATAAAACTCTAGAAACGTCAACAATTCGAAGTTAAGGTGAAACAGCTTAGAATACAAATTAAATATTGTATTGGAACTTCGAAGGTATAAATCTTTCGAAATAAGCTACAAATATTAGTATTTTTTTCAAGCGCTTTGTGAACTAGCATAGAGTTTAAAATGAAAAATGGATCGGTAATCTACTATTTCTTCAGTTAAATGCTTTTTAAGCGGTGACTTAGGTAGATTTTGAGATGATTCGCATTAAAACAGCAGAATTTTGCTGAATTATCAGTAATAATTTTGCACAATTCGGGACTTAATTATGTAAAAAATTGACACATATCATTTTAAAATTTCCACAGAAGCAAAATCATGAATACTCGACACGCAGAACAGCTAAATCAATAAGGACAAAAACGATTGACCATGTAGGACAAATTAGACTAGACTGACAAAATTTAAAACTAATTACTACGTAAGTAATTACTAATTACTAAGCTCTTTTGAATGTTAAAATTCAACACACTTTCCATGTAATCACGACGCTCACCCACAAGAGAGCAGAGGCAGAGCAAAAAGCTACGCTGGTTAACAGTGAGGTTCTAACAAAATTCATACGAACGCAATAACAATCGTACACAAATAGAATGCAGCAGCAGAGCCGTAAAACGACAGCAAAATTACAACGTATATTAGCCCAAACTTCGACAGGTTATGACCCCACCCCCACACTCAACCAACAAGCAGTTAAAAATGCAACCTCACTACACATACCAACTGAGATGCAAACGTCACTTAGGGTGAAGATGAATCGAAGCCAAACCTCAAATTTTCAAGAGCACAAATCTGGAGAACCGAACATCCGTTTCAGCTGAAAACTTAATCGATTGGTCACCACCAGCGAGTGACCAATCGATTAAGTTTTCAGCTCAAACGGATGTTCGGTTCTCCAGATCCGTGCTCTTGAAAATTTGAGGTTTGGCTTCGATTTATCTTCACCTTAGCTTAGGTCCAAAGTTCGCATTACCCATCCAGGAGCAACATCCAAATCCATACTATCATCTCATTGCCGATGTAGAATCTATTCTAAAACTCTCTCCGGATGAATCAGTCCAAAATCGGAACAGATGTCAAGTAGTAAGACACATTCAAAATCATCTCACGAGGAACAAATCAGATCGGTTTCAAGCACCGGTTAAAAAATTCTGCAATGAAGCAGTTCGAATCTTCAGAAGATTTCTTGCCGCACACGACAATGTAGTCGTACTTGAGTCAGATGAAGGTAGGAAAATGGTCACCATGTACCGTGAGGAGTATGATAAAAAGATGACCGAACTACAGGGTAACTCCACCTACAAAATAGTACCAAAAGACCCAACATCAAAGGTACAAACAGCCAATAATAGAATTGTTTCCCGTCTTCTGGACCTGAAACTTATCTATAGACAAATGGCAAAAAGTTCAAAATCAAGTACATCAGTGTGTCCACAAATATACGGCCAACCGAAAGCTCATAAACCGGATATACCATTGCGCCCAGTAGTACCAAACATCAACGCCCCCACCTACCAACTTTCGAAATACATGGCATCGATTCTTCAACAGTCTGCACAAAACCAGTTCAACATCGTTGACAGTTTTGAATTTGCGGAATTCATAACCACGATAAAACTTCCACCAGGATATGTATTAGTCTCCTTCGATGTCGCATCCTTGTTTACGAGCATACCAAAGGATCTGGTACTAAGAGACATCATCATGAACTGGTACAACCTTAAAAAAGTTCACCAACATCAACCTGGACCTTTTATTGGAAATTATAGAATTTTGCGTCGATAATTCATACTTCTGTTTTCGAGGCAAGTTCTATATACAAACTTTTGGAACGGCCATGGGGTGTCCGCTTTCTCCAATTTTAGCTGACTTGGTCATGGACACACTACCATACACCGTCTCCAGACTCGTGCTCTTTGCTATACCAATCCTCAAAAAGTTTGTTGATGACCTGCTGCTTGCACTTCCAGCAGATCAAATCCAAACAACACTAGATGTCTTCAATAGCTACAATCCACACCTACAGTTTACAATAGAAACAGAAAACCACATACAGTTACCATTCCTCGAGCATGTCGAGGGAACCACGATCAAACACTCAGCACAAGTTGGTACAGCAAACCCATTTCCTCAGGATGATTGATGAATTTTCATTCATTTCATCCGACGGCTATGAAAATGAACGTAGCATGCAATTTCATTAACCGGGTCACAACATTATCGACAATCGACAACGTAGAGCATCAAAAGCAGGTCATCTTTCAACATTTACGCCGAAACAACTATCCATCAACTCTTAACAAAAGAATGACATGGCGCATCCAACCACCGTGCCTGCAAAATACCAGAACAAATCAAAATTCTCAAGCAATTATTACACCACCCCCACAACTTCCGAACATCATGCAACCGCCCAACCAACAGCAAAACTCCATCGAAACCCAAATGCAACCAGAATCTTCAAATCCGTCAATGAATGATGCCACCAACTCCAACATCAACCGACGACAGGACAACATACAATTATCTCCGATGTTGTACAGATCCGTACCGTTCATACCACAACTATCCACAACCATAGCCCATGGCCTAAAAAAACGATTACCACCAGTTACAGTTAGCTTATCGTACAATCAAACCCACAAAAAGCTTACCAAGACCAGTTAAAGACCCAATATCAAAAACACAACACTCTAGAGTAATAAACAGCATCCCTTGCAAAGATTGTGACAAAACATATATTGGCATGACCAGAAACCAACTCAAATATTAGATATTTTCATATGAATTGTTAAAAGATTTTGTTGCACGGGTCTTCAAAGAGTTCAACTAGGAATAACCATAAACATACTACTTAATACCATACAATAATAGTACAACATAAGGACAGTTATTAAAGAATGTCATTCCTGGCGGACATCTTGACTTCGTCCTCGTATGAGTAAATTTTTGATCACAAAACTTTCTTTCAAATATTAGACGTTTTTGCAAAAATGTTAAACGTACGTGTGAGTTTGGTAAGTATGAAGGGGCATATTTTGCAAACCTCCATTTGAGGGGCCCAAAATCTTCCTCCGCACCGGGCCACCAAAACTCTAGCTGCGTCACTGGTCCAAAACCTTTTCAGGGTGGCCATCAAATTTCGATTTTGAAATTCCCGCTTTTCCCGGTATATTTTACATAATTTTCCCGGTTTTTAATCCATTCTTTCCAACGACTTTAATTAACTTTTTCTATATCTGAAATATTTTCTATGAAAAGCAACGCAACATTTTTTTTAAATCGGTTTAATTTTTCGCCAATTCACTCGGTTCATGGCCGCTTCTCTCCATCCTCGACTGTGACCCACGCTCTCCAGGTCCTGGTGCACCTGGTCAATCCACCTAGCTCGCTGCGCCCCACGCCTTCTTGTTCCGACCGGATTCGTATCGAACACCATCTTTACAGGGTTGTTGTCCGGCATTCTTGCAACATGCCCTGTCCAGCATATCCTTCCAGCTTTAGCTACCTTCACGATACTGGGTTCGACGTAGAGTTGAGCGAGCTCGTGGTTCATCCTTCGCCGCCACACGCCGTTCTCCAGTACGCCGCCGAAGGTCGTCCTTAGCACTCGGCGTTCGAAAACCCCAAGAGCTTGCAAGTCCTCCTCGAGCATAGTCCACGCCTCATGCCCATAAAAGACTACCGGTCTTATGAGCGTTTTGTACATCGTATATTTGGTGCGGGGGTGAATCTTTCTTGACCGCAGTTTCTTCTGGAGCCCATAGTAGGCACGACTTACGCTGATGATGCGCCTTCGTATTTCCCGACTAACATTGTTGTCAGCCGTCAACAAGGATCCGAGGTAGACGAACTCGTCCACCACCTCGAAGGTATCTCCGTCTATCGTAACACTGCTTCCTAGGCGGGTCCTGTCGTGCTCAGTTCCGCCAACCAGCATGTACTTTGTTTTCGACGCATTCACCATTAGCCCGACTCTTGTTGCTTCGCGTTTTAGGCGGGTGAACAAATCTGCCACCGTTTCAAATTTTCTTCCAATAATATCAATGTCGTCCGCGAAGCAAACAAATTGTCCGGATCTCGTGAAAATCGTGCCTCGGCTGTTAAGTCCGGCTCTCCGCATAACACCTTCAAGCGCAATATTGAACAACAGGCACGAAAGTCCATCGCCCTGTCGTAGTCCCCGCCGAGACTCGAACGAACTGGAGTGCTCGCCCGAGATCTTCACGCAGTTTTGCACACCGTCCATCGTTGCTTTGATCAATCTTGTGAACTTCCCGGGAAAGCTGGTCTCGTCCATGATTTTCCATAGCTCTACGCGGTCGATAATATCGTATGCCGCCTTGAAATCGATGAACAAATGGTGCGTAGGGACCTGGTACTCACGGCATTTCTGGAGGATTTGCCGCACGGAATAGATCTGGTCCGCTGTCGAGCGGCCGTCGATGAAACCTGCTTGATAACTTCCCTCGAACTCGTTTGCTATAGGTGATAGACGACGGAAGAGAATCTGGGATAGCACTTTGTATGCGGCGTTTAGGATGGTGATTGCACGATAATTTTCACTCTCCAGTTTGTCGCCCTTTTTGTAGATAGGGCATATAACACCTTGCTTCCACTCCTCCGGTAGTTGTTCCGTTTCTCAGATTCTGACTATCAGCCGATGCAGACATGCGGACAACCTGTCCGGGCCCATCTTGATGAGTTCGGCTCCGATACCATCCTTGCCAGCGGCCTTGTTGTTCTTGAGCTGTTGAATGGCATCCTTAACTTCCCTCATCGTGGGAGCTGGTTGGTTTCCGCTGTCCGCTGTGCTGACGTAGCCATCGCTTTCGTTGTCCTGATCTTCTGAGCCTGTGTTCTCTGCGCCATTCAGGTGTTCATCGTAGAGCTGCTTCGATCACCTCGCGTGCGTCCGTCAAGATGCTCCCATTCTTATCCCGGCACATCTCAGCTCGCGGCACGAAGCCTTTGCGGGATGTGTTGAGCTTCTGATAGAACTTCCGCATTTCTTGAGAACGGTACAGCAACTCCATCTCTTGGCATTCCACCTCTTCCAGGCGGCCCTTTTTGTCCCGGAATAGGCGGGTTTGCTGTTTCCGCTTCAGTCTATATCGTTCCACGTTTTGCCGCGTACCATGCTGCAGCATTGGTTCGATATTGTACCGGGGCGGGCGTCGGTACCGTACATCATTGATGACGGATAGTTTAGGGCGCAGTTTCACCATCACCAGGTAGTGGTCGGAGTCAATGTTAGCGCCACGATAGGTTCTGACGTCGGTTATGTTGGAGAAGTGCCGTCCATCGATCAAAACGTGGTCGATTTGCGATTCTGTCTGCTGAGGTGATCTCCAGGTGTACCGATACGGGAGGCTGTGCTGGAAATAGGTGCTACGGATGGCCATATTCTTGGAGGCGTCAGTCTGAACTCCTCCTCCCCCTGCTCCCTCCTGTTCCCAGCTCGCGTGTGTTGCCGCAGCTCTGGTAGATGGTATGATTACCTCTAAACGTTCGCACCAATGCTCCTGTCCAGCACACCTCCTGCAGCTCAACGATGTCGAAACCGCGGGTCTTCAGTACATCGGAGAGTATGCGAGTACTTCCAATGAAGTTGAGAGATTTGCAGTTCCACGTACCGAGTTTCCAATTTCTAGTCCTTTTTCGTCGCTGTGGTCTTTGCCGATTGTTCCGGTCCGTATTCTCTCGTTGGCTTGCGTCCGTTTTACGGTTGGCTTGCAGGGCCTGACACCAACCCCCTAGATTTCCGGAGGACCATTCCCCCTAAATGTTCGGAGGGCCATAGTGCGCAGTTTAGCTTAGAGTCCTTCTCTGGCACTCGGACGACGATCAGCCGCCCCTGACATGGGGAACAGACGCTGTTGTGAGCCGCTCCTAAAATGGAGTACAGACGCTCCAGGTTTGCAAAAGCAAATCCCCCCTTCCCTGTCAGCATACGACCAAAGTTCCTACCGGGGGTTGGTTACCCGATCTTCCCCAAGGTTACTCGTACCCCGGTCAGTACCACGAGGAGGTAGGGATAGGAGTTGCTGGGCAAGAGGCAAAGGACCGCACAAAGGGGTCTTTTTTATTCCTGCAGGTACGCGAGGTACCAATGGTACGCCATGCCCAGCCATTTACCGCGCCAGTTCTAATCTATATAGAATCTTATTCTGAAAACTATGGCTTTAGTATAGTATTGAATCGATTTGTCTCGCGTTCATCGAGAATCCATGGAACTCTGGAGCTATCTATCATGGGCAGTGATGGAAAGTGGCGAACATTTCTGCTGAACTGGAACAAAAATAAAACCAAACGCTCCCGAGCGTCGGAGCGCTGGTTTACTCGCATCTGTCGTGCTCCCGAGTAACCGAAGCTAAAAGTGATTCGCGAACGTGTTCGGAGCTGTTCAGAGTCATATTGTGCGCGGCCAATCGCGTTGATTTCTCATAAGAGTGGCCAAATTAGGAGTGCCCTGGCCGAATTAGGTGTATGGGAGTTAAAATTGTAAGAAAAATTGATTGTTTTTCTTATGTTTTGAATCAATTTGGACGAGTAACTGAATGTAGCTCTATCATGTGAATCATGATCTACTGAACACAAAATGTTTCATGCTGATGGGCTATGTAAAACGGTGTATAATCTCCTATGGCTACAATTGACGTATGGCCAAACTCGGAGCTTCTACCCTATAACATAAAGAAGAATATGATCATTTATAGGTACGTCACACAAAAAGTAACAAATTTATTTTTCATCTATTTTTGGCAAAACTTGTCTGACTTTTGTATTCAATATTACTTTCATTACCACAGGTACGCCCGGAAAACTTCCATTTCCTCACGCGTATCCACTACGCTGACAAGGGCGATGGCGTGTGGGGTGAGCACGAGATCGACTACATTCTGTTCCTTCAGAAGGACGTGGATCTGAAGCCGAACGAGAGTGAAGTCAGCGAAATACGCTACATCCGACGAGATCAACTGGACAACCAGATTTCCGGCTTGGATGCTCCTCTGACGCCGTGGTTCCAACTGATTCTCACCCATCGGTTAAAGTTGTGGTGGGATAATCTACATCGGTTGAAAAAATACCAGAATCTCAACGAAATCGAACGATTTTGAGTGGGGCTCCAGAGGACTGCTTTACATACAAAACAACAACGGGGCAATAATATATGGCTAATATTAGACACAAGTTCTGTACCATGGGCATCATAATCTAGTTGCAACTATTTCATAATATATACAAGTTAACGGTCTTTTCAGCTTCCTCTTTACGACTGATTAAATCGTAATCGAATAAATGTATTTTCCACCCGACATTTGAGTACTTTTCCATTTAGATGACTAACCCAAGTAGCTGAACTTTGCTTCACAGTTCGAAAGGAACGAACCTATAGCGCCGCCAACATTAGTAAAGAATGCTGTATAACCAACAGTTAGATCATTTCAACGTATCGAATCGAAGGATTATGCGCTCGACACATGTCTGGAATGAAGGCCTCGGTAAGTGCGGGGCCTTGTTTGGTAAATTTCTGAGTTTTCTTCGGGTTTTCCTCAACCCGCCAACTTCCTACTTATATATCACTCAAACAAAGGTTCACACAACAATTCCAAACAGCCCCTCGAGCCGTTCGAACGATTTCACCTGGGAAGTGAAAATTGCTCCCATACCTTCCTACGCACATAGCTCTACCATACATATTATGCATTCGGGGTCTGTTTGAAGCTTGGGCCCCCCTTATCAAAGTTGCGCCGCGCGTCGCTGTTACGGTGGTTACATCGCGAGCGAAATGTCCAAATGTCTAAGTCGTGTTCCACCCTCTCCCCGATCGGCAATCGTCATCAGCGCCAGCGCATTCGTACCATCTATGCATGGGGGGTAGAGGCGCAAAGAAAAGCGAAAATCTCTTCGTTATTCATAACAGGCAACTACTCGACGGTACGGTGGATCCAAAGCGCTAAACACCAACATCGCACCGGTGATAGTCGAAGTAAGTACCGTGGAATGGGGTGAATGTATGCATAGAATAATGAAGTTGATCTAGGCTCTTTTTACAAAAATATTACACATCAGAGCTTTCATAACAACTTGATTTGTTTTAAAAACCACTCCTAGATAAATTAACTCATTACGCGTGGTAAATATGGATAAATTATGAGTACAAGTATGAAAAAAGAATCTACGTGCTTAGCTGGGATTCGGACCCAGGACTCTGGTATGATAGACGAGTGTTTTATCATCTAAGCTACCGAGCCACTTGATGACTCAATAACTCAAAAAATTACAAGTTTCGAATTCAAATCCCACAGATCAAGCAGACCCTTATCATAACCCATTCCCATCCATCTCATGTATACTACACACGTCTAGCATACAAGGGTTCGAATCTCAGAGTAGCACGTGGATTTTTTCATAATTTGGCTCATAATGTATCCATCTTTATACAACGCGTAATGCCGTAATGCCGTAGCCGAACAGCTCAATACATGTGTCAGTAAATACCCCTATGTCAGAATACACGTTTAAGAATTACAAAATATACATAAATCTCATCCTCACCAACATGTGGACTCATTTTATTTTTCGAACAAATTATTCAAATGATTACCATTTCTATCCAAACAACCTTCAGTTGACGGTACGTACTGACAATGTTGTCGATCACCGCGCACTGACTGGCAAGTGTTGTGTTGTTGACCGTAAGTGAGTCAGTATAACGACACGGTTCAGGTTATACCGACCGATACTGATGACTGACCAACCTCGATATCGGCATCGGGGCATTTCAGTCACCACCCTGCTGCCTACAATTGGAACACGCTCATACACGTAGTTTGTAGCTAGCACCTGTAAGTGGCGGCAAGCCGGTGAATATCCCACAGATAGTGTGCCTGATCATTCATCGCTCGCTAGCAATCCAAAAACAACATGCAAACAACAATTAAAGACGCTTACAAAAATGGTCACACGCAACCTCCAAACATTTTTTTTGTATTATAGAGTCACGTGGTTCTGTAGGACGCATGCAATACGTGGTTGATTGATCAGTTTACTTAAGTTTTGTGAATCAATAATAGACGTGTAATTATTTTTTTCCAGATATTGATCTTATTTATTTTCAAGGATTCCTCCAAAAATCTGCGAGATTTTTCTAATCACTTATCCATGATCCACTCCAAGAATTCCATCGAGGATTGCTTTAAGAGGAAAATAATCATCATCGTTTTACAAATTTTCAAAACCAGTTTTTTTTTGCTCAAAATCAAACCAAAGTTTATGAAAATCCATCATTGCATTGCACTTACTATCTGTAATGGAATGATTAGAGTTTAATGGCGATTTATTTAAATTTAAACGATTTATTTAAATTTGGTGTTTAGTTTTCGATTATTGCTGATGATTGATTGATGGATTCTAGATCCTTAAATGTATCTCCTACCTAATCCATCTTGAAATTATTCTGATGATACATTCAAGGACTCATCTTGCGATTTCATCGAAATCTCTATTATTGCCCAAGGGTTTCATTGAAAATTTCTCAAAAAGGCTGTAATTCATATGAAATCCTCTAGAAATTTCCTCAGGCAATTTTCTTGGAACTTTTCCAGGAGTTTTCCAGAGAATACCAAAAATCAATCATCGATCAACTGATGGAACGTACACTTCGCAGTTGCTACTCGGTGATCAATAAGGATAATAATTTTGTACAGAGAACCAACTTTCAATCATCTTCAATGTACAATCACATTAAACTTAATATTTCTAGATTGATAACGGCACCGGCCCCGTCCTTATGTCCATCGGGGGAGAGGAAGAAATGTTATTTAGATTTGAACCCAGGAACTTCTGCTTCGGAAGCAAAAGCGATAGCCATTAGACTACCAATCCCATCACGCGACCGGATTTTATTTTCCAGAGAATTCGTTCGGAGATCTCTCCAGCAATGCCACCAAAGATGTTTCTTTGACATGCAAATCCCTTCAAGGATTATTACAAAATTTTTAATGGATTTCTCTAGTGTTTTCTAGCCGGCCACATAGTTTAAATAATTCGTTCTGTAACTTAAGTTCTTATGTTTCGAAGAGTTCTACTATACAAAAGTTTTTGTAGAAACTTCTCTTAGCCCTCCTTCAGAATTGAACGCATATGATATGTACAAAATGCGAGATTTTCTGTTGTTCAAAATACAACGCGACACACAAGTGTTAAGAAACAAGTCATCGTCCCTTGTAGAATTTCTAGATATTTTTAACCCGTATAGGCCTGAGTGAAAGCAAAAATACTGAAAACCTCACCGCTAAGTGAATTCTTAACGGATTCAAATGATTTTTTGTCAGTTCACTGGCCCACATATCTAGTTTCTGGAAGTGGCCAGAGGAACTCAGAAATATTCCTGTGGCCGGAGTTATTCCGGTAGGTCACTGGGTCAAGTCGGGTAAAAATGGGCTATTTTTTGGGACATGCCAAATAACCTTTATTTATTTGCAATGACAATCATCTAAAAAAAAAAGACAATTCACACCGTCTTCAGCCAAAGGCTGTACAGACTGAACAATCACGAACATTAGGCAACGGACAACACGAAACACCCAGTAGCCCTGTGATGAATTTTTCGTTTGACGAAAAGTTTCCACCTACTGGAGCGGGAATCGAACCCACGCTTCGTGACACAATACGCCTAGACGACTGACGCCGCTAACCGCAAGGCCACGAAGCCCACGAATTAATTTGCATAAATCAATAAGATCTGATATTCAAAATTATAAATCAAGAGTTTTGCATCGTTTAAAATATACCTGATGTGGCCATTCGGACGTAATGCCCGAAGGAACCAGCTGTAGATTTGTTGGATACTAAACTGTTTCAACTTTCGAAAAGTAGAAATTAAATATAACTGTGCACTAAAATGCGTTCCCATAAGCTTGGCACAGATGTTCAGATACAAATTGGCCACTTAATCATAAGTTTGAGGCGTCCCGGGACCCGAAAATGGTCATTTGTAGGACTAATCTAATGTAAAACTCATAGTTTTCCAATTCAATCGTTTCTCAAAAGGTTTACACTAATGCAATTTTCTTAAAATTCCGTCATGTAGTGGCCATATTATAGCCGATTCCGGAAATTATCTGTAACATGAAATTTGCCTACCTTCACGGGCACAAACGCGCAGTATCCTTCTTACCCGACCTGACCCAGTGATCCACCGGAATAACTCCGGCTACAAGAATAGTTCCGAGTTCCTCTGTCCACTTCTAGAAACTAGATATGTGTGCCAGTATACTGACAAAAAATCATTTGAATCCATCAAGAATTCGCTGAGCGGTGAGGGTTTTAGAATTTTTGCTTTCACTCAGGCCTATACGGGTTAAGAGTATTTTCAACAGTTTTCCTTAGTGATTTCTCAAGAATTATTCAAGGAATATTTTATTATTTTTCTCTAGGGATTACTCACGTATCTTCCAGAGATAACTCTAACCGTTCTTCCAGTTTTTTAATATCTTGATATTTCACTACGAGTTCCTATTAGTCTAAGGTGTGCTCGTAGGTTTTGTCTCGAACTTCTTAAGCTATATTCACAATAACGCTTAGATAAGCCATTTCTTCAGATGCTTAGGAGAATTTTCCCAAAAATTTGTGTGAGAGTTCCTTCTTATTCTTCAAAGATTTTCCAACAATTTCATAACTTTTCCAGAGTTTAAAAAATACCTATCGATAATTTTCTACTGAGCAATCCTCGCTGAAACCAGGCCAGGTGAGCAATGGTTGTTACCCTATGAAATAAACGATTTTCTAAATCATGTTCTACGATTTTGACGTATATGGCCAGTTCAATCAATGCAAACATTATTTTTTGTACAACAAAGACACATGTTTTCATTCGTTTGTGTATTATACGAGTTGAGAGAAGAATTACAGTATTATTTTGAGTGAAAAAAGATTATTTTAAGTAGCAGAATGAATTTTTCACCTTCATAGCACTCAACATGTCGAATTTAGAGGCTACCAAGTAAAACAAGGTTACGTATACTCTTCTTCTTATTACTCTTCATTTTCCTGACATTACGTCCCTACCGGAACCGAGCCTGGGACTCAGCTTTATAGTTAAAAATACAGGTTTTAAAAAGGAATTTTCTTTTATAATGCAATTTATTGATAACAGAATAATTCTTCGACATATCTTTGAATTCAGGAAAAATAAAGAAATAAATACAATTAATGAAAACCGTTCAAAAACATTGATTGGAATAAACAAACTTTTTTTACCATATGCATTGTTATTTATAGAATGATGTTTATAGATTGCGTGATGGGACATTAGTAAGTCTTGTGATAGTACCTGTAGTTTTAACGTAAAACATTGCCAAAAGTGCATTGATTTAGAATGGAAATCTTAAGTTTTTGAGCAAAAAAAATCATGATTTTCTGAGCCAAAAAGTATCGTTTTCACTACCGCCCCACATACATGTGAAAAATAGCGCAATTGAAAGATGATAAGCAGGCTTTGTTCTAATGTGGACTTAATTCCAAAACTCAGGTTGAGGTTGAGGTTGGAAAATCTGGCGGCCATCTTGGATTTCGACGCCATCTTAGTTTTTAGCAATTGAATGTTTTTTTACCATCTCAGCATTCGTCATGTTGAATTATGAGGCCTCCGTTTAAAAAATAATCAGATTCTCAGCTGTTCAACTGATAGTGCATTTCTATCAATGGTTTTAGACCAAATACATGAAAGAAATAATGCTATTTTTCAACTCGAAGATATGCAGAAGAATCATTCAGGTATCAGGTATCAGAAGGCCGGCTCCAAAGGCACGTTCCCCACCAGTTGGGAGATTTGTGCCATCACCATATTTGAGCCTATTTCATCGTCTACCCGATGGGAGAGGAAAGGGAAGGGAAAGATGGAAGGAAATAGGAGTGGGTTCCCTTGAAGAGGGAAGATCGCATAAGCGAAATGAGAGCATGTAGCTCCATACCACAATGGGTTCGAACAGCGCCTGTCAACGCTCTGACCAAGAGACTGCAATTCTGCTTTGACAGATTTGTTAAATACTTCGCCACCCTTGGAGATGGCTCAGTAATGTACAATTTTGTTTGACGACATGACTCCAAACTATTCCAATATTGCTTGTGCTGAGTTGCCGCCCAATAATTTATCTGAAGCTTCACCCAGCACTTCGAAATTGGAATAGCCGGCTCAGGGCCAATGAAGTCATGCGATGCTCCATCGCGAGCTAGCTCATCAGCCAATTCATTTCCAACGATGGAAGAATGGCCAGGTACCCATACAAGGTTTACAGAGTTGACTGAATTCAGTTCCTCAATTTGAGTTCGGCATGCGATAACAAGCTTCGACCTTGAGTTGGCCGAAGCGAGAGCTTTTATAGCAGCTTGACTATCTGAACAGAAGTATATGACTTTACCCATTACGCGCTGTTGAAGTGCTGATTGCACTCCACACATAAGGGCAAATATTTCCGCCTGAAAAACGGTGCAGTTTCTACCATGTGAGTAAAACTGATTCAGCCTTAGCTCACGAGAATATACTCCTGCACCAGCTCTACCTTCATGAAGGGAGCCATCAGTGTAACATACTATATTGTTTGATATACTTCTTTCCAAATAGCCAGACGTCCACTCTTCCCGTGAAGGGAATTGTGTGATAAATGTCCTGTAAGGAAAGTGACAAGCAATTGTGAGATCACTTGGAGCAAGGACAATTTTGTCCCAATTCACCAAAAGTGGAAACAACGAAGTGTGTGTAGATCTACGATTCACTGGATTTTTCTCCAGTAGATCCAGTACCCATAAACGGTAAGAGCAAGAAAGTGCTTCTTGTTTAAGATATATGTGTAGTGGCGCAACGTCGAAAAGGGCCTCGAGCGCCGCTGTGGGAGTTGTAGAGAACGCACCAGACATCGCCATCAAGCACATCCTTTGGAGATGGCCCAATTTTGATTGGATTGTTCTCACTTCGCCCTTTTGCCACCACACAAGACATCCATATGCCAATATTGGTCGAACAACTGTTGTGTAAATCCATTTGATATATTTGGGTTTGAGGCCCCAAGTTTTACCAAAGGTTCGCCGGCATTGACCGAGGGCCATCTTGGATTTCGACGCCATCTTAGTTTTTAGCAATTGAATGTTTTTTTTACCATCTCAGCGTTCGTCATGTTGAATTATGAGGCCTCCGTTTAAAAAATAATCAGATTCTCAGCTGTTCAACTGATAGTGCATTCTATCAATGGTTTTAGACCAAATAAATGAAAGAAATAATGCTATTTTTCAACTCGAAGATATGCAGAAGAATCATTCAGGTAGCAAATAAGCGTTAAAAATCCTATTTCATCATTTGTTTTTAAAGTTAGTTAATCTGAGGGGCTGGTTCTGTTCCAGTAGGGACGTAACGTCAGGAAAAATAAGAACAAGAAGAAGAGTAATTGTAACGGTAGCATTAAAATTTAACATGTTGAGAGCTATTAAGGTGAAAACTCATTCTACTACTTAAAACCAAGATGGCGTCAAAATCCAAGATGGCCGCCAGCTTTTTTCACTCAAAATAATACTCCTATTCTTCATCTGACTCGAGTAATACACCAACGATTAAAAACTTGTTCTTTTGTTGTACAAAAAATTATGTTTGCATTGATTGAACTCGCCATATACGTCAAAATCGTAAAACATGATTTAGAAAATCGTTTATTTCATAGGGTAACAACCATTGCTCACCTGTTTTTTGTAGCCTATCTTACACAATTTTTCCTCAGCTTTCTGATGGTGATCCCAGAATTCAAAACGAGCGGTGCGCTAATGGTGAAAAAACGATTTTTCTAACAAAATTCAAGATGGCGGTTAAATTAAAAATGGCCGCCAATTTTTTTCAAGTTCAAATGAAAGCTAAATCTTTTCTCTATACGATGCCATTAAGTTTGCTATGTGTTCTAAGCGAAATATGAGACATATAACGTGAATAAATACTTAAGATTTATCAAAAAAAATGGCTTTTTCGCAAACTGTTTAGCTAGCTGGCGTACGAGGGGTCCACCAATTTGAGAAAACCGAAAGGACCACCCTTAAGTTTTATCGAAAACTAGCGATCAGTGACATAAAATTGGAATTCTAACGATGGGTGCCGATGGCGGCCTGGTTTCAGCGAGAATTGCTCACTAGAATTATTCCAAGATCTCATCTCTACATTGATTTTTTGAGTATGAGCATGAGCATGAGCTGCTACTCCGTGATTGATTAGAACAATCGAAGTTGCACAGATATTTCATTAATGGGGCTTGGGATTAGCTTACCATTCTCATTGTGCCTAAACCGAGAGATCAACATTTAAAAGTCAATAACGGCGCCGGCCACGTCCTTACGGTCATTGGGGAAGGGAAGGAATGTTAGTTAGACAACCGTTGTTACTAGAGACCGAGTACACTTCTGCATCTCCACAGTTGTCTTGGAAAGGATATTGGGTTAGTGGGATAAGGTATGGATCTGGGAGTCATCAATATTTGGTGATGCGATCCATGATATAATCACGCCTAACCGGAGACGCGAAATAATTCGATAACCGTATTGTACGCCGAACAAATGTTCATCGCTCGCCCACGCAAGAGCGAGCGACGCGATCAATAGATCAAACACTACTAAGCGATCGCGGCACTTTTTCACCACGACGCGAACGCCGCTCGACACGTTTGATTCTGCCCTCGTCGATCGCCCCCGCAGGAGCAAGAGTCAAGGTCGAAGGATCAAACACTATTCGCATTGCTGTAATGATTTTTTATAAGAAAAACTCTAATTTATTATGACGATATTCCTGATGTGAATAAGGACAAAAACTCCTAAGGAAAGCTGTTCTTCAAAGTTAAACATTATTTTAAGCATAATATAAATGCTCATTTTGAAGAAGAAACGGTATGTTAGTATCCTTTACTATTCTACTGAAGGTAGAGCTATAAAACCACCATTACTATTTCACCCATCTCTGACACTAGGTTACTCTAGTGATTTATCCATTCATGACAAAATTTGCTGAAATACCATCCCAGCAAGAAAGTAATGTTAAGAGCGTGTTAAAAATTGGTTCAGATTGCAAAAGAAACTTTATTTGTATAATAGAGAGTTAAATCGCAAGTTTCAACCGCATTTTAAAGTATAAATTTTACTCTTTTTGATATTATGTTATTGAAAAATTTCAAACTTTTAAAATCATGTACGTATGTTTACCGATCTCCAGCTATTTGTAAACGTTTTTTCTCCAAATATTTCGATCGGTAATTTCAGAATTACATATAAATAAAGCAGTGTTGCCAATTTTGATGATTTCCTTTATGCTTCATTGAGGTCCTCTGAAAACGCTTTTTTTTCTTTACTGTGCTTTAAATATGATGTGCACACTTAATTTCAAATGTTGTTTCGCGGCTAATATTTACCGAGATCTGCGCAGCCAAGTAGTCGGCTATCAAATGGGATCTCAGCAAATAAAAGCCGAGTAGACGTATTCTATGTCAAATGGGTCAGTCACAGAACTCGACCATTTTAGATTTGCAATATATTTTGCACATGTTTTCGGTATGGTAGAATAAATGTTTTCCATAAAAAAATCGACTATTTTTACTCAAGTTTAACGTTTTAAAATGATCTATAAGTTTTTGCATATGATATATTTGAAAAATTGTAACTCCGAAACTATTGATTTTAGAGAAAACTGTTCTATGAAGAAGTTGTAATAAACCATTTTGACTACAAGAAAAAAAATATACACTGAAACATTTTTAATTCGACGAAAACCTCATATTTAAATTTTCACCATATAATCTTAATAGGAACGGATGTTTGTGACCAAGTTTCAAGATGGAGAATTTTTTAATAAAACAGTTTTTCTAAGAACGAATTTAGGCGATTTTTAAAATTTTGATTTTTTGTCAAAATAAATACGATGATGCAATAAATACTGATATTGAATAAATTCTTATGATACAATAATAATCTTGAAAGCATCCTAACCATAACCATAAAGATTTTCATAATATCTTGTCTAAAAGTAAGCATTTTTGAACTATATAAAAATGCAAAAAAATATAATTTAAACAATTATATAGGTCTTTTCCATTAGTTATTCGTTATTCTCCATCAAGACCAATACGTTTTCGAGAGAATAGGCCATATTATCTTCACTTTACTTATTTTTCTCTATGGAGAGCGTGAATAACTAATGAAAATGACCTACTTTATTATTTAATTATTATTTTTGGCATTAAACTTGATAAAGTTCAAAAATGACTACTTTTAGAGAAGTTATTATGATAATCATTATGGTTTAGAATGCTTCCAATATTAGTATTGTATCATCAGAACGTATTTATTTTGACAAAAACTCAACATTTTGAAAAGAACTACTTCTTAGAAAAACTTTTTTATTAAATATTTCTCCATCATTGAAATTTTCTCCAAATATCTGTTTCCTATTAAGATTCTATAATGAAAATTAAAAAGTTTTATTTTTGATTTTTTTTATAAAAATTAATAGAATATTTAATCAGTGAATATTTTTTTCTTGTAGTTCTAATGGTGCACTTCAACATCTCTAAAATCAATACTTTCGGAGTTAGAATTTTTCAAATAAATTGCATGCAAAAACTATAGGCCATTTAAAAAAAATATTTCTGAGTCGAAACGATCGATTTTTCTATGGAAAACACTTATTCTACCATATCAAAAAAATGTACAACATTTATTTCAAACCGAAGATTATCGAGCACGATTTTTATTTTTTTCGACTGATTCTTGGTGAAATCAGTATCAGTAAATCATGCTGCTTTGCTAAGCAACCAGCCAAATTGTTAGATGTGTCTAGAGGTTAAAAAAAAGACGAGTCTCGCCTAGCCCCAGTCCAGATATTGTCGCAGTGTTCCTGTTGTATTTTTATTTAAAAAAAAACATCTTGCGTTTCCTCCATTAGAACTTCTATACATATTTTTACAGAGATTCATACAGCAATAGAAACAAGATTTCTGTTTCAGTATAGTCAAAAGACCACGATGAGGGAAGAAAGGGGCCTGAAAATAAAAACAAAATACTTTGTGGTTTTCGATAGCCCATAATGTCCGAGTAAGTTCAATAAATTTCACCAGAAAACATCGCCGGAAGATGACCAAATCAACTATTTGCCATTCAGTGCGCATCGTACCTTCGTGCTGTGCGTACACGAATTCTCTCTGCTCTTGGAAGTTTTCTTAAAAACTACCTAAAGCAATAAAACAGTACTTTTCAGTGCTAAAATTCAAAACAGTACTTTTCAGTACTATTTTTTCTACTATTAATCCCTTTACGATCCTTGTTTGGACCCGTGCCTTCGATTTTTCGTTGGACCCGTTGGCGAAAGCTAGCGGTGGTAATCCTTCTTGGACACCGTCTTGGGTAAAAACCTTTCGAAGGTCACGTCTTCTTTCGTTTATTAATTAAACATGGTATCAACAACTAACAAAAGGAAGGGTGAATCTCTGAATTCACTACTTCCTTCCAAAAAAGTGGGTTTTAAAACTGTCACTACACGTGGCAAGAATGGAAGAAAGGACGTTTCGCCGGAATGCGAACTTTCTTCCAAGGGTGAAATGAATAATTGTATCGAAATGAGCAATCAGTTCGATGCTCTAGACAAATTTTCCGAACACCAAATCGAAGCAGCCTCTAGCCCAGGCTCTTTGATTCAAGTGAGGAAGCAAAGAGTGCCGCCTATCGTGGTCAGTTGTTCCGAATTTGGGGGATTTAGGCAGGAGATCTTGAACTCCATTAGGGGAATCAAGGTTTCCTTCCAAATCGCAAAGAAAGGAGACTGTCGCGTTTTGCCGGAAACTCTTAAAGATCGTGAGCTTCTTCTCAAACATCTTGAAGAGATGAAGCACAAATTTTTTACTTATGACGACAAAACTGAACGTTTGTTCAAAGTTGTCTTGAAAGGTCTTTCAAGTGACTATAAATCACCTGAAGAGATCAAAAATGGAATAAATGATATACTTGGATTTTCCCCAGTCCAAGTAATCATTATGAAAAAGAGAACCCAATCTGGCATTGTTCGGAAAGGGCTTTCTCAAGAATTTTATTTAGTTCACTTTAACAAAAAAGAACTAAATAACATTAAAGCTTTAGAAAAAGCAAAACTATTGTTTGATGTCCGTGTGACATGGGAACATTTCCAGAAACCTGGAGGAAATTACCAGAACCCCACTCAGTGCCGTCGGTGCCAAAAGTGGGGTCATGGTACAAAAAATTGTCGCAAGGATGCTAAATGCATGATTTGCGGAGGTTCTTCTCACGCCAAAGACGTCTGTCCAGTGAAGGAAGATACCACCAAATTCATATGTTGTAATTGCGGGGCTAACCATAAATCCAATTTTTGGAATTGTCCTTCACGCAAAAAGGTCATTGAGGCTCGTGTCAGGCAGATGAAAGATAATATCCGTTACGATAACGGTCGTTTCCGGAATTTGCCTGGTAGAGTATCGAACAATGCTCATTTTTCAGTTAACGATCGCTTGATCATGAATCATACCCATCAGGAAGATCATAATCATGCTCATTCACAAACTAATTTTAATCCGTCGAGTAGCCGTTCGAATCTTTCTATTTCGAATGTATCTACCCACGGTAAATCCTTTGTCGATATCGTAGCAGGAAATTCGAACTCCTCCCCTGTTCGATCCATGGGTACCCATTCTACTTGTTTCAAATCAAATGGAAAAAACCCTACCGCCACAGGTAATTCCGCTTCTTCGCCTACCGGAAATTCCACTGGGAAATCACATGACATGTCTGCCTCTGATTTTAATTTTCTAACTGAACAATTGAATCTAATGATTGATGCAATGTTCAAAGCCACCACTATGACTGAAGCAGTCCAAGTAGGTGTAAAATTTACAAATCAAATTGTTATTGGATTACGTTTTTCTAATGGATCCAAATAATAATTTAAATATATTAAATTGGAATGCTCGTTCTCTGAATGGTAAAGAGGACGAGCTGTTTAATTTTCTTACAATTAATAACGTGCATATAGCAGTTATTACCGAAACGTATTTAAAACCTGGATCTAAACTCAAAAGAGATCCTAACTTTTTTGTTTATCGTAATGATCGACTTGATGGGGCATGTGGGGGAGTTGCAGTCATCATTCATAGGCGTATAAAACATCAACTGTTTTCATCATTTGAAACTAAAGTTTTTGAAACTTTAGGTGTTTCTGTTGAAACACAGTTTGGTAAATATACTTTCATAGCTGCCTATTTGCCTTTTCAATGCTCTGGGCAGCAAGTTAATTTGCTCCAAACTGACTTGCGTAAATTGACTCGCAATAAGTCAAAATTTTTTGTCATTGGTGACTTTAATGCCAAACATCGGTCATGGAATAATTCTCAAAGTAATTCCAACGGCAGAATTTTATTTGATGAGTGCTCTTCAGGATATTTCTCAATTCAATACCCTGATAGCCCCACATGTTTTTCCTCTTCTAGAAATCCATCTACGATTGATTTGGTCTTAACCGACTCTAGTTATCTTTGTAGCCAATTAGTTACTCATGCTGATTTTGATTCTGATCATGTCCCTGTTACATTTCAAATATCCCAAGAAGCGATTCTCAATCCTATCAGCTCCACTTTCAATTATTTACGAGCCGACTGGAATATATATATAAAACGTATGTTGACTCCAATCTTGATGTTAACATTTCTTTAGAAACTAAACTTGATATTGACAATGCTCTTGAAACTTTAACAAATTCCATTGTTGAAGCCCGGAGCATTGCAATTCCAAAATGTGAAGTAAATTTTGAATCCGTGATTATAGACGATGATCTTAAACTCTTGATCCGTCTTAAAAACGTGAGGAGAAGGCATTGTAAAATTAAAAAACTTTAATTTTCTAACATACATTGTTAGAATAATTCAAAGTTATCTGTCAAATCGTACACTTCAGGTTAATTATCAGAACTCCAGATCTGAAAGACTTCCTGTAAGAGCTGGTGTTCCTCAAGGCAGCATTTTGGGACCAATATTATACAATATTTTCACATCTGACTTACCTGAGCTACCTCAGGGATATCAAAAATCTTTGTTTGCGGATGACACAGGCCTCTCCGCCAAAGGACGAAGCCTGCGTGTTATCTGTAGTCGATTGCAAAAAAGTTTGGATATTTTTTCTTCATACTTGCAAAAATGGAAGATTTCTCCTAATGCTTCCAAAACTCAACTAATAATATTCCCACATAAACCAAAAGCTCTTTATTTGAAACCTTCAAGTAGACATGTTGTCACGATGAGAGGGGTTCCAATAAATTGGTCAGATGAAGTTAAGTATCTAGGGCTCATACTAGATAAGAATTTAACTTTCAAAAATCACATTGAGGGCATTCAAGCCAAATGTAATAAATATGTAAAATGTCTCTATCCCCTTATTAATAGAAAATCAAAACTTTGTCTTAAGAACAAGCTGTTGATATTCAAACAAATTTTCAGGCCAGCCATGTTGTATGCTGTACCAATATGGACTAGCTGTTGTAATACCAGGAAGAAAGCTCTGCAGAGAATTCAAAATAAAATTTTGAAAATGATTCTGAGGCTTCCTCCCTGGTATAGTACCAATGAGTTACATAGAATATCCAATGTTGAAACATTGGAACAAATGTCAAATACAATCATTAATAATTTCAGGCAAAAATCGTTACAATCTTCTATTGCCACGATTAATGCGTTATATGTTTAGGTTAAGTTAGGTTAAGTATATTAAAAACGTTTTTTTTTCTCTTATGAGCAGGTGAAATCAACTCACCTGTAAAAAAACTGAACTGCTACGGCAAATGAAATGTAATATGTTGTTAACAAAATGTAAATTAAATCTTAAATTTGTTTTACCAAATTAGGATGATAGTGTTGCTAAATAACACAGAACACCTTGATATAAGAAATGAATGTAATGTTTGGAATGATACTAATAAAAAAAAAAAAAAAAAAAACTATTTGCCATTTTACGGCCGTGCTGAGAGTACAGAAATCCTTAATGCTCTCGGGAGTTTTTAAGACTTCCTTAAGCAATAAAACAGTACTTTTCAGTAAACAATATCATTGCTTTTAAGTGCTACTTTTTCTACCTATTGGTCCCTTTTCAATCTTTTCAAACGAGTTTAAAGTGCCTACGATTTTTCGTTGGATCCGTTAGCGAAAGCTTGCCGTGGTAATTCTTCTTGGATACCATTGTTGAAAAAAAGAAAAACTCTTTGAATGTCACATGAGCACTTTTGAGATTTAATTTAAACGATTTTTTTTTGCGACGGCTCAAAAAATTAACACTATGTAATGGATTAGTTTATAAAATATCATAAATACAAAAATACCATGTTGTCGTATCGTAAAACGGGATAACTTCGCTAATGGGGGTAACTGTGATAGTATGGGGACTCATAACATACTAAACGATATAACATGATTTCAGTTAATCAGTTAAACAAAGCGAATGCAAAAGTAGAGATTATTAGTATGTCAGAGTATTGTTAATGTCAGAACTATTTTCGTTGGAATCGAGTATATTGGAAGCTTATTTATTCGAATATCAATAGAATTGGGAACAGAAAATCAACAGGAACTCATCGAGATACGGAGACATCGAGATAAGGAGAATATCGTGACATAGAGAGAGGAATCGTATGCAGAATTAAGGGATTGAAGCAAACATCGACATAGGGAGAGATATCGAGATGTAGAACATCGAGATGTTGAGAGTCTACTGTATTTGTATAATTCATACAGACTGATGATTGCAGGTAAAGTTTTCTATTAATTTGGCTATTTTATGTATGTTATCTGTTTTGTAAAAATCAACCCTCTGTTGCAAGCTAGACTTTTGTGTAGAATATTTTTTTACGCTTGTTTACTTCAAAGAAGAGTACTGCTGAATTTTCCAGTTTTAAAATTTTCAAAAGCTTAAGGTTCATTAGGAATCATTTATGAAATCAAGCAAATTTAGAAAAATTGAAATTTAAACCCCAATTTCAGTAGCTTGAAATGCAATCGATAGTTTTATTAATGATCCTTGGTATATTCTAATTTCAAATAATTTGATTTTTGTTGCGGATTGATGCTTCTAGGCACGGATCGCATTATAGATGTCGCGATTTTCGCGTATAAATTTTGAAGTTTTTGTAGCAGCCCTGAAAGTAGTAATCAGGAAATTTTGGTTTTAGTATGATTCTGTGAGAAGTTATCGACTCATGAAGGTTGCACTATGGAGACCATATTTTTTGGATCTATTGGAATAGGTTTGGGTTCATAACGATAAATCGAGGACACATTACTGGCAAGCAAATAATGAAGAAATCGAAGGAGAGATCGTCAGAGGTATTTCTGAAAGAATGTTATGAAGAATACTATGAGTTAGAGGGAAATCGTCTCAGGAGGTTTTCCTATAGAATTTCATCAACAATTTTTTTTGTGAACTTTTCTACGGATTACAATTAAACAATTAATTTTCAATTTTGCCACAAGTTGTTGTTATTCTGCTTCAACTTTTTCCAGCAGTTATATCAAAATTCTATAAATAATTACTGTATTCAACATCCCTAAGATCCTAACAGGAACCTCATAATAATCTTCCAAAAATATATCATGTTATTGTACTCCAATTGCTTTTAAAGAAGAAAAAACACTGCTGAAAACTTATTGCTTTTTTTATTAATTTCATCCAATTGTTTTCAAAATCCTCTGATATTTTTTTTCTCAAAAAAAAGCATACTAATTCTTCTACTGATTTCTTTATAAAATCTGACAGATATTCCCTTCGGCATCCCGTCCTAAAATATTCATTTGTTCCTATGGTCCTCTAATCAAACCAGCCTTAGCATCTCGTTAAGTTTCAAGTGTATTCATTTCAGGTATCTGAACATAACCCTTATATTGTTTTATGGCGTGATGCTGTTGGAAAACAATATGTATTTCGGGTCATACACCCGTATGTGATCAGATTTTCATATTGGTTCATAGCATTATAGCGGTGGTGTTCAGGTTAGAAAATAATAAATTTTGAGCCGTCGTACGATATGAGTGAATAATATTACAAAAGTATCCCTCTGAGGCCCTATCGGCCTAAGGCTGAAAGCCTCTATAATAAAAAAAAATCAAAAATCAAATCAATTCTTCTGAAACATAATAGATCTTGAAAAGTATGCGATTTGTTTAAGATCAAAAGATCCAAAATCGGTTCATAACTGACAAAGTAATGGTTTTTCAAAGTTAATTTTTGAGGAAAAGTCAGACATTGGGGGTTTGAGAGTTAAATACCCAAGAAAATTCCTATGTGAATGTTGTCGCAGGTAATTTCAGTTCCTCCCCTTCAAACTGTCTTCCTACGGGTAACGATTGAATTGTTTTAATTCAAATGGAAATTGATTTATAGATTTGGATTATTCCTCATTTTTTTTAATGGGTGCTGAATCCATTTGTGAAACTACAAAAAAATAAAATATATAAAATCCGATCTTTCATATCTCTATTGCCATCCTTTTCTGTGTAATTCTGTATAGTTCTGTATATTTTTTATCTATTTTGGTGAGGATTAAGATAGTTCAAATAAGTTATAATCATTATTTGAAGAACCTTAACAATACTATCAACTACCACATCTAGGTTGACACTAGTACAAATTTCCGAATTTCATAATAATGGGAAAAAGTTACTGCAGTTACGAACCCATTTTGATCAAATTTGGAATACAACAAAATCTTCAATAGCTTCCTTCAATATGATTTGAAGAATCCATATCAATCTACATCCTCATTAGGTCTTAAGGGTGGTCGCCGAACATGCTAAAAATTGGACAGAACTTTTTTTCAAACCTCAGCCTCATCTCTCTTTTGGAAAACCAATCTACGCCATTAAACGTTGCAAGTATTACACAATCTAATCCCGATCGTAATCCGCCAGTTAACTAATGCTTCGTGTTAAAAACAAACTGGATACAGCCACTCACGACACACATAGTAATATGGGAAAATTGTAGGTTAAAGATAATGAAAGGAGGCCTCACAAATCTAAATTTCACGCCAGCGTCAAATGGTGGAAAAATAGCCACGCGAACCGGCGATGGAATAGTGTGGCCGCTTGCGATTATGTGTCAGTGCTGTAGCAAGCAGTATAACTAGCTGGCAATCTACCAGTCCATAGCGCCTCCACCGAAGTCGGTTCAGTTTTCCGGTGATAAATCAGCTGTGGCAAAAGCTCCCGCGTGCTGAGGGAATAAGCAAACGTTAAGGTATGAGAAGTAGGTGCATACTAGTCGTAGTTCAAAATGTAGAAAATTTCTCCACTAACTACCTGCTTGGTGCAGGGCTTGACGTGCCAACGCAGATTCCCACACACATCAGGAACTGGACGGATGATTGCTTGTGGGTTATGGACCGCAGTTTTGAAATAACGGGTTAACTTAAAGTTAAAAGTAGTAAGATGTGTCATGTTAAGAACTCTAAGGTAGGTGTGTTAAACATTTCTCTATAGATTGCAGAAGCAATCAGTTTCACTAAACCAAACCAAACTATCCGAGTCTAAACCATTTCTACCATATCCAAACAACGAGTTAATGATTAACTGCGATCGAGCCTTTTTAAAATGCGTTAAGCACTCAGCGCGTCAAATCGACCATATAAAGCTAAAAATAATAATCAAACGCTGAATAGTGGTGTATCAGCATTATCCACTCTTGCTTGCAACATATTGTGTTCAATAACCTCTAATGCTCTGATGATTTCCAGTCGACCTTTTTCAACGTCCAGGATTAGATCAATCGAAAAGATCGAAGTAAATTCTATATCATCTGTACTATGACAATCCCGAGTAAAAAAGTAGGTAAATACCTGGATATGGTACCATGTATTGAAATTGAATAAATTTGGTACAACCTTGGAATTTTTCCATTTTTCAGGAGAATATGCCAACTGAAAACATTTGTTAAACATATCAACCAAAAATGAAAATCCAATAATCTTCCAGAGGATTCCTTGATGAGGATAGTTAAATTCCATCATCGTCAGGGAAATTCATGTTGTTGATTTTTTATATAAAAGTTCTCACTTCTCCCAAATTAGTCTTCCAGGAATTTTCGAAAACGTTCTCTTAATTGGGGATGCTTTCGTAATCCTGAGTAACATGATTTTTAGTTGTCTAGTGAGTCCTAATTTAAAATTGTGTGCGCTTTGTTTTCTTCTCTCAATTCATTCCAAAATAGGCATCAGGTATTTTTTCAAATTTTTAGATAATTTCCAAAAGAGGTTAGAGCCAGGGTCCAAAATTTTTTTTTGTTTCTCAATTGAGTACATCGTTTTTTTTTCATTTTTTTTTAAAGGGTGTCCACGATTAAATTGCCACACTATGAAATTGCTCTAACTTTTTAACCATTGGGTAGAATTTAATGAAAATTTGGGTGGATTTAGTTCATAGTGCATTATTTACAAGTTTTAAAGTCCTGTGATCAAAACTCGCGGAAATGGAGTCGAAAGAACAGCTCGTGCGTGATAAAATCTTGCGCATTCATCACGAGAACAAGGATCTCTCGCATCGTTCCATCGCTAAAACGTTGGAAATCGCGAATACCACGGTGTCGCGAATGATTAAGCGGTTCGAGGAACGACTGACCACCGATCGGAAGCCCAGAAGAGAAGGAAAAAGCATTCCGTACAACACCAAAAATCACAACCGCGTAGTTGGAGCCTTCAACCGGAACCCGAACGCCTCCGTTCGGGATGTGGATAAGAACCTGCACCTAAGCCGAAGTTTTGTCCAGAAGGCCAAAACTAAGGCTGGGCTTCAAACGTTCAAGGTACACAAAAGGCCCCTAATCGCAACGAGGAGCAGAACAAGTCTGCCAAAACCCGTGCCAGGAAGTTGTACCTCAACATGTGAAGGCCGGCTTCAAACAGATCCCCGGCAACCTGCTTTCAAGGTTAAGGATATGTTCAGCGTTCCGGAGCATGTCCGCACTCAGACGATGTCCAAATTTGCGAAGAAATTACTGGTTTGGCAAGCTATCTGTAGGTGCGGGAAGCGGAGTGCACTTTTCGTGACCCAGGACACGATGAACGGACAGGTGTACATGAAAGAGTGCCTTCAAAAGCGGCTGCTCCCTCTCCTGAAGGCCCACAACGTCCCATCAATCTTCTGGCCGAATTTGGCCTCATCCTGCCATATAATTTTCATAGCAGGATAATAGCCTTCTCACGGAATAAAATTTTACTTCACATTTTGGTATTGTTAAAATATTGGAATTTGTTTAAGTTTTGAGAGCATTGTCAATATCAAGTTTTTTTTGCAAAGAAATGTTAACATTAAGATTACTATCGATATATGCTTCATATGTATTCCAGTCGGCTCGAAATAATTGAATGTGGAGCTGATCGGATTGAGAATTGCTACATATTTGAGTTGTAGCTGGGACATGATCAGAAAAAAATCAATGTGAGTATTCAGTTGGCTTCAAAGCTGTCTAGAGGCGGTTAAGACCAAATCAATCGTAAAAGGATTCCTAGAGGAGAAAACAAGTAGGACACAGGGTATTGAAATGAGAAATATCCTGAAGAGCACTTATCAAATAAAATTTTGCCGTTTCAATTACTTTGCTAATTATTCCATGAGCGATGTTTGGCATTAAAGTTAACAATGACAAAAAATGGGCAAATTGAGGCAAATTAACTTGCTGCCCAGTGCATTGTGAAGGCTAATATGCAGCTATGAAAGTATATTTACCAAGCTGTGTTTCAACAGAAACACCGAAAATTTCAAAAACTTTGGTTTCAAATGACGAAAAAAGTTGATGTTTTATATGCCTATGAATGATAATTGTAACTCCACTACATGTTTCATCCAGTCGATCATTACGATAGACAAAAAAGTTTAAATCTCTTTCGAGTTTGGATTCGAATGAATCAAATGAATTCGTTTCAAATGAATTTCAGTAATAACTGCTATTTGTATGTTATTAGCTGTTAGCAAATTAAACAGCTCGTCCTCTTTACCATTCAACGAAACGAGCATTCCAATTCAAAATATTTCAAAAAAAAAAAAACTTTGGAGCTGGCATGGAGAAACGTAATTTGTTAACAATGTTGTTAGTAAATTTTACACCAACTTGGACTGCTTCAGCCATAGTGGTGTTTTTGAACATTGCGTCAATTATTAGATTCAATTGTTCAATTAAAAATCAAAATCAGAGGGAGACATTTTACTAGTTAAATTTTCATTTGATTCTCTGTAGGGACTTTTCGTTGACAAAGACCCGGAATAGAAGTTACCCGCGGTGGCATAAGCATGGCCAGCATGGGTGTTTCCATTTGATTTAACAGTTACCCGTAGGAAGAAAATTTGACGCTGAAATTTCCTGCAACAACATTGACATAGAAATTTCCTTGGGTATTTCCAATAAAACGGCTAACCAACGGAAGAAAATTAGCATGTGAAGGAGCATGATTATAATTTACTTGATGGGTATGATTATTAAGCAATCGATCATTAACTGAAATATGAGAATTGTTGAAGATTCTGCCTGGGGAATTCTGGCTACGAAAAACGTTGCCGTTCACCTTCCTGGTACGAGCCTCAACGATTCGTTTGCGCGGAGAGCAATGCCAAAAGTCAGTTTAGTAGTCATAAGAAAAAAAAGTGCTTTTCTCTTCAAGATATATAAGAAGTTCGTGATCTTTAAGACTTTCCAGTAAAACGCGACAGTCTCCTTTCTTTGCAATTTGGAAGGAAACCCTGATTCCCCTAATGCAGTTCAAGATCTCATGCTTAAATCCTCCAAATTTGAAACAATGAATGAATGAATTTTCTTTATTAGAGAGACTTTCAGCCCTTGGCTGGTTCGTCTCTAATTTGAAACAACTGACCACGATAGGCGGCACTTTTTGTTTCCTCACTTGAAAAAAAGAGCCTGGGCTAGAGGCTGCTTCGATTTGGTGTTCGGAAAATTTGTCTAAAGCATCGAACTGATTGTTTATTTCGATGCAACTATCGATTATAACCATTTCACCATTGGAAGAAAGTACGAATTCTGGAAAGCGTCTTTTCATCCATTTTGCCACGTTTAGTGCCCAGGTCCAAACAAGGATCCAAAAGGAATCAATAAGTAGAAAAAAAAGTAGCACTGAAAAGTACTGTTTTGTAGCACTAAGAAGTACTGTATCATTGCTTTAGGTAATTTTAATAACTTCCGAGAGCAGAACTACCTATAACCTGGGAGGGAGACACAGATACTACACACGAAATATTCAACAACACTTTTCCAAATTGCAAGAGAACTTCCGCCCACCAACGACAATCAAGGCAGGCTTGGGAAAAATTGCTAGTTTTCTTTTGATGTGTACCTGCGATCTTTCTGGACAAACTTGAAAAAAGGGCCCTAGGTTTATGTGCACATAATTTTAATTTTGATTGGAAAAGAGTATTATAATAAATCTTCGAACTGTTTAGTAGAATACCTGTAAGTAGATGAAAAAACCGAATTTAGTACTATACCATTTAATTCCACTAGAGTTTGTATCCTTTGACAGATACGCGTATTTCGACCTCAACTGTAAGGCCGTCTTCAGTGTCGTGTACTAGACTCGACTTAGAAAAGAGTAAAAAGATGCGTATTTCAGTACTTTATATTCGATCAAACTGAAAGGTGCTATCGTGGCATTGTTTTGGGTGTGCAGGAATTGATTTTCAACCGATTGTTGTCAACTTTGTTGAAATGCAAAAATATGTTTTGATTAATCACGCGCTTTTTTCATGTTTGTCCATTCTTTAAGATCTGTGCTCACAGTGACAGTTCGTGACAGCAGAATCTCGGCTCACTATGACGTACATAAATTTTGTATCGGTTTCTCCCTCCCACCCTATAACTGCATATTTGTAACATTCGACAAAAGTAGGCATTGAGTAAACTGCCCATAACTGCAAAACAGTCAAATTCGACATTTTTGACAAACTGGAATTAATAACATGAAGAGTCATCAAATGATAAACACTTTCGATCAAATTACTAAAATCTGTTAAATTGTTCTAGAAAATTCGAAAAAAAATACCAAGTTTTGTCACTTTGTTAATAATAATCGCAAAACAGTTACATTCAGATTATAAATGAGCCTCGTAAAGTAATGGCAATGAAATTTCTATCAGAATAATTTTCTGACCATTTACCTAGTATGCGATATGAGTTGTACAAAGTATCAGCCTCAAATAAGCACTTTTGAGTTCCTGGTAATTTTTAGAAATTTCTGTTTCCTCCCACACTGCCATAAAATACATACTTGGTATTCCATTTACGCAATGCCAACTTTTGTCGAATGTTACAAATATGCAGTTATGGGCAGTAAATGGAATACCAAGTGTGCTTTTTATGGCAGTATGGGAGGAAACCTATTTTTTTTTAAATTACTAAGAACTCAAAAGTGCTTATTTGAGGTTGAAATTTTGTAGAACTCATATCAAATACGGGGTGAAGGCAGGTCCGTCACACTCGGGCTCAGATTGGGTACCACTTCTAGTACTGCATTTCGTCCCTCGGTAATGCAAAAGGTACCCAAGTTTGACAGATCGCAGTACACTTTTCACGGCACTCTAGATTACCCTATGAGTCATAAAATTTTAGGCAACTGCAAGGGACATGGAGGTCTTTAATTTGTCTTTGGTGAAGGGACAGAAAATAATTCTGATATAAATTTTGTTGCTCATGTACAATTTCAATGTGACTTTTATGCGATTAGAATTGCGAATGTGACAATGATTTTCGAATTTTCTAGAACAATCTCACAGATTTCAGTAAGTTGATTGAAAGTATTTATAATTTGATGACTTTCCCCGGTATTAGCTCGAAATTGTCCAAAATGTCGAATGTGATAAATATGCAATTATGGACTGAGAACTTCTGGTCTAATCTTACTCAAAAATAGTGAGATCTATTAGCTTTACCGGACTGAGTTACGTTCTCATCCATTTCATTCAACTTGAAATCTTTAATTAACGTTGCAAGAGTGCAACGACACCTGTTCTAGATCGACTGCATTTCGTTTTTCATAACAGAACATACCTACATAGTCAATATAGTGCCAATCGGATCGCGCACAGTCAGATCCAATTCCTTTTTCTGCAATCCAGTTTAAACTTCCATCCAATGCACTGACCGGTTTGTTTTATCGTTACGGTGACTTTTAGTTTTACTTCTTATGTTCGTAACCGATGAAATTGTTGGGAAACGCATAGTAATGTTTTGCATGTGTCAAAACGTTATCAATCAAAATCATATGGAATATGTTGGACACATAAAACTAATCAGCAAATTTCATATTTGGGAGGCTGTTTCACCATAAGAACGGACAAAAGACCGGTAAAATTTTTAAAAGTGGCCCATGCAAGCAACTGAGTGACTGCTAACGAATGGGAGGCAAAAATGGGGTGTAGAGTAAATCATGTTGCAGTGTTAGAAATACATATAGATATTCACTTTTTATAAAACATAAAGAAAAAAAAATGTTAAATTGATATATCAACCATGAACGCTAAGCTACTTCTTGAAAAATTTCTTGTAGATAAAGTTGAAAATAACAACATCTTGAAGAGTATAACCCTTATTAATCCACACCACAACCGTATCCATCTTCGGATCCATTCACCTTTATGCCTCATTCTGCCCGATGTGATCTGGTTTATAGCTGCTTGCGGCTGACTCCGTGTCGCGCCATTTCAGCTCGGTATCGCTTGGTCGTGTAAGGTGTCGGCCAGGGTAGACGCGTCACGCGAAGCGACGCGAAAATTGCCTGGGAAGGAATAACAATTATTAATAATGAAATGTCAAACTCCAAAGGATTTTCGCGTCGCTTCGCGTGACGCGTCTACCCTGGCCGCGCCCTAATGCCACTTTGCGACTCGTTCAGGCTTCAACCATTACCTACCATCCATCGGACGAAGTCGCTCACGGTGGCATTAGGGTGGCCCATAATGATCAATCTACGAACAACATTTGAATTCGTATTACATTTTCGGCCACAGGTAGCGGTAGGTAGATGAATTTCATCCTTTCTTCTTCTTCTTCTTCTTGACATTACGTCCTCACTGGGACAAAGCCTGCTTCTTAACTTCTTCAATGAACACATCCACACTTATTAACTGAGAGCTTTCTTTGCCAAAGTTGCCATTTGAACGGCAGATACGATGATACTTTATGTCCATGGAGGTCAAGGAAATTTCCATTACGAAAAGATCCTGGACCGATCGGGATTTGAACCCAGACACCTTCAGTATGGCTTTGCCTTGTAGCCGCTGACTCCACTCGGCTAAGGAAGACATTTCTTTCTTTATTGATTTGAAAACTCCTCAATTGATAGAGAAAAGACTGCGGTTTGTTGTTAGTTTTTTTTGTTGAAAAACAAAAAGGTTATGCTTAGTAATACCTAAACTCATTTTTCCCGGGGTAGAGCGACAGACCGTAAAATAATATTAGTTTTCAAGTGCTCCGATTTTGTTCAAAATTTGTAAGTCCGAATTTCAATATATTTTGGTCAGTATACTGGTCTGGTCAGTAGCGCAACCAGGATTTGGTTCTAGGGGGGGTTTTGTAAACTTTAAGGTTTATTTTTGAAAACGTAGTTATGTTTAAAAATTAGTCGAGAAATTCATGTATATCACACTTTTTTAACACATATATCAAAAATAGATTGAACAATATAACAATATATTTGCATGATACGATTCAATCGCTCTTCATCTGTGTTACTGCTGAAATATGTTTTCAAGTTTTTCTACAATGACCGCAGCAATTTACAATAGAACTTATTGCCACGATTCTTGCAGTAGGTCAGAAGTAAATCACCATTGGAGAACTTGACTTGTAAATCCAAAAAATTGAGTTGAGAGTCAGAAAGGTGTTTTGCTTTCATTGTGAAGATTTTATGAACAAAAATGTGTAATATTTCAAAATTTTCAATGCGACCAACTTTGTTTTAGGATGACTCTGTAACCAGACTGAACAACTACTATATTGGGACGCTTATTCGTCGTATCTAAATGGGACAAGTCGGAATCATATTTTACCAACAATTTCACTAAAAAAGACTCAATTTTCATGCATCCTTTTTCCTAAAAATTCAATGTAATTCATTATCAACACCTGCAAAATATCGAAAATGTTAGAACGCTCAATAAGGCAGAGATGCTTCCACCAGATGCTTAATGCATTCTGAGATTTTCAATCTATAAAAACCGAAGAATAGCTTCTTCGGGAATTCATATGCTCTGAAAGTCGTAAAATTTGACAAAGGGTTTTTGATGCTTCGGGAACTGCGTCAATTTTCTGTTAAAAAGGTCCCCATATATCTGAATGTTTACCAAACTTCGCACATAAAGCCCTTAGTTTGTTTTCCATAAAAGGCAACAAAATTTCATTAATTTCGCATGTAATTTTGAAATTCTACAGGGGTCAACAAATAAAAAGAAAACACTTTAGGAGAATATAACTGTGAAAACCATTGAATTACACAATTTTAATTCAAACCAAACTTAATTACTACTTCGTTGTTCTTAGTTGTACGATGTGTAGTGTTGAATTTCAAAAATATATTTGGTAATTATTATATTTTTTTTCTGGCTCTGGGGGGGGATTTAACCCCCAAAACCCCCCCTTGGTTGCGCCACTGGGTCTGGTACACATATCTAGTTTACAAAAGTGACCAGAAGAAATCGAGAATGTTCCTGTGGCTGGAGTTATTTCAATTGGGCGGCATCCACAAATTACGTAACGCTCAAGGGGGAGGGGGAGTAGGCTCAAGCGTTACGGCTCATACAAAAATTTAAAATTTTTCATACAAAAAGCGTTACGGAGGGGGGGAGGGGGTCAAAAATTTCCAATTTTAGCGTTACGTAATAAATGGACGCCGCCTTGATGCTGATGGGAGCTATGCATTTGTACCCCTGGAGGTAGGCAAATTTCAAGTCACAGATAGTATCCGGAATCGGCTATAATGTGGTCACTATATCAATGAATTTTAAGAAAAACTCATAAGTGTGATCCTTTTGAGAAACGATTGAACTGGGTAATCATGTTTCTTGCATTTGATTGATCCTACAAATGATTTTTGGGTTTCCCAGGACACTCTAAATTTTCTATAAAATGGCCTATTTATATCTAAACATCTGTGCCATGCTTATAAGCAATTAGAATACAAATCCAACGTATTGTGACCTATTCTGTTTGATATCTGATTTTCGTGAATTTGAATGGTTAAGTATCCAATAAATCTAAAGCCGGTTCTTCCGGGCATTGAGTCAAATTGGGTACATCCGGTACATTTTAAACTTGAACCATTTCATTTCAACTCTTCGTTTATAATATTGAATACCAGATCTTAATAAATTACACAAATTAAAATGGTTTTCATTGCATATAAATAATGCTGTTTTGGCATGCCCCAAAAAATAGTCCTTTTTCACCCGACCTTCAATACAAATACCAAGTTCAGTTGGAAGTTCATATAACATGCATATAATTATGTCAAATTTGAACTAAATTCGTGCATTGTACCTATAGCGGTTTTCGTAATTGTTTTGTAGCATGAAATCATTAGAGATTTTACTCACTTTCCTCTAATAGGGGGAGATCCCCCAGTAGCACACTGAGGCCGTTTAATTAAAAACTCTAAAATTATCGTGCTTATGCCATCTTGTTATCCGTTTCTTCTGAATATGATCGCTTTTGTTTCTTACAAAAATATATGTGGAACTACCGTTTGGATTCATATTACAAACACCTTTAAATTCCGAACAATCTACATTGCATGGGAAACATTTCACACGAAATGCATATATTTTTGCCGTTCGTAAGTTCTCACTTTCGAAACTCGTTTTAATAAGCATTTTTCATAGATATTTATAAACATTTACAGTATGGCCCATACAAAAATGCGAAAACTGTTTGAACGTGATTTTTTTTAGCATCCACAAGCGTTATTATCGTTGTTTTTGTGAGTGAAAGTAATTTCTGACTACTGTAGTTATGTTCTGACATAACTTCGCTATCTAGAGATTTTTTTGTCATATTTTTCCTCACGGACCAAAAAAATGTTATAAAGCAAAAAAGTTTGAAGGTTTTCTCCGCTCAAAGTTAGGAACAGCGTTTGATTGTCGTATAATCTGGTGATAAACTTTCCACCGTCGAAAATCATACTTTATTGTTGAAAATATTAGTTTGTTTGGTTTCAGAGGATGGAGGAGTTCTTAGAGAACGTGTTTGTCATAGGGATGGTACACAAATTATGTCACGCTAAATTTCGACTTTTTGGAGCCACTCCCCCCCTTTGTCACGTTTTTTGTATGAGTCCTTCAAAAATTTTGTAAGGCTTGTCAAGCTTGGCTTGACCCCCTCCCCCCCCCCCCTTGGAGCGTGACGTAATTTGTGCATGACCCCATAGTCACAATACAATATTTTGCCAGTGTCTTATTTTTGAGGGCATTTGCGTCTTATGGGTTTGATATGCTTTATTTTTTGTTTGAAGTTTAATAAAAAATAAACACAAAGGCCTTAAAGAGATTTTTGAGGAATAAATGTGTTCCTTCGGTTTGAGACAACTTATATCTATACTAGCTCATATGTTTTGAGCAGAACAGAGCCTATATGAAGGTTCAACCACGGCTCTCCAAAATAAGCCGTTTTCTTTTTTTGAAAATATGTTTGAGTTTTCAATGACCAAGGTATGAACCCATTCTATCATTTGATATGGACGAATGCTAGAGACAAGGTCTGTGAAGAACCTAACCCCACCGTTGATGTTTTAGAAGCTTTCATCCCAAAGATATTGAGCTCGATGACTGCATGTTAAAATTTGAAGGTATGCTTCCAATTTCTCTCTGGAAAAGTGGAAGTAACAGATAAAAATCATGTCCAAAGCGAAAAACTGAGTTTATACAGATCAAACAATACAAGCAATGAATAAAATTTATATTTCGTTCACATTTTCGTTATAAAAACTACCATAAAACATAATATGAGGATTTCCGCATGTTTTCATTTTTTTCATATTTCGAGTTAATACCGGGGAGAGTCATCAAATGATTAATACTTTCGATTAACTTACCGAAACCATTGAGATTGTTCTAGAAGATTCGAAAAAAAAATACCTGCATAACAGTCACACGAGCACGAGGCACGAGCCTCGTAATGTGATAGCAATGACATTTCTATCAGAATTATTTTCTGAATATTTACCCAGTATGTGATATGAGTTGAACAAAATTTCAGCCTAAAATAATCACTTTTGAATTCTGGATTTTTTTTTTCGAAATTTAAATTTCCTACCATACTGCCATAAAATGCACACTCGGTGTCCCATTTACTCAATGCCTACTTTTGTCGAATGTTACAAATATGCAGTTATGGGCAGTATTGCTGTGTGCGTTCGAAATGTAAATATCAAATGCGGGAACACCAAACGTGGTACGATTTTTCACAAGGAAGGCGAAGTCAAATTTTACTATCCTTTGCAAGTTTGGCGGTGATATGGACAATGGTTGCTAAGTGTCCTTTGATTGTTTCATGTTACCGCATTTGAAGCCCTTCCAGATAAGATTTGCACGTCAAACGTAAACAGCAATATAATGTCCAACTGCCTTTTAATACGCCTCTGTAGCGATTTCAATGGATGATTTGAGTTTTCTATTTATGATTTTCATAAGCTATCTCTTCTTCTTCTTCTTCTTGGTATTACGTCCTCACTGGGACAAAGCCTGCTCTTCAGCTTAGTGTTCAATTAGCAATTACATAGTTATTAACATTCAGCATGGCTTTGTTTTGTAGCCGCGGACTCTAACCACTCGGTTAAGGAAGGCCCTTTCATAAGCTATCCGGAATTCTAATCAAAGTGTCCGGATTTAAGGCGAAACAGCTTAAAATCCAAATTCAAAAATGTACCAAAACTTTGAATGCACTAATCTCGCGATAGAAGTTTCAAACGACTGTGCAATTCCTATTTTAGTTTTGCGCACGAGTAGATAGTTTAAAATAAGAAGATCGACTTTGTATGTTCATTATTTCAGAAGATTAATGTTTTTAAACAGTTAGCTCTGTGACGTTGTACAGAACAGTCGTTGCTGTAGGTACCGGGAATAGAAATATATTTCTTTCGTTTTTTTCCGGCGCCGGAACAATTTGTCTCCAAGAGCGAGCTTAGATTTATTACTTAGTGCGCGAGTTTAGTAACAGAGAAGTGTGTTAAATTGAATCGAATTGAATCTAAGGATTCAATTAGCTTGGCCTAGAGCCCCTCTAACCAGTGAGAAACAGTTTTCAAAAGCACTTGCTTTCTAAAACACAGCAGTCCATTGTGCCGAACAATAGTGAACAACCATACTGAGTGTGCGAGGTATACAGTATTCTCGTTTCATCGCTTCTCGTTGAGTGCCAACTAAACGAAGTCGCTTCGTCGATCGTTAGCCGCGAGAGATGGCCTTGGGGCTATCTCTGGAGATCGGAGGCAACCCGTTTCCTCCTGATCCTCCAGTAATACAGACATGGGCCAATAGAAATGACATGATATCGAATATGGTGGATGGTAGTTTTGCGGGTCGCAGACAGCCAGAATGGATGGATCCGATCAACCGTGAGTTGTCGATTCTCGTGATGAAGCCTGTCGATGTCAACGGGTCGTTGCCCGATGACCCGTTTGTAATACGCAAGTCCATGGAAGATGCTGTAGGTGAAATTGAAGACGCCCGTCCTGAAGCAAAAGGTGCTCGGTATGTTCTCAAAGTATGGCAGAAACGGCAAATAGAAAAACTTCTGAAATTGCGGAAGCTAGTTGATGACACGGCTATTGTAGTTGAATTCCACTCCACGCTGAACATAAGGAAATGCACTGTAACCTGCCAGCATGGTGTTTACATCTCTGACAGCGAAATGACATCCCGCTTAAGTTCACAACGAGTTATTGAGGTTCACAAGACGAGATCCAAAGGACAAAAAGAAGATCATACCCACAAACACAATGGTTCTGACGCTCCAAGGTATAACCGTTCCAGAGTTCATCTACTTTGGCTACGTAAGGACAAAAACTCGCCCATATTATCCGTCCCCTTTACAATATTCTAAGTGCCACAGATTTGGACACACCAAAAAATACTGTACGGAGACTGCATTGTGCGCGGATTGCTCCTCGGAGCATGCTGAATCAAATCCTTGCTCAGCTGATCCCCACTGCGTCAACTGTAGAGGGTCGCACAGCTCCAGATCAAGGGATTGTCTGGTTAAAATCGATGAAACCAGAATCGTGAAAATCAAAGTGGATCAGGATGTGTCATACGCAGAAGCAAGAAAGATTCATGAATCACAAAAAGAACAAAGACCACCAATGAGCACGAGCCCGAATGTCAGCAACCTTATGAAGAAATTGGAGGAAAAAGACCAGGAAATCGCAAAACTAAGAACACTGTTACAAAATTTGATCAAAGAGGTAGCAGAGCTTAAAAAATGCAATCAATTAGCGGCATCAACTTTCAAAGAATCCGAAGAAGAACAAAAAATGGACACCAGTGAAGATCAGAAAATCACGAAACGTCAACGCAGTAAGGATACATCACCGACCATCTCGCAAGGCAATGGTAGAAACTCTCCACCGCTGAAAAAGCTGACTGGAACAACGCCCAAGGACCAACAAAAGACCTCACCGAAGAAGGAAACTACTACGAAAACTAAGACGACTCAAGAAAAAACTACTTACAGCCCAACAACTTTCTGCATCTCTCCCACACACGATTCAGGTGAATATGTGTGGCAGGAACCAAAGCTATGATTTTCTTTCTGTGAGTTTGTCTGATTCTAACTCAACTAACCAGCATTCAACCACGAACCTAATAACGAATTAATTGATAATCCCTCGATAACAAGCCACACCAATAGTACTAACACAGACAGACTACATTCAAAAAAAGTCACTGCCGTCCAGTGGAACTTGCGCGGTTATAGAGCAAGGCGCTCAGAGCTTCAAATTCTTGTGAGAACTCATCAACCAGATATAGTTTGTCTACAGGAAACTCTGTGTCAGCCAAATTGTCCATCCTTTTCTATCAATTACGAATTTTACTGTCTCCACCCAACACGTATAACCGGTTGGGGAGGAGTAGCCATTGCGGTATCGAAGGATGTTCCACATTCAAAAATACCCATAGTGACAAGTCTACAAGCATTAGCCCGAAAAGTACAACTGCCTACCGAACGCACATATGTGTCTTTATATATTCCTCCTTCACACGACAACAACACGTTGAAGGATGAACTTTTGGAGCTTATCCAGCAATTACCAAAACCTTTTATTATCATGGGAGACCTCAATGCACATTCGGAGATTTGGGGTGGTCGCTCTACTGACCTACGTGGTAAAATATTGATAGGTTTTATAGGAGAGTTTGACCTGACGATTTGCAATGATGACTCTATGACCTTTTTTTTGCCCTGCACACGGCAATCAATCCGCCGTAGACCTTACTCTTTCATCTGACCATCTTAACAATCTTGGTTGGAGTGTCGATAACGATTTGCGAGGCAGCGATCACTTCCCGATTTTCCTTTCTCCTTATAATTCAATTGCCCCTGAATACGCAACACCAAAGTGGATTTTCGAAAAGGCAGATTGGGCTGAGTACCAAAAAATAATAGACTCAACTATAGATTCAAACAAATGTTATGCTCCCAATGAACTCTCAATTTTGATAACTGACACAGCATTATCCTGTATCCCTAGATCTTCAGGGCGAAACGGCAACAAGCTTGTTCCTTGGTGGAATGATGCAGTTGCAAGCGCAATTAAAAGTCGTCGTAAAGCATTAAGATCCCTACGTCGAATGGAGAAAACCAATCTCATGTACCAGGAAGCTTTATTGAAATTTCGAAAAGAAAGAAATAATGCACGAAAAGTCATTACAGATGCGAAAGAGCACAGTTGGCAGAACTTTGTAGAAGGTGTGAGTGTACACTCATCTTCCTCCGAGTTATGGAGAAGAGTTAATGTTTTGCAAGGACGACCTCAGCGCTCGAAACCTTCCATAAAAATAGACGGGAGTTTTTCTGACGATCCTGTTCAGGTATCAGAGTCTTTCGCTGACTATTATGAGAAGATTTCGATTCGAGATACTATAGCTGTCAGTGAAAGAAATTCAGATGATCTTTTGCAGTCCAATGTTGATACTACTGCCTCTTATAATCAGGATATTTCTTTGAGTGAGCTTGACTGGGCTTTGAGTAAATGCACTACCAAAAGTACTGGATCTGATAACATAGGATATCCATTGTTAAAACACCTACCAATCACTGGTAAATCAGCTATATTGAACTGCTATAATCACGTCTGGCCTACAGGCAAGATTCCAGATATTTGGAAGGAATCCATAATCGTACCCATTCCCAAGAAAATCGGAAAACATGGAAGTCCTGACGAATATCGACCCATTTCTTTAATAAACTGCATGGCAAACGTTTTAGAAAGAGTTATAAATAGAAGCTTGATAACCTTTATTGAACAGGAGAATTTATTAGATCCTCGACAATATGCTTTTAGAGCAGGACTTGGAACAGACGTCTATTTTTCTGAACTCGAGGATTTTTTGGACAATCCAATTAAACAAAATCAACACTGTGAGCTTTTGTCAATTGATATTTCTAAAGCTTTCGATACAGTAGACAGAGATGCTGTGTTGGATTCCCTCTCGAAAATGAATATCAGCGGCAGAATGTTTGATTATATCAGAAACTTCCTCAGCAACCGTACGTTCAAAGTACGCATTGGATCTACACTTTCCACTGCACGAGCTACAAACCGTGGTGTTCCTCAAGGATCGACGCTATCCGTTACATTGTTTTTGATCGCAATAGACCCTCTTTTCGCTGCAATTCCTACGGATGTTTAGGTATTAATATACGCTGACGACATCTTAATAGTTGCTTACGGTAAACAACGAAAACGTCTAAGAACTAAAATTCAACAAGCTGCAGAGAAAGCAATCACATTGCTGGCTTCCATAGGATTTACAGTCGAAATTCCTAAGTGTCAACTACTACACGCTTGTACAAATCGTCGACATCGTGGTTCTGTACCTGACATCAATGTCGGTAGTATTACAATTCCGACAGTAAAACAAATGAAAATTCTAGGATTAACTATCGACCATAAATTCGATTTTATGAAACATGCTGGAGAATGGAAAAAGTCTGCATCAGGAGTTTTAAATTTCCTCAAGATGCTTGGAGGAAAAGCAAGGAGCTCTCGAGATACGCTGCTGAAAATTGTAAAAGCTTTAATAGTACCACGATTATTCTACGGATATTCGATCACCAGCAGAAAAAAAGACAAGGTCCTGCCAATACTCAAACCTATATATAACAAAGCTATAAGATTAGCTTCTGGAGCGTTCGCAACTAGCCCTACTGCAGCAATATGTTGTGAATCGGGCCAACTTTTTTTTTGAATACCTGGCTCTTTTGATAGAATCTCACACAGCTTTAAGAATGATGGAACTTGGACGTACATCTGAAGATCTTGTATTGATACAAAGCGCCAAAACCTCATATGAATCAATTACAGGACAAGATTTTCCTAAAGTACCTCCACTATTTCGTTGGGGTGCTCAAGAATGGGATTTTGAGTTTCCAAAATCTGACTGGTCCATGAGTAACGTAGTGAAAGCAGGAGGTTGTGCCACTAAGGCACAGGCATATTTTAATGAAATCGTTAACAACAAATATCGGTTGCACACCAAAATTTTCACGGATGGTTCAAAAGGGGGCGGTAAAACAGGATACGGAGTCTTTTCAACTGATTTTACGGAAAAAGGTCGACTTCATAACGAATGTTCGATTTTTTCGTCAGAAATAATGGCAATCAAATCGGCCATATCAAGTGCTCCTAAAAACAGGAAAATTGTATTTTTTACCGACAGTGCTAGTTGCATCAGGGCATTAGAATGTGGACTTTCAAAACAACCCTGGATACAACAGTGTGAAGATATGATTAAAACTAAGGAAATACGGTTGGCTTGGCTTCCTGGACATGCCGGTATATTGGGGAATGAAATGGCAGACAAATTAACCAAAGATGGTAGGGCTGCTGATTGTGCTGGGGAAGAGCTTCCTGGGCAAGACGCTAAGCTATTTATTAAAAAAAAAAAACAATCTGGAATGCTTGGCAACTAGAATGGAGTTCATCTAATTCTGGTACACAACTTAACACTATTAAAGAAACAGTCTATCAATGGACTGATCGAACTAACCAATATGAACAAAAAATATTAACTAGGATCAGAAAAGGTCATTTACGCATAACTCACGATTATCTGTTTACTCCGTATTCTGATTTTCCAATTTGTTCCACATGCAACTGCAAACTTACTATTAAACATGTACTATTAGATTGTAAAAAATATAATAGATGTAGAAAAGCTATAGGAATTAATGGAACATTGAACAATTTGTTACAAAATGATAAACAACACGAAGATAAAATAATAAGTTTTGTAAAAGCAATAGATTTGAACAAGTTATTGTAATCAATATTCATGTAATAATAATAATATTGTCAATAAAGGAAGACGCGAATGACCTATATGGTTAAAGCGTCTTTAATGAAAAAAAAATGTTTTTAAAATCGTCAGCAGGGGCACAAACCGGCCATGTTGCAGCCACATGTCCACACATTTCTGTTTATTTAAAATTATTCATGGTGCGGAATCAAACTCTTCACCTAACATTCGAAAATTAATTGTTTACAAGGCTCAATAATGCGAAGGAACCATACATTACGATTTGTTCAATATACTTTTGAATGAGTTATTCATCATCGTCACTGAGGCATTAAGTGTCCTTAATATGAGTCACACGGTACCAATATGAATAACATTGTATTTTAATTACGTATATTAGATCCAAAGTCATCAATCTTGGAAAGTGGCCTCCAATACTAGACACAATTTTGAAATGTCTCAATGTTATTCAATTTTTGCCTTATTGAATGTTTTCACTTTAGGAAAAGTGATAAGTAGCGAATTCAAAGCACCTTGAACAATGACATAGGATATTTGTGTTAAAATTTGCCTCCAATTCAAAAATCAATGTATCAAAAATGGTTTAATGTATGATGCAAAAACAATCCTCTTTACGGTGTTGTTCTGTTTTCTTACATCTATTGCAAATTTTATATCGTGATCATCATTTTTTTTATTTAGATATACATCAATTAACTTGATAAAACAATATGTTGAATGGGGACGGACCTGGTGTAGTGGTTAGAACTAACGCCTCTCACGCCGAGGACCTGGGATCGAATCCCATCCCCGGGATAGTCACTCATGACAAAAAAAAAAGTTATAGGGAAGTAAAGCCGTTGGTCCCGAGATGAACTAAACCAGGGCTAAACATCTCGTTAATAAAGATAAAAAAAATATGTTGAAAAACAATATTTCGCCAATTCACTCGGTCCATAACCGCCTCTCTCCATCCTCGACAATTACCCGAGCAGAAGAAAATAACTACTGAATACCAAATTGAGGTATTCCATACCAGATAATATCCAATACTTACAACCTGAATGAGGTATGGATGAGCCCTAATACCTCAAATAATACCTTCTGCAAGTTCTACAAATACCAAGCTGATAATTGGATCAGGTATTGTAATGCCTAAATAATACATGATGGATTTTCATATAAAAGTGAAATTTTTCAATAGTAGTTCAATAACACCAGCAGTCCTCAATAGCTATCGAATACCAAAATGAAGTATTTTTAATTGTTTTAAACATTTTTTCAAATACCATTATAATATCAAAATGAGGTATTGATAACTGAACAATACCTAACTGTGGTATGATACCAAAATATGGTATGCATAAATTATTGCGAGTTATTCTTTCCTCCTCGGGTACCCACGCTCTCCACGTCCTGATGCACCTAGCATCCTAGCTCGCTTCGTCCCACGCCTCTTTGTTCCGATCGTATTCGAGGTGAACACCATCTTTACAGGGCTGTTATCCAGCATTCTTGCAACATGTCCTGCCCAGCGTATCCTTCCAGTTTTGGCCACCTTTTGGGTTGGACACCACTGGGTTTGCCGTAGAGTTGGACGAGCTCGTGGTTCATCCTTCGCCACCATATACCGTTCTCCCGCACGCCGCCAAAGATCGTCATAAGCATCCGGTGTTCGAATACTCCAAGTGCTTGCAGTTCCTCCTTGGGCATCGTCCACGTTCCATACCCGTAGAGGGCTATCAGTCGACTTCTTTTGAGATCTTTTGAGAATTTTATACATCGTGCATTTGGTATGGGGGTGAATCTTTTTTTGACCGTAGGAACGACTTCCACTGATGATGAGCGTCCGTATTTCTCGACTAAAGTTTTTATCAGCCGTCAGCGAGGATCCGAAATAGACGAACTCGTCAATCACCTCAAAAGTATCCCCACCTATCGTGACACTGCTTCCTAGGCGGGCTCAATACCGCCTACAAGCATGTACTTTGGTTTTGATGCATTCACCACCAGTTCGACTCTTATTACTTCGCGTTTCAGGCGGGTGAACAAATCTGCCACCGTTTCAAATTTTCTCCCAACAATATCCATGTCGTCCACGAAGCAGACAACATGTTCGGATCTCTTGAAAATCGTACCTCGACTGCTATTTGGTTTTTCGCATGACACCTTCAAGCGCAGTATTGAACAGCAGGCACGAAAGTCTATCACCCTGTCGCACAGTGGGACGAAACTGAAAATTGACGGTCAAAACCTCTTAGAGGTGTTTTAGCCCATAGGTGTCTTCGGGACATTGTTTTGAATTAGCATCCCGAGTAATAATAAAAAATAATTTTTATATTAGACTTAAATAAGGCACCCGAGCAAAAATATTTTTTTGAAAAAAATTTTTTTGGGCGATCATTACTTCAGCAAAGTTTTAATTCTTTTTATTTTCAACAGCTTTGCTGAACATACTTGATATTTTTGACTTCGTTTTCACGGTTAAATTGTAAATTTAACCAATTTTACCATATATATAAGTTTTTTGACCATTTATATGCTCAATGTGCAATTTACGAACATGACATGTTCTACAACAATTTATATATTTTAAGAATACACAAATTTGCCGAATATACCAAAGCTGTGAAATCAAGTTTTTTGACCATTTATATGCTCAATGTGCAATTTACGAACATGACATGTTCTACAACAATTTATATATTTTAAGAATACACAAATTTGCCGAATATACCAAAGCTGTGAAATCATCACATCCATAGATATAATTAAATTATTTTAATATTTATATAATTTTCGACAATTTTTCAAAGAAAGTTTCTCCTGAATCGGCACTTTTCGGCAGCCATATTTAGTATACTTTGATGCCTTATTATACCAGTTAAAGCCCCATGGCAACAGAATGATCGGGTCTCACAGGGCTTATTGATTTCAACCATTTTTTTGACGAGCTTGGAATTTCGATCTTAAATAGTTTTTTGACCTTTTGTATACTCACAGTGCAATACTCTGTATTAGTTATATCATAAAATAACATATTAGAAAACACCTTTATCACACTAAAACTGTTCAATTTTAGCATCAAATCGTAGTTGTCGACAATAATTTGGCTTCGGTCACAATGCGTGAAAAATTTAAGAACAAATAATAATATGGTCGGTGTTCCAACAGACTGAACCAAGTGTTTTTTTTTTAATGATTTTAGGTAAACGCCAGGCATTCAAAATATCAAAACATTTGCATTATTTGTTGTGATGATGGAACTTATCTTTTTGATGATACGTCTGTATCAAAATACCATCAGAAAAAATCAAAAATCGTGTTATCAACATATCTCTATGACACCAAAATATCATCTGGTCCAGTCTGTCTGAACACTGATCATATGTGTTTTATGATAAAAAGCAAAAAATATTGAGAGTAAAACATAATTTCGCCTGTTAAACACAATTCCTCTCATTTTTCAACCATTACCATTTTCAACCATTTCGTTGTGCCGGCCGAAGTGAACTTGTGTCCGAAATTGCTGATACCTGAGAAACCTACCTAGTAAATTCTCAAAAATAGTATTTAATTTAATAAAACATTGTTTTTTGATAGCTTGTCAGCTTATATAGATGTCTTCGACATAGTTGTTAAGATTTGTGATATGAGAAATCCCAAGTTTATTGATTGCACTATGAGCGTACAAAAGGTCAAAAACTACCTGATGTCAAAATAAAATTCCATGCTTCTCAAAAAATGGTTGAAATCAATAAGCCCTGTGAGACCCGATCATTCTGTTGCCATGGGACTTTAACTGATATAATAAGGCATCAAAGTATACTAAATATGGCTGCCGAAAAGTGCCGATTCAGAAGAAACTTGCTTAGAAAAATGATCGAAAATTATATAAATTTTAACATAATTTCATTATATCTTGGAATGTGAAGATTTCACAGCTTTGGTATATTCAGCAAATTTGTGTATTTTTGTAATATATAAAATGTTGTAGAACATGTCATGTTCGTAAATTGCACATTGAGCATAGAAATGGTCAAAAAACTGATATTTATGGTAAAATGGGTTAAATTTAAAAATTTAATCGTGAAAACGAAATCAAAAATATCAAGTATGTTCAGCAAAGCTGTTGAAAATAAAAAGAACTAAAACTTTGCTGAAGTAATGACCGCCCAAAAAATATTTTTTTCAAAAAAAATTTTTGCTCGGGTGCCCTATTTAGTCTTATATAAATATTATTTTTTATTATTACTCGGGATGCTAATTCAAAACAATGTCCCGAAGACACCTATGGGCTAAAACGCCTCTAATAGGTTTTGACCGTCAATTTTAAGTTTCGTCCCACTGTGTGTCGTAGTCCCCGAATGGTCATATTCTTGGAGCCGGCTAAATCGTAGACCGTTCTCGTTCGTCAGCTGGTGGGCGCTAAACATTCCATTCGTCGGTTGAACTCCTTCTCCTGGCCAATCTGAGCATTAAAATCTTATATGATGATCTTGACGACGTGGCTTTGGCAGCGGTCATCTATCAACAATAACAATGTAAATTGAATGCATTTTGGGAAGCCAATGTGATAATTTTTAAATATTTCATCTGCAGAAAATCTAATTGTTCAAAACTGGGAACATGAGTGCAAGATTCAAATTATATTTGGTCGGGGTTCTGCTAAATCGCACCAAACGCCATTTTTTCAAAAATGAATTATTTACACTAGAGGATTCAGATTATCATATCCTATCTACATTTAAGATATCGAATAATTTGAACCATCCCTCGTTGAGTAAATTCAACATTTTTCTCTAGCAGGCTTTGTAAAACTGAAATTGTATCCAACCAGAGCGAACCATAAACCTTAGCTTGTCATTAGAGGTTATTTAGTATTATGATTAAAGACGGCATTTTTTTTTAATTCTTCCTTAAATATTGCTAAGTGGCCATTCCGGACAACATACAGTAACAACACCAAAGGATTTCAGTATGTCATGTAAGTTAACGGCTTTGTAAAATACAGTATTGTTTCGGTGGTGCTGATCTAATGTCATTGAAATTTTGTTCAGCCACACCGCACCAAGTACCATTCATATAAAAATCGTGTTTTTGTATGAAGAAGAGATATCAACATTCGCAAGACGCTTACCTTCGCTTTATATATAATATGTCGATGGGTCCATGCAGGAGCCGTGATGAAATACAGTCGGGTCTCCTATTAAACGCATTCCTATAACGTGCACTCCTATTACGCTCACTCCTATAAGACACACCAGAACGTTATAGGAGACCCAGGGCTTATGGGATTTCATCACTTTGGGGGTGTCGTTGAATATCTCGTATGCCAAAAGAGATAGCACAGTACTGTCTTCGGCGAAGTTTCAGTGCTAAGTACGATCTACCTTGAGGAGTTGAGGATCATCCTTTTAGTTGAAAACTTGGCCGTTAGGGGCGCTTTTTCTGATTTGCACTACATGAACCATGAGGGATAAGAATGCAAAATTTTGTAACATATGATATCTCTAGATCCTGATGTTTTGGAAGGTTGGTGTCTTCGGAAGAGTTGTTCAGTAGCTCAAGGGCTGACATGCGGTGGTCATTCTGATACGGAATTACGCCACCACGCGGCGCTAGTGGGCATGGAATTTTTGTTTTGCGCATAGCTCAGTACCCTGACCACTTAGGAAGATGGCGTCTTCGGCAAAGTTGCTCTGCATCACAAGGGCTAACATTATTTGAGCCGAAAGTTTCGAAATTTTGCCACTAGGCGGCGCTAGTGAGCAAATAATTTTTGTTTTGCGCATAGCTCAGTAGCCTGACCACTTAGAATGATGGCGTCTTCGGCAAAGTTGCTCAGTATCACAAGGGCTAACATTATTTGAGCCGAAAGTTTCGAAATTTTGCCACTAGGTGGCGCTAGTGAGCAAAGAATTTTTGTTTTGCGCATAGCTCAGTAGCCGAACCACTTAGAATGATGGCGTCTTCGGCAAAGTTGCTCAGTATAACAAGGGCTAACATTGTTTGAGCCGAAAGTTTCAAAATTTTGCCACTAGGCGGCGCTAGTGAGCAAAAAATTTTTGTTTTGCGCATAGCTCAGTAGCCTGACCACTTAGATTGATGGCGTCTTCGGCAAAGTTGCTCAGTATCACAAGGGCTAACATTATTTGAGCGGAAAATTTCGAAATTTTGCCACTAGGCGGCGTTAGCGAGCAAAAAAATTTTATTTGCGCATAGCTCAACAGACTGACCACTTAGAGAGATGGCGTCTTCGGCAAAGTTGCTCAGTATCACAAGAGCTAACATTATTTGTGCGGAAAATTTCGAAATTTTGCCACTAGGCGGCGCTAGTGAGCAAAGAATTTTTGTTTTGCGTATAGCTCAGTAGCCTGACCACTTAGATTGATGGCGTCTTCGGCAAAGTTGCTCAGTATCACAAGGGCTAACATTGTTTGAGCCGAAAGTTTCGAAATTTTGCCACTAGGTGGCGCTAGTGAGCAAAAAATTTTTGTTTTGCGCATAGCTCAGTAGCCTGATCACTTAGATTGATGGCGTCTTCGGCAAAGTTGCTCAGCATCACAAGAACTAACATTATTTGAGCGGAAAATTTCGAAATTTTGCCACTAGGCGGCGTTAGTGAGCAAAGAATTTTTGTTTTGCTCATAGCTCAGTAGCCTGACCTCTTAGAATGATGGCGTCTTCGGCAAAGTTGCTCAGTATCACAAGGGCTAACATTGTTTGAGCCGATAGTTTCAAAATTTTGCCACTAGGCGGCGCTAGTGAGCAAAACATTTTTGTTTTGCGCATAGCTCAGTAGCCTGACCACTTAGATTGATGGCGTCTTCGGCAAAGTTACTCAGTATCACAAGGGCTAACATTATTTGAGTCGAAAATTTCGAAATTTTGCCACTAGGCGGCGCGAGTGAGCAAAAAAATTTTGTTTTGCGTATAGCTCAGTAGCCTGACCACTTAGATTGATGGCGTCTTCGGCAAAGTTGCTCAGTATCACAAGAACTAACATTATTTGAGCCGAAAGTTTCAAAATTTTGCCACTAGGCGGCGCTAGTGAGCAAATAATTTTTGTTTTGCGCATAGCTCAACAGACTGACCACTTAGGAAGATGGCGTCTTCGGCAAAGTTGCTCTGTATCACAAGGGCTAACATTATTTGAGCCGAAAGTTTCGAAATTTTGCCACTAGGCGGCGCTAGTGAGCAAAGAATTTTTGTTTTCTGCATAGCTCAGTAGCCTGACCATTTAGAAAGATGGCGTCTTCGGCAAAGTTGTTCAGTATCACAAGGGCTAACATTATTCGAGCCGAAAGTTTCGAAATTTTGCCACTAGGCGACGCTAGTGAGCAAAGATTTTTTGTTTTGCGGATAGCTCAGTATTCTGACTATAGTTTCTCAGTATGACAAGGGCTATCGATTTTCCTCGCATTGTCACGTTTAAGTAAAAGTGTCTAGAGAAAAAATACAAACATTATATTTTACAATCGCACAAAAGTGTGGCTAGTATCCTTGTAATTTCGACGGATTGGGAGAATTTTTGATCAATTATTTGATATGAGAAAAAGTGAGGATCCGTTTACTACTCAAATGTGTGATCGTTAGCTATTTATATGAACCAATGAAAAAAATATGTATTTTCGTCATTGCATGAATTCCAAATTTTCCAAGATATGGATTGGATAGAAATGAAGTCAGGTTGAATTTCAGTCATTACTCATAAATTGGGAAATCAATTCACTAACAATCTTAATGAGATAACTACGACTGGCCTTATCTCTTCAGTTACACAACACTTTTGTTTGTATATTTTAATAATATAAACCTTCTTTTTCATAATCATAATTCAATTCTATAAAATAAAACTTTTTCTCCCGATTTCTACATATATATATAATATCTAGAAACTCTCGGCTCAATTAATGTTAGTCCTTGTGATAGTGAACAACTTTTCCGAAGACGTCTTTTTTCTAAATGATCAGGCTACTGAGCTATTCGTAAAACAAAAATTCAATGGTCACTATTACGGAGATGAACCAGTCACTGGATGAAAGTCTCCTTAATAAAGATAAAATATATAAAAATAAAACAATGCTCACTAGCGCCGTATGGCGGCAAAAACTTGAAACTTTAGGCTCAAATAATGTTAGTCCTTGTGATACTTTTTAAATATAGAATATAATAATATGTTAATCAGTCCACAGTTCGGGAAGTCTCTCTTATAGGTCAGAAATCCCGTAGGTACGAACAAGTAAAAGGTACCAGAGTCATAATAAATATCACTTGAGATAGGTAGACATGACAGTCCTTTCCCCTTTAGAAACTTTCTATCAAGTCTTTAAAATGCCGCCTTCACGTTACAACAACGAACAATCGAAAATATACCCAACAAATTCCACAGCTGTAACTTCAAAGTATTTATTTCATGACTACAACAAGACATTCAAATCATTGGATTCATACTGCTTTGCTCAACATTACATTTGACAACTTCGACAACACTAAAGAACAATTTCATTCATCTCAATATAGCAATCGCTTCACAAAAGAACAACTATGTTCACAATATACGACAATTTCGTCAGCTCTGAAGAACAATCTAGTTCAACTCAAATTGGTAATTTCACCACACTCAAATAAATAAAATTGGCAAACTCGCCACCTCAAAGAAAAACGATAATCACCAACACACATTTCCATGATCCTCGTCGCCACTTTTAAATATAGAATATAATAATATGTTAATCAGTCCACAGTTCGGGAAGTCTCTCTTATAGGTCAGAAATCCCGTAGGTACGAACAAGTAAAAGGTACCAGAGTCATAATAAATATCACTTGAGATAGGTAGACATGACAGTCTTCTATTAGACACTGCCACCCACTTTCCTCCCATCGTAATTTCTCAGCTGTTTTAATGGGATAAAGCTGTTTTTTTGTTTGTGATTGGTACATAATATAGACTTATTACCTACAGAATTTTGCCTGAATCGATTGGAAGACAGCTGAAAAGTAACGGTGGGCGTAAAGTGAGAAACAGCGTCTAATAGGAGACCTAACTATATGTCGATTTAAAGGATTCCAAACATTAGTAGTTCTTGAAGGAAACATGTATTTTACAAATACCCAACAAATATCAACCTCCATAATAGCTTCTTCTCCATCTAATACAGCATCTTGATTGGATCATGATTAATCCATTTTCCAATGATGTCCTGTATTGGGTGCTATCCGGTATTGGGTGATCTCTTTTTTTATATGAAGGAAAAAACTTTGAAAATTGAAGTAATCAAAGGTCTTGTGATTTATTTATAAGCAATATTTTACCTTAGGGTGGCAAAAATTTGAACACCTCCTCTAACTCAAGATTTTTACACGTTTATATTTTCCATATAAAAATGGGCCACCTCAATGTGGCATTTTGCACGGTTTTCCGACTCTCTGCCATCGGGGCCCGGCGATAGTTGGTCGGTAATTTTGGTCGCTTGCCTTTTCTCATCGCACCGCTGTTTGTTTTGGACCAACCAGCAGTGCAGCCTTCGTGCGGTTGCGTTCACTGCAGCCAACAGTTTTACCAGGGACTCTGGCGAAATACGACGTGTTTCTGCTGTTGTCGTTCCCAAACACGGCGGTACGCATAAGTTTTCATTTCGAACCAAGCGAGGTCCGTTTCGCGGAGTGCGTGTGGCGAGTTGTAGATTTCTCGAAAACCGTGCGCGGCATTATCGGTTTTGCGGCGGTTGAAGAAAAGTTGTGTATGACCGCGTGCAATTACTCGTACATGAGCATAGGAAACTGCGTGCGTAGAGTGTGAATGTGTAAAAATCTCTGAGCTGACGCGTGTTGCAAGTGCAGATGAAATAAATAGCTTCAGTATTTTTGGCATATTAAGCCATCAAAACCACTGACGAAGAGCAGAAAATAAGCTACTTCAGAGTGCTTGTGAGAGTGCTTATTTATTGTTCATACCATAAAGTGTACACACGGTCTCAATTTACTGGCCAGTGGTAAAAGAACAAACTTGACCAGCATCACATCGGTAGCTGCAAACAAGCAAACCACGGAGTGAGATCAACGAACAAGGCGTCCACATCCCGACATTGAAACAAGTTTGTAAGTAGAACATGGCGATCTCACTGCAGTAGATTTGAATGCATCCAACGACACGAACCCGATCCTTGCTTCTCACAGTTTGAACGCTTTATGTATCAACTGAAAGTGAAAGAGTTTTCCCGTCTGAGTTGGCGTCTTGTCCCCAACCTCGACCTTCCTTTCTTATCGATCGAATAGGGGTTTCTGGGATAATATGCACTGTCGGGACAAAACACACCATGTCAATTTCTCAGAAATAAAAAAAAATTGAGCGAAAAATACTATGCTGATTGATGAAATGTTGCAAATGTTCGATGCCCTGAAAATTTGATACGTTTTGAAAAATTTAACAGGAAAATAGACCCTAAAATTCCAAAAGCACGATTCTGATGTAACTTTTTCGATCATTTCACTTGTTATTTTGAAAGTGATGAATCAAGAATTTTTTCAACCTTTTTCCAATAAAAAAATAAATGATAAGAGACTGGGTCAATAAAAAATATTATTATTTATGAGATAATTTGGCGAAATAACATAACGATTTCTAATTTCCGCAACATTTTCTGTTAACCTCTCGGCTGGGGCAGATCGATCTACTCCAAAATAAACTTTAATCATTAAAGTTAGGTTATTTGAAGTCTTTTCCAACGTATTTTTCCACAATTGTATCATCTTATAAGCAAAAATCATCTCCTCATCTTCTCAAACTCCTTTTTTTGTCGCTAAATAAAATTTTGTTTCAAACACGATGGTGCATCTTGTCACAGTTTTGTGGTGCATCATTGTTTAGGTGCTTTTGGAGGCATGTTGTGGTGCGTTTTGCCTCAAATAGTAGTTCATCGTGTCCGTTAAATAATAATAATAATACATACAAGCTTGTAGGGTGAGCACAAACTAACTGTCCGTGTATTAAAACACTACATACATGTTGTTTAGTTTTCATTACGGCACATCTTCCTTAAATGGTGCATTTTATCCCAGGCCCTCTTACAGCATGGTAGGAGAAAAGGGTCATAACACCTTATCAAAGAAAACATCGTCATTTATCGCAAATAATGTAGCCCTAAATAGTGTGCAGTCACCGGTAAAATAAATTTATGAACTTAAGTGCCTACTGGCATGCAATCGCGTAAACTGGCAAAAGTCGTTTGTTGATCTGGTAAATTATTTCGGTACAATATATTTACATCATATTTAACATATGATTTCTGCATACAAACCAAAACACTTCTTATTTTGAGTAAAATTTTGATTTTTACAAAGAGAAAACAGGAGTGTCTTAAAATTATGTGTCAAAATTATGTGCCCACTTGGCGTTTCCTAACGTAACAATATTTTATTCTTACTTGTCCAAAGTTTTCCATCACAAACAAGCTGTTCAGCTATTAAAGACTTTTGGGATACGTTTTGAGGTGATTTGTGATTGTTCAGGGGAATCATTGGTCGAAAATGGTGCAAAAATACTTCAAACCGGTAATGCTGAAAAAAATAGTAAATAGAATATGTCATATACTTCTTGTTACATAAAATAATTCAAACACGATTCAATAAAGTGCTTCTATAGCAAAATGGATGTAGTGTGGATTGTATTGTATGAATTACATTATTCAAGGTACCATCAAAATCACACATAAAATTACTAATTTTGATCATGCAGGCACTGGTACATATGTTGCAAATCAGATATCACATAAAAATAGATGTAATGTGAAAGAAAGTAAATGCTTTTATTCTCTGAGTATAGCTCAAAGTTACTTGATACACTTAAAAGAATGTACTAATAATTGCAGGACTTATTATCATGATGTAACACGTCATTCAAAATAAATTCTATAAATTTATTGTCTGGAAACTATGGGATAGAACGCTTCTTCATTTGAGGCTAACGCCTGCAAAATTTGGCAGTTTTAGACCCCCTCCCTCCCCCACGTAACAGCTTTTGTATGGAAAATTTTGAATTTTTGTATGAACCGTAACACGTAGGAAGTGTTACTCCCTTCCCCTGTTGCGTTACGTAATATTTGAACGATCCCTGAGTACCGTTCATAACGATAGGACAAGAAATGGCCAAAAAAGGCTACCAAAATTACTTGAGCTATATCAAGTTGGCAAATAGAGCGAATTTTCGATTTTTTTTTTAACATTTCCAGTAAACATGTTTGAGCTGAAATAGAAATTGATTTTAGAGTTCATTGAGCTTGTTTGAACAGACTTTTTTGGCAATTCCGTTACATATCAACTAATTTTTTAGCAAGAAGACAAAAACCATAATGGCCTACTTTTTCTATCAAAGGAACAGTGCTGGAAAAGTGCACTTTTCGGTACTAAAAGTAGCACTTTTCAGTACTGTTTTTGGAGACGTCTAATATCTCAGTCTCTTCATGCCATAGCTTGTGATTCAACATCCGTTAAGCTATCCGGATCCGATACAGGATGTCGATTTTGATTGATAATCGAATCGTCTAGCGATTGTAGAGGAGGCAGCAGAATCAGCTAGTCTATGCGGCGTCTTACCTGTTCTATGCTCCAATACGAAATATAGGCCTGTATGATACCGATCTGAGACGAGACTCGCGAAGACGGTCTTCTTTTTCTGTGATTGCTGAGTTTTTTCTTGTTCCACTTTGTGTTTATGCCAATCATGCGCAATCCGTTCAAACTCTCACATGAACCTCTCAGCAAAAAATGATTGGGTTTGCATCACATGGAATCATAAATAGCCTTTTGAGTGAAATTTCATGCCAGCAAACGTAGCAGACATTAGAAATAACTAATATTGTGTTTAGATCTATCAGCAACTTTGGATAAAACTGGTCCGTTGACTGAAGTTTTCAATAACAGTTTATTGCAAATACAATAATTTTCACTTTTGCAGCCATGGAAACGGTGGGCTGCATCTGACGTTTCGTGACAGCGGAATCTGGGCTGCATATGACGTTGATATTTTTCCTCTTCGCAAGTCTCTCTCAGATACCGATGGGTGCGAGAAAAAATTGTGACATTCGTAATGTTGTATCACAACCTACGTGATTGAAAAATACTGAATTTGTTCTACGCATGGTTGTGTCCATGTGGGCACTCTTGCAATATGTTTGTGCTGATTGAAATAATTCAATAAAATGGCAGTTTTCGTAAGAGCAAAAAATGTTGTATACGACACGTTGCAATACTTGCCTTTTTCAGCACTCATTGTATTTACAATGTACAGCTCGTGCTGAAAAAGATCATCATTTTGCAAATTTTTACATAAATAAGCATTTCACAATAACTTGCATTAAATTTTAATTTAAAAGTAAACAATTATAAAAAATACGGTTTTTGTATTTCTTAGTAAGATGAACTTTGAATGTAATAAAAAAACGAGTTCTATCCCAACATGTTCACTGCCTTTCTACAAAAAAAAAAAAAAAAAATCGTAGTGTTTTTTTATTTGTCAATAAAACCATTTTTTACCACTTCTAATGTTGTTGCATTTTGAAATTTGTGTCAAAATGCATACCAGATAAAACATGGAAGAGGCTTTTGCTCAATAACTTTGGGTAGACTATCTATTCCAAAAACATTTAACTGGACATTGATCTTGAATACTGTTCAGCTACATTGCACAATGGTCCGAATCGGCAATTTAGCAGGAAAAAGGTGAAACCTACAACTTTGCTGAAGGCTGCACGCCATTAACATTTAAATCTTGTAAGTAACAGGCAAATTTCGCGTTTTTTAATTGTAGGTTTGAAGTTATCTTTCTCAATTTACAAAAATGACGTTCTGTTTGCTGAGAAAGTTGTGGCCATTTAAACGACGCTAAAAGAAAATCACCTTCATGAGTTAAGGGCATCTAAAGACTTCATAGGTTTTCATAGTTCACTTATATTTGCTTTTAAATTCAAAATCATAAGAATCATTAACTTGCAATGGTCAGCAACTTCTTAAAACCACATTAACGTAAAACTGAAAACAAAAAAAAATAGACTTTAAATTATTTATGCAACAAGTTTCAAAATAATGCTTATCAGCACGAGTTGTACATTTACCCAACGAGGATGGCAAGTTAGATAAATAAGACAAGTGCTTAAAAAATCGATTTTTGCAACGCGTTGCATACAACATTTTTTTTAGCAATTATGAAACAATGTCGTTCTAGTGGGATTATTTCTAGAAACATAAGTTAACCCACATGGACAAACAACCATGTGTAGTGTTGACTCAGGTTTTTCAATCACGTAGACTGTTCACACAGGACTGTCACAAATTTTCTTTTTGGAATTTCTCGCCATAATAGGCTGTTTTTCATCACGCCAATCTGTCATGAAAAGGCCTACTTTCCTGCACCGAAGTATTCAGTGCGGGAATAGTCATTACGCAACTGAAATCAGTGCTGTAATGATTCATTACGCAACGCTTTCTCATTACGCAACTGTTTTTTGTTGCGTAATGAATCACTACACTACAATATTTCAGAAATTGTAAATGATGGTGAATGCATTTCTATATAATTTCTGATACCCCAAAAAATGTTGAACGTAATTCGCTGCAGAACTCGATTTTCACAGCACGAGTCGTACGAGGCTTGCCGAGTAGGATAATTGTGACAAGTGCTGTAAAAATCGAGTCATGCAATTTGTTCCGTAAACTATTATTTACTCATCGGTATCCAATTTGACTCTGCATTCGGAACAGGTAAAACGCTGTCTTAACATTCAATGTTGTGCCATATTTTACACACAGTTGCTCCTCATGTTGGCAGATGAGGTGTGCTGAGCAAACCGTAGAAAGGTCCGGATTTTTTGTTAGATTACTTTGCTAATTTTAATGCATCTTCTACGTCCTCTAGATGATCCGATTCATAATCAGAAAAGCTCTTCTGCGTGAGACTTGGATCGCCCAACGGATGTAGTATCAGAAACTAGTTGAATAAATTATTGAATAATTCTGAGCAAAAGATACCTGTGATAAGAATAATTTAATAGTTAATGAAATCAAAATCAGTGTTTAAAAGTGCTGTCCCCAAGTTAAAACTTTCAGAATCAAATTGCTAAGCTCAAATAAAGAGTTAGTTGAATAGGGACTTAATTATATTGTGTGTTATAATTTACGCTTTCTTTCTAAATGTGTTATTCTTCCTAGTTTAGTTTAGAATAGTTAAACTTTTCTATTAACTATGCTGGTTAGTTTCGGGAATAGTTTGTGTACATCTGTAGCAAACTTCTTGAATATGATGATATAAGGAAAATTTAAAGTGCCCCAGGGGCGTTTTGGGACATGTTCTCCAACGAGAGCCACCGCTCTTCACCAGCTGATTCAACCTAGCTGGGTGATGATCGTGGTCAAAGCAAGGCGTAACGATAAGTCGGTTATTTACATTTTCTTCGGCTCATTTTGAGCTTCGCGTGCAGCCCTGCTCGTCAACAGTGCAATAAGCTTGTTTTGTACTGCGCCGCCGTTGAGAAAGAGAAAGAAAGGAAAGTGATCGGTATTCACAGCATAGGTACCCCTCGAAGGCAGACGTTAAGTAGCCGGCAATAAATTATTTATGGATGGCGGTGCGGTATCCTTGCGGAAATAATCAAGAGAAATTCCAGATCCACGAGAGATGGCTGCGTGGTGTGTCATTTGTTGTTTTGATTTCAAATGCTATGAAGCATAGAGAAATACAGTAGCGCCCTCAAGTGTAGAGTATGTAGAGATGTAGAGATTGTCATATACAGTGTTGTTAAAAATTTCATTCTTGGATTTGAGTCAATTTATTTTGGTGAATAGGGTCCTAAAGGCCTGTCCCAATTTTATTGCCAAACGCTTAAGTTTAGGCCAAAAACACATGTTTACTCAATTTTTATATTTTTTTCTTTTGTTTAAGTCCAAAAAACATTTTTTTAGATTTTGCCACACTTCTTGGCTTAAACTCAAATTTTGGGTGTATTTTGCTTTCCGTGTCCCTTCCGAAATGTCAAATAGGAACAACCCCAGTGTTAAAATTAAAAGCCCTGTGGTGTTTTTGTCGATTAAGCAAACGTCAAACGTGATCAAAAGTGTCAATGTTCATTTATGGACCCAATTTTTAAATTAAAATTTAAATATGATGTAGCCGTTGTTTGAGCGGGAAAAATTGCTAAAGTAGTTGCGATAACATGCTCTTTCGTATCATTAAATAAAAACAAGATTTCAATAAACATTTTAGGACCCAATTGATGGCAACCATTTGTCTTCTTTTATTTAACGTTGGTAGAACCCAATGGAGAACAAAATATCAGCACATAATAGAGTAAGTGTTCAAAAGATTCATCTCAATAATGCTGAAATCGTATATTTCAGGGTAATAATCAACTCCATGTCTGAAAGACTTCATGTAAAAGCTAATATTTATCAAGGCAGCATTTTGGGACCAATATTATACAATATTTTCACATCTGGGTTACCTCAGGGATGTCAAAATTCTTTGTTTGCGGATGACACAGTCCTTACCAGCAAAGGACGAAGCCTGTGTGCCATTTGTAATATGTTATAAAAAGTTTGAATATTTTTTCATATTTGCAAAAATGGAAGATTTCTCCTAATACTTTCAAAAATAACATTAAGGGCATTCCAGTCAAATGTAAAAACTATACAAGCTTTTGATCTTCAACCAAATGTTCAGGCTAGCCTTGTTGTATGCTGTATCAATATCGACTAGCAGTTGTAATACATCGATTGTAATACATACAATTGTATCGAATGTGAATAATCCTTTCATTACACCACACAAATTATTCCCAACACAACAATAATCGCAGCCAACCGGTTCAAACAACACAAACTTTCTCATGCCATTATAATTCATTTCCGAATAAAATTCACACCGATCCTAGCCCAAGAAATTGAAAAATAGCCATAATCCAAAAACTGAAAACCGGCGTTCAATGACTCTTTGCGTGCCACACATCATGATCTGCAAACAACTGCAACCAACTCACACATTCAGAGTAACCTACCGACTGTTTACAGTTTCGGTAAATATGGAAGTCCTATCGTCCGGTCCGTGGTCGTGGCTGATCGTGGGTGGACGAAATGAATAAAACATCAACCGCCAGTCGCGGTTCGTAGACTCCGAAGTGGCGTGACTTAAAATTAAGAGCGGAGACAAGTCCATCGTCAGAGCTAGACAATTTCTAAAACTGTCGCACATCCGTATCATCCAGCTGGATGTTGGAATGGGTGTAGCCAAATGTAGTCAGCAGGGGCCAACTCCCCCCCCCCTGGCCGTTGGGAAATAATTACAAATGAACTAGGATGCCGGTGCCATTAGTGGATTACCTAAGCAATAAACAATCTTAAGTTAATAATGAATAGCCTTAACAGAGATATTTTGGCTTCAACAGAAAGGTTTTATCCTCTTAATTTAAAAACCCTAGCTACGCTCATGGATGTTGGTCCAATAGTTGTTCGTCGTTGTTTAAGTTATCCTTTGGCATTTGGGGAATTCAAATCGATTAAATCGATTTGTTTGAGACCACTCTCAACTTTCGACCACTCTCAAGTATACGCTAAGAAAACATTCGAATCATTCCCATTTAAGAGGACGTTAGACATCTGGAAGGCATGCGTGTTTCATGCTTTCGTTTCTAGTTCAGTGTGTCATCGTAAGAAAGGTGGTCACCACTTTTCCCCCAGCGCTTGTTTGTAGTTAGTTATGGTTGACTCGCGAAAAAAATGTGTACTGTGCCGAACTGTAAACTGGAAATGGCAATTTTCTTCGAAGTGTGGACAGGCCCACGCTCCACCAGTCGATTTTCCCCCCTGCGGAGATTCGCTCTACGAAGTAATAGCCCAAGTACAGTGACCACATGCAAGCTCGATCAACCATAGTATGTGGAATCGGCTTAACTATGTGGTATTAAACTTGATGCAAGCGGGAATGTTTTCAAGGCCCTGCCGGATAAATGATGGTCATTTGAATGGGAGAAATTGGGGTCAACTGACTGTTCCCAAACGACGAACATGATGACAGGTTTTTTTCTCGTTGTTAGGTGCGTCGGGCTAGCTAAAAGTGAAGACTAAATGACCGCGTTTACCATCATGCAACATCAAGTGAAAACATAACTGTGTCATGTTTCCCATAACGGAGCACTGTCGGGTAGTTGTTGTTTCGTAAAAATACAGTGATTAAGCCAGTTTCTATGGGCTAGTTTTGCGCTAATAGTTTGTCTTTATACATGGGCGTTGCCAGATAGAGTCTTAGTTAGACCTTGGCAGCAAAACTGAGAATTTTTCAATAAATCCATTCAGGAAGGGTGGAGGATAATTTCGTCAAGGAATTTCTTAAAGGATTTCTCTAGATATTCCTATCCTATAAATGAAGATTTTCTCCAAGATAAATTTTTGGTCGAATCTTAGACAAGCATCTAGGTTTCTGAAATAATTGGTGGTAATAGTTCTTCAAGAGCCCAAGAAGAAAGTCCCACGTGAACTTTCAAAGATGTTTTCAGAGATATCTCTACACTAATGTTGGAGAAATCTTTGATTTATTTGATTACACTCTTAAAAATAATGAAAATTACTCTGGACGTAATTCTGGTTATGACTGAATGATACATGATGTAAGTGATGGAACGACACAAAAACGTGTCCTTGAAGATGTATTGAACAAAAAATGTAATTTTACATGTTAAAGGACACGAAAACGATGGAACTGTGATCGTCATTTCCCGAATCAGACACTAACGTATTTGAAATTGGACACCAATTTACGTCATTCGGCTCGCTTCTTTTATGTGCATCCCAAAAGACGTAAATCACATTATTTTTTGGTACTGTGTAGGTCCTAAATGTTTGGCCTTTTTTTCCGATTAAATACCACCTAAATCAGTGGTTCTCAACCTTTTCAAAGTGGCGGCCCCTTTTGAGGTTCTTTTAACATGGTGCGGACCCCTAAAAATTGATGTACTTGTAATCAAAGTTCATGGAACGATCTTTAATTGAAACAATAGATATTTTTAGCAGGTACTCTCAAAAGGCTGGCCAGTAATCCATCACAGATAGTATAAGAGTTCTGCTATAATTCTCTGTAGTCCACTATGTTCACTAAGAATCTAACTAGGAGTCTGCCAAACCCCTTTCCAAGAGTCAGAAGTTCTTCAAAAGTAACCGACATCTAATTAAAAATCTTGATGTAGATTTCTTGGAGAATCATCACTTAAGGTTTTCACAAGATTTAAAATATTTCTCTTAGCATCCCTTATGATTTTACCAGAATCCGTAAAGTTATTCCAAAGAATGGTTAGAATTTCTAGAAGATTTTTTTAATATTTTTAGAAACTTGCTATTGAGGTATAAGGACCTAACTTACAGTCGTTGAGAGAACAGTGTTGAAAATTTTGCCAGGTTACTTCTCAGATATCCGTCAAGAAACTTTGAGATTTTTTTTAAAGTATCGTTACTTCATATATCAATTGAAAACCGTATATCCTGCTGGCAGAATCTAGAGTTACGCAAATGATGTAAACAGTAAAAAATTTCAAATTTTTTTGATAGGGTTCTAAGCCTTTTGATAAGATCTTGTTTTTTATTAATAACATAATGAAGTGTGTTCTTGCTACTACTTTGGCCATTTTTCCACGTTGAAATCATTAGCGCCAAATAACGGATATATCACATTTAAAGTTTTAATATTTTTAAAATGGGTCCGAATTTGAACTCTGACATTTTTGATCATATTTGATGTTCGCGTAGTCGACAAAACCGCCACAAGACCTCAACTTTGGAACACTGGGGTTGTTCCTGCCTGACATTTCGGAAGGAACTTGGAAAACAAAATATACACAAAACTTGAGTTTAAGCCAAGGGGTGCGACGAAATTACAAAAATAGGAAACATGTTCTTTTGGACTGAAACAAACGAAAAACATTTAAAAATTGAGTAAACATGTGTTTCTAGCCTAAATTCAAGTGCTTGATAATAAAATTGAGACAGGACTTTAGGATCCTATTCACAAAAAGTTTAATAACAAACTTCCAAGGAATTTTCGCGAAATTAGCAAAGGACTAAGCATCAAATATTCCAAGAATTTCCGGAGAATACCTATTGAATCGATTAGAGTAATGTTAACAAATATAGGTATAGCAGCCGATGTTGAAAACTTTCTCTTGGAAATTTACACGGAGCCACAAAAAAATCTAACTTTGACTTCTTATGACTTAATTCGACTCTTCCGTGGGACAATCTATATTTGGCTTAACTGGCATAACACTCAGTAACTAGTTTGCGTTTGACAGCAGCAAAATAATCTACTAATTGGCTTTCGAGGTCTCTCAGGTTGCTTAAAACAAGTTAAATTTAGGTGAACTCGAAAGAACCCAATTTTGGCTTATTCCACGGACATACGTCTCTCTCTGTTTTTGACAACATTGCTGTTGCGAGAAAGGCAAAACAACACAACTGCTGGTAGAAACTAAATTCTGTTTACTCAAATTTAAGTTGAAAGAATTTATTTTTTGGATAGTCCGATTTCTCCGTGTTGGAAATATGTTAGTTTCATTTTCCAATTCCAATTCTTGTTCAAATAAAATAAGGCTTACGATGATAGAATAGCATGGAAAACTTTTTATCTTTATTAGCCTATTTAGAACAAAACGAAATAATTTACAAAACCCTAGGGCTGTGCTAATATCGATATTATCAATAATATCTATATTATCAAATCGACATTATCGATACGATATCCGGATATCTCTCGACCCGGTATTTTTTGATATCGATAAAACTATTGCCGGTCCGATAATCATAACTATATTTATTGATTATATCACATAAATGAAACTGGTTTAATGCAAATCCAAATATCCGCTGGGAGTAGCATATCATAACTACAAAATTCAAGTAATGGACCACATAATGCGAAAGTTGGTTTGAAAGAAAAATTGAAATGGTCGATTTTGCTTTTGAGACCATCTTTTCGAAATTATCGGATATCGGTTCAATACCGATAATGTCAAATTCGATATATCGCCGATACCGATAAGGAATCAATATAATATCGCCGATACCGATAAATAATCATTGTGCACACCCCCTGGCACGGCTCCAATGGGCCCAAGGACCACCAGTTTTGAAACCCTGAGCCAAATCATATTTGAACTGTAATTTAAAAAAATAGGTTAAAAAGTCAACCTTGTAGCTATTGATCATATTTGACGTCCATGGAGTCGAAAAAACGCCACAGGTGTTGGAATTTCTAACACTGGGGTTGTTTCAGTCTGACATTTCAGAAGGTACACGGAGAACAAAATTCACCCGAAATTTGAGCTATACCACCGATAACAGACGTTCAAGTGCGATTGTAAAACTGTGTAAGGCAATTAAGGGTTATTTAAAATGGCAGCACAAGTAGCAACATGTGGTAAAATTGCAAAAACAAGAAAACATGTTTTTTCACTTAAGGTGAAGATGAATCGAAGCCAAACTTTAAATTTTTATGAGCACAAATCTGGAGAACCGAACACCTGTTTGAGTTGAAAACCTAATCGATTGGTCACCTCCAGCTAGTGATCAATCGATTAAGTTTTCAGCTTAAACGGATGTTTGGATCTTCAGATTTGTGCTCTTGAAAATTTGAGGTTCGGCTTCGATTCATCTTCACCTTAAACCAATAAAAAACATTGAAAATTGAGTAAATATGTGTTTCTGCTTTAAACTTAAGCATTTGATACTGAAATTAGGACAAGGCTTTAGGACCCTTTTAGGAATCTCTTGAAAAAATCTTCGGAAATCCTTGTTCGGTCAGTAGTTGAACAAAAGTAATGTCTTAAGAAATATCCCAACGATATCTTAAAATAATTGTTAATTAATGATAAATAATTTTGACAAATATTATCGAAAAAAAATCTTGAACTGATAACCTAAAAAGAACGGTCATTAGTAAAATCCTTATAGAGAATCCGTGTGTATTTCACACAGGATTCCAAAAGGAGGAAACTATTGAGAAATTCTAGGATGAGTCGTTAGTAGAACTGTTACAAAAATTAAATCCTTCGAAAATTTCTGGGGAAACTTCTCATATTATGTAGTGAAGGATGTTTTGCTAAAATTTGTAAGAAAAAAAACTCAAGAAGAATTACCTCACACCTTTAAAAGCTAAACCATCCATAGCATACGTTGAAAGTTTGGTCCTAGAAGCGTTTTAAGGTGAAAGTTTGGTCCTAGAAGCGTCTTAAGGCGTACGTAGTCGATCTTCTTATTTCATACTTCTTGCTAGTGCACAACGGTAAATAGAAATAGCACTGTTGTTAGATGCTTCTTTCGCGAGATTTGTGCCTTCAAAGTTTTGGTATATTAATGAATTTGGATTCCAAGCATTTGGAGTAACATATGAAATAATTCTTGAAGATATTTCTGAAGGATTCTTGAGAGAGAAGCATTGCGGATTCTTCAGAAGAATCTTTCGAAAAATTCTCAACAGAATACCAGCAGGCATTCTTGTGTTATAGGCGAAACTCTGGAGAAATAAATTTTTCTTGGAAATTCCTTTTGTTCAATTTCGGGCCAATTACACCGATCAAATCTAAAGTGTTTTTTTTTTCAATCCGTCAAAAACCGTTAACGTATGGGAACCTTGATTCTTTTTTAGTTTCCACTTTGTCCACTGTAATATGTAGAACGATGAAGAGACGGGATTGGTGGTCTAATGGCTACCGTTTCTGCTTCATAAGCAGAAGGTCATGCGATCAATCTTAAGCCTATCTCTTTCTTCGTACTATGTAGTTCTATCTTTTCCTCGTACTTTGTAGTTCTATCTTTCAATTGCTTCTATCTTCTACTATCTTAATCTATCACACACTATTTGTTCATAGCGATTTCTATAATCGGAGACGAACAAAAACCGTTTCCCTACGCTTCCATTCTTTCATCATTATACCACGGCATTCCTTGCGCCTGATACATAGGCAGTATGCTAACCATACAGCAAATATCCCTACATAAAAACTTCGTTACCCCTATAGCTGCCGCGTGAACTGGCGTAGATGCAGACGTATATCTGATCTACTGTGGTTCAGTTTTAATGCAACATCAATTCTTCCTTCTTCCCTTCATTGATCTGTATTCTGACGTAGCAGGCGCCATTGTTGCCTAAGGATACAAGATCATCAGCACCTACCTATACACTGAGGGTGTCTGTTAATCCCAAACATTCATCCGGTTGGTTCCTTGTGTAAGTGCAGCTGATCTGGCGATACTGGAGTAGCAACTACGGGGACCAATCAACCTCAAGCTAAACAATATTAAGTCCGATGAAATTTTGCCTTAATTTATTAGCTACCTTTCAGACAAATGTTCGGAAAAAAACATACAAAGAGAAGGCAAAAAGTGGCGAAAATTGTCATTTCCCAACAAATCAGTGAATAATACCTTTGAGATCGTTTGTCTCTCTTGATAGAAATCCTGGCTACGTCCATGTCCATGATTTAGGGTTGGAAAATTTTGGAATGGGATGTTGTCTGTTGTATCCGTCGTGCTCCATTGCATCACATCCTCCCAAAGCTTATGCGAGAGTTAAACTAATAAACACAATTATCAGTTAAATTTTCTAGTCTTTTCGGATGATAGTAATCATCTGCAGCTTCTCGAACTAGCGCTACGGTGTGATGAGAAGGCAGGCACATAATTATCTAATTTGACAAGCGCTAAAAGTGTTGCTCACCCGGTGAACTACATTTTTGTTTTCTGCTGCTTTTCCTTTCACGTGACGAAAGCATTTGTGAGTGTTGTTTTGTGTTTTATCCGTTTCCCCGCTTGGCTGCAATCATTATGTAGATACGCACTTGTGACGTTAGTTTTGCGTTGGATCGCTGGCAATGCAAACAACTTAATGGGAAAATTGGACTGCCAGTATTAATTGAAAATAAATATTTTGATTTGTGGTGGGTGAAGATTTGATGTTTTCATTTTTATCTTGGAATGATTATCTTGTACCAATTTTACATGTTGTATTATATTGTTAGATAATAATATTAATCGATAATCAGTTAGTAACTGTTGAAGCCCTCAAAAGAACACTTAGCTGAGCAGCAGGTTCCCAGTTGGGACGTAACGCCAGAAAGAAGAAAAAAAATAAAGGAAAAAGGATAACTCAACCTTGATTGATAAATGTTTTTTGGATTGCTCATTGGTTGGTTCAACTTTCTTCGACTATAATCAAGTACAACGCTTGCCTAAAGTATGGATTAGCATCACAGAGTATTGAAACACCCTTTTTCAATATTAGAATATGCACTGAATAGCTTAGAACCGCATTAATATTCTGTTGGTTCAACAAATTCAATCTCTGTTGATTCTCAATTTTGTAGTTTTGTGTTTTTTATTGTATAATTTGTACAGCAATATAAGATATTGTAATACTCTGATCAACGATTTCATACTTTAGGTAGTGTATGTCAAAAACTAATGTAGGAGCTTAAACTTCATTCAGTATAGTAAACTATACGTTTTTGAATTTAACTAAAATCCGCCCATATACATTGAATATAAAAAACTATCTCAACAATCGCCTTGCACCCGATTATACAAAGTGGTACGACTTGTATGGTCAGCACCCGCGGGCTTACACAAACAGTCACGTTCAAGATTTCTGGTGTTGTGTCCCAATTCAACCACATTGAGAATAAAGCCCTCCACTCCGATAATAACTACATTTGGGGTAAAATCTATCAACTAATATTGATGGGGGCTTGCATCACAAAGAGTGGATAGTTGTTTAGCCAACCGTGGATCAGAAGAGGAAACATGTTTTGGTCGTTACCTTCAAGTTCTTGGAAGGTTGATTGCCTTAAGAGGTTTTAGGGAAAGGTAGGTCCCATGAAAAACAAATATATGGTTCTGATGATGAAGTATTTGTCTTATTCCACTGAATCCATGAAAAAAACACAACATTGAACCTACATTCACTCACAATTTAGGTTATTTGCTCACAATTTAGGTTATCGAATTAGTTTTTAACAACTTAATAAGTATTGCTAGAATTCAGCCATTCAGTCACTTAACAAAAGTAGGTGATCGTTTTAATGCAAAAGGCTGGTAAAACGAGAATCCATTTCATGGATCCACTTTTCAGCCGTAAAGTGTGTCGGTGTCGTGTTAGGTTTCGCTCAGTTCGAACGACCATTAATGGCACACGGGATCGGCTGATTTAGGTCTTCCGATCATTCCACCGAGCAAACAGGCTGTTTCAATGATTTGTAGTAATATGCACAATGTTACTTCTAATGAGAAAAAACGATACAGATATTGCGGTGTAAGATTCCTATAAGACACTGCAACCCAATTTACGATTTAATTAGGTGAACTTTTTGGAGTGTTGCAAAACTTAAAAAGTTTAACAATTCTTGGTGATGCGATTCCATATTGTAGGCAGGTAGTTTGTAAAGTACTTTGAACTAAGCTGATTACCGTTTAATTGGAAAGTCTGATTACATGTAATACAATAAGAATTCATGTATCGGTTCGTTATTTGATTCCAACAATTTTAAAATACATGTACCGTAGCGGTGTGAATAGTGTACAAAAAAGGCCATTATAAATACATGAGAGCAGCCGCAATGGATTCGATTCCATTCCTATTGAAACTCCATTCAAATCAGCATCCAACAAACCCATCAACAAGTGCATCATCGCACATGTGTTCAAAGCCGCAACAACTAAAGCTTTCAATTCATTTCCGTCGGAATCTTAGGCCAACCTAAAAAGCCATCATGTGTTGCCGCCATTATCTTCGACCTTTCGTACCGCCAACGAAGGCGTCTAAATGGCAGCACGTCTTCACAAAAAATCATCACCACCGTCTCAAGTGCATCGCTCGCTTATTCGTAGGCTTATATGGAGCCAGATTGACCGACGGTGAACACGTGAAAGTATATATAGTTTCATTCATTATTAAGGGTTATTACACAATGGGTCTTGTTTTACCCTTTTCACGCACTCACCTGCTCATTGTGGTAAAAACGACTAAAAAGGAGTGAAAAAGCCTACTGTGATTTAACTGACTCTGGCTGGTTAGGGCACGCTACTAGGGGAAATCAGGGTAAAAACGACACTGTGGGTAAGATCGACACTAGACCTGTTCATATTAAAAAAATGTCTGGAAATCTACCGGTCAAGCAGTATTCGGAATTCTCATGCCAAGAACAATGTCTGGTAAAATTTTCAGCTCATTTGATAAAGATTTCAGTATGCTTCAAGTTGAAAATGTGTTTTGGGCTTATTTCAAGGTTCGAAAAATCATAACTAGCATGTGAAAAATCAAAACCACTTGCAATTACCACTATTTGAAAGCTAATTCTATTCTGTTAAAGTTTGTCGAACACGCTAATAAAATTAAATTGAGTTTTAGCATTGTTTGATGCAAATTTGTTCTCCACAGTACCCAGGAATTACAGTTTTCTCAATATACATGGTATATAAAACATCCATTGGCATTATTTTTTCAGGCCCTAGTCAACGGGAATCAAACATAATACATTTATGAATTCATTGACCATCAACAGCTTACATGTTGCTTGAGGCAATTAATTACAATAAATGCCCAAAGATCGAAGACCGCATCGCAACCTGATGATAGTTAAATCATGCATGACACATGTACCGAAAACGAATGAATTGAACAAGTTAGCATTGCTTTTTCTTTCCGAGTGATGATTGTTTTGAACGCATTTCACTGATTATTTAGAACGATTTGAAAACAATTATCATCATCGACTGAGAAAAGGCAGTGCTAACGTGTTCATTTTTTGTGTTTTTTGAAGCGCACGGTGGTGCTCTTGGCTCACCCACAGTGGATTTACAAATGTGCTTCATAATTACCTATTTTTTACAATTTATTTTCGTAAGGTAAATGGTAACTTTTAACGGGATTGACTTTTAGATATGCATAGTCTTCATGTCAGGAAATTAAAAATCCGAAATTTTCATGCAGGCAAGCTTTTTAGTGAAAACGCTTCCCGAAAAATGAGATTTTCAAGAACCTCGAGATACAAACCTCAACCAAACTATGTTAAAACTTGCTCCAATCATAAAATCGTGTTCGGCAAACGTTCGTAGAATTGAATAAACTACTATGTAGAGGTATTTCCGATACATTTTGATGTTTCGTTCGGTAGTTATGTTTTTTTAAAACTTGAAAATAGCCCAAAAACACATAATTGAATTGAAGCACAACTAAATTTACTCTAAATTGAGTGAAATTTTGGCCAGAAGTTCATTTTGCAATGAAAAATCAAAGTATTGGTTGACTGGCTAGTTTCCAGACATTTTTGAAAATATGAATAGGTCTAATCGACACCCTTCAATTTTTCAAGTTTTGAGCAGATTTTTATACAGTTTCCACCACGCTCTATCTTTACTTGTGAAATGTTGTGTTTCGGATGACATTACAACTGACGATACCAATAAACTGTAAAAATAAACAACAAAATCATATTGGATAACATAGAAGCAACAGGAGTTGTAATATTTCGCTGTTATTCGCTAACTATTTCGCATGTGAAATATTTTTAAAGTCAATATTGGTTCTGCGTCTACATCATCATTTACTATTATTACGTTCATACAACATGAAGGAGAATTATATTTTTTGTTTTTCGACAGCTTAAAACGCTATTGAAAAATAAATGTCCTCTCGGGGTAAGATCGACACTTTCATTTGGGGTAAAATCGACACCATTCTTTGCTTCATAATCTAACTTCAGGAAATCTTTCTTGTGGGAAGACTTCCTCTGTAGTTTATAAGAGTCTTTATTTTCGAATTCCAGTGAAGTTCATGGATGGCGAACTTGTTAACATGAAAATATGACACTAGATGTCTTGCCACAAGCTATCATTAAGTATTGAAAAAAATATTTCTATGTTTCACGTTTAAACTTATTTGATAAAGCTTACAGAAATATTTCTCATTTGAAATTGAAGAATTAATAGAATTTGAAATGTTTTCACATAAATTAATCTTAGTTTTTATTTACAAACAATGAGGTTCGACAGTTTTAATAACTAAAAATAATTACACTTTTCTGTATTGTTAAAATACAACAGTATTTATTTTTAAAACCAATCATTCGCCACAACTTCATCTTCTTAAACATTTCATGAACACAAATTAATCATATTCATATGTTACCCCAACTTTATAATCTTAGCATGGGACATTTGAAATTTTCACATATATTTAATGGATCTTTGGCCTCTCTTCAATAATTTACGTAATATGTGTATACTCCTTTAGAGGAAGGGGTCAAAAAAGTCGGAAGTCAAGTTAAAAGCATTCCTTTTAATATGCCATGTGATGGTGATGTTCACAACGTTTAAATTCTAGTCAAAGTGCATGTGTCGGTTTTACCCCAACAGGGTGTCGATCTTACCCGCACTCTCAATTGTCTCACCTAAAAATGATGACATATCAATTTGATTTAAATCACTATATAACCTTAATATATCATCCAGCGATCGCAAGGAATGATAGATTTATAACCAATATGTGATTCTACAACAATTTTAGGTTCGTTGAACAAGCGAAAGTACACAAATTTTATCAATAAGCTTAGGGTGTCGGTTTTACCCCGAATTCCCCTAACAAGAATTATGTGATGATGCCCAAATATGAGAACGGATTTTTTTCTTTCGCTTAGCCCATTGTAATCATAACAGTCTCTCTACGCATGCACACTACATGGCAATGTATGGACCGATGCACGTGTTCACTAATTTGACGTTTGAGCGGTGCCGAATTCACTGGTTTCCATGGTCACATAAATAACACGGCACCGCTAAAACGTCAAATAGTGAACCCGTGCATAGGTCCATTGTATGTACAGTGGGATTCCGTTTTTGAAATGGTCAACTTTTGGCATGCTTCATTTTTGACACTCCCTGATTTTCCATGAGTTGTTCCTGCAATATCTCTTGGTATTCTACCAGGCATTCTTTACAGAATTTCCACAAGAATCCTGCCCATAAACTCTTTTATGTAAGGTACCGCGGGGCAAGTGGGTAAGTGGGGTAAGTGAAAATAATTGGTATATTTTACTGAATATGTGAATTAACGTTTTAAACTCATGCGTAAACCTTTGAGGCCATTGAGAACATTACGATAGGTAAGAAATTTCTGAGATTTTTCAGCCTTTATTGCAAAATAGAGCGAAATATAGTTAACCTGCCAACTATCACTCCGTAACAAGTTGGCGGCGTGCAATCTTATTTTAATATTTTCAGTGGGAAAAAGTTGAGGAAATAATAATTGTCTGTACCATTTCGAAGTTGTCCTCTCTGATAGTTTTGAATCACAATAAAAAAAGTTTTAGAATTAATTCTACATAGACCTATAAATAACTAAATTGAAACACTGTCAATTTTCTAATCACGTGGGGCAAGTGAAAAGTTTTTCATTAGAGATTAAATTTGTGTTTACTCTTTAGGTAGCTATACTTATACAAGGTCCACAATTATCCTAGAACATCAGAACGTGCTGATAATTTAAGAAACACTATACTCAAAGCGTTAAATGCTATTAACATGGCCAAATCATGGAACTTCTCTAAAAAAAGGTTACCAAATATTACGATATTAATATGTTTACTTCGGACAGCCGATTAACAAGAAGACGTTGATTGAAAAGTTCCAATATAAGAGAACGCACGGAAATCTTGTGGGATGTCTATGTAAAGCTAGTTCAAAACATAAAAATGGGGTATAGGTGTATCCACATAAAAAAAGTTTCTAAATACTTTATTGAAGGATTCTGTTTGATTTCTCTTGAAGAGTTATCCGACGTCATATCCGATTTTCTTAAAAACAAATAACGAGCGGTGGAAATTCTACAGAGCAGAAATGCAATTGCTGTCCCATGATGTAAGAACTAACATTGGAAATGTTGCAGTTATAATGTTGTCGAACCATTTCAACAAACATAACTGAACAGAAGAAAATTCAAGTAACAATAATAAAATTTTCTTTGTTTTCATGTTACTTATGTTATTGTTCATTGGGACGGCTAACCAAATGTTAAAGGTAATAGAAATCTTGAATGTAACTGTTAGTTTTTGAATTTATTGTTCAAAACGATAAACTTTTCACTTGCCCCACCTGTGGGGCAAGTAAAAAGTAAGGAGACATTTTTCAAAAACTTTTTCTGTACTTTTTTCTTCAATTTTACATAAATATCAATTTCAGTATACTGCTTATATTTGGTGGGAGTCAAGCTAAAAAATATACACGAGCTCATTTGTTTTAATTTAAGGTTTCTAGAATTTGAAGAATCCCAACTATGCGAAATCCATTACCCACTTGCCCCACGGTACCTTATTGTTCCAAATATTCATCCTCAAACAGTCCTAAACATTCCTTCAGAAATGACTTCACCATTAGTTTTTCATATTTCTTTATTTTTTTTATATTCTAAAATTATTCTACAAAATGTACCATGATAAACTGAAATTTTACCATAAGTTTTTATTGGAATTCCTCATATGGTTCATACATAATTGTTTTTCAGGATTCTGGTTGCAATTTATCCATAGATCCCATTACACAGCGTAACGAAAATGGCACTTTTGCGTGTCTCAAGGATCAAATTAAGTGTCTCTAGTAGATTTTGGGTAGCTGAATCTGATGCCGTTCTCAGAAATGTTCCAGCACGTCACAATTTTTAGCTACAGGTCGCCAAAGTTGTATAAAACACTGGTTTAAGTGATGTTTACATGAAATTTAAAGTATGATTCATCAAACTTTTTTGTGATATGATCTACCGAACATGCTAAATAGGACTTGAACTTTCAATTTAGATACGAATCAGTTGATATTTAATGATAAAATTTAGTTTAAATCGATTTTATTCAACATGCTTGCAATCTTCATATAAAATTGTTCATTTCTCGTATATGGCATAATACAATACTTTTCTGAACCACCAAAAAATAACATTTTACCATCGAAAATATTATGAACATCGATGATATTTATTGTTCTATACATGAAGTTTGAATTCAGTGACAAATTGAGCAAATAAATTACCGTACAAGTTGGAAAACTTGCATGCAAGTTGGCTAAAACATTCATATTTTGCATGTTCAACAGTCAATATCTCAAAAACTAGACGTGCCATGATATTTATGAAAACGGCAATGGACTCAGCAACCCTTAAATTAGTAAATAGTGGTATTTTGGTGCTTGAGACAAAACCGTGTTCCGCAGTGTTATTGAAATAGACTACAACTGATTACAATGCACTAGAAATGTTCATGGACCGCTGCACATTAACCCTTTTAAAAATGATTAAAACAACTAATTTAGGTACTTATCATAGAGTTTTTTTTTTAAGTATTCCTTTAAGAGTTTTTCCAAAGATATTTTGACACATTTCTCTTTTTGTCCAGTAATCTCTTGCACATGAAGTTCCTCCAGTAGTTGTTAAAAAAAAAGGGTATGGCATTATTACAAACATTTTTTTTTTCAAGCTATGCTTTTAGGATTTTCCCCTGCACTTTTTCAATCATACTTTCAATCATGATCATAAGAGATTTCCAGATCTTCTGGAAATTCTACAGTCATTTTTTCGAGGCTTTCTCCAAAGGTTCACTCATTGGATGAGTTTTTTTGGGGATTTCTCCATATGTGCCTGCTAGATTCAGGTTTATCTTGAATTTCTTCAAGAGTTCCGATGAATATTCATAAAAGGACTTTTAAGGAACTCTTCCAACAATTTTTTGGAGAAGTTACGCGGCAAATCTTGTACAGATTTCAGAGCGTACTTCTCAGCTGATTGAAAACAAAACATCGAGAAAAAAAGAACAACAATATGAAAAGGCAAAACAGGAAAATATATTCTGAGAAAGGTTTGAAATGCCTGCGGACGATTGCTTGACGTATGCCATAAAACCATTTGCCAGAAAGTTGTTTGCCAGAATCAATTTGCCAGAATGGATCATTTGCCAGAAAAAGATTTTACTTCATTACTATGTTTTGTATGGCAAAACTGAGGCGTGTAAAATTCTTGGAATGATATTGATTTTCTGCGTACGATAGATGATTATTTAAAGCTTTATAACTTTTGTTTATCTTTTTGTTTGATAAAATATTTAAACTAATTATGGTATTATAGACTTAGGGGGGCATATTATCTTCATATTTGGTAAGCTTGTGATGATCATCTTCCAGACTTTTTAGTACAAGTAGGCTAAAAAAGAGACTTTTTCCATATTACTATTAAACGTCGAAATCTATATAAAATGTTCAAACGTTTTTATCTGTGTTATGATCTCAATTAAATATCCTTATCTTATAAGTTACTCACATATTTTTCTTTATATAGTTTCATAGTTTTGTAGTTAAATGTATTTAGCCTACAAAATTTGAACAAAAAAGTTTTGGAACATTTTGAATATCTAGACTCCACAATGCTTTATTTTAAAAGATATCCCCTATTACATAATACAGCTCATAATCCTCCGAACAAATTAAGCATTTCAGATGCTTAAACTTGATGGAAAAGTTCAATTCCTTAAAACCCTCACGAGTCCTTAATCCCCCATATTACGGTATATTTTTAAAATTGATCAACATATCCTACAAATACAGAAGAGTAGGTTTGTTTGACTAGTAATAATACCGAGTTTCAGCGGTTTTTAACTTAATGAAATTAATAATTAACGACTTTTGTGGCTTCTCTGAAAAAACGTACTGAAAGCTTCGTGGAAAAACATACTGATTGCTCTCAGTCTGCTCAGCATTTATTCAAATTTTCAGAGCATATGAATTCTCGAATAAGCGATTCTTTAGGTTTTGAAGATTTCGAACAAAAAAAAAAAAGCATAAAGCTGCCGGTGCACTATGTTGGATTTTGTCGATTTCATGCGCTTTTTGAAAAATGTCCAAACCGTTGTTTTTTGCGATATAGTTTATTCAAAGAAGTTTCTTGATATATTAAAGCACATCTTTTGATGCAATAAGTTTTGTGATCAATCTGACTAGCAGTTAGACAGAAAAAATATTTTTTCATAACATTCAGATAGACATATGGTGTTTTCGACAAAGTTGTAGAATAGGCAATTTGAAACAAATTTGTCGAATACACGATTTTTCTATCTCTTATACTTTTTGAGATATATGCCGTTGTATGTGAATGGCCCCTAAAAAAACATATTTTTTAACATAACTTTTTTTCCAAAAATTTTAACTTTTTTTGTGTTTTCTACAAAGTTGTTTGTCATGACAAAACCCAAGTTTTTGCTGAAAATATCATCACGCTATCTTTTGAAATAACAAAGTTATTTATGAACTACTCTTTTCTCAAGAGGTAGTTTACGCCCGTATAACTTCCTTTGGTGCAAAATGGCGCAGACAACTCTTACAACTCATGAAAGTATCTTATCTTCCATTTCAGCAGTTGATTAAAATTTTTGTCTATAATCGTCTTTTCATAGGTTTTTACTGTAGAACAGATAATCCTTATTAAACCGAATTCGACCGATAATTCATTTACTTTAAGAGATCGAGAGGTGCGATGTTCAGCAAAAACAAGCGTTTTAATATATCTAACATTTTTGCGGAAGACATGGAAAATGTAAAATATCTTAGTAATAAGTTATGAACAAAAATGATTTTAAACGAGTATTCTCATACAATTTTGTGTACATTCTGTTAAAAATTCGTAACTTTTTTCAAATTGCCTATTCTACAACTTTGTAGAAGACACCATTTATCTATCTAAATGTTATGAAAAAATAGCTTTTCTATCTCACTGCTAGGAGGATTGATCACAAAACTTTTTGCATCAAAAGATGCGCTTTAATATACAAAAAAACTTCTCCGAACAAACTATATCGCTAATTAACGGTTTGGGCGCTATTCAAAAAGCGCATGAAATCGTCAAAATGAAACACAGTGCGGTGTAAGCATATCTGTCCTATTAGGCATTTAAACAATTTTGAGATTTTGTAAGTGTTGATCGTTGGTGTACTGGTTATGGACATAATGATTCCCTACTTCGCAATATGTGATAATTTGATCATCTTTAAATTTGTAATCATGCTGTGAGTTTAAGTAGTTGAATATGAAATATAACTTGATTTCAAAACATTCAAAATTATTCAAAATGTCTGTAAAATGTCTGGGTTCAATTTCCGGTCGGTGCAGGATCTTTTCGTAATGGGAATTTCCTTGATTTCCCTAGCCATAGAATAGCATCGTACTTGCCACACGATAAACGAATGCGAAAATGGCACCTTTGACAAAGAAAGTTCTCAGTTAAGGTGAGGATGAATCGAAGCCAAAGTTCAAATTTTCAAAAGCACGGATCTGGAGAACCAAACATCCGTTTAAGCTGAAAACTTAATCGATTGGTCACTAGCTGGTGGTGACCAATCGATTAGGTTTTCAGCTCAAACGGATGTTTGATTCTCCAGATCCGTGCTCTTGAAAATTTGAACTTTGGCTTCGATTCATCTTCACCTTAAGAACTATGGAAATGCTCATTGAACAGTAAGCTGAGAAGCAGGAGATGTCCCAGTGAGGATATAACGCCAAGAACTTTTCTGAAATTGGAATCGTTTTTGAGACTAGATTCGCATATAGGAGTAGAAACTAGAGACGGATATTCAACCATACTCATGAAACTTGCGACCCTAGACGGCTCTATGAACGTCACTGTATTTTATATTGCTATAGGAAGTAACAGTTGGAAACAGGTTTTAGTTATATGAATCTCTTCCGGAGAACCATTCCCGAAGTATTCGTCATGTTCCGAAAGGAATTGTTCTGATAAATTCTAGTGCTTCGCATTTTATGAATTAGTCATCAAGAGTATGATATGTGTCTAACCCAGTCGTTTAAAGGCACCTCCACACTGATGCGATTGTTGTCCGAGATGTTGGCGCGAGATTCGTCGTGATTCCACCTTTGACTTGCTTCACACGGTTCTCCATGAAGCGCTACGGAATCGTTTCAATGCTGAGTGCACAGAATGCTTATTTAGACAGGCCATTTCAGCCAATCACATGCAAGATCGCGGTACCGCGAAAGCATCACGGTGAGTAACCACATCGGTTTGGGGCATCCTTTAATCTTCATTCAACAATTTGCGCTCAGTCTGCATTTGGCTTGGACCACACTTTTCCTACCACGCACGTGTACGTGAACAACAACAGAGCAATTCGGAAACAAACACTTTTCCAGTCTGTTGGTGACCGTGAGAAGCCTTTGCGCTCTTATTTCACGCTGTCTGGCGCTTGTTGGTAACTTTACACTACACGCGCGTCAGACCTCAGCATGCGAAAGTAAATACAGTATTGAACAAAGCATTTGCAACTTTTTCGATTTTCAAAACGATGACAACTTTGGTGGGCAAGATCTTAGTTTTATAATCTCATTTTACAGAACTAAACTGAAATTCAACATATATTTTCGAATAATCTTGTACTTTCAAGTTTAATAGTAATAACTATTTGGCTGTAGTAAAATGTTTGTAAAAAAACATTACTGATTTATCTTCAAATACTAATGACCTACACAAAAAGTGTCTTCCGCTAACTTATCCATCTCCTCCTAATGTACAACTATACTAAAGAAACTATGAAGCTTCTCCATCTTGTTTTTAAATTATGACAATTATAAAAATTGGGGCCCAGATAGCCGTAGCGGTAAACGCGCAGCTATTCAGCAAGACCAAGCTGAGGATTGTGGGTTCGAATCCCACCGGTCGAGGATCTTTTCGGGTTAGAAATTTTCTCGACTTCCCAGGGCATAGAGTATCTTCGTACCTGCCACACGATATACACATGCAAAAATGGTCATTGGCATAGTAAGCTCTCAGTTAATAACTGTGTAAGTGCTCATAAGAACACTAAGCTGAGAAGCAGATTCTATGACACTACCCCGAACGCCACTACCCCGAATGCCACTACCCCGAATGCCATTACCCCGAAAGCCATTACCCCGAATGGGTCATTACCCCGAACGCCACTACCCCGAATGGGTCACTACCCCGAACGCCATTACCCCGAATGCATAAAATTTGGAACTTATTCTAGTGAGAGAGTGGGGAGATAATTGTACGATTCCTTATGAGTATGTAACGAGTTTGGGTCAAAAATGTATTTTTCAAATATTAGAAGATAAAGAAGCAGCTAGTTGTTCAGTAAATAATTTTGACACACTAAGTTTTGTCCTCTAATTTTGGGAAGATTCACACAGCCACATTGCAATGCTCTGAAGAACAGCCTATTTCGAAAAGAAGGGTGAATTTATTATGAGAAGGATAGCTATAATATGCACAAAATTAGGATGTAGTATAGTCTCTTTTTGGACGTCGGTAGCCACTTCCTTTACTCATTTTTATAGGTGTCGGGTATTAAGATTAAGATCTTCTTAAAGATTTTGTTTCGTAAACGATGGTAATGGAAGTTCACCCTGAGATAGTCGCTGCAAGTGTTGTTCTATTGAACCCGCCTAAAAACCAACCTAATAGACGACCGTTCCGCTACAGTAAGAACTTTTGTTGATTTGTGGGATCATTAATTTGAATTTTTGTGAGATAACCACAAAAAAAATATTTATTTTTTGATTCAAGATAATGAGGAAATGATGATGGCAGAAAAGTGGTGAAAAAATCCATAAGAGACCTGTCCGTTTTAATACAAGAAGATAAAAGAAAGGGAAAATTACCGATTAGAATTATAGCAGGAATCACTTTAGTGAATGCCTTCAAGATATATTCCTTTATAAAAAGCTGTTCTGTATGGAAATATTAGTGACTAGCTTATCCAACAAAATCGTGAAAGAACAGCCTATTTAAAAAAGAAGGGCAAATTTCTGGTGAAATATTTGCAGCTATGACGTGAATGATCACTGTAACAACGTGATGCTATGACACAACCTATATTCATAAGAAAGAAAAATATTTGTTCAAAAACAAAATTGAAATATGAACACCACCAACAAGTCCAAATACCGGTGATTACGCATCTGTTAAGCAACACCACATTGAGGGTTATGGATTCGAATTCCTTTCAGTCAATAAAAGGCTTATTTTATCAAAGCCCATTTACAAATTTCGTAACGCTGAAGGGAGCAAAAAAGTTTGTGAGTGGTTGTCCTCAAAATGTTACAGCCCATTCACAATATGTAGAATTTCCATACAAAAAAAGTACGAGGGGGTGGGTAGGTGTTAAAAATGGCAATTTTTGGCGAAATGAAATTTGTGAATGAACCCTTGAATTGCGAAGGTGCCCACTGAGCTGATAAACAGGCACTGTCTCAGAAAGAATGAGAAGAATATAGTTGCCATCAAGATATTTCGAAAGAATAGCTGGCATATACATTTTACCGACGAATTTTACGTGCCATTAACTACCAGCCTTCATTAGAGACGCATTTTTGCACGCAAAACAAGATACTGTACTGTATCTCATACTATTCGGGGTAATGGCTCATTCGGGGTAGTGGCGTTCGGGGTAATGACCCATTCGGGGTTATGGCTTTCGGGGTAGTGACCCATTCGGGGTAGTAGCGTTCGGGGTAGTGGCGTTCGGGGTAATGGCGTTCGGGGTAATGGGATGGAGCCGAGAAGCAGGCTCTGTCCCAGTGGGGACGTAACGCCAGAAAGAAGAAGAAGAATTATAAAAATTCGTTGAAAAATTAGTTAAATTGTTATTGTTTTCTAACTCGTGTGAAAAAGAATAGTGAAAATATAAATATAAATACACGGGCTGTGAAAATTCAATTTAAGTCGGCCCATAAATAATTTGATTCTTAACCTCATAATATGTTCATTTTGCATGGAGGATCGAAAAAGTTGCAAATGTAGTGTACAATATTGTAGATAGGCGTCTGTATTTCTATTGCCACCCCGCGAGCATTTTGCCGGTTGACGTGGGGACTGATGGAGATTTCAATTCATTCCCATCTCTGGGTGCGATAGTTTGTAACAATAAAACCAATTGCTCTTCTCTCGATGGTACTCGGTGCCGGTTGCTGTAGATAATTTGAGATGGTGAAAACAATGCCCACATAAAGTGGTATTTCAATTTCTGCAACAATATTGAAATTGTCAGTTGTCAAAAAAAGGACCGTGCTAAAATTTTAACCCATTTATGATTCTATTTTGAAATAATCGATATTAAAATAGAAGTTTACGGAACAAGTTGCAGAATGATGGTTTTTACAGCACGAGTCGTAAATTTATCCTACGAGGCTTGCCGAGTTGGAAAATTACGACGACTGCTGCAAAAATCGAGTTCTTCAATGAGTTACGTACATTTTTTGCAATTTGGTAGACTACTTGAGGGTATCAGAAATCATGTAGTGTTCAGTTGTGTAATGAGAAAGCGTTGCGTAATGAATCATTACAGCACTGGTTTCAGTTGCATAATGACTATTTCCGCACTGCATACTTCAGTGCAGGAAAGTAGGCCGTTTCATGACAGATTGGCATGATGAAAAACAGCCAATTAAGATGAGAAATTGCAAAAGCAGTCTTAGGTATTGATAAAGTCATCATTTTGTAACAATCTGACTTCAGAACGATTACTTCAGAGTTGCTCAATATCAGTCATATCAGCTGATGGCTGATATATTAAAACTATCAATATCACTTGTGAGCTATCAATATCACTTTGATTTGACATCCAACAACGATGATGCGACATCGCACTCTAGATCATAATCACTGCAGAATGAGTGATCACGTGGTAGTTATCCATGCTTTTGATGTTTTTCATTGACCAACACATAGTTTCAATCCGTCTACAACACTGTTGAAAATATCGTACTGATAAATTGCCATTTTATTTGCTTAATTTTGAGGCCAAACTTAACCCATCAGTGATATTTAAAGTCTATCGCCATCAATGCAGTAGTGATGACGTAGACAGCATGATGTTGATGTGATATATAATGATCCGATTTGTATCGCAGTCGGCCTGTACAAATCAGCAAATTTTAAGCGTTGATAGTGACAGCGAGCAACTCTGCTTCGAAGCAGCTATCCGTAGAGCTTAACTATGGACTAGTGCACGAGTTCACTATCTGACGTTTGAGCGGTGCCGTGTTATTTATGTGACCATGGCAACTAGTGAATTCGGCACCGCTCAAACGTCAAATTAGTGAACTTGTGCAGCGGTCCATGGACCAATATACGAGTTCACTATTTGACTTTTGAGCAGTGCCATGTTATTTATGTGACCATGGAAACGAATGAATTCGGTACCGCTCAAACGTCAAATTCTGTGCATGTGCATTTTAAATACTTTTCAACTTTTTCAAAAGAACATTTACTCCATTATGAGCATGAGCATGATTGATCGGCTGCAGTTGCTACTCCGTAATTGCAAGAACAGCATCTTCAATGTGTAAGTACTGGGGTTATCATTATTATAACAAACAATAACGGCACCGGCTGCGTCCGAGTGTAGCTCAATTTGGAGTGGGAGGGAAATGTTGACGTAGCTACTTGCTTTACGGAAGCCGAGGAGTCCTCTGCACTTGTACCAGCTGCTCCGAATTTACGTAAGATTTATAAGGCTGTGAACCGTTTCATTGATTCGTTTAACTTTTAGTTGAAATTTGACAGTTCGTTAGTTTTTTCACCTCCGAATAAAAATAACCCTGCTTTTGAGCATGGTTAAACTTGTCAGTTCAAAAGTTTTTTTCTGCTACCTGTAATTTGAGAATAACTTACCATCTGTCAACTTTGCTCTGTCGACCGCGAAGATCAGTTTAACAATTTGAGTGGAAAATAACTATAGGAATGTCAAATTTTGACTAAAAGTCAAACGAATCGGTGGAACGGTCCACAGCCTAAGTGTGTGCTGAATTGAAGTTGCGTTGCTTAGAATTCCCATTTACGTAATACAATCAACCCTACATAGCTGGATATTAAAGGGACCATCGAGTTAGGGAGGTATCGAGTTAGAGAACACAAAAACCAGAGCAAATGCAACCCAAAGGACCATCGATGTAGCCATGAAAGCAATCTTTTACTATGGTTCTCGAACTCGATATCGAGATACGGAAATTGAGCTAAATAATTTCCAAATTTCAATAGTTAACTAATGCGGAAATCGTTGCTCCTGTATTATTCAACGAAATCCCCATCATCATACCTAGTTACCGCATTGTACAGCAATATCGTGGCTAAGTCTGCAATTACGAACCCGGTACCATTTTTCAAAACGTGTTCTCATTTGACTCACCCATTAGAACGATACTCCATCCAGTCCTTGGAACGTGACGGTGGCAGCCGGGTTAACCTTGCTCTCACACGCAGGCAGTATTAATCGGTATGAACAAAAAACTACATACTGCAATGAACAACCAATTGACTTCAGGTGACCACGATCCGCGGTTTCTTGAGTCGTGCCGTGGTGCCGGCTATCCATTTATAAGTGTATCGCTGTATTAGGTATGATTTGCTTCAAATTACCAAGCACATGAAGCCCCCGGGGCGATGGCTTAATATTTGCGCAAATAATCGACACCTCGCCAAGCGAAAATGTGCAATTTGATTATCAATTCTCAAAAAAAGGGATTTTCTGTATCGAATTAAATTCGATTCATTTCACACTGATGCAATCATATGAAGGCGTCGGTATTGCACTTTCATGATAATTGATACGGAAATGAAACATGGTTATCTCAATTTATGTTAGTTAAAAGGCGAATAACTTCCGTAACCTTGGCTCTTGATTAGCGATGAAGATTAAGCTTACGATGATCTTGATGACATAATTCGATGGAACCACTTTCGAAGCATAATCAAGCAAGACGAACTAAATGGCCCGGGTATCATTATGACACAACTGCAACCGATTCCACATATCTTTCCACCGGCATCAAAAGTTCATTAGGAAGGAACCGGTGTGTAAATTTCGCTTTCGTTTCTTTTACCTACTGTTTGGACCGGTTGAAACAGATTTTGGTCTGTGGTCTGAGATGGGGACAAAAATCAGGTTTAAGATTTCACCTTTCACCGCATGTAGGTTTGATCGAATCGTTCAACAGCCGGACGATGGTGTGTGTGATGCCAAAAGCGGGACAGACATTTTTGACGATTTCTTCTGTCCGTTGGTAATGACCGTTTTTTTTTGTCTGGGAGCACGGAAATATCTTATGCAACATCATCAAAGAAGACACATTTTTTGTGGAATTTTCTTAACCTATTCCTTATGACTTTGCTACTATTAAGTTATGTGTTCGATTCAGGCACGTGTTTCAGTACTGCAGGTTAGCCTAACGACCTAGCGGAAATTTAAAATTTAAGAGAATTAAAAAATGATCGGTAAATCAATTTCGTACCTTAGTGGAGCAATGTATGACTAAACATAGGGTATTTTGAAGTACTGGAAACGTACCAACAAAATGTGTTTAACAATAAAACAAATATTTGTGATTCTACGGCGCTATGACACTACCCCTAACGCCTGTACACGAAATCTACCATCGACGTAAATTCTTCTTATGTGAATTCCATTTACTTAACCTTTCTACTTCATATTTTACCGCAAAAAAAAAGCAAATCGCCATAATATTTTTGTTTTTTGTCATTTTTTGCGCCATTTTTTCACAAGTTATCAAAAAATCTTCTAGTTTTAGAATCTGTGTCGACATTGATCATTGGCCATCAGGATTCGGATATATTCCAAAACTCCTTGGGGGACCGACACGTAGCCATAACCCACGTAAATTTCTCAGGCTACAGAATCGTATTCGGATATTACCTCCTCGGAACAATACATCAATGAGAGTATGTTGTGAAAAATATCAAGCAATTAGGTGCAGCCGTCTTTGAGTAATGAGCATTTAGGTTTCTAGTACCACGCTGGCCAGATAAAGATCTTGAAAACGTCATAGAACATTAAATCGTAATTTTTAGATATTTCTAAAACTAGCTCACCGATTTGTATGATGTTTTCAGAGTAGCTTTTGATTACCTGATATTGTAAAGTGATAATTTTATTTATTTGATAAATTGACCAAAAACAAAATGTCGGCCAAAGACATTTTTTTTTGAGAATTTCGGTTCTCCAAGGAACATTGAAATATCTTCAAAATCAGATCACCAATTATTAATATCGACACGGATCCTTTAAGAAGAAGAGTTTTTTTAGAACTTGGAAAAAAAGGGGCAAATATATTAAGAAACGAAAAAGATATCGCGAAATATTTTTTATTGCGGTTAAAAATGAAGCTGTTGGTAGAGGGTTAATTCAATTTACGTAATTTTACGAAAATTTAATTATAATGCATATACGCAGCATTCGTTCAGCACATACTTTTGAATGTTTTGTATTAAAGGATGTGCTGAAGCAAGTAACATCTTGAGGTTGACAACAACTTTTGTGATGATCTGAGTTATTCCTTCTTGAGCTAAAGAACTTTTGATAGCATAGGTCTACAGATTTATAAAGGTAATCAGAGATCATTGGAAGCTTCATCATCTGGGTTTACATACACAGACAGGCTCAGTTAGATATTCAATATAACGTTTCAATCTTAACAATTATTTAAGGTTATCTTAAAATTACTTTGAGGTCCGGCCTTCAAATCTACAGGCGTAACCAGTTATCTCTCGGTAGTTCATGAATAAAGTTCATACTCAAGTAACCTGAAATCTATCGAATCACCGACGGCTGTCTAGCGTTTCCCGAGAGCTCGATAGAGTACAGGACTTCGGTTCGACAAACGTAACCACTAATCTCTTGATAGTAATTGAAAAAGATGTACTCTCATGCAGGCTCAAAATATCTTGTTACAACATCTTTTGATTTCAATTAGACTTGCAGCTTAAGCTTCTTTGAGTGAAAGGAGGGGATTTTTTTTTTTTATTATCGGACAATTTGGGCCGGAGGTTCTCCGATTTGCATGAAATTTTCACCAGAGGTAGAGCTGTGACCATGTGCTACACTCCGCCTAGGACGGTTCAGCTATCACTGAATGTTCGATAGCAGCAGATTTTTTGCTATTTTTCATCGGTGGCGTTCGGGTGAGTGAGTGAATTTTCCCATGCTTGCTGAGGGTCAGTTCCTATTACCTATATTATTAAATGTTAGGATCGTTTTCAATTAAAGACTGTTGGTCTCAACAGTAAAGGTTACGAATAAACGACATACAAAACACCCAACTGACCAATGGAGAGTGGTCCGATTGACGAAAAGCTTCTTCTGACTGGAAAGGAAAGGATGGTTTACTGTGTTACACTTACAATACGTGTAAATTACTGCCGCCGTTAGCGCACGGTTATGAGGCCCACAATAGAACACATTTTCCTATGGGAAGCGTGCGGGTGGTCATCGGTTTTTCAGTTCTTTCGCCTAAACGGTAAAAGATACCACTTTGGCGTCTATGGACGAAAGTTAGAGTATGGATTGATGAAACAAAAAATATTTTTTTGAAAATTTTTCATGATACAGACGATATTTCGCTTTCGATTTTCGCTAGTTTTTCGACAATTTTCTCCATAGTAAAAAATTTTCCGAGGAATGTTTTTCTTTTTATATTTTTAATAGATTGCTGAGAAAATTTCCTTTCGATTTCACTAAAAAACTTTTGTTCTACGATGCATAGTTCAGGAGATATGAATTTTCAAAATTTGAGGTATATAGAGAAATCGTGAAAATTCATCTAGAGTTTTCCGGGAAAATAGGCCACTATAATTTTTTTGAATTTCACTCTTGGTCATGTATCCACGAGCTCTACCTCTGGTGAAATTTTTCTGCAAATCGGAGAACCTCCGGCTCAAACCTGTCTGATAATTTAAAAAATGCCCAGGATCCAGATTCGCCTGCTGTCAGAATCTCGTATCTTAATATTTAATAATCACTTCTTATACCTTTCCAAAATACGACAAAAAATAAAAAAAAAACATACATCTCATCGGGGAGGATCAAAATGTAAATCAATATTTAAAGCATTTGTTCATTAATGAATTTTTTTTAACTTTTGAGAAGAATGTTGCAGCAACATATTTTTTTAAGGATAACATTTCTCGTTTGAAAAATTGTCGAATGATTTTTGACTTGTCTTTCACTTTTGCTTTATCAGCTTACAAAAATATTCAAATTTGTTTAAAATTCTTTAAAAAATGTTTTCTTCTATCTTCATTATCGATATTTTTAATTCAGAGCTATTTCATCTGGTGACAAATGGCTTTACTTCCCTGCCGAAGGAAATCGTCACTATATATACATTTTTTTCATATTATAAGTGACTATCTCGGGAATGAAATTCGATCCCAAGTATTCGGCGTGATAAGCGTGTATTCTAACCAGTACATTGGGCCCGTCGGAATAATTGTAATATTCAATCTTTTCTATCTATATAAATAGAAATAGAATGGTGTTTGTATGGCTTGAGAACGAGTCAATGGATTTACCTGATTCTTTCACTGTTACATGCGTCATGGGTTCCGACGTGTTTGTGTGAGGAAAAAGTTAAGGATTGGTCCCAGGGATAGTTTAAAAAACGAGAGTAAACTAATCTGCCACTATTGATGAGAGTTTTCATAACGTTCCTCAACAGCCTATTTGATGGCAAGACAAAGTTCGCCGGGTCCACTAGTTTATTTATTTTTTTTATTTCACCATCTTCGACTGAAAGTCTCGCAGACTAACTACATAAATCTAAATTTCTGTGATATAGAACAGTAAGTTATGAAGAGTTTCGGAAACTACGAGAAAGATAAGGTTTGATAAAAACTCCTCTGCGATTCAAAGAGGAGGCGATTTCGTCGTTTTACTGAGAAAAAATTGAACTCATAATTTTCAACACAGATCCTCAAGCGATTCGAGTAAGTATGCAAAGAAAATCGATGATTTTGTCGTGCACTCTCTCTCTTTCTCTCTTGTTGCGATGCTCACCTTTAATCATGTGTCAAAAGAACTTTTGAGCGTCCCGCCCGATGAAGACAGTCCTCGGGGAGTTGTGATGGCAATCTTTTTGGAAGGAATTTTACTCTGGTGTGTTTTGTGCTGCATCTTCCTCGCTCTTAGCATTTTTTCGCTCCCTCGCAAAGAGGCAAAGGCAGCAAGCTCCTCTAGAGTATGTCACCGATCTGATGATGTTGAGGAGAATTATCAAGCCTGGGCGGGATGTAGAGTGGTGTTTGCTCAAAAAGTACAGGACAACATTTGTGATGATATCGATAACTAGCAACCGTTGACTTCTCTCACGTCTGCAAGCTAGTAGCTCTAATCCTATCAGTTGACAGCGTTCAGCATATGGAGGAATATTGTTTGGATCGTTCCAAGGAAGCAGTCGCAATGCGAAACGTTCGATTTTTTTTTGGAAACGAAGAGAACATTCGTAATTTGATATGGGGACCATAATGGAGAGGCGTACTCTAAGTTGCTAAGTACTAACGCACAATATAGCACTTTCAACACGTATACATCGGTGAACTCCGCAGCATGTCAACGTATGAATCCTAGCACTAAGAATACTTTGGCATTTGTCGTCTTCACATGTTCCTTGAACGTTCGTCAGACAACCAGAATGTACATTTAGCAAATTCACCTTCTACGTTATGCGATGCTTAACCCGTAGGCTACGGGGCTGACAACCAAAATTCAAAATGCTCGTATTTGAGCATAACTCCATATTTTTCAGTGAAATTTTGAGGATTGCTTCACTAATAGTTGTAGTTTCATAAATGAGGGGAAAGTATAGATTCAGAGTATTGTAGGCAAATTTATTCCAGAACATCTCTGGGTCAGGTAGGGTAAAAATCACATAAACTACCTTTTAGAACTCATTTATCATTTGGAAACGAAATGTTTTCATACAAAAAGTGAATAGACCCGTTATTTGTAATAAGCTACGATGCAGCAGGATATTAATAAAAAATAAAATTAACCTAGAACAATGCTAAGGCCTCCAAAACATTCTGAAGTTTTGATCATAATCTACACAGGTTCATAAATTATTTTAAGCGAATGATGTCCTCGTTTAGTGGTTTACAGCACTCATTTAGCCTTAACAGACGTGTTCACAAATTTTGACAAGATATTGGATATTGGAAGTTATCCAAATCAACTTGGAATTCAGGTCATTTTGATCTATCAAATCTACTACAGTTTATACTCACCCAATTCCCGTGAAACTTTCTCCTTCCCATCCATAAAGCTTCATATGACTCGGAAAGTGTACTGCTATGAATATTGATAATCTGAAGACCTTCAGAACATACTGAAGTTATGGGCATCAATTTCTATATGCAGCTTGACTTATTATTCAAACAAAATGTTTTCAATATATCCATACTTGATCGCAAATCTCCGTTAGTGTTAAAAAAAATTGTTTCAGACGTGTTCACAAATTTTGACAAGATATTGGATATTGGAAGTCATCCAAATCAACCTGGAGTTCAAGTCTTTTTGATCTATCAAATCTACTACAGTTTATACTCACCCAATTCCCGTGAAACCTTCTTGTTCCTATCCATAAAGCTTCATATGACTCGGAAAGTGTACTGCTATGAATATTGAATGTCTTAAGGTAACTAAGCGATCATCTTTTCCGAAACGTCTCTTAAAAAATACGTCGACAGAAAAAATACAAATTCTTTCTTGAATATACGCTACAACAAATTGACACAGTCGTCTTGTTTCCACCACATAATTTACAGTTAATGATGTATACGAACGATACATAAAGCGTCCGTATTGCAATAATCGTTCCACCTTTCGTAAGCCAAAATGTATGATTTTCGATGGTCTACTTCACAGCGTGTAGTTCATGATCATCATCATCATCACCATCATCATCTACATAATTGATTTGATTCCTGTAAACGCATCTTAACATTCGTGGAAACTTCCAGCTAACTACGTGCTCAGTGATTTCCAAAAACTCATGCAAATAATTTAATACACTTTGCAAGAGACATTGTTGAAATTAGTGGAGGTGCTCAGTACCCTTGAATGTCCATATGTCATTTCAAAAGCTTTGCAGATGTCTCTAGAGCACTGTTTCTCAACCTTGTTAACGGCGAAAAAACGGCTCGCTGTGAGGGGATCGTTTCAGCGTGCTTTTTACTTGGTCGGCGGTCCGCGGACCCCCTGTTGAGAAGTGGAACTGTTATAATAAATGTTGTTAACAAGTGAAAAACAATACCTGAAAACTTTAACGGAGATTTGTGATCAAATATGGATATATTATAAACATTTTGTTCGAATAATAAGTTAAGCTGTATATAGAAATCAATGTCCATGTAAGGATTGGTCCCAGGGATAGTTTAAAAAACGAGAGTAAACTAATCTGCCACTATTGATGAGAGTTTTCATAACGTTCCTCAACAGCCTATTTGATGGCAAGACAAAGTTCGCCGGGTCCACTAGTTTATTTATTTTTTTTATTTCACCATCTTCGACTGAAAGTCTCGCAGACTAACTACATAAATCTAAATTTCTGTGATATAGAACAGTAAGTTATGAAGAGTTTCGGAAACTACGAGAAAGATAAGGTTTGATAAAAACTCCTCTGCGATTCAAAGAGGAGGCGATTTCGTCGTTTTACTGAGAAAAAATTGAACTCATAATTTTCAACACAGATCCTCAAGCGATTCGAGTAAGTATGCAAAGAAAATCGATGATTTTGTCGTGCACTCTCTCTCTTTCTCTCTTGTTGCGATGCTCACCTTTAATCATGTGTCAAAAGAACTTTTGAGCGTCCCGCCCGATGAAGACAGTCCTCGGGGAGTTGTGATGGCAATCTTTTTGGAAGGAATTTTACTCTGGTGTGTTTTGTGCTGCATCTTCCTCGCTCTTAGCATTTTTTCGCTCCCTCGCAAAGAGGCAAAGGCAGCAAGCTCCTCTAGAGTATGTCACCGATCTGATGATGTTGAGGAGAATTATCAAGCCTGGGCGGGATGTAGAGTGGTGTTTGCTCAAAAAGTACAGGACAACATTTGTGATGATATCGATAACTAGCAACCGTTGACTTCTCTCACGTCTGCAAGCTAGTAGCTCTAATCCTATCAGTTGACAGCGTTCAGCATATGGAGGAATATTGTTTGGATCGTTCCAAGGAAGCAGTCGCAATGCGAAACGTTCGATTTTTTTTTTGGAAACGAAGAGAACATTCGTAATTTGATATGGGGACCATAATGGAGAGGCGTACTCTAAGTTGCTAAGTACTAACGCACAATATAGCACTTTCAACACGTATACATCGGTGAACTCCGCAGCATGTCAACGTATGAATCCTAGCACTAAGAATACTTTGGCATTTGTCGTCTTCACATGTTCCTTGAACGTTCGTCAGACAACCAGAATGTACATTTAGCAAATTCACCTTCTACGTTATGCGATGCTTAACCCGTAGGCTACGGGGCTGACAACCAAAATTCAAAATGCTCGTATTTGAGCATAACTCCATATTTTTCAGTGAAATTTTGAGGATTGCTTCACTAATAGTTGTAGTTTCATAAATGAGGGGAAAGTATAGATTCAGAGTATTGTGGGCAAATTTATTCCAGAACATCTCTGGGTCAGGTAGGGTAAAAATCACATAAACTACCTTTTAGAACTCATTTATCATTTGGAAACGAAATGTTTTCATACAAAAAGTGAATAGACCCGTTATTTGTAATAAGCTACGATGCAGCAGGATATTAATAAAAAATAAAATTAACCTAGAACAATGCTAAGGCCTCCAAAACATTCTGAAGTTTTGATCATAATCTACACAGGTTCATAAATTATTTTAAGCGAATGATGTCCTCGTTTAGTGGTTTACAGCACTCATTTAGCCTTAACAGACGTGTTCACAAATTTTGACAAGATATTGGATATTGGAAGTTATCCAAATCAACTTGGAATTCAGGTCATTTTGATCTATCAAATCTACTACAGTTTATACTCACCCAATTCCCGTGAAACTTTCTCCTTCCCATCCATAAAGCTTCATATGACTCGGAAAGTGTACTGCTATGAATATTGATAATCTGAAGGTCTTCAGAACATACTGAAGTTATGGGCATCAATTTCTATATGCAGCTTGACTTATTATTCAAACAAAATGTTTTCAATATATCCATACTTGATCGCAAATCTCCGTTAGTGTTAAAAAAAATTGTTTCAGACGTGTTCACAAATTTTGACAAGATATTGGATATTGGAAGTCATCCAAATCAACCTGGAGTTCAAGTCTTTTTGATCTATCAAATCTACTACAGTTTATACTCACCCAATTCCCGTGAAACCTTCTTGTTCCTATCCATAAAGCTTCATATGACTCGGAAAGTGTACTGCTATGAATATTGAATGTCTTAAGGTAACTAAGCGATCATCTTTTCCGAAACGTCTCTTAAAAAATACGTCGACAGAAAAAATACAAATTCTTTCTTGAATATACGCTACAACAAATTGACACAGTCGTCTTGTTTCCACCACATAATTTACAGTTAATGATGTATACGAACGATACATAAAGCGTCCGTATTGCAATAATCGTTCCACCTTTCGTAAGCCAAAATGTATGATTTTCGATGGTCTACTTCACAGCGTGTAGTTCATGATCATCATCATCATCACCATCATCATCTACATAATTGATTTGATTCCTGTAAACGCATCTTAACATTCGTGGAAACTTCCAGCTAACTACGTGCTCAGTGATTTCCAAAAACTCATGCAAATAATTTAATACACTTTGCAAGAGACATTGTTGAAATTAGTGGAGGTGCTCAGTACCCTTGAATGTCCATATGTCATTTCAAAAGCTTTGCAGATGTCTCTAGAGCACTGTTTCTCAACCTTGTTAACGGCGAAAAAACGGCTCGCTGTGAGGGGATCGTTTCAGCGTGCTTTTTACTTGGTCGGCGGTCCGCGGACCCCCTGTTGAGAAGTGGAACTGTTATAATAAATGTTGTTAACAAGTGAAAAACAATACCTGAAAACTTTAACGGAGATTTGTGATCAAATATGGATATATTATAAACATTTTGTTCGAATAATAAGTTAAGCTGTATATAGAAATCAATGTCAACAACTTCAGTATGTTCTGAAGACCTTAAAATGTTCAATATTCATAGCAGTACACTTTCCGAGTCATATAAAGCTTTATGGATAGGAACGAGAAGGTTTCACGGGAATTGGGTGAGTATAAACTGTAGTAGATTTGATAGATCAAAAAGACTTGAGCTCCAGGTTGATTTGGATGACTTACAATATCCAATATCTTGTCAAAATTTGTGAACACGTCTGAAACAATTTTTTTTAACTCTAACGGAGATTTGCGATCAAGTATGGATATATTGAAAACATTTTGTTTGAATAATAAGTCCAGCTGCATATAGAAATTGATGCCCATAACTTCAGTATGTTCTGAAGGTCTTCAGATTATCAATATTCATAGCAGTACACTTTCCGAGTCATATGAAGCTTTATGGATAGGAACGAGAAAGTTTCACGGGAATTGGGTGAGTATAAACTGTAGTAGATTTGATAGATCAAAAAGACTTGAACTCCAGGTTGATTTGGATGACTTCCAATATCCAATATCTTGTCAAAATTTGTGAACACGTCTGAAACAATTTTTTTTTTAACTCTAACGGAGATTTGCGATCAAGTATGGATGTATTGAAACCATTTGGTTTAAATAATAAGTCAAGCTGCATATAGAAATTGATGCTCATAACTACAGTATGTTCTGAAGACCTTCAGATTATCAATATTCATAGCAGTACACTTTCCGGGTCATATGATGCTTTATGGATGGGAACGAGAAAGTTTCACTGGAATTGGGTGAGTATAAACTGTAGTAGATTTGATAGATCAAAAAGACCTGAACTCCAGGTTGATTTGGATGACTTCCAATATCCAATATCTTGTCAAAATTTGTGAACACGTCTGTTAAGGCTAAATGAGTGCTGTAAACCACTAAACGAGGACATCACTCGCTTAAAATAATTTATGAACCTGTGTAGATTATGGTCAAAACTGCAGAATGTTTTGGAGGCCTTAGCATTGTTCTAGGTTAATTTAATTTTTTCTTAATATTCTGCTGCATCGTAACTTATTACAAATAACGGGTCTATTCACTTTTTGTATGAAAACATTTCGTTTCCAAATGATAAATGAGTTCTAAAAGGAAGTTTATGTGATTTTTACCCTACCTGACCCAGAGATGTTCTGGAATAACTTTGTCCACAATACTCTGAATCTATACTTTCCCCTCACTCATGAAACTACAACTATTAGTGAAGCAATCCTCAAAATTTCACTGAAAAATATGGAGTAATGCTCAAATACGAGCAATTTGAATTTTGGTTGTCAGCCCCGTAGCCTACGGGTTAAGGACTGTTCATTTTATAAAGTGGACACCTTGTGCATGCTGTATCTTTTTAATTTATCAATGAAATTTCAATCGGTTTTCTGCACATCGTTTGACTAGTATTGTACAATGTTGTGATAATAAAAATTCTCCAAAATTAATTAAATTTCACACGAATATGGAACAACGATTAGAACGGTCGGTTTTTGGAGGTTATCAAAATCAATGATTTTTAGAAATTGGCTGGAAAATTCGACATTTTATTTTTTTTTTTTCAAAAAGGGCTTGTTCTTCGAAAGTATCATCTACTGATGGAAAAAATCAAGTTATTTTTGGAACAACAATTTTACAGATATAATAACATCATTTTCCGCCTATATTTTTAGAGAAAACCATTTTAAAATTGAAGGGGATCGGTATGAGTAGAATTTTTTTGGTTAAAAGTACATCCTGACGGAAGTCTTAATATAGTTATGAAAAATGACTTACGCCTTCATAGAGTTACTTATTAAGTCCCCAGGTGACATTTAAAGCACAATAGATACACAATTGCTTTATTCTTAGAAGACCTTTCAAAGTACATTGACAATCATCAAAATTGGCAACACTGCTGTAAAAAAATCGACTTTATTTTGCACCTATTATTTTTGTAATATGTTATTCTGAGATTACCAATTGAAATTTTCGGAGAAAACCATTTACAATTTGCTGCAGATCGATAAATATGCGTACACGATTTTAAAATTATGAGACTTTTTAGTAAAACTACCATAAACAGTAAAATTTGTGCTTAGGACTGTGGTTTAAACGCACGATTTGGCTCTCGTTTGCACAAATATAGTTTATTTAGTAAACCAGACCAGTTTTGAACACGCTTTTTACTTTCCTCTTTTGCTGGGAGTGAAAGGATGGTGTATCAGCAAATTTGGCCATAAATGGGTGCATCACTAAAGTTACCTAATGGCAGAGAATGGTGGAATAAAGTTGATTTTTTTTTAAAGCTATACCTTTTGTAGAATAGTAAAGGATACAAACATACAATATGTTCATAAAAATTAGGATTTTTGTTTTGCGAAAAATAATGTTAAACTTTGACGAACAGCTTTTCTTAGGAGTTTTTGGAAAAATTATTTGGCTCTTCAACCAAAAACATTTTCTAAGATCTTATATTTTAATAGTATTGTAGAATAATAGTTGAACGATGCACAGAAAACCGATTACGATTTTATCAATAAATAAAAAAGATATAGCAAAAACAAAGTGTCCACATTAGAAAATGAACAGTCCTTATATGTGCAAAGGTTCACTATAAGATGTCGCGAAAAGGCAATATATATATAAAAGTGGAGGCGATATACGTGCATATTTTATATGATCAATCAATACATAAAAAATAGCAATAAATGTGAGTGTGTAGATTGCGAACAACTTTGTAGTCTAATGCGACTTACTCTGTGAACGAGCATACGTAACGCAATGCACCTAACGAAGAAATTTCAAAAATGATAGCCCGTCCCCAAGCCATTTCGTGACATAAAAACACCAATCCATTTTTATTTATATAGATTCAATTTATTTTTGCATTTAAATTGAATTAACTCGAAAATGACTACTTCTAGAGAAGTTATCATCACATATAATGATTGTGAATTCAGAAGCATTTCAAATTTTTATTTAATCATCAAAACGTATTTATTTCAACAAAAGAAGACAAAAAGTTGTTACAAGAAAACCTTTTTTACCAAGAAAGTCTCCATCATGGAATTTTTTTCCAAAAATATGTTTCCTTTCAAAATTATGTGGTCAAAAATAAAATATATATAAAAAAAGGTTTTGTGTAATTTGAAATCATTTTTTTTTTTTGAAATTCTTGAGCTTAAGCTTGATTAGCCGTCCGTGGTTACTACTACAGCATCGCCAGATCAGCTGCACTTACACAAGGAACCAGCCAGATGACTGCTTGGGATTAACAGAAACCCAGTGTATAAGTGTTAGTGATCTTCTATTTTTAGGCAACAATGGTGCCTGCCACGTCAGAATGCAGACCAATGAGGGGAAGGGGGAGGAGTTGATGATGCATTAAACTGGCTCCCATGGTAGACCGTATATACCACTGCATCTACGCCAGTTCATGCGGAAAGGGTGAAGGGTTCGGGTAATTTTTATGGCAGAGAGGCTTGCTGATTTGGTTAGCAGACTGCCTATATATCAGGCGTAAGGAAAGGTGTGAAAGAATGTACGCTTTCATTCGGTTTATTTATATCCATCTCGAGTTCTAGCAAATGCTATGAACTGTGATAGATCAACTGTGATATATTAAGAGTGGTAGATAGAAGCAAGTGAAAGATACAACTACAAAGTATGAGGATAGGGACGGGCCTGGGATTGAACCCATGACCTTCTGCTTATGAAGCAGAAGCGGTAGCCATAAGACCATCAACCCCGTCTTAAACTCAAAGATTTATTTTTGAATTTCTCATGACAAAAAATAATTTTTTTCTACAGAATATATATTTTGGGCCCAGATAGCCGTAGCGGTAAACGCGCAGCTATTCAGCAAGACTAAGCTGAGAGTCGTGGATCTTTTCGGGTTGTAAATTTTCTCGACTTCCCAGGGCATAGAGTATCATCGTACCTGCCACACGATATACGCATGCAAAAATGGTCATTGGCATAGTAAGCTCTCAGTTAATAACTGTAGAAGTGCTCATAAGAACACTAAGCTGAGAAGCAGGCTCTGTCCCAGTGGGGACGTAACGCCAGAAAGAAGAAGATATATTTTTTCTTGTAGTCCAAACCGTTCACTAAATCTTTTCTACGAATTTTTAGCTACTAAACAATGTAGTCAAAACCAGTTACGAAAGGTCCTTGTTTGTAGGAACATGTAAAAATATAGGTAGTTGACCAAAGTTTTCAAATTAGAATCGAAAGTTTAAAATGTGCGTGAAAAAAATGCACGGAGGCGTGAAGAATCCGTCCGGGTAACATCATGGTATAGCTAAGTCGCTTGGAATTCCTCGTTCTCCAGTAATCAGCGATTTGCAAGGCTTCCAGGAAATACTGAAGGTTGACTGGAAACCTGGATTCCATTGGAAGAAGAATAATTGTAGCGGAATGCAGTGCTTAGGATAATTAAGCACAATCCAAAGTGTCAAAATGCCGTTTTCTTACGTTTACAAAATATGAAAAAAGCGAGGTATAAGTCGTTCTAGATAATAAAGTGCTGAGCTGAAACGGAAGCAGGCATTGCAAAACTAGTCAGTCTTTCTGTGAGTTTTTCTTTGGCTAGATTTTACTGTGCGTACACCTTATCCTACCATAAAGAAAACATGTGCAAAATATACTGCAAATCTTTTGGAGGTTTATGAATAAGATTTATATTTAAGCAGATTCGAACAAACGTATATCAAGCCTTGAGTCTAAAGCCGTATAGAGTTTTAGTTATACAATGAAACGATTGAGTACAACACTTCGTGTTAACGAGCATTATGCTATTATGCTCCAAGGCTATCCAAGAACTACTTGAAGTATTATCCTTCACATCTTTAAACATAACCAGTACTTGGTGTCACGCTTGTAGATAGGATGACCTACAGTCGAGTCTGTAAACAGCTTAGCCTTCCTTAGCCGAGAGGTTTGAAACCGCGGCTTCAAAGCAACTCCATGCTGAAGGTGTCTGGGTTCGATTCCCAGTCGGTCCAGGATCTTTTTGTAATGGAAATTTCCTTGACCTTCCTGAACATAAAGTATCATCGTGCCTGCCACACGATAAACGAATGCGGAAATGACAACTTTGTCGAACCCACGGCTCTCTGCTTGGTGTTGCTCAATAGCTGCTCGTTCACCGCTACGGCTATCTGGGCCCCAGAAAAGAGACTGTATGCAGATATAAATTTTGTTCATAAACATGCATAGCTTACAATTTACGCTTGTGGTTCTAGATTCTGTACTCTAAGGAGTATTCGAATTATCTTGAATGGTCGTAAAACTTTGAACACGGTAAAGCTGAATCAATTAATCTTTATGGATAACAACATAACGTTTTTCCAAGGCATTATGAAGTCATTCCTATATGTCGAAGCATTTTTTTTCTTAACTTTATTTGGTTAGCCACTCGTCCACTTTGGGCACCACTGGGCTGAATAACTTTATGACTTGTACATTGTATTGTATGAGTCTTAGAACTATTTATATTCTGTGTACTCTTGTCCGTTGTCTCATCTCGAGATGCGGAGAGTGTACCTATTGCGTGCAGCAGCTGATGATGTCGCGGTTGCCTACCTATCGGGCGACGTTGTATGTCTATTTCTCCGAGCCATGATCCATTTGTTCGGTGCCTGGTTTTTATTGTACCGTGTATATCCAATCGTGTGCAGGAATACCTGCGAAGAGGGTCAATTTGCCTCAGTCGCTCTCCGACCACAGTTGAGGATAGATGTGGGGCTCCATCATCGCTCAATATTATGGATCATTGAGCAACTGGGCGGTTTTTTGTTGAGGGGGGCTGGGAATCGAACCCATGACCATCCGCTTATCAAAGCGAACGTGTAGCCAACTACGCCACGGACCCCCCTATGTCGAAGCATTGACATTTATATTCCCCGTCTAACATTCAAGCGACACCATCAAGTACAATCTATAACAATTACGTTTCTAAACCTTTGTTTACACCAAATTGAAGCGCCCACCATAAATTAGCGATATATAATTGAAACGTACCTTCCCATACCTCCATTACCCTATCTTTACGATACACCTAATCACTCCACGACTTCCGAGCTGCATGCATATTAAATTCTATACGTTCAGCAGAGCTGTCCCATTGCCACTGCCGGCTTATTTCTACCGTGATCCGCGAACGTGATTCGAATGACGAATGCGTTTAGGATCACTCACTTTGGCCCATAAAGTTCTTCGCTTTTTTTCCGAAGAAGATTCAACCCATTATCACCTGCTCAAAATTATCGCACATGCCAATGCCATTGCCCGCCGAATTTTTGTTCCCCATATTTATTATCCACGCACGCTTGCGCATCCACGTTGAAAAGACGTATTCCATTGTCGTTTTATCTAACCCTGATGAATCCGGAGGATGCGTAAACCTTCATGGATGGGTGAGCAACAATCGGGACGACTGACGCGACGTGCTGTCAATTTAAAGTGTTGATTTTTCTTTCAATAGAGTAATTATGTTAAATTTGATAGTATAATTTACACTCTCGATGCTGGTGGACTGAATTTTATTAGTTTGATTGGTGACAGCTGCAGCACATCTCGCAAATGGATCGACAATCGCATATACACTGTTTTGAAGGCGAGAAGTTATCATCGAGGACATTCCTTTTTGCCTATACCTGAGCGTAGAGATGTTACACATTTGAAATAGAAAATAAAAACAAACAATAATTAAGTATGAACAAGATGTTTCAAGATTTCATTGTTATAAAGTATTGTTAATTAGAAGGTAAATTACACTCCGACCTCTTCTTACGACGAATAATCTGTCGTGAAAAGTCAGGGTTATAATTATGTTTTTGAAAAAATGCAACGTCCATATGTAGAAGTACTGATCCGAGATATTCGACAAAGTTGAAGCATGGATTAAGAACTTGCCAAAATGGCCACTGAAGTTTTCATATTTTGATAATAGATGGCAACACAGATCGATTGTTATCGAAAGAACAATTATATGGGGATGCTATATGCAGAGGCCAATATTTTTTTAAATAACGATACCGAATGTTCACCAAAGTTTAAGGAAGTGTTGCATGCCATGCAGTACGATCATTTTTGTCAAACGTAACTCTGGTAGAGCTATAATATCAAGATTATTACAACAAAGTTTAATAACCTCAAGAAATTTGCAATCAAACCAACATTTTTAACCTTGAACGTCGAACACATTAAAACGATGATCGACCACTTCATCCACGTTGAAGATCAGTTCAAAAGCAGCACTTCAATCACCCACGATGTTTCAACTGTTTACGCGCAATTGTTCACGCGTCGATTGTATCATCTGGTTTCCAAAGTTAGCTCATACACCACCCACCGTAAGTGAGATGGCTAAATGCTAAATACAACGAAAATCAATTTCGACAGAGATTTATGATCAAGTTTTTTCCATAACAATAACCACTCGGACTAGCAAAACAAGCGGCGTATTGTCGAGAGTTTATGTAGCACTTGCTAGTTGAAGCTGATGATTCAAGTTCAGCCGGCCGGTGGCGTCTCACAGTGGGAAAAGCCGTTTGTTGGATCATACATATTGGACGAAGTTTAAAGTAGTTTCTACCACAATTTTCATATGATTTTTTAAATTATAATCAGGCATATGCAGAATTCGTTCTCATTTGATTTCGAAGCACGATCAAAGTAAGTGAAGAAAAACATCTTATCTGTATCTATCCATGATCTGCAATGTTTCGTAACATCCGATAGCTATGGTGCCCCCACGTTTGAAGCTTGTTTAGATGGGTTTTATCATGGACTATTATCCTCCCAATTCAATCAGAGCTGTAGCAGAAGATGATAAACAGGCTCTCATGATGTGTTATTGATCATGATTATTAAAGAGAGCGATTAGGGAAAATTATTCCCTCATTGTAATGCAAATTTGCAATGACTTACCAAAATAGAAGAAGAACAAAGTTGCAAAAATAAAACAAAAATTTGCGTTTGTTCAAGTAGTAATTCTGGTCATGTTTTTTCCGATCCATTCCATTGTGTGTCAATAATGGTGCAAGGAAAAGCCCTGTCTGAGTGTTGCCAATCTGCGCTAGTTGATTCAGAAATACAACACAAACATATGTGGAAAATCTCGACACGAAAATCTAACAAAAATGACGAAAAGGGAAAAAGTTCTCATTAAGTTGCCGAAGATTTCATCTGTGCGTGTGGTAGACTGCTTAACATCAAAGCAATTTCAGCTGTAGTAGAGCTTAGAAAAAAATGCAATACATATTCAGCACACGAACAAGTATACCAATTTACATATCTTCTCAAGGGGGTTGCACGAACCAGTCACGTACCTATGCGGTTAAGGTTTTGAATTCTTCGTTCCTTCCTCGCGAGTCGAAACTTCGCTCCCATCGCAATCACTTTCGATCTCAAACGGACAAAGAAAATGTGCCGAAATGAGTAGTCTTGTATTGATTTAAACGTACCGTAAAACGGGGTAGCTTTGATAATGCGGGTAACTTTGGTAGCACGGACCCCAAACTTACTAAATGAAATACCATAATTTCTTTTGATAAGTCAAGCAACACAAATGCACAGTATTAGTGTGACACTGCATATCAGGACCATTTTTGTAGTAATCATAAACGTTTGAGGTTTTATATTTGAAGATTGAAAATTTATGGTGTGTTAGCATTTTTAAAACGCTTTCCATTATATAAAACAAGAATAAGGATTTATGCCGACACTGGAAGTGACAAACCTTCCATAGTTTGTTTGAAAATTACATAAAGCTGTCACGATAAAAAACGTGTTATCATAATTATAAAACGAGCTCACCAGTTGGTAATCCATCCCCGACTGAACACGAACACGCACAACACGAACCGGACACGACGAAACGAACAAAAAAAATGCAGCAAGTAGAAAAGCTTTATAAGTTATGAAATTAATATAAAAAAGGACAAAAAGTATGTTAAAATCGAATTTATCAATATTCGCGATATATAAATTGTGAAAGATTTCACAAATTGATAATCAAGGGTAGACAATGCAATTAGTTGAACTATAATTATTTGTAAATTAGGGACTAGAGATTTATCTTGTTCATTCAATCGATGAGGAAAGTGTAAAGGAAAACAACGATATACACCCTAATTTTGAATCCCATTCGTTCAAATCCATGGCCCACTTGATTTCGTTGGTATAAATGGGAATGCAAGACGGTTTTCGATCGAATGAGCATTTGAAAGTGAACAAGAATAGAGGTGATAATATTATGCACAAATAGGTAAATATTCAATATTCACTAATTTTGCATTTCTTTTTTTTTTCCAGAGGTGCGATAACTCAAACCGCGGGATATTTTGTATTGTCAGTATTAGACGATTCTAGGAGAATTTGATTGGTATGTGTAGAAATGTTTCATTAATTAAGTTTGAGATTCGTAACTGCAAAAAAAAAAAATCCATATTGAGCTTGTAAAAATGTAAGTTTCTAAGGTACATTTCCTGCTGATTGGATTTTATTATGTTTTGGTACGGTCAAGATCAATGTTCTTAATGTTAGTTTCAATAAATATGAATAGAATTACGCACAAACCTGAAAAAACTATTACATCACAATTTATGATCAATCCTTCATAGGTCGATTGTCTGTGAATGAAACATATCGATGTTCTTTTAAATTCCTTTTCCAACGTCAATCCAACAAAGAAGTGTGTACTCGTCGGTCAGCAATAAATAGTAGAGATGGTCGGGTTTCACATTTTTCAATATACCCGACTTGTTTTATTTCTTCAAACCCGGACCCGACCCGAACCCGGAAAATTTTTGCTGTGTAAACTCGAACCCGACCCGAAACCCGAAAAAATGTTGGAAGAAAAACCCGAGTTTTAAAAGATGGTAATTTCATCGTTTCGGATGCATTGGGAAGCTTTTAGGTTGTTACTCTGTTCACAATTCTCACCAAACCCGACTCAAACCCGACTTTTTGTAAGCCCGAACCCGACCCGTACCCGATAATTTTGTAGCCTTATAACCCGACCCGAACCCGAACCCGAAAAATGTCAAATTTTCAAACCCGAACCCGAAAAATGTCAAATTTTCAAACCCGAACCCGACCAGCATTCCTGTTCTGTCAAACACACAAGTCTACGGTGGTGCTATTAACCAGCAAGTGACTTTCAATAGCGATTGATATCGATTTGTTTTGAATCGTTGGCGATTGTTATTGTTAGATAAAGATCTGTAAAGATACGAATAATAATAATACAGCCAAACCTCTTTTTTGCAATGTCTCATCGTAATAGGCTGTTTTTTATCATGCCAATCTGTCATAAAACGGCCTACTTTCCTGCACTAAAGTATGCAGTGCGGGAATAGTTATTGCGCAACTGAAATCAGTGATGTAGTGATTCATTACGGAACGCTTTCTTATTACGCAACTGTTTTAAGTTGTGTTTTGATGGTGAATGCATTCCGACATAATTTCTGATACTCTCAAGTGGTCTTCTACAAAATTGCAAAAAATGTTGTTCGTAACTCGTTGCAGAACTCGATTTTTACAGCACTCGTTGTAATTATCCTACTCGGCAAGCCACGTAGGATAAATTTACAACTCGTGCTGTAAAAATCATCATTCTGCAACTTGCTCCGTAAACTACTATTACGCCCCTAACTGCAGAAGCGTAAAAAGAATTGAAGCGTTAAAAGAGGGAGCGTAAGTTTTAATTTGGGGCGTAAAAAAAGAGACTGTAAAAAAGTGAGCGTAAAAAGAGGTTTGACTGTAAATAAAAAATAAATAAGATATAGAACTGCTTGACCGTGTTTCGTTTGTGTTCTCTTTCATGGAAAAAAAAATCTGTGGTAAAAACTACTATTGTAGCTGACTACGCCCATTCTTGAAACTACCATGGAATTTCAGACCAATTTACTATGTTTACGGTACATTCCATCACATTACTGGTACATTTGACAGAAATAATTTACAACAATCCGATTTCGACAACAGACATGGTAAAATCAAGCGCATTTCTGGTCTGCTGAAAATTGCCGGTGCGAGCGCTTAAGTTAACCCCCTAAAATGGTAGTTTTTACCGCACAATTTTTTTGCGTGTTCCCATACTCCACTGCACTGTGACGACACGCATCAATTTTGACAGGTACTGGTCCTGTTGTTTACAGTTTGGACTTAGTACTTTTTTCGAATCATTCTTAATTTCGTGAAAGTTTGCTGCGAGGAGAGGTCAAATCCACTGCAGATACCCACGGACCGTATTATTCTATCTTCCTACCGTGGAAAATCGTCACCATCAGCATGCTGGTGATAGAAATGAGAAGATGAAAAAATGATGGAAAAAACGACTAAGTCCGAAACGTAAACAACAGGACCAGCAGCTGTCAAATAAGTGAGGTTATGCTCGTCATATGCAGCGCTCTATAGCAAACAAAAGCAATATTTTGTCACAAGTTCTCACAGAAAACAAAGAAAGGTTGGTGAATATTGTACTACTTAATGAAAATCATAATTAGCGCCATCGTAGTTTTGTGTTTTTGACATAACATCAATGCTGTCATAATGTTCAATCCCGTATATGGTGACATTTCGATGCGCTGAGTGCACAATGGGCGATCAAGTGGCCAATAATCGAAAAAAATGACTTGTTCTGATAGGTTCTTCTGGTACATCAATACAAAGTAAACACTTATATTAAGATATCCCTGGAATACTAGAGCAAGATCTTTTGTAGTTTTATTGATACAGTATGTCAAAGTTAGAGTTTTTAAGAAAAACAAAGAATTCAGTACAAATACAAGGTATACGTTGGATGGAGTATACTGCAAAATCGTACTATTTCATACATATTTTTATACACTGTTTGAAAGCTTACTAAAAAAGCTATCTTAGAAAAATGAAATGTAATAAAAACTCGTACTTTAGTTCTGGTGAATTTCAGAAGAATCAGTTTTATATGAATTTGGAATGGTAACGATCATTAAACAAGTATGTGCACCATATAAATACTACTTTTTTCTATTGCACACATCTGGTTCATTATATAATCTATATAAATAAAAATGGAGTGGTGTTCGTATGTCACGAAATAACTTGAGAACGGATCAACGGATTGATGTGAGTTTTTCACTGTTGCATTCGATAAGGGATGCGACGTGTTCGTGAAAGAAAAAATTTTGGGAAAGACTCTGGAATAATCGGGAAAACGGGAGAAGAATCATGTGCCATTTTGTATGGGGAATTACATGACGTTTTACAACAGCCTACTTGATGGCAAGACGAAGTTTGCCGGGACCACTAGTAACTAATATAGCTTTAAGTAGACGTTCGATTAGGATTTGATTCTTGTCCCAATAGATAAAGCAATTAGCAATACAATCCAGTAACATTTTTCAATGACAAGGATATGACTACGAAAAATTAGTGTGTCTGTTATGTTTATATGGGCTGGTTCGTTTAAAAAAACCTCAGTACACAAAATACAAATATTCATATATTTCTATAGGTTAGACACTGACATGTAAGTGGTCCTATGAGCTAGCTGGTTTATCAGGAGACGATGGCGAAGTGTGTAAAAAATGTGATAATATTATTATTTGTGACTCATTAAGAATAGATTACATATCGTGAGAATCATTTTTTATCAGAATATGCCATCATTTTCGCATTGTTTGTGAGTTCATTTGACAGCCGCTCAGGCAGGCAGTTTGTGCTCAATACTAATCATTAGTGAAAACTGATTTAGTAACATGCCTGCTTCTTACTTATAAGATGAAACAATTTCTGGTTAAACCGTCTCCGTTTTTCTTTTTTTTTTGTCCAACATATCACTTTCTTTTCGGTAAACTAAATCAAACTTTCAATTTTGGTTTAAGGTAAAATTTCACAAAAAATTGCAATATCATCTTAATAAGTAAACATTTGTTTTTCGATATCTACATGTTTAAAGAAAGAAAAACAGACATTTTGTGAAGTTTCGCAAAATTATTTATCATTAATGTATGGATAAATTGTTACTTCAATTTCGAATTTTTTACTTGTTCAGAGAATATGGGAATGGGGGTTCATAAATGGGCACGTTTGGCCAAATACGGGAAACGAGTTTAAAATTCACCTTGATGGTCGAATTCTTCATGTTTCCAATATGCTTACAATTAACCCATTAAAGAAAACATGCCGTTGAACAAGAAACTAACGCTCCATATGAATGCTATATCATATCAGCTTATATTTTCCAAATAAGTGTTCATGCGATCCTTGTTTATACTGTGTCTCTTGGTGATTTTCCTGCATGAGAAGATGTAGTTTGTTATGTTCTGATGAGTCAAAAAAAAATCATAATATGAGCAAAGTATCAAACAAAGATCTAAAGACGTTTGAATTGTTGATTGGATTAAATTGATTCAGTCCCAATATAGTTTAAAAAGGCTCAAAGATATATGTCTTAATTATTCAGACACTAAGTAAAAAATAGTTATACTTGATGGTTTTGCGAATCTTCTTTGGAAGAGGTATGAACTGATGATAACTTATCCAAACTCGAAAGCTTGTTAGAAAAGCAAAAGAGTTTTACTACACCTATATAAAAAAGAACCTTCTTGGGTCACACTACATAGGATTTGTAAAACAAATGGACCAGTAAATATACATAATAGACTTTAGACAATTAATACATAATTTTCCCCGTGGTCGTATACTTTTGGTACTGAGCACAGAATACTTTTCCAAATATTTATACAGTACAGTAGGATTCCGTTTTGGCAACAAAGTCGAAATTTTCAGTTGCCAAATACGGAACCGTGCCAAAATCGGAACCCATTTTCTAATATTATTTTTCAACTATTAATTTTTAAAACATTATTAAAATGTTATTACATCATTCTTATGGAACCATATGGCATCGGGACTTCGGAACGGTTCCTTCGAAGCAGATTTCCGTAGGGTTAGACTATGCTATTATAGATTCATAGTAATGTGTATTGTGACAAGCGTTCTACATAATACTGGACTTTTCCTTACAACTGTGTAAGAATACAACAAAAAAAGAAATTTATTGCTGTGTTCTTACGTAGACGTACTTAAGAAAAAAAAAGGCTCTGGGTATTACAAAACCGCATGAGATTTTTTTTCAATTTAATGAACATTTAAAATCAGTTTAACTTGAGGCTCCAGCGTAAAAATTGGCAAACTTCGGTAAGTTTGGAATAAATTTATGTTTCTGATAAAGAAACGCATCTCATAACGAATAATTGACTGCAGTCAAAAGCGGCTTGTAACTTTGTAGAATAAACAATCAAACTTTTAATAGTTTTTATTTGAAATGAGTTTAAATTGAGCTGTTATAACCCTACTTTATAAAATTAGCGAAAATTTATAGGATCTTGCAATGAAACCTCAGAAGCCTTATAGGAATCTTCGGGTGCTTGTAAAGAATCTACAGGAACACGCTAGGGCTCTGAAGCATCTTGCTAGGAATCCTCAGAATTATCAAGATCTCGCTTCGATATTGCTGAAAAATCTCAAGTCACCGATGAAAATTTTCAAAAATTTATTATTCTTAGGATACCAATAGCACTTACTGAATTCTGCAGGAAGCCATCTCTTCAAAATCCCCAAAATTAAGCCAGAAATACTCAAAATACCACTAGAATTCTATTTTCTCGTTGGGAATTCACAGTACGCCCTAGAAATCTTAAGAGTTCATCAGGAATCACAAGATATTTGACATAATCCCTAATAACCAATTATACATTCACAGTATTCCGCTAAAAATCTGCAGACATCCTCAAGGATACGATGAAATTTCTGAGAAGTCCCCTAAAATTGATAATCCCTTAAGGTTTCTCCACGGTACAGTTAGGAAACTCATAGATTATTATTATTTTATGAGACCCATATTCTTGATTTAATATATTGTATTGTTGAATCGTCTCTTAACAAATCTAACAGCAGCCTAACATACTACCCATAACTGCATATTTGTAACATTCGACAAAAGTAGGCATTGAGTAAATGGGATACCAAGTTTGCATTTTATCGCAGTATGGGAGGAAACATATATTTCAAAAAATCACTAAGAATTCAAAAGTGCTTATTTGAGGCTGAAATTTTGTACAACACATATCGCATATAAGGTGCATAGTCAGAAAAAAATTCTGATAGAAATTCCGTTGCTACTGCATTATGAGGCTCATGTACAATCTCAATGTGACTGTTATGCGGTTACAATTGCCAATGTGACAAAACAACTTGATATTTTTTTCGAATTTTCTAGAACAATCTCACAGATTTCAGTAAGTTGATCAAAAGTATTTGCCATTTGATGACTCTCCCCGGTATTAACTCCATTTTGTCAAAAATGTCGAATGTGACTGTTTTGCAGTTATGGGCAGCATAGCTCTAAATAGTTGACACAGAAAGATATATACACACTAATACTACAGACAAAATTTAAACACTCTCGATCGTATTTATCGCACGGTTCAATGATATTATTGAGAATAAAGTGTAGTTGGGACTGTGTTTGCATTTGTCATGATGGCAGTATTAAACGGCACATTGGAATCATCAAAAATGTTATACAAAATAGTAAAATATGCACACTTTTACTATTTCTGTGTTGTGTTTTTTTTTAACATACGCAATATATGTTATGGAATTACAAGAACAGTAAGCTATAATGGTGAGACACAATTTATGAATGAAACTCTGTGTGAGTTATAGATTTTTTGTTACTCTTGTGTCAGTGCTTGGCTTTGTTCAAACAAGCTGTCTTAAATCTGAAAAAGTGGTTTAATAAGGACATACTTCTGTGGGCTGGTCGTTCACTATGAATGCCTAAGAAAAGGGGTTAGTCTCTAGTTGAAATACTGATGGAAATTAATGGCCTCATGAAACGTTGCCAATGTATGACCAATGGCCATCCCGAAGTAAATACACACACGAGAGCCCTAAGCACTTGGTGGGATTTGGGGAAATATCGACAAATATGGAGCTCTGGAATGTAATCGGTGTGTAGTTGACTTGCTATTCAAATGACTAAAGCAACAGACACAATAATATTTACAAAATATACAAATTTCAATGGTATTCAAAAATTTTGCCAAAAACGGATCCATTTTGTTGCCAAAATCGGGGGGTGCCAAAAATGGAGCATGCCAAAAACGGAATCCCACTGTATATAGAAAACAAGCATAACCAAATATGTTGTAAAGAAAAGTTTACATAATGTGGAAATGATTTCCACTAGAATCATACTGATGTTTCAGATTATTTATTTAACATTTTCGGGGACCTTTTCACTTTAAACCCTTTTTTATTGTTGTTAAACAGGAATGCTATATGTTTTACAACGCAAATTTTCATGTTTTACAGCTCAGTTGGGTTCTTGATTAGTGGGTTTAGATGGGTTTTTGCTAATCAATGCTCAAATGATACGAAGAATATACTAGCCGAGCATAATATTGAGCCTTACATAGTTATCATATAATAAGACAGATAACTGAAATAAAAAAATGTTATTTATATGGAGCAAATCCAATAGAATTACATAATACAATGATTGTTAACATTTTAAATTCATACAGTCGACTCTCCACTTCTCGATGTTCTACATCTCGACATCTCTCCCTATGTCGATGATTTTTTTCAGTCCCTTCATTCTGCATACATTTTCACTCTTCATATATCGATATCCTCCTTATCTCGATATCTCCCTATCTCGATGTGATTTTCGTTACCATTTTTCTCTCCATATGTCGATATGCCCATTGCCACAGGTTACTTGACTAGATTCTAGAGATTCAAAACAATTTGCGAAGACGAAATGACATCTGTTTGTTTTTGATTTTCCTGGCAACGGAGTTATTTTTAATCTAGTATTCGTTAAAAATGTGTTCTATGTCTCGATCTCTCCCTATCTCGATGGTCCCTTCGATATCGAGATGTGGAGAGGCGACTGTATATAAAATTGATGCCAATATTCTTCTGAAATGGTGCACGTTTCCTTGAAGTCATCCAGTGCTAAAAAATGTTGATTTGATAAATTCAATGGTTGAATGAGAGAATTTAAAAAGATATTGATATTTGGCTTACTATACTTTTTGTGATTAAAAATGCATAATTTTCAAACTTTGTCAAAAAAAATTCAATGGTGCTGCAAATCATTTTAACCCTCTAATACCCAACCCCGCCTTTAGACGGGGTACACTTTGAAACTTTGTGCATTTTTTCGTAGCTCGGAAATCAAAATGATTTCATTTTTGGCTGAAACCTTAACTCATAACACACATATAACAAAAGTTTTTTATGACTTTTGAAACTTTTTTGTATTTTTTTAAATTGTTTGAAAAATTGTATTTTTATATAACCTACAAATGCCTGGCGTTCATTTAATGTGTAATATACAAAATCGTACATTTTACATTTTTCTACGACAAACCTATCACAGAAGACAAGCTTGGTAGTATTAAAATAATTTCAAACCTGTTTTTCCGTTAATTACACGGAAAATAAAAAAATACCAGGAAAAAATTGAATATTTAATATATTTAAAAGTATTGTAAAAATTTGAATTTTTATTTTTGGCAAAAATCAGTAACTAGAAGAAGTTTTAAGAAAAATGAAAAAGGATAAGGATGTTCAAAAATAAAAATTATAAAAATCAAATTCCAAAATTTGCGAATAAAAAAAAATCATTGCCCAAAACATGTTTAGAACGATTTTAGATAACTAAAAATGATATTTAGATCGAAAATAAAAATTTGGGTATTAGAGAGTTAAAACGCCTTATTTCTACACTTCTCTTGCACTTCTAGACCCATATAGACGCGTCTCTGATCCATCCAAAAATTTTATTTTGTCGAACAGTGTAATTGTGGAAATCCTCATAGTACAATAAACTAAAAAGCAGATTCTGTCCCAGTAGAGGCAACAAGCCAGAAGATTGTCCGACATTTCCTCGAAAACCATTTCCCCGATTGATTTTTTCCCGAAGGATTTTTTCCCGAAAACTATTTCCCCGAATGAACTGTTGCCCCATATGTACTGTTTCCCCGAAAGGTTTTTTTTTCATAGACATGTTCCAGATCTCGTTTAATTATCGGTGTAACATACTAAATTCAGCAAGTTGTACAGGTCTGCTTTGGAAATTATATTAAAAATAGGTTTAATATTTAAAATGCAAAAAATGTAGAGAGTTGGTTTTGAAAAAAAGTTAAAAAGTAAAACATAATCCGGTCAAAATTTTTCCGAAGCTCGACAGAAAAATCTTCAATTTAACCCTTATAGACCTGAGTGAAAGAAAAAATACTAAAACTCTCACCGCTCAGCGAATACGTCACGGATTTCAATTATTTTTTGTCAGTATACTGGCCCACATATCTAGTTTCTAAAAGTGGTCAAGGGATCTCGGGAATATTCATGTGGCCGGAGTTATTGCGGTGGATCACTGGGTAAGGTCGGGTGACAAGGGTTATGTGCTTCTGTGCCCCTGGAGGTAGGCAAATTTCAAGTCACAGATAATTTTCAGAATAACCTATAATATGGCCTCTACATCGAGAAGTTTTAAGAAAAACGCATCAGCGTAAACCTTCTGATAAACGAACAAATTGGATAGCCATGACTCCTGCATTTGATTAATCCTACAAATGACCATTTTCGGGTCCCCGAGATGCCTCAAATTTATGATAAAGTGGACAATTTGTATCTCAAAATCTATGTCAAGCTTATGGGAATACAAGTTGGTGAACTATTATGTTCGATCTCTACTATTAAAGAATTGAAACGGTTTAGTATCCAACAAAACTAGAGCCAGTTCTTCAGGGAATTGAGTCCGAGTGGCCGCCTCCGGTACACTCCAAACGTTGTAAAACTATTAATTAATAATGTTGAATATCAGATCTAAATAATTTATGCAAATTAAAATCATTTCCATTGAAAATAAATTACGATAACTTGACAGGTCCCAAAAAAAATCGCCTTTTCTACCCGACTTGACCCAGTAACCCACCGCAATAACTCCGGCTACAGGAGTATTCCCGAGTTTCTTCGGCTACTTCTAGAAACTAGATATGCGGGCCAGTATACTGATAAAAAAATATTTGAATCCGTTAAGTATTCGCTGAACGGTGAGGGTTTTAGTATTTTTGTTTTCACTCAGGCCTATACGGGTTAAGACTAGTGTGATATGTGTGCAAGTGTGTGCTTACATTTGAAAACTAAGTTGATCTATTTGTTTTTCTCATATATTTTACAAAGGAGCAAAGTATACAATATCATCGATTATGATCTTCAAAATTCTGTATAAAAATCAATTTCCACTCAATCTTCGTTAAATTTTGAAAAAAGACTATTCAATTATTGTTTAAGAATACAAAAATATTTTAGAAATAAATTGTAAAAGTTAATTTTTCAACTTTTTCCTCCCTCGTATCACTGTCCGCTGTGGTTCGGTTTTTTTTTTCTATTGCGAACTTTATTTATCTGAGAAAAATCTAGATCAGGCTTGCCCAACCTTTTTGGCTCTTTTTTGACATAAATGGTTGCCTCGTTCGCAATAATAGTCCGATCTAAGGAATTTGTACCTTAAATGAAAGCTTGGTATTATACCTGAATGACCCATGTGTGAAAATTAGACTTCATATCAAACTTTTCGCACTATATGCAGTTAAGCCGAAAAATCTTTCGTGGTGCTTTCTTTGCTTCAGAAACTCGTTTTCACTACCACTGAAAAAGAACCGCCTTTTCAGTTTTAAATATCGCCCTTTTGCAACAAATAGTATCAAACAGTAGTTTGGTGGTGGATTTCAATGTGCTTACATACGTATTACCAAAACTACCCCTAAACTTGAAACCGACTTTCGATTATATTAAAAACTAGACACGGGTAAAACTGCGGCACTGTAAACAAGGAGAAAGAATCATGATTTCGGGAGCCCAAAGGTATAGATATATAGAGATAGAGAGAGAGAGAGGAGAGAGGAAGAAGAAATAGTAGTAGAAAAACAATAAGAAGAAGAAGAAGAAGTAGAAAAAAAATAGGAGTGTGAAAAGGCAACTCAACTGTTTTCCTGAAATCCGCGAAACAGCAAGGATAAGCGAGCCGACCCTAGAAATGCGGGTTTAATACAGAGTCTCGTTAGCCGCAGGGAAGGGTCACCTTCTGTGAACCCTCCTTAAGCTCGGTGATTAGCCGTGAGTGGAACCATGAATAAAATTCATGGAAACATAAGCACTTACCTTGTTTTAGGTTTCTGTCATTTTGTCTCCTATTATTAATATGAAAAGTGGCAATTTCGGTCATGAAATCATGAAGCATGAGATGGAATTATGAATACAGTTCATAATAATATACAGTATTGGACAAAACATTTGAATGTTCAACTTTGGAGACATTTGAATGGTCAACTTTGGAGGCTATGGAAAATGTTTATTACGACGAGCCCCGACAATGAGAACTTTTGAACGGTGTGAAATTTTTCCCATACAAAGTAGAGTGTTCGAAATTTGAGACTGTCCGTAACATGAATCAAAACGGTGTATAAAAAATGTATTAAAAATTTTAAACAAAAATCTTTAAGACAAAATGCAGATATTACCAAATTGTCTTCCAAAACAACATCAATGTTACCCCACCTTACGGTACATATTCCTCAACATGGAGCGTTGAGGTCTAGTCAGTTGCGCGAGAAGATTCAAATTAGTTACATTAAGCGGGGTACTATTGATTCACGAATTACTCATATGGATGCCTCAGTACCGAATGGATTTAGGCATTGATGAGACCTTCAACAAATGTGTCATTAGACGATCAATAACATTCAATTTGGCTGTTCGAAAAACACAAAACCTTAATCAAATTACCATTTCCGCTCGCCGTGATACGGATGAGCTCTTCGCGGTAACCTTTCTACGTTGAGGTTGAGTCACTCACGATTTTGCATTGCTAGTTGTTCAGTAGAGAGAAAGAACAGCGTTCAGAAACCACAACTTCCCATCCCGCGTAGTTCCATGGCTTTTGAGCTTGAATGGCAAAAAAACAAAACTATTCACTACACAGCAGGGAAAAACTCAAACTAGCAATTGTTGTGGTTTGAACGCAAAACATGCTTCTTATGGGGGAGGAGGAGGTGGCATTCAAGTGGAACGCTGCAGATGGATTTCATCGTACTTGGCTGATGAAGCCAATTTCATTATGATCATCATGGGATGTGTTTTGCAGTTTTTTTTTCTGCAGTGCATTGGTACTGGTTTTGGTGCAAAGGAGTTCATTGCTTAAGGAAGTATTTTTTTTCTATTCATCATTTCTGAACAATAGTAATCTATGCAACAACCTATATATATATATATATATATATATATATATATATATATCCTGGACTTTTAACAAACATAGGAATTCAATATACACTGTTATTGTTTCATATGTGACTACCTTCCCTTATGCTCGTAAAGACAGAACTCCCATAGGTCCGCTATTGGGTTGTTTAGTGATGGATAAATTTAAATTGGTTTTATATGGTTCGAGAGGGCTTAATTTTCCAAGTATCACAATTTTATTACGTTTCATAATCTTAATTTTGATATATAACTGTAACATATTTAACCTTCCTTGTGCATTGGAATCATTCTTGGCCAGTCAGCACGGTAAAGGAGCTGTAACTTTGTAGAGAAAAGAGATTGAAATCTGAATTTTTCAGACTTTCCTTAACTTGAGAAGCTTCCAGCGACCTTAGGAGCGACGCTACAAAAAAGTAACATATTATGCATTAAGGGTAAAAAATGACCCATGAATTTGAAACGCTCTTAAAAATCAATTTTTGCACCAAATTTCGTCCTTTAAGCTCTTTATGAAAAATATGGAACCCTAAATTGGTACCCTGGACATTTTATGTAAGTATGGCCATACTGGGCAAAAGGGCACAAAGACACCTGGAACCTGGCTTTGAATAAACTGTACATATTGAGAAATGTACATTCCTACAGTAGAATCTTCACTGGGATTTCTACAGGAATTTCTCCAAGGATTCCTCAGCGAACCTCTCAGGAATTATTGCAGAGATTACTTCAAAGGCCTCTTCCAGAGATTTCTCCAAAGATTTTTCAAGCGATTGCCCCTGATATCCCACCAAAAATTCTTCCAGAGTCTTCTCTAAGGATTCCTCCAGGAAAATTGCCCATTTTTGCAGAGATGTCTTTAAGGCTTTCTCCAGGTTACACTACGACAATTTTTTCAAGAATTACTTCAGCTATTTCTCCAGTAATTTTTCCAGAAATTCCTCAGGTAATCCTCTCAATATTCCTCTAGGAATTATTCCTGATATTTGATTCAGGGATCGCTCCAGGAATTTTATCAGAAATTCTTCAAGAGATTCCACCATAAATTCATCTAGATCATCTACAAGAAATAACTTAATGAATTCCTATAGGTATTTCTCAAGAGTTTCCTTCAGGATTTCTCCCATCATTTCATCATTTCATCATTGAAATGTCTTTAATTGAACTTATATTGCAGAACCTCGAAATTTTCTGTGTCTCAAGGTAGGTTTCAAAATTATACTAAAAAGACTATTTTCCTGATGGAAGCACATCCCCGCAATAGGCCAGTAGGTGGCCAATGTTGCCATTTAATTTTAGATCAGCCCGATAATCAAATAATATGTATGTGTCACATACCATGCTTGTATAGCTACAGGAGAATCGTTCGTCCCTTGCAAATTTTCCAGGACTTTCAGATCCTGTTCTGCAACCCCTGGACGGCTAGAATATGTCTATTTGGCTAGTTTCTGAGAACGAGCCATTTGAAGCACACAGGTATCGTCCCTGAATTTTGAGGGTTAATTATTGTAAGGATTTTTCCAGGTGAACCTCCAGAAATTTCCCTTGAAATTTCTCCAGTGGTTCTGGGCCTTCAAAAAATCGTCCAGGGATTCCTCTAAGAGTTCTTCTAGAAATTCCCGCAGAGATCTCTAGAAGAAAATTTAAAGTAATCCTTGGGAATTCCCGGTTAAATTCCAGGAAGAATCCTTAGAGAAATTTTTGCAGGAGCCTTTGGTGGGATCCCAGAGGAAATCTCTGCATAAATTCCTGGAACTCCCTTCTGTAATCCCTGGAACATCAAATATGCTTTACGCTACTTTTATCAACGACATTTTTATATTTTAGCGTATCTTATTAAAATATACAGTCGTTTATCTACCAGCTCATCCCTGGAAACTATGTAGATTTTTGGAGCAATCCTTGGAAAAATTCCTGAAGAAAAAGATGGAGAAATCTATGCAGGAATCTCTAAAATTTTCCCCGAGAAATTTCTGGAGGAGTCTCGGGAGAAACTCCTTTAGGAAGCTCTGAAGGATTATCTAAGTCAATTACTTTCTCGGGGATACGACTGTGATGACTATGATCTAGATTATGGCTTTCAGTATTTTCATCCGTTTTTGAGCATAATAGACTGAAAGCCATAACCTAAAACATAAGTTAATTATTGATTCCTACAGGAATCTCTGGAGGTTTAACTGAATGAATTTTTGTAGAGATTTTCCTTTTGTAATGCTTGAAGAAATTCTTAGGATGATTTCTGATTAAATTCCTGCAGGAATTCATTGGAAAAACTTTGGAGTAATTTCAAGAGGAACTTTTGGAAGAGTCTCTGGAGGATTTTTTGGAGGAGCAGAACGTATCCGTGTAGATCCCTCTAGGATTATCTGGAAAAATCCTTGATTTTTTTGAAAATTTTGAGAGTTGTAGAACACTTGGAGGAATTTTTGATGGAATCCCTGGAGTAATCCTTTGAGCGATCCATGGAGGAATCCTGGAAGAAATCTCCGGAATAATTCCTGGACAAATTTCGAGAGGACTACATGGGGTTATCTTGAAAGTATGCGAGGAGAAATTCTCGAAGCAAATTCTGGAGAAATCACTAGAGAAATAGAATTCCTACAGAATACCTTAAAGATATATCTGCAAGAATCTTTGTAGAGATTTCTTGGAGGAATCATAGGAGAAATCTCTGGAAGATGTTTTAGATGAATCTCCGAAGGAATAGCCGAAAATTTGCTTGAAATAGTGCTAGAAAAATTCCTTTTTGTGGAAGAATTACAGTAAACTAAAGATTAACTGGAGGATTCTATGAAAAAATCACTGGAGACATTTCTGCAGGAAATCCTTGCAAAATCTATAAGGGAATCACAGTAGAAATTTTCTTGCAGAAACCCTTGGATGAATACCTTGTCAATCTCTGGATGAATATTGCTGAAAGTATTTCTGGTGTTCAATCAGAACAGGTCTAAAATGTCTCATGGCGAACAAAAGTTCTTTCTGAAGTAATCTCTAACAAAAGTCCTAATGGAATCTTTGAAGGAATCGCTGTAGATTTTACAGTAGAGATTATCTTGGAGGATTCTTTGGAGGAATCTTGGAAAGAATTGCTGGAAACATTTCAGGAATAGTCACTGGAGTTATTTCAAGAGGATTTTTCTCATGAATCACTTTTTCTGAAGGAACTCCTGAAGCCCCATTTGAACTAATTCTAATATTGCGATTGCTGTCAAAAGTTATAATTTGTCGGCAATAAAATGTCTATGTACTTTTTACATTTGGTAATTTACCACCATATTCCGCTATGAAGCACAAATATCAGAAAACAACTAGTAAATTCGTTGTTAGTTTCAGTTATATTTATGCACACAAAATCCAACAGTATGCAAACAATTACCTTGTTTGGTGTGCTAACTGTACAATTATTTTAAAAACTGATATATTATTTTATAAACATTTTAGGAAACTTTTTGGAAAATACACATGGAGCATTTCCAACCTAAAACGCGAAAAAAAAGTGCAATTTTTAAACCAACTATTTTCAATTTTATAGAAATTTTGTACATGTAATTGTAATAGTTGTTATCCTACCTTAGCCTTCTTGAGATTTTCTTTAGCTTAGTGATAACGTCTTCGACTACAAAGTAAAGCCATACTGAAGGTGCCTGGGTTCGATACTCGGTAAGTCCAGGATCTTTTTGCAATGGAATTTACCTTGTCTGGGTATAAAGTAGGTACCGTAATCCGGGGGCAAATTGATCGCTGGGGTGGATTTGATCAGGTCGCTACCAAATAGCATTTCCTTTCGAGGATGCTTAATATTTCGTTGCCATCACAGACATTCCATGTTTCTAGTTTATAGATGTCTAATGATGATTTCAAACTGTTTCATTTTTATTAAGGTCAGATTTGCATAGAAATATTCACAGTTTTTGAGGGTGTTAGCAATACTTTTGGATATAGAGTGATTCCAAGCAACAGCACAAAAATTTGGTAAATTTTTTAATTCATTTTTTTCTATTGAGCTGAAACTTTGCACAGTTTTCCAGTTCCATCTAAATCGTCATTTTCCGATATCAAATCTTCAAGTTGAGTCACGACTAACTTTTCAAAAGGGTGTATGTGAAAATGGTTCAAAAATATTCAAAAAGCTGCACAGCAAAAACGGTTCGTTCGATTGTTAGACAACTAAAGAAACAAAGTTAGACAACTAAATAAAGATACCAAAAAAAACACAGTAAAAAAAAAATTTTTTTTGCATTAAAAAACATAATTTTTGACACAAAAACTCAAATATCTCAAAACCCTATCGGAATACCAACGTAATTTTTTGAGGGAAAACGGTCCATTATATTACCTATCTACCATAAAAATTTGGTGATGGTAAACTAATAAACAAAAAAGTTATGACATTTCAAACATGTCACAATTTTCACATTTAGTAGAAAAAAAAATTTTTTTTTCGGTGTAAATTATTACGGGAACCGCAGTTTGTTGCTGATTTTATTGTTAAGGGCCTTGCGTGAATTAAACAAGTCGTTTTCATGTATTCATTAGTATTATGTATATTATATGTATAAATATTATGTATATGTATATATGTATAAATTAAAATGAATTAACAGATTACACGAAAATAATTTTTTTTTTACCAGGATATTTTTTTTTAGAGTATGATCGATGAGTTTCTAAATGTTATATATAAACTTTAAAAGTTTTGGATTTGGGTATGCGTTATGAGATCATGAAAACATTTTATTATTACTTATTTATTTATTTATTGTTATTCAAATTTTTTACAATATCGAACACTTTTGCATCATTATCAGTACAGTTCGAGTATAGTTTTGCTTTAATTTTATTTTCTGACAATGGAATGAAACAGTGAAATTTTTGGGTTCCTTGGATCGTTTTCGCGTTATTATATTGCTCGCTGAGCTCTGATGCCGTTAATTCGTACTCTTCAGTAGTAGTAAAACAAAATGATAATTTTGTTAAATCTTCTTCTTTTCTGCGATTCGCCCAATCAAATAGTTCTTTTGCAGTTTTAATTGGATGCTCACGTTCTTTGGCTAAACTTGCTCTTGTGGCCATGCGCTTTATGGTTCCTCCAATAGCATCACAAGGACCTTTGCCATGTGACGTAGCAAAGAAATGCCATTCTGCATCAATTCCGTACTTTGATTTAAATTGACATAGGCTCGAAAAATTCTTACGGTTTTTGTACTGCGATGCTGCTCTATCAGACATGAAATATATCTTTCTGATTTCTTTATCCTTATCAACGCGTAAAAAGTTAATCATTTTGGCAATGAACAAATTTACAGATACTGAGTCGTGTCTTAAATCTTCGGAAATTACAATAAAACTAAAATGTTCAATTTGCGTACTTCCATTGAAAAAAATAACGAATGGATGAATTGTAGCTTGTTGTACGTTCCAGTGATGGGACTGCACTTCATCTTGCAATACAAAGCTATAGTTTTCAGAAAAATCACAAATGACTAAAAATTCACCATCTTGTAATGTATTTTTCGTATTTTTTAAAAAGTGCTCTGTTTTAATAAAGTCGTGAGGAATTAAACTTTCTAATTTCAAGCAAAAAAATGACACAAACTCATCTACAGGTTTTACAATAGTTTCTAGGTCACACCTATCCGTGGTCACCCATTGCTCAAATGATAACTGATCAATATAATTTTCTTCAAACTCAGCGAATAAAGTATTTTCCAATGATGAAGAATCTGGACAATCCGAACAAGATCGTAGATAGCAATTTGATGTTGTATTTTCACACAAAAGACTACCAGTTAACATTTTAATATCCTTTGATAAATTGATTCTTTTCAAACTATGTAAGATTAGGGTAATATTTTCGTGTGTTGTGCACACACAAACATTATGTGTTCCTGAATTGGATAGAAGCTTGCATTGCCTTGGACGAAGGCTTGCAAATGAGGAAAAACCTACCTTAATATTTTCGTTAATTTCCTTGAAGCGTGTATACGCTTCTTTCAAAGTAGTCATCATTAATCGTTTTTGGATTGCTTGACGCTTTCCATCTTTTTTTACAGATACATAATCTTTAGCTCTACTTACTTCATCGTCTTCAAAATATTGAATTATTTTTTCTTTTGTCTCATCTGTTAATGAAGTACTCGATCTAGCATTTTTGGTTGCAAGACAGTTATTTTTGAATTGTTTTGCCTCTTTTGCTGTATTTCTATTGGTTTTGAACTCATCAATGGCGTCTTGAATAGACCACGAGCTTGGCAGCATCGACAAAATCAATAATTTTTCTTTCCTTGTCGTGGCTAGATTCGAGAACCTTTCCTTCCTATTCATAATTACCTCATCGTAGTCTGTATTTTTCACATCCTCAGGTCCTAATTTGAAGAGGTTTCTTCGTACAGCTTCGTTGATTTCACGGTATTTTTTCTCGGGATAATTGACGTAACCCATCTTCGTCCATTTAATCGGAGTCACTTTTATTCCAGCTATCCCTTCGTTGAAGCGTTCGATGTTGACCTTCTGGATGCACTCATCTTCTGATTGATTTGTTGAAACAGATGTCGCTGATGGTACCGTGGCAAGACTATCTGCACTTGGTACTTCTGGTAACTCCTCAGTTGTTGTCGGTGCATCTAGTAATTCCTCAGTTGTTGTTGTTTTCGAACTTCCTGCAACCTGATCCACCGATGATGTACAGATTGCCCGTTTGTCAACGTTTAAACGGCAGGACGTACAAATGCGTAAATTTGTATTCAATGTAGACATTGGAGCATAACCAGCCGCTTTCAGTTTATCTATGGTGCTTTCGGTGAGATTTCGTAGCTCTTTCGAACACTTTTTTTCTGCAAACGGCCTGCAACGGTTGAGAAAGCGACTACTCATGTTGCTCGTTAGATTTTAATAAACAAAATCACTTTTAAGTTTTTACTGACTAGTTTGGTGTCGTTTGCTTGACTGAAGAAAAATTTTACAATTAAATCTTGTATAACCATAGTGGTAGTATATTTTTAGCTTTTTCGTGAGTATGTTCATGGTATGTACCTATCATGTTTTTGATGTTGTTGAAGTTACTCGCTTTCTCCCAAATATGATTAACAAAGTCTATTCTCTACCAAGGCGGGTCTATACCCAGGTGTAATCAGATTTTAACTTTGTGGAGAAAACCAACGCCGAGAAAACCGACCTGCTTTACGCATACTAGATCACCTGGGTATAGACCCGCCTTGTTCTCTACGAGGTAAACTTTTTGCAGGTAAACTAGTCGTATATCTGTATAGAAAACTTTTTTTGTAGCTTTTGTCTTCAATATTAGATTTCTTATAGGTTTCTTTTATCAAAAGGTTTCAACACTATTGAGAGAATTTTTCTTCAGTTACGTACAATAAAAATATGACACTATCAAGACTTTAGATCACAACACTGGATCGCGTCTAACTTTCTAATAGATGCTATAATAGTTATGAATAATTAAATAAAATATCATGAAAACAACTTGTTAACCTCATGTGGTACCCTTAACAAAAAAATCAGCAACAAACTGCGGTCCTAAAAAAAATAACAATGAAAAAAAAAATTGTTTTCACTAAGTGTCAAATTTGTGAAATATTTCAAATGTCATAACTTTTTTGTTGATTGGCTTACCATCACCAAATTTTTATTATAGATAGCTAATATAATGGACCGTTTTCCCTCAAAAAATTACGTTGGTATTCCGATAGTGTTTTGAGATATTTGAGTTTTTGTGACAAAAATGATGTTTTTCAATGCAAAAAAATTTTTTTTACTGTGTGTATTTTTTTTGGAATCTTTATTTAGTTGTCTAACTTTGTTTTTTTAGTTGTCTAACAATCGAACGAACCGTTTTTGCTGTGCAGCTTTTTGAATATTTTTGAACCATTTTCACATACACCCTTTTGAAAAGTTAGTCGTGACTCAACTTGAAGATTTGATATCGGAAAATGACGATTTAGATGGAACTGAAAAACTGTGCAAAATTTCAGATATTTTTGAAATGGTCGATCAGAATCGACTTGCATGCCTCCGTGGAATCCCTCTATATCGGTATTAAACAATCCGCTGGTGCTAAGCCTGCATGTAAACTTTGGCAGTTTCTAATGTTGTGTAAGCTTCAGTGTGAATTGCTGAACTTATTTTTGAAATCGTACGGCATTACAAGAATAGCTTTTTGCTCATAAAACCGTTTATTGTTGAATAACGTGCTTATTTAAAGGAAAATTGCATACATTTAGGCGTATTATGCAGATTTACAAAGTTTAATTTTGCAATAAAATGATGATCTACACGAGTTTAGAATTTTGACAACATTTTCAAATTCAGGAGACCCAAATTTAGTAGATAGGGAAATTTTACATTCTTAATTATGCTTTATTATATAGTGATCAATTTCGCCCAATGTGTCATTTTCAATTTTTGATATTAAAATTAATTTTATGAAATGTTAAATTTTATTTAATATAAAATCGATTACATAAACTGGTAGAGATCAATGAAGTTCTGCTTTTAACGAAATAAATTTGACAATTTTTGAATTCCAAAGAAAAACATGACAACTTGTGAAAGTTGTGAAAAAGTGATCAATTTGCCCACGGATTACGGTATCATAGAAACTCCACAAATCACGTTTCGCTAAATTGATTCAACGGAGCAATTATTTAGTTTCATTCCGGCTTAACTGAATTAAAATAAACTGAAAATGCTTAAACTACTTTCTACTGCATTTTCTGACACCTATTGAATTTCATTCGACTTTTTTTTTCTTGGCTCGGGCAATTTAAACGTTTTTCGGTTTGCCAAAACGTACATGTGAAAGTTTGAACCTAAATTACACAAAATCAATATTACGTTATCGAGGTTTCTTTACATGGATTCTTACTTTCATAATCGGCCAAAATATTGTTGTGGACCATTCGTGAATTATGTAGAATTTCTTACACGTCATGCAAATTATTTTTATTTCCTTAAAAAATCGTCAAATTGTCCCACATAATTAATAGACAGCGCTTTTGAGAATTTCTGTGGAAAAGATCAAGCTCTTCTTTAAAAATACTGTTTTTTGACTTTCTGAAGTACAAAGTATGGAAGTGTGTATATGCTTTTAATCAGACTACAATTTCCACTTTGTGTTTAATTTATGATTGTATGAAATCATAAATGCATGCAGCACAAATGCTGACATTCAAAAATCGTCACACAACAATCGATCAAGGCTTGCCGGAGGGTTGAGTATGCCTCTATGTTGGCCTCTCTGTATAGACTTTGGCTTATGACACTGCTGTTTTGCGCACCCATCTAGTATTGTTGTAAGTACCTTCGCACATGATTGCACCCTTCGGCCTCTAGACCAATGGCGGTATTGCCAAACCAATTCAACTGTAGCCTGATTAATAATGAACAAATTGGGAGGCACGTGCTCGCTGGCAATATTGTTTTATGCGAAACAGTGCTAAAATGATGCGGCTAGTGAAATATGTCTAGAATTACAATTTGAATGTGCGATCTATAGAGATATGTAAACGTTTACTATCCACCACAGCGGATGGCCATCAATAACCCAAAAGCGGTTCTCACACCTGTTATGGTGGTCATAAAACCAAGTTCAAGCCAAACGTTGGTGCAGCATAGTCTGGCCACAGTAAATAAATTTATTAATCTTTAATACCCATCAATCAACCAGCCATGCAGCGAACTAGGCAGGCAAAAAACAACACAGTCATTGTGTTTTTAGTCGCCACGATCGTTTAACTTCGGAAAGAAAGAAAATCAAGACCAACCATTTTCTGACATTGCTACACAATCGACCCTGGCCGGTTGGATTTGAAGCCGGTGGTGCACAATACTGCATCAGAGTTGATACTGGTACAGGTTGTCGAAGTACGGCACTGGCTGGGAATCAGGTCAAACCGATTCCCTGGTGATCAATCTCACTTTCGGTCTTCTTGCTCGATAGATGCAGATGCAGTTGTAATTTCGCTGTCGTATTTGAACGTATCATTTAGTACCTGATCGTGAACACACTTGATGGGTTGAACGAAAGTTAACCCGTTAATACTCAGCATGACCTCATTTTTCTAAAAATGCTATAACTTCTTTAGTTCATAACATGTTTAGGTACAATTTTATTTAAATACAATTAGTTGTGCTAACAAGTACATGATAGCTCCTTTATGAACACTCGTTTTAATAGCAATCAAAAATACGTGTCTTTTCATGAATTTACTTATCATAAATGGTTTCGACTGAGATGATAAACCTATAACTATTCATAATAATCCATTCCGATTTTGACCTCAGAGTTCTAATGCCTTCAATATACATAATTATGCCATGGAAAAAACAAATGTTTCATGAAATGTTTGGTGAACTGTTGAAGGGTTCTTCTCCAAACAATCGACTATAGCCAAGGATGTATAAAGACATCATTTGAATAAACAGTTCCATACATTCCAGATATATTCTGTGAACTTAATTTTGAATTTGCATTGGGGATAAATCTTCGTTTTCAGACAAAAAGCATGTTCTTATAAGGAGCGATGTGCCAGTTTAAAGGGAAATCGCGTACCTTTAGGCGTTTAATTTGGTGTATTATGTAATTCACAACATTCAACTTTAAAATTAACCGATTTATCAACAAGTTGTAAGATTTTTGGGGCTTGATTCAGATTCAGTGACCCCAAATCTAGTGAAAAGCATGCCTCTTTATTTTAGATAACGTTTAGAAATTCACGTTTTGATTTCTAAAAATATTTTTATTATTATGATAATATTTCATCAACATTACGTTTGTATAATTCGATAAACATTCAACCAGTAGAGTAGAAGTACCAATTATGGCAATAGTTGGAACAAAATGAGATTTTTCTTATTGTTTCACTAGAATATAACGGCTAATATTCACAGGAATGATAAACCTATTTGTATATGATGGTAACTAAACCTTGATGAGATCATTCGTGTAATAAGCTTCGAAAAATGAACATTTGAAAATTTTGCCTCACACATATGTCACCTTCTTAGCAGTTTGCTAAAGAACACACGTTACGACATGTATGTTATCATCCTGCTTCAGCCGATAAACGTATGTTGCCTAGTGAAAACAAATGAATAGTTTTAGCTGGTGAGCAATCAAATCTACTGTTTTAAGTTGGAAATCGTATTGTTTCCACTATGTCGATAACTGGTACAAAGAGTGTATGAGAGCCCAATTGTGGCGATACTCTGGAGGCGGTTTGTTTACATTTTTCGATCAGTGAAATAAAAGAAGTAAAGCTATTTTACGGGTGACTTCCGCGACGGGTCGGTTTGGTAAGGCATTCTCTTCATGTTTTGAACTCAATTACTAAGATTTTTCAATCACACGTTCGAAAACGTTCGCAAGCGGAAGATGATAATTTCATGGTAGAGAGGGGTTTTCAACGACACTCGATTTTTGAATTTTCCCTATTTTTTCGTTAAAATCAGACTCCTTTTCAAAAATTAAATTGCTCACATGAACCTATTGCGATAAATTGATTTAACATATATTTAACACAATTAAAAAAAAATATGAGCAATCACTTCATTACATATTTGCGTTGCATTATCATTCGCTCTGGGTGGCGTTTGAGTTCATTTCGTGCAAATATTCGATAGTCCATAATTGGTACAGTTTTATGTCGAATTCTAGGAACACTATTGCCATAATTGGTACAAAGACAAAGTTTTTTTAAAACAATTTTTAGAAGCTAAAAGTCAATTTAGTACTTAAACTGTTTCGCAAGGCTTCAAACTAGTAATAAACACCAACAAGTCATGCTTACGTTTTAGAAACGCGGTTAATTAAAGTCAATTTAGTACTTAAACTGTTTCGCAAGGCTTCAAACTAGTAATACACACCAACAAGTCATGCTTACGTTTTAGAAACGCGGTTAAAACATGATTTTTATCCATCCCGTTGACATATTGCATCCATAATTGGTACACCTACCCTACTGGTTTTGAAAATATTTGGATGATAATACATGCATCCTACTATGAATTATAGAACAGAATCGCACAAAAGTGATCAACTTCGCGCCATTCTACGGTAATCAAATGCTATTTTTCCATACAAAATGCTCAAATTTGACACTCTATATCTCAGCTTCTGTTTTTTTTTTGGTAAATGGCTGGGCATGGCATACCATTGGTACCTCGTGTACCTGCAGGAATAAAATAGACCCCTTTGTGTGGTCATTAGCCTCTTGCCCAGCAACTTTTATCCCTACCTCCTCGCGGTACCGGCCAGGGTACGAGTAACCTTAGGGAAGATCGGGTAACCAACTCCGGTGGGAACTCTGGTCGTATGCTGATAGGGAAAGGGGGTTTGCTTTTGCTTTTGCTTTTGCTTCTGTGCATGAATTGATTCTAATTCAATTTTTGCTACTTTTGATGAAATGCAAAAATATGCTTTGGCTAATTACGCGCTTTTACCATGTTTGTCCATTGTGTAAGCTCCGGGCTCACAGTGACAGTTCAGGACAGCAAAATCTCGGCTCTCTGTGACGTAGAGAAATTTTGTATTGGTTTCTCCCTCCCAGATACATACTATTGAGAACCTTTAAGTTCAAGCTGAACACCTTAAAATGTTTAGCTAATAATGCTTTAGTTATTACAGTGAAACTTATATTAGTAGATATCAAAAGGGCCATCAATTCATGGAACACATATCCTTGTTTTGTGGAGCCATTATAAAAACCATGAGATTTTTTTTAGTATAGTTCCATGAATCGATATTGAGTCATGTAACATCTACTAATGAAGGTTTTACTATAAATTATTCATAAAATGTATATTTACATTTGTGTTAAGGTTCTGTGCGTATCAGTGAATGCCTATCACGTGCGTAGAGAGAATACATATTACGGAAGAACATGTAGATCTTAATGACTTTAGAATAGTTTAGATGGCCTAGATCATTTAAAAAGTATCTCAATAGCGTCCTTATCATAAGCTTGAGTGGATAATTGTTAATTCTTATATAGTGCTTATTTGTCACAAAAGAAACCCTCTATGAAAATTAACTGTAGAAGAGACATACATAAGATTGAGTCTAGTACACGACACTGAAGACGGCCTTACGGTTGAGGTCGAAATACGCGTATATGTCAAAGGATACAAACTCTAGTGAAATTAAATGGTATAGTACTAAAATCGGTTTTTCATCTACTTAAAGTTAAAAAAAAATAACTTAAAGAAATACGTAATTTTAGCTGGTAGAAAAAAAGGGGAGGGGCATATGGGAGGATGTTCCATGTACTTGTCAACATAACTAGCCAATTGATTTCTAAGAGAATTGTTCGTATGAAGTTAAAAAACCTTTAGCAATGCAATCCGCAGATCCCTGCGTTGAAACATCGTGATCCTTTTCTTTCCCTATAATTCCAAACCTATTTCAACTCTTTCTGAACAAACATTCCCCAACCAGGCACTAAAACTTCCTTCAACTCTAGTACTTTTCTTTCGCCTTCACTGGTCACATTCAATTATGGGCATAGGTTTGGAGAATCTGACAATTATTCGCATTGAAAATCAAATAAATTGCTTTTTCGCTGGTGGCAACGCGGAGCGCTGTTGGGTTCTCAAGATTTGTGCTCTTGAAGATTCAAGTTGTGGCTTCGTTCTATGATTATCTTAAGGTGAAGATGCAACGAAGCCAAACCACATTTTTTTTAAGAGCACAAAGCTGGAGAACCAAACATCCTTTGAAGCTGGAAATTTAATCGGTTGGTCATATGCTTCAGCACAGTATTCGAAATATCAAGTTCCTTGCATTCTTCTTCTTCTTCTTCTTCTTCTGGCGTTACGTTCCTACTGGGACAGAGCCTGCTTCTCAGCTTAGTGTTCTTATGAGCAGTTCCACAGTTATTAACTGAGAGCTTACTGTGCCAATGACCATTTTTGCATGCGTATATCGTGTGGCAGGTACGAAGATAATCTATGCCCTGGGAAGTCGAGAAAATTTCCAACCCGAAAAGATCCTCGACCGGTGGGATTCGAACCCACGACCCTCAGCTTGGTCTTGCTGAATAGCTGCGCGTTTACCGCTACGGCTATCTGGGCCCCTTGCATTATTTGTTGTAATTAAGGGACTTACCTATTTGATGATACATCAGTATCAAAATAGCATCGAAAAAATCAAAATTGATGGAATCTCTAACGTATCTTTAGGACACCAAAATATCATCTATTCCTGTCTGTCTGAATCTCTAACGTATCTTTAGGACACCAAAATATCATCTAGTCCTGTCTGTCTGAACACCGACCATATAGAAATCAAAATCTCTAGCAATTTTCAAATATGTACTATCGAAATGAGTTTTAAATATTGATTTCCTGTGTAGAGAATTTATATAGTTTTATCACATAAACAATAGTACCAAATAGTAAGCACAATACATGCATCAATTGAAAGGTAAATTTAAACCGAATTAAGTACGATACCATTTGATTCCAACTAGAGTTAGTTGATAGTTTCATTTAAAAACACGTCCTTTGCATCCTCTTAAAAATAGCACTTTGGTGAGAGAATCCAGTGATTATGCCATTATCTGAAGATTGAAAAATGTCTTTTCCGACAAGCACAAAACTGATTTTAATTATTCTTACCTTAAATTATGGTTTTTCATTGTTTGTTCAATGCCTTGTCGTTGTTTATGTTTTTATAATTAATTTGACACTTTGATGCCCGGTACTCAGGCTGTCAGTTCGTGGCAAACTAGATGTTGGCAAACTAGATGTTAGGGCTGCAAAACGGTGAGTCGACAACTAGGAAGGAGCGTTCAACACAGCTCTGGTCCTCACAAGTTCCTACCTCACGCTTCCACGGGTCAAACGATGACAAAGACCGCCAGCTAAGGATTGCGTACTTAGCTGGTAGTGCAGCCTGGGCACTGTTGTCCTTCTGACATCAGCTAGATTGAGGAGGTACGTCTCGAGCGTCTGTTCACCAGGAGGTGCGGCTCAAACAGCGTCTGTTCTGGTATCCAGCGGATGAGTAAGAAATGCTGAATCGCGCACAGCTAAATCCAAGGTGGTAGCCCCATCAGCGCGATCGTCCTAGTGTTAGTTGGGACGTTAAACAGAGCTGGCACGATGGCGCTCCGGCGAGACAGGAGTGTTGGCGTAGGCCCAATAAGCCACCCGTAAAAAACCTTATTGCGAATAACATAGGAGATAATACGACCCGGAACAATCGGCAAAGACCCACGCGACGAAATAACGATTACGATTGGAAACTTGGAACATGGAACTGCTAGTCAGGTTGCGACAGGATAATCTATGACGAACTACATCCCCGTAACTTCGATATCGTAGCGCTGCAGGAACTTTGTTGGACTGGACAGAAGGTGTGGAAAAGCGGGCATCGAGCGGCTACCTTCTACCAAAGCTGTGGCACCACAAATGAGCTAGGAACTGGCTTCATAGTGTTGGGCAAGATGCGACAACGCGTTATCGGGTGGCAGCCGATCAACGCAAGGATGTGCAAGATGAGGATAAAAGGCCGTTTCTTCAACTACAGCATCATCAACGTACACTGCCCACATGAAGGGAGACCCGACGACGAGAAAGAGACGTTTTACGCGCAGCTGGAGCAGATTTATGACGGATGCTCTCCGCGTGACGTGAAACTTGTTGTTGGCGACATGAACGCACAGGTAGGACGAGAGGAGATGTACAGACCGGTGATCGGGCGGAACAGTCTGCATGCCGTATCTAACGACAACGGCCAACGATGCGTCAACTTTGCAGCCTCTCGTGGTATGGTAGTCCGAAGCACCTTCTTCCCCCGCAAAGATATCCATAAGACCACCTGGAGATCACTCGATAACCTAACCGAGAACCAAATCGACCACGTTCTAATCGACGGAAAATTCTTCTCTGACATTACCAATGTTCGCACATACCGCGAATATAGATTCGGATCACTATCTAGTTGCTGTATGTATGCGCTCAAAACTTTCGACGGTGAACAACTCGCGTCGAAGCCAAACGCCGCGGCTTAACATCGAGCGGCTACGGGACTCAGAAGTAGCCCAAGAATACGCGCAGCAGTTGGAAGTGGCCCTACCAACGGAAGAGCAGCTTGGCGCCGCCACTCTTGAAGATGGCTGGAGGCACATAAGATCCGCCATAGGTAGTACCGCAACAGCAGCACTAGGTCCAGCGGCCCCGAATCAGAGAAACGACTGGGACGACGGCGAATGCGAGCAGTTGAAGAATGAGAAGAATGCAGCATGGGCGAGAATGCTGCAACACCGCACGAGAGCGAACGAGGCACGGTATAAACAGGCGCGGAACAGACAAAACTCGATCTTTCGAAGAAAAAAGCGCCATCAAGAAGAACGAGATCGCGAAGCGATGGAAGAGCTGTTCCGCGCTAAAGACACACGGAAGTTCTACGAGAAGCTTAACCGTTCGCGCAAAGGCTTTGTGCCACAAGCCGACATGTGCAGAGACTGTGACGGAAATCTTCTCACGAACGAACGTGAGGTGGTCGAAAGGTGGCGGCAGCACTACGACGAGCACCTTAATGGTGATGTGGCCAGTAGCGGAGGTGGCACGGAAATAACTTTGGGAGCACGCGCGGACGACGAAAGACTTCCGCCTCCAGATCTCCAAGAGGTAGAAACGGAGATTAGACGGTTGAAAAACAACAAAGCCGCTGGAGTGGACCAACTTCCGAGCGAGTTGCTAAAATACGGTGGTGATGCACTGGCAAGAGCGCTGCACTGGGTTATTTCCAAGATTTGGGAGGAGGAAGTATTGCCGGAGGAGTGGATGGAAGGTGTCGTGTGTCCCATCTACAAAAAGGGCGATAAGTTGGATTGCGCCAATTATCGTGCGATCACAATTTTGAGCGCCGCCTACAAGGTACTCTCCCAAATTCTATGCCGCCGTCTATCGCCAATTGCTAGAGAATTCGTTGAACAATATCAGGCAGGATTTATGGGCGAACGAGCAACAACGGACCAGATATTCGCCATCCGCCAGGTGTTGCAGAAATGCCGCGAATACAATGTACCCACACATCATTTATTCATCGATTTTAAATCGGCCTATGATACAATCGATCGAGAACAGCTATGGCAGATTATGCACGAATACGGTTTCCCGGACAAACTGATAAGATTGATCAAGGCGACGATGGAGCGAGTGATGTGCGTAGTCCGAGTATCAGGGACACTCTCGAGTCCCTTCGAATCTCGCAGAGGGTTACGGCAAGGTGATGGCCTTTCGTGTTTACTGTTCAACATTGCTTTAGAGGGTGTGATAAGAAGAGCGGGGATAGACACGAGTGGCACGATTTTCAGAAAGTCCGTTCAGTTACTTGGTTTCGCCGACGACATTGATATTGTTGCACACAACTTTGAGACGATGGTGGACACGTACATCCGACTAAGGGCTGAAGCTAGGCGAATCGGACTGAACATCAATGTGTCAAAGACGAAGTACATGATAGCGAGGGGCTATCAGCAGAGAAATCCAGAGACGCATCGTTGCTGGAAATCGTGCCTACTTTGGACTCCGTAGAACGCTCCGATCGAGCAAAGTTCGCCATCGCACGAAGTTGACCATCTACAAGACGCTGATTAGACCGGTACTCCTCTATGGGCACGAAACATGGACCCTACGTGCAGAGGATTAACACGCCCTTGGTGTTTTCGAACGGAAGGTGTTGCGGAGCATCTACGGCGGAGTGCAGATGGAAGACGGAACGTGGAGAAGGCGGATGAACCGTGAATTGCACCAGCTGCTGGGAGAACCAACCATTGTCCACCTCGCAAAAATTGGGAGGCTGCGGTGGGCCGGGCATGTCACCAGAATGTCGGATACCAACCCGGTAAAACCCGGCAGCGAGCAAGATGGGTCGATCAAGTTGAGGACGATCTGCGGACCCTTCGCAGAATGCGTGGCTGGCGATGGGCAGCCATGGACCGAGTCGAATGGAGACGTCTCCTACGTACAGCAGAGGCCACCCAGGCCTTAGCCTGACTGGTAAGTAAAAAGTAAAGGTAAGATGTTGGTAACACGAACAGCAGCGACATTAGCATTCTTAGGTTAATGCTTCTACTTGTTTAACACATTGTTTAGCATTTGCAACTCATGTTACATTTTTATCAATGTTCTTCGTAGGTCAACATTTTGTCAGTTTTAAGGATTTATTTTCTTTTCGGCGTTTTGTCCCTATGATGTTTTATACTTTCGACGTTTCGACGTTTCGCAATTCGACATTCTGTCTTTCGACGTTTTGTCCCTCCGACGTTTTGGCCTTTTGACGTTTTGTCCATTCGACGTTTTGGCATTCGACATTTCGGCATTCGACATTTTGTCTTTCGACATTTTGTCACCCAACCCTTTTTGCAGTATAAGATTATCCTGTGTATTTATGGGTTTACCAACCAAATCTGATGAACTTGGGTCGGGTGGCAATCAATCTTCGATAATAAGCATTTTGTTGCCATTTGGGCGTACTTACCAGCGGAAAATGGAGTAATAAGCAACTCAACAGCCCATGCAATGTTTGGTCCTTTACATAATCAGCCCAGCAGCGCCGATTTTGGCGCCTTTGAAGCACCCACCCAATCTTGCTAAATAGGTGTGTACAACATGACATGCAAAGAGAGTCTTATAACCGCTTATACCATTCAAGCGTTTGCTTATGCAAACACTTCTGGAACATCGCTTAATCATTGAAAATCAGTACGTCGTCGTCGCCGTCAAAAACAGCCGGTGCTACGAGTGCATCTAATAAAATAACAATCAACCCCATTAAAACCGGGTGGCGATAATAGACGATGTATATCGGGGTAGGAGAAAGCAAACAAGTCGCAAACAACGCGCGCAACAATGGTTATACTTGTTACACATAGTTGACGCCCGGGAAGATGCTCGCGACAACATTTATAGCATGATCGAAGATTGCGATCTTGCCGTTGCCGTTGCATAAGGAGAAGCGTGAAATGGCGAATGTGATATGCGTGGAGCAGGGACTTGCTTCCTAAGAGCATAGAAAAGTATGCTATGGTTACGTCGCTGGTTGCGATCTGGTGTATGGTGACATATCGCATGCAAGAATCGTGCATAATCTAACGTAAGACGTAATTTAGAAAAGGCGGCAGTGCTGGATACTATAAGCTTTTGTGCAACAGCAGCAACAAATTAGACTTTCCTATAGAATTCTTCTTCTATTGGGTAACGGAATTTTCATCGATTAAATACTGAAATGATTTGATTCAATTCACCATTCGACAATTGGTAAGACAAACAACGTTTACTTACTATAGGTCACATTGATATTTGTGCCTATTAGTAAGTAATAAAATAGTGTGACACGGTGATCAGTTTCACCCAAATTTACGGTACCTGATCCTAATCAACGTCAACATCTATGCATCTTACGACCTCGTGAATGCAAACTCAAACAACGTGATCAACTTTTAATCAAATTTTTGATAACAAATGCTAAACACTTCTCAAGTTATCGCCCATGACTCATAGTGGTATTTTCTCTTCTAAATGGTCTAATTGCAGAACGGCGCAAACTTGACTCATCCTGTCAGGCCACCGGTAGACGACGATGACGGGGCGACGACGGTCGCTGGGAGCTTGGGCTGCTCTGGCGTTACTGCTGGTGACCTGGGTAAGCCTGTGCAACGGCCACGGAAGGCTGATCGAACCGCCGAGTCGAGCATCGGCCTGGAGGTACGGCTTTTCAACGCCCCCGAACTATAATGACCATGAGCTGTACTGTGGCGGATTCAACCGCCAGTGGCAGAAGAACGAAGGCAAGTGCGGGGAGTGCGGAGATGCCTATGATGCTCCGAAACCGAGACCGCACGAGTACGGGGGCAAATGGGGCCAAGGAGTGATCGTTAGACGGTACAGGCCGGGATCGGTGATAACGCTAAGGGTGGAACTGACAGCCAGTCACATGGGGTAAGATTTAGTAGTTAATTTAGGACGAATTCCGTCCATAATAAGTCGAGATCATTAAAAATCATGCTTGATAATGTTCGATTTGAATCAAATTTTCGTTTTCGGTGTGGTTGAATAAATTGTTCTCCATACATAATGCGACCATTTTGACTCAAGAATTTCGAAGAAGTCAATGAGTTTTATATGCGTAAATTTTTATTTTTATTTTATATGAAAGCCCTAGAGCTGTAGATTTTAGAGAAAACTGTTCTAGGTGGAATTGCAGCAACAATTTTGGATTAGATCAATAAACTAAATGAAACTAAATAAACATTAAATGTTTAATTTTACAAAAAAAAATATTGTCAAATTTTTAGTTTTTCTTATTTACCGCTAAGATAAAGGATCCACTTACTGGCAAATTGACAAAAATCATCTGCTAAAACGGAAAATTATTTTATTGAAATATTCTTTGTAATAAAGAGCAAAAAAGTTCTTATTTTCACAAACACAAAATAAATGTATCCAAAGGGGTGTGTCAAAATTAAGTGTCCTTGTGTTCTTTACTTTGCAATGTTTTACTTTTATTAGACCAAATCGTTTTGACTAAAATATATTGTTTTAGCTGCTTTTTGGAGATGTTTTGAAACAATTTGTGATAGTTTTAGGGAATGGTCAATAGTTTAGTAAGAACTTGTTCTTTTGTACTGGTTTACTTCGTTCATGTATTTTTCAAGGTTATATTGAGTGTATTATTAAATAAAACTTGTTGATTCAGTAGAATAATCAGAATCAACCATCGAATTTTAATTACATGCTAAAGACCTTTCAAATCCCTCAAAACGCGAAATATAGATTTTTTCTGACGGGATTAGCGTTGGGCAAATTTGACCAGCACATCGATGTTATTGTATCGATTCAATTTCACTATGTCGAATCGATTCAGCGATTTAATCGAATCATTTAGATCGTTGCTTTTGAATCGATTCTATTTTCAAAAGCACTTGGAAAATTACATAAACAGGTTCTCAAAATAAGACCAAATACAATGTTATTATTATTGACCTTCAACTAAATAACGTTTGAAATTAAAAGTTATACATCAAACACTTCACGGCTGGTCCTAAACTAAGTAGGGTGCAGAGCTACTTGGGCACTTCCATGATTCACTTTGGCATGGGGGATTTTTCTCGGTCGAATCTTCTGTAACTTTGCAATAAGAAGCACTTCAATCCGATGCATATTGTGACCAAATATGAGCTCAGTAGCTTTCAAAAAACCCCACTGCCGAAGTGAATCAAAAGTGGCAAGAATAGAATCCGGCTCCCTATATGGTTCATCAACTCATTCAAAATTGTAATCAATTTCAATCAAGTGAAGAAAATCGATTAACTAAATTTCAAGTAATCATATCGATACAAAAAATTAAAAAAAAAAATTCGGAACATCGATTTGAAATCGCTCATCGCTACTTGGGTTACGTGATTTAAGATTTTGTTATCACAAAAACATGAAGAATAAATAATATTCATGCTACAAACAGGCTTATATATGGCAAACTACATACAGTCGATGTGGGGTATAGGAGGTGCGGTCGAAGTTCAAATTAGTATTTGTGATAACTTCAGTTTTGAAGTGATAGTTGTGCAACGCAAACTTCGGCGAAGTTGCCGAAAATGACGTTACGTTTGGCAAACAGCCTACAAAACTTTTGGCAGGCTTGTCGTCACTATCAGCTGATCGTTTTGTTTACATCTTTTCTTCTTCTTGGCATTACGTCCCCACTGGGACAAAGCCTGCTTCTCAGCTTAGTGTTTTTATGAGCACTTCCACAGTTACAGTCAACTCTCCATAACTCAATATCGAAGGGACCATCGAGTTAGGGAGGTATCGAGTTACTGAACACAAAACCAGTGCAACTGCGATCCATGGGTCCATCGTGTTAGCCATGATAACCAACTTTTACTATGGTTCTCTAACTCGATATCGAGATACGATATACCGAGTAAGGGAGTTATTTTTTTTTTTTTCGGAACATAAACCACTGCGACCAATATTTGATCTATTGTAGTATATCCCGTGTCCTTTGTATAGTGCATGTCGTGTTACTATCGAGAAGTGATAAAGTATTCGATTTTTACAGTTGTCATTCCTAACTTGATCACAGGAAAGGATTCTAATTGAAAGGTTCCGCTTTTAAACCCTTCGAAGGGTGTGGTGGGTACACTCTCCGCAGGCGCGCCCCTTTATCAGTCAAAATCGGATCCCTTGATAAAGTCGGGAAGTGACACCGATATTGTCCATGCATCAGAATCCTAGTCCTTAGTTCTTCAAACTAGAGAACAATAAATAAAAGATTAGAAAACAACTTGTTGATTTCGACTCATTTTTATCCTTGTCTCAAGGTCATTCTCGGCTACTGGAAAACCGAACTTTTAACTAGGTTTAAAATGTAACAAGGACTAATAGTGTTCCTTTGATTACTATAGCATCCTGTTCTCTTCGTTTGAAGCAATCAGGACTAGGGTTCATTGATAGATCTTTACCCCATAACGCACCATGAAAAGGTGATCTACCCGCGTTATGGGTTAAGGGAGAGTTAACTGTATTAACTGAGAGCTTTCTTTGCCAAAATTGCCATTTTCGCATTCGTGTATCGTGTGGCAGGTACGAAGATACTCTATGCCCAAGAAATCAAGGAGTTTCCATTACGAAAGGATCTTTGGCCGACCGGGAATCGAACCTAGGCACATTCAGTATGGCTTTGCGTTGTAGCCGCGGACTTTAACCACTTGGCTCAGGAAGGTCCCTAAGAAACACACATGTGTGAAGGTTTGGAAGCTGTATCGTATGGAAAAATCAAGAAGATATGGATATTTATTCCCCTAAGTCATTTGAAGCCAATGGAAAACACTCTAGATGCACTTATATCGGCTGTGTTTAGATTGAATCAACCAGTTTTATTTATTTTTCGAGTCAATATAAACGGTTGAATTACATTTACGTCGCGAAAAAGCACAACCAAATTAGTTTTGTTTGCTAATTCCTTAAATCTATCACAAATTGCTTCTAAACGTCTCTCAAAAGTCTTCAATAGCTACAATACGCCTATGACAAAAAAAACTTAGGTAAATAAATGAAACATTACTAAGTGAAGAAATCACCAAGCGGGAGTTTAATTTTGACACACCTTTTTTATACAACTATGTACAGTCCCTAGCGATGTCGTTATAACATTTGGTCTTTGTGAAAATTTGAATTCAATTCAAAAATGAGAAATTTGTTACTATGCATCATAAAGAATATATTCTAATGTTATAGATATATTAACTATGACGTACCTACAAATATTTGAACGAAATAATCATCCATTTTAACACACGATTTTTTGCCAATTTGCGTGATTAAATGCAAGTGGGCACTTCAGTTTCGTACATTTCATGTGTTATTTTAATATTTGAAAACATTAGGCTAGGAACTCAAAAGTGAATGTGACTGTTATGCGGTTGCAATTACCAATGTGACAAAACAACTTTGTATTTTTTAAAATTTTCTAGAACAATCTTACATATTTCAGTAATTTGATCGAAAGTGCTTATCATTAGATAACTCTCCACGGTATTAATTCAAAATTGTCAAAAATGTCGAATGTGACAAATATGCAGGTATGGCCAGTATAATAGTTTCAAAATTGATTGCCTTACACAATCTTTTACACTACCGGAGGACCAAAAGCTTGGTAATCGAGCGTGTAGCTCTTTGTTTCTAAACAATTTAATGCACCAAGATAAAAGTTATCAACACTGAATTATAGATGAAAAATTTGTATGTGTCGTAGTATTTTTAAATAACTTTTTTTTTGTTAACCAGTCATTTGCTCAGTAACATCAAGCTGCACACTTGGCTACTTGGAATCAAATCAAAAAAGCCATTTTAAAGTAGGGTGCTGTGCTACTTGGGCACTTCTCGGCCGAATTTTCTGAAACTTTGCAATAAGAAGTACCGTTTTGTCTCAAATTCCGAACAGACTCATATTTCGAACACTCGGCTTTTGTATGGTTATTTGGTTGAAATGTTTCGCGGAAATATGTCACCAAATTACCATAAAATGGCAGTCCATTGTAATTCAGCTTTGATATCTTTTAATCTCTATTTTTAATAGCAAATAATAGCAAATATTAACATTTATTAACATATAAATTTTACACATAATTGACATATCAAGCATTCAACTGGTTAATTACAGTGAATTGGAGCCCCCAGTGAGCTTTAAGCTCTTTGAAGGGGGATTATTTAACACTGATGTGAAACATTGGCTTTATCTTAAATATAGAGTTACATTAGATTTTAAGTACATTTTTAATTCTTTTTTAATTTTTGATGACGGTGTATAATTTTTTAGCGTCTGAAGTAGTCTGTTGAACAAAACAGGTCCTAGGTAACCAAAACTTCGTTTTTCGTGTCCGCACTCTTGGAATCGGTAGGTGATTGGCTCGCCGGTTAAATGGCTGTGTGTTCTTCTTAAAAAAACGCATGTTAGTGAGTAAATCTTGTCGATTTACTAAACTGTGCGTATGGATCATCAACTGTTGGTGGTATAGAACACGAATCGGTAAAGTTTTTATTTTACTATCTGTAAAAAGAAGAGCTTATGTATCAATTTTAGACAGCGATTCTGTAGGACTTGGATCCGCTTTAGCCGTCCGTTACTAGCAGGGCCCCAAATTATTGCGAGATGCTGAAGGTGAGAGTGGAAGAATGCAAAAAATAGTTTTTCTAGTGCTTTGAAAGGCAAGAAATCAGTAAGTTTTCGTTTCAATCCACACATTCTTGAAAGTGTTTTTGATAGCTGATCAATGTGGTGTTGCCACGTTAAGGAAGAATCCATTATAAGTCCAAGGTACTTGAAACTATCAACATATGGCACTGTTTCATCGTCTATAGTCAGTCCTGTAGGGTTTGATATCATTTTATGAGTTGATCTAAATAACATGAATTTGGTTTTTGAAATGTTTAATGAAAGCATGTTTGTCTGAAAATAGCTTTTGAGGGTACGCAAGTTTTCTTCAGCATCTGATTTAATCTCTGCTTGAGTTTTACGACGCATCTTCTTCATCTTTCTGGCGTTACGTTCCAACTGGGACAAACCCTGCTTCTCAGATTAGTGTTCTTATGAGCACTTCCACAGTTATTAACTGAGAGCTTTCTTTGCCGATTGACCATTTTTGCATGTGTATATCGTGTGGCAGGTACGAAGACACTCTATGCCCTGGGAATCGAGAAAATTTCCTTTACGAAAAGATCCTTGACCAGCGGGATTCGAACCCACGACCCTCAGCATGGTCATGCTGAATAGCTGCGCGTTTACCGCTACGGCTATCTGGGTACGACGCATATTGTAGCCAGATATGAGCCAAAATGAATCAAAAGTGCCAAGAATAGGATCATGCACCCTGTAGAAATGAAGTTCAACTGGAGCAAATTTTTTGTTTTGTTATTTTTAATTGGTTGGAAATTGTAACTAGATAAGAAATTAATGTCAAATGATCTGCGTTGTTTAAAGCCAAAGTTATCATATAAATTGAACATGTTAGCAAAGGAATTTGGAGTATCAGAATAAACTGAAATGTCTTGAACCAAGAAATATCATTGAAAGTTATATAAACGTCACATACATTTAGAATAAAAGAATTCCCATTCATATTATGTGTGTTTATTGATATTTATGAAAAAAGAACTTTAAAAAAACACCAAACACGTTAAAGCTTCCAGTGTCCTTTGAAGGAAGCACCACACTAGACAACGGACTAGCATGCAACGCCCAGTAGTGGCACAGTCGAAATACGTTCCTGACGAAAAGTTTTCCGGAAGTGGGAATCGAACCCACACTCCTTGACTCGATGACGCTAAATGCTTGGTAACACTAACCGCACGGCCATGAATCCCACCTACTTAATAGTAGTTTACACAACAAGGAGTAGAATGAATATTTTTACAGCACAAGCCGTACGTTTATCCAACGAGGCTTGCCGAGTTGGATAAATGGTAACGACTGTTCATTTCGTTCTTAAACGCTAACATACGGCGCCAGCGGCAAAAAGTACAGGCAACAACCTTTCGAACATTCAGTTTCTTTCACTGGCCGCCGAACGATGACACTGTTGTTTGTATTCCACCCATTGATCGCGCTACGCTAGATTCTCAAATTTCTCAAGCTTTCAACACAAGCGCATGGAAGAAATGGTAGTCGGAGAACTGTCAAAACGTATGGAAAATAATAAAAAACGTAAATTACTTGCAATTAAGAAACTGGATCAAAAAAGTAGCGATTAGAAATCAAGTGTAAAGTGAATACGTAACTTTTTGTGTTTAGTTCATCATCCGTGGTGCTTTCTTTGCTTCAGGATTTCGTTTTTTCTACCACTGAAAAAGAGCCATCTATTGCCTTTTCAGATTTGAATATCGTCCTATTACGACGAGTGCTGTAAAAATTGAGTTCTGTACCGAGTTGCGTACAACATTTTTTGGAATTTCATTAAAGGTTACTTGAGGAATAATTTTTAAACTGTTTTCTTCAATCTTGGCATGGCCATCCGTGGTTATGTTTAAAAAATTCTGGTCATAGTAGGCACGGTATACAGAACAAGGTAGGCTATTCCCACGTGTAAACAACGATTTTCAATCAAAACATGTGTCGTCATGCCTATCGTCAAGCATGAGGCTTAAGGGATAGTAAAAGAGAGCAGTCCTTGCTTTCTTTTTCACTCGTTCGAGTTTGCGATAGGAATGACGTCACTACCAAATGTCACTTTTCGGAATATAATACCTTGTTTCTTTTTATCGTACTGAGCAATTGTCACAATTTTTCAAACCACAGTTCGGATAGCAGCTCCCAGAGCCTCGGCTGCAAGATCGTTTGTTCCGAGTCCAGTGCAAATAACAGCGGGAGAAGTCATGGAATTTTCATCTAAAGATTCAAGAGCCACAATAGGAGCGGAAAATGTTCCACAGTTCCACAGTACTTATAATGATAATTATAAGTATCCTATGACCAAAAGTTAATAGACCTCCTCGTTTTTCTACATAAGTTATATAAATGCCATGTGCGAGTTTTTTTTGTTTGATCCTTCGACCTTGACGCTTGCTTCTTCGGGAGCGGGTGACGAGGGCAGGATCGAACATGTCGCGCGTCGGTCGAAAAAAAAAAGTGAAAAAGTGAATCGGTCCGCTAGTTCTGTTTGATCCTTCGACCTTGACGCTTGCTTCTTCGGGAGCAGGTGATGAGGGCAGAATTGATCGTGTTGCGCGTCGCTCGCGTGGCACTGTGGAATGCGATACTATTATAATATCGTCCCCTTGATGCTACAACTAGATAACTCGAAATTTGAAATTTTTGACTTCAATATGTCAAAATATTATTCTCAATTAGATCTGAAAAATATCTACAGCTCATAAGCGTGTGATGTAATATACATAACTTGAAGTTTATTCTCCAATCATATTCTCTGCGAATAACCATCACCTTGTTAAACGGTCATATTTACAAAGTTGCACATCTCAAAATTTTGATTTTCGAGTTATCTGGTTGTAGCATTAAGGGGACGATATGGGTCGCGGACCGCATTAGTAGTGTTTGATCCTCTGATCTTGTCGCTTGCTCCTATGAGGGCGAGTGACGAACACTTATTTGGCGTTCAATTCGTTTATCGAGTAATATCGCGAATCCGGTAAGGCGCATTCATTTCAAATTATATATTTATCGTTTACCAAAACGAATCCCTCCCCCATATCCAAACTCCCAGTGTTTACTTGTGGAAGTGCAGAGGACTCCTCGGCTTCCATAAAGCAAGTAACACGTCAACATTTCCCTCCTATCCCCAAATTGACCTGCATTCGGACGCAGCCGGCGCCGTTATTGTTTATTATAATAATGAGAGCACCAGTACTTACACATTGAGGATGCTATTGATCCCGAGTAGCGTCTGTTGGTTCCCTGTGTAAGTACAGCCGTTCTTGCAATAACGGAGTAGCATCTGCGGGCGGTCAGTCATGCTCATGCTCATGCTCATGCTCATAAGTTATATAAATCCCATGTGCTTCATTATGTTACTAAAAAGCATTGCGTAATGAACCATTACGCAACCTAAATGCGTTGCGTAATGAACCATTACGCAACCTAAATGCGTTGCATAATTAGTCATTACCAAACGCTTTTCAGTTAGGTAATAGACTCATTCGACAATGCGGGAAAGTAGGCCATTCCATGACGGGTTGGCGTGACGAAAAGCAGCCTATTAGAATGATAAATTGCAAAAATCTCATTACCTGACCCTATATTGGGTAATATCGTAATGTGTATATGAACAAAAGCCATTCATGTTATCCGATAATAATTATGCGATTGTTGCATGTAAAAATCAGGGGTTTTTATAGACACATGTGAAAAATCAGTGCTTTCAAGATTGCGAATCCGGATGATCTCCCCCCAGGGTAATATTTTTAGTATAAAAAATAAAAATAATTTGTAAGGTGCGTAAGAAATCTCAAACCCCCCTCCCCCATAACCTCTTACGTAATTAGTGAACAGCCCCCAAGGCAGTTAGGACCATTGAATATATGAAATTCAAAAAGTTCCAGTTGATTTTCCGACCTATACACCGCGTGAACATTAAATAATGAATGGAGTAGACCAGTCCTGCACAAAAAGTAATTAGCATAAAGTAAAATTAATTTAGCGATCATCTAAATAAGAAGATCAACCAGAAAAATACCCCCGAAATATACCATCTTGAATTTATTGAAGAATAATATAAAAATCATCAACAAAACAAATGGTTTTATGTGAATTTATAATAGAATTTGTTGACATAATTAATAGCTTGCATGTATACTTTTCATCAAATGATGAATCTAATCAAAATTGAAAGGCAAAAATTCATATCATAAACTGATGAAAGTTATTTGAAAAACTACATGAAAAAAAACTAGGAGTGTGTTTTTCAATCAAATCATCTAAAATTCAAGCATTATTAGTTGAAAATAAAACGTGACGAATTTGGTTACTATATGCATAAGTTACACCGCAACGCATTTTGTGCTGATTTATGCACAATTTTCTCAAACTTCATGACGCACAGCGATGCTTAGTATTGCGGAGCTGTTTTATGTGTTATATACTTTGTAGAAAAGAAAAACTCGACCCCTCGGAGCAGATTGTTTAGCAAGTGTTCAAATTGCAAACCTGATGTGCTGAACCACAAAAAAAAAATTTTTTTTGACAGTCATCAACTTAATACGATTAATCTGATTGTGTGTCGATTGCGGTCAGACCGAACAAGGTTTATGTAAAATATAAAATCTGAGGTTTATTTTTGAATTTTTCGTGATAAAAAATATCATATTTTTTGTTTTTATATTTAGTCCAAATGTTATGTAAAACTTTTTCGTAGAACGTTTTTCTCAAAAAATGTTCAGCATGGGTACACACATTTTTCAAATAAGTTGCATGTAAAAACTAATAGACGCTTTTTCAGAATTACTGTTGAGTCATAAGAACCGCATTATTTTTTCGTTCGAGTTCGAGCCGGAAATTCGTAATAAGTTATAATTCGATATAAAATTATCATGTACATTTTCTCACTACATTTCTAATTCTTAGGTACTTTGAATTCCGGATTTGCGATAACGTGAAAGCACAGCAGGACTGTCTGGACCAGCATCCTTTAAAGATCCTCAGTGGTACACCAAGCATACCGAATCCGAACGATTTGGAAACTCGTTTTTATCCTCGCAACGGAAGCCGAATCTACGAAATGAAAGCAGAACTTCCTCAAAGTATCTTTACTCGTCTAATATGTTGATAAATGCATTTTTAATCCATTTTTACTTGCTTTTGCAGAATTCCAGTGTACCAATTGTGTTATCCAGTGGAAATATATTGCCGGCAATAACTGGGGCATGTGTCCGGATGGTAACGGAGCGGTCGGCTGTGGACCTCAGGAAGAGTTCCGGGCTTGTGCGGACGTATCAGTGGGCGATACCAACGAAAACGGAAATCGCACCCCGCTTCGACCAGGATATCGACCAACACCAACCAGAGTGCCAGCCGTCACACCGGACCAAGGAGCCAGCGGAGCAGCCGGAAACGATACAAGCGTGGACGAAGAGATGCCAACGGGAGTCAAATACATGGGACCACTGGTCGCCATTCTGTCGCTTTTTCTGGTCCTATGTGGATTTGCTGCACTCTATATTTATCACTATCATGGGGGGCGGATAAAGGCTCTGATGCGTTGGAACCGCGACAAGAACCAGAAGATGGCAGCACATGCCGCCGAAGTGAGCGCTCCAAGCTTCTCCGAACCCATCAGCCCACCTGTTCCACCACCAAGAACCAAAAGGATCTCGCATCAAATTCGTGATATAGAAGCCGAGGAATCAAGCGTGCTGACCGGTAGCACCAAACCATCGGTACTTATGCCTAAACTTACGCCAGCTTCAAACGTGGATAGCGGTAACCCTATCCGGAAAGATTAAGATTAAGGAAGCAAGGAGTCCAGTGTCAATTTCTGTTTTACAAGCACAAGCAAGAAAAGGCGTATGTTTTTTATTTATTATATAAAACGTAGTTTATAGTAGCGAAATTCAAGCATACTGGCGATTAGCGCCAGCACTGACTGATAAAAAATCACAAACGAATCACGTTTAAATTAGCCGGTAAGCGTGAGATCAACAAGATGAGTAATACAAAATATAACGTAGAGAAAGAAGTTCATATATACTGCCAACAACGAGTGCTAAGCAGTTCACGAGCTCCGGTGAGGCTCGGCTGATTTACTTACGCACGTATACAAAGTAGAATATCCATTGAATCATCGTGCCCGGTCTTTAGTCGATCGACGATGGTTTTTGATATGAACGGAATAAACGATCGAGTAGTAGTAGATGTAGTAAATTGAATGCGCCTTCATTTATGCAAGAGAAAGCCACTTTGTACTAAAGTTCAAACGAAATCGGTCCGAGCAATAATAGGCTATTATTAATATCCCAGGTATTGGGCGTCTCGTGTTGAGGAGTGGGCGTGTGCGGGATACATTTAGGGTTTATTCACAAATTTCATAACGCCAAAAATGGCCATTTTCGACACCCACCCACCCTTTTGTAACGCTTTTTGTACGAACATTTTACAAATTTTGCATGAGCAAAACAGCCCGAGGACACCCACCCACCCCCTTCAGCGTTACGAAATTTGTGAATGATCCATTTCCACATTCGTCGAGGAAGCTTTTTGTAATGAACATTCTCCGCTTCTGTCACTGGAAGTTGGGGGAGCTCCACATCACCAGAGTTGTTTTTTGTATTCTTTTAACTTTCTTTATTAGTATTACAGTCTACTCTCTCTTACTCGATATTAAAGGGACCATCGAGTTAGGGAGATATCGAGTTACAGAACACAAAACCAATGCAACTGCGATCCAAGGGATCATCGAGTTAGCCATGAAAACCAACTTTTACTATGGTTCTCTAACTCGATATCGAGATACGGAATATCGAGTAAGGAAGAGTTAACTGTATATCAAACATTACATTCATTTCTTATATCTAGGTGGTCTAAGCTAAGCAATAATATCATCCTAATTAAGTGAAACTAAATTGAGCTTTTATTAACATTTAGTTAACAACATATTCCATATCATTTGCCGTACCTGCTTATAAGAGAATAAAACGCTTCCAATTAACTTAACCTAACTTAACCTAGATATGTGACGCATTAATCGTGGCAATTGAAGCTTGCTAAGATTTTTGCCTGAAATTTATCAATAATTTTATTTGACATTTGGTCCAATGTTTCAACATTGGATATTCTATGCAATTCATTAGTACTAGAAAAAAGCTCTTCCTGGTATTACATACTAGATAATTTCCAATACTAACAACCTGAATCAGGTATAGAGCTTAGTGACATTTGAACACACGTAGACTAGCATACGCTCGTCATACACAGTTTGTTTATGTTTTCCTCAAAGAAACTTGCACACGCTTTCCAGACTCATCAAAATGCATATGGAAATATTACCCAATTTGAAAAAATTATACACGGATTCTGGGTGTTTTTCGAGACAGAGTGCATATTGTTTTCCTCTAAGGTTCACAACTACATCTACACTAGGGCACCCATACCATCGGGCGTGAAAACCACTATGAATGAGCCCTGCATAAGAGGTAAAATACCTCAAATAATACTTTCTGCATATTCTACAAATACCAAGCTGATAATTAGATCAGGTATTGTATACCTAAATAATACATGATGGATTTTCATATAAAAGTGATTTTTTTCAATAGTAGTTCAATACCTCCACTGCCGTTATACGCATAATTGTCCCATGTTCCAAAATATGTAAACGAGAAAAACGCGTTTGAAGATTTTAACACATTTAGGCCTCGTATTGACCAGGTGTGTGGTAAATTAAATTAAAATCATTACAAAAGTTTGTATTATGTGAATAAAGTAAATTTAGCTACGAAATTCAAAGGTGGACTCTTATGCCTAGAAATACGGGGTTTTTGGTGAATTTCTACGCATAACAGTCCCACTGATAGTAATGACAAATTATATGCTAAGCATACTGCTGTAGATGACCGTTCTTACGTATAGATTGTACCGAATGTAGAGGACGTATATCCTCAAGACTATGTTAAGGCATCTAATGAAGCCTCAAGTGACATGTGCCAAACGGAGCCACGTGTGGGGAAGTGAAGAAATACGATTTTATAGTTTGGGATGGAAAGCAAAGCTTTCTGTATGTGTGATAGTGAGAAAATGTATGAGTTAGTGAAAGAAAGAGTGGATGAATAAGTTAGAGAGTTTACAAGATGTAATAAATTCCTATATCGAATCTTCCAGCTGCAGGCTTGACAGAATTCAAGGTTATTCTGCGGAGTAAATATTTAACTCAAAATTCACGACACAAATCTTCAAACGATTTGAAATTTCTTTGGACTTGATTTGCAAAATCATTATATTTGACACATCGCAAATTAAGTTTTAGAACCATAAACATATTTACCACTTGCACCGAAGAACTAATTATCCGGAATAACCCATTATGTGGCAAGGTCATCCAAAACCTCTTGAACTATTCTTCTTTTGACTTGACTTTGACTTCTTCTTGACTTGATGAAGTTTGATATGTCGCAAGATAGGTCTTAGAACCGCCAATACAAAGGCCACTTCCTTCGGGAAACATGGTATCCAAAACAACCTGGCATGTTATCAGGTCATCCAAGAACCTCTTTAGCCTTGATTTGAGAATTTATGAAGTTTGATGTTGTCAGCTAGGTTTCAGAACCGACAGTTTAGAGGCCATTTCCCTCAGGGAACCGGGAGTTTGGAACAATCCGACATGTGGACAAGTCATTCAAATACATTTAAACCACCTTTAGACTTGATTCGCAAATTCATGAACATTGATATGTCGCAAGCCAGGTTTCAGATTCGCCAATATAATGGCCGCCAGTGAACCGGTATTCAGAACAACCCAGCAAGTGGCCAAGGCATCCAAAAACGGTCAAACGGTAAATTTTTAATCGATGACCGTGGTTCCAAAAACTAGAAGAATTTTGTGATCAATACTGAAAATTCAACTGAAATTTATTGAAAAACAACGGATGGGAAATAATATTTTGATATTGAAAATTTCAATCAAATTTGCCATCAGGCTCGCATGAATGATGAATGCATCCCGATAATACAAACACATAAAACAGGTTCTGTTCCATATGGGGTGTAAATCCCACGTAAGAAGATATTCGAAACGATTTTCCCAAACACTAGCTAATTCAAAACTGCCTACTGAATATTTTGTTCGAAATCAGCGTAGCGAATTGTATAGTGTGACAGTTATGTGTAGAAATACAGTAGTGGGACAGTTATGTGTGGAAATTCAACAATGGGACAAATTGACTTGGCTTGCTTTTCATTGAGTTTCCGAACAAAGTTAATTTTTGGAAAGTGTTTTCTAAAACTATACGTAAAAATAAACTATTTGATGACAAAAAGTCAAAATGTACAAAAAGTAACATGGGACAATTATGCGTATAACGGCAGTCCAGCAGTCCTCAATAGCTACCGAATACCAAAATGAAGTATTTTTAATTGTTTTAAACATTTTTTTTTAAATACCATTATAATACCTAAATGAGGTATTGACAACTGAACAATACCTAATTATGGTATGATACCAAAATATGAAATACATTAGTTATTGCGAGTTATTCTTTTCTCCTCGGGATGTCTACTTGAAGGTTTCAAATAAAGAGCTTTTGGTTTATGTGGTGATATTAGGAGAAATCTTTCATTTTTGCAAGTACGAAGAAAAGTATCCAAATTTTTCTGCAATCTACTACAGATGAAACTCAGGCTGCGTTCTTTAGCAAAGAGGTCTGTGTCATCCGCAAACAAAGATTTTTACATCCCTGAGGTGGCTCAAGTCAGTTAGATGTGAAAATATTGTATAATGTTGGTCCCAAAGATTTGACAAATAACTGTGGATTATTCCAACAAAGTTCATGCCAAACACTTTAGAATGCTTTCTCTAAGTCTAGAAGAACAAGACCGGTAGAGTAGACTTCTAATATGTTGAACAAATTAAATTTGTTGCACGCGAAAAATAGATTATATAAAATTTACCCTACTAAAATGTTACAATAGTGGAGGTACTAAGCACAGGTCAAATTTATTCAATTCCTCAAAATTCAAGTAGCGCAATAAATGTACATATTATTGTTGTAATAAGAAGTAACGACTATTTAAGAAAAAATAATTCATCACAGTAACCATCGGCATGTCAGTGTAAAATAATACCTCCACTATTGACAAACTGTTCCTTTAGTTGAGGTAAATTTTTAATCTGTGTTTCTATAGTTGCGATATCCGTTGTTTTCTTATGGGATCCTCCACTATAAGAACATTTTAGCGCAACTGGTACTAGTTTATGCAGTTTTGGTGGTATTTTATCAATATTGAAGCAATTTTGTACGATGTTTTCGGCTTTTCGGCGGTGTCGAATCTGCAGCTAATTCAATAAAATCAGTGTAAATGGCACTACTGGTACTATAGGAACGTCCACAACTAATGGATCAATTACCCTACAACCTTGGCATTTTCAGGAAAATATGTTAACTGAATAATTTGTTAAATACACTCCAACATCCTTTTACGCCCACTTCTTTTACGACAGAAATACAGAATAACTATCGTTTTTATAAATGTTCAGCAAATTGTTGGTGGAAACGCGGCATTCTGCCTCCATGCGGCGCTAGTCGGCATCATAATTTTATTATTCTGATATCTCAGGATCCTGACTACCGTTTTGACTCGAAATCCGGACACTTAAGCACCGGGTCAAGTTCAAACATGGTTTTTAAAATTGGTTATATCTATATCCATAAGGCACTGTGATTTATTATGAAATTAAATGTGTATTATTTGACGTGGTGTAATAAAAATTGCGATTATTTATGTTAAAAAGGTTTATATATGCAAATACAAGTGATGTGTATTTGTATGTGTCGAAATCCGGACACTACTATTAAATTGCTTCGAATTCCGGACACTTCTTTTTGATGATTTATGTGCATATTTTATAGAGATTTAACTCACCAGCTTTAAATTTCAGGATTCTGAACAGTATACTATTCAAAATCACAAAAGTCACGAGTCTAGAAAAGCACTAAGGTCGCCACAAAGGTAAAACAAGCTTTGGAACAACTGGTACACTCCACAAACGATTCAGTCCAACAAACACTGGGATGTGTAGAGTATCGATACACATTTTGTTTGTTTTAGTTTTTATTTTTAATATATTGCAGCCTACTGCGATACATTAAGGTGACACATCTCGGAATCCAAGCATGGCAGGCACAATGGCCGGCTTGTGCCCCTACTCACGATTTCAAAGGCACTAATCTGCTGAAATAATGAACGTACAAAGTCAATCTTCTTATTTTAAGCTTTCTGCTAGTGCACACAGCTGAAATAGAAATTGCACTGTAGTTTGATGCTTCTTTCGCGAGATTTGTGCCTTAAAAGTTTTGGTACATTATTGAAATTTGATTTCAAGCTGTTTCACCTTAAAATTCATCACGTAAAATCAAAGTTAATGAATAGTTTTGTGCATAATCAACATAGAAAATGTTAATTTTCTATTATTAAAAAGGTATAAATAGCCGCAGTGTACGGCTTTTGAAGCGTCCGGAAATTCGAAGCAAAACGGTATTTAGCAAGGCGGCGCTAGGGAGCATGAAACTTTTGTTTTGCGGATATCTCAGGATCCTGACCACTTAGAAAGATGGTGTCTTCGGCAAAATTTATCAGTGGGCTATCATTATTCTAGTCAAAAGATTCGATTTTTCCATCAGGTGGCGCTAGTAAGCATGAAACTTTTGTTGTATGGATATCTCAGGATACTGACTACGTAGAGAGATGACGTCTTCGGCAAAGTTTTTCAGCAGCCATGAGATCCAAAACGTATCCAACGAGCACGACACTTTTGTTTTGCAGTTATCTTAGAATCATGAACACTCAGAAAGATGGCGTCTTCTGGAAAATTTTTGATTATAGCCAAAAGGTTCGAGATTTTGATAACAGGTGGCGCAAATGAGCATAAAACATTTAATTTGCAAATATCTTAGCATACTGACTATTTAGAAAAACGATTACTTTGACAAACTTTTTTCATTAAGTCAAGGGTTATCATTGTTCGGGCCAATGTTTTTCTTCAGATAGCACTGATGAGTATGTTTTTTTTTTTTTTTTTTGTTTTAAGAATATATCAGGATCCTGGTCATTAAGAAATAAAGGTTATTTGGCAAAGTTATTGAATAACTCAAGAATTGTCGTTATTTTGGCCATGGAATTTGAAATTTTACTCTTTGGCGACGAAACTTTTTAAGAAATCTTCACTCTGTATCTTATTCACTTAGTAAGATAACGTCTTCGACGAAGTGGTTGAGAGATTTATCCAGCAAGCGGCATGAGCATAAAACTATGTTTTTGCAGATTTTTCGGGATCCTATCTGTGTAAAAATGTGGCATCTCTGGTAGAGTTGCTAAATTGATTATAAACTGTAATTATTTTGGCCAGTAGATTTGAAAAATAAAAGTTTCATGCCCACTAGTGCCGCCTGGTGACAAAATATGAATCATCCGGCTCGAAGGATGATAGTCCTTCACTTAAGGCCCAAACGTAATGATAGCGGAACGGCAACGGAAAGCGGAACCGGTTCGCCCGCATGGACTATTATATGCTTGTCGACTCTGTGTTGGTTCACTTTCCTTGGATGACAACTCAGTCGAGTTGGTGTGATTCATACTGGCGAACCGGTTCCGCTTTCCGTTGCCGTTCCGCTATCATTGCGTTTGGGCCTTTACTGAATAACTCTGCCGAATCTTCCTAAATGGTCAGGTTTTTGAGGTATCCACAAAACAAAAGCTTCGTGTTCACTAACACCGCCTGCTGGCAATTTTTTTTTCTACCTTGCTTGAACAATGACAGCCCTTGTCTAAATCAACAACTTTACCAAAAACGCCATCCTTCTAAAAGGGGTCAAGCACCTGATTTGCCAAAGACGTCATATTTCGGAGGTAGTTGCAAAACAAAAGTTTCAAATTTACTAGCGCCGCATGTTGGCCAAATCTCGAACCATTTGGATGGAATAATGATAGTCTTTGACCTTCTGAATAACTTTGCTGAAGACGCCATCTTTGATTGGTCAGGCACTTAAGATATCTTCTTCTTCTTCTTCTTCTTCTTCTTTTTCTTGGCATTACGTCCGCACTGGGACAGTTGCTTCTCAACTTAATGTTCTTATGAGCACTTCCACAGTTATTAACTGAGAGCTTTCTTTGCCAAACTTGCCATTTTCGCATTCGTATATCGTGTGGCAGGTACGATGATACTCTATGCCCAGGGAAGTCAAGGAAATTTCCGTTACGAAAAGATCATGGACCGACCGACATATTTAGCATGGCTGTGCTTTGTACTTAAAGTTGTGACATTTTCGAGGAACACTTCGAAAAATCATGCCTAATTTCCTCAGCATATGGGGTTGACCAAAATTTAAAATCAAAGTGTCATTAGAATCGTAATCTTATATTATACCGATTTTAATAGTTCATAGCTTTTTCAATCCCAAATAATGGCGATTGGTTGGAAAGTTCACAGAGTTTTTGCGTTTTAAGTAAGTTCATGTAAACTCAAACTTTTGCACGATGACTTGAATGACTGTTTCATTGATTTTGAATAGTTTTCAGATTTTTACGCCAAAATTTCGCAAGTGCTCTTCAAAAAATATAAGATTACGCTTCTAATGACAAATTGATTTAAATTTTTGGTCGATCCATTGCTGAAGAAATCATCCATGTTTTTTCATTGTGTTTTTTGAACAATGTCTCAACTTTAAGTAAAAATTTAGTATACAATATTTAAAAATTGTCTTTTGAATGCACCATAGAGAGTTTCAATTGGACGTTTTATCACAGAGATATGGATAAACACTTTTGTATGTTTGTAGAGGGTGAACCCTAATTTATGCACGGGAGAGTACGACAACAATGGCATAGATATTTCCTTGAGAATTCTCATTCGAATTGAGATGATTAAAATATAAGTACTTGTGAAAGAGCATGATCGTAATTTACTTGATGGGTATGATTATTAGGCAAGCGTTTTTTAACTGAAAAATGAGAATTATTGGAGATACTGCCTAGGGGGTCCCGGCTACGAAAAACGTTACCGTTCATCTGCCTAGTCAACGATTCGTTGCGAGAAGGGAGATTGCCCGAAAGCTAGCTTATGATTGCCCTCGCAATTTGCGAATACTAACTTCTGTTATCTTCCTTCACATGACAGACGTCCTTAGCGTGAGAAGAAGCTCCGCAAATCATGCATTAAGCATCAATGTGGCAAAGTTTGGTATCATGACCCCACTTTTGGTAACGGCAACACTAAGTAGGTATCAGAAGGCCGGCTCCAGAGGTACGTTCCCCACCAGTTGGTAGATTTGTGTCATAGCCATATTTCATCATATACCAGAAGGGAGGGGAAAAAGAAGGGAAAGATAGGAAACAGGAAGTGAAATATGAGCGCATAAGCGAAATGAGAGCATGTAGCTCCATATTCGTATGGGTTCGAAGAGCGTCCTAAAAAGGGCACTGCAAAACGCGTGAGCAGAAAGAGAGCTTATAGGGCACTTGCAGCCTTTGGTTAATGTGCCCAACGGACCCATTGAAACGTTTCGTAACGTGTTTCCCATTTCAAACCGTTACCCTACAAAATCAAAGGGGGCCGCTGGGTATACTTTTGTTTGCTATAGGGTAGCTTATTACCACAGCCGGCTAAGAATAACAGAATGTCTTGAAGCGTTAAGCTTCTGAATTCAGCTTCACTTAATAAGTGTTTACCAAGTAATCGAAATCGCATTTGCGCAAAAACTGGGTAGTAACATATCAAAAGATACGAAGTTCCATAATCGGAGTCACAACTATCAATTTCAGTTTCAGTTCTTGGGCTCTAAACGGTAAAGAGGAAGAACTGTTACTTTTTTATTAGGTCACAACGAATTCCGGACACCGGCCTTAAATCACCCAAAAATATATAATTTTTAAAGTTCTTGCGGAACAGATTGTAACAATTGGGACTATTTTTGCACGATGATGGGAATATTTCTATAAAAAAGTCCATAATATTGAAAAGAAAAAAAGTTTTTAAAAACAAAGAACTCGGTCCCAAGTCCAACCATAGAAACATTAAACTACAAAGTTGAAATTAAAAAAATTGCCGAATTACCTTTTTGCATTTTTTTTCTGTTTAATTTTTTGACACCTCTCCCCCGCACCTTTCAGATAATTAATATTTGCTTCAGTCTTATTATCTCAGAACAAAAAATCCTGAAGACTGAAGGGAGTGTGAATATGAACATCTTGAAACACTTAGATCAGGTCCGTCACACTCGGGCTCAGATTGGGTACCACTTCTAGTACTGCATTTGGTCCCTCGGTAGTGCAAAAGGTACTCAAGTTTGACACATCGTAGCACACTTTTCACGGTATTCTAGATTACTTTATGGGCCATAAAATTTTGGGCATTTGCAAGGGACATGAAGGTCTTTAATTTGTCTTTGCTTAGATAGCTATTGAAGATATTCAAGTATTTCTCAGATGCAATATTCATTTTTTTTACCTGTTTGTTTGGACAAAAATGCTTAGGAAAATGTTTCGACAGATTGAAAACCTTACCTGAAGTTTAGTAGGTGTTCATACAGGAAATATCATAAATATGGACTGGACTGAGCAATCAATGAACGTGAAAATATGCGGTCTACAAGTGTATCAAAATAAACATACACCTTATTTATGCGAACGTAATAACCTATATACTTCCTTGTTTAGACGGAATATTCAGAATGTGTTGACTTGTCCAAGTGAGGTAGTCTACATATCAATAAATTACGCAATTTTCAATGATCAAAAATATAATTATTATTAAGACACAAGTATCTTCAATTGTATGATGTTCACAGTCAATCCATTGAGCAGAGCCAGCAGTAGGAAAAGACTGCAAACGAATTTATTTACAAATAGAAAACGAACGCCACTTGCAGTAGAACGCTACTTATTGCTGACAAATCACGTACCTAGCTCATATACTGGCAGCACCTCGCCGGAACATCCCCGCTTTGGAATGATGGCGTTGGCGGATTGGATTGACTGCAGCAGCACATGCTCATCGTCCAGAGAACGTGCGCATTCGCGATCACCCGCATGCCATATTCAACGTCCTTCTTCTCTAGATACGGGCAACTACGCTATTACTGAGTAGGGGAACTTACTGCCTCGTCATTCGATGAGACTTTTCTTGTCATGGAGTTTTTCACGGTTTGCTTTTCGATTATAAGTTAATTTATTTAAAATAGAATGAAGATTAAATATTGCACAGAAAATCATCTCATGAAGTCGTTTCGTAAAACTTTACATTTCACCAAGATGCGAGCTAGAACACTATATGGCGAAACTCTCAGTAACCTTATTGAAATGGAACGTGTAATTATACAAATTCCTGCAAAGAATCAAAGGCAGCAAAGTAGTGTGTCGAAAATATTCATGCATGTTATTATTCTATTTCCAATGAAAGTTTTTTTTTCAAAAATCAATATCCGTATTATTCCATTTGTTGCACAGCCTTATTTAGAAAATTCAACTATTTTAAAATTGCAAACTTTTTAATCAGAACATTTCTTCTCAGCTGCTCAGACAATCAGAATTTACGTATAACAAAATCAATTTTGAGATATGTGATGCTTATTTGTACAATGTTTCACGTAAAATATGTCGCGAATAGGCCTTATACGTACACAAATGGAAGCGATAGAAGGATGTGCATACACAAATTCTTTCTACTCTTGAAGTTTTTCAACTATGGAAAGTGTACCAGTTATGACCATAGTGGTTCCCTATGTGGCCATAAGTGACATTTTGATAACTTTCACATTTTAAATCTTTAACATCAAGATATATCTTAAATCTAACTACTAAAACACACGAAAATTTTCAAAATTTGAAGACATTGACGTAACTACGTATGGCTAAATAGGGAACCACTATGTCCATAACTGATACACTTAGCCTATCTAAAGTAACAGTTCTTCTCAGTGCTACTTTTTTCTACCCATTGATCCCTTTTCGGCTCTTGTTTGGACCCGTTCCTTCGATTTTTCGTTGGACCCGTTAGAAAAAGCTGGTGGTATTCCTCCTTGAAGAAGGTCACTTCTTTTTCCGTTTATTCACTGAACATGGTTGCAATCACGAACAAAAGGAAGGGTGAATCGCTGAATTCACAACTTTCTTCCAAATAAGTGGGTTTTAAAACTGTCACGAAACGTGACAACATTGGGAGAAATGAAGGGAAATTCTTAATGTTGATTCGAAAAAAAATGCATCGAAATGAGCAATCAGCTCAATGCTTAGATAAATTTTCCGAACTTCAAATCGAAGCAGCCTCTAGCCCAGACTCTTCGATTCGAGTGAGGAAACAAAGGGTGCCGCCAATCGTGACCAGTTGTTCTGAATTTGGAGCAGATCTTGAACTCAATTAGGGAAATCAAGGTTTCCTTCCAAACGCATTGGCGTAAATAGGGAGGGGCCAGGGGGGGCCTGGCTCCCCCGAAACGTGAATTTGCCCCCCCCTAAAATTTTTGAAAAGTAGATGATGAGATAATAGTTAAACTGCATGTTGAAAATATATTTTCAAAATTTCTGAAAGATCATTTTTTGACATGCAACAGCAATACGTAGTTTAAAAACGTCTTATGTCTACTACAAAACCCTTTATTGTCATTTATTTTCTAGATGATGACCGGAACACGTTTCACAATAGGCAGAATTCGTTTGATCTATTTGTAGTCGTATAGTTGATCATAAAACCAAATGATTAGGCATTTAAGTATGATTCCAACCTTATTACAAGCTTCGAGATTTTAAGATCAATTATAGTTATTTAAGCTAAGTATACTGTTCTACTCAAGAAAAATAAACATTTCTGTGAAAGAAATGGTCAAGAAATTTTGTACAGCAAGCTTTATTTGAAAAGCCATTACATCTCAACTGCGTACTGCGATCAAAGGAAAATGCTTTTCATTTCTGGAAACAAAATTTCCCACGCATCGAGATAGGCGATTACTTTTCTTTTCAGGTGCATAGTCCCCATTAGACAACATTTTCCGCTGATTTGCTGTTGAAAAGAAAAGTAATCGCCGATTTGATGCGTGTCTGAAATGGTCAAGAAAATCATTTTTCTTTGATCGCAGTAGGCAGTTGAGAAGAAATGGCTTTTTAAATGGAGCTCGCTGTAGAAAATTTATTGACCCTTTCGATCTTGGAATTTCTCTACTTTTTTGTTAAAAGCAGCTAACGTAGCTATACGGTTCAACTGTAAGCTGATTATCATTGATTTGCACTTGCGACCCATCAGTTGGCTTCAACGATACCTTGGACATCACCCTTAGAATTGTTGTTTGTTGCTATTATTCAAAGCGTGCTCTCCCTCAAACATGCTATGATTGGATTGCTTGCTTCAATGATAAAATGAGCCTGCGGTTGAATTTCTAGAATATCTAGAATTTTGTTGTTTAATCAATGATCTTTAATAATAATAAGAATCGTTCATACCGGAAAATACAGTGTATAAGAATTTTATATTCTGTCCAAATATTTGTTCCAAATGTCCGGTGTCTTATCATTATCGATATTTCTGCATTTATATAAAATATCTGTTATTTAAAAAAGTGACGATATTTAAGAAAAATAGATAAAACTTGCTTCTATGCTAACGAGATATTGATGGTTTGTGAAGGTTTGGAATAATTTTTCATACTAAGTTTAAACACCATAATTTGGGGTTAAAACTCTCATAGTTTTCTCTGTATTTTAAAGCAAGTTTGAGATAATTTTCAAAGACTAAATACAAAGGGGTTTTTTGAAGTCTTGAAAGTTTTTAAAAACAAAATTGCATGTAAAATCATAAAATTATTTTAAATTTCTCTTAATTCCTAGTTTGATTCAGATTTTTTTTATTGTACCAAGTCCGATAAAACTTGCGTAAAGTGAGCGTCCTTCTACATCTATTCTAGTTTTCATATATTGAGCTTTTCGGAATCTAATTCGCATGGTTTTTAAATTAACTAACTCATTATGCATGGATACATTATTAATTAAATTATGAAAAAAAATGTACGTGCTCAGATGGGACTTGAATCCTAGACAAGTACTTCACCAGCTAAGCTACCGAGCCACTTGGTGACCCAATAATTTAGAATGTTACAATTTTTGAATACAAATTCACGGTTTGCGTAAACTATTCAGAAATTATTGATAAACAATCAATATACTATTGAAAAACAATTATTATTTTTTAAACTGATTTTGAAATAATTCCATTTGCAACATTGTTTGTTCAACTACTTTTCATAAAAAAGAACACTTTTTACATCTCAAAAAGAATTAATGTGGGTGAACGTGGATTCCTTTATTTTAAATCATTGAATTTCATTTGAGTTCTATGTCACATCATCTGATTGTGTACAACAAAACGTTATCTTGCTAAAATATACCAAAATAATTAAATTCTACTAATGTACACTACACATAATGATCAAACGATTTTGGACATTTTTTTGAGGTTATGTTCTACCTTTGTATAAACTTGTGCTGCTGTAATCGATTCACACATTTTCGAAACAAGTATTGGGAACCTCCAATGCTAAGGGCCCTTGGCCCCCCGAAGACTGATGGCTATTTACGCCCATGTCCAAACGGCAAAAAAAAGGAAACTGTCGCGTTTTGTCGGAAACTTTTAAATATCGTGAACTTTTTTTCAAACATCTTGAAGAGAAGAAGCACTTACTTATGACGACAAAACTGAACATTTGTTCAATGTCGTCTTGAAAAGTGTCTTAAGTGACTATCAGTCACCTGAAGAGATCCAAATAGAATGAATAGAATTACTTGAACTGGGAAAATCCAAGTAAATCGATTTTCCCAGTCCAAGAAATCATTACGAAAAAGAGAACCCAATCTGTCATTCGTTGGAAAGGAATTTATCAAGAATATTATTTACTTCACTTTAACAAAAATGATCTAAAAAATATTGAAGCTTTAGAAAAATCCAGACTTTCTCACGCTAAAGACGTCTGTCCTGTGAAGAAACAAACCAAATGGTATGCATGCGTAAATTGCGGAAATAACAATAAGTCCAATTTTCGGGATTGCCATTCGCCCAAAAGAATCAGTATGGCTCGTACCAGGCAGATGAAGGACACCGATTTTTATAGCCGGAATTCCCAAGGCAGATTCCAGTGGCTACGAGTAACTGACACTGAAGAAGGCTACAAGTGGTAGTCGAAATATGCGTATTTGTCAAAAATAAGCAATAGGGCGAAATTGAAAGCTACTAGGTATACCTCAATATAGTATACATCAATCTACTTTTTTGTTTCTCTATGAAAGTGTCGCCCAACACAGATCACCTAGATAAAAGAAATGAATGTAGTGTTTGAAATGATAGTACAAAGTAGTCTTGAAGATATGAGGTGCGGCTTAGATGAATCTTCACCTCAATGCTTATCTTTTGACAGACAAGCGTATCTACTACCACTTGCAGTCTTTCTCGGTAGAAAATACCTACTTACATCTGAACTCACCGTTCTAAGTTAACGCAAACAGCCAAAACGAATTCATAATAACATTTCAATGATTCGTACAGTGTTGGTCATACCTTGATCAAGAACGTGACCATACTTCAAGTTGCACATCCCTGTACACTTTATACTGGACAAAACAAAAGAGCAGTATCCAGAGTTCCAGTAAGCTCCACCATCGCGCGCTCCCACCCATCCGAATGGAGACGAGAACCAACCCCTTTCACACGTGGGCTGGTCTGTCGATGATGATAAAATGTCTATTTGCTTGTTTCAATAGTGTGTGCTATAATTTTCAGAACGGTCGGTAAGGCACGATCAGTGCCGTGCAACCCGTTGACCGATCAACAGTTCAGAACGCGACGTCTGCGCGCGACAATTTTAGCGATTCATCGCCACCATCATCCAATACACACGTTCGATCATCATCCGCGGCTCATCACCGAGAAAAAATCTACTGACAAGTGTGTGCGCTGTGAGTGTAGCATGTTAGACCGGTTCACAATTAGTGATTGAAAGCTTTACCTTGAGGCTTGATAGCTTGTGAAGAAGACAGGACTGGATAAATTAAGAAGAATAGTGAAGACCATCAATGACCATTAGGTTGCTGCTTATATTGCTGTTTGCATTTGAAATGTAAATCTTAACTAAACGTCCTCCAAATGCGGTAACACAAAACAATCAAAGGACACCTAGCAACGATTGTGTAAATCACCGCCCTAGCACCACATTTCTAGTGAAAAATCTTACCGCGTTTGGTGTTCCCGCATTTGATATTTGCATTTCAAACGCACACAGCAATATTTCAAAAATGTTTAAAACCAAAAGTTCGTGTGGTCATCTGAATAAAAACCATATAAAAATACCTTAAGATTTGTATTAAAACTAACAAGATTCAGTAGTAAAAAGTGCCGAGTGACAAGTGAGGCGCAAGTGATTTGAAGATGAATTTTCAAGTATCGTCGTTGGGGTGGGAGGTTGGGTAAAAAACGCGTGTGTTCTGATTGATTTCCAAAAACTTTCGTTATTTGAATTTGAATTGTCTTCTGTAAATGAGAATACGCTCATGGCCTATGCATTTGCAAATGCTGAACACATATTTGAAATTTATTTTATATTTCCGTTGAATAAGAACCGTATGGACATTTACCCATTCTCATCCTTTGGAGAAGGTGACATTTGGCCAAACTAACTTGAACTGATTCGCAATAAGAAAAAAATATTAAATCGCTTTCGAGTTTCTTACAACTTAACAATATCTACTCATATAATGGGCATGAATGTGAGATTATAAAATAATATTCATCTACCTTAGAGTGATGTTTTGACAAAACCCTTGAAAATGGCTATTCAATAAGGCCTTATTTTAAAGCTTTTTTTTATTAATAATTAAAAAATAAACTCTTGGTTTTTGAGATCTTATTTATTGACGGTAGCTGTTGATAACTTCAAGGAATACCTTATTAAAACTTCATATTTACAATATTTGCTGTTTTTTTATTTTATGCTTTGGCCCAATGTCACCCCCAATGACGGTAACTAAATATGGCCTTCAGTGAAGTTTACATAATTTTGTAATTTTACAACAGATTTTAAATCCTTTTAAAAACAAATTTTAAATAAAGAATTATGGGAAGATTGTAAAACATCACATTTATTTTGAATTACAAATAGTAGGATGCTTCAAAATATCGTTTTTGCTCCACACGTCCCGAAATTTGAACTCATTTGATGAAAACTGAGACTGCACAAGCCCTTCAAAATTTTTGTTGGAATCGGTTTTTGTTTTTTTTTTCAGATTTTTCGCGCATCTAAATCGTGATAAATCCATAAAACCACAAAACTAAAATGTCGCTCATTGATAGACGGCTAACACAATGATAGCTCGTTTTTTATAAACAAATTAAAGGGGTTTTCTTTATCGTGCACAGTTTTTTTACATTTTGCAAAGACTGTCACGGTGTTTCAAAATTTCAAATAAACTGCGTAACAAAAACATGTTTGCTTGTCTCAAGGATCAAATTATCTGTCTCCAATAAATTTGGAGTTGCTGAATCACATGCCGTTCCCAGAAATGTCCCAGCACGTCACAATCTTGTACTACAGTTAATTAAAGTGGTGTAAAACAATGGTTTTATAAAAATTTGCATGAAATTTAAACTGATGTTTTCAGTAATCTAATCCACCAGGAATGCAAAATAGTACTTTAACTTTCATTCAAGATATGGTTTGGTTCAAATAACTCAATAGGGCGATATTCAAAACTGAAAAGCCAATAGATGGCTCGTTTCCAGTGGTAGTAAAAATGAAATTAGGAAGATGAACTAAACACAAAAGGTTTTGTATTCGCATTACGCTTGGTTTCTAATCACTGCTTTTTTAAACCAGTTTCCTTATTGCAAGGAATTTACGTTTTTCATTATTTTCCATACGTTTTGACAGTTTTGACAGACTACCATTCTTCCATGCGCTTGTGTTGAAAGTTTGAGAAATTTGAGAAACCAGCGTAGCGCGATCAGTAAGTGGAATACAAACATCAGTGTCGCCGCTCGGTGGCCAGTGAGATAAACTGAATGTTTGAAAAGTTGATGTCTGCACTTTTTGCCGCTGGCGCCAACTCTTAGCGATTAAGAACGAAATAAACAGTCGTTACCCTATTAAATTTAGATGAAATCGACTTTTTCAACATGCATTCTGTCTCCATATTGAATTTTTCGTTTCTTTTATATGGCGAAATACAATACTTTTCTAACTCATCAAAAAAAAACTTTTGAGCATCGAAAATATCATGAACTTTGTTGATAAGTATCATTTAACACATTATGTTTGAATAGGGTAACGATTGTTTATTTCGTTCTTAAACGCGAACAGTTGGCGCCTGCCTTTCAAACATTCAGTTTGTCTTACTGGCCGCCGAGCGGCGACACTGATGTTTGTAGTCGAGAACTGTCTGAACGTATGGAAAATAATGAAAAACGTTAATTACAAGCAATTAGAAAACTGGATCAAAAAAGTAGTGATTAGAAATCAAGCATAATGTGAATACATAAGTTTTTGATCATGATCCATGGTGCTTTCTTTGCTTCAGGATTTCGTTTTTACTACCACTGAAAAAGAGCCATCTATTGCCTTTTCAGTTTTGAACATAGCCCTATTCTGTGGCGAACTCAGCAAATAAATTTCCAAACAAGCTGATTAAATTGCGTACAAGTTGAGAATAGTAACGCTAAGTTCTGCATTTTTAAAAGGCAATATCTCAAAAACTAAACTTGCTATGATATATCTGAAAGCAGCAATGGAATCAGTAAAAGGCGGTATTTTGGTGCTTGATGCGAAAACGTGTAGTGATATATTTTTAAAATACTACTGGGGCACCAAATTCATTGAATTAATTTTTGGAATCAGTCTTGAACGAAGAATCTGAAAATGAAATATTCTGAACAACCTCAATTACGATTGGAAAAGCAAGTGCATGACCATTATGTCATGCTCTAAGGGGGGGTTCAAGCCAAGCGTGACAAGCCTTATGAAATTGTTGAATGATTCATACAAAAAGTGTCAACGGGGGGGAGGTGGTCAAAAATGTTTAATTTTAGCGTGACATGATATGTGTACCATCCCAATCTGGATACACATTAGAGAAGGGCACATTGACATTGGTAAACAATGGCTTTGCAAGACGGTGTTGAGCCCAATTCAACTCGATCACGCTCACCAATACCACTATCAGGAAGAGCTAACACTAATCTTCCTGATAGTAGTGTTTGTTTGCGTGGGCGGGCTAAAAGGGCTCAACAACAACGTTTTCGAAAAAAAAAAAGCCCAAGACCTCTTGAGCCCTTTTCAAATGTTTGGAAAGAAGCCTATGTGTCTCCCGGTACTACCTCATGGTATTTCTTCGGGAAACGGGGGCTTTTATTTTTTAACGCCGCCATACTTTAAGCTCTCCGCTTCTGTTGATTGCTGGCTGGGTCCCACTCGCTCGCTTTGGTCCTCCTGTCTTCCCCCGGAGACAGATGTTGTCCTCTAGTTTGGTGGATAAAAGCGGCAGCACTGTGGGCCCCGTTTACCGGTGGATATTGTCTTGTCACGTACTCTTTCTCGGACTCCTCTTGTGTGACGGTCCCTATAGCACTCGCTGTCTTCCTCGAGAAGAATGCTGATAGCTATCATTCCTGCTATCACACAGACTGCCTCCGATGAAATGGAACGGTACGAACTTGAAACCCGCATAGCCATCATCCTATACGTACTGCTCAGACGAGGTCGATACCTTTCGGTCTTCAGTGTAGTCACCCATGCTGGGACCTTCATATCTGATGATCGATGTTGTGACGCACGCTAGAAGCCACTTCTTGCTGCTTTTAATCGACGAGTCGTTTGATCCGCCATGAAGCCAACAATATTTACGCCTCTGGAAAGATTCAATTTCAGGATACCATCGTCGACCATTCACAGAGTCGGGCCGCGAATAGAGCCCTGAGGAACATCCGCCGTAATTGAAGTACTTTTGACTCCTTGGCCTGTAACCGGTTCTGAAAATAGCTCTTCAGAATTCGGTAGAGGTACTTTCATGCTATGCAACGAATCGACGATTGCTTTCCAGCTAGCGCAGTTGAAAGCGTTCTTCACGTCTGGTTCTCTCCTTTTCAGCTGTCTCCATGGTTTCCACAACATTTTGGATGGCGTTCACAGTAGACTTTCCTTTCCGAAAGCTGAACTGCATATTCGACAGCTCATTCTCGCATTCATGCTTCGTAAGCCTGTTCAGGATTACTCTCTAGAGCAGTTTGCTGGACATATCCAGCAGCAGCAGAACCAAATTATGTCGCTTCCAGGATTATGGGAAGCTGCCATCATCATTGCAGTTTTGCAGTGTGGTCCTGAACATATCGCGGTTCTCGAAGATCGCTGTTTTCAGAGCCATATTCGGGATTCCATGCGGTTCTGGGGCCTTCTTTGTGTCCAAGGCTTTCGCCCGTCTGATCAACTTCTCATTTGTTATTCGAGATGCATCGTAATCTTCATTCGCACTCCGTAAAGAGTGGACGGCCAAGTTGTAGCTTCAAGCTGCTAGAACAGTTCGACAATAATGACCTCCATTCTCTCCGGTACATTTCCGGTGGCATGGCTAGTCCTTAAACTTCGCCATGGCTACTCTGTACGCGTCGCCCCACGTTTGACGTTTGATTTGTCGCAAAGTTCTTGGAGACCAGCTTTTTTCCTAAGCCTGATTTCGCTTTTTTTTTTCGTGTGGATCTTGCCGCTCTGCAGACAAGTCTACGTTCCTCTCTTTCGGTGTTGTTGGAAGCCCGCTGCATCCTCTGGCCCAGAGATTCCGCATGGATCGGCAATGGTCGAGTTTCACCGGTAGATACATTTCTCAGTTACAACAAACCCTTCAACTTGTGCAGTCTCAGTTTTCATTCAAATGAGTTAATATTCTGAATGGGCGCTCAGAATTCGACCTAGAATCAAATTGGTGGATACTGACCATCGACTCGTGTGAATATCGAGTCATGGAACAGAAATCCTTTGCAAAGCTGTTTCGAGGGATCATCATACTATCCATGTTCGCATAGTCAACGTAAGCGCCAATATGATCAAAATGCATTTTTTCGTTTCTATGCATTCTCTTCCTTGGAATACACTCGTTGGACATACATGTGAACAGCACTAATTTGTTCGAAAATGCTTGAGTTACTAGAGGAAAACGGATTGACGTGAGCACATTCACAAACTTTTCCGAATAATCATACGGGTTGTCTGACGTTTGTTTGGGTAGTTTAGTGCATAAACCAGGTTGCTATGACAATGACCAGGTGTTCACGTCAATTCCACCATATAATCGTTTATCAAACACACTGTTTTTTTCGGATAAAATTACGTATGCGTTATTAGTTGATAAAAGTATGGCATAACACAATAAAATTTCTAGTCAATGCAGCCGGGAACACAAAATCGCATTTTCCAATCATGATAGTACTGGTGGTCGTCGACCATGTGAACATGAGTAACACAACACAGTGACCATGAAATTTTTAGTTTAGTATGGTTCTATGAGTCGAATAATGGAACATCGACACATGGAGGGTTAACTATAAGGACTGTTATTTTATAAAATGGACACCTTGGACATGCAGTATCTTTTTAATTTATCATTGAAATCGGTTATCTGCACATTGTTCAATTAATATTGTACAATGCTGTGATAATAAAACAAAAGCCATTATAATTAAATTTCACACGAATAATGTTCTGAACGGTCGATTTTTGGAGGCTATCAAAATCAATTATTATTAGAAATTTTCTGGAAAATTCGACTATCTATATTTTTTAAAAAGGTTAGTTTTTCCTAAACAGCATCAATTAGAAGCCTGCTGAAAACTATCAAGTTATTTTTAGACCAACATTTTTCCAGATATCATACAATTATTTTCAACCATTTTTTTTTTAAACAAAAATATTTTAAATTTAAAGTTAGTGCCCTTTAAATTTAAAATATTTATATGAGTAGAATTTTTAGGTTAAAAGTACGTCCTGACGGAAGTGCTAATATAGTATTAATATGGAAAAAATCTACGGCTTCATGAAGTTGCTTTAGTTGTCACATTTAAAGCACATAAAAAAACAAATGCTTCATTTTCAGAAGACCTCTTAAAACACAATTACAATTATCAAAATTGGCAACACTGCTGTAATAAAAACGAATTCATTTTCCATGGAAAAATATTAGAACAAAAACGCTTTCAATTTGCTGTAGATTGATGCAGCATGATTTTGAAAGTATGAGATATTATTTAATCGACCATAAAGTGTATAACTTATACTTTAAAATGCGGTTGAAACTCACGATTTAGCTTTCTTTTATACAAAGATACTTTCATTAGAAATCACAACCAATTTTTAACGCGCTTTTTACTTAACTTTTTTGCTGGAAGTGAAAGGATGGTGTCTCAGCAAATTTGGCCATAAAGGATAAATCACTAGACTGACCTAGTGTGTGGTGGAATATATATTTTTTAAAGCACTACCTTTAGTAGAAAAGTAAAGGATACCAACATACAATTTGTTATTAAAAATAAGGATTTTTGTTATGCAAAAAATAATGCTTAACTTTGACGAACAGTTTTTCTTAGGAGTTTTTGCAAAACCTATTCAGTTCAACAACCAAAAATATTTTGTGAAACTTAATATTTTCATAGCATTGTAGAATAAGAGTTGATCGATGAACAGAAAACAAATTACGATTTTATCAATAAATAAAAAATATGTAGCATAAACAAGATGTCCACATTATAAAATGAACAGTCCTTATGTGTTTTTCACATGCAAAAATAATACTATTCGAAAATAATGCTAAGACCTTTTAAACACTTTTGAAGTGAAGAAACCAGTTTTACCCAACCAGTGAATTACAGCAAAATAGTATAACAATTGTTTCAAAATTCGTTACAATTAATAATTGATAGCAATAATCTAAGTAGGTTGAAGAAACTATAACACAATTTAAAGGCAAAGTCAAAGTTCGTTTTACATTAAACTTTTTTTAACTCGATATTGAAGGGACCAACACGATATTGAGCAAGGGAGAGTTGACTGTAGCTACAAACACAATTATAAACACAGTTTGTTAAAAGAAGTTCAAAATAAATTTGGAATTGAGTCGAAATTACAAAATTTGTTATAGTTCAGGTATGAGAAATAACACAATGAGTTATATTTTTGTTTAGTTTGAAACATAGTAAGTTATAATTTTGTTTAAATTATAACATATTTTATTTTAATTTTGTTTAATGTAGATTAATTTTTCTTATAATTTTTGTTATTTTAACTACTCTCCAGCCAAAATTGTAACAAATTTTGTAAAAAAAAACAAACGTGTTTATTTAGTATCAAAATCTGTTACAACTATGTTGTTATCCATTGGTAGGGTATACTTAGGATTATTTAACTTGCCGATGAAATTTTTTTCCCAAAATTTATATTTTTGGATAGTTTTTGTTATATAACTAAAACAATACAACTACTTAACTATTTGGTTAATTCATCCCACTAAAACCATTAAAGAATAAAAAACACGTGAAAAGATTTGAATTCGGTTTAATATTCATGAAAAAAATCATGGTCAAACAACGTTCAAATTTTTAGTAAAATAAGGAAACATTTGGGCCTTCCTTAGCCGCGGCTACAAAGCAAGGCCATGCTGAAGGTGTCTGGGTTCGATTCCCGGTCGGTCCTGGATCATTTTGTAATGGAAATTTCTTTAACTTGGACATAGAGTATAATCGTACCTGCCACAAGATACACGAATGCGAAAATGGCAATTTGGCAAAGAAAGCTCTCAGTTAATAACTGTGGAAGTGCTCATAAGAACACTAAGCTGATAAGCAGGCTCTGTCCCAGGGAAGACGTTAATTCCAAGAAGAAGAAAAAGAAGAAGAGGAAACATTTGGAGAAAACCCATTTTTACTAATACTAGTTGTAGTTTTGAGCCAATCTGATGAACTTCTCACCAACTAAATTGGGCACAATTTTACCAAAAATTCAAAACTGGTTGTCAAGTAATAAAGATATGTAGACTTAACTGCAGGTCATATTTTAAAACTTGAAAATTCAAATTAAAGTCGCTTGTGCCACTTTCTTTTTCCTGGCGAAACATCTTTACTGGGACAGAGCCTGTCTCTCAGCTTAGTGTTCTTATGGACAGTTTACACAGTTATTTACTGAGATTGCCATTTGACCATTTTTGCATATCGTGTGGGAAGAACGAAGTTACTCTATGTGCAGGGAAGTCGAGAAAATTTCTTTTACAAAAAGATCCTAGATCAGCGGGACTCGAACTCACGACCCTCAGCTTAGTCTGCTGAAAAGCAGCGCGTTTACCGCTACGACTATCTGGGCTTCAACCTCTAAACCTTAATCATTTTAGCTCAATCTTTGAGTTTACTCTTTTGATATGACTTGAATGCAGAAAAACACACGAACTTTTTGGTATGGTAACTTTCAAAACTAAGCTGCACCTCAATGATTTTGAAAGCAATCGCATTTAATTAATTGTAGCTAATATATTAAAACGCTTTGAAAACTCATTAAATCACGTGCAAAATGTACGAAAATGGTTTGTTCATCCGCAGCTATTTAATTTTCCACGGACCGGTCTAACATGCATGCACATAAAGAATTATCATCTCTCCAGCCGATTTAGCTATACCTACCTGGGAATCTAAACCGAAACGATTTGTTTCGCTGGAGCTGAAAATTAGTATCAAACAAACCGCAGTGGGACTCGCGCGAATGTGTGCGCGGGCGTAACCACACCTCGCTCATCATCATCGGTTAACTTTGTGCAAGTCGCAGTTAAGTCATCTAACAACGATCGTCACGGTGCATTATCCCAGCTAGGTACGGTGAAGAATATTACATAGCCTTCGTCGGGCTGGGAAAAGCCGGTTTTCCCGATTGAACTGACTCCCGAATCCCACTCCCAGAACTCTGACAGCGAATAAGCAGAAGTTTATCAGTAGTGATTTCGTGAACATTGAAGTAAAGTGCTGTGCGGTAAATCGATCGACGATCAATGTGGCACATCATCGCAGATAATTGTGCAATCGGAGGGTGAATTTCACTTTCACAGTGCCTAGTGATTTGGGAATCTACCGGTCAGTGAAGATCAGGCCACTCGGAAACACAACTCATCAGAATGCGTTGCATAAGGTATGGACCTTACGGTGAGGGGGAGAAGGAGACTGAAATAATTAAAGCTTTATATCTGTGACGCAAAATTAGTGCTATCATGTTAGTGGAATCTTCCCTCGATCGGCCTCAGACTGTTATGCCCGTTCGTATACTGGGTGCATGCAAAGCGCTAGACAAATACTAGATAGATATTTGCTCTTACTTGTCTGACGACCTTGACTGCAGCGAAATATGGACACGAGCTTGCGAACCTATGGAAACGAAACGACTAATGTGAACTGTGGAATTCAAAATTGTTCACAACATTAGGTTTGAAATTGTTGAAAAGTGCACTGATTACAGGAAAACTGTTGTGAATGAGATCACATGGATAGTTACCGGCGTCCGATGCGTCAGATAATCGAAACTATAAGGTGAAGGGACGTGGGGGTGAGGTCGTTTCGCAAAGCTCCATACATGTGATTGCCGGGAGGGAACGGACATTGATGAACCAGTGCATTGCTAAACGTTGGAAAGCTATAATATTCAATTCAACCGATGAAATACCAGTTCCGGTTGAAGATCCAAGTCTGATGGAACGTGTACTACATAAATATAACTCACGGTCAATGCATATCGTAATAATTAAAGCCACGTGCAGCGGTGCAACGTGTATGATCCAAATAATGGTTTGATTGGGATTTCTAGCGTACATTGGGACTTCTTGTGAAGAGTCCAGCTAGATGCACAGAGAATTTGTGGTTTGAATTCCTGTGAAACGATCTGAAGTTGCTCTTGACACAATGAGAAGTATTATGAGCGGAACCTTTGAATCGTTTCTCAGAACAAGTAAACCTGATTATATAGGAGGGCTTGTCGAGAAAATAGGAATTACTTTGACGATACTATGATCATCTCTTCTATCGACTGGCGTACTTAGAACAATGTTAATAGTTAGACCCAATCCCACCGTTTCTTATCAGAAACTGAAACAGATTTATTCTAAATTTTTTAGATGTATCTTCTTCTTTCCGGTATTATGTCCCAATTTGCAGTTCGTACCTTTCCAACTTTGGTGACTTTCTGGATACCGGATTAAACGTAGAATTGCACAAGCTCGAGATCCATTCTTCTCCTAAATACGCCATTCTCACATACACCGCCAAAGATCGTCCTAAGCACACGTCGTTCAAAAACTGCTAACGCTTGTAAGTCCTCTTCGAGCATTGTCCACGTTTCATTCCCGTAGAAGACTACCGGTCTTATCAGCGTTTTGTACATGGTACACCTAATACGGAGGTGAAGTTTACCAGTCGATATTCCATAGCTCTTCACGGTCATACCATAGGCCGGTTTGCAATCAATGAATACACTTGATATTCGCGACACTTTTGAAGGATTTGCTGCAACATAGATTTGGCCCGCTTTCGATCACCCGTCCACGAAACCGACTTGATAACTACCCACAAATCTGCTTGCTAGCGGCGATAGACGGTGGAAGATGATCTGGGAAAACACTTTATAGGCTAATTGACGAATAGGACTCGCTTGATAGTTCTCACAGTCCAACTTGACACCCTTATTGTATATTGTGTATATTTCTCCCTTAGCTCCTCCGGTAGCTTTTCTGTATCCCAGATGCTGGCTATCAATCGGTGCAGACAAGTAGCCAATATGTCCGTGTTCATTTTAATTAGTTCCGCTCCAATCCTTCTCAGCTGCTTTGGTGTTATTAAGCTGTTTGATAGCATCCTTGGACGTACGGCCAAAAAGAAGAAGAAGAATAGCATCCTTTACTTCACATTTTGTGGGAGTTGCCACATCTCCCTCATCCGCCGTACCGTTGAAGCCATTCCTCATGCTGCCTCCTCTGCTCCATTCAGGTGTTCATCGTAATGCTGCTTCCATCAATCAAAACGTGGTTGATTTGTTATTCAGTCTGTTGGGGCGATCTCCAGGTGTACTGATACGGGAGATTGTGCTGGAAAAAGATTCTACGTGTGACCTTGGAGGCAGCGAACTCAGTGAGTATAAGGCTCGTTTGTCAGCTGGTGAGCACTGAACTTCCCTATAATTGGTCTGGATTCCTCCTCATGACCAACCTGAGTCGGAAAGGATACGGGTACTTCCCATGAAATTTAAAGATTTAGAGTTTCATTATCCGAGTTTTCAATCGTTAGTCCGTTTTCGATGCCCGGGTCTATGCCGATTGTTCCAGTGCGAATTTACATAGTATGCTTACTGTACTGATTTTTGTTACGGCTGGCTTGTGAGGCCTGCATCAACCCCCTGTCTCGCCGGAGAACCATCGTGTATTGACACTGTTTAGAGTCCCACGCTGGCACTAGGACGATGATCAGCCGCTCATAACGTGGAGTACAGACGCTCTGATGAGCTACACCCTTCGAAGAAAGGAGCCATCTTTCCCTGTCAGCTTACAACCAAGGTCCCGTTGGGGTTGGTTACCCGATCTTTCCTAAGCTACTCGTACCCAGGGAGTGAAATTATCGGTCACGACGATAATCATAAGCCTGGAACAGGCATGGAAAGCGTCAATGTAAATAGAGAGTGTCGTGTGACTTTTACGTAGATGCTTCCATCACTGTCATCGGACGACGAGGCAATGACAGAGATTTTTGCAAATTCTCTTTCTTTTTCCGTCGCTAAAGTTTGTGTCGGAATCGTAAACTTGATCATTTTCAGTTCATTATCTGGTATGATTGTTATTTATATAGCTGGAATCATGGAAGGATATCCACTTAACTTATCACACACATTTACGTCCAGAAATTGTCCAAAATGAGATAGACATTTTAATAGCAAAGCAACCTTAAAATCGCTCTCCTGAGAGCTCCGTCATTGCAACGTGACGAAGTGAGCACATGATATATAGCTGCGTCCAATGACAGCGAGAAGACTCGTTTCGTCAATGTCGCAAGTCGGTCATGATACTTAACAGCCCTGGCCTGGATTATAAAGATTGCTTGAAAAATTCCAATTTTCGTCTCATTTCAGCGATAAATTCATTCACTGCTCGTACCCCAGGAATTAGTGGACAAAAGGCTTAACTTTTAGAGAACTTGTCCGCGAATTCACTATGAGGTTCAGTGTTGACTAGTGGAATTTGAAAGCTGTTTTAGATACTCTTCTTTACTTGATATAAACATTGAAGTGCCTAAGAGTTCCATTCGATACTGTATTTACCATGAAATCACTTTTTAGCAAACTTTGTACTTCTTAGCAGCCTCTTCTTTCATTTGCCATTACGTCTTCACTAGAAGTCTACCTCTCAGCTTAATGTTCTTTGAGCTCTCTAAAGTTATAAACACAAACTGTATGTAGTAGGTGGTAATTCTGACAATAGGGTAACGATTGTTTATTTCGTTCTTAATCGCTAACAGTTGGCGCCAGCGGCAAAAAGTACAGGCAACAACCTTTCGAACATTCAGTTTCTTTCACCGGCCGCCGAGCGACGACACTGTTGTTTGTATTCCTCCCACTGATCACGGTACGCTGTATTCTCAAATTTCTCAAACTTTCAACACAAGCGCATGGAAGAATGGTAGTCGGAGAACTGTCAAAACGTATGGAAAATAATGAAAAACGTAAATTACTTGCAATTTGGAAACTGGATCAAAAAAGTAGTGATTAGAAATCAAGTGTAAAGTGAATACATAACTTTTTGTGTTTAGTTCATCTTCCGTAGAGCTTTCTTTGCTTCAGGATTTCGTTTTTACTACCACTGAAAAAGAGCCATCTATTGCCTTTTCAGTTTTGAATATCGCCCTATCGTTTTATTTAAAGTAATTCTCGTTCATGTTTGGTGTTTGCAATCTAACATCGCCTGCAGATACCTACCCACTGTTCGCGCCAGAACATTAAGTTAATCATGACTAAAAATTTGATGAATTAACGATAAATCGTGTTGAACGCTATTCAATTTGATTTTTGTGTAAAACTGAGTAAAGCCTATTATTTTGAAGCGTATGACACATTCGTTGCATACTTCAAGGCATTTAGTGAATCCAGAAAGTAATTTAATCATTGTTATATTAAAGACAAATCATTCATTGGCCAATTAAGGACATATCGGAAGGAATCCCTGTCATGGCAGTAAAAATGGCCTCCTCGCATATACAAACACATTTCTGGAAGTCCACATTATTTCTCATAATATTTCACTTACCTACACTAAGTTCACTCCTAAAATGCTAACGATACATCAGAACACTATTACCTTACGATTTCCGTAGTTTTAACACAAGTTGCTAGTGAAAATTTCATGGACCGTGCTAATTTTCAACACGGACGTTTAGCTTTGCTACAATTGTTTACATTTATCCGCCTGCGAATGAAGAACACTTTTCGCCGAATTTTACCACTATCACTAAACGTAGAACCTCCAACACAGTTTACTCTCACTTCTTCGTAATTAAAGAACAATTACTGGCTGATTTCTGATGAAAACAACAGGAAATTTCACCAAACCGTGCTAAAAACAATCACTTGATCACAGCATTTCGCTTTTTTTTTTTTATTTTTCTAATTTTACGCCGACTTCTCGCTTGCAGGGCTGTCAGATACGTTGATGATTACTTACGACATCAAGCAATCTTATTTAGTCGAACGGGAAAAGACTCAAATTGAAGTAGCTACTACGCTGGCAACAACGTCTTATCAATTATAATTTCACTATTACCAACAAACAGAAGTATATTTTTTTGTGTACCACTACTTTTATACAGTTATCAGTGGATTCAAAGGAGTTTCACCTTAATAAAAGCCCAAAAGTATGCACTAAACGCCTTGAAGTATGTAACGAATGGGTTATCCACTAGATAATGATGAATATTATTCATGATAAGGGGACGAGCCTAGTGTAGTGGGTAGAACACACGCCTCTCACGCCGAGGACCTGGGGACGAATCCCATCCCCGAGATAGTCACTTAAGAGCCAGTTCGCGAGAGCCGCAACCCCTTCTTGTATTGATGTTCTCCGATCAGGCTGAAATTTTCAGGGATTATTCTACTATATAAAAGATGATGTTTTGCAAAATTTTAGATTTTTATATTAGGGGGAAGTGGGACAAAATGACCCCCAATGATTTCATGTCACTAAACATGCAAAATCACAAAAACTGATATAACTATAGTAAAAGTGCACGGATTATGTTGAAATTTGGCATGAATACTCTACGTTATATGAACTTTGAGGTTGGCATGGTATATGGATTTTGAAAGTACTTCAAATCGAGAAAAATGAGTTTTTCATAAAAAATTTAGTGATTTTCAAATCGATTTTTTTCTTACCAACCGAACTAGGTCAAAAAACTAAATATGACGTTTTGTAGGGTAACTCATGGCCTTTCATTTGAGGTGCATTCCAGATATGCCGTTTCAAAAATTTTCGAAATTTTTTTTTTTTCGGGGTAGTGTTTGAACTTGAGCCATTTTGCGAGTACCGCAACCGCCTTGTCTAGAGAGGTTGTATTGATGTTCTCTGATCGAGCTGAAATTTACAGGAGTTGTTTTCCTATATAAAAGAATATATTCCGCAAAATTTCAGATTTTTATATTAGGGAGAAGTGGTACAAAATAACCACTAATAATTTAATATATAAAAACATTCAAAATCAATTAAAGTGCTATAATAGCGATAGTAAAAATAAACGAATTTGCATGAAATTTGGCATGTTTAATTAACGTTATATGAACTTCAAAATGAACATGGTATTTGGATTAGAAAAATGTTTCAAATTGATAAAAAAATCTGTTTTATTTTTTTTTAATTAGTTTTTTTTTCAAATCGACTTATATTTTTGTCAACCGAATTACTTTAAACAAATAAATATGAAATTTTGTAGGGAAACTTAGGAGCTTTCATTTGCGGTGTACCGTAGTGAATCAAAATTCGGACGGTACCAATATCCGGACACTCTGATAATATTTACCAATAAAATGCTAAATTGACAACATTTATACAACTATATTGAATGAAAAAATGGCTGTTTTTGTAGTTATTACGACGTATTGGCCTTTCGGAGGTCTGTTCAACAAACTCATCAATGTCCCCGATGAGATCAGCTCAAAGGTATAAATTTATTGGTTAGAGATAATCGTATAGCATATTTTTATTACTTACATTTGGTCTCTTACTAGGCAAACAAATTCAAATTTTTAAATTCAATATAGGGTAATTCAGGTCGCTATCTGTAATTATTCAGTTTTAATAAGCATATAGTAATAATATATAAATTATAATTCACTTAATAAACGATTTTGCATTCACATCGATCAATCAACAATGAGTAGGTATTTTTTTTCAATTCTCATTCCCCCACTTGACATTTCCCCCATGCGTTCGAGGGGCGCTTAGATGGAGGCAATCGTCACAGTAGTAGTGATTGTAACATAATAATACACAAAGTTATAGTTTAAAAGTTTAGTGACACCACATTGAAAAAATATGCTGTAAATATGGTTTAAAAAAGTAAAAAGAGGCTGTCCGGAATTGGAGCCTAATGTTTTTGAATCCGGACATTGTATTGGAATTGTATGTTTCGATGCCGTAAGTACACATTTTTCAAATAAAACTGGAATAATACTTTGAACATCATCAAAACATGAAAAATATGTAATAAGAACACTACTGTGCGTCGTTCATTGAACCAATCAGTGATGATTGCAGTTTAAACCACCAACATGTCTGTCCAAACAACTAAATCACAAACATTGCTTACACAATATGTGTTCATTACTATTCAAAAAGAAACCCATTTGGCAGAACTACACTTTTTATAAGGGAAAAGTGGGTCAAAATGACCCCCAATATTTTTGTGTCGGAAAACACACAAAATCACAAGAACTACTGTACCGTTTAAACAGATTGTACTGAAAAATATGTTTTTTTTGTAAAGAACACGCAATTTTCCGTGGAAATATGCAATTTTTAACAATCTTCTTCTCTCTTTTACTCTTTCGAGAAATTTGCAAACATCAAGGCTAGTAAAAGTCAAAATTCCATTCAAGATATAAACAGTACAGTGTCTCATAGCAGCCATATGTGCAGACAGTCTAAACTAAGTTAAACTCAATTATTTACAAATTGATCTCTAGCAAACATATTATTACACACACATTATACACACATACATATGACCCTCCTAATCAAACCCATCAAACATTATCCAAATTAAAAAAATGCAGTAGTTGATTCCCATCCAAACAGCGTGAGAATAAACAACGCTTACTACTGAACCGCCGAAGCTGCTAACGAAAACATTGGTGCAATCACTTATTGTTATCCACATCATCACTTTTACAAGAAAGTGACATTTCTTTCAGATAAGGCAGCGGCAACACGGTATAATATAATCGGTGTTACAACTACCGACAAGAGGCCTCCATACGCTGCTCATACCGCCCGGATTTTGATTTACCACGGTGCACCGCGAATGAAAGCCCTTGAGTTGTCCTACAAAACTTTAACCTAGTTCGGTTGACCAAAAATAAGTCGATTTGAAAAAAAAACTAATTTTACAAACAGGTTTTTCTCGATTTGAAACATTTTTTTATCCAAAATGATCATTCATATAACGTAAAGTAAACATGCCAAATTTCATACAAATTCGTGCATTTTTACTATCGCTATTCTTCTTCTTCTTTCTGGCGTTACGTCCCGACTGGGACAAAACCTGCTTCTCAGCTTAGTGTTCTTATGAGCACTTCCACAGTTATTAACTGAGAGCTTTCTATGCCGATTGACCATTTTTGCATATGTATATCGTGTGGCAGGTACGAAGATACGATATGCCCTGGGATGTCGAGAGAATTTCCAACCCGAAAAGATCCTCGACCGGTGGGATTCGAACCCACGACCCTCAGCTTGGTCTTGCTGAATAGCTGCGCGTTTACCGCTACGGCTATCTGGGCTCCTACTATCGCTATTATAGCAGTTTAATTAATTTTGTATTTTTTTATATATTAAATCATTAGTAGTTATTTTGTACCACTTCTCCCTAATATAAAAATCTGTAATTTTGCGAAATATCTTCTTTTATATAGGAAAACATTTCCTGTAAATTTCAGCTCGATCGGAGAACATTGATACAACCTCTCTAGACAAGGCGGTTGCGGTACTCGCAAAATGGCTCAAGTTCAAACACTACACAGAAAAATTTTTTTTTTCGAAAATTTTTAAAACGGCATATCTAGATTACACCTTAAATGAAAGCTCATGAGTTATCCTACAAAACGTCATATTTAGTTTTTTGACCTAGTTCTGTTGGTAAGAAAAAAATCGATTTGAAAATCACTAAATTTTTTATGAAAAACTCATTTTTCTCGATTTGAAGTACTTTCAAAATCCATATACCATGCCAACCTCAAAGTTCATATAACGTAGAGTATTCATGCCAAATTTCAACATAATCCGTGCACTTTTACTATAGTTATATCAGTTTTTGTGATTTTGCATGTTTAGTGACATGAAATCATTGGGGGTCATGTTGTCCCACTTCCCCCTAATATAAAAATCTAATATTTTGCAAAACATCATCTTTTATATAGAAGAACAATCCCTAAAAATTTCAGCCTGATCGGAGAACATCAATACAACTTCCCTTGGAAAGGGGGTTGCGGTTCTCGCGAACTGGCTCTTAAGAGGTAAAAAGTATAGTGACGACTTCCTTCAGAAGGGAAGTAAAGCTGTTGGTCCCGAGATGAACTAGCCCAAGGCTAAAAATCTCGTTAAAAAAGATAAAAAAAAAATCACGATTACCGATAAATCTCATGTACAAATCTTTCGAACATCGTTTTAGCAAATATATCACAATTTTTAATTATAAATCGTGGCTAAATTTATGTTTAATTATCAACGCTCTGGTTCGCAGCTTATATTCCCAAGGCTTGCTGTTTTCTTGAATATCGACTCATAGAGAAATAGCTGTATCTAATTCCCCTGGTAAAATTATATTTTTTTCTTTTATTTTTATTGAAATCATGATTCAATAAAAATCAAGGAAGGGCGGAAATTCATTTGAAACGTTCTGCCGTCCTACGCATATTTGCCCGGTTAAGTTTACATAAAATATGAGACATGTTGGCATATAAGGGCTGCATTGTGTGAAAAGATAATCCTCCAAAATCAGCAAAAGTATAGCAATGCTTCTTTTATCCACTGCATGAGCTATATCATCGTGAATCTTGTTTAACGCGGTATTTGTACTAAAATTGCTTTGACAACCTAACAAAAATGGGTGCAGCAACTTATTATCAACAACATGCTTAGAAATTTTGGATTTTACTAGTTTTTTCGAAAACTTTAGAGAATGCACTTAGAATACTAACTACTGGATTCGGAAAAAATAAGATGCACAAAAATAATCACCAAACATTTATTTTAAATTGGATACTTCTCAAATTTTTAAGGATTAAATAACTAAATTAGCTATATTAGCTATGTTTAGGCATTATTTATTCATGGAATTTCCTCCCCCAAGCTGAATGATCGTACATTTCTCTAAACACTGCTCATGAGATCTTGAGCAAGGCTATGCTCATCTTTCTGACACAATTGGGTCCAAAAATTTTTAATGAAATCTTGTTTTTATTTAATAACACGAAAAAGCATGTAACTGTAACTACATTAGCAATTTTTCCCGCTCAAATAATGGCTATATCATGTTTAAACTTTAATTTGAAAATTTGGTCCATAAATGAACCTTGACACTTTTGATCATGTTTGACGTTCGCTTAGTCGACAAAAACACCACAGGGGTTGTTCCTATCTGACATTTCGTAAGGGACACGGAAAACAAAATACACCCAAAATTTGAGTTTAAGCCAAAGGATGTGACAAAATCTAAAAAATGTTTTTTTTGGGCTTAAACCAACGGAAAACATTAGAAAATTGAATAAACATGTGTTTTTGGCCTAAACTTAAGCGTTTGGCACTAAAATTGGGACAGGGCTTTAGGACCCTATTTCTCCCAGTTTATCTTCAAAGCTTCATCGGTTTTGAATGTTTTTCCGTTTTTCTTCAACTTCTTATTCATTATCTGCCAAAACTTTTCGATCGGACAAAGTTCCGGTATATTTGGCGGGTTCACCTCCTTCGGGACCACATTAACGCCCTTTACTTCATGCCAACCCGATCAACCAGTCAGTGATTTTCGATAGCGATATATGTAGATTCCTTTTGAACCGTTAGCGATCGCTATCGTTGGTCAAGGATCTATAATGAATTATGAAGACTGGTTGGTCGGGAATCCATTACACGCTTGGCATATCTGGCAATGTTTTGGATTTTGTTGAACTTTCATGATCACTAGTAATGCTTACGAATATTGATGGTTGAGACCAACAGTGTTTTTTAAATTTGTTTTTTGCTGTAGAGTATGGAAACTTCTAATGTTGTTTACACCTGTTATAATAATCAGACCGAATATTGCTTGTAAATCTGGTTAACATTGATCACAATTAATTATCTAAAAGATATATCGTCTAGCTCAAACCTCTGTAGGGGTATGTGGCGGGACCATCATCATCATCATAATGGCACGAAGCGAGATCCGACCAGAACAGCGTGGGACTATGGTGAGAGAGAAGGAAGGGCAGCAAGCGCTTCTGCAAGCATTCCTCTCGACAAATCTGCTCGTTTCTGGTGCCGGTTGTAACGTACGGCTGCTGAATTTGTCCATCTTTCTCTTCCAGAACTTTTCCGGAACCTCCAAGCGGGACGTACTGACAAAAAGAGGCCCGGATTTTGTTTGGTGTCCGCCTGATGTATGTCTCGTCGTCCAGGACGAGACAGCCTGGCTTGACCAGCCACTCAACGGTACAGCTGCCGCGCACGCAATTTGGCCATTGTGTTTTGCATGTCAGTACGGTTTGGCGCCTTTCTGACAAGTAGCCCAACCTGTTTCATGGTCTACTGGACGAACCACTTCGACGAATTGACCTCTACGGTCACGTCTCGGGTGAAAGGTTCGGGTTATTCTTAAAGTACTGCCTCATCGGCTGCTTCCAACGCGCCGCTCGATGGTCTTCGTCTCCTGGAATATCTTCACAACGCGGGATACGGTGGAATGGTGGATTCCACGCCTTTTGGCGATCAATCTGTGCGACAGACCAGTATTATCGATCACCACGCCCAAGATTTGCTGGCTCTTCTTGTTTCGAAAGCACCTTGAAAACTACTTGACAGTTCACGATTCATTAATTTTGACCCACGCGATAAAAAGTTACACCCAAAACAAAGTGTCGCATTTTTTTCCGAGTGAAATTTTTAATCGGACGAAGATTACCAATTTTATCTTATTCATAGGATTAATTTTAGAACTCCTTGATTGAAAATTGATGTTTTTATTATTGCGTTTAAAAGATGCTTGTAGATTCACAAAACTAAGGGTAGTAATAATTTTATGAATTGAATTCCCGAGCAACACGGATGTTACAATAGAGTATTTTAAAACTATATATGACCAGATTTAGTCATATATCAGTTGATAATGCTCAATTATAACATGTGTGCTACTCGGGTTGGTATATTATCAAATCATTTTGCTGGGAAGATTTGCATTGAATTTGAGTCTGTCACTATTAAATTCATCTTGAGATATTATTGTATTACTTCTCTGTTCCTGAGTCGTTTGTAATTATTACTATTGTTTTCTGTTTTGGACTGTTTCCAGATCCTGTACGCCAAGTCACGGTTAACAATTACAATAGAAATATCATAACTAATTGAATTATTTATCTTGTACCTTAGAGGTACATAATTATCCCGGAGCAAAAGTAAATGATAGTTCATGAAATCAAGCAAACCATTTCGATTAATAACTTTCTGTTTCGTAACACATTTCGATCTATCGTAAGGATACCTGTTAACCATTACGAATTATAAAATTCAAGTTATCTGAAGTCTAAGATTGCCACAACATAGTCACAATAAGTGAAAACAGGTCCAGCACTTTTTTTTTTGAGAATATCGTCCTCTACTTGTAATCTGATCTACGATCATTATTTGATGAATTTTGTCGCTTATCCTAGACAGTTATATATTAGAACTCGAACTCGGTATCAAATAAACGAATTCCAGATCAGAAATTCCCTTTTTCGTCTTCTTGGCATTACGTTCGCACTGGGACACAGCCAGCTTCTCAGCTTAGTGTTCAAAGAGCACTTCCACAGCTATTAACTGAAAGCTTTCTCTGCCAAAGTTGCCATTTTCGCATTCGTATATCGTATGGCAGGTACGATGTTACTCTATGCCCAGAGAAGTCAAGGAAATTTCCATTACGAAAATATCCTGGACCGACCGGGAATCGAACCCAGACACCTTCAGCATGGCTTTGCTTTGTAGCCGCGAACTCTAATCACTTGGCTAAGTAAGTTACCATATAATGTTTAAATCCTAGAGGTATTCAACGCCCTATAAACCTTATGTAGTTAATCTGATTTTGGATAAAATATACTTTTTTCAAATTCAAAAAACGAAAGATTTATGTTAATTCAATATCGAAATATGGGAATGATTCGATATCTCTTCTGGAATATAAGTTTACGCAAATTTTTAAGGCTTTAATGGGCAAAGCCCCGAGTCAAATCGTCCGTTATCCTAAGATTATAATTCAGGGTCAATATTTGTGTTTTAGACAATAATTACACATACTTTAAAAACTGCTCTAACTGTGAGTAGGTGGTGTCACATGCTGTCATTTATTTCTCCATTTAATGCAACGAGTCACGTACAAGCACTATTTAAATCTATAAAAAAAATATGAGCTGTCATTATTAACTTCGAGCAATCTTAAGGAAACACGTTTTGGAAAGGCGATACTTGAATTCATCCATCATCATCATAATTCTCCCATGATCTATGCTTTACAATTACTGAGGAACATTGCGCAATATTTTTTGGATATCATTTTTGTGATTTTGTTAGACGTATATGTACGTAGGTATGATATATAAAAGGATTTAATCGAATTATGAACTGATCATTTGGAGGGATGACCGATGAATCAGATGAAATGCATTACCCTACATATATTGCTCGAATTCATGCTATCCACAATTCTATTTTCCTTTGTTTCCTTCTTACAGACATGGTTTATCATGGGTGCATTCCTGGATGAACCTACTTCTTTTGCTTGCCGTTTGGCTCCAACCGCATGTCGATGCAGATGAGTGTATAGCCTCCAAAAATGACCGGCACCGCACTATCATGGAAGCATACCGGAGTTCGCACAACTGGAATGGAATTCTGACTGAAGATTCACTCAGCTTGCACGATAACCAAACGGAACTGGACCTGTCGAAGCAAGGATTTCACGAAGTCCATTGGCACCTAAGCAGCATTGTCGGTGAAGGATACGACATTTACGAAATGGACATGTCGTATAATAATATCGAAGTGCTAAACGAACTGACATTTTTGAAGTTTTATTCTTTGGAAATGCTTAATTTGTCGTACAACAGAATAATGATTATCAACAATTTGACCTTCGGATCGTTGATTAGACTGATGGAGCTCGACTTGTCGTACAATTTGATCCACACAATTGAAAAAGAAGCTTTCAACCGCATGTATGCTCTGGAGTCGTTGAACTTGAGAGAAAATTGTTTGATAACATTGAATGAGCACCAGTTCCACTTTAATGATCACCTTTCGTCACTGCTATTGGATCACAACCAGATCGGATTCTTGCCGAGCGTATTGTTCGATTCTTTAGCAATGGTAGAGGAGCTTTTTGAAGTTGATCTCTCATACAACAACTTCCATCGAATGCCGTACATTGAAGCAAAAGAAATTGGCTTACTGAAAGTAGACTACAATCAAATCAATATTCTGTCCGTTAATCGGACATACAACGTCAGAGCCTTGGAAGCGCACCATAACCATATCCACGATGCTGATTTGTTCCAGTTCGCATCTGCTGAACACGTCGATTTATCACACAACCAACTGGATAACATTGCCGGGCTTCATGAGATGAGTCGGTTGGAATATCTGGATTTGTCATCGAATAACATCTCGCGATTCGACTACAACCTGAAATATTCGATACGAAACATCCCAACCCTCGCGACGCTCAGACTTCAGAACTGTAGCCTAACGGAAGACAACATGGAAGGTCTATTGATATCGGAATCCATCCTGAACCTTGACCTATCCCAGAACAACTTCGTCCGATTGAACATCACTCATCTTGCGAAGCTGAAAACTCTTCAATACGTCAGCTTGAACTTCAATTATCTACAGGAACTTATAGACTACGAACACATGTCCCATCACTTTCCTTACATGGAGATGATATCCCTTTCCTTTAATCGATGGAACTGCTCCTACTTCGACAAGATCATGTCCTACCTCAACAAAACCCATATCCAAACGACCACAGATCCTCGGGATTGCTACATCAATGGCTCGCACGTCACCGACTCGGACATTACGGACTCCTTTGAACCGGAGTACACGCTCAACCAGGTGAAACGAGACATGAATCTGGTGAAGAATCTAGGCCGCAGTATGACCTACTTTATGTACGCCCTGTACTACAACATGCACGGGTTGAGCAATCATACCCACTTCTTGCTGAAACAGAACGATCAGAAAATTGCGGCCATGAGTGCCGAAATAGGGCACCTGGTAGGAATGGTAGCCTTCATGGTTACAATATTCGCTGCTGCGATGGTGCTTGCTGTGGCCTACGGGTTGCACGTCCTCTACAAACGGTGGCAGATGAATCGATCGGTTAAGGTGGTAACATACAACAAACGTGCCAATGAGTTCAGCAATGGCGTCACTGTGAATGACGTCATACGGGACAACATCTGAGAGACGAACGGAGTTTGACGGGTGGGTGCCATGTACAGTATCGAGTATGAAAATGTACCAAATGTATCATAGAGGAAAATAAAGCCGTTTAGGTTAATGTAATGCTGATATTGAAATATATCTATGAATGATGATGTGTCGAAAGGTGTATTGATTAGCTATTCATAATGCAGATGGCTATTTATATATCATACGCTCTAAGCAGACACAACTTATGGGCACTGTGATACGTGAGTAAAGCGGGTAATGAGAGTGTGTAAAGAATGAGTAAAAGCTAATTAAATATTCATAAATTCATCTGTATAAATGCAGAAGCTTGAGTGTTACGGTAGGGATGCACATAAAATTAATTTCGGTAATAATATTTTTAAATATAAAGATCAGTGCTGGGAATGGTAAGAATTTCGCGAAAATCACGTGGCTACTCCCAGTACAGTAGTTCAAAAACGTGAATCTCGTCAAGTAGCTTATGTACGGTGCATGAATTTTCTAAAACATGAGTGTCATTGAAGGCTCTAAATGCGGGAAATGCAGCGAGAAATAGAACATTTTTCTACAGTAATTTTTGGTTGCCCTTAGACGGGTATTTGCAATTTTCAAGGCTTTTTGCCTACAGCAGCAATGGGCGGGAATTTCACTGGCTTCGCTGACTGTGATTGGCTTTGCTTAGCTACTGTAGAATGAATTTCAGATATTTTCCCAACCCTGATAATGATCATCACAATCTACATCTACGTCTATAAATTTGATTATTAACGTCTTGTGTTGTCTCTAAGTGAAATAATTGTGTTAAGACTCGGATTATCGCCAGAAAGCACAAGATTGGATTTTCATTGAACGTGGCTTACATTAAAACCATATTGATTTCATTTCGTATAAAAAAATAATTGGTCTATTTCTTCCCGATTTTCTTTTCGGGGTGAGTGGAATCTACAAAAACAAACATTTATATCAAATAATTTTCCACAAATTTTAGTCAACATCGTTTGGCTAGTCTTAAAGCATTCAAATAATCAATATTGCCATAAGGGATCTTTCATCTATTGACGTTTTCAAAATTTAACAAACAATAAGTTGTAACTTTGGGTGAATTAAGAAAATCAATACTTTTCCTGTAAAATCATACCTTACCTTCAATTTCCTCCAGTAAATACTAGCCGCAAAAAGTAATCCCATCCAATAAGCGGTGCTCTGTCAAACATTGTGACAATAATAGGGCATTTTTTAATTAATTGCGGCAGTAATAAAAAGTTTTCAAATGAAATTAATAATATCCAATATTAATAAGGAAACATTTTGACCATCTCATACTCGTTGTCAGCAACCAGGGATGTTGCCGCGGGGAACTTGGGGTCGTACCTGCCGGGAGGCGGACCAAGTATCGCAACCAGGGATGTTGCAATGGGAATCGTAGGATTTTTGCTATGACGGTTTCGAGGCTTGAATTCTACTTAAAGTTTTGAAAAAGGCTTGAAGTATATAGTTTGGTTTTAATGTTTGATGTTTATCCAGCTTTTCACGCTAGATTACTATAAATTGTGAATCACCGCCTTCTGACCGCCAATCGAAGAAAGCTTTGTGATTCAGTTTAATGTTGACAACTTATTCAATGTCAGATTTTTTTCACTTTTGTCTTCAAGGTGATCTTAATGGACCGATGCACGAGTTCACTATTTGACATTTGAGCGGTGCCGTGTTATTTACGTGACCATGGTAACGAGTGAATACGGCACCGCTCAAACGTCAAATTAGTAAACTCGTGCATAGGTCCATTAAAAACTGTTTATAATATTTTGCCTTTCTTTTCAGGTTCATGAGCTAGGAGTTTAGAGCAGCCAAACCAGGGAAATGAAATCTACAAACAGATTTGATTGTGATTATTTTTTTAATCATACTTTGTTACTGTAAAACAGGCCAACAAGCATCGCTCAACAAAAAACTACGAAGTTTGTGGAAAGAATGGTGCTAATTTTTTTTTCAACTTTTGTTAGAACTTGCAGGTTTAAAAAAATAATTGGTCCAAGTTCCACCGAATACTAAGGATTTTACAATAGATATCGAGTTATGGAGGGAAATTTACCTCCTACGTGACATTGACTAGTGGGGATATCGAGTTATAGAAATATCGACTTATGGAGAGCACGGTGTATGGAAATTTGAAGTGACTGACAAATCCATCGAGTTATAGAGTATATCGAGTTGTGAAGAGTCGACTGTATTATGTAAAAATTACGAAAATTTCAAAATTTAAAATATATGTGTTCTGTATCTCGATACCTCCCAAACTCGAAGGACTCTTCAATATCAAGTTAGGGAGAGTTGACTGTAGTTGTGTTTACGATTTGAAATTTTCTCAACGTATTAAATATAAAAAATAGATCAATGTTTATGTCTGATTTCGAAGCACGACAAACATTTTACATAATCTATATAAATAAAAATGGAATGGTGTTCGTACGTCACGAAATGTCTTACGAACGGGTCAACGGATTTGGATGATTCTTTCTTAGTTTTGTTCGTCAAGGGATCCGACGTGTTTGTGTGTATAAAAATCTGAGATATTCACTAGAGATGATCGGGTCTCGGGTTTTCAAACCCGAAACCCGACCCGAACCCGAACCCGACGGGTTCGGGTCAGGTTCGGGTTTGAAAGTTTGAAATTTTTCGGCTTCGGGTTCGGGTCGGGTTTGAATTCTACAAAATTCTCGGGTACGGTTCGGGTTCGGGCTTACAAAACGTCGGGTTTAGGTCGGGTTTGGTGAGAATTGTCAACAGAGTAACAACCTTAAAGCTTCCCTATGCATCAGAAACGATGAATGTACCATCTTTTCAAACTCGGGTTTTATTCGGGTTTTTCTTACAAAAAATATTCGGGTTTCGGGTCGGGTTCGGGTTTACACAGCAACAATTTTTCGGGTTCGGGTCGGGTCCGGGTTTGAAGAAATAAAATAAGTCGGGTACGGGTCGGGTTCGGGTTTAAAATTGTGAAACCCGACCATCTCTAATATTCACCGGGAAAGTTGGAAAAACGAAAGTGAACGAAACTGTCATTTTGTATGGGACGATCCATAACGTTTTTTAACAGCCTAAATCACTCAAAGATTGATAATATTTGCACAAATCATATCTATAAATTATTATGTATTATAACCCGAGCATTAAAAAAACTACAGAATACCAAACTAAGGTATTCCGTACCAGATAATTTCCAATACGTACAACCTGAATGAGGTAGGTATGAGCCCTGCATAAGAGGTAAAATACCGCTAATAATACCTTCTGCATATACTAAAAACACCAAGCTGATAATTAGAACAGATATTGTAATACCTAAATACATAATGGATAATATAAAAATGAAATTTTTCAATAGTTGTTCAATACCTCCAGTAATCCTCATCAAATCAAATACCAAAATCTAGTATTTATAATTGTTTTAAACATTTTTTCCCATACCATTATAATACTAAAATAAGGTATTGACTACTGAACAATACCTAATAGGGAAACGACTGTTTATTTTGTTCTCAAACGCAAACAGTTGGCGCCAGCGGCAAAAATTACAGACAACAACCTTTCGAATATTCAGTTTCTCTTACCGGCCGCCGAGCGGCGACACTGATGTTTGTATTCCCCTCACTGATCGCGCTACGCTGGATTCTCAAATTTCTCAAACTTTCAACACAAGCGCATGGAAGAATGGTAGTCGGAGAACTGTCAAAACGTATGGAAAATAATGAAAATCGTAAATTGCTTGCAATTAGGAAACTGAATCAAAAAAGTAGTGATTATAAATCAAGTGTAAAGTGAATACATAACTTTTTGTGTTTAGTTCATCTTCCGTGGTGCTTTCTTTGCTTCAGGATTTCGTTTGTACTACCATTGAAAAAGAGCCATCTATTGCCTTATCAGTTTTGAATATCGCCCTATTATGGTATGGTACCAAAATATGGTATGCATAAGATATTGCGAGTTATTTTTCCTCCTCGGGAACAGAAACATGTCAGATGATTCTATGACACTACCCCGAACGCCACTACCCCGAATGCCACTACCCCGAACGCCACTACCCCGAAAGTCATTACCCCGAATGGGTCATTACCCCGAACGCCACTACCCCGAATGGGTCACTACCCCGAACGCCATTACCCCGAATGGATAAAATTTTGAGGCATATTCTAGTTAGAGAGTGGGGAGATAATTGTACGATTCCTTTTGAGTATTTCACGAGTTAGGCTCAAAAATGTATTTTTCAAATATTAGAAGATAAAAAAGCAGCTAGTTGTTCAGCAAATAATTTTTACACACTAAGTTTTATCCTCTAATTTTGGGAAGATTCACACAGCCACATTGAAATGCTCTGAAGAACAGCCTATTTCGAAAAGAAGGGTGAATTTATTATGAGAAGGATAGCTATAATATGTACAAAATTAGGATGTAGTGAAGTCTCTTATTGGACGTCGGTTGCCACTTCCTTTACTCATTTTATAGGTGTCGGGCATTAAGATTAAGATCTTCTTAAAGATTTTGTTTCGTAAACGATGGTAATGGAAGTTCACCCTGAGATAGTCGCTGCAAAAGTTGTTCTATGGAACCCGCCTAAAAAAACAACCTAATAGACGACCGTTCCGCTATCGCACTTGTACACTTGTACATGTTAGAAAAATCGGCGGCCTCTGATTGTCGCTACAGTAAGAACTTTTGTTGATTTGTGGGATCATTAATTTGAATTTCTGTGAGATAATCACAAAAAAAAATATTTTTTTGATTCAAGATAATGAAGTGGTGGTAAATCCATAAGAGACCTGTCTGTTTTAATACAAGAAGATAAAAGAAAGAGAAAATTTCCGATTAGAATTATAGCAGGAATCACTTTAGTGAATGCCTTCAAGATATATTCCTTTATAAAAAGCTGTTCTATATGGAAATCTTAGTGACTAGCTTATCCAATAAAAACGTGAATGAACTGCCTATTTAGAAAAGAAGGGCAAATTTCTGGTGAAATGTTTGAAGCTATGACGTGAATGATCACTGTAACAACGTGATGCTATGACACAACCTATATTCATAAAAAAGAAAAATATTTGTTCAAAAACAAAATTGAAATATGAGCACCACCAACAAGTCCAAATATCGGTGATTACGCATCTGTTAAGCAACACCATATTGAGGGTTATGGATTCGAATTCCTTTCAGTCAATAAAAGGCTTATTTTAGTAAAGCCCATTCACAAATTTCGTAACGCTGAAGGGAGCAACAAAGTTTGTGGGTGGTTGTCCTCAAAATGTTACAGCCCATTCACGATATGTAGAATTTCCATACAAAAAAAAGTATGAGGGGGTGGGTAGGTGTTAAAAATGGCAATTGTTGGCGAAATGAAATTTGTGAATGAACCCTTGAATTGCGAAGGTGCCCACTGAGCTAATAAACAGGCACTGTCTCAGAAAGAATGAGAAGAATATAGTTGCCATCAAGATATTTCGAAAGAATATATATATGATGAACATTTTACTGACGAATTTTACGTGCCATTAATTACCAGCCTTCATTAGAGACGCATTTTTGCACGCAAAACAAGATACTGTACTGTATCTCATACTATTCTGGGTAATGGCTCATTCGGGGTAGTGGCGTTCGGGGTAATGACCCATTCGGGGTAATGGCTTTCGGGGTAGTGGCGTTCGGGGTAGTGGCGTTCGGGGTAATGGCGTTCGGGGTAATGGGATGGAGCCTGTCAGATTTCCGTTGCAATTCAATAATTGTGGCAATGAGTTATCATTTTCATGATTTTATTTTTATTTCATATTGAAAACCATAAATTTAATGGGGTCTTTAAAGCATTATAACATTTTCACAAAACTGTAAATATGTAATACAGGAAAAAATATCTTCAACACTTTTACTACATGTTAACCGCAATGACCCATAGATTTTGTGTATTCTCATATTTAAGGCTTACGACTACAATTTGTAGCTAAACCATTATTGTCGCAATGACACCATTTTTAAATTTACGTATAATTAATTATATTTTACTCACATGGATGACGGTGTTCCAAAAGAAGTGGATCACTTCAACCCTAGTTTGTCCTACAAAAAGGTGTGGTTATAGAAATGTGCTTGGAATCTATTGTTTGATTTGTTGTGCTACAAACACTGGAGCTAGTCTCAAAAAATAAATTTAGCAATTGTTTATACACAACTTGAAACTTATCGCGATGACCTACAGATTCTACGTTACAATGAAGTTCTAATTTATAATACCAAACAATGTTCATTGATAATAAATCTTCGAGCTGTTTAGTAGAATGACTATAAGTAGATGAAAAAACCGAATTTAGTACTATACCATTTAATTCCACTAGAGTTTGTATCCTTTGACAGATACGCGTATTTCGATCTCAACTGTAAGGCCGTCTTCAGTGTCGTGTACTAGTACTAGTGTATTAGTGTTAAAAATACAAATTTAGGTCACTGTTCGCTAGTAAGTAAAACTAGAATGTTTTCATCTAGGTATTCAGTTCGGTTGTCTCAAGTTGGTGAACTCCTCGTTCGCCAGCTAGCGAAACAGTTTGCGAGAAGTCCATTTTTTATGAATATTGAGTATTTCTTTCGCGAGATATGTCTTGTATTTCCAATATTGGGCCAATATTGGTCATGATTTTAAGAACAAAAAAAAATAATATTAATTATATTTTTCCTTGTCCATCAGGAGAGACTCGTTGCTTTTTTGAGTAAATCACGGGGAAATTCCAAAAAGTTTTAGATAGTTTCGTGAATATAACGCGCTGTGGACTTAGGTTGAGCATATCGCTGTAGGATTGCTATCGGAATTTTTCAACGGTACACAATGCTGTTGATACAGATGCATCCCTTTGTGTGGGAGGTTAATTGGTATTGCGTAGATGGAGATCCGAAGCATATGGGATAACTAGTTAAAATATTGTTTGACCGCGGTGAAACAAAAATTGTAGAGCCGTTTTTAATTTGGCCGCCATCTTGAGTTTTGTTTGAAAAAAAAAAACATTTGTTTTTTCACCATTAGTGTACCGCTCGTTTTGAATTCTAAGAACACCATCAAAAAGCTGAGAAAACACTGAGTAAGATAAGCTACGCGAACTAGGTGAGCAATGGTATTTACCGTATAAAATGATCGATTATTTACACATCTACGATTTTGACGTATATTGCGAGTGCAATCGAAGCAAACATCGATTTTCGTACGCCAAAGAAACAAGTTTTCAATCGTTGGTGTTGGTGTTCGTGTCAAGTACGAAATAGGAGTATGGACTAGAGTGTCCATTTCCCGGCCATTTTGCTCGTCCCGGGATTCGGGACAAAAATCTATGCTTGTCCCGGGAAATCCCGGGATCCTGGGATATATCAAATTTTCTATAAAACTAGCATTTTGGATGAAATGGAAGTGCAAATTTAACAATACGTTTTTTTTTGTTCAATAAAATAAACGAATAATGTAACTTTTCAAAATAATATGTTAATTATAGCAAATCAAATTTCAAATAAAAAAAGTCTTATTCTGATGAAGTAACCCAACAAAAATCAAAACTCAGCTTGACTAATTACGGATTTGGTATGGATTTTTTTTAATTCTCTATACCACTTATGAATGGGAGTATGATAAAATCTTAAGTCATAATTTTAAACCAATTTATTTCGAACATTTGAAAAGTCATAAAAACTTTAGCACAAAAGAAACGATTGAAGATCAATGAAGGTATTGTAGATTATGCTAAAAGTTAATTACAGAAAATTATTGACAGAAGTTTACTGCCGTAAATCGCAAGTCAGTCCCATCTGCATTTTGGTCGAAATTATATCAGTTTTCATTATATCTTCTAATGATCTTTCAGCTGCACTAACGAGAAATCACTTTTTGTTCAGTAAAATTAGGAAAAAATACGAAGTCGAATTGTCCCATAATGAAAAGTAAACGCATGTCAATCCCACTGCAGATTTGCGCATCGTGTGACGTTATTTGGTCATCTTTATATTTTTCTTGGAAAGGTAACAGAGTGAAAAGCAAATTATGAAAGTTTCATTAAGATCGAAACATGTTCTAATCTCCTGGAAATGTTTGAATATTTGTATGGAAAACGAGATTGAAAACTTCTTAGTCAATTTTTTTAATGCCTACTTTCTACAGATGGTACTGAATTGCGGCAGTATGTTGAAAAGAAAAGCATTAAACCTTTGCAACTAGACAAAACAATTTTTTCTTACTTGGTAAATTAATTCTTTCATTAAAAGAATTTCTCGTTTATTTTCTTTTTCATTATGTTTTTCTACTTTATCAAGTAAGGTTGATAGTGAGGAAAAATGTCATTGTTTTTCCTTGAAATTTAGTGGTTTTCATCAAACTCTACGTACATTTCAGAAATAAAATCCCGGGAAACGGGAAATCCCGAAATTTGTCAAATCCCGGGATGTTTTGTCCCGGGATGGACACTCTAGTATGGACCAATGCACGAGTTCATTATCTGACGTTTGAGCGGTGCCGTGTTATTTACGTGACCATGACAACGAGTGAATTCAGCACCGCTCAAACGTCAAATTAGTGAATTCGTGCATGGACCAATGCACGAGTTCACTAATTTGACTTTTGAGCGGTGCCAAGTTCACTAGTTGCCATGGTCACGTAAATAACACGGCACCGCTCAAACGTCAACGAGTGAACGCATGCATTGATCCATTGGTCCATTATTTGAGTTAAAAAATCTTGTGGCAATCTTGGATTTTGGCGCCATTTTGATTTTAACCAGTATAGGCCTGAGTGAAAGCAAAAATACTACAACCCTCACTGCTCAGCGGACACTAAAGGGATTCAAATACTTTTTTGTCAGTATACTGGTACACATATCTAGTTTCTTAAAGTGGACAAAGGAACTTGGGAATATTTCTGTGGCGGGAGTTATTCCAATTGGTCACTGGGTCAGGTCGGGTTAGCTTTTTTTTGGAACCTGCCCAGTTATCTTCATTTACTTGCCATGACAATCATTTATATTTGCATAAATCATTCATATCTGATATTCAACACTATAAATGAAGAGTTTAGCACTCTCTTTTAGAACTTCCAGAGAATGATTAGTTTTTTTTATTTTCAATATTTCAGGAAAAAAGTTCAAGAAATTTTCTGGTGTAATTGAACAGAATTTGTAATGAAATACAATTTATACTTGTTAAAAAAAATATTATGGAATGTTAATCTTTCAAATGATTCAAAAGAAAGAAACCTAGTTTGCAAAAACGAAGCGCAAATTAACATTCCTATAAGAGAGCACCCTGTACAAATAAAATGCGGTAACCCTTCCACTTGTTCCATGCCATAAAAGTAGCGTCCCACAAGACACATTCTACAAAACAAAAACATCCCGCATCGTTAGTACCTGATAACTCAATGCAGCAAGTGTTTTAGGTAGCAGTGGTGACAAAAACAGCCTGCGTCCTAATCCAGTTTACAAGCGCATCTTGTGCCGACAAGATCACTGCATTTCATTTTTCGGGCTGTGTAAAATGTACAACAATGTCGTTTGGAAGTCGTGTGATGCATTTGTTTCTTTTGGTTGCGTATTTTATTGGAGCCGCTTTAGTCAGTGCAAGGTTTCTGCAATCTCCTTGTCCAGAGGTATTCACATACCAAGTTGATCCACAAACTCGTAACTATATAGGTCGCATAAATGTGTATGATATTCACCCAGGAGAAGTGGCCCGACTGAGTGTCGATCTATCGATTGGAATGCAATTGCCGCCTGTGAGTATGAGATACAAACCACGTTGCATGAGTGACTCAATACTAACTAGGATTCTACCGTTCTAGAAACTAGTTGGATCCATTGCGTTGGTCAAATCGCGCCAAGCAACCATCGAAGACATTATCAACGGTAGACCGGCGCAGTATCGTGTATCCTTTCCGTTGCCAAATCTGTTGCCAACGGTGCTTTCCATCGCTCTAAATGATAAGATCATTTGCAGAGGCTACCGAGCTGCGGGACGAGTGCTAACCGCTATCAATCTAGAACACACCTTGTACACTCAGCTGCACTCGCAAAAGCTGTCACAGAAGGGCAAAAGTTTGCCTATCGAAGAATCAGACAGCGATCTGATAACGAGATTTCAAGATCAGGCGATCCCACCACAGTCGGCTTCGAACGTTTTCGTTAGACCGATGGCCGAACGGACCAGCGTTTCACCACCGCTATCAACCACAAAAACGTGAGTTATACCTATCAGATATTTATTGCGTTGAGTGTCGTTTCAGCGTATTTGAAGTGATCGATGTTGCTTCATAGATTGTTTCTTCCGTCAACAACGTCGACTGATAAATGTTTTTAACAGTTCTCGCTAAATTTATGATCTCACCCATTAGTAACCAAGTGCGTAACAATGCGTTCCTGAGTATATAAATGGATTCACACGTTTTTTTAATGCTACAATGCAGAGAAGATCCTCTTCTGTCTCCCGGTTGTGATACTTTTATGGTGGTAAGCTCCATCGAAGTTGATACGCGATTGGCGTATTAACTTCGATGGAGCTTACCACTATTAATCTTTATCCATTCGTTTCCTTGAAAACAATAAGCTACACATTCGGTTACAAATAGCTTTTAGGGCGAGATCTTTATTAATTATCTGAAATTAAAAAAAACTGAATTTGTAGCTAACTTTGAAGCACAATCTATTGGAGCTTTACTTCTTCTTCTTCTTTCTGGCGTTACGTCCCAACTGGGACAAAGCCTCAGCTTAGTGTTCTTATGAGCACTTCCACAGTTATTAACTGAGAGCTTTCTATGCCAATTGACCATTTTTGCATGTGTAAATCGTGTGGCAGGTACGACAATACTCTATACCCTGGGATGTCGAGAAAATTTCCAAACCGAAAAGATCCTCGACCGGTGGGATTCGAACCCACGACCCTCAGCTTGGTCTTGCTGAATAGCTGCGCGTTTACCGCTACGGCTATCTGGGCCCTCTATTGGAGCTTTAATAACCGGTAAAACTATTATACACATCAATCTGACTTGAAAAAATCGAATTGAGATTTATTATAAGAAAAACTTTTATAAGATTAATATTGTTAGAGTTACAACAACAACAACAACAACAAAAGACTTTTTTCAATAACATTACATTGGCAGGATTTTCATAGTATCTTCAACAGTATTCCATCGATTTCTGGCCAGTATTTTAATTAAATTCATTACGTAATTTTACAAAATCCTTTGTAAAATTTTACAGACTCTAAGCCGATATTATAATAGAATTTTCAACAGGTTTATTTTGAAGTACTGGACAACATTCTCAAAGGTGTTAAGGCAGGGTTTCGAAATAAATATTGGGCAAGGTTCTTAATCGTTTATAGGCAAATTTCTAAAGTAGAAGCTTCAGAATATTCTGGACTAATTATTTCATGATTTTGAAAAGGTTTCTCAAAATATACAGAAGGAAGCTATGCAGCAATTACCTATTTTTTTATTTTTCCCAAAGAAATTTGTTTCATTCACTAATTTTTGTCAGTTTTCATGAACTTCATTTACTGCCTTTGTCAAATTTAATGCGAATATTTATGCATTCAAAAAAGTGGCCCTGACACAAAATTATATCTGCGTGGAAACGGGGTTCAACTCAATTGGATTGTTGGATTGTTTCAAAGCAATTCCGTAGTTAAGCCCAATCACTCAATGTTGGCTAAATTTCCTAGGCCCCCACTAGGTAAAAAAGATAAACTCAATTTTTGGTTAATTTAATTCAAAATTGCGTTCTTCCAACCCAAACATAAAGTTGCATTTTTTAAAATTTAGCATACTGGACCAAAGTACCCCCATTGGGTAGCTCTTTCTATTTTTGACAACATTTGTGAGTAAGAATTTTTCCCTGTGTTCGATTTGACCCGCGGTTTAAACAGGTTTGAAAGACATGCTTTACACTTTTCTTTTCAGTGAGGGCATAAAATTACACGCCATTGCATTATTGCGATGAGAATGCCATCTCTGCAGTATGGTCTTATCCATCGGTGAACTGAACTTAGTCGGTTTAAGAATTTTGACACTAGAGCGCTACCAGAACACGTGGGGAGCATACGTAAGCATGCCCTACTCAAGTGTCTCAATTGATTGTGGATAATACTTTTTTTTTCTGATTTTTTCGTACTTTTACTGTATTAACCCGTTAACGCCCAAGGTATTCCACAATTGTGGTGATCCCAAAATTATATCAAAAGTAACGTTTCCACGCCCAGATAGCCGTAGCGGTAAACGCGCAGCTATTCAGCAAGACCATGCTGAGGGTCGTGGGTTCGAATCCCGCTGGTCGAGGATCTTTTCGTAAAGGAAATTTTCTCGATTCCCAGGGCATAGAGTATCTTTGTATCTGTCACACGATATACACATGCAAAAATGGTCAATCGGCAAAGAAAGCTCTCAGTTAATAACTGTGGAAGTGCTCATAAGAACACTAATCTGAGAAGCAGGCTCTGTCCCAGTGGGGACGTAACGCCAGAAAGAAGAAGAAGAAGAAGAACGTTTCCACGAAATAAACACAGTTTCTGCAAAAAAAAAAGTTTATGGGGAGGCTATTATTTTTAGAATTATTTTGCTTTGTATCAAGACAAAATAAATGCTAGTTGATCCTTTAGAAACAGTAAGCGTTGAAAAAAATATTTTCGGTTAGTTACTACCAAGGAGGAGAAAACTGGGGCCTTCCTTAGCCGAGTGGTTAGAGTCCGCGGCTTCAAAGCAAAGCCATGCTGAAGGTGTCTGGGTTTGAATCCCGGTCGATCCAAGATCATATTTTCGTAATGTAAATTGCCTTGATTTCCCTGGGCATTGATGATAATTTACCTTTTTTATCAAAATCAATGATTGTTAGATATTAGCTGAAAAATTCGACATTTTATAGTTTTTATTTTCAAAAATGGCTTCATTAATCATTAATCAGAAGCCTGCTAAAAATATCAAGGTAGCAAATCCAGAGTTAATTTTAGAGTAAGTAATCCAGATATCAAAAAAAAATTTTTAGGGCATATATTTTAAATTTAAAGGGAAGTCATATGAGTAGATGTTTTTTTGTTTAAAGTACGTTCTGATCGATGTAGTGATACAGTATTAATATGAAAAATAACATACGCCTTCATAGAGTTGCTTATTTAGTCCCACGTCACATTTGAAACACAATAGAAAAATAAATGCTTTATTTTTAGAAGACCTCTTAGAGCACAATGGCCTAAATTGGCAACACCGCTGTAATGAAATCGATTTTATTTTCCACATAATATTTTCATAACATATTATTCTAAGACTACCGATTGAAATATTTGAAGAAAAACATTTACAATTTGCTGTAGATCGATAAATGTGCGTACATGAATTGAAAAGTATGAGACTTTTTAGTAAAACGACCGTAAAGAGTAAAAATTAAAATTAACCCTCTAATAATCAACCCCGCCTTTAGACGGGGTACACTGGAATGTTGTATATTTTTTCTTAGCTCGGATATCGAAATGATTTTATTTTAGGCCATAACACGCATTTTAGGAAAAATGTATACGACTTTTGAAACATTTTTGTATTTTTGAAAAATGGTTGAAAAATTGTATTATTTTGAAGCCTACAAATGTTCGGGTCTAATTTAACGTGTGATACAAAAACTTGTACATTTTATATTTTTCTACAATCAACCTATCACAGAAGAAGAGCCTGGTGAAAATGAAATAATTTCAAATCGATTTTTCCCTTTGTTACACGGAAAATGAAACATGTGTTTGAAAATAATAAGAATTTTTATATTCTCAAATATACTGCATAAACTCAAATTTTTATTATTGTCAAAAATGGGTACTCAGAAGAGGCTTCAATAAAAAATAAAGAAGGATAGGGGTGCTCAAAAATAAAAATTAGAAAATCAAAAACCAAAATTGATACATTTGCGAATAAAAATAAATCATTGTCCAAAACGTGTTCAGATCGCTTTTAGATAGCGAATAATCCTCACGATTTAGCTCTCGCACACAAATTTAGTTTTTTAGTAATCTAAACTAGTTTTGTACTCACTGTTAACTTTTCTTTTCTGCTGGGAGTGAAAGGATGGTGTATCCGCAAATTTGACCATAAATGTTTAAATCACTAAAGTGACCTAGTGTCACAGAATGATGGAATATTATTGATTTTTAAAGCTCTTGGCATTAAAGCATCAAAGCATTAAAGCATTAGCACAATTGTAAAGGATACAAACATACAATTTGTTCATAAAAATAAAGATTTTTGTTATGCGAAAAATAAAGTTTAATTTTGACCAACAGCTTTTCTTAGAAGTTTTTGGAAAATCTTTTTTGTTCTTTAAGTTAGGTATGCTGTTTCGCTCAAGAAAAGTAAAAATTTCTGCCCAAAAAATGGTCAAGAAATATCATACAGTGAGCTCCATTTGAATTGACATTTCTTTTCAACTGCGTACTGCGATCAAAGAAAAACGCTTTTCTTGAGCATTTCTTGCAAGAAATTTCCCACGTATCGAGATAGGCGATTACTTTTCTGTTGAAGTGCATACTTCGCTTTAATCAAAAGTATTTTGCAAGATTTTATATTTTCATACATTGTAGAATAATAGTTTAAAATGCACAGAAAACCGATTACGATTTTATTATTTAATAAAAAAGATATAGCATAAACAAAGTGTCCACTTTATAAAATGAACAGTCCTTATTTTTGTTTGCTGCAATGGAATCAGACACTATTGAAGATCAATATCCACTTAAAAATTATTTGAAGATAGAGTATACCCAAACTTTTTCAACAAAAGGTTCTTCCTAGTTTTATCTGGTACGCATTTGTTGCACAAATTAAGCAATGTATCGTAAAATGGGGTAGCTTTAATAGTTATTTTGGAAAAAAATCTGAATATTTCTGCAATCTGTTTTGAAGGTCTTTAATTTATATTTTTGAAGAAAGTATCGATATCTCAGTTATCGATTGCAGTTGAAAGATATTTTCAAATGTCGGTTCTGGGGTAACCTTTGATAATCAGTATGAGCAACACATAAAAATCGACAATCAAACTTCAGTTTGGCATCATTGCAGTTGAAACTTGATTGGGGAATGAAAATAGAGAAAGTGGATTAGATTTTGTTCATAAAATAACAGAAGTTTTAGAAAAAAAATCGTGACAAACAACAATTTTAGTTGAAATATATAAAATATAATATTAAAATATCGATCGACATTCATTTTTAAACATTGAATTCAACATAAATCGAATGTTAAACAAGTATATTTTGAGCAAAATCGAATGAGTTTCTTAGAACAAATAAGGCATTTAACTAGGCTTGTAACATTATTTGAGAATTTCTGACTTCGATTACGAAAATGGCCCCAGTTTGTAGAAATGATTATCGCTAAGAAATTTGACACCTGATTTATGTTCTACACACTATGAAAGTTCCATGCAAATGTCAGTCTTAACAGATATACATAAAAGAGTGAAAAAAATATCGAGCGGCCATCTTGGATTTGACGCCATATTGATTTAATGCAATAGAATGAGTTTATTGTCTTATTAGCACTCAAAATGTTGAATTTTAAAGCTACCATTACGCTGAATCTCTTCTTGTTCTTGTTTTCCCTGACGTTACGTCCCTACTGGAACTGAGCCTGCTTCTCAGCTTACAAAAACAGATGATTTTTTTTCTGTTCGGAACATAAACCACTTTGACCAATATTTGATCTATTGTTGTACAGTCAACTCCCCATAACTCGATATTTAAGGGACCATCGAGTTAGGGACGTATCGAGTTATAGAACACAAAACCAGTGCAAATGCGAGTAAGGGAATAAGGGAGAGATGACTGTATATCCCGTGTCCTTTAGTGTTTAGTGCATGTCGTGTTACCTTATCACTATCAAGAAGTGATAAAGTACAGGTCGAACTCGATTATCCGGGGACTCGATTATCCGGGATTCGATTATCCAGAATTTTACACTCGATTATTCGGAATTTGTTTTTTGATGTTTTTGTTTTTCCATTTTTATGCATAAATCTGAGTTAATTTGGTATTTCAATATACAATATGAATAGTTTTGCAGTTTTAAACGTGTTTAAGAAAAGGGGGGTTGGAAAAGTGTTTTTTTGTGTATGCTGGTCAAAAAAAAATTTTTTTTCTAGTAAAGACCCCTACTGTTCCTAGAAATAATTTCTGGCTACGCAACCGCATCATATAAATAAAACAACAAAAAAAGATAATATTTAACCTCTTGTGTCGAAGATTTCAATTTTTTTCTTAGTGATTCGATTATCCGGAGGATTTGATTATCCAGAGTGAAAAAAAATCGATACTCCGGATAATCGAGTCCGACCTGTAGTCGGTTTTCTCACAGTAGTAAATCCTAACTTGATCGCGGGAAAGGAATCTTATTGAAAGGTTCCGCTATTTATACACTTTGAAGAATGTGGTGCACGAATTCAAAAATTTGACGTTTGAGCGGTGCCGTATTCACTCGTTTCCATGGTCACGTAAATAACACGGCACCGCTCAAACGTCAGATAGTGAACTTGTGCATCGGTCCATTGGTCCATGGGGAAGACAGCATTGTTCTGAGTTACTCACACCTTCTCAGATATTACCGAATCGAAGTAGTCAATGTTTAAAAAACGTTCCTAATGGACCAATGCACGAGTTCACTAATTTGACGTTTTAGCGGTGCCGAATTCACAGGTTCCCATGGCCACATAAATAACACGGCACCGCTCAAACGTCAAATAGCGAACTCGTGCATCGGTTCATACCAATCATGTAAACTTTGACGTTGCATCTGGTTTCAAGGAATGTTAGATAGAGAAGTTTAGATTTTATATATTTGATAAACTCAGCAAGTATTGATTATCGATTCTAATGAAGAGCCATCCCACTCTGTCATGTTGTAGAAAGCTTCAAGAGATACGAGATCATTAATTCTGAATTATGTTTTGTCTTATATCAAATCAGTTGAGAATTCGTCATGGGAAGCAAAATTGGTCTCAGTTTGTGAGAAACTCAATTTAAGTAATTGATCCAACGAAGAGTTGAAACTTTGTAAAATCTGCTAACTCCAGCCCAATTATATTTTTAAGTAATAGTTCAGTTTTAGAACTACGCTGGAAGAAATTTAAATATCCCACTCAGTAAATGACCTCTGACAAGCATTGCCAACTGCATAGGTAAAACACGACGTGGACATTTTGCACTACGAAACAAATAACCTCACGCTTATGGTTCTATGTTTAGATAGAGCCGAGCAAATTGAGTTACTCAGAGTTGCTAAAAAACAACTCGTGATCTGGCTCAAGATCAGTAGGCAGTCCCACCCCTTGGTTCACTGGTAGATTTTTACCCCATAACGCACCATGAAAATATGATCTACCAGCGTTATGGGTCAAAATAGATGATTGAGTAGGAATTTCTTTTTTAACGCTTATTTGTTACCAGAATAATTTATAGTATGAGGGTTTTGGGGCCCAGATAGCCGTAGCGGTAAACGCGCAGCTATTCAGCAAGACCAAGCTGAGGGTCGTGGGTTCGAATCCCACCGGTCGAGGATCTTTTCGGGTTGGAAATTTTTTCGACTTCCCAGGGCATAGGGTATCTTCGTACCTGCCACACGGTATACGCATGCAAAAATGGTCATTGGCATAGTAAGCTCTCAGTTAATAACTGTGGAAGTGCTCATAAGAACACTAAGCTGAGAAGCAGGCTCTGTCCCAGTGGGGACGTAACGCCAGAAAAGAAGAAGAAGATGAGGGTTTTCTCACTTCCTTAGCAAAAACAAATGAGTGGGATCTGAAATTTTAATTTTACCCAAACATGTTAACCGAACTTTTATAAGGAAACAAATGTATGGCATCGCTTTGAATTTCGATTTAAAGGCTAACAAGTTCAACACATATGGCAGTTGTAGTTTTCAAGCAAAAGAAATTTGGAATGTAATCAAAAATATCTCTTGCTGCTAAATTATAATTAATCAAATTTATTATCAAAAACTACATATCATTACTATGCAACTCGTTTTATGGGGGGCAAACAGTTATAAAAAATAAGCTTTTTCATTGTTTTTTTTTAGTCAAAAAAATTTTAAGTATTTTCAAAGTTTACTCTCTCTTCCCAAATATGCTCACTAAATTTCTATAAGTGATCATGTCAAAAATATATATGTCATTATATATTATTATTATAAAATCTAGGGTTTCTCGTAGGTGTTTGGTGAAACATGTTTTGAGTATAATCCAAAATATCTATGTCTGCTAAAATATGTTCACTGGACTTGTACAAGCAAGTTTATACCGAAAGAGCTAGATATCATCGCCACGAATTTTGATTTACATGCAAACAGGTTGGAAACCTAAAGTGTTTTGTATTTTTTTTAGTAAAACAAGTTTAAAGTAAAATCAATAATTTATATGTCTACCCCAAAATGTTCACTGCAGTCAAATTGATGTCAATGAAATTACATGTCACCACTTTAAGTTTTATTTTATACGCAAACAGATCATTTATTAATATTTTTCTAGTGAAATTAATTTTCAGTGTAAATAAAAAAAACTATATTTTTACTAAAACATTTTCACTGAATTTCTACAATAACTTTCATGTCTAAAAAGCTATATTTCATCGATTTGAATTTTCTTAATAGTTTCATCGTTGATTCTATTTTTCAAAATGCTAGGAAGTGTCTATAGCTAAATAACATTGACATAATGCGTCTATTTATTTAGAGCCAAATAAAATGTACGTTGGTCTGGAATGATGTTTGATTCCATATCTGAAAGAATTTCCGAAATTACTTCGAAAACAACAGAAATAAGCGTTGTCGAAGTTAGACTTCCGGCTTTTTCGGTTGGATGTGAAGGTGTACATTTGATCATGCTGTAGCGCTACCGGGTGAGTAAATTCCGAGATATAATGTCCACTGAGTGGAAGACATCAGGTATATGAACGAGTTCTTCAAACATAATATAATTACATTCTGTATCGTTTTCAAGTTATTTGCGCAAATCATTGTCCTCAATTGAGGACGCTGGGCGTTCGGGGCATTTGTCCTCAAAATAGGATGCAGGGCGTTATTGGGTTAAATTTTTGAATGATCAAACAACATAATATTGGTTAAGTTTTTGACAGTTAACTTCAAGTATCACTGTATGTTGCATGTTACTCCAAAGGGTAGCATAAAAAATGTATCTTCTTCTTCTTTCTGGCGTTACGTCCCAACTGGGACAAAGCCTGCTTCTCAGATAAGTGTTCTTATGAGCACTTCCACAGTTATTAACTGAGAGCTTTCTTTGCCGATTGACCATTTTTGCATGCGTATATCGTGTGGCAGGTACGAAGATACTCTATGCCCTGGGAATCGAGAAAATTTCCATTACGAAAAGATCCTCGACCAGCGGGATTCGAACCCACGACCCTCAGCATGGTCATGCTGAATAGCTGCGCGTTTACCGCTACGGCTATCTGAGCCCCCAAAAAATGTATATTTGTAGTAAAATAAAACAATAAATAAAGTTAAAGGAAAACAACATTTGAGGTTATTGAAACATATTCAAATTTACGTAAGCAATCTGCCAATACATGTGATAAAAATATTTGTTCCACTTAACCCATTCCATAAAAAGTACCATGTTCAAAGCCGGATTCCCATACATAATGATCTATCTCCGTCGTTTCTCAACTGATTCTTTACAGTTTTTCTGTCACGAACTACAAATGTCCTCAAATTGAAAAAAAAATGTGTGAAAGCTTCGAAAAAAATGCACCTAGACACAATAAGATGTAGCAGAAAAACTACGCGTCGAATCATCTTGAAGTCTTCAGCGCATTTGTTCATTTGATGGTAAGGACCATTTTTTTCAACTTATCTGTAACTTTTTAATCAAAAGTTTTTATTCAACTTTTTCAATAGTTATCAAACATTGAAGTATTTTGTAATTCATCACAGAAAAAAATGAAAATAATCGGACAAGAAACGGCAGGGATATGGCTCTTTGAAGTTGAAAATTGTGTATGGGAAAACGGCTTTGGTGCATTTTATATGTCCAATACTGTACCTGTAGCACCAGTTATACAGTAGTATCGTGAGAATACAAGCTAAAACGAAACAATGAGGCGAAACGGGGTGTTGTAAGTTACTTCGTTTGACGATACTTAGAAATTCGACGCGAAATTACGATTTCCGGCCCATAGTGCACTTCAGATACGCCGTTGCGATACTCACATTTTGATTCGTGATTCTTAACTAATATTGCCTTCTCTCTAACCTCAGGATCTGTGGTCGTCAATCGGGTACATTTCTAAAGCAGTACGCCATAAATGGTGAACTGGTACAAAAGGGCCAATTCCCGTGGAATGTCCCTCTGTTCGACCTCATTCAGCAACGCAACCCCAAGTACATGTGCGGCAGCACAATAATCACCAAGAAACATCTCCTAACGGCAGCGCATTGCGTGTATGACATCGACGATTTTATGCAGCCGGAAAGACTGCTTGCCATTCCTGGGATGTACAACATTGACAACTTCTTCGAAGAGAACGCACAATTTGCCTACGTTGGAGCTATCTTTCCTCACGATGAATACGCACACGAAGACGATTTGAACGATGCAGATTTGGCTGTGTTGCTGCTGAAGAAGGAGTTGCTGTTCAACGATCACGTTGTACCCATCTGTCTGTGGCAAGGAGAAAACGACCTGCGAAGGATTATCGGCCAGGAAGGCTACCTTGCGGGATGGGGTGTGACTGAAAATGGCGTTTCCACGGTGCCAACCTATATCAGGACCAGCATTGTGAGCAGGCGCCAGTGCAATTTAAATCTGGAACGTGTCTACCCGAGCAATGCACGGATACTTTGCGGTGACGGTCAGGGGTCAAGTCCGTGCAATGGCGACTCCGGCAGTGGACTAGTACTGAAGCGGGGCAATCAGTATTACCTGCGAGGAATTGTCTCAAGAGGATTGGTCGATCCTCGGACGCTCAAATGCGACGTGACAAAGTACGCAGTGTACACCGATATAGCGTTGTTTAGATTTTGGCTGAAAAATGTGATAGGTTGAGGTGATAGTGATAAGTGTTGAAAAGTATGCTCAAGAATACTCAGGTGCTAAGAACATTCTTCGGTTCAGTGATATCATTGCATATATTTGTGCAATTGTGTTATGAGATAACTATAAGACTGTTTGAACTTATAAAGTTTGTCGTATTGCACAAAGCTCATTTTGTAATGGATTCGTTCTGAATTCTAAATAAATATGTTCTGTGAAAACGTGTCTCTCCGATTCAATGTGGATATATCACTCTTCCTAAATGAAATCAACCAAAGCCAAGTATTTTAATTGAATACACAACATGTTATGAACTTTATTTTCAAAATAATTTAATTTTTGGCAAAACTGTTTTTAAAGAAAGTTCAAAATGTGTTTAAAAACAAATGAATTCCGTTTTTTCGTCCAGATTGTATAAAGCTGATTTTTTTTTTTGTAATACAGAGGGATTCCGTTTTTGGCATGCTCCGTTTTTGGCAGCCCCCGATTTTGGCAACAAAAGGGATCCGTTTTTGGCAACAACTTTTTACACCTAATTTTGAGTAGAAAATTGCCATAAACAATAGTACATTGAGGGTATGTCTCACCAATGTGCGGTAAAACTTGAACTAGCAACAACTATACGGGATTACTTTTTTTCTTCGCTTAGTAGTAAGGCAACCGATAAAGAAAGACTACTTAAGATGACTGCAAATGAATTCTCTAACAATTTATATTTCAATGGACAGTTGCATATCAGGAGCCTTCCCAGTAGCACGCTTCATATTGATCGTAGGTACCGAAATCCGGGGGTAAATTGATCACTGGGGTGAATTTGATCGGGTCGGTACCAAATAGCATTTCCTTTCAAGGATGCTTAATACTTCGTTTCCATCACAGACATTCCATGTTTTCTAGTTTATAGATGTCTAAAGATGGTTTTAAACTATTTCATTTTTATTACGGTCAGTTTTGCATAGAAATATTCACAGTTTTTAAGGATGTTAGCAATACTGTTGGAAATATCAACACCAGTGTTGTAAGCAATCACGGTAGTCGACACGTTTTCGCTGATATTCGACAGCGCTTCCCTTCAACATTCACAACACGAGCAATCAAACGAATGTCAAAAAGAAAAATGTTAATTGAATGCCACTGACCACGATAGCTTTGCTATCGGTTTTGTTTGTTGCTGTTCCGCTTTCACTGTATGTGTGTCACATTCGGCATAACAGAAAAGATCAAACTCTTCATGTTGTTTATGATCCGATGTCTGAATTCTATGCAAAACTTATGATTTCTGCAAATGTCATCGTGTCCGACGACATTCGATTGACACTTTTTTGTGTTTGTCGACGTTCATTCTAAGGCTCGTGCTGTGACTGCTGACCATGGCAACGAAACGAACGTCGCGCAGAGTGTCAAATGTTTACAGCACTGATCAACACTAAACAATCTGCTGGTGCTAAGCCTGCATGTAAACTTTGAGCGTTGAAAATGTTGTGTTAGCTTCAATGTGAACTGCTGAACTCATTTTTGAAATCGTTCAGCATTTAGTTGTTTTGCTCATAAAACCGTTTTTTGTTGAATAAAGTGCTTGTTTCAAGGGAAATTGCATACATTTAGGCGTATTATGCAGATTAACAAAGTTTAATTTTGCAGACATACCGTAAAATGGGGTGAAGTTGATCACATTCGAGCGATTCTGTTCTGTAACTCCTAGTAGAATGCATGTATTATTATCCAAATATTTTTAAAACATGTACTGGTTGGATATCTATCAAATTATACAAACGAAATTTCGACGAAATGTTCACTTAATAACAAAATCATGTATTTTAAATCAAAAAGTGAAGTTTTTGATTCCGGGGTGAAGTTGATCAATTATTGCGATAAGTTTCCTAAAATAAAGTGATATGCTATTCACTAAATTTGGGGTCTCATTTTTTAATTTGAATGTTGGAAATTACAGAACACACCACATTAAACGCCTAAAGGTATGCAATTTTAATTGAAATTAGCAACTCGCGCACAAAAAAGTACATTTTTTACTCAGAAAATGATTGTTTATCCACAATGCAAATTCAAAACTGGATTTACAGAATATATCTGCATTGTAAGAAACAGTTTATTTAAATGTAGTATTTATATAACCTTGTCAATAGTCGATTGTTTGGAGAAGAACACTTCAACAGTTCATCAAACATTCCATGAAAAATCTGTTTTGCCATGGTATAATTATCTTGAATGTCAAACCGAACTTAGGAACATCAAGGGCAGCCATCAGGTAATACGACGTCACAAAAATTGTGCTAATTGCAACCGAATCATAGATCTCTTGACAGTTTATACATGTAGGTACGTGAATAATCAACTTCTCCCCACTGATCAACTACACCCCGAATTACGGTACACGAGTTGTAAGAATTTTGACATCATTTTCAGATTCAGGAGACCCAAATTTAGTAGATAAAATATGCTTCATTATATAGTGATCAATTTCGCCCCAATGTGTCATTTTCAATTTTTTATATTAAAACTAATTTTATTTATTTATTTACACCGTCTACGATAGGGTAGGTGTACCAGTTATGGCCATAGTGGTTCCCTATTTCGCCATACGTGATAACTTGAAAGTCTCATTATTTTGAAAAGTTTTTTTGTGTTCTAGCAGTAAGATATAGGGTATATTTTGATGTTGAAACATTCGAAAAGATTAAAAATTTGAAAGTTATCCGAATTTTGCAAATGGCCAAATAGGGAACCACTATGGCCATAACTGGTACACTTTCCCTATATCGTACAGACTGAAATTAGTATATAAAAAAAGAAAAATCAATTTCTGATTCTATTTGAAAATATGTTCTTCGTCACGTCAAAATCAAATTTTTCTCCAACATCGTTGAATGCTCGCAAGCAAGAACTCAAGGAGCTGTTATAACCATAGTTAGTCCGATGATTTGGTATATACAGAAGAACAGCTTTTTGAAATCTTCTAGAAGGAGCATTGAAACTCAGCAGCTCCAGTAGTGCAGGGCAATCTATTCCCCCTTTGATCAGGTCGAATATGAACAGACGTTGCTGATTGGTACGTCTGGCTGACAAAGATTCACACTTAAACAGAGTATGCGAGTTCGGTAAATAAAATCACCGAAACAAATCGGTAATTCACGATATTACCGATGTTTCGGTAATCAAGCAGTTTTTGACAGCGTGCCAAAGACAAAATTACCGAACTACGGTGAACTGTTGAAGATCTGTCAAATAAATTACCGAAAGATCTGTGAATCGTTAGTTTTACCGAAAACTGTAAAACATTTTACTGATGTTTCGGTAAACGGACTATTAGGTTACCGAATTCTGTAATTTGGCTGAATGACAGCATGAATTCATATTGTATATTTTTGTTTCCCCGTTGCAACGAATCCCTGTGGTGTATCGCTTACTCTCAGCATCCGATAGATTTTAGGGACACTTCGTTATGATTAAGGTAAGTAATATGAATTTAACTTTTTATCAATCTGTAACATAATTATTTGCCATCAGCCTCCGCTGCTCTCTCGTTGTTCCCGGCGCATCGAGGAAATTGAAAATGTGACATCACATCCGACGTCATTTCTCACATCTGTTGTCTCGTCAAAATATTAAGTATGCTGGATCCGGGAACATATATCTCAATATTTATAAAAAGCAATAACTTATTAATAAAAGGCCATGAACTAAAATTGTCAACATTGTTCTTTTTTGTCTAAAAATTTGGTTCCGAGGAACAAAAATCGGTGCACCGTGTTTACAGTTCTTCGGTAAACGATTACCGACCAATCGGTTGTTTTGACAACTGAGATCGAATTTGCGAATTACCGAAAGGTCCGTAATTTATTCGTTTACCGAACGGATTACCGACCGTTCAGCTGTTGAGATTTCGGTAAATGGATTACCGAATTCGGTGATTTGATCGAAGTGTGTTCCAATCTTATCAGCTGGCATCGTTCATGGTAGCTCGGCAAATTCCTTGCATCGTTCCACGGTAGCCTACTCAGCGCAAACCTCAGGAATTTTTTCTGCACTCGTTCTATTGAAAGTATCTGCGTAACCTGAGATGGACACCAGACAGGAGAGGCATATTCTAAGATGCTCCACACCAAAGAACAGTACAGCGTTTTTAAGGCGTATACATCTGTGAAAGAGTTCGTGTGCCTTCGAATCATTCCTAGAACGGAGAAAGCTTTGCGGCAGTCAGCCCGATGTGCTCGTTAAATCTCACCTTGAAATCTATCGTAACACCAAGGTCGCAAATTGACTTTACGCGGACTAGCTCCTCCGCCCCGATGAAGTATCGATGCTGGTATGAGGTGTTGCAGCGAGTAAACGAAATTATTTTACATTTCCCGCTATTCAAGCGCATGCCGTAGTTGTCGCACCAAATGAGCATGATGTCGATGTCCTCCTGGAGGGCGATGCAGTCCTGAGGAGATGATATGGTGCGGTAGAATTTCAGGTCATCCGCGAACGACAGATTGCATGAAGAGAGCAACGAATACAAGTCGTTTATGAAGACGTTGAATATAAGTGGCCCCAAAACACTTCCTTGTGGAACTCCGGACGTAATGTTGAACGTACGAGAACGCGTTGAGTTGACCATCACAAAGGCGTATCGGTTCGTTAGATATGAGTAGAGCCACTCGGTGAGCCATCGTGGAAAGCCCAAGCGCTTGAACTTCTTCCGGCAAGCATAAAAATGTTAAATTTTATTTCATAAAAAATCGATTATATAAACTGATAGAGATCAATGAAGTACTGATTTTACCGAAACAAATTTGGCAATTTTTTAATTTCAAAGAAAATTATGACAAAAAGTTGTGAAAAAGTGATCAATTTGCCCCCGGATTACGGTACATGTAATATAGTGTCTTTTGAATTAAAACCATACAATACTTGCACATTAAGGTGACACGGGAGACCGTGTTATTATCCCTATCTTTTGTCTCACTCTAACAATCACCATCAAAACTCTGAAATTTCGAGTTTAAATGAACCGACGAAGCTGAAAATTGAATAGGTTGTGCACTACATTATATAACTATAGTGATACATTTTTCGCATCGATATATGGAGTGGTACTTGAGATTTGCTTCTTCAAATGAATAGGATGATTATGATGACGTGCCGTGCGGCCTTGAAAGTTCTATCACTACTCTATAATTGCTTCCAAGAGTCAGGTTATCTGCAGACAGGATAACAAGCTATAGTAATATGGAAAAGTTTTTAAGTTACACGGGAAATTAGATCAAATATATTCTTATTTTTTATTATTTAATCGAAACTTTTAAAACGAAAACAATTTTGATTTCCAAGAGAATGACTTCTTCCGACTTCACATTAAAATGTATGTCTATCCTTTGTCCTTTTAAGCACTTCTAAAATGTACGTACCCTTCTAAAATGATCAAGTTGTTTGGTTAGTTGCCATGGCAATGTATGGCAAAGACGGAGCCTTAGTCTAAAACAAAGGACCGAAATTTTGCAACGCCTCAAGTTGGAAAACTGCACCAAGTCAGAACTTGGAATTTGAAGTAGAAAGAGCAAAGATCAGGAAAATTGAAATCCGAAGAAGCAAAAATTCTACTTAAGTCGTCTTCGACGGGGGGAAGATGTTCCAAGAAAAAATATGTTTCTTTCGGCAAGCATAAAAAACTTGAACTGGCTCTATTTTACTGATTTTTGAAAATGCGAAATAACCACGAAACAGTTACATCAAGCTTGATTGAGCTTCAAAGTCGGAAATTTGCTTCTAAGCTGCAAATTTTAAGCTCATTCAAGTTCAGCAAGAAGTGGATCCATAATTTCAAAAGGCGATTCAACATCCGAAAGCTGAAATTATCCGGAGAGAAACTGCCAAGTGATCGAGACAACATTGAGCCGTTTAAGCAACAGTTTTTTGACTTTGTTAAGGAAAAAAACTTATCAATTGATCAGCTTTATAACGCCGATGAATCCGGACTGTTTTTTAACATGTTGCCTGGTTATACATTGGTACACAGTAGCGAATTTTCAGCGTCAGGACATAAGGCAGCCAAGGATAGAGTCACATTTATGCCTTGTGCTAATGCGTCAGGGACCCATAAACTGCCTATGCTTATGATTGGAAAATCTAAAAATCCAAGGGCATACAAGAATAATCAGTTGCCACTGCAATTTGATTCTTCTAAGAATGCATGAATGACCAGGGACATTTTCCAATCATGGTTCTATGACACTTTTGTTCCAAGTGTTCGGCAATACTCAGCACGTGTTGGAATAGATCCTAAAGCTTTGCTCCTGCTGGACAATTGCACAGCGCATCATTTTGAAGACGAGCTGCTATCAGACGATGTACAGATGTCTGTAATATTCCTTCCGCCGAATGTAACACCAATAATGCAGCCAATGGATCAGCATTATAATCCAAACGATTAAGCTGAAATATAGAAAAAATTTTCTCAGGAAATCACTTTCTCGTCTATGGATAGTGCAAAACATTTGAAGACCATCAACCTGAAAAATGTTGCATTTTGGCTTCACGGAGCTTGGGCAGAAGTGTCAGAGCAAGTGCTGCGGCAGGCGTGGAGGAATATTGGCATATTTGTGGGCTCAAAGTTTCATGCATCAGCTTGTCGACGATGTCCCGTTATCCATGTTGTTCCGGAAATATAGCGCCACCCAACCGGTGGCACCTTCAAATTCAACCGATGAAGATCAGTGTACCGAAGACTTTTCTGATGCCGACATTTTGGCCTTCGTTAATAACGAAGAGATTCCAAATAAAGACGACAGTGATGAAGATGATGAGTATTTGAATCAATCAGACATCCCAACGGTTGATGCAGTCAATGAGCCCAAGCGTCCTGAGCATATTCAGCATCACCAGACTATAAATAGTCTGAATTATGCTATACAGTGGGCCGAAAATAATGAATTGGAGTTAAATGATATTTTACACTTACGTAAAATGAGAAGCATTGCTTTGGACAAGTGTGTAAATAATTAAGATTTTTTTACACAACATTTAATTTTACAATGTCGAATAAAAAGAAATAAAATAATAAAAAAAAACTATGTGTAGTCAGCCTTTTTTCCTTTTAAATAATTAGTTACAAATAAAAATTAATGAAAAAATTGGGTTCCGATTTTGGCAAGGTTCCGATTTTGGCAACTGAAAATTTTGCTCTTGTTGCCAAAAACGGAATCCCGCTGTAACCATTTTCCTTGCTTTTCCCACGGTTTACTATATTTATAAGGTTATATATTCCGAAAACTGACAGCTACTTGACGACGTCATTCCTATCCACCACGAGCAAATTTATTGAAAAAATAATCTAGTGATCCAGATCATACATGCTACGATAGGATTAACGTCACATATTTACAAAAAAATTTGATGTTTACACAAGTTAAGAGACTGCCTTGTCTTGTTCGTGCCGTGCTTTTTCTCAGTTTTTTTTAGAAATTTTTGTCAATTCCTTCATCGCGAACCAGAAACCCACGATCCACTTATACAGAGTATCTTTCCCCAACATCTCTAAAAATCTATAAGCGATTACTCCAGCTTTTCTTCCGGACATTGTCCAAAAGTTCATTCATAAATTTCCCCAAGTTTTTTTTTATTCACAGCACATCTTTAAAAACTTCCTTAGACGTCTCTTTAGTGATTTTACAATTTCAATTGATGATTTGACTTTTCGATTTATGATTTTTACGAGCTGTCCGGAATTTGAATCAAAGTGTCCGGAATATGAGGCAGAAGTAAGGAAGCGTCCGGAATAAAAATCATGAAAAGTCCACAAAATTCAATTTATTTAAAATTATTCACGTTGCGGAATCCAAAATCTTCACCCACGATTCGTAAGTTAAATGTTTTGAAGGCTCAATAAAGAGGAGAAACCATACATAATGATTTATTTTATTTATTGTAAAAAGTCTTCGATAAAACTCACTATCGTACAGACTATAGCTTATGCGCTATTTCTTAATCTAAACACATTTTTGGACAAATTAAAATCAAACAAGTGGTACACTTCATTAAAACGTTGACAACACATATTTAGAGGGTTATTCTGCCCATACTGGGTGCGATGCGTAGCCCTTCTGAAGAAATCGAATCTTCTCGTCGACCTTCTCGGTGCGTTGAAGCGTAGCCTTTCCATGAGATCGGAGCAGTCAAGGTTGTTGTTGAGCAGGTCGAATATCAGCAATCGTTGAAGAAGTTCCCGTCGATTCTGTAGTGTAGGCAACTTTATGAGGGCACAACGCTGTTCATAAGGAGGGAGATGGTGATTGTTACGCCATGGGAGATGACGAAGTGCAAATCGGAGGAAAGTTTTCTGTACGCGTTCTAGGCGAGCGATTTGAACAGCATGGTAAGGTGCCCAGACGGTGACGCCGTATTCCAATATACTGCGTACAAGAGATACATACAATGATTTGAGACAGTATATATCCCGAAACGCTTGAGTATTGCGTCTGATTATACCCAGAACTACAAATGCCTTTGCTGTCACGGAAGATATATGTTGCGAGAATCTGAGCTTAGCATCGATCGTAATTCCTAAATCTTTAACATATGCAACTCTCTCCAACACGCTATCGCCCATAGTGTATTCAAAAGCGAACGTTGATTGTAATCGCGAGAATGTAATTACGGTGCTTTTTCTAATGTTCACCTCCATATCATTTTCCTTGCACCAGTCCAGCAGACGGTCAATGTCCATTTGTAGTGCGCAGCAATCTAAAGGAGATGTCACCACACGGAAGAATTTGAAGTCGTCAGCATACATCACTTTAGAGGATTTGATCACAGTGCATAAATCGAGAGCAAACAGCACAAAAGAAGCGGTCCTAGGGGGCTGCCCTGCGGGACACCAGATGCGACTGCAAATGGGGCAGAGATTGATGATCCAACCCTTACGTATGCTTTGCGACCTGTTAGATACGAACGAATCCAATCTGTTAACCAATTTGGAAACCCATATCGTTTCAGTTTCTCGACTGTGATGGCATGAGGGACACGGTCAAATGCTTTCGAGAAATCGACGTAGATGCTGTCCACTTGCTGTCGTCTTTCGATTTTGTCTATGAGAAAAGACACGTAGCTCATGATGTTGGTGGTAGTTGACCGTTTTTTGACAAACCCGTGTTGTTAGTCTGCGATGATATGGTGCACCGACGGGTATACGACGTCGAGTAGCATACTCTCAAAAATCTTCGGTACGCAATCGAGGATCGATATACCTCTGTAGTTTTCGACATTGTGGGTGTCACCTGATTCGTGGATAGGAGTAATCGCCGCCATCTTCCACATTTCTGGAAAACATCCCTCCCTTAGCGAGCGGTTGAAGAGTAACGTCGAAGGAAGAGCTAGCGAGGAGCAACACGCTTTGATAAACGAAGGCTGTAGCTTATCTGGACCTGGACCTTTCGAAGCATCGATGTGGGACAGCTTACTTTTCACATCTTCCTCATTGAACGATACTAAAGGCATGCTGATATCAAAGGACGGCAGACTATTCAAGTATTCTTCATTCAAAGGTGGTGAGTTTTTACTTGACACACTTTGAAAGAAACACGAGAATAAGCCTGTGGACTCGGTGGGCGACGTAGACGTGGTATCTTTGTAGAAAACGTTCAGAGGAATTCCGTTGCTCGTTGTACGCTGCCGAATATATTTCCATAGATGCTGTGGGTTTACCTTCATATCGTTTTCGATGCGAAGCACGTAAGACCTAAAGCATGCTTGGTTCAGACACGGTGTCTTTGTGGAGTAACTTTATTACAAAAAAATAGGTAAGTCCGAAATTTCGAACTAAAAACAATTAGACTTTGCTCTTTCATTTGCGACCAAAATCAAAATAATCGGTCGGGGGGTCCAGAACATTTTTTTTTTATTTTGTGTGAAGTATTCATGGATATGTGTTTTTGTACCGACACACATTGCGTTGAACATAGATACGGGACAAACTGCAAGATCAAACCATTTGAACACCTTGGCTTAAAAGGTAAAGTTGTTCTTGCTCAAAAGAGCTGTAATAAGCATATATGATATACGCATAATTGTAAAACTGTCTCAAACATCATTTTAGTTATTGTCCACGAAAAACCTTGAAAATCGTACTTAAATTGGTCATAATGATGTAAGAAGTTATTAGGAAATATTTTTAATAGGTGAAGATGCATCGATATCAAACCTCGAATTTTCAAGAGCTTGTTTGTAGATTTGTATCTTGAGAACCTGACATCCTTTTGCGTTGAACATTTTATTGATTAGTCGCCACCAGCAAGTGACCAGTGAGTTACCGGTTGTCTGCTTCTCTAGACTTGTGCTTTTGAAAATTCGAGGTTTGGCTTCTATGTATATTCACCCTTAAAACCATTGATAACCGAGTGTGTAGCTCTTTGTTATTAAGCAGATAAACGGACCAAAATAAAAAAATGTCACCGCTGGGAGACAGAGGAGGATCTTCTCTTCGTCGTATGAAATAAAGTGTAAATCCATTCGTTTGCTCAGTAATAACAAGCTATGGCTCTTAGGACGAGATCATAAATTATGCGAGATTTCTCTTTTTACTCGTAGGGGATGGTACACAAATTATGTCACGCTAAATTTCAATTTTTTCGACCTCCTCCCCCCCCTTTGTCACACTTTCTATGTGAGTCCTCCGATAATTTTGTAAGGCTTGTTACGCATGGCTTAACCTCTCTTGGAGCGTGACTTAATTTGTGCATGACCCCTAGATCCAAATTGACTTATCCGCCTTTCAAACAACACAATTTCAGTTATTCGAATTAACTAGTAGAGGGCTTCGCATGTGATAAACCTTGTTATAAGGCATGTAATATACTTGCCCCATGGTGCAGACAAATACGCTAATTTGGATGGTATTTGAGAAGTTTCAAATCTTATATTTTTTTGTTATTTTCTTAATGGCACAGTGCTTATGAAAAGATCAGAAACTAACATCATGAGGTTAAAATGGGTTTGGGATTTTTGTACTTGTTTGCAGTACTATAACCCCATATTAACCCCTATACCTTCATTTTTTCAAAATATTCAAATCGCGGTAACTTTTTTGTTTCTCAATATTTTTGAAAAAAAAAAATTCCACAACTTCTCAAATAACTCTTTTATTTTCAGAATCTGTATCGGTTTTTATATTCGGAGATATTCCAAAATTCCTTGGGGGACCGACGCATAGCCATAACTCTCGTAATTATCTCTGGCTACAGATTTTTTATCTTATTCGGTTATTCGCTTTTCAAAACTAAACTTTGATGAAAGTCTATTGTGAAGAAATTGAACAAATCGGTGTAACTGTTTTTGAGCAATGAGCTTTTATGTTTTTGGTACCACTCTAGCCGTAACGAGATCTTGAAAACTTCTTAAAACATCATATTGAAATTTTATATGGGAAGTGTCGGTCCCCCAAGGAACACCGAAATATTTTTAAAGCCAGTTGACCAATGGTCAATACCGACATAGATTCCAAAAGTAGAAGAGTTTTTTGAGAAGTTGTGAAAAAAATAGTGGAAAAATATAGAGAAACAATTAAGTTATCGCGATTCAAATATATTTTTGTGCTGAAAAAATGAAGCTGCCGGTAGAGGGGTTAAGCTAAATAATAGCAAACAAAATCATGAATATCTCTTCTGCTATCTGTCGAATTGAATTTCTCTCTTCAGCAAATTTCTTTATTATGGTATGAAGAATGAGCTTTTACAATGGGATAATAAGTTTGTACTTACATTACAGTACAAGCGTGTTTGGAACATACCTCAAAATTTCTTCATAGTAATTTCCATATAAACCTACATTGTCTTCGGGCCACCTTAAATCACCACCTAGAAAGCTGCGAATTTCACAGAACACTATTTTTATAGTAAGGATAGTAAGGAACATATGTGAGATTGAATTCAATTCTCAAACATTTTTTAATTTTGAACCGCCCTAATGTACATAAACACATAGATAGACAAATTCAAACATATGTGCAAGTCTCTCGAAATCAAACAAAAAAAAAATACTCTGGACCCCCCGACGGATTATTTTGGTTTTAGCAGCAAATGAACGCGAGAAACCTATACTATATTGTGGAGAAGTTTCAGACTTACCTATTTTTTTGTAATAAACTTGTTCTACGAAACACACCGTGCAGAGAGTTGAATTGGCACTCTAATTCCCGCACAACTGCTTTTTGATCCTCGCCTCTCGACCGAAAATAACGCTTTCGTGCCTTCCTCAATCGATTTCGCAAATTTCGCAGCTCCCCGGTCCACCAGGGTCGTCTGTTCGCTGCTTGAACACATCGTTTTCGAAGCGGTACGTTCAGATAAACGATCGTGTCCAACTCTAAATAAAATCTGCTCACAGCGTCGTCCACAGTTCCGATTGCGAGAATTTCTGCCCATTCAATTGATGAAATTTTTCTATTCAAATCGTCAAAATCGCATTGGCGAAAATCGTAAAAGTATTCCTGCTCTCGATTAGTCGATGTCGTGTTTAATGCAACAAGCTGAACTATAAAGGGTTTGTGATGCCGATCTACGTTGATTAACGGCGCGGGAGGCTCAATAATTTCAAAATTCCCAGTGTCATTCACAAAAACCAAATCAAGCATTCTGTCGTTAACATTCGTCAAATAATTAATTTGTTGCAGTCCAGTTGTAAGAAACGATTCGAGTAACGAAATCTCTTGTTCGGAAGCTGCGTTGGTTGGGATAAAGCATCCAACATCCTCATCGAAAATCCAGTTTAAAAGTGGAAGGTTGTAATCGCCTAACACTATTGTCCGATCGCGATCCCTCATCTGATCACAAATCCTAGAGACGCATTTACCGTGTTGTTCGTAGTCGGTTGGTTCAGTGTTGGGAGAAAGTTATATTGCGCATACAAATAGGGCGCTGTTTCCCTCTGCCACACGAACGATAACTTGCTCCAAATGATCAGCATCATCAGCGTGTACGATATTGCTCTGCAAGTGCCGTTTCACACCGATCAGCACCCCACCACCACGCTGGAATTGACTAGTGGTGAGGCTTCGATCGCAACGGTATATAACGTATTCGTCAGTCAATTCTGTGTTTAGTATTTTCTCGTGTAGCCAAGTTTCAGTTAAGGTGATTATAAAACGAAGCCACACCTCATATTTTCAAGAGCACAAGACTTGAGAACCAAACAGCGCTCCGCGTTAAAAATCTATCCCACTGGTCACCACCAGCAAGCAAGCAAGTTGATTGGTTTTCTACGCGATCTGTTGTCAGATACTCTCGTCTTGTGCACTTGAAAATTCAAAGTTTGGCTTCGTTTTATAATCACCTTAAGACAATGATGTCATATTCGCACGATGAGAGCGCCATGTAAATTTCATCTGTTTTAGTGCGTAGCCCACGCACATTCTGATAGTACAGAGTGAGTGGTTGTTCGGAAGGCCGGAGATACGAGTTTTCAAAAATTAGAGCTTGCGGATTGCTGCTTGGTGGAGAGTTATCGTCAATTGTAAGCGGGATTGCATCGAATGTGGGCAAGTGCAGTGACGCGTGATCTAACAGTTTGTTGTCATCATCGTCCGAATTGAAAAGTGGTTCGAGTGTGGGAGTCAAATTCGCGGAAGACGATTCCTTTTTGCCACGTTTCAGCGGATAGTGCGGTGTCCTTCAGAACTGGAGCAATACCGACCTTGAACGACACAAAGGTGAGTTCATCAAGATTATTACCCTTGGGAACCAACTTTCGGACGTCAATAGTCTCATTGCTGCCCAAGTTACTCTTCACCAGTTCGCGAATGTCATCTTCAGTTGCTTTGGGATCGAAACCGGATAAGTACAACCAAAACAAATCAGTTTTCTCCTGACGGACCGCTAGTGGTATTATCACGGATGGGTCAATTTCTTTGGTTCCAGTAGAATGCTCAGGATTCGGGTCGTCGTCTACTCGAGGTCGTTTATATGCTTCCCGATGAGTTAAACTTCACTGAGGCCTTAAGTGTCCGCAATTTGAATAAAAACGGTAATTTATTGAGCCCAATAAATAATTATAAGATACTTCGGGGCAAGTGTGACCTAAGAAACGATTGTTCAAAAGAATTTTGGCAACATATTTGCTTGTGTGTTCATGAATTTGATCGAATGATTTCGGAATTGTAAAAACCTTAGAAGAAAGTTGTAAACTGAGTCATTGGACGTAGTTACCTTGCTAAACGGGGTAAGTGGGACCTATCCAGTTTGATGCATCAATCCACATAAGTAACTCAACTATTCCAACAATAGGATCGATAAATCATAGATTTTTAATTTTGAGTAGGTACATTTTTGATGTACATAAGGATCAACCATTAGCACGGTAAATGGCTCGGCACGGCGTACCATTGGTACCTCGCATACCTGCAGGAATAAAATAGACCTCTTTGTGCGGTCCTTAGCCTATTGCCCAGCAACTCCTATCCCTACCTCGTGGTACTGACCAGGGTACGAGTAACCTTAGGGAAGATCGAATAGCCAACCCTGGTGGGACCTTTGGTCGTATGCTAACAGGAAAGGAGCGTCTGCACTCCATGTTAGGAGCGGGTCACAACAGCGTCTGTTCCCCATGTCAGGGGCGGCTGATCATTGTCCGAGTGCCAGAGAAAAACTCTTAGCTAAACTGCGCACTATAGTCCTCTGAACATTCAGGGGTATTCAGGGAAATCTAGGGCGTTGATGTCATCAGCACAGGAACGTCAACGAGAGAATACGGACCAGAACAATCGGCAAAGACCACAGCGACGGAAATAAACTAGCGATTGGAAACTCGGTACGTGAAACTGCAAATACTCTCCGATGTACTGAAAACCCGCGGATTCGGCATCGAAGCGCTGCAAGAGGTGTGCTGGACAGAAGCAATGGTGCGAACGTTTAGAGGTAATCATACCATTTACCAGAGCTGCGGCAACCCACGTGACCTGGAAACAGCTTTCATTGTGATGGGCGCGTGATCGGGTGGTGGCCGATCAATGAATGAATATGCAAGTTAAGGCTTAAAGGCCAATTCTTTAACTTCAGCATAATCAACGTGCATAGTCCACATTCCGGAAGCACTGATGATGCATTTTACGCGCAGCTCAAGCGCGAGATCATCATAGGAGATTTGAACGCTCAGGTTGGCCAGGAGGAAGAGTTCAGACCGACGATTGGAAAGTTCAGCATCCACCGGCTGACGAACGATTACGGCCAACTACTAATAGATTTTGCCGCCTCCAAAAATATGGCCATCCGTAGCATCATTGCCAGCACAGCCTCCCGTATTGGTACACCTGGAGATCATCTCAGCAGACAAAATCGCAAATATATCACGTGTTGATCGATGGTCGGCACTGTCTGGTGATGGTAAAATTGCGCCCAAAACTTTTTGTCATCAATGATGTACGGTACCAATGCCCGCCTTGGTACAACCTAGCGCGACTGAAACAACCGTATGTCGCCAATGCGTACGCGCAGCATCTTCTGGCAGTGTTGCCGGATGAAGGCGAGCTCAATGAGGCACCTTTTGAGGACTGGTGAAGGACAGTCAAAGCTTCAGAAAACATTGCCGAATACGTGGAACGGAGTTCAACAAACGATTGATTCGACGAGGAGTGCCAAGAGGTTTTGGAGGAGAAGAATGCCGTGGGCTGCAATGCTGCAGCATGGTACGCGGCGGAACGTGGAACAATACAGGCTGAAGCGGAAACAAAAAAAACCTGCCTATTCTGGAACAATAAACGCTGCCTGGAAGAGGTGGAATGCCCAGAGATGTACCATTCTCAAGAAACCAGATCTTTTCCGTGCGTCAAATCTTCAAGAAATTCCGTGAGTACCAGGTACCTACACTCCTCCTGTTAATCGATTTTGAGGCAGCATGCGAGAGTATTAAGCTTGAAGAGCTATGGTAAATAATGATCGAGAACAACGTCCCCGGGATAGTTCACAAGATTAGTTAAAGCAGCGATGAACGGTGTGCAAAATTGCGTGAAGATCTCGGGCGAACACTCCAGTTTGTACGAATTCCACCGGGAACTACGACAAGGTGATGGATTTTCGTGGCTACTGTTCAATATTCTGCTTAAAGGTGTCATGCGGGGAGCCGGACTTAACAGTTGAGGCATGGTTTTCACGAGATCCTAAAAATTAGTCTGCGTCTGGACGACATGGATATTAGGATAGAAAAAAAAAGGATAAGGCGGCAGACCTGCAACAGTATACACACCTGAAACGTGAGGCAGTCTTTTATTACTTAAAATGGGTTAATAATTCTACACAAGTTTATTCAGCAAAATGATGCCAATGCCAATGTGATGAAAATTGAAGATAAAGAAAATAGAAAATTTCGCTGTGCGATGTCTATGTGAAATGCTCTGCATTGTTTATTCATTGAGTTTTAACAACTGTAGTACGAGATGAATCTAGGACTGAATATCTTTGAAAATAATAAATAAACGACTGCAGTCATTGGACTAGATTTTACTGTTTCTAGTGAATAATAGAGATTCAATTCAATTATCAATATAATATTTAAAGAACTAAATGATTATCAGCGTAAGGATTTTAAATGTATTTTTTTTGTTTAGTTGGGTTTTTATAGTTAGGATTGTACTGCTCCTTTAACAGTAACGTGAATACAGTTATCTCTAAATCAGTAAAGTAAATTAACAGTCTTTCTAAGAATTGTGAATCTCATCTTCCGCTGCAACAATTGCATTGTTGATCGTCCGCAGAAGCTTAAATTTCCCCTGAATTGGTGGAGGAGTTCTCAATTTATTATCAAAATCAACAAAAGTTTCCTCTTCTGCGTTGCAGATTCCATGAAAATCATCCGTGTCGATAGAAGACGCCATCAAGCCACGAAGATTTTTCTGCACGGCATAGCGCACTTTCGCGGCTATCGAACGGGTACTGTCGTACACAATCACTTTGGTTTTGCTTCCGTCCTGCATCCTGGCTATTACTTCCGAAGCTTCTGGATCCCATGCTTGATTCCAAAAGCTCGATTTTGCGTTCAGTTCTGTGCAAATTTCGTTATAGCCAATGTATCCATCGACATTTGTGTATGGACCGCTAAAGCTAGTTTCAGCTGGATCACCAATCCTCGTATAAAATATCGAGTCGGCTATGAAGGTTCGTCCATGGAATGGTAGACCAAGAACTAGCTTATTAGGTGGGGCTCCCAACGCGAGCAAATGCTCAATCGTAAATTCAACATTATGAACCTCATCGCCTGTCAGTGGTGCGTTAAAGCCAATTTTCTGATTCCAGATTCCTCTGTAATCGTAGCATTTGACATGCAGTAAATCCAAGTATTTGGTTAGATTTTCGATATCATAAGCTGCATCAATTACATACTGCTTGGCTTCGATAGTGGATGTCAGCAGTAGATTGTTCTTTTTGAACTTCTGACTAAGTTCTCTGACGAGTTGAACGAAATTCTCTCGATCGTTTGGTTCGCCACCACGTTGTGTTGGATACTCCCAGTCTAGGTCAAGTCCATCGAATCCATATCTCCTAAAAATAAATACATTATATTATAACTATACTTAAAATCATCCGTCTGATATATCGTCCCCTTGATGCTACAACTAGATAACTCGAAATTTGACATTTTTTTATTTCAATACGTCGAAATATTATTCTCAATTAGATCTGCTAAATATCCACAGCTCATAAGCGTGAGATTAAAATACATAAGTTGAAGTTTATTTTTCAATCATATTCTCTGCGATTAGCCTTCACCTTGTAAAACGGTCATATTTCAAAGTTGCACATCTCAAAATTTTGATTTTCGAGTTATCTAGTTGTAGCATTAAGGGGACGATATGAAACCTTACCTTATAAAATTAAGCGCATTTTCGGCGAAGACTTGCCGCCGTTGTTGACTGGCAGCCAATTTGGAGTATTTCACGGAACCCTCGTTCCATCCTCCCATCGAAATCATCACTTTGAGATGTGGATATGAATTACGCAAATTTACTAGCTTTTCATATCCACCCAAGCCATAGTTATCCTTCAGGTCCTGCCATCGATCTGAAGAAATTGAAAACTCAAATAATTGATAATTCTATCACATTCAAATCAACTTTCCGCTTACCTAACGATTTAATGGTATTACGTTCCACATCTAATCCGGCATAGGCGTGAACGACATGTGTGCACAGATTCGGATCAAAGTTTTTCAAGCTGAACGATCCAGCGCCACTCCGGTAGACGGCCCAGGATGATATGTAGCAAACTACTACACGGCCATGCGGGATCGCTAAAAAACACATTGTTTATTAAACCAAGTATAGTGTGAATCGTACCTTTGTGCTATGCGTAAACAAATTCTTTCTGATCTCGGAAGTTCATAAAAGTTTTATGATAAAACTATCTTAAGCAATGCAACAGTACTTCTAAGTGCTACAAAAACAGTACTTTTAAGTACTATTTTTTATACTATTAATCCCTTTTCGTGCCTTCGATTTTCCGTTGGACCAGTTAGCGAAACCTATCGAAGGAAATCCTTCTTGGACATCGTTTTGGGAAAAATTAAGAAGGTTACTTCTTGATTGTCCAACATCTCCCCGAAAACCATTTTCCCGAATGCAATTTCCTCGAATGACGTTTTCCCGAATGAACTATTTCCCCGAATATTATTTTCCCGATTGTACCATTTCCCCGAAAAAATCGTAATGTAATTGACATACTGAAAGCTATTCATGATCCTGCTGCCAAAAAGTATTTAACGTGCTCGCTGATGTACAACTAGATTAAAACTAATTTATTTGTTATCAAATCCATGTGTTTAAAATAACAGATGTTCAAAATAGTGCCACGTACATTTGACTCAATACAACTTAGATTTTTCAGTGATGGCCCGCTGAAAAGAGCGTGCACATGATAGGTAGTTTAATTAGAAGCGGTATCTTTGGAGTGTAGATATTTGGCTTATGGACATTCGGCCGAATGAACATTTGGCCTTCTTAGAATAATAGGCTGTTCTTTATATTTATACTGTTCCAATAGTTGATGGCACTTAGCTGATAATATTATAATTTAAATTTTCCATTCTTTTAATAAAAGACTGTCCTTTCACATTGTTTCGCGTGTTTACGCAAAGATGCCTTATTTGGCCAAACGTCCTCATGTCATATGTCCACTAGGTTAAACCCTGAGACGAGACTCGCGAAGACGGTCTTCTTTTTCTGTGATTGCTGAGTTTTTTTCTTATTCCACTTTGTGCATACCAATTATGCGCATGCGCATACCAATTATGCGCATGCTGTTCAAATCCTCACATGAACCTCTCAGCAAAAAATGATTAAGTTTGCATCACATCGAATCATAAATAGCCATTTGAGTGAAATTTCATGCCAGCAAACGTAGCAGACATTAGAAATAATTAATCTTCTGCTTAGATTTATCAGCAACTTTGGAAAAAACTGCTCCGCCGACTGAGATTTTTAATAACAGTTTACTTTGAACACAATACTTTTCACTTTTTCAGCCATAAAAACGGTGGGCTGCATTTGACGTTTCGTGAGAGGGGAATCTGGGCTGCATATGACGTTGATATTTTTCCTCTTCGCGAGTCTCTCTCAGGTTAAACCTAGGGGGTGCGAATTGGATATCAACAAGCAGCCAGGCTGCTGTCAAGCCTTAATTTTCATAAAAATGATCCGAGCATGCCTAGGAGTGAATGTTCAGTACTTCGTCACGTTAATTTTCTTTATACATTTTATGTGATACAAAAACTATCAACTGTTGAAAGTGTTGTTTGGAACGTTCTACTTGGTCTTACTGATGCTTATGTTTTAATTTTTTTTGTGAAATATATTTTCAACTATAATTCGGTCAGACACTATCCGATTCAGCTAATTTATTGGCATAAGGTACCGTGGGGTAAGTGGATACAGAAAAATCAATAGTCAACTTCATTGTTATGTACAGCTAACGTTAATAATGTAATTCAAACTTTTTCCTGTGGATGACAAATAAGGGACTAATGTACTGCAAATCGTCAATTATTTTGATTTTTCTGATTGTTATGTATTGAATATGAAGGACTTGAAAATTTACGCCAAATGATCCACTTACCCCACCATGGTGGGGTAAGTGGATCACCAATAAAAAAAAGTATATTCTCAAAACAAATGAGGTGTAATTATGTATAGTAAAAATGATATTACTCTCGTTCTTGTTATTGATGCTAATTATATTACATTTTGATGCTTTTGAAATCAAAAAGTATCTTTATTTTATCAAAATATTATGAAAAATATTTAAACATTAATTCACACTAAAAGAAATATTGTAACTAGAATAATTTGGAGAAAATCCATATGTTTTATTTTCATAAGGTATACAGAAGTATTGTAGGATTATTCCTAATGATGTTTTCGAAAAACACTCGTAGTTTAAAAATATTAGTTACATTTACTTTTGTTTAACAAACTGAAATATTTTGATTCCATTCATGAATATAATTGTACCATCTATCTAGAACAATTTATATCGTTAAATAAGGTACGATAATATGCTTTAAATTGGAAAATTTGTTTATTTTGCCCTTTCACAATTCAGCTCAGATAATCCACGAAAAGTTTTGTTTAAATTTTGCAATATTTATTCTTTTATATTTTTCATACCGGAAAGAAAGATTCAAAATACTTTTAGGTGGATTAATTCAAATTTTCTATGGAATTTTGACAAATTTAAGCTAAGAATGAAAAAAGTTGAAGGAAAACAACATTTGAGGATAATCAAACTAATTCAAATTCGCATTAGCAGTCTGGTAATATGCGATAACAATGCTTGATCCACTTACCCCATCCCAATAAAAAGTAGGGGGAAGTGTACCATGTCCAATATATCAGTATTTATTTTTAAAAATCACATATTTTTCATTGTGATTCACTCAATTAGAACTGAAATGCTCACCATGTGTTGAAAAAACTAATAGTATTTGATTTTAGACAGTGATGCAATGGATTTTTGAATGATAGAAAACAATTATGAAATTATTTGATTTTTGCAGCTAATAAGTTTGTTTCTGTTAGTGTACGTGTATTACCAGCTTTGCAATAGTATTAGTGTGGACGTAAGAATATAACCTAAAACGAAGCAATGGTGCGACAACATTCAACATATTCAAGTATTTATGCTAAATATGGACAAATGATCCACTTACCCCACTGCTACACTTCCCCCACTGTACCTTATTGCCTTTATCAAACTGTAAAAACTTTTTGTGAAGTAGTTAAAGTGTGCACCATTAAAATGGTTTCCTGCGAGACAAGACGGTTAGCACTGGTGGAAAAAATTGTGTTCAAATTGATTGACCAAAATGTTCGAGACCGCACCCCTCAGGGTTAAACGTAATTTAATTATACTTAGTGACAGTAGCTACAGTGAGTCCATAGATCCTTCGAATCTTTTATATCTTGCACTATCTAGCATGACAAGAGAAATCATCCATTTTTTGCAAGTATGAAGAAAAAATATCCAAACCATTTTGCAATCGACTACAGATGACACGCAGACTTCGTCCATTGGCGGAGAGGCCTGTGTCATCCGCAAACAAGGATTTTTGACGACATCCCTAAGATAACTCAAGTAAGTCAGAGTATTGTATAATATTGGTCCCAAAATGCTGCCTTGGGGAACACCAGCTCTTACAGGAAGTCTTTCAGATCTAAAGTTCTGAAGATTAACCTGAAGTGTACGATTTAACAGATAACTTTGAATTATTCTAACAATGTATGTTGGAAAATTAAAGTTTTTTTTTTTTAATTTTACTATCAAACCTTTATGCCAAACACTGTCGAATGCTTTTTCTATGCCTAGAAGAGCAAGACCAGTAGAATAGCCTTCAGATTTGTTGGAACGGATAAAATTTGTTAAACGTAAAAGTTGATGAGTGGTCGAATGTCCATGGCGGAATCCGAAGTGTTTATTAGCAAAAATTGAATTTTCGTTGATGTGGACCATCATTCTGTTCAAAATAACCATTTCAAATAACAGTTTGATCAGTAAATTTTAGCCAACTTGGACTGTTTCAGTCATAGTGGTGGCTTTAAATATTGCATCAATCAATAGATTCAATTGTTCAGTTAGAAAATTAAAATCAGAGGCAGACATATCACTTGAAGTGGGTACATTTGATGAATTTCCGTTAGAATTTTCGGTAGACGAAGAGGCGGAGTAGATGTTATCTGTGGCGGCAGGGTTTTTTTTTTCATTTGATTTAGAATGGGTACTCGTAGTACGAATAGGGGAGGAGTTCAAATTACCTGCTACGATATCGGCAAAGGATTTACCGTGGGTAGATACATTCGAAATTAAAAGATTCGAACGGCTACTCGATGGATTCAAATCAGTTTGTGAATGAGCTTAATTATGATCTTCCTGATGGGTATGATTCCTAATCAAGCGATCGTTAACTGAAAAATGAGTATTGTTCGATACTTTACCAGGCAAATTCCGGAAATGACCGTTATCGTAACGGATATTATCTTTCATCTGTCTGGCACGAGCCTCGACGACTCTCCTTCGCAAAGGGCAAGCCCAAAAATTGGACTTATGATTGCCCCCGCAATTCGAGCATATAAACTTGGTGGTCCTTCACCGGACAGACGTCCTTGGCGTGAGAAGAACCTCCGCAAATCATGCATTTAGAATCCATGCAGCAATTTTTGTACCATGACCCCACTTTTGGCACCGACGTCACTGAGTGGGGTTCTGGTAATTTCCTCCAGGTTTCTGGAAATGTTCCCATGTCACACGGACATCGTACATAAGTTTTGGTTTTTCTAAAGCTTTGATATTATTTAGTATTTTTTTGTTAAAGTGAACTAAATAATATTCTTGAGAAAGCCCTTTCCGAACAATGCCAGCTTGGGTTCTTTTTTTTTGTATGGTATTCAGTTGGAGCTGACTGACAGCTTAACTTGCCAAGGCTGAACCTTGAATAGGCTGTTTGAAATAGCAGTGTAGTAGTGTCATTACTAATACTGTCTAGTCAAAATGGTTTTGAATAATTTGTCATTTAAGTGCTATTCTGATGACTCCTGTCTTTTACGTAAGGTTAGAGGCTTAAATGTCAATTGGCGTGAAGTCTTAACAAAATTAGGCTGTTTAGTAGTAGTTCTAGTTAATTTCATTTTTTATTGTTAAAAGTATTTATTGGGCATTACGTTCATATATCCTTAAAGAAAAAAAGTCACTTTCCTTGTCTGTTCAACAATTTCTCGAACCTAGCAAGTGAACCCTCCTAATGATCGATCTCAGCGTCTTACTTTCCATAGTCATTTTTATAGTGAATATTTAAGAGTAAAGTTACCTAGGCTTCTATAACAGTCTCCTACAAGATTTCACTTTTCGGTGGCAAATGCAATGCTTCACAACGCCTACTTTCTCCTTGTAAATTTTGCTTTGTGTGTGTTTTGTACACATGTCATATTTCAGCATCATTTTATGGTGTCGTTTTCAAAATTGTCAAACAAACCGCGTTTACTTATTTAAACTTAAATAAACATGTTATTACTGTTATATTATGTTTTTTTTTAAATATCTTACTACTTTTTTAATGCGCCGTATCTGCTTATAACTTTTGCAACATTTTTTAACGGTATAATGTTCACGTTTATTGAATTATTATCTATCTATGACCTACCAGATGTGTTGACATCATCAATCGACTCATCAGACGGTAGAGTTGTTGCATCACGTCCAGTGTTTTTGCGTATTGTGCTACGAATCCAATGCAAATACTTCGACACTTTTGTATAAATTGTATAACCTCCAGTATAACAAAAGTTCGTACCATCGTCGCGGACCCTCGACCTGGAAACGATACCGCCCAAATGCCACGTACCATTCTGCTTGAAAAATAAACCTCCCCCACTGTCTCCATTACACGCAGTTGTACCATTTGTATGCCCAGCACATAACACTTCATCTGCCAGAACATGTCCGAAGAAGTCTCTATCGCTTTCCAAACACTTCAGAAAATTAATCACAGGTATAACTGCTTTCCTCAACACCATCGCCAACACATTATGTTCGGTTAATCCGTATCCGATCACTGTTCCGAACTGTCCCACAAGACTATCCCCACCATATAGACACGCAGGCTGGACGTAGCTGTCATACTCAGCTTCCGAGCCAAGCTTCAGCAGAGCGATGTCATGCGTCAATGTTTCAGCACTGAATCGTGGTTCTTTAAATATGCCGATGACGTCATGTTGTTGCGTAGAACTTTTCCGCAACTTCTTCAAATCGTGAACGCCCAGCTTTATAAACACCAATTCTTTGGCTAAAACGTTTCCATTTTCTGTTGTTACACAATGGGCAGCAGTCAGGACGAACCAATTGCTAATTAGCGTTCCACCACATTTATAATCCTCACTAGTTGCCTCACGATGGTATATGGCAGCATGCCAAGGCCATTGCCCTGGAAGTGTGTTTTGTCCTTTAACAATCAGTGGGTTTTGAACCGGTTCAGGAACTCCACAGTGTACGTCACATTTTACCTGGGACCATTCGATCAGCATTAAAGAACAAACAAGAATTAGCATCATTATGATTACAGAATTCAATTGAGTTTCGTGAAAATAATTCAACACGACTGCAAGCGATGATGGTCCTGCGAGTACTGGCGATTACGAAGGATGAAATGAAACGGAAGAAGAGTAATTCTACAGATAGGGCATGTGAACACGACGATTGATAAGCCAGCAATTATTTCTTGCTCATTGTATCATATGGACGTAATGCAATCAATCAATTCGAGGAGCAATCAAAGTTGACCAAGGTCTCTCAAGTGATGATGAATCATTCAAAGAGATCCGAAGAATGATTTAGGGGGGCTTGGGGTTTTATGTACTGTGTAACGAGCATGTCGTTAAGTTGTTTTCGTAAATGTTTATCCTAGTTGAAATTATTATTAAACTACCAATAGAATGTAAAAGATATAAAACTTTGAGCCAGCCTAATACGAATTCACCGCATGAGCGTTCATTTCGTTCATCTAGCACACTCCGCTGGATTTATTTTGAATGAGTGCCCACTGCAAAGCGCGCAAAATCTCAAACCGAAAACGGTTGCAAATATGCTGGGTTTCTCGCTTCGCACGCTATCACCAGCGTACATCGACCCGTTGAGAATCCTTTGAGGATTTATTGACCTTTTCCCGATTCCTTCCTCCCATCATTTTGGCCGAGCAGCGAGGTGGTTGACTGAGGCTGTTCGTGGAATGAGAAGCGAAAATGCGCGAATATGACTGTTGGGAGCGGGAGAGCGGTTTTCGGGATCACGAACTTACATTCGTGATTTCCGGTGACGAAACTAATTATATGACGCTTGATCTGAGGAGTCCCAAGTCTTGCAAGATCACTTCGAACTGATCTGTGGAAGAGGCAGGAGTGGCCCAATTTTGTAATCGCGCCGTGGTGTTGTCTTTCAGGTATAAGCGTCATTAAGTGTCTTCGATCAGTGGATCTTTAGTTATTGTAAAACCTTTCCTAGTTTCCCCAGTTAGATTTCGTTCGTGTGCGAATAGCTAGTCGGTGTGTTATCGTGTGTGGCTTTGTGGATTAAAAGGTAATTTGTGCAATTATGTTATATGTGGATAATTTGTGCTTACACGTACAATGTGCACTGGCTGTAATGTAGATTCGTGGCCAAGGCCGTCATCACGCCCGAAACACCATCCAACCCTACGTGGCCATTACTGACCCCACCATCAGGCTCAGAAGTTTCCCCGGAGCACGCCGGAAGAGGGCCGTCCGCCAATTCACGCGCCCTAGGCAGGGCATATCGTGCAGTTCATCATCAGTGAACAAGCACGTTTTCCGTTCCGTTGGTGACGACCAGCGGAACTCAAACGCACGTGCCGCGTCATCGCCAGCATCGATGAAGCAGTAGATGATCATCCGTTCACCCCCATGACGAGCAGCAGCAGTAGATAGAAGCAAACCGCTTTCTCCCGCCGGCGCAAGGTAGAAGAATTCACCGCCACCCCTTCCCGTTCATGCGTCGAGCGGGCGCCGTCATCATCATCAAGAAAGGTAGTGAGTACTCAAAATGAATGTTGTCCGTCCATGCGCATGTGACTTGTTTTACGCCGCAACATAGTCATCCGTTGCGAAGCGTACACGGCATTTTTTATGCTAGCCGTGAATTAATTTCGAATTGCCCGTAAACTGTTTGCTTTGCAAACGCGAGATTGCCGTAGAAAACCACACTCAGCCAAGCACACACGATAGTTAGCTAGATAGGGACGAGCACATGGGAAAGGTAGAAAGAGCGTAGAGAGAGCAAGAATCGAAAGAGAGGAATGAACATTGTAGTAGGAGAAATGAAATAAAAAGCTTAAATGAAAGTTCCGTTTTATGGCAGAGGAATAGAAATGTTTCAATAAACACTGTGGGTCAACAAGTTGGAACATGTAATTTTATTGAAGGTCCCGATGAAGTGAAGTTGGTCGAAGGTTTCTTCATGTCGTTCGTGTTTCGTCTGTAGAGTTCTCTTTTTTTGTTTATTTTACTGGGGAGGTTGGCTCCGAAACCAACCGGGCAACTTTTTATTCGGACACATTTTGGTCCGAAGGGATTTTGTGGACTTGGCCAGTGATGATAAAAACCGTCATCGCTGTTTTGTCACTGACCGACGATCGATTTCACGCTTCTGATAGTTATATTCAGAAGTCGTTATTAGTAGTGGAATTTCGGCGAACCGTTTTAGTCAGCCACCTTACTTCCCGTCCAAATCTGGAAAACCGAGCCTTATTCCCCCTGAAAGGTCTCAACGGTCGGGCAACCCTAATCTTGGTGGATAGTCTCCCTCGGGAGTGGCGCTTAAGCTATCCCACTTTATAAAAAGGGAAGTCCAGGAGGCTGACCGTTACATTTGGCGCCCAACGAAAAAAAGGCTTCTATTAGAGTAGTTTTCGATATTTCTATATTTTCAGATTTTTTCATATACAATTGGCTTATTTATTTGTTTATATATTTATTTATATATTTATTCATTTATTTATTTATTTATTTATTTATTTATTTATTTATTTATTTATTTATTTATTTATTTATTTATTTATTTATTTATTTATTTATTTATTTATTTATTTATTTATTTATTTATTTATTTATTTATTTATTAATTTATTTATTATAGCTATTTATTTACACATCCTCATATTTATTCGGTTATATCCTATATTTATTTACATATTTATTTATTTATTCATATACATATACAAATTTGGATTGAGAATCGAATCTGTTTGTGCTAACTTTACTTGTTCATTGTAATTCATTGAAAAAATTGTTGGATAATCGATTATTTTCTTATTGGATATTTCAAATCTAACGACTTGCTCAAAATGGTGCGCACATTCCCTCGCGCTGAAGATCTCAACCAAGAATTTTTGATACGCAATCAACCACAAGATATATACACACTCGATTTGGCAGGAAAACAGAGGCATTTGAGGAGTTTGTTCAAAAATGATGCAAAAGAAGGTGTGTCGTATCGATCACCTTTATCAATATCAGAGGAAGCGCAACATATTCAGGGCCGAATCGAAAACCTCGAGAAAGCTCTAGAGAAAAAGGTGGAATCGAAATATGAATCCAGGGTTTTGCACTATTGGTATCGAGTGAAATGGAGTAGGGCTAATGGGGAAGAAGAGAAGAAAATTCGCAGAGAGTTAAGTCAGAGGATTGAGTCGATCATGAACCGGTTTCAATTTGGACCACCTCAAACCCCTTTAATAAATCAAAGCAATTGCATGCTTACGGAACCAGAGGGAGCGTTAGGTGGTCTAAGAAGTTTATCACCAGTATCCCACAGTGGGAATTTTACCGAGAAAGCGTCTTCGAATAACAACGACGATAAGACAACTGGAACAAAACCCAAGCAGGTATTGGTAGTTGATAACAACTTGAGTTGATAACAAGCTGGTGAATTTCCTAATCGGCGTCCAATCCATCAGATTGAAGCTGACTACAGCGAATACGAGAGCGACCAGTCTGCTTCGATCAACGCGATTGGAAGTCGGAATGGTAGAAATCAAAGGCAAGGAAACCAACAGACAAATGCTAGAGTACCACGGCAGGTTCCAGCAAATGCGAACCAGTTAGGTTGTTGGAACTGTCAGGAACCAGGACATAGATGGCGTCAATGTCAGAAACCAAAGGTTGTCTTCTGCTATGGGTGCGGAAATTTAGGACGAACCATTCGCAACTGTGAGCGATGCTCCAGACCAGCGGAAGGAGGACACCAACAGGGAAACGAATGAAGGGGTGCGACGTTGGGAATTCGTTCATCCCTCGCCTAACCGACATTCCCAAACCACTACCATCGAACGAAACCTATAATCCATTTTCACAAATCTACCATATAAGAATACAACATACAAATTGTCCCCATATCATAGTAAGGATCTTTGATTCAGAATTAGAGGCTCTTTTAGACTCGGGGGCTGGTATAAGCATATTAAACTCCCTTGATATAGTCGATAAATACAGATTAAAAATTCAACCAGCAGCAATTCGGGTAACAACGGCCGATGGGTCTGCGTACGGTTGTCTGGGTTACGTTAACGTACCTTTCTGCTACAAAGGACTAACCAAAGTAGTACCGACGTTAGTGGTCCCAGAGATCGCTCGTCACCTGATCCTTGGTGCCGATTTTTGGAAGTCTTTTGGGATTAAACCCATGATAGACCTAGGCCAAGGATTAGAGGAGCTAGAAACAGTAGAACATCGGAATGATCGACCACAATGTTTCACGATTGAACCGACTGGTGAACTTCCAGGTCTGGAAACAGTCGAGGAAGACGAAACCCTTGAAATACCCGTATACGAGGGACCAACTGAATCAGATCCCAATGTAGACACGATAGAAACCGAGCACGATCTCACAGAGGATCAGCGGAAACAATTGACAGACGTCGTGAAGCAGTTTGAGCTGACATGTGTGGGGAAGTTAGGGAGAACGAGCTTAATTGAACACGAGATAGAGCTCAAAGAGGGTGCCAAACCTCGGAACACACCCATGTACAAATGCTCGCCGTATGTACAGCAAGCAATTAACGACGAAGTAGAGCGTTTCAAAAGTCTTGATGCTATAGAGGAATGCTATAGCGAATGGACAAACCCCCTTGTTCCCGTCCTTAAAAAGAATGGAAAAGTAAGGGTTTGTCTGGATTCGCGAAGAATAAACAAGATGACCGTAAAGGACACGTATCCAATGCGGAATATGCAGGATATATTCCGACAATTGGGCAAGGCGAAGTACTTCACGGTCATTGATCTCAAAGACGCCTATTTTCAAATTCCTTTGAAACAGGAAAGTCGAAATTTAACAGCGTTTCGTACGACAAAGGGCGTATTCCGTTTCAAGGTACTCCCATTTGGACTAACAAACGCACCGTTCACTATGGCCAGACTAATGGACAAGGCGATAGGTTTCGACCTGGAACCATATGTGTTCGTATATCTGGACGATATAGTGATCGCGTCAAACTCATTTGACGAACATTTACGGCTGTTGAGAATTGTAGCGGACAGACTTCGAAAGGCAGGGTTGACAATCTCCTTGGAGAAATCCAGATTCTGCCGAAAACAAGTTGTCTACTTAGGATACCTGTTAAATGAGAACGGAGTTGCTATAGACACGTCCAGAATCCAGCCGATTCTCGATTATGCGCAGCCTAAATCGCAAGAAGACATTAGGAGATTAATGGGCCTCGCAGGCTTTTACCAACGATTCATTCAGAATTACAGTAAAATAACGGCTCCGATTACTGATCTGTTGACGAAGGAGAATAAGAAAAAGTTCAAGTGGACTGAGGAAGCCGAAGAAGCATTTCGGGAATTGAAATCCGTGCTGACATCGGCACCAATTCTCGGTAACCCAGACTTTTCAAAAATGTTCACGATTGAGTCGGATGCCTCAGACCGAGCGGTAGGGGCAGCCCTCGTCCAAGAACAAGACGGCGTTACACGAGTGATAAACTATTTTAGCAAGAAATTAAATCGCACCCAACGCCGGTACTCAGCCGTGGAGAAGGAGTGCCTTGGCGTCCTCTCGGCAATACAACATTTTCGCCACTACGTAGAAGGCGCCAAGTTTCGTGTGGTCACTGACGCCAGAAGTCTATTGTAGCTTTTCAATGTGGGTACGGAAACAGGGAATGCGAAACTCCTTCGATGGGCCCTCCGTATTCAGGCATACGACTTCGACCTTGAATATCGGAAAGGGAAGGCCAATATTACAGCAGATTGTCTGTCACGTTCCATTCAGGTCGACGCGATCGTATTGACCGAACCGGACTTTGAATACGAAGACTTGATAGACAAAATTCAATCGGACCCTGGGAAATTCACCGATTTTAGGGTGGTCGATGGACAGGTGTACCGATACGTAAAAAGTCAGAGTCGCCAATCAGACCCTCGTTTCGAGTGGAAACTAATCCCTAATGCATCCCAACGAAAGATTATTGTGCGCAAAGAACACGAGAAAGCTCATCTGGGATATGAGAAGACGTTAGCGACAGTGAAAGAGCGTTATTTTTGGCCTCGTATGAATGAAGAGGTGCGTAGGTACTGTAGAAGTTGTCTGAAGTGTCAGGTTAGCAAATCCGGGAATTCAAATGTTACGCCACCAATGGGAGCCCAGAAATCAGTCGAGTACCCGTGGCAATTCGTCACCCTCGATTATGTCGGACCGTTGCCGCCGTCTGGTCGTGGAAGACACACGTGTCTCCTAGTTGCAACGGACGTCCTCAGCAAGTTTATCTTAGTGCAGCCTTTCAGAGAGGCGAAGGCACAATCACTGGTGGAGTTCGTAGAAAATATTTTTTTTTTTTTTTTTTAAATCTTTATTTGAGTGTATTTTAACACACGAGGGCTAGTTCTACACTTTCGTAGAAAATATGATTTTTCGGTTGTTCGGTGTCCCCGAGATAATACTGACGGATAACGGATCCCAGTTTGTGTCGAAACAGTTTAAAGACTTGTTGAAAAACTACAACGTTTCTCACTGGCTTACTCCTGCATACCATCCCCAGGTTAATAACACCGAGCGTGTTAACCGGGTTGTCACGACTGCTATTAGAGCAACGCTCAAAGGGGACCATAACCATTGGACCGATAACCTGCAGGAAATCGCTGATGCTATCCGAAATGCGGTACACGACTCTACAAAACATAGTCCGTATTTCGTGGTGTTCGGTAGGAACAAAATCTCTGATGGTTCCGAATACTCACGCATTCGAGACAATCAACCAACGACTAGCGACAACAACCAGACTACGACGGAAAGAAGACAGAAACTATTCGACCAAATCAAACAGAATTTGACGACCGCCTACGCAAAACATTCAAGGACCTACAATCTCAGATCAAACCTAAATTGTCCAACTTACTCTGTGGGTGAAAAAGTGCTGAAGCAAACGTTTGATCTGTCCAATAAGGGTAAAGGGTTCTGTAGGAAGTTAGCTCCAAAATACGAGCCTGCAATTGTAAGGAAAGTTTTGGGGACTAACACTTACGAACTGGAGGACCAGGACGGAAAACGTTTGGGAGTCTACTTTGCCAACAGGCTGAAAAAGATGCAGGCTCATCTAAACCATTAAGTGGTGAACTAATTTTCAAGCTATGAACCTCCTAGTAAGCTTTTCACACCGTGAATCTACTAGCGAGCGACCACTAACTACGATGAGAAAAAATGCCTACGGGTTAATTGCATCTAGGACAATTTCGACGGACTCGTGGGAGGAAAGTTTTCGAACGAACCGAGCACTGAGGGTACCGAAATTGATCCGAAAACCAGCTATGAACAACTTTTTCGAAGTGACTACAAGACTACGCGTCGATTCAAATACCAAATAGGGCAAAACTTAGTAGACTTACGACCCACTGAGGCGTACGCGACTGTAAATATGTAAATAGTTAGTTGTTAGTCATCCTAGTTCCCTAACCCTTAAGATTATTGTTAGTAATTAGCCTAATTGTTAAAGTAAATTAGTTCAATCACTCACGATTTTCTTTCGTTTGGTATGTCATCTTTGTAAATATAGATTTAGATAGTTTGTTCTGAATTTCCCTTCATTCGTCATATATTTCCTTTCCGTTACATAGTTTTGTTATTTTTTTTTTTTTACCAGTTTTCGTTGATTTTCGTTCCTAAAAGTGAAATATAGCATAAGATTGTTGTTTTTGTATGCACTTTGCATATCGGTACGATGTTTTACCTGTTTTGTAGTCGTTTCGTAGTTGTAGTGCAGTAGTCCTCTCGATTCTCAATCCTTAGCCTTCCTTTTCGTCTTCCAGCCATCCTTCTTGTTCCGTTTTATGTCGCACCAGATTCGTACCTCCGTTATTCCATCCTCCAATCCTGTCCATTATCCTGATTGAATCGTCCATCCAGTTTCCGTACCGTTATAGTCCGTCTCGTCCTCCAGTGCAGTGTACTGTTGGGGTCGGTCCACCTGTGAAAAAAGTAAACAAACGCAAACAACTTACATCCGATGTTTTGGAACGATAATGATCGTATACTCTCCTCAAATTTCTGCCAGCCATAGCGAAACCCTTCCTGGATACTCCAAAATAGCACTTTCACTCGCTGCATGCCTGGAAACACTTTAATTTTTACAAAATTTCACGATTTCACGTCTACTTTTCTCGCCGCGAGCTTTTTCACTACCGTGGTGATTCACTTTGACGTTTCGTTTGTTGATGACCTGGAATGCATGATAGACTGGTATGGGTGTGAAATGAACTGAGTGATGAAATTCATCGAGTTCATGTTGATTTGAATGCGAGGGGTGCTTGAATGGTATTTTGTGTCAATGTTTTTTTTTTATAATTTCTTGAAGAATTTTGTTGTCGGGTAAATCCCGGTGGGTAAAAATTCTTTTAAGAGCACAATTTTCGTTTCTATGTCACAATGAGCGTTTATCGCGGATCATTATCCGTGGCTGCGAATTGTGAGAAGAAACAGTTATTTTTGATGAGAAAGAGTTGCATCTCGCGCGCTCGCTTCGTGTTGGGCTAGAGATTGTAATTCTAACTCATCGGTCTGCGTCCACTTGGTGAAAATTTTCGTGTACGTTGTCTTCGTTTATCGGCATTGTGTCCTGGTGTAGAAGATAGCGTATCGTTCTGTGTCAGTTTACCGTGTGAGCTCACTCAATGATGTCAACCACATTGAGTAGATGCCTTTTATATGTTGTCAAGTTTTCGTGTTGAATGTTTTCTTTTTCAATTTTGCGTGTTTGAGGGTCATCAGCAACAACAACAACTCTTCTTCAAAAATGCTTTCCTTTTTCTGGTCAAATCGAGATTTAGTAGTAAATGTAAATACAAATTAATTGTTTAGTTATAAATGTTCAAGTTGATTTTCGCTGGAGACTGGAGACTTAATGTCGCTGATAGTCAGTAGCAGGCAGGTTCCGTGATAGAATCTGGCCTGTAAACAGAGATGGAGTCAACTGCGGTTGACGATGAATCTATATGACCCCGAAAATTTAAACTGAATGTTTTGTAGTTATTAGTAGTATTTGTATATATGTTAATATAACTTGTATTGATTGTTTGGCCTACGAAAATTTGATTGGTGATTGTAATCTCCATTCCAATGCCAATCAAATTTTCGTACTTTTAGTGCGGAATGATGTAACGAGCATGTCGTTAAGTTGTTTTCGTAAATGTTTATCCTAGTTGAAATTATTATTAAACTACCAATAGAATGTAAAAGATATAAAACTTTGAGCCAGCCTAATACGAATTCACCGCATGAGCGTTCATTTCGTTCATCTAGCACACTCCGCTGGATTTATTTTGAATGAGTGCCCACTGCAAAGCGCGCAAAATCTCAAACCGAAAACGGTTGCAAATATGCTGGGTTTCTCGCTTCGCACGCTATCACCAGCGTACATCGACCCGTTGAGAATCCTTTGAGGATTTATTGACCTTTTCCCGATTCCTTCCTCCCATCATTTTGGCCGAGCAGCGAGGTGGTTGACTGAGGCTGTTCGTGGAATGAGAAGCGAAAATGCGCGAATATGACTGTTGGGAGCGGGAGAGCGGTTTTCGGGATCACGAACTTACATTCGTGATTTCCGGTGACGAAACTAATTATATGACGCTTGATCTGAGGAGTCCCAAGTCTTGCAAGATCACTTCGAACTGATCTGTGGAAGAGGCAGGAGTGGCCCAATTTTGTAATCGCGCCGTGGTGTTGTCTTTCAGGTATAAGCGTCATTAAGTGTCTTCGATCAGTGGATCTTTAGTTATTGTAAAACCTTTCCTAGTTTCCCCAGTTAGATTTCGTTCGTGTGCGAATAGCTAGTCGGTGTGTTATCGTGTGTGGCTTTGTGGATTAAAAGGTAATTTGTGCAATTATGTTATATGTGGATAATTTGTGCTTACACGTACAATGTGCACTGGCTGTAATGTAGATTCGTGGCCAAGGCCGTCATCACGCCCGAAACACCATCCAACCCTACGTGGCCATTACTGACCCCACCATCAGGCTCAGAAGTTTCCCCGGAGCACGCCGGAAGAGGGCCGTCCGCCAATTCACGCGCCCTAGGCAGGGCATATCGTGCAGTTCATCATCAGTGAACAAGCACGTTTTCCGTTCCGTTGGTGACGACCAGCGGAACTCAAACGCACGTGCCGCGTCATCGCCAGCATCGATGAAGCAGTAGATGATCATCCGTTCACCCCCATGACGAGCAGCAGCAGTAGATAGAAGCAAACCGCTTTCTCCCGCCGGCGCAAGGTAGAAGAATTCACCGCCACCCCTTCCCGTTCATGCGTCGAGCGGGCGCCGTCATCATCATCAAGAAAGGTAGTGAGTACTCAAAATGAATGTTGTCCGTCCATGCGCATGTGACTTGTTTTACGCCGCAACATAGTCATCCGTTGCGAAGCGTACACGGCATTTTTTATGCTAGCCGTGAATTAATTTCGAATTGCCCGTAAACTGTTTGCTTTGCAAACGCGAGATTGCCGTAGAAAACCACACTCAGCCAAGCACACACGATAGTTAGCTAGATAGGGACGAGCACATGGGAAAGGTAGAAAGAGCGTAGAGAGAGCAAGAATCGAAAGAGAGGAATGAACATTGTAGTAGGAGAAATGAAATAAAAAGCTTAAATGAAAGTTCCGTTTTATGGCAGAGGAATAGAAATGTTTCAATAAACACTGTGGGTCAACAAGTTGGAACATGTAATTTTATTGAAGGTCCCGATGAAGTGAAGTTGGTCGAAGGTTTCTTCATGTCGTTCGTGTTTCGTCTGTAGAGTTCTCTTTTTTTGTTTATTTTACTGGGGAGGTTGGCTCCGAAACCAACCGGGCAACTTTTTATTCGGACACATTTTGGTCCGAAGGGATTTTGTGGACTTGGCCAGTGATGATAAAAACCGTCATCGCTGTTTTGTCACTGACCGACGATCGATTTCACGCTTCTGATAGTTATATTCAGAAGTCGTTATTAGTAGTGGAATTTCGGCGAACCGTTTTAGTCAGCCACCTTACTTCCCGTCCAAATCTGGAAAACCGAGCCTTATTCCCCCTGAAAGGTCTCAACGGTCGGGCAACCCTAATCTTGGTGGATAGTCTCCCTCGGGAGTGGCGCTTAAGCTATCCCACTTTATAAAAAGGGAAGTCCAGGAGGCTGACCGTTACAACTGTCGGGGCAAAACGCAACTCGTCCATTTCTTTGGGATAAACAAGTTTTGAGTGAAAAATACTACGCAGATTAATGAAACGTTCCAAAAGGTTCACACCCTGAGAATTTCACACATTTTGAATAACAAACCAGGGAGATAGAATTAGATTCTAAAAGCACGATTCTGATGTTACGATTATCAATTTGAAAGTAATAAATTGAAATCTTTTACAAGCATGAATGGAGACTGGGTTAGTAGACTGGCCCTTAAACAAAAAAGTTGTAAAACTCAACGGGGCACCCTTTTGATAAGCTTCTTAGGGTAACTAAAAGCTCTCTCAAAATTGCAACGAAATTGGTTGCTCCACCAGCTGGCGCATTCAAGTTGAAGTTCGTATGGAGCATTCGGTTTCGAATATTTTGAAAATTGACCTCATGTCGCTTTTTCGTTCCGTATACTAGTTGATCGCGATAAATTGAGCCCAGAATGTCAAATTCACTAATTGACATCTTAAAGACAATAATTGTAGAAGGTTGTATTTGCATTAAAGCTTATTTTCATTACCCTTCCAGTTGTTGAAAGTTAGGCTTCGTTCAGCAGTTTCGTACAATCACAAATATGCAAGCGCCTTGGGTAGCAGCTCGCCCAGCATCATAGAGGGCTAAGGGAAGGGGTGGTGAAATTAACACCGTGCCTTTTACCGAGAAAAACAAATTTTGAGAAATTGTTATCTCACACGGACGATTTAGAGCAAAAATCGGAGTTGATACGGAGGTCAATTGAAGTAAAAATATCAACGAAAGCTAGAATTTTAGAAAACCACGTTTGAAAACTAGAACTGACGTAACTTTGAGCTTGGAAGTCTTGAGGTTTTTCAATTAAGTGAATATCGTTATGATATGCTGTCAAATCCGAAACTTTAGAATTCTTTTTGAATGGGTTACAATTATTAATGGATATATTTTCGGTAGTGCAATGAAAATTTCCAGAAATTTTTGTTTTGCTCACGTTTTTTGCATGATGTTCATTTTACCATCAATAGCTGTTCATTTTACCCACATTATCATTTATTTAGTTGGTGTTACATCAATTAATTTAAAAAATAAACTCGTTTACGATGTTACACCAATTTACTTGGCCCAAGGCAGTATCCCTCCAACTTCGATTTTGGCCCACGCTCTCCAGATCTTGCTGCACCTGATCAAGCCACCTCGCTCGCTGTGCTTCCCGCCTTCTTGTGCTAACCGGATTCAACACGAACACCATCTTTGCAGGATTGTTGTCCGGTAGTCTCGCAACATGCCCTGCCCAGCGCACCCTTCCGGCTTTCGCCACCTGTTTCACCATAAAGCCTAACGAGCTCGTGGTTCATTCTCCGCCGCCACACACCGCCAAAGATGGTCCTAAGCACCCTTAGTTCGAACACTCCAAGTGCTTGCAGGTCTTCTTCTGTCCGTACTTCGTGTCCATAGAGGACCACCGGTCTTATTAGCGTTTTGTACATGGTACATTTGGTGCGGGGGTGAATCTTTCTCGTCCGCAGCTTCATCTGGAGCCCATAGTAGGCGCGACTTCCACTGATGATGCGTCTCCGTATCTCACGACTAACGTTGTTATCAGCAGTACGCATCGTACCTTTGTGCTGTGCGTACACGAATTCTCTCTGCCCTTGGAAGTTTTCTTAAAAACTACCTAAAGCAATAAAACTGAAAAGTACCAGTGCTAAAAATACAGTACTTTTCAGTGCTACTAAAACAGTACTATTTTTTCTATTATTGATCCCTTTACTATCCTTGTTTGGACCCATGCCTTCGATTTTTCGTTGGACCCGTTGGCGAAAGCAAGCAGCGGTAATCCTTCTTGGACACCGTCTTGGGAAACAACCTCTCGAAGGGAACGTCTTCTTTCGTTTATTCACTAAACATGATTGCAACTACAAACGAAAGGAAGTGTAAATCTCTGAATTCACAACTTCCTTCCAAAAAAGTGGGATTTCAAACTGTCACTAAACGTAGCAAGAATGGAAGAAAGGACCTTTCTCCGAGATGTGAACTTTCTTCCGAGGGTGAAATGAATAATGTTGATAATTGTATCGAAATGAGCAATCAGTTCGATGCTCTAGACAATTTTTCCGAACACCAAATCGAAGCAGCCTCTAGCCAGGCTTTATTTTGCTCATCTTGATCTTATAGATGAAGCGACCTCGTACGCTCACAACAATTATGAGACAGCATTGGATGTTGGTTGAATAATCCGTAGCTGGGAGAGTGAAGAGAAATGTTGGCTCTAGCCAAACGCACATCTTCCATTTGACAGCCCTAGCTTACTGCGAAGCTCTGCAAACACATCATCATAGGCCAGGAGAAGTGAATGAACTTGTCATTCATTTTTCTGTCAATTCTCATACAAAATCTACTTTTTCTCTGACAGAAATTCACTCTAGGTGAACCACTTCCCCTGGCCAATTGCTTTTGGGATGAATTGAGGTTGGTTTCTCAGTCAACACAAGAGCATGATTTCGCTTTCCTCTTTGCCCTTTTGGGTAACGAGCTACAAAGAGACAACGAAGAGCTGTCTGGAAATGCTCTTCCCCGAACTGATAAATGGGAAAAAAGCTCTCTTCCTCTAACTGAGAAAGGAAGAAAGTAATCTCTTTCTCTTTTAAGCACTGAGTTGTCAAAACAAACTCTTTATCACTGTGTGAATGAAAATAAGCAAAGGCAAACGTGTAAACTCTTCATCCCGCAGATCAAGTACGTTCAGTTTGTGTGTGGGTAAAATCGCTTCTCTTTTGTAGTTGATTATTAAAAGGGGGAGAAAGAGGATAAGTCAAGAGCAAGGAAGAAGCCTGCCTCTAGCCCAGACTCTTTGATTCAAGTGAGGAAGCAAAGAGTGCCGCCTATCGTGGACAGTTGTTCCGAATTCGGGGGATTTAGGCAGGAGATCTCGAACTCCATTAGGGGAATCAAGGTTTCCATCCAATTCGCAAAGAAAGGAGACTGTCGCGTTTTGCCGGAAACTCTTAAAGATCACGAACTTCTTCTCAAACATCTTGAAGAGAAGAAGCAGCATTCACAGGTAACTCCTACTCCGCTTCTTCGTCTAACGAAAATTCTAATGGGAAATCATCAAATGTACCCACTCCAAGTGATATGTCTGCCTCTGATTTTAATTTTCTAACTGAACAATTGAATCAAATGATTGATGCAATGTTCAAAGCCACCACTATGACTGAAGCAGTTCAAGTTGGTGTAAAATTTACAAATCAAATTGTTATTGGATTACGTTTTTCTAATGAATCCAAATAATAATTTAATATTTTAATTTGAAATGCTCGTGCTCTGAATGGTAAAGAGGACGAGCTGTTTAATTTTCTTACAGCTAATAACGTGCATATAGCAGTTATTACTGAAACGTATTTGAAACCTGGATCGAAACTAAAAAGAGATCCTAACTTTTTTGTTTATCGTAATGATCGACTTGATGGAGCATGTGGGGGAGTTGCAATCATCATTCATAGGCGTATAAAACATCAACTGTTTTCGTCATTTGAAACTAAAGTTTTTGATACTTTGGGTGTTTCTGTTGAAACACAGCTTGGTAAATATACTTTCATAGCTGCTTATTTTCCTTTTCAATGCTCTGGACAGCAAGTTAATTTGCTCCAAACTGACTAGCGAAAATTGACTCGCAATAAGTCGAATTTTTTTGTCATTGGTGACTTTAATGCCAATCAACGGTCATGGAATAATTCTCAAAGTAATTCCAACGGCAGAATTTTATTTAATGAGTGCTCTTCAAAATATTTCTCAATTCAATATCCTGATAGCCCTACTTGTTTTTCCTCTTCTAGAAATCCATCTACGATTGACTTGGTCTTAACCGACTCTAGTCATCTTTGTAGCGAGTTAGTTACTTATGCTGATTTTGATTCTGATCATGTCCCTGTTACATTCCAAATATCCCATGAAACGATTCTCAATCCTATCAGCTCTACTTTCAATTATTTACGAGCCGACTGTAATATATATGCAAAGTATGTTGACTCTAATCTTGATGTTGACATTTCTTTAGAAACTAAACTTGATATTAACAAGGCTCTTGAAACTTTAACAAATTCCATCGTTGAAGCCAGGAGCATTGCAATTCCAAAATGTGAAGTAAAGTTTGAATCCGTGATTATAGACGATGATCTTAAACTCTTGATCCGCCTTAAAAACGTGAGGAGAAGGCAATTTCAACGCACTCGCGATCCTGCTATGAAAATTATATGGCCGGATTTGCAGAAAGAAATCAAGAAACGTTTCACACAAAAAAAATTTAAAAAAAGATTTCTCAATTGGACCCTGGCTCTAAGCCCTTTTGGAAATTATTTAAAATTTTTAAAAAACCTCAGGAGCCAATACCGGCATTAAAAAGGAAAACAAATTATTACTAACTAGGGTAGATGTACCAGTTATGGACATAGTGGTTCCCTATTTCGCCATACGCGATTACTTTAATGTCTTCAAATTTTGAAAATGTTTGTTTGTTGTTTTAGTTACATTTAAGATATAGCTTGAAGTTAAAACATTAAAAAATATTTAAAATTTGAAAGTTATCAAAATCTCACATATGGCCAAATAGGGAACCACTATGGCCATAACTGGTACACTTTCCCTAATTGCGAAAAAGCTCAAAAACTTGCTATGCAGTTTGAAAGCGCGCACAATTTTAATTTAGGACTTACTAGTCCAATTGAAAATCGAGTTACTCAGGACTTCGAAAATATTCTAAATCAAGAGAACGTTTTCGAAAATGCCTGGGAGACTGATTTGGAAGAAGTGAGAACTATTATTAAAAAATTCAAAAATATGAAAGCTCCTGGCGATGATGGAATTTTCTACATCCTCATCAAGAAACTTCCAGAAAGCTTATCATTTTTAGTTGATATATTTAACAAATGTTTTCAATTAGCATATTTTCCTGACAAATAGAAAAATGCTAAGGTTGTACCAATTTTAAAACCAGACAAAAATCCTGCAGAAGCTTCTAGCTATCGTCCAATCAGTTTGCTTTCCTCCATCAGCAGAATTTTTGAAAAGGTCATTTTGAACAGAATGATGGCCCACATCAACGAAAATTCAATTTTTGCCAATGAACAGTTCGGATTCCGCCAAGGACATTCGACCACTCATCAATTTTTACGTGTAACTAATTTGATCCGTTTCAACAAATCTGAAGGCTATTCTACTGGTCTTGCTCTTCTAGACATATGAAAAGCATTCGACAGTGTTCGACTTTAATTTTCCAACATACATTTTTAGAATAATTCAAAGTTATCTGTCAAATTGGGACCAATATTATACAATATTTTCACATCTGACTTACCTGAGTTACCTCGGGGATGTCAAAAATTCTTGTTTGCGGATGACACAGGCCTCTCCGTCAAAGGACGAAGTCTGCGTGTCATCTGTAGTCGATTGCAAAAAAGTTTGGATATTTTTCTTCATACTTGCAGAAATGGAATATTTCTCCTAATGCTTCCAAAACTCAACTAATAATATTCCCACATAAAACAAAATCTCGTTATTTAAAACCTTCAAGTAGACATGTTGTCACGATGAGAGGGGTTCCAATAAATTGGTGAGATGAAGTTAAGTATCTAGGGCTCATGCTAGATAAGAATTTAACTTACAAAATCACATTGAGGGCATTCAAACCAAATGTAATAAATATGTAAAATGTCTCTATCCCCTTATTGATAGAAAATCAAAAAATTGTCTTAAGAACAAGCTTTTGATATTCAAACAAATTTTCAGGCCAGCCATGGTGTATGCTGTACCAATATGGACTAGCTGTTGTAATACCAGGAAGGAAGCTCTGCAGAGAATCCTCGTCGCCACTTTTATAATCGGCAAATAAAGAATAAATTAATGTGTTGATCAGTCCAAAGTCCCGGAAGTTTCTCTTCGGCGCATTAGGCATCCAGTTTTATAGCACTAAAATCCCATAGCTACAAATATGTTAAAGCTATCATATTCATGAGGAAGAATAAAGAATACTACTTGATATCACTAGCATTCTCGCGTTTAGAAAAAGTTGTTCGAACTCTTGAAAAATACAACTCATTTCTAAACGAAATCTGTATTAACATATTGATCACTGTTGAGAACTAGATGAAAAGTTGAACTTCAACTTCCTAAAAACCACGATAAAGGGAATAATGTGTTGCAAGCAAATTAACTCTATCAAAAAGGCTTAGATCCTGGATCCAATTGAGGTTCCGATTGTACGACATTTCCCAGAATGACGTTCCCCAGAATGACATTCCCCAGAACGCCATTCCCCAGAATGAGACATTCCCCAGAAATCCATTCCCCAGAATAGGATATTCCCCAGAAAACCATTCCCCAGAATGAGACATCCCCAGAAAAAAAAAATACAAGAGATTTTTGGGCTGTTAAAATCCAGGTGAATGGTAAATAGTAAAAAGTAAACACGTTTAACTGAAAAATTCGAGGAAAACCAAATTATAGTTTTCATAGATACAATTAGAATAGATAGAGAATAGTTTTCATAGATACAATTAGAAAGAACAGCCAATTTTAAAAGAAGGAAGAATAACTATGAAAACAAAAAAAGTAATAGCTTGGGTCAAGTTTGACCATAAAACATAGTATGACATATGTAAGAGCAGCTTATTTTGAACGGTTGTGCTACTTTTCTCCGAATGACGGTTCCCCGAATTTCGTTTCCATGAATTCCAGTTCCCATAATGCCAGTGTTCCCCAAAAAAATATTTAGCTCTTATAATTGTCATAACTTTATGGCTATTCTTTACTTGAGCTGCGGTTCTTTCGAGTTTCACCATCATCGGCATTTTTGGCAAAATGTACTTACATATTTATTCGAGGATAACCTTATAATCTACATTATCTTCTTCTTTTAATTGCTTATCATTCTTTCGAGTTCAGCACCTAGTCCCCAAAGACTATTCTTGCACCTGTTTGAACTGCATCACTTTTCAGGGAAACTAGTCATTCGGGAAAATGTCTTTTGCGGAAATGGGTCATTCGGTAAGCTGGCATTTGGGGAAATGATTTTCAGGAAAATGACAGTAGCAAAATCATGTTAAGCAGATGTAAAATTGTTAAACATTTCCCCTTAAGATTTTGGTTGTTGAGCCACGTACACAATTATTTTGAAATTTCAAACCCCCATCTTTCGTCTTTTGTCCGTACAAACGTTTTGAAATTTGTATAGGCCGTGGTCTTTGGTCAAACCATGCACCCCCATAGATGACCAAGTGGTTTATGGACAGCCCTAGATGGTTTGCCTGAGAAAAGGGAAGCAAACACTCGCTTTTTAAAATATTTATTTTTTGACTCCATCCTTATAGATTTTATTTGCTTGAGATCCATAATAATAATTTTGACCAAATAATATTTTGGGTGAATTGACCCCTGGGTCCGCAATTCGAAGTTTCTGGCAGGTACATTTTTTAACGATAATAAAACTAAATAACCAAATCTATTTTTTCCACTCTTTTATAACGTATAAAAACGATTCTGGGGAATGTCCTATTCTGGGGAATGTCCCATTCTGGGGAATGTCCCATTCTGGGGAATGGGATTCTGGGGAACGTCATTCTGGGGAATGTCTTTCTGGGGTTTGGCTTTCTGGGAAATGTCCTACAACCCCTAGGTCCATATAAAGTTCACAGCAGTTCGCTAGAGCGCTTAAATTGCCTTCTCCTAACGTTTTTAATTCCACTTCACATTTTGTATTGCAATGCCCCTTGCTTCAACAATGGAATTTGTTTCGAAGTTTCGAAAGCATTGCGAATATCAAGCCTTGTTAATATCAAGATTAAAAATAAAAAATGACACTCTATGGCTACGATGAACCCCTTATGAGAGTTAAGTGTTGGGATTTACCCGTTTTGAACTACATTTCCATACATTTTGTTCTTGACACCGGTCAGCCCAATAGCAAAACTGTTCATTTCAACCCCCCGAGTTCACCTACCGTACGCGTATAAAACGTGGCCCAAACGAGTTGGTATTTTGAGCTGGGACAGGATTTCCACGAGCAACGAATCAATAAAACAAAACAGGTTCCAATGGACAGTTGCTGTTGGACAACTCTGAAACGTGCATTTGATTTGTGTGCCCATGTGGCAATGATGGATGCTTTTGCATTAATATGTGCACCTCGTGAAGATGAGCGCGGGCAATTCAAGTGGGAAGTTCGCACCTTGCAATTGGCGTCTCCCCGTAGTTGTCTATTTTATAGTTGCAGGAACTGATTGGGACGAACCGAAGAGAACAATTTCTCAAAGTCGCGTCGCGAGACCCGAGTAAAAGTTTACAGTTATTTTAATAGTTGAACTTATGGTGTACTTGTGTTGCAGCAATGCTGCAACATTTATTGTTCTCATTAAAATCCATAATTATTTTTATGTTATTATATTTCTTGTAAACTTATTAGAATTATTAGGAAATATAGAATTAGCTACCTTTTTGTGAAATCATTGCAAGTCCTCTGTGACCGGCAGTGAAAGTGTTAACCTAATGACAATTCAGAATTAGTTTTTTTTTTCATAAATTTAGGATACAAAAAAACGAACAGCAACGAAAATGAAGCACTTTAGGTCTTTGCAGGCCTTTTAAAAAGTGTTGTAAACATGATGCATTTAATGCAAATTAGCGCACAAGAAGCAGCCACAAGATATGACGTACAGGCATCTCTCCATAAATCGATAATGAAGAAACCATCGAGTTATGGAGATATCGAGTTACAGAACACTAAACCAGTGCAAATGCGATTCAAGGGACCATCGGGGTAGTCATGAAATTGTAAAACCAAATTTTACTATGATTCTCTAACTCGATATTGAGATATGATGTTTCGAGTAAGGAAGAGTTGACTGTACCTAAGAGAGACTTCACACCACTACAAGACCACACGCGTTGGGTTCCCAAAGACATTTGCGCCTAAATACGAGTAATTGCTAGCGCAACATACGACTGATATGGCGAATCGATGTATGGCGCTGACCAAGATGGAGTTTATGGAACTGACCTATGACCTCGCTAATATGCTTCATACACTGTACATCATGCAAAGATTGAACCTACAAGGTATGTGCTGACATACAAAGCACCTATTGGCTTTTCTGTGGGTTTGGTGTAAACTTTGATATTGCTAATTCCTTAGACTATACAAAAATAAATGGTAAACCGAATGTAGATTTCAAAATATCACCAAAATTCAAAAAGTGTCCGGGCATAGAGGACACTTCCCTATATTTACAAATCGGCGGTTTTAACTGTTCGGAAGTGATGCATTCCCCACGTCTCATAACAGAGCAGATCACAAAAGTCCTTCGGCGGCCGAATGTTTCCGAAATGATTCTTTTTCATGATTTCATGACCGAAATTTCCACTTTTCGCATCAAAAATAGGAATCATAAATGACAGATGACTAAATCCATGAATAGTGCTTATGTTTCCATGAATTTTATTCATGGTTCCAGCATATTTGCTTCATGATTTGAGGATTTAAATTGACATTTTTATTCTCTGAAACATTGAAAACGTAACGTACAGCCGGCGTTACGGTAAAATGCTTCATGATTTCATGACTTTTGGTCATGGTGTATTTTCATAACATGAAAACACACCTTCCTCCCGAAATCATGGCTCTTTCTCCCGTTTTAGAGTTCCGCATTTTTACCCATGTAATTAACCTGATTGGTATGATTATTAATACTTGTTTTTTAATTATGAATCGTGGTTTACGGCTAACCAGCCGGGTGGAAGTTTAACAACTACCGAAAAGCTAAACATTTCATATAATTTGCAATGGGATTAGATGGATAAATTGATATGAAGATTTGCAAAAAAGTTACACGTCTTCTCAGTGAGAATTGAACTCACGACTCCCTGATCTCTAGTTAGGGTGCGTTACCCCTACGCCATGAGAGGACTCATGCACTCTCGGGCTATGCATTGGATATAAACAGAAAGCGTTGTGTTTGGATGGGCATCTAATTCTTCCGAAAGAGGTGCACTTTGCGAAAAAGGACCACGTGATTATTGAGCTGAAATCGAATTCAGGTTAACTTCTGCGTTCATGAGTCCTCTCATGGCGTAGGGGAAACGCACCCTAACTAGAGATCAGGGAGTCGTGAGTTCGATTCTCACTGAGAAGACGTGTAACTGTTTCGCAAATCTTCACATCAATTTGTCCATCTAATCCAATTGCAAATTACATGTAATGTTTAGCTTTTCGGTAGTTGTTGTATGATTATCAACCTTTATGTTTCTAAACTCCTCCTCAACCATTATGTTTCTAAACTCCTCAAATAGCTGCCATTTCGTTAATTTTCATTCTGTTTTTTTTTTTTGAAACCTGAAACGAGCAACGATCGTTTCAAAGAAAAACGATAAGTTTACCTATAAAATGCAAGTGCTCGAATCAAGCAGTGCGGCCAGTTTGCTAATTGGGTGAATAAATAAGTGTTGAATAAGGCTAGCTACTCGATCAACCCAGAAAGAAAATTCATTACAAATAATAAGGAATCAAGAAACCGTAAATTATATTACGTATTAGAATATCACTGAATAATAGAAATAGGAGGTCTCCTATAGGGGACGGAATACATACTCGGTCTTTCCTTGCTGGACCGCCGAGTCAGAAAGACAGTAAAAGTTATATTCAGTGAAGTGAGATCGTGAGCGAATAATATTGTTAATCTAGTATGAAAAAGTTTTTATATAATTGAATAGTGATTCTAAGTGATTTATTAGTTTTTCAGAGGTGTGCTACCTTTACGTTTCCTAAATTGATCAAAACGTGAGTCGTGCGAGAATCAAAACCGATCATTAGTAAGTGGCAAATCATTAAAACATAATCGAGATTGTAACAAGTTAATTTAATAGATTAGGTAACAACTAAAGGGAATCGTGAGGAAAACTGGAGAAAATACAACATTGTGGAAAAAGGGAAGAAACGAAAGGTAATTGGGTACATGTGCATTGAAGTCAAGGTTGTTCTAATGTGAATTCATGTGATACAGCTCGTGTGCGCCGGCGGCCAGCCGATTTGGGGTTATCCAAGATACGGCACCCCACCGTTAAAGAGTAATTCGGTGGATGTAGTGGAAGGTCGGCCAACGAACAAATCTCGGCCTTGCCTTTCCACCTGCCATCACGGTGGTTCGTCACTTCTTGCGAGTAGCGTCTAGCAAGGGAATGATTGCCACGCCAGCGTGATTGATCCTTTTGCTCACGGGCTTCCCATCGTCTAGATCTTTGTCATCCTGCCACACGACAACAACGTCGGTGTCCCTTCGCTCAACGTCGCTATTGCTTCGACGACGACGCTGAACACGTGCTTCGGCTCTGACTACCACCAACATTCAGAGAACACCCAGCGGCGCCGGGGGGGCGGTACTCCCCTCTGCCGGGGCAAACCGTCGGAAAACACCACCACCACGAAGGTCATCGTCTATTGCTCGAGCAAGCACTGTTCCCCTCAAGCCATCCCGAGGAGGGGGAGTGGCGGCGACGCATCGGCAGATCGACTGTAAGTACCCGATTGGAAACCGAACACCTTGCGAAAATACTCTAACCGTACCGAGAGCTAAACCATTGTTAGGCTAGAGAAATCCTATAAGAATCTCCAAATCACACAACCAAAATTGAAATTTAAACCCAGAAAACGTGACGTCACTGTTAGGAGGCACTTTGTAGAAATCGATCGAAAGCAATCAATTAGGAACAAGACAGAAACGAAATGCCCCTGAAAGATTTAATAAACTATGTTTTGAAAACGCGATCGCCTAGCATGCAACTTTAGAATAATTTCGCTGAATAAAATTTTTACCACTCAAATTTTACCTTACTAATATAATTGGACTTAATTTTAATTGAACTATCTTACTTCGATTGAATCTTTGGGAATATTGTTGGCTGGTCAGACAGGTTGTTGGGATCGAATCTCGGAGGTCGGTCTGATAGTGGGGTTGGATAACTAGGCTAGCTGGGCAAACCGATCTGTAATTCCTAGCAGACGAACATAGATCGTCTGGCGCATAAGCTAGGAATTTGGAGGCCCCACTAAGGCCCTCCTTACAAACCACCCTCAGTTGATTTTAAAAAAGTACAAGTTATTTGCCTTAAATGGACAATGGGACAATGCGGAATCGGAACCATGCCGTAGATATTCCGGGTTGTATTGGGATCACATCGGTGCCAAATTTGAGAAATGTGATTATTTTTCTATTTATTTCACCACCAAAGTTTTTATGTAAAACGTAGGATCGATGTCGTCACTTACACATAATTTCCAACCTTCATGAATTCAAGAGCACTCGTCAATAAATGAAGAATAAATTCGGTATAAACAGATGTAGTCACTCCACTGTGGACCAAAACACCGTGCGACGTTTCAATCTTCGTCAATTCGAAAAAAATATGTAAATAAAGAAAAAAACAACTTGGTATCAACTGATGTGGCTACTTCAGAGCACGTGGCACAGGCTCCGCCAGGACATTTTCATTTCAAGTTCAAAACATACCGTGCGACGTCTCAATTTTCGGGAAATCGAAAGAACATGTCAGTTAATAACTAGGCGACCGATGTGACCACTCAGCACTTGCCACGGGTTCCACCAGGGCTTCTCTGGGAACATTTCCGAGTCCAAAAGATGCCGTGCCAAATAATGATCACTCCAGAGCACCTAGCACAGGTCCGCCAGGGTCTGAAAGGACTCTTTCATTTACTCATCGAAACATACCGTGCGACATCTCAACCTATAAACAATCGATAGAACGTGTCATTAAACGAAGAATGAACTTGGCATCTCCAGAGCACCTAACGAAGGGCCTTATTCGGGACATTTTCGTTTTATGACCAAACAGATTATCAACAGATTTGGACACCCTGAGTATCTGGAAAAGTTTACAGTTTATGTATCAAAATGTAAACTTTTTTTGAGAGCTGAGATGAGCTAAGATTGTATCAAATATCAATATTTTTGACTAAAATGTTTTTTTCATAGAATCCGAATGATTTTACCGTACCGTACAAGGTGCCAGTCTTTTACTAGCCAGACTACCAGATGGATGTTGGCATCAAACAGTGTGGTCCATGTTGCATCGGACGGATTTCTCATATATTTTGCTCAAAATGCAGAATGGAGGTGAGGATTAGACCTATTCATATTTTCAAAATTGTCTGTAAATTCGTCAGTCAACCAATATTTGGATTTTTCATGTTGAAATGAACTTCTGGTCAAAATTTCAGTTAATTCGGAGCAAATATAGGTGTGCTTCAAGTCAATTATGTGTTTTTGGGCTATTTTCAAGCTTTGAAAATTCATAACTACTGAACGGAACACCAAAACTTATCGGAAATACCTCTACATAGTAGTTTATTCAATTGTACGAACTTATGTCGATCACGAATTTATGATTTGAGCAAGTTTTAACATAGTTTGGGTGAGATTTGTGCTTCGAGGTTCTTGAAAATCACTATTTTTGGGGAGTTTTCTGTCTAAAAAACATACCTGTATGAAAATTTTGGATTTCTAATTTCTAGAACATGATGTCTATGCATATCAAAAACCCAATCACTGTTAAAGTTACCTTTTATCTTACGAAAATAAATTGTAAAAAATAAGTAATTAGGAAGCACATTTGTAAATCCGCTGTTGGTGAGCCAAGAACACCACCATGTGCTTCAAAGAATGTAAAAAATGAACACGTTAGCACTGCTTTTTCCTAGTCGATGATGATGATTGTTTTCAAATCGTTCTGAATAGTCAGTGAAATTGCGATCATAAGAATCATCACTCGGAAAGAAAAAGCAATGCTAACTTGTTCAATTCATTCATTCGTCGGTACATGTATCATACATGATAAAACTATCATTATGTTGGGATGGGTTGTTCGATCTTTGGGCATTTTTTGTAATTTATTGCCTAAAGCAACATGTAATCTGTTAATGGTTAATAAATTCATAGATCTATTTTGTTTGATGCCCGTTGACTAGAGCCTGAAAAAATAATGTCAATGTGTGTTTTATATACCATACATATTTGGAAAACCGTGATTTATGGGCACTGTGGAGAACAAATCTCGATCAAACAATATTTAAACTTCATTTAATCATATTGGGGTGTTCGACAAACTTTAACAGAATAGAATTAGCTTTCAATTGGTGGTAAAAACAAGTGGTTTTGATTTATGAGTTTTGAGTTATGATTTTTCAAACCTTAAAATAAGCCTAAAAACACATTTTTAACTTGAAGCATACTGAAATCATCATCAAATGAGCTGAAAATTTGACCAGACATTGTTCTTAGCATGAGAATTCAGAATATTGCTTGACCGGAAGATTTCCCGACATGTTTTCAAATATGAACAGGTCATTAAGCTCTTCTTATCGCTATAATACGTGCATTTGGGTCAATATTCATGTTTATGCTTTGTTTTACTAAGAACACAAAGCTACCATTTGGTGATGCATGATCCCAATGAATACGGAGTCTATTTGAGTGGAGAAAATCTGGCTTTTGCAGCCAAGTAGGTACATGAAACTCCCATAAAGGGGGCTCATTGTATGTAAGAAAATATTATTGAACATATTTTGGCTAAAAGGTATTTCTGATCCATTCACTCATCATGACATCATGATCATATAGTTCTGAGACGAACTGACAATAAACACAACTTGTTTTTTCATATAAATAATCAATTTACCTTGGCAACTCCGGCAACAGGCAAACAGCAAAACTCCATGCATACTTGATAATCTTCTCAATATCAATATTAATATCAATAATAAATATTAATACTTTAATACTGGATCTAGTGTCCTGCCCCATGGAAAATTGTCATCTGCAACGCTAATGCGCAGGTCTAGAGAGAGGACTTTTTCAGCCCTGTTATTGGTACGGAGAGCCTTCACTCCATTACCAACGATAACGGCCTACGTTTAGTGAACTTTGCTGTCACCAGGGAGATGACCATCAGTACCGTAAGCATACCTGGCGACACCCAAATGGCGAACTTTACAACCAAATCGACCATGTTATGGTAGACGGACGTCAATTTTCCGATGTCATCGATGTTAGAACTTTCAGGGGTCCTAATATCGACTCAGACCACAATCATCGTAAGCAAAATTCGAGCGTGGTAATCAACCGTTTCAAGTTCTAGAAATCGGCAATCCAGGCTGCTGGGAAGGACGAGATCCCGGCCAAACTTTTCAAAGTGCCCGGGCGTGCGATAGACGTATTGCAGCTGCAAAAGAAAAATAAAAATCGCGTTATACAAGACGCTGATCCTTCCGGTTGTCTTGCATGGCTATGAATCATGGGCATTTAAAGAAATCGACCGGAGAACTTTCAGGGTGTTTGAAAGTAAAGTTCTGCGAATCGCCATATGGCGGCATCGCATGAATCACGAGTTGTACCAAGTGTATAAAAAGGTAGATATTGTTATGCGCATAAAACACGACAGGCTGCCAGTGATGGAAAGTGACGAACATTTCTTCTGAACTGGAACAAAAACAAAACCAAACGCTCCCGAGCGTCAGAGCGCTGGTTTACTCGCATCTGTTGGCTCCCGAGTAACTGAAGCTAAAAGTGATTCGCGAACGTGTTCGGAGCTGTTCAGAGTCATATTGTGTTTTTGTGAAAAAGCTGCTTTCCCTCCGAGATTTATGGTTTTCAAGGGATTTTGACTACAAACTAGTAGTTTATTGTCGATATGATGGTTATACAATTAATTTTCCTGTCAAAACTATAATAAATCACAACTTGCTCGGTTACTCGCGAGTAAACCGCTACTTCTTTTGACATGTTCTCTCGAGCAGACAGGTGCGGAGAACTTTCAGGGTGTTTGAAAGTAAAGTTCTGCGAATCGCCATATGGCGGCATCGCATGAATCACGAGTTGTACCAAGTGTATAAAAAGGTAGATATTGTTATGCGCATAAAACACGACAGGCTGCCAGTGATGGAAAGTGACGAACATTTCTTCTGAACTGGAACAAAAACAAAACCAAACGCTCCCGAGCGTCAGAGCGCTGGTTTACTCGCATCTGTTGGCTCCCGAGTAACTGAAGCTAAAAGTGATTCGCGAACGTGTTCGGAGCTGTTCAGAGTCATATTGTGTTTTTGTGAAAAAGCTGCTTTCCCTCCGAGATTTATGGTTTTCAAGGGATTTTGACTACAAACTAGTAGTTTATTGTCGATATGATGGTTATACAATTAATTTTCCTGTCAAAACTATAATAAATCACAACTTGCTCGGTTACTCGCGAGTAAACCGCTACTTCTTTTGACATGTTCTCTCGAGCAGACAGGTGCGAAATTACTCACACCTAGCCAGTTCCCGAGTCTGTGATGTTTGTTATGCGTTGGTATACACTCGTGAGCTGCTTCGTGATGCGAACTTTTCCAGCACTGCAGGCTGCGTTGGGCTGGTGACGTTGTTATTGTCCATTTATGACAAATAACTGATATCTTTGTAAAGTCAAATGAGGGTGGTTTAAAAATAATGAGTGAAAGTTGACGAAATGACAGCTATTTGAAAATACCTTGTCAAAGTTTGGGAACGTTAACTAAAAAACAATAACTGTTCAAGAATCTGCCTAAGGAATTCTGGCTACGAGAAATGTTGCAATTCATCTGCCAGGTACGAGCCTCAACGATTCGTTTGCACGAAGGACAATCCCAAAAGTTATACTTATAGTCGCCCCAGCAATTTGCTTAACTTAGCTAAGCATAGCTTAGCTTAGCTTGGACTCTTATGGTTGCCCCAGCAATTTGCGTATACAAACTTTTTGATATCTTCCTTGATAGGATAGACGTCCTTAGCGTGAGAAGAACCTCCGTAAATCATGAATTTAGCATCCATGCGGCAATTTCGACACCGACGGCACTGAGTGGTGTTCAGAAAATTTCTTCCAGGTTTCTGGAATTGGTCCCATTGGTCACATGAACATCGAACATATGTTTTGCTTTTTCAAAAGCTTCAATGTTATTTAGATCACTTTTGTTATAATGAACTAAGTAATATTCTTGAGAATCCATCTTCCTCTCCAACAATGTAAGAATTGGTCAACTTTTTCATAATAGTTACTTGCACTTGGTAACATCCAAGTAAACTATTTATTCTATTTTCGATCTCTTCTGGTGACTAATAGTCACTTACGGTGAAGATGTATTGAAGCCAAAACACGAATTTTCGAGAGCACAAATCTGGAGAACCAAACATCCGTTTGAGCTGAAAATTTAATCGATTGGTCAACACCAGTGACCAATCGATTAATTTTTCAGCATCAACTGATGTCTGGTTCTCCAGATTTGTGGGAAAATTTTAAGATTGGCTTCAATTCATCTTCGCCTTAAGAGATTTTTTAAGACGACCTCAAACAAACGTTCAGTTTTGTCGTCCGTTGTCTAGTGTGGTGCTTTCTTCAAGGGCAAATCGTCCACTGGAAGCTTTAACGTGTCGGTGTCTTTTAAAAGAAAAAAGTAAAAAAAACTGTGCTTCATCTTTTCAAGATGTTTGTGAAGAAGTTCGCAATCTTGAGCTTCTGGCAAAACGCAGCACCCTCCTTTCTTTACGATTTGGAAAAGGACCTTGATTCCCCTTCAAGAGGAGTTCAAGATCTCCTGCCTAAATCCCCCAAATTCGGTACAACTGACCACGATAGACGGAACTCTTTGTTTCCCCTTTTGAATCAAAGAGCCTGGGCTAGAGGCTGCTTCGATTACAGGTTCGGAAAATTTCAAAGCATCGAACTTACTGCTCATTTATCAACGTTCAATTCAATTATCAATTCAAAAATCAATCAATATCAATATCAAAATCAATTATCAACGTTAGCAATCTTACCCTTGGAAGAAAGCGCGCCTTCCAGAGGAACGTTTTTGCAATGTTTAGTGAGTTTCAAAACTTACTTTTCCTTTCAAAACTGCCTTGGAAAGTGTTCTACAAAAGTACCATTAAATGTATTGTTTGGATGTCAATTTAGTATGGAAAATATTCCAAAATTCAAATTCGGGGATACATCTTCTTCTTTCTTTTCTGGCGTTACGTCCCCACTGGGACAGAGCCTGCTTCTCAGCTTAGTGTTCTAATGAGCACTTCCACTGTTATTAACTGAAAACTTACTATGCCAATGACCATTTTTGCATGCGTATATCGTGTGGCAGGTACGAAGATACTCTATGCCCTGGGAAGTCGAGAAAATTTCCAACCCGAAAAAGATCCTCGACCGGTGGGATTCGAACCCACGACCCTCAGCTTGATCTTGCTGAATAGCTGCGCGTTTACCACTACGGCTATCTGGGCCCCTCCCCGTTTTTATTGTAAAAAGTTAGGTCTTTTTTAATGGTTAAAAAACAATATGGTCAAGTAAATTTTTCAAATAACATTCCGTTTAATGATGAATCTATTGGAAAATATAATATTGTTACAATAAAATCTACCGTACTTTAACAACTTTTTTTTAACAGGGGAAACTTTACATCAACTGTTTACTAGAGAGCGAATGAAATCATATGGGGAACAGCGGATCTTCGCGACCCTATGTAGATCGCGATTTGCCGGACAGTCAGTGTGCGTGTTGAGCTGCTAGCGTGAGGATCGTCGCGTTTTGATTCTGTATTGCATCCAGCACTCACGAGTTGCATTTATATTTGGCGTTAAGTATAGTTTCACTAAGAGAATAATGCTCACTTCTAGTAGATAGTTTGATGATACCCAGCAGTAGGCAATGATGTGTGGGTATCAGTATCGGAATAACGATAACAATTAGATGTGCCGATGAAGATCAGTGTTCACCGGTTCACATGCTATGCTTAATTAGCGCATAGGGGAATTGAATCTGTGTAATTCAATATACGGTGTACGGTCACTCGACGAATTTATTAGGCAGCAGTACAGTAGTGGTGTAATTGATTGCAAATTTTTCCGACAAACATTGTGAACATTGCTTGGTGATAGTTGCGGCCAAATAATCAAATCGTATCGAATTCCTCTGAAAGTGATGTCACTCGACAATACGGGAAGCTGAACCAACATAAGTCAACGGCGCCGGTTTGAAAAGCCATTTCAAGGTTAACCACCTGTGGGGAAATTGATAGCACGCATCTTATAATGTCATCTCAGGCTACCAGTAGAGCTGCTAGCTTACTGGCATTAGTGTTCACAATCTACGGAATCAGCATAACCCACGCACAGTATCTGCAATCTCCGTGTCCAGATATATTCACCTACCAGGCCGATCCGAACACCAGGCAAATCTTTGGCTACGTCGAGATCGACAACATTCAAGTGGGCCAAACGGTCAAATTGGATATTGCCTTATCAATCGCTGCTCCAGTGCCACAGGTAAGCTTAGGACTTCCTAATTTTAGGACTGCTTAAAGCTAAACACGACATAGCTGTTTTCATGGGCACAGCCAGGGAGGGCAATGCCCCTTTTCGAATAATTCTTAGACTCCAATTTGATTTTTTTTTTTTCAGATATCATTCAGTGAATTTAAAATTGCCTTTAATAATCACTGCAGGTTTAATTCAAGAAATTGTTCCTCGGAGAACCTCAAATGTCTCCAACGATTTGTCAGCAATACTTTCATTCACATTTGGAATCCTGTCAGAATTTTCTTCAAAACAATTCAACAATTCAAAGCAATTGCTTCATGAATTGTTTCGAGAGTTTAACACAGAACTTACAGGAAAGTTTAGACGGATTCCTCAAAGTACTCGTTCAAGATAGTACATACAATAAGACATTTTTTTTTTTCAAACTTTAGGTAATAATTTGCCTTCGTTTGAAAGCAAACAAACTCTGTGGGCAAAAAACATTAAATTTCATAGACTACCCGTCCAAACGGGAATATCTGAATCATATCTCAAATCGAAAAAAAAAATTATCTCATATCTCAGTCTTATATTGGAAAGATATGTTCGGAAATTTGATAAATCTCACAGCAAATGCTCGACATCTGAAAATATTTGCACAAGATCAAAATAACGTGACCCAGATTAACGCTGCACAATGGTTTGAATCGACAATTTGGCAGGAAACGTTACTTTTAGACGTATGATGTCTTCAGAGAAGTTATTCGTAATTAAGATTTGCATCTTTCCAGAAAAAAAGTTGAATAGGGTGGTCTTTATTTACGTTACAATTTAGAAACAAACTTTTTATGAGGAAATTTGTGATTGCATTATTCAGGAAACTTTTAGAAAATGTTATTATGAACAACTTTACTGAAGACACTTTTGATCCCCCGACACGAATGCCCTGACGAGGGTAAAGTGTCATTAATAAATAATAATAATAATAATAATAATAATAATAATAACTTTTGATCCAACTCTTCATTTGAGATAGATCGTCATTTTAACTGTTCGTTACTTTAGAAATTTTAAATTCCTAACTGATGTAAAAAAAGGATCTTTTTTCTTCCCTGCACGAAACTAGGATTGCTCTTAAATTCCACACTACCCTTTAAGGACCTCTTGTACCTATTTATTGTTTCCGGCTTCCGCGCCTAATTGTTTAAGATTTTTTTAGTTTCACTGTTTTTTTTTCAGTTCCACGGAAATGTGGCCCTTATGAGAGTTGTAGAGGAAGTAATGATACACATTTTGCAGAATATTGTATGTTTTTAATTATTTTCATTTTTAAATTATAATCAAAATTGAGTAGATACCATGAAATATTTAGATGCCCATTACTCATGGAGTTGAGTCGATATTTATTTCATTTTAGCGGCAAAAATACTTTCTAACAGATTTTGTAGCAAAAGTATCATAATCTATGTCCTTTCGAACGCCGCTTGAAGAAAACTTTTATCGAACCAACTCCATGAGATATGGGCATCTAAATATTTCATAGTTTTTCACCTCAACTTTGTTATAACTTCAAAATGACTAGAATAACAAACTTGCAATGTTCAGAAAACATGGGAATCATTACTCCCTCTACAATTCTTCTGAAGATCACATTCACGTAAGAATGAAAACAAAAAAGTTTTTCAAAAAACTGTTTTTTTGGTCCATTCTAAGTTAAAACTTTCGAAATTAATACACTAAGCCCAAATGAAGACTTCGATAAAAAGTGTCTACACCTAACATGAAACCTAAATAAAGGTATTGTACTTTTTTATTCTTTTTTCTTTCTAAAACTCATTTACGAACAACTTTTCTGAAGTCTAAAATCAACGAGATTACACCTTTTTCCTGCTACGTAGCAGATCCGCACCATTGTGCGCTGGGACAATCTAGTAGGCCAAGAAAGCAAAGAACTGGAAGAACCAGTTCGTTTGGCCGAATGCCGTTAAGCCGAATTACGAACAAAATAACAATCAATAATTCATAAGTGTGGCCCAATAACTGGTCAGGCTAATTCATTTGTTGATCTTTATGATGTGGCGGGAAGTCATGTTTGTCGCTATATAAGTCCTCCAAGATAATAATTAAAACGATTCAAAGGCTGTTCTTTCATTTTTGAATATTTTTCATAGTTTTTGGAATTAAGGCTTATAATACGTTCATAAAGAGTCTTATTAAAAACATATTTTTAGCACAAGGGTTAGCTCAGGTTAGATGTTATTCGCTTTCAAAATTAAGATTGCAACGTGTGAACTGAACTCTGCACCGTTGATTGCGTATATCAGTAAACCGAACGGCTCGGTGAACACTTACGTCAAAAAAGCTCATTGTTTCTCCGTTATGAAAAGATGCCAAACTTTGTGATTGCTAGTAATTAATTAATTTACTAAGTTGGTTGGTTTGACTTTATTAACGAGATTTTTAGCCCTGGGCTAGTTCATCTCGGGACCAACGGCTTTACTTCCCTTCCGAAGGAAATCGTCACTATAACTTTTTAAGTCATAAGTGACTATGTCGGGGATGGGATTCGATCCCAGGTCCTCGGCGTGAGAGGCGAGTGTTCTAACCACTACACCAGGTCCGTCCCCAATAATTTACTAAGTACGATCAGAATGATTGAAGCAAATCGATTTTACAGAAGTACGAATAAGCCATAAACCGTTTTAGTAACTGTTAAAAGCTGACTACAAACGCAATGCGAAAACCTATGCTGACAGCTATTACCGCTAGAAGAGATATGAAGAATTGCTTACATTTAGGATGTCCTTCTTTCAGCATTGACTGTTGCTTGAACTAACACTAAAGAACTGTAATAAATGATGATTTATCCTTCTTCAAGAGAAAACTGTTCTTCGAAATTTATTACAAATGCATGCTAACTGTAGTTCTCTATTGTTTTCAATTATGGTCAAAAGGCTTTCGGCCAAATGTCATTCGGCCAAATGACCGTTTTGGACAAATTGCGTTCGGCCAAACGGTATTCGGCCAAATGGCATTCGGCCAAATGACCCGGAACTCTTAAATAGGCTGTTCTTTCAAGTTGTCATGGGAAAACCTAGTCATTAATATTCTTATAATTCTTTTGAAAGCAGGATATCTTTACCGTTTTGATTTGAAATTAAGGCTCTAGTAAGAATCGATCATGTGTCAAAACTGAAAAGGTAGTTATTTTTCTGATTGACCAACAAATCAAGGAAAACAAGAACGTCTGTGTATCATAATTGTCTTGAATAAAAAACAGCTAAGTTTTGTTGATATCTCATCGAAATTCAGCTAAATCATTTAATAAATTTAAGGAAGTTTTTACTATATCGACGATCAGAGGCCGCCGTGTTTCAACTATGCCATAGCCGAACGATTGTTTATCAGATTGGTCTTTAAGCAGGTCCCGTAGAACAAAACTTGTAGCGATAATATCAAGATGATCATCCATTGCCATCATTTGGAAATCTTTTGGAAAATCCTAATGCCGGTAGACCGACATGTAAAAATTGCGAATGAAGGAAGAGGTTAACAAGGTCCAAAAGAAGACTTTACTCCTTTTTAATTTTGCGCATACTGTAGCTATCGTATTCATACTAAATTCACCATTTTTGTAAGTAGGCTCTTCTTCAGAGCATTGCATCTTTGTGAATCTTACAGAAATTAAAGGACTAAGCCAGATAAAACTTAGTACGGAAGATTTTTTTTGCTAACTCTTTTTTATCTTCTTATATTTGACAACAAATGTTTAAGGCCAAAGTGGTTTATTGCTCATAACAATTATCTCCCTATCTTCTAATCAGAATTATTCTTAAAAGGTTATGCATTTCGGAGTAATGGCTTTCGGGGTAGTGGCGTTCAGGGTAGTGCAGTAAATATTCTTCTCATAAAGTCGATTGAACGTAGAGTCGGCGAAACAGCCTTTGAGGGGAATTTATTCGGGGAAATGGATTTCGGGGTAGTGGGGAGTAATCATTGTCCAAAACTTCTCAATACTATTTTTTATACTATTTTTGACCTTTTTATTTTTTTAGAACTTTCCCCGCTTCCTCGGGTACTACGCAAAAATGTATTTAATATTTCTTTAAAAACAACAATTCAAAATTTCACCAAACTGGAACCTTGATAAAAAATACAGTATTCTGTAAACCTCCAAGAATATTTACTCGCCTTTCTTCACGAGCTTGGTCAGTAGTGGAACCAGAAATTCCGATTCGGAAATTGCATATTTTTAGGAATCACTTTGATTTTTTTTTTTTTTTCATTTGTTCATTGTAAATTTCCTTATATGTTTTCTTTAGGTAATTTTATTAATATCTCAAGTTATTCCTCTAGAAATTTATTCCTTTAAAAATTTCTTCTAAAATCTTTCTTTAGGTTCACGAAAAACTCCATTAACTCCTTGAAGGAAATTTATTTTTTTTTTCGAGCTTTTACAAAATTGAGCATGAGCATGCTACTCCATTATTGCTAGAAAATCCGTTCTTACACAGGGAACCAACAGACGCCACTCTGGATCAGTAGCATCCTCAATGTGTATGTACTGGTGCTCTTATAATGAGGAACAATAACGGCGCCGGCTGCGTCCAGGATGGAAGAGTAATGTTATCGTGTTACTTCTTTAAGGGAACCGTTGAGTTCTCTACACTTCCACAAGAAAACACTGGGAGTTTGGGTATGTGAAAGTTTCTGCAAGGTATATTATTAGAAAAAAAAAATCTTGTTCAAAACTTTGAGAAGTTTTTGAGAGAGTTCCTTTAGTGTTTCTAGAGGAATTCAGTAAAAAATTTCTGAAGAAACATTGGTTATCTGAAAGAAATTCTTAGATACTTGGTGTAGTTGTTGGTGTTAATCGGGAAAGAGATTGACGGAGGAATTCTTTATGTAATTCATGGAGTACTAGAAAAAAGCACCAGGAGTCTAGTGAAATATCTTGAGGATATCTTAAGAAATATATAGGAATGAATTTGAAAGTATTTCTTTATAAAATCTTGTATTGATGCCTTGAAAGTCTTTGGCAAACTTCTGTGAATCAATCCTTAGATGGATTTCAAGTGTGTTTCCTGAAGTTGAACTCATAGAGAAATATTGAAAAACGTGAAAGGATAGAAATAGTTTACGGAGAAATTCAGCAACAAATGCTAGCAAAAAACTTATCAGCTCATGCTTTGTGTGTGTAAAGCAAACAATTTGAAAGAAATGCATGAAGAATGTAAATTGCCCGGAGAAGGAACTAAACGTAAATCCTGCACCAACCTCTGCAGGAAGCCCTAGACAAATTCGTAGGAAAATCCCGTCAGATTCCTTGGAGGAAGACTTGCCAGATGTCTGGAGAAATTCGGGAGTTAAATATTCCGGGAAGAAATGACGGTGGAATCTTCCCACCTTGTAGCTTAATAGCTAGCCTAATGCACGCATCAGCCTAATTAGTTTCACCGGAAAACCATTTTTAAGCATTATCTGCCACAGCTCATTTCTTTTCACTGAATCGTACGCAGCCTTGAAATCAATAAACAGATGGTGAATCTGCAAGCTGGAATCTATTTGAGGGAATTCTTGGATGAACTGTACGAAATCCCTTTATCCCGTTTTGATAACTGGCTAGGCTACAAGTCAATGGGACGCCTATCTTTAGAATCTTCACGCTTTTTACAATCTGGAATTTGGCATGCATTTGGAGTCTGAGAAGTCTCCATTTATTTTATTGTGAAAGACAGAGGATATATGTGTCCTTTATAGTTTAAAGTTCCATGCAAGAAAGGAGCAGCGATTATATGTAAGGATCATTTTGCGTGAAATAGATAAGGCATAAATTATTATTGTTTTATGGCTATATCGGTCATGCGACTCAAAGGTAAAGGGAGTCTATAGAAGTAAATGATGGAAACGAATAGGTGCATAGGCGTCGTAAGGGAGCGACAAGATTGAAATTTAATTAGGCATAGCACACAAATTATGTCACGCTTAGTTTCAACATTTCCGACCCCTCCCTCTACGTTGTCGTGCTTTTTGTATGGGACCTCTGAAAATTGTGTAAGGCTTGTCACGCTTAGCTTGAACCCCCCTTCCCCTAGACCGTGCACAGCTAAAAATATGTTGTACATTTCAGTTTATTTTCTTGCACATATTTGGAGCATCAAAAAAAAAACTGAAATGTCAACGACAAATCGCTTATTTTCAATCGAATGCACTTTAAATTTACATGATCATGTAACATTCAAGCATCTTGAAAATTAAACGTGATGCTGTAACAATAGATGAATTTGATATACTTTTACTATACTCTTCTGTTTAAGCTACATTGAAATTTATTTTTTTTTTTGTGATATAATATGTGCATGGCCCCTAAATGAAGTTTTGAAAACACACTACCCCCCCCCCCCCCCCCCCCCTTGCCTACTCTCGTGAACATTTTCTAACTAACTAAGAAACAACAGGGATCGATAAAATAGATAAGCCTGCTCAACCTCTCCTAGACTTTTTGGAATTGGCAATTTGTGAAGCCGTATCAGCATACTCAACCTTAAAGTGGTTTCACATTAATGGCATTTTTGGGTGTCCTCGTCACCTTGGCCGCGGGTTCATCGCCAAATTGAGGGAAATCTGTACTTTCGCGGCACTTCTGAATCGTACGAAATCCATCTGGGGGCCTCGTTAATTGCGACGCTATAAAAGCTATCGTAAAACAACGCAAACAGAGGAAGAATAGTAAGTTGATATAAGCAGCAGGCGCAAAATCCCCGCGCAACCAGATTAGCCACTTTTGAACCTGGCTTGTGCAAATATAACGCTACTATCACTGCCATCATTGCCTTACAACCACTAACGGCGCGCTAACAACCAACGTTGGCGACTGGTAAATGCGATTGACAACATTGGCGGCGGTTCAAGTCAAGGAAAATCCGCGCTTTTGAAATGCGATCCGAAGATGGGATTCACCGGTTTCGGTTGACCGAACGCGATAAGGCAAGAAGCTGGTGAATATTGTTTAAAATATTGATCATTTGTAAGCAAATTGTGTGTTTAAATATTGCTCCAGAATGTTTGTACGGTATGGTATGGTATAATAACATAATACGAATACTTTTGGAATTTACGGAAGACAAGGTTATCAATTCAAACCAGAGGCGCGTCCACGTTCGAAACCATGGGTAGGACAAACGCTGGTAAATATTTTGTGCACAGTGAAGCAAAGAAAAAAAACCCTGGACTTGAAATTGAAGTTTACTATTTTTGAGGGCTTAAGCGCTAAGGGTGTAAGTGACATTTTGGCCGGTTTTGAGTTGAGTTGAGGGAATTCTACTGTTTTCAAACGTTCTAGCGATTGAAAATTGAAACTTCTATATGAGCATAGCATAGCATAGACTGACTGTACATGTCAATGGTTGCTACTCCGTGATTGATCGGAACTGGTAAGAATTGCACTACGATCCAAATGAATAAGGGATGGGAGTTTCCGCTTACTCTCGAAGTGCAATTTTAGCAGATCTAGTATTATTGATCAATAACGGCGCCGGCCAAGTCCTTACAGTCAGTTGGGATGGGGAAGAAATGTTAGGGTGTAATGATTGTTGCTTCTAGAGACCGAGAATACCTCTGCATCTCCACAATCACCACGGGAAGGGTGTTTATTAGTGAGGGAGGAAAAGATCTGGGAGTCACCTCTGGTCGGTGATGCGATCCATGGACAAGGAGAAAATATACGACTTATATTTAAAGCTAGTTTTGTATTTTTGTCTCGAGAAGTTTTTGGTAGAAGCTTTTAAAAATACGTCAACATCTATAATGTCGAACAATTCAAAAGACGTTTTTATTAATGACGAGAACTGTAAATTACATGTATATATTTTAAAGTATATGAAACAGGAATAATGCCGACACTTGTAGTGACGAACCATACATAGTTTGTTTGAAAATGGCATATGAGTATTACTGTGCATTTTGTCTCGATATGGTAGAAGTTTTAAAAATAGGTCAATATTCACAATGTCGAACAATTCAAAAGATAATTTTTAATAATGTCGAAAAGAGAAAAAATTATGTATATTGAAATTGTATAAGAAGAAAGCATAATGCCGACACTTATAGTGACGAACCATACAAAGTTTGTTTTAATATTACATAAAAGTTACGCTTTCAAGAAAAAATATGTTATCAGAAGCATGAAACGAACTCACCAGTTGGTAATCCATTCTCGACTGAACACAAAACTGACACTGACAGCAAAACTTCTTGGCGTCCCGAAAACAAACCGTCTTGCTTGGGCCTTCCCAAATACCTACCCAGCAAGACGCTCCAAATCAGGGAAAAAAATCTCCGGCGACGAAAACACGCGCGAAACCGTGAGCAAAATCTATCGGACGACGCAAAACCGAACTGTCCTGCTTGGGCTTCACGAAGCACTACCCAGCAAGACGCTCCAAAACAGGAAAAAAAAAACCCGGCGACGAAAACGCGCGAAATCGTGAGCAAAATCTATCGGACGACGCAAAACCGAACCGTCCTGCTTGGACCTCACGAAGCACTACCTTGAAAATTGAAACTTCTATATGAGTTCATTTTGTGATTATTTCCCAAGGAATTTCTCGAAGAATTTTGTTTAGGATACCTTAAGAATGCCATCTTGATTTTCTCAACCGCAGAAATGGAATTTCTCCAAAAATTATTTCATAAATCATCTGAATTCCTCCAAGCATTCTTTGAGACATTTTTCAAGAAATTCCTAACTCTCCGAAGATTTTATCCAGCGATTCTTCCATCGCTTTTCCTGGGACATTCTCCAAGATTCGCGGTCAAAACATCTTCTAAAATTCAAATAATTAATAATTAATAATAATTAATAATAATTCTAGCGATTTCCCTCAATATTGTGTATTAGGTTTTATACACCTTCAGCAATCGCTCCAGATTTCATCTAAGATTTCTACAAAAAATCTCTAGTAAATCTTTAAGTTTTTTTTAAGTAGGCCGTATATTTTTTTCTGGCGTTGTTCCAGGGAAATGAAAGGGATATGTTTCTGCAAAATAAATCTAAGAGCTATTTCTAAGGAAAATCCTAGTGTAACCTCTAATAAAACTTGTGTAAGTTAATCCCTAATGAACAAGGATCACTGCAATAATTCCTGAATCCTTCAAGAAGATTTTCTATACAATTTCATAATGTAATCGTACAAAAATCAATCAAATCTCGGGATAGTATTCTACAGGATTTTCTGGAAGAATTACTCGAAAAACATTGGACAGAATCTTCACAGAAATTTGTGTAGGAATGATCGGAATTGTTGAAAAAAAAATGCTGTTGTGCAAACTGGTGTGGAAATTAGAACAAAATTTTAAACTTTTAAAAATTGCATGGTATTTGAATTTTTTTTTGGAAGAACGACATGAGTAATACTTGGATGAAATGCTGGACAATTCCTAGAAAAAAAAATGGATTTCTGGGAGAGAACGTTGATGCATTTTTGAAGAAATTGTCATGAATGTATTCTCGCAGGGTTTCTTGAAACAAAAAAAATCATCAAGCTTTATTTTTCAAACACACTGGAATAAATCTTTGTTGAATTCCTCGGAAGATATACTGTACAAATCATTGGAAGATCGCCTAGAGTAACTACTGGAGAATTCGATTGAAGGATTAGTTAAAATATCTGTAGTAAATTCTATGGAAAAAAGCTATGCAAAAACAATACCTGAGGTAGTAGCTTTAGAGTTCTCAAGAATTTCCTGGAGCAAATTCTTCTAAGCGTCCTTTAAAAAATTGCTGGATGAATTTCTGGAAGAATGCGTAAATAAATCTTTTGAAGAAATTCTGGAGAGATCTCTGTAAGAGACCCTGAAAGTATTCTAAATAAAATCACTATGATAGTTCCTGAAGCTTTTCTTCGGGGAATCTGAAACTTGAAGAGCCTGTTGAACCCGTTATAGAGTCTGAAGGTTTCTTTAGAGCATGTACAATGTTGGATCAGGATGCAAGCAAAATAAGGAAAAATATACTGATGAAAATGAAATCTACTACCAGTTCTGTTTTAAGGATCATTCATTGAATCATCTTTTATTATCATACATATTGAAAAATGTGAATATCCTTTGTATGTATGTACTTTTGAATCGTGGGTAGGACAACCCTTTGACTGTCCTACCCAGGTGTTTTCGTGCGTAGTACATGTCCTACCTGTCCTACCCACTTCCCGCGCCACTGATTCAAACTATAATATTTTAAACCACAGTGTAGGGTAGAAGCTCCAGTTTTAGCTAATCTAAGAGAAAATATTTATGGAAAACATATGGGAAGCTCTGCAAGTTCTGCAAATACGCCAAAAAAAAGCATTCAATCCATATTGAGCATGAAAAATATCGGAACTGAGCAGAAATCTCATTTTAGCATTGATAATCACGTTGGTCAATATAGTAGAAGCATTAACCTAAGAATGCTAATGTCGCTGCTGTTCGTGTGACCAACATCTAGTTTGCTGCGATGTGACAGCGTGAGTACCGGGCTTCAAAGTGTCAAAGGCCAAAACAAAACATTCTTTGTTGCGTGGGATCGATCAATCGATTAAAAATAACAATTAAAGGTAATAATTCGTTAAATCAATTTTGTAACAACAGCGCCACTAGCGTTCTACTACTAATATTTCTATTGTCAATATAGGCCACCAGAACCAGTTTTGGTCACGTTTTAAACTTGGATTCCTAAATTGGCCAATCTCATTTATCTAAAATATCCTGAATACATAGGCACCAGCTTTATGGGGCGAAGTAGTTTTCGCCCTTCAATAATTTTCCAGAAGGGCCAAGTCCCTCCCCCGTAATTTGGACAAAAATTTCATTTCGAAACACCTACCCATGAGGGAATTAACGTATTCTCGGCAGTCTCAATGCCGCGCTTCTTTTGTAATTTTCTCGGACATCAGCAGACAAATTACGTGTTTGTCTGTTTACATTTATGCGCTGCTCAATCCTGTAACGATTCACATCGACAGAGTAGTAAAAAGCTTTTTGGAAACGTTTTTACAACGCTGTCAGTGTGACTATCGTTGGCAGACTCATTCTCTTTGGCAGCTTTCCTATGAGAATTGCAGGCGAATCTGTTCGGCAGCTCCAAATCAATCGCATTTTGAGGCGTATTCATTTGAATTGATGACAACCAATCTTTTTATTGGTGTATTGATTTAAAACACTGTATATTTGGCGTTTGAAATTTGGTTGCCGATAATAGTCGACTTGTGCCGAAGCCGTAAATTACTCTAGTCAATTGAGGTTCCGGTTTATACTTTCGTTCCGAAGGAAAGCCACATTTCTTCCCGAAGTTATTAATAATTGGTCTCATTTTCTTACGTACGTTTTTACGGTTTCAACTCTGAGCAGCATCTCAATAAAAAGAATAAAAAAAGTGTATTTAGTGAATTGAAAGGTACAATACTCAAAAGAGTTTGATCATTTTGTGATTTTTAAAGTATTTCGATTGATAATGCCATCGACTATCGATAATGCTGAATTTAGGAACATGTTGAAAAAGCTCAACCATGTGTAATCATTTAACTCAAGTTAAAAGTATGAACTACAAATCACGTGAAGTCCTGCCCTTGCTTATCTATAGAAGATTTTCTTAGAATATAATAGTACAAGTTTTGGTAGTTTTGTTTTTCAATGAAAGCTTTTTGTTGGATAAATTGCCTGAAATTCACCATTGTGTTGCTTTTTGTGCAAAGAAATTTTGAAATAAATATGTAAAGATTTTCACGAGGAACAAAAATTGCTGCTCAAAACCTGATTCGCTGCTGAAAAGTGGTTTCTTGCCATATCATAATGCATTGGAGAGTCCTACAAAGAAACGATCAACGAGAGTCGCTGTAGAAAATTTCTGGAAGGAATCGACGAGAAATTTCTTTGACGGATCCTTTTCAGCTTTAAATCAGCATCTCGTCTCTAAACATAATTGTTTAAAGTACACTAATTCGAATACAATTTCCTCAGAGTTGAGTGACATATTCAATATAATAGTAATTTCTGGTCTTTTTGATTGTCTTCATTAGCATTAGGGCTAGGGGTTGAATTCAGAGAAAACTGAGAGTATCTCTCACTTACCGCTCTCAACACATCATGAAAGTCTGTTTATCGTCTACTGCGACAGCTCTGATCATATCGAGGGATAACAGTGCACGATAAAATCCATCTCAACAAGCTCCAAACCTGGGGGCACTATTATTATAGGATGTTTGGGGATTATTTGTCAAGCCAATAGTGAAACCCCAAATAGTGAATAAGCAAGAAAGAAGAGTTTTATCATCGCTCTCTCTTTGAGACACTTTTTTTTTCATTAAATTCATGTTTATTTCTTAATAATTTGTACAGGGAAATGATTTTAACAATTTAAGTGGTTGACCGTGGTCGTGGTGAATTTTTGCTGGATTTTTAAAATGGTTTTATCCTAGTTATTATTTTTGGCCTTATTGGCTCTGGTAGTTTTCTTTGAGACTCTCCTTCGCTGCTGCTATTTATCTAGCTTGTTACAACTTGCGAAACATTTCCAATTATGGACCGATAGAGATGCAATATTTTTTGCTGGCTTTGATCGTGTTTCGAAGTCAATTAGAAACGAGTTTTGCAATGCCTGATTAGGGCAAATATACCAAGAGTGGTATATCTAAAGGAAAACAGCTGTGCTGATGAAATCATAAAATATGTGATTTTATTGAATCAGTCGATAGATATCAAATCCTTCTATCATTCATGGAGGTATGCTTTAGCATTGTTTCTTATATGACACAGTCCATTGATTTCTTATTGGGTACGGATGTACCACTATAGGCGCAAAGAAGGAATATTTAAGGTGAAGATGAATCGAAGCCAAAGTTCAAATTTTCAAGAGCATGGATCTAGAGAACCAAAAATCCGTTTAAACTGAAAACCTAATCGATTGCTCACTAGCTGGTGGTGACCAATCGATTAGGTTTTCATCTCAAACGGGTGTTTGGTTCTCCAGATCCATGCTCTTGAAAATTTGAACTTTGTCTTCGATTCTTCTTCACCTTAAAGCAAAATTAATTGTTTTGAATAGCCCTCGCATTAAATTTTATGCATATTTTTCGATTGCTTGTATCATTGTCGCATCGTACATTATAGAAAAATATCGCATAGTAAATTATCAGTGTGAAACGTGTTAAAACACACTACCTCCGCTATTGGAGCTACCTCCACTAAGAGAGCATTTACTCTAATTGGACAAACCCTGCTTTTCAGTGTAGTTTTCTATGAGCGCGTATTAACTAAAAACTATCGTTGCCAATTGACCGCTTTTGTATTTTTGGCCAGAACCGGATTTCGCTAAAAAAAGACCAAAAAAGAATACCTACCGCAGTTATTATATTATATTATATCATATTATATTATATTATATTATATTATATTATATTATATTATATTATATTATATTATATTATATTATATTATATTATATTATATTATATTATATTATATTATATTATATTATATTATATTATATTATATTATATTATATTATATTATATTATATTATATTATATTATATTATAAATAAATAAATAATAAGCTGTTTCATCACGTTAATCTGTCATGAAACGGCCTACTTCCCTGCACTGAATTATAATGTGTTGTAATAGCCATTACGCAACTGAATTCAATTGCATAATTACTGTTATGGAAAGCTTTTTTACACGCCCAAGGCTCCATACTGGGGGGCCACTACTGTTTTCGTTATTTTTAAATGACCTACCGGCAAGTTTACATTTTTTTTTTTTTTCAATTCCTATGTTTGCTGACGAAGTTCAAGTATAATTCTGTGCTTCCGGTGATGTTTACATGAATGATTTTGCTAGAAAAAATAATCATGATTTAATTAATATATTGATATGGTCACAATACAATCATTTGGCTGTGAACTCATCAAAAACCAAAGCTATGTTTATATGTAAGCTTAAAAACCGCCCTCTACCGCCTTCAATCTATTTCGACAGTTATGATAAATTATAAAATTTGAGAGTAATTTTTACTTCAAATTTATGTTGGGATGCCTTTGTTAATAGGCAATGCGGTAAAATTTACGGTACCATCAAACGGGGTATCTTGCAACAGGGGTGAAACTTGCACCACTTCGACATGCAAACGAATTAACATTTCGTTTAGCATTGAGTTATTATGTTTTATTCCACCGTTCATTGATCATAGGTACATAACAGAAAATTTTGGTGAGTGTTTGGCTATTGTTTCTTTTTTGGATGGTTTACTAGAGGTAAAAATCATGTTACACGTTGCATTGTATGAAAATAATGCTGAAAATCGTACCTCGTGCCACACAAACGGTAGAAATATGCCTTTCGAGGCTATTACCATCAGTTACAGTACTTAGTAGTGTACAAATAAACAATTTAAAAGTTTTGATAATTTGATGCTTAAACACTATAATAATTCAAAAACCTTTTTGCCTTGTGGGGTAACTTGCAACAGCAATTTTAATCGCAATTGTTCGATATTTCTTGCCGCTCGTCATCAATAACACATGAAAAGCAAAATTTAACATATATTGGTTCAATAATATTAAATTTGTTGTACCTCAATCAATTCCAAACTCGTTTGGTATGGAATATTAGAAAACTTACATGACTGCATTATAATTAGAATAAGAATTATTTTCTTCATGAACATGATGAATAATTTTGAAAATTTGTATCCCAGCAGATCTGCCATTGGGAACTTTCTGCATGAAATATGCATCATATCACATCACAGGGAAAATTTCGATGTTAGAAAAACTTTTTTCCCTAAAATTTGCCCAATTTGCAATGTATGGACGACTTTTAGTAAATGTATTTACGAAACTTTTTGCTAAAGGATGATCAAAATCTGAAATGGCCGTTTTTTTTAAATCGACTTTGAAGTTTTGAATTTTTTTTTTTCAGTGTAGAAAATGTGTTTTGATTTTTTTAATATTTTTTACTAAAACGTCAGGAAATTTCACGAAAGTCCCTCATACAACACTTTTTTGTAGGTCTTAACGTTTTCGAGTTATACGGGCTTATAAAAAAAGTAAAAAAAACACTTTGACCCTTTCCAAATGTTAGTCTAGATCTATTTTGAAAAAACAAAGTATGCAAAGTATCTTAGTTTCACATAGTCTTCACACCCAGAAAGTTTCTTTGAATTCTGAAGGGGTGCTGCCAATCCCTTTGTCGAGTTGGCGTGAAATCCGTCCTACGCGACTTTTTACGGCGACAGCGACAAATAATCGTCGTGATTTCGTTGTTGTGTCGCTGCAAGCACTCTTCTCTGGAATCATCTTGACTGACACGACGCGAATCGCAGCGAAATCGCTTCGCTGTGGCTTAGATACGCTCATCAAACAGTGCATGCAGCGAAACATAGATCTAAGCGACTTTTTACGGCGACAGCGACAAAAAATCGTCGCGATTTCACTGATGTTTCGCTGCATGCACTGTTTGATGAGCGCGTCTAAGCCACAGCGACGCGACTTCGTAGCGATTCGCGTCGTGTCAGTCAAGATGGTTCCATAGAAGAGTGCTTGCAGCGACACAACAACGAAATCGCGACGATTTTTTGTCGCAGTCGCCGTAAAAAGTCGCGTAGATTTGGGGGTGCCTATTGGGCCAAAAAATGGATTGGGTAAAATAATAGAAATATTAGTAGTAGAACGCTAATGGCGTAGTTGTCACAAAACTGATTTTAATTTTTATTACCTTTAATTATGTTTTTTCATTGTTTGTTCAATACCATGACGTTGTTTTGGTTCTTAAAATTAATCTGACACTTTGAGGCCCGTTACTCACGCTGTCAGTTCGTGGCAAACTAGATATTGGTAACACGAACAGCAGCGACATTAGCATTCTTAGGTTAATGCTTCTACTGGTAAAATGGATTGTATCATTGCTAGAACGTTTCAATTTGCACTCTTTGTCAAACGATGTTAAAATATGTTTAACCAAGAGTTGCCACTGCAACCCTTTGACATAAACTTTTCGATTTTCTTTCAATTTCCCGATGCAATTCAACAATAGTTCCCGTTTTTGACTGAGTTGTAAGCTTTTGCAATGATTTTATAAACGAATAAGCGTTTCCATGCCACAAGGTTATCTCATGGAGAAGCTTGGTTGCTGAATTTTCGTTCTCCATACTATAAATACTAAATGGCATTCCACCCCAACCATTCGGTAATTTTCAACCACGCCCATTTTCAATCAACTTTTCGACACGATTTAAAACCGTAACAAATCTCAGATTTGGGAAACATTTTCATGGCGGTTGCAAATATTGTAAAGCTACTGTTAAGACTTCGAATGGCATTAAAATGTGTATCTTATTACGAGAAAACGACACAAATCCTTAAATCCACTTTACCTTACTTCATTTCAAAGGAAGAAAATTTCCGCTACGAAAAGACGGTTTACGATAAACATGGCTTTGATTGTAGCTGCGGGCGTTATTACTAGTCTGAGGAAGGCTTGAGATTAGTTAACCATTCTAAATATGCACAATTTGACAATCAATAGTCAATAACGGCCCTGACCATGTTATTATGTTTATTTAAGAAGAAAACTTAGGCAGTTAGACAAGCATTGTTACTAGAGCCCGGGGAATTCACTACACTTCCACAATTGTGTTTTGTCTACTACATCGCGAAGCTAGTGCTGCTATAGGAACAACAATTATAAATAATGGTACTATAGCACATGTGTTTATAATAGCTATGTGACTATTGGTACTCTAACCCTTCTTCTTCTTGGCATTACGTCCTCACTGGATCAGAGCCTCCTTCTCAGCTTAGTGTTCTTATGAGCACTTCCAGAGTTATTGACTGAGAGCTCCCATTGCCAATGTTACCATTTTCGCATCCCTATATCGTGTGGCAAGTACGATGATACTCTATTCCCAGGGAAGGCAAGGAAATTTCCATTACAAAAAGATCCTGGACTGCCCGGGAATCGAACCCAGACACCTTCAGCATGGCTTTGCTTTGTAGTCGTGGACTCTAACCACTCGGTTAAGGAAGGCCCCTCCTCTAATCCTATGCGGGTAATTCAATTTAATACCATAATAATCCGAATTGTCTTCCGTAGGAAATCACTGATAATTAATGTTTGATCTGACATGAAAGGTCTATCACCAATGACTTCCAAATGATGTTTCCTAGAAATTAAATTTCGACATAATTGTTGCAAGTCATTAAGTATAAATCAGTATAAATCTAAATGAACTGTAAAACATCGTGCCAAGTTTACGATGAGCCGCTAATGGCCATCAAGAAATAAGGGGTAATTATACTAAGTCATATAGACTTTAATCCATATTGCTTCGTCTACCTGAAAGCAACGATATAAAAGTTTATATGATCACCGCAGAGGGGAAGCTGAACGTTTTCCATGTTCGTTTTATGTGAATCCGGACTGCATCCAATTCCGGACATCACCCAAAAATGAAGAAATCATGTTCTATTCAAGATAGTGTTTGAAAAGGAAGAGAAGACTCTTCAAAGAGCAATGCCTGCATAAGATCCTTGATACCGTCGTGCGGGGTGACATTGGGCCATAAGGGTGACTTTGGGCCAAGATTTTTACAGCAAACTAAAACCGGAATAGTGAAAACAATGTGGCAAGCTTCAAGAATACGTTATAATTAGCCACTGGATTGTCATGAATTAGTTTTTTGACACCCGCACTAGCCATGAGATGCATCGAAAAGGGCGGTCAAAGTCACCCCCTAGGCCCAATGTCACCCCGCACGGCGGTATATGTACTTATACAAGTTTGGAAAAAGAAGAAGGAGAATGTGGGATCGTGACGGACTTTGGTTTCAGGTTGGTCGACTTTGCTGCAGAATGGATTAGTTGGTTAGCGTGTTGGGAGACGTGGGCTCGAAGCCCACCGTTCTAAATCCATTATTTTTCACAATTTTACATCTCAATTTGTCCGAATTGGCTTTTGTGTCTACGAACTTCAGGGTTTTTCACATAAGGTAAATTATAATCCTGCTCATTTACAAGCTATTTTTTTTTCAGTCGGCTAACCGTTCGAATCTTTTCAATTCGAATGGGAATTTACAAGTAAATTCCTATTCCAATGTTGTCGCAGGTAATTTCAGTTTCTTCCTTTAAATTTTTGTTCCTACGGATAATAGAACGATTTATTTCAATTCTTATGTCACCGCACAGTGGGACGGAATAAAAAAGTGGGACATGTGTGTTTGTGCTTAAACTATTGGGTTTAGCACAAAGTTTCATCATTTATTGAGTACTGCTGAACAGTTCGGTGAAATGAAACACCGTAATTCCGTCGAAATTTGACGGATTCCGGTGATGTTTCACCGAATACTGTAAAAATTTACCGTAAATTTATTTCACCGAACTGTTCAGCTGTTGAGATTTCACAGGAATCCGTAAAATAATTTAAGTGTGTAAGGAAGTATTGTAGGCGACATCATTTCATGAAAGTTTGTCGAAGACGGAAAAGTACTACCTCTTATACTGACGAAGTTAGGGGGTAAAAATGATGGGTACCCCCTTAAAACTCATATTTTGTCCATAACTTCTAAATTTGAATTTCAAATTTCAAATTTTTACAATGTTTTAGGTATTTCTGTTGAAACACAGCTTGCATTCATAGCTGCCATACCTTTTCAATGCATTAGACAGCAAGTTAATTTGCTTCAAACTGACTTGCGGAAATTGACTCACAATAAGTCAAAACTCGTGGTCATTGGTAACTTTACTGCCAAACATCGCTCATGGAATAGTTTACAAAGTAATTCCAACGGCACAATTTTATTTAATAAGTGCACTTAAGGATATTTCTCAATTCTATACCCTGATAGCCATACTTGTTTATCATCTTTTAGAACCTTTTCTACGATTGATTTGGTCCTAACCGGCTCTAGTCACCTTTATAGCCAACTGGTAACTTACGATGATTTTGATTCTGATCATGTCCCTGTTACATTTCAAATGTCCATGAAGCGTTTTCATCCTATCAGTTCCTTTTTCAATTCTTTACGAGCCAACTGGAATACATATGAAACATGATAACTTTGATGGACTTTATAGATTCACTGGAATATAAAATTCGTCGGAAAAATTGTAATTCTATTTTCCGTTTGCCATGAAACACTGTGGAGAAACATTCTACTAGGGTTGGTGTACAAATTATGTCATGCTAAATTTCAACTTTTTAAACTTCCCTTTTTTACGTTTTTTGTATGAGACCACCAAAAGTTTGGTATGGCTTGTCACGCTTGTCTTGATCCCCTTCCTCCCTCCCTTTGGAGCATGACATAATTTATGCATGACCCCCTACATACCAAGACTACCATTCAGTCATGAAAATTGCGAAATATCGTCTACAAATATCTAACTGACAATATCTATCTTACAGAGCAACGTTGGATCAATCGCCCTAGCCAAATCGAAAGAAGAAATCTTCAACGAAATTGTGCGTGGTAACCCAGCGCAGTACCGTGTCAACTTCCCGCTGCAAAACATCCTTCCGAGCGTTCTCAGCATAGCTGTCAACGGTCAAACAGTATGCACAGGGAATCTTGTGCAAGGACACCAAACTACTATTAATCTAGAGCATACGCTGTACACACGGCTGGAGCAAACCAATGGCAACAATGGTTTCCTATCCAACAACGGCGGCTTCCAAGGCAATAACCAGTTCCAAAACCAGCGGCCAATGTATACTGCTCCACCAAGACCCACTCGACCCCCGCAGTTTAGCTATACCGAACCTGTCACGCCACACACTGTATTTATGAATCCCATCACAACTAGACGTCCAGTCCCTATGCGAACTACTGTAGCGCCTCCGACGAATTAGTAAGTATATTGTTTTAAAAACCAGTTTTTAGAAAATTCAAATAACCACACAAACTTTGAATTCTTTTTAGCGCTTGTGGTAAACAGTCTAGCAGCGGCTTCAACCAGCTTTCGTTCAATGGCAAACGCGTGGACAAAGGTCAATTTCCATGGATTGTACCCTTATTTGATCAGGTCCAAACTCAACTGCCAACATATTTCTGCGGCAGCACCATCATCTCCAACAGACATCTGATTACAGCTGCTCATTGCATCTACGATTCCGGTGACTTCATGGCCGCTGATCGGATACTGGCCGTTCCAGGAATGTACAACATCGATAACTTTGCAGACGAAAATGCCAATTTTGCGTACATAGATCGCGTATTTGCGCATAACGATTACATTCACGACGATGATCTGAACGATGCGGACATAGCGATTCTACGGCTGAAGCAGGTACTGGTCTACACCGAATACATAATTCCTATCTGTTTATGGAATGAATCCAACGATTTGGATCGGGTCGTCAACCAGGAAGGTCTCGTAGCAGGCTGGGGAGTAACCGAGTCCGGTCCGACTACGATCCCTACTTACATCAAAGCTTCGGTCGTGACCAAGCGATCTTGTTGGGACAATGTTAAGAAGATGTTTTCTCTCAACTCGCGGATATTTTGTGCCGACGGCCACGGTTCAGCACCGTGCAATGGCGATTCGGGCACTGGATTCGTTCTGAAGCGAGGTAACCAGTACTACCTGCGGGGAATTGTCTCAAAAGGCCAACAGGACCCGAAAACCCTACTATGTGACGTGACAAAATTCGCAATTTACACGGATGTCGCAGTGTTTAGATTTTGGATAAAAACGATCATGAGTCAGTAGAATGAGTACAGGGATAACAGCAGTCACCTAGCAGATTTTTTCTTAACATGAACAGAAATTAAATCAATTGGAACATTAATAGTCATGTTACTAAGAGCACTGTGTGTATGCTTTTGCGTATGACTGTAGCAGCATCAGGTTATTTATATGTAGATAACAACTAAGTATATATACAAGTATACATAATGACAAATGTATATGCAACCAGACATATCCGGAATGTACTAAAAGTAATTTATTTATCACAATTCCTTTGGAATCTAGCAAGCGGCCTTAAATACTGTATAAGTTAATAGAACTACACTCCAACCTCTTTATACGGCCGTTCATGTTACGGGCAGATCGCTGTTTTCGACGGCCTAAACCTCTAGTAATCTAAATATGCATCGAAAGGGTTTGAGCACAGATGACCGTACAAATTATAGTTGCTACTTCGTGATTGATAACAAGAATCGAAGTTACACAGAGGCTTAATTACCTTACCATTCTCAATGTGCACAAATCAAGAGCTCAAAATGTCAAAGTCAATAACGGCGCCGGTCACTGTAGTATTAGAGATTAAGCCAAATGAAAAGTGAAAAAATAATAAAGGCATACAAGGGAGCATGAACAAAACCAGCTTTATTTGCTTCGAAGGTAGAACAGTCTACTTATTAACAGAATTGAAATTCCCTGATATTTCCAGGTTTTTTTTCAGGTTCAAGAAATTCTCCAAAATACATAAATGAACAGTTATATTTTTGTTGGCTTCAAAATACTTAGAAAAAAAAAACATTCAAACGATACATTTCGAACAAAAAAAAGGTTCGACTGTGTGTTCTAAATGTGTAAACAACATAAAAAAGACACATAATCTAGGTTAAAAATACATAAAAGTTCTTCCAGAGAAATATTCTGGGTGGTACGTTGATGATGTCCATAAATCTGAATCCCATTTGAGGGAAAGGTCTTTTTCCTTGAGATTGAATAGAATTTTTTTTTTCATATCTGATTTTGATGATTAAAGCTATTTTCAAAACATTTGATAAACATTCTTGTTTTTCGTGGAAATAAAATAAGGATCAAGATATTATTTGAAAGTAATTTTAAAAAAAGTTTTGGTTTTCTATCAACAAGGGGATAGAGACATTTTACATGTTTGTTATATTTGGCTTGAATGCCCTCAAAGTGATTTTTGAAAGTTAAATTCTTATCTAGCATGAGCTCTAGATACCTCACTTCATCCGATCAATTTATTGGAACCCCTCTCAACGTGACAACATGTCTACTTGAGCTTTTGGTTTATGTGGGAATATTATTAGTTGACTTTTAGAAGCATTAGGAGAAATCTTCCAGTTTTGCAAGTATGAAGAAAAAATATCCAAACGTTTTTGCAATCGACTACAAATGACAAGCAGGCTTGGTCCTTTGGAGGAGAGGCCTGTGTTATCCACCTGAGGTAACTCAGGTAAGTCAGATGTAAAAATATTGTTTAATATAGATAACTTTAGATTATTGTAACAATGTATGTTGGAAAATTAGAGTTTTCTTTTACTTTACCATGCGAAAAACTGTCGAACGCTTTTTCTATATCTTAAAAAAGACCACTAAATTTGTTGGAACGAATCAAATTTGTTACACGTGAAAGTTGATGAGAGGTCGAATGTCCATGGCGTAATCCGAACTGTTCATTGGCTAAAACTGAATTTTCATTGATGTTGACCATCATTCTGTTCAAAATGACCTTTTAAAAAAGTTTACTGCTAGAGGAAAGCAAACTGATTGGACGATAGCTAGAAGCTTCTGCAGGATTTTTGTCTGGTTTTGAAATTGGTGCAACCTTAGCATTTTTCCATTTGTCAGGTAAATATGTCAATTGAAAACATTTGTTAAATATATCAACTAAGAATGATAATCTACTTTCTGGAAGTTTCTTGATGAGTATGTAAAAAATTCCATCACCGCCAGAGGCTTTCATATTTTTGATTTTTTTTAAATAACAATTCTCACTTCTTCCAAATCAGTCTCTCAAGAATTTTCGAAAACGTTTTCTTAATTGAGAATATTTTCGAAGTCCTGAGTAACTTGATTTAAACCTAAATTAAAATTGTGCGCGCTTTCAAACTGCATAGCAAGGATTTTTTTAAATTTTAGCCATAATGGCTTAGAGCCAGGGTCCAATTGAGAAATTTTATTTTCAAAATTTTTGTTTCCTAATTGTGAAAACGTTTTTTGATTTCTTTCTGCAAATCCTGCCAAATAATTTTCATAGCAGAGTTTAAGATCATCGTCTATAATCACGGATTCAAATTTTACTTCACATTTTGGAATCGCAATGCTCCTGGTTTCAACAATGGAATTTGTTAAAGTTTCAAGAGCATTGCCAATATCAAGTTTTGTTTGTAAAGAAATGTTAACATCAAGATAAGGGACAATATATGTTCATATATATTCCAGTCGGCTCAAAAATAATTGAAAGTGGAGTTGATAGGATTGAGAATCGCTTCATGGGATATTTGAAACGTAACAGGGACATGATCAGAATCAAAATCAGCATGAGTAATCAGTTGGCTACAAAGATGACTAGGGTCGTTTAAGACCAAATCAATCGTAGATGGGTTCTAGATAGAGTTACTGTGCACGTGCTGTAGCCTTAGGTGCAGGAGCCTCATTGCTTGCAAGCGCACGGGCGCGCTGTACATTGTGAGACCCTTTTTGGTGCGCCTCATTTTTCTTGAGATGTGTCTTACTGCGGTCTCATGCGCTCTGTAACATGTGCTGTTTAAAATTCAGCGCAATAATTGAAGTGATTACAAAAGTTTTCAACGAGGATCGAAATTGTAACTCTTGGATCGCGAGTCTTCGATCATATCATGTAGGCCATCTAGACACTTGCATAATGAGGCGAAAATAGTTGTAGAGGTTCTTCGTTACTATGCAGTTGTTTCACAACTTGGATACCGATGGCGAGCCGTAGCGCCGAGCAGCGCATGAGACGAGTCTCCCCGAGAGCACATCACCTAGCGCGCGCTTTCAGAATTTTCGTGAGCCTCCGTCTAGCGCAGCACACTAGGATTTCGTTGAGCTGAGAGACGGTTTGGTTGGAGGCTCGTCAGTACATTTATGTGCTCCTGAGAAATATGTAACTCTAGTTCTAGAGAAAGAAAAACATGTTGGGCTATCAGAGTATTGAATTGAAAAATATCCTGAAGAGCACGCATCAAATAAAATTCTGCCGTTGGAATTACTTTGAGAATTATTCCATGACCGATGTTTGGCATTAAAATCACCAATGACAAAACATTTTGACTTATTGCGAGTCAATTTTCGCAAGTCAGTTTGGAGCAAATTAACTTGCTGTCCAGAGCATTGAAAAGGCATATAGGCAGCTATGAAAGTATATTTACCAAGCTGTGTTTCAACAGAAACACCTGAAATTTCAGAAACTTTAGTTTCAAATGACGAAACAGTTGATGTTTTATACGTCTATGAATGATGATTGCATCTCCCCCACATGCCCCATCAAGTCGATCATTAAGATAAACAAAAAAAAATTGGTTTTAAATATGGTTCGGTTATAACTGCTATATGTATGTTATTAACTGTTAGAGAATTAAACAGCTCGTCTTCTTTACCATTCAATGATCGAGCATTCTAATTTAAAAATAAACAAATTATTATTTGCATCCATTAGAAAAACGAAGTCCAATAACAATTTGATTAGTAAATTTTACACCAACTTGGACTGCTTCAGTCATAGTGGTGGTTTTGAACATTGCATCAATCAATTGATTCAATTGTTCAGTTAGAAAAATAAAATCAGAGGGAGACATATCACTTGAAGTGGGTACATTTGATGATTTTCCGTACACGCAAACAAATTTTGTTGTATAATCTACCGAATCCATGGTAGAATTAAGAACTGCACCAACAATTTTCAACCGACTACAAAAATCTGTTAATTTTACTATAATCTGGTGAAAATCACTGAGCAGTGCAGTAAATTTGACTATGTCCATAGTAGCATCCACTACAAAGCATTGTATTTCAGTCCGTGACACCCATCGTACAACACAGTGTGGTCAAAAGCGTCAAAAGTATGATGCTAAACTTCTCAAATCTAGAATGTTTCTAGTCAAAAATACTACAACTCTGGTTAAATCAACAGAAGAAATTGTCTTGTGTAGTGATGTTTACTATGTTTTGGTAGAGTTAACAGATTAATGTAGTCGGTTGAAAATCGTTGGTGCAGTTCTTAATTTTACCATGGATTCAGTAGTTTCTACAAAAAAAATCATTTCAGTGTAAGAATTTTCGGTAGACGAAGAGGAGGAGTAGAAGTTTCCTGCGGCGGCAGGGTTTTTTTTTTATTTGATTTGAAACAATTTGAACGGGTGCTCATAGTATGAAAAGGGGAGGTATTCAGATTACCTGCTACGATATCGCATATGAACTTATCGGTATCTTCCTTCACTGGACAGACGTCCTCAGCGTGAGAAGAACCTCCGCAAAGCATCCATGCGACAATTTTTTGTACCATGACCCCACTTTTGGCACCGACGGCACTGAGTGGGGTTCTGGTAATTTCCTCCAGGTTTCTGGAAATGTTCTCATGTCACACGGACATCAAACACAAGTCTTGCTTTTCCTAAATCTTTAATATTATTTAGATCTTTTTTGTTAAAGTGAACTAAATAATATTTTAGAGAAAGCCCTTTCCGAACAATGCCAGATTGGATTCTCTTTTTCATAATGATTACTTGGACCGGGGAAAATCCAAGTAAATCATTTATTCCATTTTTGATCTCTTCAGGTGACTTATAGTCACTTGAGAGACCTTTCAAGACGACTTTGAACAAACGTTCAGTTTTGTCGTCATAAGTAAAAAATGTGTGCTACTTCTCTTCAAGATGTTTGAGAAAAAGTTCGCGATCTTTAAGAGTTTTCGGCAAAACACGACAGTCTCTTTTCTTTGCAATTTGGAAGAACACCTTGATTCCCCTAATGGAGTTCAAGATCTCCTGCCCAAATCCCCCAAATGTCCAAGAAGGATTAATACCTCTAGCTTTCGTTAACGGGTCTAACAAAAAATCGAAGGCACGGGTCCAAACAAGGACCGTAAAGGGATCAGTATAGTAGAAAAAATAGTATTGATATGTACTGCTTTAGTAGCACTAAAAAGTACTGTTTTTTTAGCTATGAGCTTTATTGCTTCAGGTAGTTTTTAAAAACTTCCAAGAGCAGAAAGAATCCGTGAACGCACAGCACGAAGGTACGATGCGCCCTGCTTGAGCTTGATTGTCAGCCCGTGGTAGCTACTCCAGTATCACCAGATCAACTGCACTTACACAAGAAACCAACCAGATGATTGCTTGGGTCTAACAGACATCCTCAGTATATAAGTGCTGGTAATCTATTTTAACGATAATTAATTTTCGAGCTGTTTAGTAGAATACCTATAAGTAAATGAAGAAAACTAATTTAGTACTATACCATTTAGTTCTACTAGAGCTGTTATCCTTTGACAGATACGAGTCTAGTACACGACACTGAAGACGGCCTTACAGTTGAGATCGAAATACGCGTATCTTTCAAAGGATACAAACTCTAGTGGAATTAAATGGTATAGTACTAAATTCGGTTTTTTCATCTACCTATTTCTAACGCCTAGCACGTTAGAATGCAGACAAATAAGGAGAAGGGGGAGGAATTGATGATGCATTTGAAACTGGCCCACAGGAGACCGCACTCAGGCAAACGGACTATCGAAATACATAGGAACCACTTATGAAAATTCGCCACAATAAATCGAGTTGAAATTCATAACTTTGCCTTATGAAACCAAAACTTTAATATAAAAAAAAATTTCGTGGCAACCTGGAATCGAACCAAGGTCCTTGCGATCGTTAGGCTCGTGTGTACACCACGCGCCTATCGACGTATTGATGTGAGGTGATGCTAAAACGATACATGAAGCGTTTATATTGCAATAATCGTTCCACCTTTCATAAGGCAAATAAAGTATGAATTTCGATAGTCTAGTTCACAGCGTGCGGATATACCCCTGAATCTAAGCCAGTTCATGCGGGAAAGTGTAAGGGTGGTAATTTTATGATAGAGATGCTTGCTGTTTGGTTAGCAGACTCTGCCTATGTAGCAGGCGTAACGAAAGGCATGCTATAATTGATTATGGAAGCCAGGTTCTAGCAAATGCTATGAACGAATAGATCAACTGTGAATATTGAGAGAAAGATAGAAGTAAGTGAAAGATACAACTATTCGCTCCATGGGGTAAGAAACTCATTAATATTGGTATTAATATCCGTTAATACGGATTAATATATATTATTTTTATGATATCATCGAGATAGCCACGATTTTCCTAAAGACATTTGACACAAGTATCTTGAATTTAAGTCAATGTTGGGGGCTTATACACAAGTGGCTAGGGGACATGGATTGTATGTCTTGCGGATCTGACATACCGCAGGAAACAAATTATATCGGAATCGAGCTGCGGAATGGCCCGGAAATCGTAGAAAGATGTGGGGCATTGATGACAATGAAGCTTCACCGAATGTGATGCATCGTACAAGGTGCCAGTCTCTTTCTAGCCAGACAAACAGTGTAGTCTATGTTGTATTTCTCATATATTTTGCTCAATATATAGAATGGAGGTGAGGATGTTCTAATCACTGAATTTATTAGTGGTAGTATGGGGAATATCCCGGTCTGCAGAGACCTGTCAGGTATAAATAATAAATTTGCCTTGGCAACTCCGGTAACAAGCAAACAGCAAAACTCCATGTATACTTGATAATATTCTCAATATCAATATTAATATCATTAATAAATATTAATATTTTAATACTGGATCTAGTGTCCTGCCCCATGATTCGCTCTAACGAAGGTACGGTGCTGCCATCTGGAAAAAGTTTACTCTGTGCGTAAAGCGTCTAAAATTTTACCCGGCAAGGTATAGGAAATGAAATTTCAAATGTTTATATAAAATTAACTACAATAGCTATTTAAAATCTTTTCAGTACATGTTGATTAACTTTTAATGGGCTACATTATAGACACATTATTTTGATTTTTATATTTTTTTTCCTCAATATTCTGCGGATTCTATAGCTTATCATAAATCTAACCCCGTATACTTTACAGAATTTAAATCATGTTTTGATTTTTTAGAAGCATTTGAAAATTAACTTCCTATGCTTTGCCATGTAAAGAAATGGGAGCTTCACGAATAGGGTCAACTGTGGTAATTGCCTTCGTCATCGCGAATAAAGTGGGTACGATGAAAGGACGGGCCTAGGATTGAACCCATGACCTTTTGCTTATAAGGCAGAAGCGGTAGTCATTAGACCACCAACCCCGTCCAATGAGAATCAAAATCATAATAGCATTATTTATTTCTTATACGTCATCTACGGACCATGATTTCTCAATTTTTCGACGTTGTCTGGTATTGGGCGTTATCCGTATGTTACGAAGGACTTCCCTCAAACGTAGGAATGTTTTATGAATCTAATACACTAAACAAATGTGAAATATATAAGAAACACATAGATATTAAACACACTCGATAACTAGAATGGACTATAAATGTTTGACGTCAAAATTATTAATAAATTACGTAACGTAAATTATGTAAAACATCAATACTAGCATAATGCTAATCTAATTCATCGTTACATGATAGTTGCTGAAGTACAGCAATAGATGCTATAATATGATCAACACTCGAATAGTAAGAAGAAGATGAATATACCTAAACTTGCACGTAATATATGGAAGAGCCTGAAAGCCGTTTGTTTATCTCATCAATAAATTTATAGCAAATATCTTCCACATTTCCATGCATCCGTATACTATACAAAACATTTCAGTTGGACGAAGAAATCAATCAAACGATGAGGCTTCTTCAGCTTCTAGCTCTGTGCGTGCAGTTCAATGTTGTACCGTGTACATTGGCAAATGTCCCCACAACACCGTGCCCGAGAATCTTTCAATATGTCAGAGACATGAAGACTCACACCGTCTATGGAGCCATCACCATCGAAGGGTATCGAGCCGGTTTCAACAACACATTGGAAGTGATCCTCTCAATGCCTTCGATTGTGGTATGTATGCTCTAGTGTTTACATACAGACGATCACACTAACCTGATCATGTTGGGCAAAACCCAAATATAATCGCCAGCACTCTACAGGTTCATTGGAGTTGTTGAACATACATGACTTACCACGGCAGCCCGCCAGATTACGAGTATCCCTGACGCACCCGTTGCCTAGTTTGGTTTCGATCAAACTCAATGGGAAGGTTGTGTGCAGTGGTCCGCCAGCGCAAGGTCATCGAATAACTACCATCAAGTTGCATCATTACACCAACATTCAGATGATGCCTGGCGATCACTATGGGGATGATTCGGATAGTGTCGAAAGCCACGAGTATCCGAACACGGCAATGCATCCGTTAAGTCATGCCAAATTCGGGGATGGAGATCATGGATCACTTTCATATGAAAGAATTTGCGGACAACCTGTAAATCGAGCTGTACCGTTGATGTTCAAAGGAACAAAATCCCGTCGAGGGGAATGGCCTTGGTTGAGTGCGTTATACTATAAAAACAATGACTTAGGATCCCTGCAATTCCGCTGTGGAGCGACTTTGATATCTGACAAAGTTCTACTCACAGCCGCCCATTGTCTGATGAACGGAAAGAATCACCTACAAGCCGATGATATACTGGTATCGCTGGGACGTTACAACATTATGGATTGGACGGAGGTCGATTCGAGAACGGTAAACCCTCGAGCTCTTGTGATACATTCAGGCTTCCGAAGTGATGCCTTCGACTACGATATAGGAGCTATTATTCTTCCAAATGAAATCAACTACTCCAATTCGGTTAGGCCCATTTGTATTTGGACAGAATCCGATGAAGAATCGATCATCGTCGGTCAGCTGGGAACCGTCGTTGGTTGGGGCTTCTCCGAGTCTGGAATAATATCGGACGTTCCGAAAAGTGCGCAAGTACCGATCGTATCGGAAGTCGATTGTATCCGGTCTGACATCGGGTTCCAACTGACAACATCGAAGCGCACATTTTGCGCCGGAGGGCAAGGCGCAGGACCCTGTCAAGGTGACTCGGGTAGTGGACTATTTGTGTCGCGTGGTGGCCGTTGGGTTCTGCGGGGGATCGTCTCCTATGCGCTTATTGACCCGGACACAGGTAAATGTGATGCACGTAAATATACCGTCTACACGGATGTTGCCAAATATCACGAATGGATGGAGGATCACAATCTTCGGGTTTCATGAGGCAGTTGGCGCCACCCCTGTCGCATATCGAGAAAAAAAACGTTAATAAAATCGACTCTGATAATAAAACCATGCGCGAGGTATCGAATTACGACAACGAAGGATCGAGACGTTAAGAATAATGAGTTGTTGAGCAGAAGCCCAACAGGCGCCATGTAGATTTAAGTCACGCGATCACGGTTTGGAGTTCGATTTTTTAAATTGGGACACAACATAATTTTGGAATGTTTGAATAATGTGCGATTAAGAGAGATGACTACTAAGTAAGAAATAAACTTCATGAGTATTTTGATCCATCATGTTTTGACGAATTGAAAGAAAGTATAGTTGTGTTTAGTATAATAAAAGTGAAAGCCGATATTCATGCAAGAAACTCAGCTTTGGCATGATATAGCTTTATTTAACTATGTGCAATTGAAATAGTTAGGCATAGAAGCATCATTAAAAGGACCAGCACAACTCTCGATGGAGGATTTTATATAGACTGGGATCTTGGAGACTGGGAAACCTGATTCCCTTTTTTTAATGCGGTTGTTGCCCATAACTGTATATATGTCACTTTCGACATTTTTGTCAATTTCGAGTTTATACCGTGGAGGGTCATCAAATGATAAACACTTTTGATCAACTTACTGATATCTGTGAGCTGTTTTGTCACATTGGTAATTGTAACCGCATAACAGTCACATTGAGATTATCAGGGTGTCTACTCATTTACTGAAATAAAATTCCCTGAGATTTCCAGGTTTTTCCAGGCTCAAAAAAAACGATTCCAAATTCTGGAAATGCTCGAAAAAAAAAATATAGGTGATGTTGATTTGATTTCCACAAACAAATAATTATTCTTTTCAAATGATTTGAAAGTGCCTTCAATCATCAAAAGCAGATGAAGAAAATATTCGAACTTAAGGGAAAAACCATTTCCCCTAGAATGGGGTTCTGAATCATGGACATCAGCGATTCACCCACAAAATTTCTTTTGAGGGCATTTTGTATTTTTTTTCCATGATGATATCTTGGAGAAATTGGGTCTGGTAGCGTTTGATAGTCCTGGAAATAAGAATTTTAGATACCTCTCGCCTGAAAAAATCAACCGAAAAAAGACGATACGTGGATTATGAATAAAAAAAAAACAACATAAACCACGTCATGAAATTTTAATTCCTCATATCTTTAAGAATGATTCTAAGTTTGTAAGACTTTTCGGAGTCCCTTGACATTACGACAAGTATTACTGCTAGTTTTACCGTGGATTTTTTTCACATATTACCTCAACGATCTTTTCAGGAGTTTGTTTGTGAATGTTCAAGAACTTTATAAGAAATTCTTTCAAGGATTTAGTTTTTGATACCTTCAAGAATTCAATCTGGAGTTTTTCTGAGTATAATCATAGAAACTACTTCGGTGATCCCATCAAGAAACCCTCCAAAGACCTTTGAAGACATTTTAAAAGGATGTTCCATGTTCTCAAGAAATATATTCATTGATTTCCCTAGGACTTCCTCCGACATTCCCGTTTAGAGCATCGTCAAAATTCAAAATTCATTCAGAAATTCCTGTTATTTATTTTAAATTTTCCAAAGAAATCTAAAAAAAAACAAATTCTAGTCGTCTTCTAGAGATATCTCCAGGGAAACGTCGAGGATTTAGAAGGAAATGTTAATAAAAATTCGCGTGGATTTTCTAAAGAAAATTTTTATGTGAGTTCTACGTATGCCTTGATGAATTCCTACGAGGATCTCTGAAAGTACTCCTACATTGATAATGAAATTTTCTTATGATTTTCTTGATTAAATGCTAATGACTCCCTGAAGAAATTTAAGTATAAATAATTAGAAAAATACCTGTAAGAATAGCTAACTTATGTGGAACCTTGAATTTTTGAAGAAACCACGGAGTGTGGATATATTAATTGAAACAATATTAGATAAATGTTTGAACTACAACAACAACATTTTGATTAAATGCTGGAGATATTCTGAGAGAAATTTGTAGTGAAACTTATTGAGGAATTTCAGGTCGATTTTTTTGAGGAATTCTTGGCAAAGTTCATACAAGAATCCATGTGATAAATGAAAAAACCGGCGTAGGGATTATTGTAGGATTTCTCGCGAAAATATCGAAACTATGGAATGACCTTGGAACCTTTGTGAAAAGAAGGAATATGTGGTGAATCTCCTAGAGCTAACAACTGGATAAAATCGGTGTATGAATCAGTGGAAAAACATCTGGAGGAAATCATAGAAGAATCGCTGCCATTTTTTTCAGAGTAATCTTTGTGAAAATTACTGGAGGTAATAATGTTGCAGTGCTCTACGATTTTCTTGACAAAATTTGTGAAGGAATTCATTTAAGCGTCCCTTGAAAAATTGCTGACAGCATCCCTGGAGAAGTTCATAAATGTTTTCCAGAAAAGATGACTAGAATATCTGAAGCATTCCTTGAAATTTCCTCCAGAACTTGTGGAATAGTCGAAAAACATTTTTGTAAATATATTTGGACTGTTTTCCACCAAGTTTCATATGCTCATGAACGACACCCAACTGTAAATGAGAACTGTACTTGCCTTTACCAACTTTCCAATCTAAAGTTTATGTTTTATGTTGGATAAATAATAATCGTCAAAAAAAGAGGACTGAATATTTGTTGTAGCGTCTTGATAGCGGCGCAGCCGAAAATTTTTATGATTGAAATGATTTTCTGTCACGAAAAGTACATATTCTACCTTGTATTACAGATGCAAAATAATTTCCCTGATTATGTCCGAAATTCCCTGAGAATTCCAGGTTTTTTCCAGGTTGAATAAAATTCCCTGATAATTCCAGGTTTTCCAGGTTTTTCCATGTAGTAGACACCCTGATTATACATAAGCCTCGTAATGTAGTACCAATAAAATTTCTATCACATTTATTTTCTGACTATTCTCCCAATATGCGATATTGGGTGTACCAAATTTCAGCCTCATATAAGGGGTCATGCACAAATTACGTCACGCTCAGAGGGGAAGGAGGGGGTCAAGCCAAGCATGACAAGCCTTACAAAAATTTCGGAGGACTCATACAAAAAACGTGACAAAGGGGGGGGAGGGGGTCGAAAAAGTTGAAATTTAGCGTGACATAATTTGTGTACCATCCCTAAGCACTTTTGAGCTCTTGGTATTTTTTTTGAAATTTTGGTTTCTTCCTATACTGCCATAAAATACACACTTTGTATTCCATTTACTCAATGCCTATTTTTGTTGAATGTTAGAAATATACAGTTACGGGCAGTGTACCTCTGCAGGAAAATCATAATACCTATGCCAAGATTTCTGCACAGGCTTTCAAGTAAACATCTTTAGCATGATCAAACATAATAAAATAGTTCTAATTGATGGTAAAAACACTCAATATCTTGTTATTCCAATTACAAGGCTGAAGACGCGTTTTAAAGGCAGTGGCGTAGCTAGAGTTTTCGGGGCCCGGTGCGGAGGCAAATGAAGTGGCCGCGAGCAGAAAAAGCTGAAGTAAATTTTAAAAAAATACTACATCTGAAGGATTTTTTGATTTCGAACGAGAAATTTCAAGGAGGGATCACTAGTGATTTTCTAGTGAAATCCGTCGATAAATCATCAAGGAATCGTATACGAGTTCGGGCGATACATGCCGGTTTGAATTATTGTTGACAAACATTGACTGCTCAGCGTCCGAGAACGATATCAAGGAGATGGTTTGTCGACGTTTAGGAGCCCCTTCGGACGACTGTGACGGAGTTGTTGAACTAGTGTCTAGAAGTATTGAACACAGTTTGTTAGATTATGTCTCGTTCAAGGTAGTTTTGAAGTGCATGTTACTTTATTAATATTAACATGAATGAGATCTGCTTAACTTAAATCGTGAAAATGGATCGAAGCTCATTTAAAGCTCCCCATAGCTGCAGATTTTTTAAGTCGTATAAACTTGAGCAAATCGTTGGGAACCATATAAGAGGAAAATATTTACAAATCAAAAGTCGTTATTCTAATTCTGGGTTCTTTAACATATGAACCTGAGTCTACTTAAGTATGTACTAGTATTAAGCTATAAGGAGGCTTAGGACCATACGTATAGTCAATTTTACAATACCATTTTAATTAAGAACAGCTTCTACTCCAGAAACTTATTTTAACCAAGTTCATTTTCATTTTGGGGTCTAAGAAATTATCATTTTTTGAGAGCTATGTCGAGGTTGTAAGACTATGGAAAATCTTTACCCCTAGGAGCTCGGGCCCGGTACGCCCCCATAGCTACGCCCCCATAGATATTGATCCCCTTGTAGTAATTTAAAAGTGACTAGTGATTCTGCTAACAGAAATTTGTAAAACTACCTAAAATAATAAAACAGTACTTTTCAGTGCTACTTTTTTCTACCTTTTGGTCCCTTTTCGATCCTTGTTTGGACCCGTACCTTCGATGTTTTGTTGGATTCCTTAGCGAAAGTTGGCGGAGGTATCCTTCATGGACACCGCACGCTATGTCTGAACCAGCAGTTTATAAAAATTTAATGTACCGTAATCCGGGGTAACATTGATCAGTTTTTAGGATATTTCTTAAATGTTTCATTCAAAAATGCAATTGTTCTGAGTTTTATATTTTTAAAACAAGTACTGCCACCCTTAGCTCGTGACTATGTACTGTATTTTGTTTTTTGAAAGATTTAGGCATGTTTACGAAAATGTTTTATGTGATTTTATTCATTTAGCTGATATGGGGTAACATTGATCATCCATGTAAACAACGTTCGGTAATATTGAAAATGCCGTTACTTACTTAAATCATGGCCCCTGAAGCTGAATATGATGTCCAAACGCTTACATCTCATTTACTTTTTGAGTTATTTTAAAATTAAAAACACCTCGAACAGCGGAATACGCCTAAAGGTAGGCAATTTCCTAAGGTAATTCTACATTCTTGACAGTAATACGTTAATGTTGCCTAATTGAACATACTTATAAAAGTTTTGGCAGCGGAATCGTTTTTGGCGATGCCATTTTTAGTGAGAACCGAATTTTCCTTGCTCATATCGCTTGCAGAGCTTATGTAAGACATGAATCTTCGGTAGTGTCATCCTTTACCATTGAAATTGCGAAACAATACTTGATAAATTTACGCATAAAGTTAACGCAATTTTTGCAAAAATCTCAATTTTTAAAATTTTATAAATATAAGAAAGAGAAGCAACATTCATGCTTTGGAAATGTTTCATCAATACATGATGATACCAACTTATTACGAAATGAGTCATTCCGATCAATGTTACCCCGCTGATCAATGATACCCCGGATTACGGTACATCGGATTTTTTCTCACTAAAGATCAGAATTCGGTCCATATTTTCATAATCAAAAGGTTTTGGAATAGTCTATTGGTGAATTTTTTTTTCCCATTTTGTATGGGCAGATTTCGGTCACAAAACGGAATTTCTATAGATTTTAGTATGAAAAATAGCTTAAAAGTGGATAAAATCAAAATTTATCGATAGAATATTTTAAAACATTCTGATTATGAAAACGCACACCAAATACTAATCTCCAGCGAGAAAAAAACGAAAAGGTTATATTTTGACGTGTGTGTTTTTAGCAAAATCTAAACGTTTCAAAACAGACACCCCTAAAACGAATCAGTGTGTAAACTTTATTAACAAGATAAATTTAACGAATTCTTACGCCGCATTCAAGAAAACCGATTTACACCTGACGCATTTAGGTCGGATGCGAAGATTGCGAACTTTGTGGTACGATCGTAATTGTTGCGCTAGGAGAAAAAGCTTAAGCCGTTGGCGCGGACGAAGGGAGATTGTAGAAACGATCAGATGTAAATTTTATTCAAACATCTTTCGTTCACTATACAAGTAATCATTATGAGAAGGAAAATCCGATTTGGCATTCACAGAAACGGCTTTCTCAAGAATGTTATTAAGTTTACTTTAACAAAAGTGATCTAAATAATATTAAAGCTTTATAAAAAGCAAAACATATGTTCCATGTCCGTGTGACATGGGAACATTTATAATAATAATAATAATAATAATAATAAATAAATAAACAGGGGCCCATATAGCCGTAGCGGTAAACGCGCAGCTATTCAGCAAGACCAAGCTGAGGGTCGTGGGTTTGAATCCCACCGGTCGAGGTTCTTTTCGGGTTGGAAATTTTCTCGACGTCCCAGGGCATAGAGTATTTTCGTACCTGCCACACGATATACGCATGCAAAAATGGTCATTGGCATAGTAAGCTCTCAGTTAATAACTGTAGAAGTGCTCATAAGAACACTAAGCTGAGAAGCAGGCTCTGTCCCAGTAGGGACGTAACACCAGAAAGAAGAAGAAGAATAATAAATAAAGGTGACCTTCTGTGAAAACAGATAATCATCAAAACTTTTTTTTATTTTAAGGAATATTGGTTTAGTTTGTTTTGCAAAGTAGCAAATCAAGAAATTTTGAGCAGATTTTTCAAAAAAAAAAATATTTTTTAAGTTTTAAGGAATATTACTTTTACGTAAAATCACAAATGAAGGCATACGTTCCATATTTGCTCCTAAAAACCCAATCCATCTCACTGTGCATTCGTGCAAACAGTGGGGTCATGATTCCAAACATTGCCGCATGGATGCTAAATGTATGATCTGCGGAGGATCTTCTCACGCTGTGGAAGTTTGTCACGTGAGGCAAGATATCAAAAAGTTCGTATGCGCAAATTGCGGCGGACACCATAAGCCTAACTTTTGGGATTACCCTCCGCGCAAAGGGGTTATTCAAAAATGACGTCCATCATTTAGGGGAAGGGGGGGTCTACCAAAGTGTGACACAACGTGTATAAGGTATTGAAAAAAGCGTGACAGAGGGGGAGGGAGGGTCTAGAAATCCCGAAAAACGATGGACGTCATATTTGAAACGTCCCAAACGAATCGTTGAGGCTCGTACCAAGCAGATGAACTGCAACGTTTTTCATATCCAGATTTCCTCTGGCAGAATCTTTAACAATTCTCATTTTTCAGTTGCGATCGCTTGCTTAATAATTATATTTACCAGGTATATTATAATCATGCTCATGTACAAGCTAATTTTCTTCCGTCGGATAACCGTTCGAATATTTTAAATTATAATGGAAATACCCACGGAAATTCTTATGCCAGTGTTGTCGCAAGTAATTTCAGTTCCTCTTTTCTTCCTTCGGATAACCGTTAAAAATGTTCTGAATCAAATGGAAATAGCCCTGCTTATGACGTCGCAGGTAATGTTTGTTCCGTCTCTTCATCAACGGAAAATCCGAACCCAAATTAACAGAAAATTCTTTTAATAACATGTCTGATTTTGAAGCCAATTCCGGCATTGAAAGAGGACAACAATTACTAATCATTTGTCAAAAAGCACAAAAACTAGCTATACAGTTTGAAAGCACGCACAATTTTAATTTAAAACTCACTAGTCCAATTCAAAATCATACTCTTCATACTTGCAGAAATGGAAGATTTCTCATAAACCGAAAGCTTTTTATTTGAAACCTTCAAGTAGACATGTTATCACGATGAGAAGGGTTCTAATAAATTGGTCAGATGGAGTTTAGTAGCTAGGGGTCATGCTAGATAAAAATGTAATATTCAAAAATCACATTGAGGGCATTCAAGCCAAGTGCTAAAAATATATAAAATGTCTGTATGTTATTAACTTATGAACTTCAAACAAATTTTCAGGCCAGCCACGTATGCTGTACCATTGTGGACTAACTTAACCAGGGAGAAAGTTCTGCAAATAATTCAAAATAAAATATTGAAAATGATTCTGAAGCTCCCTCCCTGATATAGTAATAATGTGTTACATAGAATATCCAATGTTGAAACATTGGAACAAATGTCGAATATAGTTATTGATAATTCTAGACAAAAATCGTTGCAATCCTTGATTGCCACGATCAATGCGATATACATTTTGGTTAAGGTAATTGAAAGCGTTTTTATTTTCTCTTATTCTCTTATCAACTCACCTGTAAAATTTCTAAACTGCTACTGCAAATGAAATGTAATATGTTGTTAACAAATTGTTAATAAAAATTGGGATGATTACCTAACACAGAACATCTAGATGTAAGAAATGGATGTAATGTTTGAAATGATACAGGTCGGACTCGATTATCCGGAGTATACACTCCCGTGCAAAAGTTTGGGTTCACCTCCTCAAAAACATACAAAAGTGCTCTGTCCATATCTCTGTGATTACACGTCCAATTGAAATTCTTTAAGCCGCATTCGAAAGGCAAAGAGTTATTCTTACTTTGTATGTATTTTTCCAAAATCATTTTTTTAATTTTGTATGGTAAATTTTTACTTAAAGTTATGACATTTAAAAAAAACACACTGAAAAATCATATCTAATTTCCTCAGCATTGGGTCGACCAAAATTTTAAATCAAAGTGTCATTAGAATCGCAATCTTATATTCTTTGAAGAGACTCCACGACATTTTGGCTGAAAAATCTGGAAAATATTCAAAATCAATGAAACAGTCAGTCAAGTCATCGTGCAAAAGTTTGGGTTCACCTGAGCCGCACGCACATCATTTTTGTCAATAGCTCTGCCATTTTTCAACCAATTTTTAAAGTTTAAAGCTTTTTTGAGCGCAAATAATGGCGCGTACATGATTGGTTTGAGATTTCACAGATTTAAGTAAGTTCAGGTGAACCCAAACTTTTGCACGATACACCATACTGAGGGGTGAACCCAAACTTTTGCACGATGACTTGACTGACTGTTTCATTGATTTTGAATACTTTCAGATTTTTCCGCCAAAATTTCGTGGAGTCTCTTCAAAGAATATAAGATTACGACTCTAATGACACTTTGATTTAAAGTTTTGGTCGACCCAATGCTGAGGAAATTAGATATGATTGTTCAGTGTGTTTTTTGAAAAATGTCACAACTTTAAGTAAAAATTTAGTAGACAAAATTAAAAAAATGTTTTTGGAAAAATACATATGAAGTAAGAATAACTCTTTGCCTTTCGAATGCGACTTAGAGAGTTTCAATTGGACGTGTAATCACAGATATATGGACAGAACACTTTTGCATGTTTTTTAGGGGGTGAACCCAAACTTATGCACGGGAGTGTATTTTTCGATGTTCTTGTTTTTCTGTTTTTTTTATAGATAATTTAGTATTGTAATATACAATATAAATGGTTTAGCAGTTTTGGACTTAGGTAAGAAGGGGGGGTTTGAAAAAAGGGTTTTGTGTATGCTAGTCATTATTTTTTTGTTCGGAGGATTCGATTATCCGGAGTGAAAAAAATCGATACTCTGGATAATCGAGTCTCACCTGTACTAATAAAGAAATTTAAAAAGGCTACCTTAACATAACATTTGTAAACACAACTTTTGAACCATTTTCGAACTCAAATCACTAACGTTTTAATTTTTCTTAAATTATGATGATAAATCAATATTCAAAACCGAAAAAGATATTCCTGAAACACCTAATTGAAAAGATCAATTTGTGAAATGGTGCCTATAGGCACTATAGTTTACAGTTCTTGCTGTTTGGAATATCCAATCAAAAAGCATGTATTGCATTTCCCAAATCGTGTTTTTTATAGTATCAACGCCATTAGATGGAATAACCCAGAACCAGACAGAACTAGGAGAATCATAACACCGACATCTGGAGGAGTAAATTTGTGTTTGACGATATCCCCTCCAAATGTCGTAGAGCCAATCGGTGTCCTCCTAATTTCGAGCCATACCATTCTTTCGCTCTGGTAACATGATGATATTCAATATGCCACCTGAGCGAAAGAAAAAATGCATAAATTAATAATTAATCAAATGGCATATCAGTCCCCAAGTCAACACGCGACACTTGGCTGGTGCTAAACATTGGCGCCACCTAATAAACAAACCGATTAGGTCCACACCGGTGTGAGTCATTATTGGGAGACTCAAAATCCAACTCTCCATCCAATAGTTTCTCTGCTTCAATATGAGACCATATCTTCGAGAAGATATCATATCGCAAGACGAAATGCCATCATAACAGATCAAATGTCCTGTTGAGTATTAACAACGATTTTTATCACCTTCATAATCGTCTGCTGCGTTCCGTTGCCTGTGCTTCTTCGTTACGCTCTTTCCGGGATTGAGATTGAACGGGCAGTGGTGTATGTAGAGTACAGAAATTCCAATTCTTACAATAAAAATGTTATTAATATTGTTTCTTCACCTAAACTATTAACTAAATTACACTTTTTAAGGTGAGTATAGATAACAACTGCGGGTTGCAAGTTGAATGGTAAGTAAAATTATTAAGTTACAGTAACAGTTTATGTTTTATCCTATTGGAACTCAATTACAGTGGGATTCCGTTTTTGGCATGTTCCGTTTTTGGCATGCTCCGATTTTGCCACCCCCCGATTTTGGCAACAAAATGGATCCGTTTTTGGCAACATTTTTCAATACCATTAAAATTTGTATTTTTTTGTAAATATTATCGTGTCTGTTGCTTTAGTCATTTGAACAGCATGTCACCTCCACACTGATTACATTCCAGAGCTCCATTTTCGTTGATATTTCCCCAAATCTCACCAACTACTAAGGACTCGCGTACGCGCTTATTTACTTCAGAATGGTCATTGGTCATACATTGACAACGTTTCATGAGGCCAATAATCTTCACCAGTATCACAACTAAATACTCTTTTCTTAGGCATTCATATTGAGTGTCCAGCCCACTTGAGTCTGCCAGTAGGTGATACAATAAAAACACTTTTCTTCAGATTTGGAACAGCTTGTTTGAACAAAGCACCAGATTTGTTGTCTTTATAATTACGGATTTACAAACATAGCGCATGTAAAAACACACCGCAATAATATATACAAATATGTACAGCAAAATGTCGTGCATCATAACGTACAATAAATTTTATTAAATAACTTGACAAATGCGAATACAGTCCAAACTACAATTTATTCTCAATAATATCATTGAAGCGTGCGATAAATATGACTGAGAGTGTTTTAACTATTTATCTGTGGTATTAGTGTGTATATTGATCTCTCTGCGTCAACTATTTAAAGCTACGTTTCCTTGTTTCTATAGACTCCGTAAGGCGTTAGATTTGTTAAGAGACGATCCAGAATTCTGTAATCAAGCATACGTGTCTACATCATCAAAATGTTCCTTACGAAGCTGAGTCTATGAGATTCCTAACTGTACCCTGGAGAATCCTTAAGGGATTCTTGGTTCTTGTGGGACCTTCCAGAAATTTTAACGAATTCATGAGGATATCTGCAGATTCCAAGTGGACACTGAGGGCTTCTTGAGGGATCCTTAGAGTGTATAAATCGTTAAGGAGAATTATGTCCAAAATCTGGTAATTCCTAATAAACACTAGGGCGTCCTGTAAATTTTAAGCAAAATAATGTGAATTTCTAGTGGTATTTTTAATATTTCCGGCGAAAGCTTGGGGGTTTTGAAAAGGTTCCCAGAGGAATTTGAGGTGTGCTTGTGGTAGCCCAATAATAATAACTTAAAATGTTTTTTCATCGGAGATTTGAGAATTTTCAGCAACATAGCAGCGGAATTCCAAGATATTAACTCCCAGCAAAATCCTTAGCAAGATCCTGAGAACTCTATGCAAGATCCGGCGGATGCTTGGCAAGATGCTTCAGAGCTCAAGCATTTTTCTGTATATTTCTTATGAGAACCTGAAGATTCCTATAAGGTTCTTGAGGTTTCATAACAGGATCCTGTAAATTTCAGTTGATTTCATAAGGTAGGTGTAAAACATATATCAAGCTCAATGAAAAATTATTTCAAGTAAAAATTAAATTCTACAGAATTAGAAGTCACATTTATACATCATCTCATCTTTATGTTTGCCCTTTTGATTGCAGTCAACCGTTCATTATAAAATGCTTTACTTTATCAGAAACATAAATTGAAAGAGCAATTCTAAACTTTAAAGTTAAACTGATTTTAAATGTTCATTCAATTAAAGTAAAAGCTAATGCCGTTTTTCAATACCCAGCCCTTTTGATTCGTAAATACGTCTTTATAAGAAAACAAAAATATTTTTTTCGTGTTCTTTCATAGTTTTAAGAAAATGTCTAGTTCTTGAATAAAGGTCACTTATGCGATTAATGGTTTTACAAGGCCCTTTTATACAACAATTAAATAAAGCTTCTAAATATAATTGAAGACGTTGAGGCGTAAAAACGCCACCGGATAAAGTTTGCCAGATTCAACATTAAGGGGCTATAGATTCATAGTATAGTATAACCCTTCGGAAAAATACTTCGAAGTGAACCTTTTCGAAGTCTCAAAGCCTTATGATTCCATAAAAATGATGTATTAACATTGTAATGATGTTTTCAAAACCAATAATTGAAAAATGAAATTTGAAATATGGGTTCCGATTTTGGCACGGTTCCGTTTTTGGCAACTGAAAATTTAAACTTTGTTGCCAAAAACGGAATCCCACTGTATATAGAAACGTTTGTGAATGTCCTACCCAGTGCTGGGAATAGTAATAGTAGTAGGCTTGAATTTCGCGAAAATCACGTGGCTTTCCCAGTACAGTAGTTCAAAATCGTGAATCTCATCAAGTAGCCTATGTTGGGTGCACGAATTTTCTAAATCGTTAGTGTCATTGAAGGCTCTAAATGCGGGAAGTGCAGCGGGAAATAGAACATTTTTCTACAGTAATTTTGGGTTGCCCTTAGCAACGGGTGTTTTGCAATTTTCAAGGCTCTTTGCCTACAGCAACGATAGGCGTGAGTTTCACTGGCTTCGCTGACTGCGATTGGCTTTGTTTGGCTACTGTAGAATGAATTTCAGATTTTTTCCCAACCCTGGCTATCCTTACTTCCCCGCGGAGCCGCCTGGGGTACGAGTAATCATAGGAAAGAGTGGGTAATCAATTCCGGTGGGTATGCTGAAAGGGAAAGAGCTCTCTTCTGAGGGTGTAGCTCATCAGAGCGTCTGTTCCCCATGTTGAGAGCGGCTGATCCTCGTCCTAGTGCCAACGTGGGACTCTAAACAGTACTGTGCACGATGATTTTCCGGCGAGACAGGGGGTTGGTGCAGGCCTTACAAGCCAGCCGTAAAAACCATCAGGACAGGAAGCATACAATGTAAATTCCCACCGGAACAATCGGCATAGACCCAGACATCGAAAACGGACTAACGATTGGAAACGGATCATGGAACTGTAAGTCTCTCAATATCTTAGGAAGTACCCGCATCCTTCACAGAAAAAAATCCGTTCTCGTATCCGTGAACAGCAGGCGTGAACTCGTCAACAAGCAAAAATACACCGTGAACTATACCATGTATACGAGATTAATCATGGTAGTTCACGGTGTATTTTTGACAGTTCACGTTTTCCAGAACGCTTTTTTGAGCGTGTTTCCGAATTATTGAGGATCCTCTCCGCAAGTTCGACAGCATACGAACGAAAACGACTATAGACTGATTAATTTTGCCACTTTCAAGAACATGGCCATTCGTAGTACCTACTTCCAGCATAGTATCCCGTATCGGTACACCTGGAGATCACCCCAATAGACTGAATCGCAAATCAATCACGTTTTGATTGATGAAAGACACTTCTCGGACATTCTCGACGTCAGTACCTATCGCGGCGCAACCATTGATTCGGACCAATACCTTGATATGGTTAAAGTGCGCCAAAGACTATCCGTTGTGAACAACGATCGGTACCGACGCCCGCCACGGTAATATCTGGAACGACGCAAGCTACCCGAAATCGCAACTGATTACGTGCAAAGCCTTAAAGCAGCGTTTCCGGATGAAGGAGAGCTCACCGAAGCCCCACTTGAGGACTGCTAGAGTAGTGTCAAAGCAGCCATTAACAACGCAGTTCGTGGCACGAAATCGAAGAAACATTGATTTAACGAGGAGTGTCAGACAGTTTTGGACGAGAATAATGCAGCGTGGGCGATTATGCTGCAGCAAGGCACCCGTCAAAACGTGGAACGATACAAACAGAAGCGAAGACAGCAAACCCATCTATTCCGGGGTAAGAAGCGTGCTGTCTGGAAGAGTTGGAGCGCGCTGTATCGTTTTCGATAAACGCATAAGTGCTACAAGAAACTCAATGCATGTCGCAAAAGCTTTGTGCCGCGAGCCAAAATGGGCCGGGATAAGGATGGAGGTATCTTGACGGACGAACCTAGGGTGATTGAAAGGTGGGAGCCGCCCTATGATGAAAACCTGAATGGCGCAGAGGAGGAAGACCAAGGTAGCAGGAGGAATGGCTTCATCAGTACAGAGGATGAGAGAGACGTGCCAACTCCCACATAGGTGAAGTAAAAATTGCTATCCAACAGCTCAAGAACAACAAAGCAACTGGGAAGGATGGTATTAGAGCGGGACTTATTAAAATGGGCCCGGACAGGTTAGCTACTTGTCTGCACCGATTGATAGCCAGAATCTGGGATACAAAAAAGTTACCGGAGGAGTGGAAGGAGGGAGTGATATACCCAATATATACAAAAAGGGTGACAAGTTAGAACATGAGAACTAGCAGGCGATCACCAGTCTTAACGCAGTCTTCAAAGTGCTTTCCCAGATCATCTTCCTCCGTCTGTCGCCGCTAGCAAACAAATTTGTTGAAAGTTATCAAGCCGATTTCGTGAACGGGCGATGTTGTCGATCGCAACCAAATCTTTATGTTGCGAAGACTATAGTAAATTGTGGACGAGAATGGTTTTCCCGGGAGACTGACTAGATTGATCAAGGCAACGATAGATACAGTACAGTGTTGTATGAAGATTTCGGACATGCAAACATGCAAAGGACTTCGACAAGGCGATGGTGTTTCCTGCCTTCTGTTCAATATTGCACTTAAAGGTGTTATGGAACAGGCGGGCTTCAACTTGCGGAATTCTTCTATGGACATGAGACGTGGACAATGCTCGAAGAGGACTGTTCAAGCATTTTTTTTCCTAGTTTTTGAACGACGTGTTCTTAGGACGATCATTTGCGGAGTATGTGAGAACGGCGTATGGATGAGAAGAATGAACCACGAGCTTGCGCAACTTTACGGTGAACCCAGTATCCAGAAAGTCGCCAATGCTGGAAGGGTACGATGGGTGGATCACGTTGTGAGAATGCCGAGCAACAATCCCGCAAAAATGGTGCTCACCTCGAATCCGGCCGGTACAAGACGAAGAGGAGCGCAACAAGCTAGGTGGTTTGACAAAGTGGAGCAGAATTTTGGAAGCATGGGACAATAGAGAAACTGGAGGCTAGCAGCCATGGATCGAGTTTGTTGACGTAACATTGTGGTGCAGGTCATGTCTTGAAGGACGTAGCGCCATCAAAAGTAAGTAAAGTACGCCTAGCCTCGCTGTCTCCTCTTCAGAGGCACGATATCACGCGATCAGTGATATTGATCTCATCCTTCCCAGGAGCCTCACAGTTGTTCGACTCGCTAATAGCCTCTCTTATAGTGGTTTCTGTTGAAGAGCTAGTCCGCTAAGACCACGCAGATCCTAGCGAGGCTAGCCCGTTCACATCCGATTGCAAATCATTAAGAAATACAATACAGTAGATGTCTCCTTCAACTGGGCAGCTAACTGACTGATACCTCAATCAACAGCTGCAACTCTCTTTATTCATTCCAGGTATATATTTACAATTCAATCACACTTATCCAAATATCATACCTCTCGATAAATCTTCCACACTTTTACCTACGACGACGAATGCTTCTCAACCGACGATTCTTCTACCTGAGGTGCGACACTACCTCTATTCCAACCATTCCAACAATTTCGCAGTGCCATTTCACTAATACATTATCACTTGTGTAATCGTATAAAAACGAGTTGTTTTACACCAGCAAATCCGCTGTCAAACGTTTTTTTTCTATCTTTATTAACGAGATTTTTAGCCCTGGGCTAGTTCATCTCGGGACCAACGGAAAATCAAAAGAACTGGATTATATTTTTGAGACGGCTAGGCTTAACGGATATAGGAATAGTACAATACAAGCAGTAGTAGATAAGAGGGCAAGGGATAAATATAGGAAAAGTATGACAACACTTACTGCCGAAAAAGAGGATTTAAAAAGAGTAGCGGTGAATTTTGATACTAAGATTACACAGCCTTTGGCTAAGAAATTTCGAAAATATGGAGTAGATTTGGTTTTCAGCAGTGAGAGTAGTCAGCTTAAATCTAGATTAGGATCAACAAAGGATAAAATCAATAAACTGAATAGAGCAGGAGTATATAAAATTTCATGCCCCCATTGTAATAAAATCTATATAGGACAAACAAAACGAACTCTAGAAATAAGATTCAAAGAACATATTGCTGAGGTAAAAAAAGCGGACAAGGAATTAGAAAAGGGATTAGCGTATGATTTTAAATCAAAAGTGGCTGAACATGTTTTCCAGGATGGACATCAAATGACAAGCGATAACATAGACATCGTACTGGGACAGAGCCTGCTTCTTAGCTTAGTGTTCTTATGAGCACTTCCACAATTATTAACTTGGAGCTTACTATGCCATGACCATTTTTGCATCGTATATCGTGTGGCAGGTACGAAGAGACTCTATGCCCTGGGAAGTCGAGAAAATTTCCAACCCGAAAAGATCCTTGACCGGTAGGATTCGAACCCACGACCCTCAGCTTAGTCTTGCTGAATAGCTGCGCGTTTACCGCTACGGCTATTTGGGCCCGGTAGCGGAGATCATGAAACATATTAATTTGCACCAAGATATCATTCATTTTGAGCTTTGAAACAACAGTGATACAATGGAACTTAATAGTATCATCACATTTTTATGTCCCCGGGAAAACATTAAGAAACCTACTCAAAAAGAATTTCATTTGCTCGTTAATGATTGTTTATCGCACTACTCGTTGCAAATCCATTTTGACACTCAGCCTAGATCACTGATGCAACAATAAAATATCATTGCAATAAATACAATAAAGCCAGTTATAAAAGAAGTTCACTCGTCTTGGAACTTAATAAAATGCATCTGCATCCTGTGGCACCCTCCTGCCTAGTGACGCCACTGGTCACCACGCTGTATGCAAATTGACCCCATCGCTGGGACCACTACCGGATTCTAATCTTCAACGACCCATCACCATAATGCAAAAGATGTCAGTCAATTGATCCGCGATCGGCGATTGGGTGATATATTGCTAATGGCTTTTAATGTCGCCGTTATGGACGCCTCTTCCTTTCTTCTCTCACCTGCTACTGATCATTCCGTTTGCTGTCGCCCATAGAGATTAGCCACCACTCACCACGATGGCTCAGAATCGATCCAGAGCAGGATTTAACTCAGCCATTTCTACCGAGCACAAAACTTCGTGCATTCTCAGTTTGGATCGGACAGCGATTCACGCAAGACGTGTTCAACTCTAATCTGCTTCGGCATCAAAAACAAAAATCCCCGCGAGTCTACGCGAAACACCTTAGTTCGAAATCATGTGTCGAGTAGTGATTTCCAATTGTATAATTTGGCTTCCACTATTGGTATTGCTGAGTGCATTCACCGACTCCGTACCGGCACCACCGGTATCTCCGTGTCCTAGCCTATTTAGCTACCAGTACGATACCAACCAATCCGAGTATTACGGACTGTTGAACCTGCAATCTCAACCAGTGAAGAACACGGTAGAAGTGGAAGTATCTTTCTCGATCGCCGGCGAGTTACCATCGGTAAGTAGGCTTATTTCAAGTAGCTATGTTACATCAGGGGCATAGCGTAGTGACAAACTAAACTAAAATCGCTTCAACAATGGGCTACTAAACCAACGAAAAGTCAAACCATGCTTTTAAGAACGCTCCAGTAATGAAGTCATCACACCGTCAAGATATAGAACAGGTTCTCCGGCAATCTCTGCCCACGATCTTGTTGGCACAAACAAGTTGCTCGGTGATTATAGTGATATTTAAGCGGTTACGGTTAATTCTGTTAAATCATCGAGTGTTGGTAAAATTTATCGTTGAGCAATACTGAGTAATAAAAGAGAAAAGCTATTTGGAACGTACACAGTAATTAAAGTTTGATTGCAGTGGGAATTCCAAATAGGATGTTGACTGGTATTTTCGTCATCGTCGTTCGAGCTTTGAGAGTAGTCACAGACAAACAGGCATAACAGCTAGAAAAATTATCAATTCAAAACATAGTACCGCGAATACTTACGCCCAACGCCAAAAACACTATATTTGGCCAACCACGAACTAGGTGGCGGTAGTGCACAAACGTCATACTGAACCACAAGCGATGCGAGCACCACGAGTGAACAATGTATTGTAATTGAACGCTATTTCACTGTTCGATGAAAATAATTCGAGTGTTACGTCTGTTTGTCTGTAGAGCAGTCATTTTATCAATTTAAGTTTTAAAATTGGTTCAACCTTGGCATTTTTTCATTTGTCAGGAAAATATGCCACTGAACAAATTTGTTAAAATTATCAACTAAGAATGATAGGCTACTCTCTGGAAGTTTCTTGATGAGGATGTACAAAATTTCATCATCACTTTCATATTTCTAATTTTTTTTTTTTTTTCAATAATTCCGAATCAGTCCCCAGGAATTTTTGAAAACGTTCTTTTCATTGAGAACACCTTCAAAATCCTGAGTTACTAGATTTTTAATTAGGCTAAGGAGTCCTAAATTAAAATCTTGCGCGCTTTCAAACTGTTTACAAAGATTTTGAGCTTTTTCACAATTACCTAGTTGGTAATAATTTGAGGAGAAGGCAATTCAATGCCAAAATTGGCTTCCGGTTTTTTTTTTCAAATTTTTGAGAAATTTTATTTTTAAAATTTTTGTTTTCCAGTTGAATAAAAAGATTTTAAAATTTTATTGTAGATCCTGCCATATAATTTTCATAGCAGGATCACGAGTGCGTTTGTCATCTTGTCGTTTTTAAGAGAGATCAAAAGTTTAAGATCATCGTCTATAACCATGGATTCGAATTTTACTTCACATTTTGATATTGCAATGACCCTTTTTTTTCTGTTCGGAACATAAACCACTGCGACCAAGATTTGATCTATTGTAGTATATCCCGCGTCCTTTGTTTAGTGCATGTCGTGTTACCTTATCACTATTGAGAAGTGATAAAGTATTCGGTTTTCTTACAGTTGTAATTCCTAACTTGATCACAGGAAAGGATTCTAATTGAAAGGTTCCGCTATTTATACCCTCTGAAGAATGTGGTGGGTACACTCTCCACAGGTGCGCCCCTTTATCAGTCAAAATCGGATCCCTTGATAAAGCCAAGAAATTGCACCGATATTGTCCATGCATCAGAATCCTAGTCCTTACTTCTTCAAATTAGAGAACTAAATAAATAAAAGATTAGAAAACAAATTGTTGTATTCGACTCATTTTTTTCCTTGTCTTAAGATCATTCTCGGCAACCGGGTAAACCGAGACTTGTCACTTTCAACAAGGTTTACAATTGTAATAAGGACTAAAAAATGTTCCTTTGATTACTATAATATCCTGTTCTCTTCGTTTGAAGCAGTCAGGACTAGGGTTCACTGGTAGATCTTTACCCCATAACGCACCACGAAAAGGTGATCTACCCGCGTTATGGGTCCATGCACGGCATGACCCTTGCTTCAACAATGGAATTTGTTAATGTTTCGAAAGCATTGCAAATATCAAGTTTTGTTTGCAAAGAAATGTTAGCATCAAGTAATCTTGATCGATATATGTTTTATATTTATTCCAGTCGGATCGTAAATAGTTGAAAGTGGAGTTGATAGAATTGAGAATCGCTCCATGGGATGTTTGAAATGCACTAATGTATTGGGGTTATTGTGAAAAAAGGGTAAAAACGTGAAATTTGCAAACTTGTCACCGCCAGATCGCATGAGACGGACACAAAGATTGGAAGGATGAAAGTAGTGATGTAGGTCCCCACGACCCACATACCAATTCTCCCTAATAACCAGGTTCAAATTAGCAGAACCAGAGACAAAGATTCGAGTCACTTCGTATCAAAGAAAAAGGGATAATTTTTACATGGAAAAGAGTGGGTGTCTTTATTAAACGGTTCTTCTTACTATTTTGTGTCCTCAACTGCTATGAGTTTTGTACTTATCCTAGGGTATGTGGTAACCTAGTGTTGTGCATGTATCCCACGGCGGCAGCGTATGGTCACTTGGAACAAAAGGAGTTATGCTCACCTGCATCAAACCAGAATCTCCAGGAACTGGTCAATGCAGCGGCTATGGTGGGATATCGCGTGACCAAACCGGCGGGCATCGCCACCACCATTTTTGAATTGAGAGAAAGGCCTACATGGAACAAAATATGCGAGCAAAGGCGGCACTTTATTCGTCCATCACAGCACTAGTTGGGAATAGGTTTAGAATTTTCGTCTACTGCTTAACGATCTCAGTGATCATTTTTGCTCTATTCCAATAAAACATCATCATTGGAACGTGAATGGCTATTAATTATAGCATATGAGAGGTAATCACATCCATTTCTATGAGAATTTCCAGGGTTTTACCTCACAGTAACTTCCACACTCCACAAATTTCACGGAACCACACTTCACCACTTTCTTTTCTAGCGTTCTGCTAGTCAGGCTACGAAATAGTTCCACTGCTAGCTTGTCCATCAACTCAATATTGGTGAGTGTACTTCTATATCACTCAGCGGTGGTGATAAGGACAATATAGGTAGACTCATGAGGGATTCTCCCTTATGACGGATTATCGAAACCATTTTATGACACTTACTACTGCTTTGAGAACGATATGGTTGACTTATAATATCTGAGTACCACGATTGCTGCTTTGCCAGACTCATTCTCTGCTCTGATCGATCCCGATCTGTGATATGGGAGCTGAGCACGGGTATTCGTCATCAAACGTCAACATCCCACCGCAAAATCGCTAGTGTTTGGAGGATATTTGACCCACCAAATTGGCAAATAAATTCAAAATCATCACCTCCAAGTTAGTTCTAATAACCTCCGTTATACAGTCAGTGACATAAGTTAGTAACCAAATGCTGTTTTTCCATACAAAATGCCCAAGTTTGGGGTGCTGTATCTCAGCTTCTGGTAGTCCGAATTGGCTGAAATTTGGATGACGAACTACAAATAACTTGAAATTTTGCCTGTAAGGGAATTATTACACTGCTGTCATTTTCCATAGAGTATCAGAGGGTTGTTCAAAGGCAAAAGTAAGTAACCGAGAGACTTTTTAATTTAATTCTAAAACGGTAAGTTGTCGGCTGTTGGTATGTTCCACAAAGTTGTTCAATTTCAGATGTCACACAAATTTGCAGAACACAACAACATTCCACGACTTACCGTTTTCCAATTAAATTAAAAAGTCTCTCGGTTACTTACTTTTGTCTTTGAACAACCCTCTAAAACTCTATGGAAAATGACAGCAATGTAATAATTTCCCTGCAGGCAAAATTTCAAGTTATTTGTAGTTCGTCATCCAAATTTCAGCCAAATCGGACTACCAGAAGCTGAGATACAGCACTCCAAACTTGGGCATTTTATATGGGAAAACAGCATTTGGTTACTAACTTATGTCACTGACTGTAGAAAATATGGGGATTTTTTTTTATTATCAAACAAATTGGGCCGAAGGGTCTCAGATTTTCATGAAACTTTTTCCACAGGCAGGGCTCATGGATATATGAATAAAAAAAAATTGAGAAAAATTCAGGGTCGCCTATTTTTCCGGAAAACTCAGGTGGAAATATTTTGTTTTCCCTTGACACTACTTACTTTGAAAAATCATAACTCAAGAACGAAGCATCGTAGAAACAAAGTTTTTATATGAAAATTTGAGCAAATTTTCTCAAAAATCCAAAAAAAATATGAACTGGAAAAAGTTTTCCACAAAATTTTCCACCGTTGGGAAAATTCGTAAAGAAAAGCCGGAAAAACTATGCCCGAACTCGTGGAAAATTTTCAAAAAAATATTTTCGAGAAGGTAATTTTATAAGCTTTAATCACTGAAATTTTTGGAATGCACTTTTTTTTCGTTTTTGAGTTATGGCCAATTTTGTGAAAAATGTCCAGATGTGCCATATAAGACTTTTCTTTGAAAAATCATAACTCAAGAACAAAACATTGTAGAAACAAAGTTTTTATATGAAAATTTAATAAAATTTTCTCAGAAATCCAAAAAAAATATGAACTGGAAAAAATTTCCACAAAATTTTCCACCGTTAGAGAAATTCATAAAGAAAAGCTGGAAAATCTATGCCCGAACTCGCGGAATTTTTTTATTAAAATATTTTTGAGAAGGAAACTTTATAAACTTCAATTCTAGTAACTTTTAGGAAGTACTTTTTTTTTGTTCCTGAGTTATGGTCAATTTTGTGAAAAATGACCATATTAGCCTTTTCTTTGAAAACAAATCTTTGCATTTTTTACAAAATTGACCATAGATCAGGAATTAAAGAAAAATACAACCTAAAAGTTATCAGAATTGAAGTTTATAAAGTTTCTTTCTTAAAAATATTTTATTAAAAAATTTCCGCGAGTTCGGGCATAGATTTTCCAGCTTTTCTTTACGAATTTTCCCAACGGTGGAAAATTTTGTGGAAAACTTTTTCCAGTTCATATTTTTTTGGATTTTTGAGAAAATTTGCTTAAATTTTCATATAAAAACTTTGTTTCTACGATGCTTCGTTCTTGAGTTATGATTTTTTAAAGTAAGTAGTGTCAAGGGAAAACAAAAAATGTCCACCTGAGTTTTCCGGAAAAATAGGCGACCCTGAATTTTTCTCAATTTTTTTTTATTCATATATCCATGAGCCCTGCCTGTGGAAAAAGTTTCATGAAAATCTGAGACCCTTCGGCCCAAACCCGTACGGTAATAAAAAAAATCCCCATATGTTGGCGCGTCGATCGTCCCAAGTTTATCGTTAAACAGTCAATGGACCAAACGGCGAGTGTGAGCAAATGATGACCCCAGCTACCGCTGATTTTCTGTTGTTTTCTGAGTGTTGTGGTTGACACACGATAAGGGGTCGTCCATTAATTACGCAAGGGTTATATTGGGGGTGGTTCTGACATTTCTTAATCCCTGAATAATACCCCATAGGATTTTCTAAACTCTAGGAAAACATCGAACGCAATAAATAAACTGCAATAAATTTATACATGAATAACCGTAATAAATGCAGTCCGGTCTGAAACCGTAAAACAAATTTGGTAGAATTAATACTGTTCGTTAACCTTCATCCAGCCAACATACTTTTGCATGCTGAAAACAGGCTTGATAGAAACTCCTCTGCGAGGCAAAGAGGAGGCGATTTTGCCGTTTTTCTGAGGAGAAAAAAATAAACTCAAAATAAGATAAACTCAAACTCAGATCCTCAAGCGATTCGAGTGAGAGTGCAGAAAAATGCGAGGATTTTTTCAGACACTCTCTCTCTCTCGTTGCGATGCTCACCATCACTCACACTTCAAACGAACTCTCGAGTCTGCCGCCCGAACAGACAGTCCTCGGGGAGTTGTGAGAGCACCCTTTTTTGATGGAATTCAACTCGTTTTTTTTTTTGTGCTGCATCTTCCTCGCTCATTTTTCGTTGCCTCGCTGCTTAGCATTTTTTGGCTCCCTCGCAAAGAGGCACTGGCAGCACGCTGCTCTAGAGTATGTCACCGAACTCTGATGATGTTGAGGAGAATTATCAAGCCTGGCTGAAAAACACATTATATTTTTTTTGTTTCTTGATTGATTTTGAAGTTTCCTAAAAACTTTTCAAGTCTAGGACTGAATGTTTTGGAAATAAGGTCCAGGCGGTTCAGAAGTTATTCCGGATTGCCTTGGGGTACCGTAATCCGGGGTAACATTGATCAGCGGGGCAACATTGATCGGTATGACCCTTCTCGAAAAAGTTCGAATCATCATTTATTGATGGAACATTTTTAAAGCATGAATTATGCCGCTCTTTTTCACATTCATTAGCTAATGAAAAATGAGGTTTGTGCGAAAATTAAATTTAGTTCATGCCTAAGTTTTGCAATTTTTTGAATCAATGATTTTAATCATTATGGATGACACTACCGTAGATTCTTGTCTTACATGAGTTCTGCAAATGGTAAGAGCAAGGGAAATGTGATTGTCACTAAAAATGGGATCGCCGACAACAATTCCGTAGTCAAATCTTTCATAAGTTTATTCAATTAAACTACATTAACGAACTACTATTAACAATGCGGAAATTGCCTACTTTTAGGCGTTTTCCGTTGTTCAAAGAGGTTTTCTTTATGTAATAACTCGAAAAGTAAATTACTTGTAAAAGTTTGGTCTTCATAGTTGGCTTCAGGGGATATGATTCAAGTAAGTAACGACATTTTCAATACTACCGAACGTTGTTTACATGGGTGATCAATGTTACCCCATATCAGCTGAATCAGAAAATCACTTTAAACATTTATTCAAACATACCTAAATCTCTTGAAAACCAAAATACGGTATATAGTCACGAGCGGTGGGTGCTAGTACTTGTTTTAAAAATACAAGACTTTTGACTTGCATTTTCAAATGAAACGCTAGTAACTCATGATGTAACGCTAGTAACTCATGATCCTGATGAGCTAGAAAGATTTTCATCAGGATCCTGAGATATCCGTTTAAGGGATTACAGTAGTTACTGCATCCAGCAATCGGCATCCCTACACATCCTTCAATTACATAGTTTCAAACGAAAATATTAACTTCCAATTTCTTCCAGAGTTACGTTGGTTCCATCGAAGCTATTGGCGATAACCGGCAGTTGTTGGACCAGATTTCCAAGGGACGCGGTGTCAGCTACCGGGTGAACCTTCCGATTCAGGATCCCCTACCTCGGCTCACCAAGCTGAGCCTCAACGGTAAAGTGCTGTGCACGGGACAATCGGAAAAGGGTGGATTCGTAACCGAAACCAGTCTACGACACTTCTTCCGCACGGATTCCAATTGGCAACAGTACAATCAACACAAAAACGCTGGCAACACCCACAGCAACAATCTGCATAACGATCACAGGGCGGTCGTCAGTCCCACTCGAAAGATACCGGACGACTTCAAGTTGGTATCGGAACGCGAACAGAACCACACCGTGGAGGAAACGGAACATGCGGTGAGTCCCACCGGAAACAGCACAACGTACAAGTACATAACAAAGGTGGCTACCTACAAGGAGTACGTATCCGCGCCGATGGTTCAAAAGACGTCGCATTATTACGTTAACTCGACGACCCGGGAGCAGGTGTGAGGGGTTCGGTGATTGTTCTCCTCCAAATATCTACAATAAAGTTACTTCCTAAGTGTGCATTACCTTACGATCTATGTTAATTATGTTCAGAAAATTGAAATTAAATGCTTGAATAATTGAAACTGTTTTCTATTTCTTTCCCTGATATCTATCATTACATTCAGTTAGCCCTAATGAAATAAAACACATAGTTTGTTATTGAACGCCTTTTTGTACCAATCGTATCTAAGACGAACATCTTCTTGCTGTGATATCTGCAGCCTTTTCAAAAGTTTGACCAAGGATTTTCATATCACAAATATGAGAACTGGATCTATTCATTCGACATAGACTCTTGTACGTTAACATTAAAAATCCCATACATTTCCTTACACCTGATTTTTAACATTATAAAAAAAAACTTTGAATGGCTCGACGCTAAAAGTATCGACTAACCATATGCTGATAGAATAAAAATTCTTTCCGTGACAACCATGGAGATGCAGAGGTGATCTAGTAACAATGGATGTCACACTAACATTCCTTCCCTTCCCAGATGATCGTAAGGATGTGGCCGGCGCCGTTATTGACTTTTTAATGTTTGGAATTCTGGAAAGTGTACATTGAAGATGGAGAGCTACTCCCAAGCTACATCTCTTGCTTCCTTGTGCAGCTTCGATTATTCTGGTCAATCACGGAGTAGCAACTACGATTTTTTTTGTTTTTTTTTTTCAAGGGGGAAATCTGCAAACAGACCCCAACGACATGCTCCGCTGTTTCCTCCACACCAGCACAATTGGGGCACTCAGGAGATTCTGAGTGCTCGAACCTATGCAGGTACTGTCTATAGCAACCATGTCCTGACAGAAACTGCGTCAGGTGAAAGTTCACTTCCCCTTGGTCTCTACTATACCAATCTGACACATTTGGTATTAGTGTAGTATTAGTGAAGGTATCCCATTCCTGCTGCCAGCTTCTGAGCGTTTCCTCTTTACACGTGTCGCGGACTCCTCTGGTACCCCTTTGGTTGAAGCATTGAACATCTCCCTTGATGATGAGCCCGATGGGCGTCATCCTGGCTATGATGCACACGGCCTCTTTCGATACCGTCCGGTATGCACTTGCTACTCTTAAGCACATTATCCTGTACGTGCTTTCCATCCGCTTTAGGTTTCTGCTCGTTCCAACCCCGACTGCCGGGTCACATTTTGAAACATATCTCAATTGAACGAACGAAGCGCATAAAAAATAAAACTTTTGTATCGAACAACGTATTGAGTTTTGCATGATTGATTCTGGAAATAAAATATATATTTCACATCGCCATTTTGGAATTATAACTGAAACACGGTATTTGGAACACATAAGCAACCGTGCCCTAATATCTTGTGTTGGCACCAGGTGATTATTTTTGTTTGTTTGTGTGTGCAACTTTAGTTCAAGTTTGTCATGGCTTCCTAAATACTACTTAATGTGCTAACGTTTGTGACAATCATTTAGAAAAATAAATAATATAATATGCTAGAAATCCACATAATTCCCAAATACACGGTATTAGGCAACACACGGAATTAGAGCAGGTCACGGTAACTGTTTTAAAAGAGAACATTGATTTCAATCAAATCTATAAATAGAGGTGCTAGAGAAAAGTCGACTTCAATTGCTTTTCACACTCCGCTTGGATCGCATCACAGCAGGCAACATATCGGTTTGCTCTGACCGGGCGTGCTTCTCAGGCACAGACATCAATAGCGAAGGACCTAGAAGATGATTTACACAATTTGAGTAGTAGACGATGTTCCTCCCTTCCGTATTCTTCGCCATTTTCTGATCGACCAATCTGGGACATAAGGTGAACAGTATTTAAAAGCTGTTGTAATTTTAAAAACATTTCCCAATTTACGTTCTCGAGAATTTAGGAAATATTCCCCATATTATAAATCAACGATGCTGTTAGAAATCCATACAATGCTAAGAACTATGATGTTATTAAGGTCCGACGGCGCTGCAGTGGCGTCCACGGGTAAATTCTCAAATTTCATGAGATTATGTGGGATAAATTATGTGAACTAAATCAAGTTTTGTTCAATACCGCTAGATTTAGATCATGATAGATAAATCAGGAAATATTATTCAATAAACCCTTTGAAGAACGTTTGTTGGCCCTGAAAAGGGCCGATTGAGCTTGTATGCTTTCTCAGATTAATAGCACTAAGGGATGCTATCAGTTGATTGCCATGGTTAATTTGGGAAACCTCAACGAAAGTGTATATGTAAATAAGTTCTCTGTTTATACGACAAACCAGCTGTATATTTCATGGGTGCACAACAGCAACAGGGTAGCGGATCACAGGGATTTAGTTGAAATCTGGAAACGTAGCTCAATCTTGAAATCTTGAGTGATTTCACAAGCCAGGCGCTCGATAAACAGCTCCTCGGATCAGCCACTCAGGAGGCTCTGGTATTGGTGCCTAGCGGGCTTGTTTCTTGACTGCACTACCGATGCTGAGTTTATCACGAGTCAAAATCTGGAAGCGCGGATCGGTCAACCTAGAAATCTTGAGCGATTTCACAAACCAGATTCTGGATTGGGGGTCGTCCATTAATTAGGTAAGGGTTTATGGGGGGAGGAACGGTTTGAGATTTCTTACGCGCCATACAAATTATTTTTAATTTTCATACAAAAAACCTTACTAGGGGGGAGTGGGTGTCTAAAAACCGCCAAAATTGTCTTACGTAATTAATGGATCGCCCCTTGGCAGCTTGAAGATCAACAGCTCAGCAGGTTTCTAGCACCGAGGTACTTCTCGCTAAGCAAGTTCGGAGGAGCTCTTACCAGCTCGAAAGCGGCAATGGAATGAAACTAAGTCCGACGAAGGAAGCTTGTTTTATAACCTTAGAATAGCAGGTGATGCTCCTCCCTGTTGTGCTCTTCGCTTTCTGATCGACCAATCAGGGAAATAAGTATTTCCAATAAAATGTTGGGCTTAGAATTACTTGAAAATTGCGAAGAATGCTAATGTGTGAGAAATTGGTTGAACATGAATTGTTGCCATGTATGTCTTTTCAAAAGCATTCTAAATATGTCACAATTTTATTACATGTGATAATTTTCCTAATCAAAGTGTTCCCATATAATATGGAACATCATAGACGCTGTTGGAAATGTCACTCTATTTTACAATCGTTGTGAAATGTTGAGCACCCACCCCGACGGCACTGCAGCAGCGTCCGCGAATACAGTCTCAAATTGTTCAGTCATAAATTATTCATGATAAATGAAATTTTGTATGAAGCTGTGAAATTGATTTAGGAATATAAGAAGTCATAAATAAAGTCGGAAATATTTCTCTTTTAACTCTTATCCACAAATTTAATGGCCCTGACAAGGGCCGATGGCTTTGTTAGCTTTGATGCTCTTAAAGATAAATAACACTGTGGGATGTTATCAGTTAATTGCCATGGTCAAACGGGGAATCCTCAACTCGAATGTATAAATTTGAGCAAGTTATTAGCTTATACGACGAACCAGCTGAATGTTTTGTGGTGTGGATGGCGCACAACAGCAACAAGTAGTGGATCACCGGGCTTGAGTCGAAATCTGGAAACGTTGCTCTCTCTTGAAATCTTGAGCGGTTAGTCCAACGCTCGATTAGCAGCACCTTGGACCAGCAACTCAGGGGTCTTCTGGTATTTGTTCCTAACGGGATTGCTTCTTGACCACCAAAGCTGATTTTATCAAGAGTCGAATTCTTGAAGCGCGGGTCAACAGCTCCTCGACTGATGAAATTTGCGGCGGCGATGACGATGGCTGGGTGGACGATGGCTGGGTGAACGCAAACAAGCGGTGATCCGCAAAACGACTGACTCGCCCGACCGTGTTCACAGTTGGACCGCAAATTATCCTGTGGACTGCTTCCTCTTCTTTTTCTTGGCGGCGGCAACGGTGATGGCTTTGGCTTCGGACGGCATCTTCTCTCGCTCGCTCGACAGTTTGATTTGTGCGAAGCAAGACAAACGGGGGGGTCCTTCGCTATCGATGTCTGTGTCTGAGAAGCAAGCCCGGTCAGAGCAAGCCGATCTGTTGCCTGCTGAGATGTGATCCAATCGGAGAGTGAAAAGCAAATGACGTCAACTTTTCTCTAGCACCCCTATTTATAGATTTGCTTGAAATCAACGTTCTCTTTTAAAAACAGTTATTAAACTGTTTGGACAGGTATGTGGGATTCAGTAAGTAAACGACATGAACCTTTGATGTCTTGTCTTTCTTGGAGGTGCTAATCAAGGAATTCCGTTAAGCCAGCAAAAAGTTATAAACGTTTAAAATATTTCATGCCAACGTAATGCTCTTGGTTTTGAAATTCCAATTTCACCCCCGTATAGAGAAGAAAGACTTAGTTCTACGTCAAAACCACAAGTAGGTCAACATTTGGCAATAAACAAGACCGTTCAACAATTGGTGACTTACCTCATCAGATTTCGAGCGTGTGTTTTACAGATCAGATGTGACTTCGTACTTGAGGAGGCCTCTTAATATCACAATTCTGGAAAGCATTCGGACGTTTTAGAATACTTAAAACTGCAGTAATGCAGAGGATATTTCTTTCGATAAAAATGGTGAAGGTTGATTTGATAATTTAGCGTCATATTTCTGCATTCAATTCGCTTTTGAGTTTGTCAACCCAAGTAGTTCGAATTCTTAATATATCTGACTAAGGGGTATGTTTTTTAATATATACTGTATGTGTGTGGCTCATATTGTACGTACTCTCCTACAGGGGTATTAAAATGCACTCGTGAATTCTACTGTCTCGTATGTATGTATATTTACTTTAAATCTTCGATCAAAAGCATTACTTCGAACCTGCGTTGCATTTGCTCCATAAATTACAATTATACTTCTGTCAGCTTTATACACATAAGATATAGCGTTCTTTGAAAATATATCCGCTCGATATAGTAACTATAAATAATTTTCCACGTAAACTCGATAAGTTCATTCATATAGCTCTTATAGTTTCCAAGATCTGTAACCTCTACAATAATACACTCTGTACCAATGTTGCCCACTATAGTATAGCGCATTTAACACACCTGTTTTATTGCTTTCCATGCCACACAAACCCATCCACTACACTTTTAAGAACCGAGTTCCCACTTGATAATATGCGGTTCAATGGTCAATTTCTGTAGCAGAATTGACTGCATTACGTACTCGGTCGTACAGATCTGACACGCACCGTGTTTGCCTTTCTGGATGAACGGTTGGATAAAGATCCGATCTTCCGGACAGCCAATGATCACATAACTGCCCGGTTTCTCCAGATTTGTTTCACGGATTTTCTTCACTGAACGAGGATTCTTTTCCACCACTCCGCCGCTCAGTTCAATCATTTGTTTTACATCCTTGCTGGATGGCTTCACCTGAGGTGTAATGAAGAAAATCTTACCTTCGAAGAGCTTCCTGCGGTTGGGCGATTCGAGCACCTTGTACAGATCGCACTTGAACATTTCGTCCAGCTCTTTCACGTCCAGTTTGTACGGTTCGATGGGCAGGAAGTGGCCAGCTATGGCGCTGTCGGTGATCCACTTGCTTGAAACTAGATACCGAACCGTGATCAATGCGGTTACCAGTTTAACCGTTCGCGCCACCCTTGTCATTACCAGATGAGTTGCGTCTGCCGGGCCACTGGCAATGCGACCTCCAAGAGTCCTGTAAAATGAACGGATTAAGTAAAACTGGCTAATGTTGTCGTCGAATTACACTCACATGACAGCCCTCGTCAAGCCTTCGGTGTTATCGATCTGCGAGAACAGGATATTTGGTATACTATCGGCGTCCGGTTGCCGTTGGCATATAATCTCGGCCGGAATCGGTTCCAGCGGGGGCAGAGTGCGCAACTTCTTCACAGCCGTTGCCGGCTGGGGTGGTTCCGAAAGACTACGTTTGACTCGTTCGTGAGATTCCGGAGTTAGGTTGATCGGAGATTTCCAAGCAGCTGCAAGGTATTAGAGTATTATTTGAACATGTGTTGGAACGAGTACTGCAGAAACAGAACTTCTTCTTCTTTCTGGCGTTACGTCCCAACTGGGACAAAGCCTGCTTCTCATATTAGTGTTCTTATGAGCACTTCCACAGTTATTAACTGAGAGCTTTCTTTGCCGATTGACCATTTTTGCATGTGTATATCGTGTGGCAGGTACGAAGATACTCTATGCCCTGGGAATCGAGAAAATTTCCTTTTACGAAAAGATCCTCGACCAGTGGGATTTGAACCCACGACCCTCAGCATGGTCATGCTGAATAGCTGCGCGTTTACCGCTACGGCTATCTGGGCCCCTTAGAAACAAAACTTAATTCAGGGGAATAATCTTTCAGGCGTTCGATTATTGAACCAATGAGGGAAGCATGATATAAGACAAAACCTCTACAGATCGCGAACTATTTTACAAACCGGTCGCTGCATGGATGCTAAATTCATGATTTGAGGAGAAACTTTTCACGTTAATGACACTTGTTTTTAATTATGAATCGTGGTTTACGGCTAACCAGCCGAGTGGAAGTTTAACAACTACCGAAAAGCTAAACATTACATATAATTTGCAATTCTCACTGAGAAGACGTGTAACTTTTTCGCAAATCTTCACATCAATTTGTCCATCTAATCCAATTGGAAGCCTTGGATTGATTGGATTGGATTGGAAGCCTTGGAATTGGATCTAACCCATTGGAAGCCTACACAATAGAAATCTCAGCCACCACGTCGGTGGAGAGTGTTGTGTGGCATTTCACTACCTAAAAAATAATGCGCTCTCGGGCTAGGCATTGGATATATATAGAAAGCGTTGTGTTTGGATGGGCATCTAATTCTTCCGAAAGAGGTGCACTTTGCGAAAGAGGACCACGTGATTATTGAGCTGAAATCGAATTCAGGTTAACTTCTGCGTTCATGAGTCCTCTCATGGCGTAGTGGTTAACGCGCCCCAACTAGAGATCGGGGAGTCGTGAGTTCGATTCTCACTGAGAAGACGTGTAACTTTTTCGCAAATCTTCACATCAATTTGTCCATCTAATCCAATTGCAAATTATATGTAATGTTTAGCTTTTCGGTAGACGTTAATGACGTTATCGTGTGAAAGAAGATAACATTTATCATATCAATAATTATGTAGGTAGAATCTCAAATTTTCAAAATGAATAAATGTTTCGCAAAATTTTAATATCCGCCGTCGTGATTGTATAACCCTTTGAAAAGACATGTTCTGCTACCGATTTAAAATCGTGGGTCATCCCCTTGGCTATCGTCTTCCGAGCTTTTCCTATTTCCGCTAAGTGTTCCTTGAATATAACATCGAGAGACCGCTTTGTTTGACCAACGTAGGTCTTGCTGCACTGAGTACAACTGAGTTTGTAAACGAAAGCCTTGTTTAGTGTGTTAACCAGGTCCTTGGTAGAGCCTAACGACGTCTTAAGTTGATTGTCTCTGCTGGAAAACACCAAATCGAATCCGAAATTTCTAGCTTTGGGCGGAGCTGATTGGTGATGTATCTGTCGTATGGGATAGGGGCTCTCTTCATGTGTTCGATAATAGGGGCGTATCGTCAAAGCACTCCGAATATGCTGTCTTTCCTTTTAGTCGAAGATGACTTGTACATATTAACGACGATGTAGACACATTAACAAGACGCGAACGTACAAAACAAACATGCGAAAACTCGTTGGCTGACAAGAAATGTGCAGACGTTGATGGAGGTTCCGTCGATGTTGGAGACACCTAGACCAGGTTTGGTTTAGCAGGCATAGCTTGCAATGGTGTCGAATGTACTGGTCGTGCTGCGTGCGACGATGGCGGCTGTGACACCGGAACGGATGGTGCTGGTGCGGAGAAGGGCGTGACAATTGAGGCTGATGCAGATTGCAGGCTTGAAGCAGACTTTCCAAAGGTAACTGATGGTTAACTGCGTTGGACTAAATTGTACCGGAAGTTTGAGTACTACCGGCACCAGTTCGGTTACGCAGCGGGTTGATGTCCAACCGAAGCATGCGCCTGGCTTCTACTTACACGTTGTGCATCACGTTGTTGTCAGCCGTCAACAAGGATCCGAGGTAGACGAACTCGTCCACCACCTCGTAGGTATCTCCGTCTATCGTGACACTGCTTCCTAGGCGGGCCCTGTCGCACTCAGTTCCGCCTACCAGCATGTACTTTGTTTTCGACGCATTCATCATTAGCTCGACTCTTGTTGCTTCGCGTTTAATTCGGGTGAACAAATCTGCCACCGTTTCAAATTTTCTCTCAATAATGTTCATGTCGTCCGCGAAGCAAACAAATTGGCCGGATCTTGAGAAAATTGTGCCTCGACTGTTAAGTTCGGCTCTCCGCATGACACCTTCAAGCGCAATATTGAACAACAAGCACGAAAGTCCATCGCCCTGTCCCCGCCGAGTCTCGAACGAACTGAAGTGTTCGCTCGAGATCTTTACGCAGTTTTGTACACCGTCCATCGTTGCTCTAATCAACCTTGTGAGCTTCCCGAGAAAGCTGTTCTCGTCCATGATCTTCCATAGCTCTACACGGTCGATACTGTCGTATGCCGCCTTGAAATCGATGAACAGATGGTGCGTAGGAACCTGGTACACACGGCATTTTTGGAGGATTTGCCGCACGGAAAAGATCTGGTCCGTTGTCGAGCGGCCGTCTATGAAACCTGCTTGATAACTTCCCACGAACTCATTTGCTATAGGTGATAGACGACGGAAGAGAATATGGGATAGCACTTTGTAGGCGGCGTTTAGGATGGTGATATTGCATGATAATTTTCACACTCCAGTTTGTCGCCCTTTTTGTAGATAGGGCATATAACGCGTTGCTTCCACTCCTCCGGTAGCTGTTCCGTTTCCCAGATTCTGAATATCAGCCGACGCAGACAAGCGGTCAAACTGTTCGAGCCCATCTTGATGAGTTCGGCAGTCTGTATCGTTCCACGTTTTGCCGCGTATCATGCTGCAGCATTGCAGCCCGCGCTGCATTCTTCTCCTCCAAAACCTCCTGGCACTCCTCGTCGAACCAATCGTTTCTTGAGCTCCGTTCCACATATCCGACAATGCTTTCGGCAGCATCGTTAATGGCTGCTTTGACTGTCCTCCAGCAGTCCTCAAGAGGGGCCCTATCGAGTTCGCTCTCATCCGCCAACACTGCCTCAAGATGCTGCGCGTACGCATTGGCGACATCCGGTTGTTTCAATCGCTCGTGATTGTACCGAAGCGGGCGTCGGTACCGTTCATCATTGATGACGGACAGTTTTGGGCGCAGTTTGACTATCACCAGTGGTCGGAGTCAATGTTAGCGCCACGATAGGTTCTGACGTTGGTTATGTCGGAGAAGTGTCGTCCATCGATCGAAACGTGGTCGATTTGCGATTCTGTCTGCTGAGGTGATCTCCAGGTGTACCGATACGGGAGGCTGTGCTGGAAATAGGTGTACGAATGGCCATGTTCTTGGAGGCGGCAAAATCTATCAGTCGTAGGCAGTTCTCGTTCGTCAGCCGATGGGCGCTGAACTTTCCAATCGTCGGTCTGAACTCCTCCTCCTGGCCAACCTAAGCGTTCAAATCTCCTATGATGATCTTGACATCGTGGCTTGGGCAGCGATCGTACTCGCGTTCAAGCAGCGCGTAAAATGCGTCCTTGTCGTCATCAGTGCTTCCGGAGTGGGGGCTATGCATGTTGATTATGCTGAAGTTAAAGCTTTAACTTTAACTTCAGCACTTCGTCATAAGCTTGTCGTAATGGGATTCAATCGATTCCGTGATGTACTCTTTCTCAGCTTTTCAATCTAATAGTCCATCTTAATCATATGGCTAACGGATGTTAACTTTTCTTTTAGACACTTTTTCAGAAAGATTCTATAACATTCCCAAAAAAAACATTGTCCTGAAAACCGTTCCAATCATTTCATTCCCCAGAAAACCAATCACCAGAATCAATTATTTCCCAGCAAACTTTATACCTACTAAGTTTCAAAATAATAATCATGAACAAGGCTTTTTTACTTATTGTACCATATTAGGATGATGGTGTTTCCCCATAAGATAAAGCCAACCAAAAAAAAAGCTAAGGAAATACCAGAAAAAATATACTCACTCATCAAATGCATGACCAGGTTGTAATCGATCCGGAACGGAGAATTCAGATTGAACTGCTGATACTTGGGCCCGTCGCACTGCTGCATCGCGGTCAGATTGCCCAGAAGAATATCACTCAGCCAGACCGTATTAACCGTCGGAATGTTCCACTCCTTGGCGTACTTATACTTCTGATTGTCGATCCGTTTGCAGATCAGCACGGTGTTCGATTTGCTGAAGTACGGTGTCATCTTGGCTCCCGATTCTTCGATCATCTGTTTTATGCGGAGACGCTCTTCGCCTTCGAAGCCCGTGATGGACATGTTGTGTTTGGTGGCCGGTTTCTGGTTACCGAAGATGGAAGGCGTCGGCAGATGGAGAGCTTGCCACGGTGGGAGCAGTTGTTTCTGCAGGACAATGTCGTTTAGCCAGTAGCTAGTGATGCACCGTTTGGAGTCGCGAATGGCCTGCATAACGACACCATGGCGCTGCGTTCTACAGAGGACATGCGTAACTTTGGGGCTATAGTACTGCTCTATTTCGCCGCCATGTTTCTTGATTACCGTTTTCCAGTCTTCGATATCGTTTTTGTGAGTTTCGTCGTACTCAATTATGAAGAAGGTGCAACCCAGCAAGAACAGCTCCGGGTGTAGTTTAAGGTTCGGATTGTGTCCGTAGTATTGCGGTCTTGGCAGTGGGGCTCGTCCGGGGCTAAAGGGCGGAGCACCCTTCATAGTGGAAGGAGATTGTGGAATTCCAGGGGTTCCCGGAGGTACTTGCTGAACGATTTGATTCACAACTGTACCTACAGGAGCTCCCGAGTTGGTAATGTTACCCAGAGTACGACGTTGCTGCTGCTGCTGTAGAGCTAGTAATTCTTGGGGTGAACGAGGAGTCATGGTTTGCTGTAGAGCTGCATTGTGCTGAGCAGTCATCAATCGCAGAGTTCCAGCAGCAGATGGTTCAGCAGCCGCAGCTACTTCCGGGATATTAGGAACTACGCTGCCATTAGCTCCAAGGCGATTGCTCAGCATATTGGCTAAAGCAGTTTTAGTTTGGTTCTTCATTTGTTGCGATCCCGGTGGAACATTGGGATCTTGAGGCTGACCAGCACCTGGTGGTCCCACAATTGTTTGCTGAACAATAGTGGCCGTTCCGTCACCAATTACATCCGAAGGAAATGCGCCAGCTCCTCGAGGGGAAATTGCCTGACCTTGTTGGGGTTGCCCAGGGACGCCTTTTTGAGCTTGCTCACGTTGGATCTGCATTTGAATGAGTCGGTGCTGTTGTTGCTGGCGCTCAAGTTGCATTCGCTGCTGTTGCTGAGGCGAAACGTTTGGATCCACAGGGAACTGATTCATAGGGCTGCCCGGAGGAACCACATTTTGTTGAGTGATTGGGCTAAGTCCTGGTGCTCCTGGACGAACAGCTCCTTGTCGAGCAGTTTGCTGCTGAATCCACTGCATTTGCTGTTGCTGATTCAATCCTGGTGGCATAGGACCTCTGTAGATGATCTGCTGCTGACGAATGCCTGGTTGAGCTCCGGGATGGCCTGGTCTTGCTTGGAAAGCAGCAGCTTGCTGTTGCCTCAACATCTGACGCTGCTTCGCTTGCAAACGATCAATGTACTCCTGGCGGCTAGCAGGATCCAGCTTTTGCAAAGTGGCATGCGTTTGCGGATCTAACTGGATGAACTGTCTCTGAACTTGAGGTCTTAACGTAGATCTAACGAACTGTCCACCCGGTTGACCGGATACTTGTTGTCCAGGAACTGCAGCTCCAGGTGGAACGATCGTTTGCTGAATGATCGTGGCACCAGGAGGGATTCCTTGTGGCGGTTGGGAAAACTGCTGAATTGGTGACTGATTCGGTTGATTTGACTGCTGAATAGGACTTTGAGGGGTCCATTGTTGTTGTTGACCCGTGGATTGCCCGGATATCAACTGCTGCTGAATGATTTCACCATTGGGACCTGTCTGTGTCAGTATTTGTCCGCCATCCATAGATTGTTGCGTTTGTGGTGTTCCTGGACCAACAATTTGCTGTTGTACCACCATGCCTTGGATATTTTGCTGACCTGGTTGCTGGAGCAATTGATGAACTGTTCCTCCACTGGTTGACAGCGTTTGTTGGATGATTTGCTGCTGGGGTTGGCCAGTTTGTCCGCCCTGGATCGGTTGCTGAATAATCAACTGTTGTTGTTGGGACTGTTGCTGCTGTTGTTGCGATAGCATTTGCTGCTGAATAATGGTTTGCTGTTGATTGGGTGCCATTTGCTGTTGGACTACAATGGTTTGCTGTTGTTGTTGTTGCTGACCCTGTTGTGGACCAGACATCATTCCAGGACCAACTGGTGTCATAATTTGCTGTTGTTGTTGCTGTTGCGGACCTGGCATGCCCTGTTGTTGCAAAGTTCGTTGCTGAATTTGAACAATGTTTTGTCCCATTGCAGAGCCGGATTGGACTGGTTGTTGGAGCATTTGTTGATTTTGCGGCTGTCCCGGAACTGGACCAGCCCCACTAACGATGATTTGCTGACCTTGCTGTTGTTGCTGCTTCTGCTGCAAATTTTGCATGTATTGGATTCGTTGCTGTTGAGTCATGGCTTGCATTTGACCCGGAAGAGGTCCCGAGGAGGAAGTAATGATTTGCTGCTGATTGCCGCCCTGATTGATAATGACAATATTTTGTGGTTGTCCTCCAGGTTGACCACTGGTTGAAGGCCCTTGCAACACCTGTTGCTGCACAATGCGCTGCACAATCTGCTGTTGTTGAGGCTGCTGACCCGGTTGCAATCCAGAACCACCAGGCTTTTGCATTTGCTGTTGCTGTAGAAGCTGTTGTTGCGATTGTTGTTGCTGCTGCTGTTGTTGTTGATTCTGAGGTTGACCCACTATCAGCTGTTTTGTTATATTTTGATAGTTTCCGGAAGAAGAAGGATGAATGATGGTTTGTTGGATAATTTTTGGTTGCTGGCCAAGACCACCCGGAAGTTGCTGGATGTTCTGCTGTTGGATCATCTGGCCACCTTGACCAGCCGGTTGACCAGGTTGGGTAATCTGCTGTTGAGACAGCGTCCGCTGTATCATTACGGGTTGCTGCTGCTGCTGAACCTGACCAGGTTGCTGTCCCGGAAGCTGTTGTATCGTCTGTTGGCTGATCTGAAGCTGTTGTTGCTGCTGTGGCTGCCCAAGTTGCATTTGCTGCTGTTGTTGTTGCTGCTGCTGTTGCATGCTCGTGGGAGGTCCCTGATTGATAGTTATCTGACGAATTATCTTTTGCTGCTGGATTTGCTGCGGCCCATTTGGTCCTTCCACGCCCGCGGTAAGGTTTGACATGATTTGTTGGATTTGCTGTTGTTGTTGGGTTTGCTGTTGTTGCTGAAGGTTTTGGCCACCTTTGAACACGACCTGGATGTTCTGTTTTGGTTGACCGGCCTGTTGCTGCTGAATAACCTGCTGTATTATCTGCTGATTTGGTTGTCCTTGTTGCATGGATATTTGATTCTGCTGAATCAGCTGCTGCTGGGATTGAACAGACTGCTGTTGCTGATGTTGATGCAGTACTTGCTCTTGCTGCTGAGACTGAATGATTTGCTGTTGTTGTTGTTGTTGTTGCTGCTGCTGCTGTTGTTGCATTTGCTTTTGCTGCTGTTGCAACAGTTGTTGCTGTGCCATTTTCTGCTGTATTTGATTGACGTTGTGCTGTACTTGTTGTTGCAAGGTTTGCTGTTGCAAATTCTGTTGCTGTAGCTGAACCTGATTGGGTTGCTGCAAGACTTGTTGCTGTATCTGCTGCATTTGCTGATGCTGTTGTTGCTGAAGTTGGACATTTTGGAGCTGTTGTTGTTGTTGCTGCTGCTGCTGCTGCTGCTGTTGCTGTTGAATTTGTATTTGTTGCTGTTGCAATTGCTGTTGTTGTTGTTGCTGCAATTGTTGCTGTTGGTGCATCTGCATCTGTTGCATTGAAGGTTGCATAGGCGATTGATTTGGTTGCTGCATCTGCTGTTGTGATTGCTGTTGTTGTATTTGTTGAGGCGGATGCTGTTGCGGCTGCTGTTGTTGATGTAAAGTTTGTTGTAAAACAATACTGTAAAAAAAAGGAATAAGAATTAAGATATTGTACCTAATAAACAATAAACAGTAAAATTTCGATACCTTTGTCCTTGAATGGTCTGCTGCTGCTGCTGTTGCGAAAGTTGTTGTTGTGAAATTTGCTGCTGTTGGAGCTGTTGAGGAATATGTTGCTGTTGTGGATGTGGTTGTGAAACTTGCTGTTGTTGCTGCGGTTGCTGTTGCCCTTGATTGGCAATCTGCTGAGATGGTTGTTGCGGCGTTTGCTGTGATGGCTGTTGTAATTGAACTTGTTGTATCGGTTGTTGCTGCTGCTGATGCTGTTGCTGAGTATTCTGCGACTGCTGCATTGTAATCTATGCAACAATCGATGTTTATTGAAACACGTGTATATGTAATAAATGTTAATGTTAATATTTCTTACCTTTTGAAACTGTTGCTGGACTTGCAACTGAGATTGTTGCTGTTGAAACTGTATTGGTTGCTGCTGTTGTTGTTGTTGAGATGTTTGTTGATTTTGGATGAGAATTTGCTGCTGTTGCACAACTTGATTGATGGGTCCGCTAGGTCTGTTCTGATTCTGCGACGACTGTTGTATTATGTGTTGCTGTAGATGCTGCTGCTGTTGTTGTTGCAAATGTTGTTGAAGTTGTGCTTGTTGAGAACCTGGTGGCCGAACGAGTCTTGGCCCAGATGTTTGCTGCGAATTCTGGAAATTCGGCTGTATCTGCTGCTGGGGAGACTGTTGCTGCTGTTGAGAATGAGGTTGTGCTGGTTGCTGAACTGGTACCGCTTGAACTGGGGTCGTAGGTCCTTTCTGAGGTTCTTGATTCACAGAGAGACCTTGTGTCACTGGGATTTCTTCTTCTTTCTTTGTGTTGCTACTTGTCGGAACTTCAGTCTTGGCAAGATTTTCTTCGAAATCGAATCCAATTATATTGGATAGAGCTTTTTCTGGTTCCGCTTTTTGAGCGGGAGTTGCAGGGCGTTGCACTTGTTTAAATATTCGTGGAGTGATAACCAATCGTGGATGATAGGATTCACTTGCTACGAGGTTCTTCACCTTCAGACACTCAGTAACCCAATCTGGAGTGACAACGGCTACGTCGGTAACGGTGATAGCCTTAGCGTAGATCGACCCTTTGGTGTTTCCACTGATGAGGTGAGTTGTCTGCTTGTCAAACAGATTCCGCACGTTACCTCCGTTGAAGGTGATAATAGCGTACAATTTCTTCAGATCACGGTTGTCCAGCTGAGTTGCGGCAAATGTGAGATTGCTGAACAGTGCTGACTTCAGCGGGAAATAGGCCTTTGTTGACACCAGACGACCGAGGCGGATCGATGCTAGAACCCACGCTTCTGTTACTGATGGAACGTCGTACAGTTCCGCCGCTTGTGTTATATCGTTTTCATCGTAATTTGCGCCACAAATTACGTGCGTAATAAAATCCATATACGAGGAGATTGATGCGCCGCCATCTTCAAGTAATTTGGCGATCTGTCGTGAAGTATAAAAATAATGATTGTTTACATTCGTTATATTATGTGTTAGAATCGTGAGATCAATTCTCACAGAAGTTCTTAGGCATAATGGTAGTAGAAATAAGGGGTACATGCTATGCTAGCCAATCGACAAATCTCCTCTGAGCTAAGTGGTTCGTGCGTCACTGTAAAGGCTACAAGGGGGTGCCCACAAGGTGGGGTACTTTCACCGTTGCTTTGGTCACTGGTGGTGGACGAGCTTCTAGATAGCTTAGAAAGGAGAGGCTTCGAAGTGGTAGGATATGCAGATGACGTGGTCATCATTGTACGAGGCAAATTTGAAGACGTTATATTCGAAAGGATGCAGCTAGCTCTTGATCATACCTTTTCCTGGTGTCAACGAGAGCAACTAGGAATAAATCCTTCCAAAACCACCATCGTACCTTTCACAAAACGTAGGAAGGTACAATTGACATCCCTTCTCCTAAACGAAACACAACTGACTTGCTCAAAGGAAGCCAAATATCTTGGTGTCATACTTGACTCCAAGCTAAATTGGAATTCACATCTTCAAACAGTGGTGCAAAAAGGCCTCTATTCACTCTGGGTATGCTCCAGAGCACTTGGTAAGAAATGGGGCCTGAAACCAAGTATGATTATGTGGATCTATAAAACCATTGTTCGTCCTAGAACAACTTATGCTTCTCTTATCTGGTGGCCTAAAACAAAAGAGGCTACGGCAAGGGCAAAGTTAAACAAAATCCAACGTATTGCCTGTATAGCAATTACTGGTGCAGCATGCAGTACACCCACCTCTGCCTTAGACGCGATGCTTAATCTGCCCCGGCTGGATCAATTCATAAAGCTGGACGCTGAGAAAAGTGCGTTGAGGCTGAAACGAACAAAAACCCTACTATCAGGTGATCTTACGGGTCACCTCAGTATATTAAATGAATTTTCTATAAATCCAATTGTAGAAAAGTGTAGTGACAGGATGGAAATGGTAGTCAACTATGACATACCCTATAAGGTGATCATGTCTTCTCGTCAAGAATGGGAAGAAGGTGGACCCAACATCCCTCCAGGGTCTATTAAATTCTACACAGATGGTTCCAAAATGAATAATCTGGCAGGTTCTGGAGTCTACGCATAGCATACCATAGCATAGCATAGACTGACTGTACATGTCAATGGTTGCTACTCCGTGATTGATCAGAACTGGTAATAATTGCACTGCGATCCAAATGAATAAGGGATGGGAGTTTCCGCTTACTCTCGGAGTGCAATTTTAGCAGATCTAATATTATTGATCAATAACGGCGCCGGCCAAGTCCTTACAGTCAGTTGGGATAGGAAAGGAATGTTAGGGTGTAATGATTGTTGCTTCTAAAGACCGAGAATACCTCTGCATCTCCACAATCACCACGGGAAGGGTGTTTATTAGTGGAAAAGGAAAAGATCTGGGAGTCACCTTTGGTCGGTGATGCGATCCATGGATAAGGAGGAAAAATACGATTTATACCTTAAGCTAGTTTTTAGTTTTGTCTCAAAAAGTTTTTGGTAGAAGATTTAAAATAAACGTCAACATCTATAATGTCGAACCATTCAAAAGAAGTTTTTATTAATGGCGAAAAGAGAAAAATATATGCGTTTATTTTAAATTATATGAAACAGGAATAATGCCGACACTTTTAGTGACGAACCATACATAGTTTGTTTGAAAATTATATTAAAGTATTATTGAACATTTATGCCTCAAGAAGAAAAGTCTTTGGTAGAAGTTTTAAAATAAACCTCGACATTCATAATGTCGAACAATTCAAAAAATATTTTAAGTAAAGTCAAAAATTTTATATGTATATTAGAATTGTATGAAACAGGCATAATGCCGACACTTGTAGTGACGAATCATACAAAGTTTGATTGAATATTACAAAAAAAGTAACGCTTTCATGAAAAAATGTGTTATCATAAGCATGAAACGAGCTCACCAGTTGGTAATCCATCCTCGACTGAACACGAATATCTTTTCGCACTCACACAGCGCGAACAGCAAAACTTCTCGGCGCCCCGAAAACGAACCGTCTTGCTTGGGCTTTCCAAAACACTGCCCAGCAAAACCCGCGAAACGGAAACCAAACTCCCGGCGTCTCGAAAACGAAGCGTCTTGCTTGGGCTTTCCAAAACACTGCCGTGCTGGGCACGCGAAACAAAAAAACAAACTCCCGGCGTCTCGAAAACGAAGCGTCTTGCTTGGGCTTTCCAAAACACTGCCCAGCAAAACCCGCGAAACGAAAACCAAACTCCCGGCGTCCCGAAAAAACGAAGCGTCTTGCTTGGGCTTTCCAAAACACTGCCCAGCAAAACCCGCGAAACGGAAACCAAACTCCCGGCGTCCCGAAAACGAAGCGTCTTGTTTGGGCTTTCCAAAACACTGCCCAGCAAAACCTGCGAAACGAAAACCAAACTCCCGGCGTCCCGAAAAAACGAAGCGTCTTGCTTGGGCTTTCCAAAACACTGCCCAGCAAAACCCGCGAAACGGAAACCAAACTCCCGGCGTCCCGAAAACGAAGCGTCTTGTTTGGGCTTTCCAAAACACTCACTGGCAGGTTCTGGAGTCTACGGACCCCGAACAAAAACCTCAATTCACTTAGGACAGTGGTCTACAGTATTTCAGGCAGAAATATATGCTATCTTAGAATGTGCGTTACTATGCCTGAAGAGGAAATACAGACACGCAAATATATGTATTCTCTCCGACAGCCAAGCGGCTCTTCAGGCGCTTAACACTTACACGTGTAACTCAAAACTAGTGTGGGAATGCATTCTAGCTTTGAAAAAACTAGCTCTCTGCAATCGAGTTAACCTATATTGGATCCCAGGGCATGCGGGTCTAGAGGGAAACGAAATTGCTGATGAGCTGGCCAGAAACGGATCTGCTAATAGGTTCACTGGCCCCGAGCCATTCTTCGGAATATCAGACAGTTTCTTAAAAATGGAACTGAACAACTGGCTGGTTAGCCAGACCTCATCAAACTGGGATGCATCTCCTAATACGAGTCAGTCAAAAAGGCTTGTAAATATAAACCCAAAGAAAACCCAACAACTATTAGGTCTCAGCAAAAGGGATCTCAGTTTATACACTGGTCTAGTAACAGGACACTGCCCCAGCAGATACCATTTACAAAAGATCGGTGTTGTTCAAAACTCCAACTGTCGCTTCTGTGACGATGAGCGAGAAACATCAGAACACCTCATCTGCTATTGCAGTGCACAAATCCATCGTAGGTCCAGGATATTTGGTAAGCCCTTCTTAGAGCCTGCCGATATAAGGATCGCAACCCCCAGCAATGTTATAGGATTTATTAAGCTAATTGCACCAGACTGGGGGAATTCTCACACTGCAGCTTAGGACCATTATTTCTCAATAATAAGGTGTTCATGAGCTCAGAAGTACATAGATCATTTAGTGACATACATGTCACTGGATGATGTATGTACTATACATACAGTAAAAGGGGATATCACAATAGTTCAAGTTAATTGGACGCAGTGATTCAACACCCGACAAAGAAGGAAAAAAAAGGGTGGATTTGCAAGTGAAAATTATTTTGGAGACCTTGCGGAATGTGAGGATGAAAAAAAATAATAAACTGGGTAAGAACAGATTGAACATATTATAACGATCAACTTTGGGATTAAGGTACCGTGGGGCAAGTGGGTAATGGAATTCGCATAGTTGAGATTCTTTAAATTCTAGAGACTTAAAATTGAAACAAAAGAGGTCGTGTATATTTTTTAGCTTGACTCCCACCAAATATAAGCAGCATGCTGAAATTAATTTTTATGAAAAATTGAAGAAAAAAATACAGAAAAAGTTTTTGAAAAATGTCTCCTTACTTTTCATTTTCCCTAAAAGTGGGGCAAGTGAAAAGTTTACCGTTTTGAACAATAATTTCAAAAAGAAACAGTTATATTCACGATTTCTATTAGCTTTAACATTTGTTAAGGCTTCCCAATGAACAATAACACAAGTAACATGTAAACAAAGAAAATGTTATTCTTTTCACTTGAATTTTCTTCTGTTCAGTTATGTTAGTTGAAATGATTCGACAACATTATAACTGCAACATTTCCAATGTTAGTTCTTACATTATAGGACAGCAATTGCATTTCTGCTCTGTAGAATTTCCACCGCTCGTTATTTGTTTTTGAGAAAGTCGAATATGACGTCGGGTAACTCTTCGGGAGAAATCAAACGGAATTCTTCAATAACGTATTTAGAATATTTTTTATGCGGATAGACCTATACCCCATTTTTATGTTTTGAACTAGTTTACATAGACATTCCACGAGATTTCCGTGTGTTCTCTAATATTGCAACTTTTCAGTCAACGTCTTCCTTTTAATTAGCTGCCCGAAGTAGACATATTAATATTGCAATGTTTGGCAACATCTTTTAGAGAAGTTCCATGATTTCTAATAGCTTTTAACGCTTGAGTATAGTGTTTCTTGAATTATCAGCACGTTATGTTTTTCTATGATGATTGCGAACCATGTTTACTTATGGTTACTTAAGTACGCAAACTCAAAATCAATCTTTTTTTTTTTTTTTTTGTCGGTAGCGATAGGGGTAGTACTGGCACTCTTAATCTACCCTAAGCTCCTTCCCAGCGTTTGCTTTTATAAGCCTCTATTGCGTTCATCACACAGACGTTCCTAAGCAATGTTGCTCAAATGGTCACTGTGTACCCTAGCAGCAATCAGCCCTTACCGTAGTAGTTTTGCAGTCTAGTACTTTAGACTACTATCAAACTATGATAAGACCTGAAATGCTACTAGAGTGGTTAAAGTGAAGAACGAAATAGTTTTATTAAAAGGTCCTCATTCCCCATTTCATTTCATCACTCACTATCGTCACTTTTATTTTCGACACTATCACGTTTATCACCGATTATCACTCATCAACTTTCGTAATACACTTCAGATATACTTTCCATTATATCACTTTTCACACCACACCATTTTTATATAAATTCATTGTTATTAGCATTCACCATCTGTTAGCATTACTAAGTAATTAAAAGATATTCAATTTAAATGTTTCATTATTTTTGTTGCTGTAGAGTCATTACAATTCAAACTACAATTTAGCACTATCAACAAAGTTACAGTAAAACAAAATCACTTCGATCCATTTTTCTGCACTCGCTGTCATTATTAACACTTTTATCATGCATATTTGAAGAACTAGGCAATAATGTTTATATTCAGAGAAATGATTGCAAAATGCATTATGGCCTTTAATAAATTAGTAGAGTTCACATCATTATACATCATTATTATTATATTTTTAACAAAACTATCAGAATCACTTAGAATTTCATTTTCATATTTTCATCACCATAGATTTTATTATAAACACACTATTAGCACCAACACAATCACTAAATTTAATAACAAGTGTTACGCGCAGTTCCACCAAACACCCATTCTTTGTTGCATTATAAAACGATTGATCACACGTTAGCTTCGAAACTTAACAACCATTACTGATTAGTACAAAGGATGCTACAGCTCGTGGTAAACGAACTGAACCATCAACAACCAGCACTGGTTTATAAGTAACTAATGAGCCCTGGCGGTCCCTCCGTTCGAAGAGGACCTGATAATATGCCGAAACATATTAACAGATCCTCCGCCTGAATGCAGCCGTTTCATGATAAATCATGAACCGTTAGAGGTGTGCCAAAGTATTGGGAAGGTGATATGTTTCACAGACGGGTATTATTATGGCGCACCTTCTACTTTGGCACCGTCAAACCCTGTGATCGTGGCCAGGGAAGTACGAAAACTCAAAATCAATCTCTAATGATAAACTTTTCACTTGCCCCACCTGATAAGAAAATTGACGGTGTTTAAATTTAGTTATTTTTAGGTCTACGTCGAAATAATTCTAAAACTTTTTTATTGCGGTTTGAAACTGTCACAGAGGACAACTAAGAAGTGGTACAGGAAATTATTTTCCGCAACTTTTTTCCACTGAAAAAATTAAAATAAGATTGTACGCCGCCAACTTGTTATGGAGTAACAGTTGACAAATTAATAATTTTTCGCTGTATTATGCAAAAATGGCTGAAAAATCTCAGAAATCTCTTACCTATCGTAATGTTCTGAATGGCCTCAAAGGTTTACGCATGAATTTAAAACGTTAATTCACATATTCAGTAAAATATATCAATTGTTTTCACTTACCCCATTTACCCACTTACCCCGCGGTACCTTACATTAGAAATACACATTATCCATTAAGGGTAATTGAGAAAGATACGCTCTCAAATATACATTTTCGGACCGATTTTGAACTCTGAACATTTTGATAAGTTCAGTCCTTCTGGACACAAGGTTAGAAAGACTTAAAACCGTCGACTAATACAAACTTTTGACCGCTACCGGAATCTTGGCACCAATTATGACAGGGCTCCACGAATACCTCCTTGGAGTCTTCCAAAAGTCTCGAATTTCGGGAATCCACTATAAGTGATTTTTTAGAGAATTCCTCCAGGAGGGGTTTGACATAATTCCATTTGGTATAATGACGTTTGAAAGACAGTCGATTGGCTTAATAGTCGTTTAGAATAGCAGTTGTTTGACATAATAGTCATTTTTCATAATGGCCTTTTAACATAATTCAAAATGGAAGATACTGCACTGGTCAGTGGTGCTAACGTGTGACGTAGTGGGGGGGAAGCTCTCCAAAATTGAACAAAATACATTGTTACGCGAGAAATTGCTATTGCAGAATCCAACTTTTAACAGGAAGACTGGAAGATAAACCTTTCACACACACACATGTATCTTTCATGAATAAAGTCAAAGTATTACTTATTTTCACATGAATATATCATATTTCAATGAAATGCATCGACTGTGTTTGCAATTGTGCGTTCTCGCCCCAACTACGACACAAGTTGGCGCCTATGGCAGTAGTACAGTATTAGCCCGATCCATAAGGTGCCTTAAGGGTTGGTAAATGCTGGGCTTGGCGTACCATTGGTAGTTCGCATACCTGAAGGAATAAGAAAGACCCCATTTCTGGCCCTTATTCTTTTGCTCAGCAACTCCTATCCCTACCTCCTCGCGGTACCGGGGTAAGAGCAAGCTTAGTGAATATCGGTTTACCAACTCCGGTGGGAACTTTGGTCGTATGCTGACAGGGAAGGGGGGAGGGGTTTTGCTTCTGCAAACATGGAGCGTCTGTACTCTATGATAGGAGCGGCTCACAACAGCGTCTGTTCGCCCTGTCAGAGGCGGCTGATCATCGTCCGAGTGCCCGAGATCGACTGTATACTAAACTGTGCACTATGGCGCTGGCTGCTTGGTCGTTCATAGAAGTTAATATTCAATGTTATCTTCTTTTCCAAGCAGCCTAGATAGCCGTGTAGTGTCGGTAGTGGTTGTCTCAACTGGCTAAGAATAACACTACGGATTGCCTGATCTTGTAGTAAAAATCTACTAATCAGGTAACCCCAATCCCAAGGTGTGATGCGACCCGTGCTGATGGATGAATGGTTGAGGGGGTTTAAAATATGCTCAATCGCTAACGGAGCCTGGAGAGCACCAGGGCGAACTCTCCAGTATGTAGCTCTTACTGCATTAGGGCGGGGCAATGATGCAGCGGACCGTCTTTCCCCAGCGACTCGTGGGACCAAAAAATGAGTGCAAATAATCAAACCAAAATAAAAGGTGTCGACTGCCTCCCTCATTTCGAAAAAGGCCTCTCCCAGTCGGAAAAAACGGAAACAGAGAATGCTTTTGGTAAGCTTGGACTGACCGAAGATGAGCGCATGAAAACATGGAAACCGACCCCCCCTGACACTCCCGAAGGACCCAGGACTCCATCCTTCGGTTGAACCAATGGACGACGAAGAGGATGGAATTACAGTCACAATAAACTTGACAGGATCGCAGCCATCAATCACAGGATCGAACGTCACCTCGGGTCCTATTGATGGGAAGACCGATCAACATCCAACAGATGACGCGAACAAACAAAAACCTACTGGCACCAAAAAGATCACTCGGAGCCAAAGGAAGCAGCTAAAAGCACTCCGACAAAGTGGCTTAAGCCGCCCTGAGGCCCTATCCAGAATCACGGGGGGTGAGGCTATGGTGTCAACTCCTTCGAAACGCACTCGGCAGGACCTTGACAAGTCTACAAATGCTGAAGAAGAACATAAGCAGAAACGGATGAAACAACACCTGAATCCGAGAAAGCGCGTTGGGCAACAGGAAACCAACAGCTCAACAGCCTCGACGATCAACAAACCCCCACCAGAAGATAAAAAACAGACTAGTCTAAGCTACGGTGAAATTACCAGTCGCAGGAGAGTCGGAATAATCCCAAAAGACTTCCCCACGACCCAACTTTCAACGACTCAGCTGGACGTTCTCCAGGAGGCACTGCTGCTTCGGGTTGAACAACAACGGAACGCGACAATGAAGCCCAAGTTCTCTAACCTTATCTACAAGTCTGGCCATATGCTTCTTATTTGTAAGGATCAGGAGACTGCGGAATGGGTAAAGGAGATAACACCTGCATTAAATCCCCTGGAAGGCGTTGAGTTGGTTGCAATGGATGAGGATAAGATTCAACGTCCAGAACTGATTCGAGCCTTCTTCCCTCAAAGCGCACAATACACCGATGATCGTATCAAAGCTCTCATCGAGAGTCAGAACGATCTGATAACCAACAACTGGCGTGTCATGCAACGGCTCACTCCTAACAACAAGCATGTGGTGTGGGTCTTTAATGTAGATGGACCGTCCATGGAAAAACTCATTCAATCCAAGTTCATCCTCAACTACCGCTTTGAAGAAATACAGTTGAGGAAAGTAAAGAGTAGCATCCCACAACCAACTCCCACCATACAGGCTAGCTTGTCTTCCTCTGATGGAAAAGATGCATGTTTGACCTCACTTCCTGGCCCAAGCGGTGTCACCTCAATGGCTCCCAATAAGGGCAGTGGAAATGTCAAAAGTGTAAAATTGACCACAGGGGATAAGCCAGCAGGCCTGCCTAGGTAAGGGAAAGGACAAAAACCAAAATCTAAGACATCCCCCAAAATCAAAAGTTGATGATCCGCAACATCCAAAGAAGGACGGCAAACGTCCGGAAAATGCGGAACGCCTCAGCAATGATTAATATCCTCCAAGTGAATCTCCATCATGCTCAGTGCGCAACAGATGTGCTTTGCAGGAGATTCACAAAAGAACACCTTTCCGTGGCACTGATTCAAGAGCCATGGGTCAACAAAACTCGAATACAAGGTATTCAACTAAACTCGTGTAGGTTGGTATATGATGACAGCCAGCTCTCTCCCAGAGCAGCTATTCTAATACGCAATGATACTAAATGTTTTCCAATTACAGAATTCATCAAAAGGGACATCGTGGCGGTCAGGATGGAGGTTTCTACTGCTAGGGGCAGTACTGAGATCATTATGGCGTATTTCCCTGGCGACGCAGAAGACATTCCTCCTCCAGAGATGGCTGCTCTTGTCTCTTACAGTCAAAAACACAACATCCCCTTCGTCATCGGTTGTGACGCCAATGCTCATCACCTTGTATGGGGAAGTACAAACACAAATATCAGTGGTGAGCATCTTTTGCAGTTTCTTTTCTCCAAAAATATTGACATATGCAATGTCGGTGATAAGCCTACATTTGAAAACATCTTACGACAAGAAGTCCTTGATCTGACTTTATGCAGTCAATCCATCTCGGATAAAATAAAAAACTGGCATGTTTCTAATGAAATATCTATGTCAGACCATAAACATATAGTCTTCGAGTGGGAAGGGGGTCTAATGATTCAAAAGTCGTTTAAAGATCCCAAGAAAACTGATTGGGAAACCTACTCAGCTATTCTCCGTTCTGAAGACTATATAATAGAGCCGAATATTCAGACTATTATACAGTTAGAAGCAGCTTCGGATTCTATTAAAAACAAAATTCTAAATGCTTATCAAGAGAGCTGTCCGATCAAAACAGTTAGTTCGAACAGAGATGTTCCAAGGTGGAACTTCAACCTTGATAAACTCAGAAAAATTGCTCGGAAGGAATTCAACCGAGCCAAACGCACTTTTGATTGGAGTCTATACCGAAAGGCTCTGACAGAGTATAACAAAGAAATGAGACGAGCAAAACGGAAATCATGGGTTCTCATGTGTGAAAGCATTGAGAAAACTCCCGTAGCTGCTCGACTTCATAAAACTCTTTCGAAGGATCACTCCAATGGTTTGGGAAGTCTTCAAAGGACTGACGGTTCTCTCACTGTGGAACCTTGTGATACACTGAGTGAAATGCTAAGAGTTCACTTTCCTGATTCAATCCCACAAACGAGTCTAAATGCTGAAGGTGCCAGACTTGACGTCTCCGTTCCACACGGGTTCCTATCAGGGGACTCAGGAGCAAAAAGGGACGCAATAAAGGTTGCCAAAGAAGCTTTTACTCGCGATAGGGTTGTTAGGGCAGTGAGATCTTTCGAGCCATTCAAATCTGCTGGCATGGATGGAATCTTCCCAGCGCTTATCCAAAAAGAGGAAGAGACACTGATTCCACACATGGTAGAGATTTTTAAGGCAAGTTTAGTTCTGGGACACATTCCAAATGATTGGCGTCAAGTTCGAGTTGTCTTTATTCCAAAAGCAGGAAAAAAGGACAAAACCAACCCTAAAGCATTCCGACCGATAAGCCTATCCTCGGTAATGCTTAAAATCATGGAGAAGGTATTATGCGAGTATATAGATTCTAAATTTATGAAAACTATGCCTCTTTCTAAATCCCAATTTGCTTATCAAAGCGGAAAATCAACGGTCTCAGCACTGCACACGCTAGTGAACAAGATCGAGAAAACTGTGTGGTACTGAATGAACATTGTCATAGATCTTGTCTTCCAACCCTGTTATGATGGCTGACAATCAAAAGCCTGTTGAAAGATATCCGAGAATGTAGCAGCGGATCGAACATCAAACGATCTAGTAGGCATGGCACAACTTTGACGCACCCACTCCTATAGTAACGTCAGAATGGAATGAAAGGTTTTTCGTGGGGCTCCCGCTTGCCAACATCGATTCTGAGCTTCACATTTGGCGATCCTGCCAGGAGTTTTAAATAATATTTCGTGTTCCTGGAGTACCTGGATTCGTTAACAAGCGGGAGTGTCCACTAGAAAATGTGTTTGTGTCGAATGCTTCTTGAACCGCGTGTGAAAATATGTGTTCAGAGTGATTGTGGAGTGAAGTTTGAATCTGGTAAAAGGGCATATATCTGTAAGTAAACAGCAATGTGGTATTTTTCTATGAACAAGAGAAAACTGATTGAAGAGGAAATATGACATGAATATGTATTAGCCGCTTCACTACTCGTTGAAGCAGCAATGTTTCTCTCTGTGCTTGTTGTTGTTCTTATTGAACACCAGCATCACCTCAACTATTTGAGTTGCGCGATGCAGGCTTTGAAGTGAATATTTTGTTTTGCTTTTGAATTCAAACAGACTACTTCGATAAAAATATTTGAATGTATAAAAAATGGAGAAAGTGTTTCATCTGTTTTATCCGATTCAAAGATTATGTTATATCGAGCTGATTCATCTAAGTTATGAAGTGCGCATTCTGCTTTTATCAAGGACCTATTTTCTGCATAAGTTGAACGGAAGAAGAATAACGTTAGGAACTGAACTGTTTTTTTGCAGAAGTCAGTTGAACATATCCGTGCAAAATGTATAATAATATGTATAATTTGTATAATAATGCAAAAGAGAAGTGAAGTGTTAAAATTCTATTAGTGGTTTTCTTGATGGTTAATCAATTTGTATAACTTATCATTTAGTTATATCAATTGTACAAAAAAAAAACGCCCGTAACATTTATCAACTCTGCAATTTCTATATAAACAATAATAAAATTTCGCTTTGTTTGGATGTGATCATTTTATCGTTTCTTCTGTGATAATACGCACATTTCTATATTTTATCTCTCCTGCTTTCAAATGAAAATAAAATAGTTTTAATCAAGTAAGATAGAGTGAAAAATGAATGTTGGAGTGTGCAAATTTTCCTAGCCATGGGCGATTTTGAATTGATGTTCCAAAAGTAGATTTTTCGTTCCAATTAATCGATTTTTTTATGTTGGCACTACATGAAATCCTAATTCATGGGATTTGGTCTTAATTTGAGCCGTTGTCCTTATAAATTTGCTTACGATTGGAAAAATCGAATCGATTTAAAAAAAAAAATGGATACAAAGGATTCGATTGAATAAACGAAACGATTCGACGTATCGAATTTGAATCGATTCAGTATTATCGATGTTTTGGCCAAATTTGCCCAATAGTGCACATGATTGTTTTCTTGCTTCAGTACATTGTGTATCCAGTAATGTTTACAAGTTAAGTGTAAAGCATACTGAATCGGTAATTTTTTGTGAATTTTGTGTCGATAATCGGTGAGATCCAAACTATTCAAATCTTCTCAATTCATTATTAGTTCTAAATAAATGCCATGTAAAAAAACATGTATGAATGCAAATAAAATGTCAACAAGGGGCCCAGGTAGCCGTAGCGGTAAACGCGCAGCTATTCAGCATGACCAAGCTGAGGGTCGTGGGTTCGAATCCCACCGGTCGAGGATCTTTTCGGGTTGGAAATTTTCTCGACTTCCCAGGGCATAGAGTATCTTCGTACCTGCCACACGATATACACATGCAAAAAATGGTCATTGGCATAGTAAGCTCTCAGTGAATAACTGTGGAAGTGCTCATAAGAATACTAAGCTGAGAAGCAGGCTCTGTCCCAGTGGGGACGTAACGCCAGAAAGAAGAAGAAAATGTCCTTAACGCGACTGGTAGTTGCAATGGAAAAAATGTCCTTAACACAACTGGTGTTTGCAATGCAAAAAAAAAAATGTCCTTAACGTGACAGGTGGTTGCAATAAAAATAAATATTCTTGCCGCGATTGGAGTTTGCAATAAAAAAATGTCCCTAAAAGCGACTGGTGGTTGCAATATGAAAGTAATGTCTAACACGACAAATGGTTGCAAAATATGTCCTTAACGCGACTGTTGGTCGCAAACTTGTTCCTATCAATCAATGTTATTGATATTACTAGCGCGACTGGTGGTCGCATATTTGTTCTAAGCAATGGTGGTGTACACTTGCCTCCGCGACTGGTGGTCGCATGGTTGTTTCTATGAAGTGCTATTGATGTTGTTAACTCGACTGGTGGTCGCATACTTGTTCCATTGTGGTGTACACTTGCTACCGCGACTGGTGGTCGCGTATTTGTTCCTAATAACTGCTATTGATGTTGTTAACTCGACTGGTGGTCGTATACTTGTTCTTAGCAAGTATTATTGATGTTGTAAGCTCGACTGGTGGTCGCATGCTTGTTCTTAGTAACTGCTATTAATGTTGTTAACTCGACTGGTGGTCGTATACTTGTTCTTAGTAACTGCTATTGATGTTGTTAACTCGACTGGTGGTCGTATACTTGTTCCTAGCAATTATTATAATTGATGTTGTCAGCTCGACTAGTGGTCGTATATTTGTTCTAAGCAATGGTGGTGTACACTTGCTACCGCGACTGGTGGAAGCATACTTGTTCTTAGTAACTGCTATTAATGTTGTTAACTCGACTGGTGGTCGTATACTTGTTCTTAGTAACTGCTATTAATGTTGTTAACTCGACTGGTGGCCGTATGCTTGTTCTTAGCAAGTATTATTGATGTTGTAAGCTCGACTGGTGGTCGTATATTTGTTCTAAGCAATGGTGGTGTACACTTGCTACCGCGACTGGTGGAAGCATACTTGTTCTTAGTAACTGCTATTAATGTTGTTAACTCGACTGGTGGTCGTATACTTGTTCCAATCAAGTAATATTGATGTTTTAAGCTCGACTAGTGGTCGTATATTTGTTCTAAGCAATGGTGGTGTACACTTGCTACCGCGACTGGTGGTCGCATACTTGTTCTTAGTAACTGCTGTTAATGTTGTTAACTCGACTGGTGGTCGTATGCTTGTTCTTAGCAAGTATTATTGATGTTGTAAGCTCGACTGTTGGTCGTATATTTGTTCTAAGCAATGGTGGTGTACACTTGCTACCGTGACTGGTGGTCGCATACTTGTTCTTAGTAACTGCTATTAATGTTGTTAACTCGACTGGTGGTCGTATACTTGTTCCTATCAAGTATTATTGATGTTTTAAGCTCGACTAGTGGTCGTATATTTGTTCTAAGCAATGGTGGTGTACACTTGCTACCTCGACTGGTGGTCGCATACTTGTTCTTAGTAACTGCTGTTAATGTTGTTAACTCGACTGGTGGTCGTATGCTTGTTCTTAGCAAGTATTATTGATGTTGTAAGCTCGACTGGTGGTCGTATATTTGTTCTAAGCAATGGTGGTGTACACTTGCTACCGCGACTGGTGGTCGTATATTTGTTCTTAGTAACTGCTATTAATGTTGTTAACTCGACTGGTGGTCGTATACTTGTTCCTATCAAGTATTATTGATGTTTTAAGCTCGACTAGTGGTCGTATATTTGCTCTAAGCAATGGTGGTGTACACTTGCTATCGCGACTAGTGGTCACAAATTGGTTCCTAATAAAAGTAATGCTCATATGCATGCGCGACTGGCGGTCGAAAATGTATCTATAGAATAATATATGTAAGCCCAATGATGTCTAGTAACTTAGTAGATCAAGGTATGTTATATCAAAACAACTAACAACAGCCGAACAAGTCTTCGAGTAAGTATTTCCGTGAAAGTACGGTGGTTTGAATGTGCAACAAGATGAGAGTCAAACGCTGATGCTACTCTGTTCAACATGTATATGTCAGTTTATTAATAGCAATATTTTGTCCAAAATAAGTTCGTCTTAGAGATGTCATTGCATAGAATTAGCTTGCCGTTTCTAATGAATGGAACGACATTCAACCGATCAATAAGTTCAACACCGTATCCTACAGCGGAAAAATGTTTCCAAGTCGCATGAACAGTTGAGATATGAGACAGTATACATCGGGGAAGTTCTTAGCGATGTGAAAGATAGATCCTGAATTTCTAAAAGCTTTCGTGATGACGAAAACGATGTGAAAACTCATCACTTAAAACTTTTTTTTCCTGAGAAGAGGGAGGATGTGTGGTACTGAATGAACATTGTCATAGATCTTGTCTTCCAACCCTGTTATGATGGCTGACAATCAAAAGCCTGTTGAAAGATATCCGAGAATGTAGCAGCGGATCGAACATCAAACGATCTAGTAGGCATGGCACAACTTTGACGCACCCACTCCTATAGTAACGTCAGAATGGAATGAAAGGTTTTTCGTGGGGCTCCCGCTTGCCAACATCGATTCTGAGCTTCACAAAAACCTTTAATGCAAAAGAAATCGCTCTTATAGCATTTCTTGATATTGAGGGCGCGTTCGATAACGCTTCTTATTCGTCTATAGGTTCGGCAATGTTGAGGATAAACTTCGACCCATGCATTGCAACCTGGGTACATGCTATGCTAGCAAATCGACAGATCTCATCTGAGCTGAGTGATTCGCGCATTACTGTAATGGCTACAAGGGGATGTCCTCAAGGGGGAGTACTATCTCCCTTATTGTGGTCATTAGTGGTGGACGAACTGCTAGATAGCTTAGAAAGAAGGGGTTTTGAAGTTGTTGGATACGCAGATGACGTAGTCATTATTGTACGAGGCAAATTTGACAGCGTTATTTCATCAAGGATGCAAATTGCTCTCAATCACACACTCTCCTGGTGTCAAAAAGAGAAACTAGGAATAAACCCTTCAAAAACAACAATTGTACCGTTCACAAAAAGACGAAAGGTACAACTCCACCCTCTTTTCTTGAACCAAATACAATTAGTTTACTCAAATGAGGTCAAGTATCTTGGCATCACACATGACGCAAAACTAAATTGGAACACCCATCTTCAAACAATCATAAATAAAGGTCGCAATTCACTCTGGGTTTGCTCAAAGACCTGTGGTAAAACATGGGGTCTAAAACCCAGTATGATCATGTGGATCTATAAAACAATCGTTTGGCCTAGAATAACCTATGCGTCCCTTGTTTGGTGGCCTAAGACAAAGGAAGCTACGGCTAGAGCTAAGCTGAACAAAATTCAACGTATTGCCATAACCGGTGCAGTTCGTAGTACCCCCTCGTTTGCCCTAGATGCTATACTCAATCTGCCCCGGCTGAATCAATTCATAAAGCTGGATGCTGAGAAAAGTGCTCTTAGGCTAAAACGATCAACAGTCTTACTGTCAGGGGACTTAACAGGTCACCTCAGTATATTAAACGAATTTTCGATAAATCCTATTGTTGAAAAATGTAGTGACTGGATGGAAAAAGTGGTAAACTATGACTCGCCATTCACGGTGGTCTTTCCTTCTCGTGAGGAATGGGATGGACGTGGACCCACCATTTCACCAGGATCTATTAAATTCTACACAGATGGTTCAAAAATGAATAATCTGACAGGGTCTGGAGTATACGGACCGAAAACCAAAATCTCTGTCTCTCTTGGACAGTGGCCTACAGTATTTCAAGCAGAAGTCTATGCAATCAAGGAATGTGCGCAGCTGTGTCTGAAAAGAAATTACAGACATGCCACCATCTGTATTTTCTCTGATAGTCAAGCAGCGCTTCAATCTTTGAAGGCTTTCACTTGCAACTCAAAACTTGTGTGGGAATGCATTCTTGCACTGAAATCCCTAGCTGAACACAATCGAGTTAAGCTATATTGGATCCCAGGACATACGGGTCTAGAGGGTAACGAAATTGTAGATCAGCTAGCAAGGAATGGATCAACTAATATGTTCATTGGTCCAGAGCCATTCCATTGCATTTCAAACTCTGCACTAAACACGGAATTGAACAACTGGTTGTTCGGTCAAATTCAATCAAATTGGAATACAGTTTCCAATGCGAATCAGTCCAAAAGGTTCGTAACAATAAACACGACACAAACACAAAAACTTATAGGTCTCAGCAAAAGGGATCTCAGAACATACATCGGTCTAATAACTGGTCACTGCCCAAGCAGATACCACTTATACAAGATCGGTGTCGTCCAAAACACAAATTGCCGTTTCTGTGACGAGACGGACGAAACCTCACAACACCTTCTCTGCTCTTGCAGTACACACATCCATCGTAGGTTCAAAATATTTGGCAAGCACTACTTACAGCCAGCTGATATTTGGAACGCATCCCCCAGGGAGGTGGTTAGCTTTATTAGGCTGATCACGCCAGATTGGGGGAACTACAACACTGCAACCTAGGACTTCTGCCCATCAATGGCAGATGGTTCAAAGTTCAGTCAAATGCGCAAAGTATTCCGGAGGCACATTTGCTACTGGAAAACATTGTGTACATAGAGTAATAGGGTATATCACAATAGTCCTAACAAATGGACTCAGTGATCCCACACCCGACAGAAGGAGAAGAATGACGCTCCGACATTTAAGGGGAATGGTCCTTTGGAAATCTTGGTGTCAACTGAACAACTGCGCCGGTCTCAACAAACACAGGGATGCAGGATGGGAGCATTTTGACGTACGAGCGTGAGGTCATCAAAAGGTGGAGGCAGAACTTCGATGAACATCTGAATGGCGCTGAGAGCACAGGCAATGAAGGACGGCACAACGGGGGAAAAGCCTTCGTCAGTATTGCGGGCTGAACTCATAAAGATGGGCCCGGAGAGGCTGACCATTTGTCTGCACCGGCTGATAGGCACAATCTGGGAAACATAACAGCTACCGGAGGAGTGGAAGGAAGAGGTAATATGACCCATCTTCAAGGAAGGTGACAAATTCAATGGTAAGAACACTATCGATCGTTCGCCCATTTTAAATGAGGGCTACAAAGGACCAGATCTTTACTGTACGGCAAATCTTTCAAAAATGTCGTGAATACCAGATAACAAAAGGGGGGGGGGGTGGCTTCGCTGGCTAAAACCCAAAATATCGATCCTTTTATGACAGGCATACTTTACACCAGCCATAAACTTAAGTTTGCCGAAAAATACACACTAAATTTTCATCAAAAAATTGCCCAAAACCGGGTTAATTGTAATATACTCAAAAATAGCAGTTTTTCGCAAAACTAAGTGGAAAAGTAATATTTTGGTGACAGTTTTCACACGATCAGACAAATATAACTAAATTTGAAGATTATATGTGGATTTTAGGCAATTTGCAAATTTTTCCGTGATATGGGTCGAACTTTTGCCCCGCTGATTCGAACTATGGGCCAAAAATTGTTTTCAAGCATTTATGCAAAATCGAATACACTTCAGAGCAACCTTATGATAGGCCTAGAAACGCCCTCACATAAAATATTGAAAAAGATTTTATCTTCAATTGGTTCCATGCAACGAAAGTTTGACCAAAAATTACAATATTCACGTCGAAAAACAACAAATAGCCATAACTTTTCCAAATTTCAATCGATTTTAATGATGTTTGGAGTAGAAGTCTCTTACTTGAATAATATTCGAACCACAATGACATTTATTAGATTTGTTTTGAATTGAGCTAGAAATCTTAAAAAGAAACTCTTACCCCACTCGAACTTTTGCCCCACTTTAGTCTATTAAACTTGTAGAGCAATGGAAGATCATGGACGAGAACAGCTTTACCGGGAAGCTCACAAGATTCAGCAGAGAGCAGGACTTAAAAGTCTAGGCACGATTTTTCCGAGATCCGAAAATTCTTCAGAAAATTCTTCTAACTCAAATTAGTTACTTTGTGAGGAAAATAAATTTGGCCTACCTGGAACCAGTTCCACGGAGGTACGATAAAGAACCGAAAAATTACACAAGATCAAATGGGACAAAGTTAGTCTCATTGTCTTATTTAGTACTAACATGACATCCGTACACGCAGAGAAAATAGACCTTTTTGTTTCAAAAATAAATATTATTGAAATTATTTAAAAAAAAACTACAATTATTTTTGTTGAATACAAATATTAAATTTTGTTGTTTCAAAAAAATTGATTGTTGTTTTTACACCAAACTGATGGGAACACAAGTTGCATGGATTCAACAAAATATTTTGTTGATTGTTGGCATAATATGTTTCGTTTAAAAAAAAAGTTTTTTGGTTTCAAAAAAAACCCTAATATTGACACACATACATATTTATTACATGACAGTGTATGTGTATGTTTTCTCACTAGTATGTACGCAAGGCTTGTTAGACGCCTTTTCCATGATTTTAAACATAACTCCAAATTGATTCAACAGAAGGAATACTGATTATTGAAGTTAAAGGAGTTAGAGACGCGCTGGTGGATTTTTCGCTGAGTTTTGGTTTCTCTTCAGAAATTATCGAACGTCTTCTGGGTAAGACCTTCCGTTGGGAAGTATTGATACCGCCATAATTTCTAGCTGAACGGACAAAATGCGTGCATGGATTGAATGTTTGGAGAATTGCCCAGGAGTTATTGTGCAGAAACGGCAAAAGCAATAAGAAGGCAATAACTCATCTGGTGATTATTTTTAAATTGGATGTTAATAAAATCCAAATGGAGAGAAAAAAGTCTTTCTATTTATGATCATTTCAAATCAAATAAACAATAATGAATAAATGGGGCTACCTAAGAAATTAAAAAAATGAATCAAAAATCTATATATGAAAACAAAAATTATTCTTTTTGTTTTTAAAAATACTTTTTTTTGGTTCAAGAATTATAAATTTTAAAAGCAACACAATTATTTTTTTGTTTCAACATAAGGTTTTGTGTTAACAAATATATTTATTATGAATTCAAAAAAACTATTTTTGTTTGTGTTCACGACTGATTGTAGAAACAAAAATATATGTTTTTGGAACAACTATGTTTTGTTGTTTTATTCAAAAAATTATATTATAAGCCGAGAAATGATATTTTTTTTGTGTTGATTTCGATACATAATATTATTGATTTTAGAAATCATTTCTCTACGTGTAGTTAGGTTGGATTAAGATTTACACAAATAAAAAAAAAGACACGGACACCGTCTTCAGCATTTTAGCTGCACAGACTGTAACTTAACAGTACACAACGGATAATCATTTTCCATTGGCACTGTCGAGAAACATTCCTCGCAAAAAGACTAACCCACACCCCATGACACGATGCGCTTAATTACCTGACGACTTCTAGAAATACTTCCACGAATTACTCTAGAAATTCTTTTTTGGCTTACTCAAGGAATTCCTCCGGGGATTATTTCACGAATATAAAACACTAAGCTGAGAAGCAGGGTCTGTCCCAGTGAGGACGTTAGTGCCAAGAAGAAGAAGAAGATAACTCCAGAATTCTTTCTAGGGATTTTTTCAAGAACTCCTCCAGAGATTGATATTGGATTTCCTCCAGTTTTTTTTTTTGTTTCCACCGATATTTCTCCTGGCATTTCATGCAATTCATGCAGAAATTCCCCCTAAAAATTCAGCAGAAATTCCGCCAGAAATTTTAAAGCACGATCAAAACAAGCGAATAAAAATATCTCATCTGTATCGGTCCGTGATCGGCAATGTTTTGCAGGTCGCAAGCTTGAAAAATAAGAGCATTGAACGAGAGGCTAAATGAGAGAGCGATGATAAAACTCATTTCTCTCGCTTATTTACCGATGGGGGTAGGTGTTTGATTTTACAGGTGTGATAAACAATCCCAAAACATCCTAAAGCAATAGTGCCCCCAGGTTTGGAGTTTGTTTAGATGGGTTTCATCATGCACTGTTATACCTCCGATTAAATCAGAGTTGTAGCGGATTATGATAAACACACTCTCATGATGTGCAGCGGATCATGATTGTTACAGATAGCGAGAAGTAGGGTTTTGTTCTTCTTCGTCGTAAGCGCTACTATTCGTCGTATCAAACTTTAAATGTTCCACTACGGCGGATATTCAAACTTACCTGCAACATAGATTCATTATCCAAAATTACATGTGAGAGCTGTTATGGTTTGTACACTTGTACACCAAAAATGCAATAAAACTACTGTATTTTGGTAAATAACTTCAGTTCAATCATCAACTTTGCGCTTTTTTTACCGAAATCGCATGGACGAACACGATTTGGGAGAAATGCTTAGCGATCGACTGAGCCACACCACTTTCCAACACAAGTTTCTTCCCGCCCCCGTGGGTGACTTACTTCGCCGGGCACTTATTTTCACTATGGAAAACCTTCGTACTTCTTCACTGAAGGATTTCATTCCAATCACACGCCGTAAAACTTTAATAAATCACCAAATTTTACGAATTTTTCTCAACCGCCGCGTATAATTAAGAATGTAAACAAAGTTCAATCCGTCGTACTGAGAAAAAAAAGCTTGTGTGCATCAATGTGTGCGCGACGCTCGACGTAAAAATACGATTCCTTTGATTGTGTTGTTTTCGCTGTACTGTGAGCAAATGCCATAATTGTACGGTCAAAAGGAATTGTGTTCATATGTTCGGGCTGAATTTTGATGACGAACAATTAATTTTAAAGGAAATTAGTATATTCCATCATGCTGAAGGAATGGAGGGAGATGCCCGTAGATCTATATGTTCTAGTAAAACATTTTATTATAGCGTTGATATGTTGTGTTTTAACCACTCAATACACACAGTGAGCCGTAAGTTGTGAGACGAATCTGGAAACTGATTGCGACGGAGTTGAAAACGATACGACGGATTGAGAATACGGTAAGATGCATTTTCTTTGCATTATCTCCAAAAAGAGATCAAGATTTATCAAAATGTTATTGTACAATGCTAAAGCCGTTTTGAGAAAGAATTGTTTGGCATCGGTTTGTATCAGCATCATTAACTGCAATACTGGGAAAATTGCAGCTCTCACTGATCAATGCTTAATACGATGGATACTAGCACATCACCCTAAGAGATATTCTCAATTTTCTCAGAATTCAACTCCTGATCTTCTAGGAACCGCTTCAGAAATTCTGTGAAGTTCCACCAAGGATTTCTTCAGATATTCCTTAAAATTTTCCTTCAGGGATTTGACAAGGGGTTACACTTGTTTAAATTCTGAAATGTTTTCTCTAATTTTCTTCAATTTTTTTTAGTTCTCGCGATAGAATTTTTTTTTCGTGTTTTTTTTTAAAGGCACTCTGTGCTCGTGACCACTACTATGCCGGAATCAGTTCATCTGTATCTTCTTTACCGATACAGATCTATTTAAACTAATCTATATTTACATCTACTTTCACTCTCCTCTACTCTTTTACTTTCACAACGAGCAGGTAGTAGGAGAGTGCTCTGCTGTTAGTCCAATCGATTTCCATAAGCCATAGTCCATTGCTCTTGCGGTGGTTCATTTTTGCCGTGTTCCTGAGTCGTTTGAGGCTAACTGCCTTCGAAAAGGGTCAGTTTGTCTCAGTCACCATCTGATACTGACGGAGAATGGATGTGCTCCCCAAAGCACGCTCCTCCGTGCGGCGTCTTCTGGTGGCTGGACGGATTTTTTTTGTGGAGGGGCTGGGAATCGAACCCATGACCTTCCGCTTATGAAGCGAAAGCGTAACCTCAAGGCTACGGACCCCTCTATATAGAATAGTTTGAACTAAAGATTTTAAAATCATTTTGATTTCCGAGCTACGAAAAATTACACAAAATTCCAAAGTGTACCCCGTCTAAAGGCGGGGTTGGGTATTAGAGGGTTAACCCTCTCTTTTGTATGATAGCTCCAGAACTCCATTGATTTTTGAGGAACTGGAACCAAACCGAATTAGATGAATACTAAACAATGGTTACTTGAATATGATTTATTAGTAAAATTATTGTTAAACAATCAATTTACTATTGAAAAACAACCACAATTTTTAACTTGATTTCGAAAAATTTAGCCCATTTGCAATATTAACGCTTCTTCCGTAAAAAATATAGCCGTTTAAAGTTGTGGGAAAGAGCGGATTAAGGAATGTTAATTCGACAGATGTCATCAGACGGATACAAAACCGGTGAAATCGGATCGCTAGTTGGATCGGCGTGATTAGCATGCAGATGTTCCAATCCGAATAGTACCTTAACCACGGCAATGTGATGACCACATGCAATGTCCTACTTTGCACTCCAATGACCCCCTCAGTAGGAAGATATACTAACCTTCGGATCTAGCGTTCCGGTAACGAAGCACTTGACACTCTTGAACAGATCGTCCCGTATCTTAAGATTCTCCAAGGCGCTGGTAGCTGTGGCCGTTCCTGCCGTTGCCGAAGTTACTCCAGCGGAAGTGCTAGCCACAGATTCGTTCGCCGGTCCACTTTCATCGTTCACACTCATCGTCCTGGGCTGTGAGGCGGCGACACGTATAATGAGACGGCAACAATGCCAACCACTGCGAAAACTCAAACTTCACGGACAGCAATCCATTTCGACCAGCATCGTCGGTAAGCACTTTCATCACTAGGTTTCTGACCGGAGTACACTAAATATAGTAATCTCAATGGAATAACGCTGAGAATTAAGTCAAATTCATATTCGTACAGAACACTGTTTTCACACCAAGCAATAAACTAAATCAAATCGAATGCAAAATACAGGGGATAGGCAAAATGATTGAGATAGGCAAGAAATTAAAAAAAAAACGATTTTACAATCAAGAAACAAAAATTTTAAAAACAAATTCCTCAAAATGCCTTTTTGGAAATTATCTGAAATTTCGAAAAAACCTCAGGAGTCAATTCCGGCACAGAAAGAGGAAAACACATTATTACTACACGCGCATAATTTTATCTAGGACTTTACTAGTCCAATAGAAAATCAAGTTACTCAGCACTTCGAAAATATTCTCAATCAAGAGGAAGTTTTCGAAAATTTCTGTAAGAGCTGATGTTCCTCAAGGCAGCATTTTGGGACCAATATTATACAATATTTTCACATCTGACTTACCTGAAATAACCTCAGGGATGTCAAAAATATTTATTTGTGAATTACACGGGCCTCTCCGCCAATGGACGAAGCCTACGTGTTATCTGTAGTAATTTGCAAATTAGTTTGGATATGTTTTCTTCATACTTGCAAATATAGAAGATTTCTCCTAATGCTTCCAAAACTCAGCATATAATATTCCCACATAAACCAATAGCTCTTAATGGAATTTTCTTTGAAGAACTCCTGTATGAATCTTTGGAAGATCTACAAGAGTAGCTACTAAAAATATGTTGTATCAAAAATCTCCGGAGGAAATTCTTGAATAACATTTTGTAAAAAAAGGAGAAGGAAAATAAAGACTTTAGATATAATTTAGGCTAAAAAGAAACTTTAGAGGCCTTCTAAATAAAATATAATCATTAATGACTTCCATCAAAATAGAGACCAAGTCCTGGTCCCGCTTCTGAATTCTTGGAAGATCGACTTGATGTGAGAACAGCGTCCTGTACGAATAAAAATCTAAGTCACTCTACGCGACTTTGAGCTATATCCACACTTCACAGCTTGAAGTTCAATCCTCACTTCTAACTACGACTAGGATTCCACCGAAAAGAGCAATTTTGTTATGTACACATCCTAAACGTAACCAAGCACTCTTCTTGACAGAATTTTTTACGGTGGTCACTTCCTTCGTCATCGTCGTCGAGAACCACCATCAGAGAAAGAACCCCGACGGAAAAAATCACGCAAGCGTGTATTCCTGTTGTTGTGTATACAAACCACGGCGAAATCGGGAAAACCACCAACACACTCAAACACTTAGCCAGCCGTCCCCAAACGGGAGGAGGCCGATGCAAAAAGAGGAGACTCAATCCTCCCGAAGCAAAATTTTCGGGCACTTTTGTAAACAACTTTTCACCCACGAATCACGACCGAAACAGTTCAATTTTGGCTCTCTTTCGTTCCCGGCACCGAATTGTACAACTGGAGATAACTTTTTTCGCGAAATGCACACTTTTTCACCGATTTTCACGGCAAAATGCTTCCGAATCAAAAACGCTGCTGAGGGAAAATCTTGACGCAGTTCGATTTTTTTCTGCCACGAACCGGTGCGGTGGTGTGCGTGCGATGTGCGGTGCGATGCTTTTTGGCAGTCAGCAAATTTTTCTGACAGTCCGCCGCTGGCATAGGGTGACCATTTTTTTGGTAACTTTAGTGTAGTGACCTTCCATGGTTCAACTGACTGAAGCCCAACAGATAACATACGGAACAGGGACCTCTATATGCTTGAAATACGAACGGACAGCGAGATGCGCATCAGGACAGACGGCTGACTGGACAACTGTAGCTTCAGGAGATTTTCCGATTTTTAGTGCACGAACAATTACAAGTCAGGGACTTCAATGGACAGAACATTTTTGTATTTCAATAATAATTTAATTTCAGGTCTTTCCTCTCCAAAATCTCTTTTAAGACTGCTCTATTAAACTTGTCATTATATGCTCGACTCCTGCGATCTGTTATTTTCTCGATTACTGTGATTGATCCTATTTAACTTAAAACATTATTTTCATTATTAATCTTATTCCCTACATTCGCCTTTTTATCTACTCTCTATTAAATCATTATGTAAAATAAACATCTATCAAAGTGTTGTCGAATTGCCAATATTTCTCTTTGATTTCTCCACAGTTTTGTTTGTTCTGTATCAATCTCCAATGATTGAATGAAGGATCATTTGCAACCTTGAACGCTCGCTGATTAGTGTTACCGATCTCTCAATTTCCTGATAAATAATCATTTCATTCGTCATTGGCCTTGGACTTGTCTTGAATAATTGACATTTGATCTGTTTGGAAAAGAAAATGTTATATTTTACGAAAAAGAATGAACACTACACTACAAATGATACGGATTAATACTCAGTTCTTCATTTAAATTAATTTTTATTGAGCATTCTGTTATTCTTGATTCTTTTACTTCTTTTTCTCCCATTTCATTTGAAACCAAGGTAAATTTACTTTTCACGTGATTTTGATGTTTCTATTTGATCTCTCCAATTTTTTTATTGTTCTTCATCAATTTTCGGTAATTGAACTAAGGATCATTCACATGTCTCTCCATTTGCTATCGAATTCGTCATTGGCCTTGAGCTTAGCTTCAATAATTATCATTTGATGTTTGGAAAAAAAAATGTTATATTTTATGCAAAAAAAACAAACGAATGGTATACAACTAATGATACAAATTAATACTTAGTTCTTCATCTAAATTCATATTCATTGAATATTCTATTAATTTTGAGTCTCACTTCCTTTTCTCCCATTTCATTTGAAACCAAGGTAAATTTATTTTTAACATGATATTGTCAAAATTTTCATCTTTGATGTCTCTTGTTTGTTCACCAATCTCTGTTGATTGAACTAAGGATCATTCGCAACCTTGAAAGCTCAATGATTGGTATAACCAATCTCCCCATTTGCTAATAAATATTCAAATTCGTCATTGCCTTTGAGCCTAGCTTCAATAGTTGTCATTTGATCTGTTAGGAAAAAAAAATATTAATTTTTACGCAAAAAAAATAATGCTATGCTACAAATGATAGAAATTAATACTCAATTCTTCATCTAAGTCTTCTGATAAACTTTATTCTTTTACTTTCTTTTCTGCCATTTTATTTTCAACCAGGTTAATTTTTTTAAATGTTTTTTATGTGCTGTTCGCAATCATTGGAAACTACGTGTTATCTGTTTCCTTCATATTAAACCATATCTTTGTCTTGAGATGAACATGGATTGTTATTCTTCTTCATTTCCTCGCCGTCGTTTTTTGCACAAACGATTTTTAAAACTTTTGTTTTACCTTGTAGTTTTTCTTCCAATCAGATCTTGATTCTGATCTTCAACAGCACCATTCGATTAAATTTCAGACCCGAATGACCGTAACCGATCAATGGGTCTTTATTTAAACAAACAAACAAAACCTTTCGACTATAGATACGGTTAAACTGATGTTGTACTAAAACTTCATTCAATTTTTAATAAATGGTTTGCTTTGAAAAGAATTACCATTGTCACTTTGAAGAATCAACATATTCTGCTCAAACTTTGTTTAATATTGACAGCATCGAACGGTTCAATTTCCAATACCTTTCATTATCTGATACGTGTGATTTACCGATTCATGCAATTTGAATTTTCATCTTAAAGTAAAAAAAAATTGTCTCACAGTATTTTTTATAAATTTCAAACATCGATTGCTCATTCCTGGGCACCAAAATTTTTTACATTATCTATTGTTACTTTTCCAGTGTGATTACAATAAGCGATTTTATTGGCCCTTAAGACAATAAATTTTGGCTAAACAATTGAGGCTCTGAAGTTATTATACTTTGATATTTGATTTTATAGCTATTGTCTCCTCCATGTCTCCTCAATACTATTCTGTGACTTAAGACACGAGTTAATGCGTTAGAAATTTTAGAGTGGTCTTGGAAATGCTCACATAGAAATAGTAAACTACACTTCAGCTCGCTACACAGAAAACATTTCGGTTCTGATTTTATTTGCAAAGATTAACTGTATTTGGAAGGACAATTTCTTTTTAAGCTTCGATTGCTTTTTCTCTTCAAGTCTCTTGCATAGCTTAACACTTCAAGTCTCTTCATAAAAATTAATAAATTAATATCAATTTAGGACTTGAAAACGGATTTTTCATAGAGGACCATCATAGAGGAGCTAGGGAGTCAGAAATTAAGGTTGGAGATAAAGTTATCGTAGCAATACAGAAGAAGAACAAAACGGATCCAACTTTTTCTCAAGACAGATATACAGTACTATCCAGAGAAGGTGGAAAACTAGTCATTCGCTCCGAACGCGGAGTACAATATGTAAGAAAAATTCAAGATGTTAAGTTAGTGCCATACGAGATGAACAAACCGAAAACAAATGAAGCAGAATTGACGGGTTGTTCACTAGGGATAAGTTTCGATGCAGCAATGGGTATAAATTTGTATCATTTAGCGTAATTCATATTTTGCATTTACGAATAATATTTTCCTTTTATAAACAGGACAAGATTTGATTAATCAAGATATCAAACAGGCCAGTAACGAATTTGACAATTTTCCATCAATTGAAGAGTTTAGTGTTGCGAATCAACGACCGTGGAAGGCTGCTGAAGAGGTAAATGACCAATCAATGGAATCTGATGAAGAACGCCACCAAGAAAGAATGGAAAGACCGAAGAGAAATATTCGCAAGCCAACCAAATATAAAGATATGTTTTTGTATAGAGTTTTTGAATAGAATTGTAACAGTTTTTGAATATAGTTTTGTATAAAGTTTTTTTTATAGAGTTTCAGAAGAGTTTTTAAACAGAGAGTAGATAATTAGGCGAATGTAGGGAATATAATTAATGGCTATTGAACAATTTATATTTGATCACAGCAATCGCGGAAAAGAAAGATGATCTTAGGAGTCGAGTATAGGAAACGAAATTTAATAAATCAGTCTTAACAGAGATCTTGGAGAGAAAGCACGAAAACTCGTTGTTCTCATTCTATAATTTTGTCCGTTTGTCCCGTCATCAAGATTCATTTCAGTTCCTGTTTGTCGTCTGAAGTTCGTTCCTGTCGCTACCTGCCGTCTGAAGTCCGATCAGTCCTGTCGTTGTCCAACCGTTAATCAAGTTCCGTCCACGTTGCTGACGAGCATCTGAAGTTTGGTAAAATCTCACCGTAGTCCAGTCAAACAGTTTGCCTGTCCGTTCGTCAAGATCCGTCGTAGTTGCAGTTCGTCGTTTAAGTTCCGCTTATCCTGTCCGCTAGCTCATCGAGTCTATTTGTTGGCCATTTGCCAGTAAAACCATGGGAGGTCACCACATTGTAGTGACCTTCCATGGTTCAACTGACTGAAGCCCAACAGATAACATACGGAACAGGGACCTCTATATGCTTGAAATACGAACGGACAGCGAGATGCGCATCAGGACAGACGGCTGACTGGACAACTGTAGCTTCAGGAGATTTTCCGATTTTTAGTGCACGAACAATTACAAGTCAGGGACTTCAATGGACAGAACATTTTTGTATTTCAATAATAATTTAATTTCAGGTCTTTCCTCTCCAAAATCTCTTTTAAGACTGCTCTATTAAACTTGTCATTATATGCTCGACTCCTGCGATCTGTTATTTTCTCGATTACTGTGATTGATCCTATTTAACTTAAAACATTATTTTCATTATTAATCTTATTCCCTACATTCGCCTTTTTATCTACTCTCTATTAAATCATTATGTAAAATAAACATCTATCAAAGTGTTGTCGAATTGCCAATATTTCTCTTTGATTTCTCCACAGTTTTGTTTGTTCTGTATCAATCTCCAATGATTGAATGAAGGATCATTTGCAACCTTGAACGCTCGCTGATTAGTGTTACCGATCTCTCAATTTCCTGATAAATAATCATTTCATTCGTCATTGGCCTTGGACTTGTCTTGAATAATTGACATTTGATCTGTTTGGAAAAGAAAATGTTATATTTTACGAAAAAGAATGAACACTACACTACAAATGATACGGATTAATACTCAGTTCTTCATTTAAATTAATTTTTATTGAGCATTCTGTTATTCTTGATTCTTTTACTTCTTTTTCTCCCATTTCATTTGAAACCAAGGTAAATTTACTTTTCACGTGATTTTGATGTTTCTATTTGATCTCTCCAATTTTTTATTGTTCTTCATCAATTTTCGGTAATTGAACTAAGGATCATTCACATGTCTCTCCATTTGCTATCGAATTCGTCATTGGCCTTGAGCTTAGCTTCAATAATTATCATTTGATGTTTGGAAAAAAAAATGTTATATTTTATGCAAAAAAAACAAACGAATGGTATACAACTAATGATACAAATTAATACTTAGTTCTTCATCTAAATTCATATTCATTGAATATTCTATTAATTTTGAGTCTCACTTCCTTTTCTCCCATTTCATTTGAAACCAAGGTAAATTTATTTTTAACATGATATTGTCAAAATTTTCATCTTTGATGTCTCTTGTTTGTTCACCAATGTAGTGACCTTCCATGGTTCAACTGACTGAAGCCCAACAGATAACATACGGAACAGGGACCTCTATATGCTTGAAATACGAACGGACAGCGAGATGCGCATCAGGACAGACGGCTGACTGGACAACTGTAGCTTCAGTGAGATTTTCCGATTTTTAGTGCACGAACAATTACAAGTCAGGGACTTCAATGGACAGAACATTTTTGTATTTCAATAATAATTTAATTTCAGGTCTTTCCTCTCCAAAATCTCTTTTAAGACTGCTCTATTAAACTTGTCATTATATGCTCGACTCCTGCGATCTGTTATTTTCTCGATTACTGTGATTGATCCTATTTAACTTAAAACATTATTTTCATTATTAATCTTATTCCCTACATTCGCCTTTTTATCTACTCTCTATTAAATCATTATGTAAAATAAACATCTATCAAAGTGTTGTCGAATTGCCAATATTTCTCTTTGATTTTTCCACAGTTTTGTTTGTTCTGTATCAATCTCCAATCAGTTGACAGCTTTTACCCATTGCCTACAGACGTGTCTTCGCTTTGCTCCCGTGCTCTGTACTTCGTACTGCTTTCGATATGAGTAGTGTTCGGAAAAATACTATTGTCATCGATTTCAACGTTCTTCCGGTCCGACCCGATATTGGCAAAGTCCAGCATTTTCTGGAGAACGAAATTGGCCTGAATCTCGCTGATGTCAACAGTATTCAATTACACCACACCCGCAACTGTGTGTACATTGAAGTGAAAGATCATGACATTGCGTTGCGGTACGAGAAAGCGAACAACCTCAAACGCACTTTGGTCTATAAGGACAAACCGTTCAAGATCCCCGTGTATGTGGACAGCGGGGCAGTCACTGTTAGAGTTTGCGATCTTCCACCTTCCATGCCTCATTCGACCGTCGGAAACTTTATGATGCGGTTTGGAGATGTTCTCTCCATACAGAATGAACGCTGGAAAAACTATTTTGGCGGAGTGTACAACGGAGTACGGGTTTTGCAGATGAGGATTCAAACTTCGATTCCATCCTTCATATCCATCGAAAATCAGACCGCTACGGTTCTGCATCCAAATCAGACCAAAACATGTAAGTACTGCTCAAGAGCAGTACACCCCAACCAAAAATGTTTGGATGTAACTGCATCCGAAAACGTGACCAAAACATCTACAGCAGCAACTACATTACCCGCGGCCGAAACAAATTTCAACGAGAACGAATTCCCATCGATGCATAGTAGTCATCCCACTTCTTCTTCCCGTGATACGTTCAGTGAAATTCTGGCAAGAGGCAAACGTGCGCTTGCGGAAGACAAGAACAAGCCAAAAACAATACCTGCGGACCAACCAAAGCAAGCTACAAACAACACCGATGATGATGACGACGACGACGACGACAATGGCAACAGAGACAGCTCATCCTCGCCATGCGAAAGCTACGATTGTAACAACAAGCGACGGCTGTCAACCAAACGCGGTGCAGAGACGAAAAAAATGTGTGCTATGCAGGGATCCCAACGTGATTGCGATTCCCACTCACCTGTTATTTTCAATTCGAAAAAATAGTATAAATCGACCCCGTGAAGCTTTTGGGCGTTTGGGCCTTCCAAATAAATTAATAAAAAAAAAAAAAAATCAATCTCCAATGATTGAATGAAGGATCATTTGCAACCTTGAACGCTCGCTGATTAGTGTTACCGATCTCTCAATTTCCTGATAAATAATCATTTCATTCGTCATTGGCCTTGGACTTATCTTGAATAATTGACATTTGATCTGTTTGGAAAAGAAAATGTTATATTTTACGAAAAAGAATGAACACTACACTACAAATGATACGGATTAATACTCAGTTCTTCATTTAAATTAATTTTTATTGAGCATTCTGTTATTCTTGATTCTTTTACTTCTTTTTCTCCCATTTCATTTGAAACCAAGGTAAATTTACTTTTCACGTGATTTTGATGTTTCTATTTGATCTCTCCAATTTTTTTATTGTTCTTCATCAATTTTCGGTAATTGAACTAAGGATCATTCACATGTCTCTCCATTTGCTATCGAATTCGTCATTGGCCTTGAGCTTAGCTTCAATAATTATCATTTGATGTTTGGAAAAGAAAATGTTATATTTTATGCAAAAAAAACAAACGAATGGTATACAACTAATGATACAAATTAATACTTAGTTCTTCATCTAAATTCATATTCAGAGTTGTGTGTGATCCTTCGACCTTGACGCTTGCTCCTGCGAGGGCCGGCGATGAGGACAGGATCAAACATGTCGCGCATCGGTCGAGTGAAAGTGAAAAAGTGGTGTGATCGTTTAGTTGTGTTTGATCCTTCGACCTTGACGCTTGCTCCTGCGGGGGCCGGCGATGAGGACAGGATCAAACATGTCGCGCGTCGGTCGAGTGAAAGTGAAAAAGTGGCGTGATCGCTTAGTTGTGTTTGATCCTTCGACCTTAATGCTTGCTCCTGCGGGGGCCGGCGATGAGGGCAGGATCAAACATGTCGCGCATCGGTCGAGTAAAGTGAAAAAGTGCCGCGTTCGATAAGTTCTTTTTGATCTTTCGACGTTGACGCTTGCTCCTTGGAAGTGCGTCAAGAAAGCCCGAGCAGTCGTCGTGTTTCCTTCATATTAAACCATATCTTTGTCTTGAGATGAACATGGATTGTTATTCTTCTTCATTTCCTCGCCGTCGTTTTTTGCACAAACGATTTTTAAAACTTTTGTTTTACCTTGCAGTTTTTCTTCCAATCAGATCTTGATTCTGATCTTCAACAGCACCATTCGATTAAATTTCAGACCCGAATGACCGTAACCGATCAATGGGTCTTTATTTAAACAAACAAACAAAACCTTTCGACTATAGATACGGTTAAACTGATGTTGTACTAAAACTTCATTCAATTTTTAATAAATGGTTTGCTTTGAAAAGAATTACCATTGTCACTTTGAAGAATCAACATATTCTGCTCAAACTTTGTTTAATATTGACAGCATCGAACGGTTCAATTTCCAATACCTTTCATTATCTGATACGTGTGATTTACCGATTCATGCAATTTGAATTTTCATCTTGAAGTAAAAAAAAATTGTCTCACAGTATTTTTTATAAATTTCAAACATCGATTGCTCATTCCTGGGCACCAAATTTTTTTACATTATCTATTGTTACTTTTCCAGTGTGATTACAATAAGCGATTTTATTGGCCCTTAAGACAATAAATTTTGGCTAAACAATTGAGATATTGACATTCTTTGGTAATGATCAACTATTTTGTCTATTGGTTCTGATTCTTCTTTGAATGAGGGTAAAATACGTATGTTTATTGATTGATGCCTGCTATTATCGTATGATATTAAAATATTGTTTTTATAAGTCGCATGATTTTAATCAGCTTTCCACAAACAGTGCATTTGATGAATAATCAGAACATTCAAGTCAGTGTTCATAATACCGTACTGGATTGCTGTATATAAAGATCTTTACTTCTGACATGATTTTTAAGTTGCAGCTATCTTAACATGTTGTTGATTTTTGCATTAATTTACTTGTTAACTTTTTCAATCAATAGTACTTTGTTTCAACACAAATAACCTATCTTACTTTTCTTTTAAAGTTTCAATTTATTTTATTATTCTCATGTTTGCTGAATATGTAGTTTAGCTAAAATTTTTGAAGTCATCATTTTATTTTGAATTTGATCATTGTCCGAATAACAATAACATCATTTCGCAGTATTAATAACATGCTTGACGTCGATGTTAAAATTAACGAACGTTTCTAAATTTTACTTCACTGAACAAGTTTTTGTTGATGCTTCGTGAACCAAAGTAGTTATCCAATCGATAGATAAATTTTGTTACAAATTAGAGTTTTTTTGAGGATTGCTTTTCATTTTAACAAAAAAAAAACTGGATTTTAAGTTTTGATGATTGCACACGATTAAATAATGAATTCTTGAGCATTAAGAAGAAAATTACCATAATCGTTTAACAAATTTTCAAAAACCAGTTTTGTTTACTGAAAACCAAATCAATGTTTATTTAAATATATAATTGGATTGCACTTGCTATCTGCAATGCAGTGATAGATTTTCATGATAATATCTTTGAATTTGAACGTTTTGATTGTTGATGATTGCTGATGATTATATGATGGATTCTTGAGCTTTAATAAAACTGATTCATCATAACATTCTTCGTCTACTTCCTCTTCTTCTCTTTTCTTTTCTCTCCTCTTCTTCATATTTCTTCTTCTTCATCTTCTTGACATATCTTCTATGAGTATTCTTGATGAGTCCAATCAACCCACTGAGAGGTTGATTCAAATATGAGTCCAATATTGAGTCCAAAACGCGATTATTCAACCCACTCAGAGGTTTTATTATCAATCCGTTTCTGAATTCTAAAGGTGACACCCACGCAGAGGTGTTATATTGAATCCTTTAAAGAGTCCAAGATGAGGCCAATCAACCCACTCAGAGGTTGATCTTATACTGAGTCCAAAACCTTTAGGTTTTATATTGAATCCATTATTGAGTTCTAACTATGACCAACTCAAAGTTTTCTAATGAAATCAAAGCGATGCCACAACTCGATATCGTGTTATGAAGAGTTGATTGTATAACATAAAATTCTAGGTCGTATATTCGCTTTGAATCCATTATGAGGCCGTTTACTTGCCCTTAGAGACTAACCAACTCACGCGAAGGTTGGATATTCAATATTTTCAAACATGTAGTGCGTTCTGAAGCTGTATATTTGCCTGTATACCAATCTTCGTTTTGAGTCATTTTGAATGAATCTACACAAAAACTTGTCAGCCAACTCGAAGGTTGAATATATATCATCAGTCCACTCATATACAGATCGATGTGAGAGATTGGATATCCGATGTATTAACACGATTACTGAAATTTCATTATGGTATGCATGATATTATTAATTCATAATCAAAAAATATATATATGTCGATTCATAATAAAAAATGTATGTCGATTTCTTCAATACAATTATTTTGCAATGTCATAATACTTTGACAACAAATGAAAGTCTATTATTGATCTCATTGTGATCGATAAACCCACTAAGAGTTGAGTCCAAAATGCGATTATTCAACCCACTCAGAGGTTTTATTATTGATCCGTTTTTGAATTCTAAATGTGACACCCATGCAGAGGTGTTATACTGAATCCTTTAGAGAGTCCAACATGAGGCCAATCAACCCACTCAGAGGTTGATCTGATATTGAGTCCAAAACCTTAAGGTTTTATATTGAATCCATTATTGAGTTCTAACTATGACCAACTCAAAGGTCTGTCCTCAGGGACTCACCAGCCCACTCGAAGGTTAGATATTCAATGTTTTCAAAACATGTAGTCCATTCTGAGGCCGTGTATTTTTATTTTGAGTCAGATGTGAGGCTGTATATTTGTTCGAGTCCACTCAAAGACTGACCAACCAACTCGGAAACAGAATATTTATCTTTAGTCCATTCTGATACTCATAGACCGACTCGTAGGATGATTTTTTTTTTTTCAATATTAAGTCCATACCGAATATTCATTTTAAGTCATTTCGAATGAATCTACACAACGACTCGTCAGCCAACTCGAAGGTTGAATATATATCATCAGTCCAAAATAAAATATATGCACATTAGTCCTCTCAGAGATTGGATATCCGATGTATTAAAACGATTAATGAAATTTTATTATGGTACTATTCATAATAAAAAAAAATATGTATGCCGATTTCTTCAAAGTAATGATTTTGCAATGTCATAACACTTTGACAACAAATAAAAGTCTATCATTCGGTTCTAGATCCCGATGGGACCAATAAACCCACTCAGAGGTTGAGTCCAAATAAGAATGCTCTATCAGCCAACTCAAAAAAAAACTTATAAAAAAAATCCGTTTTCAAGTCCTAAATTCATTTAATTAACTCCATGGAGAAAATAATAGCATGATCAAATATTTATCAAAAATTCGTTTGAAAGTTCTAGATGCATCTGCTTAAACCCATGAAGAAAATAATAGCTTGGTCAAATCTCTCACTTATTCACGATTGAATCATATTTTGGTCACGAATTTGGTTAGGTAAATTTGATTCCATAAAACTCACATATTATGAATAAAAATGACTATTGTACATGATTTCGCAGAAACCACATTACTATAAATTTAACAAAATCAAGAGGTGTCAAATAGAAATAAAATGTCTATCAATTCATGTTGATATAAATTGAAATGATAATGATTTCTCTGAAAGCCATGATTCTACATCAACTACAATAACCAGGTTTACATTCAGCAGACTATTCAATGGCGATTCAAATAACTTTTACACGTTCAACAAACCAGCAAATGCACGCAGGTGTTTCAAATTCGTTATATATTCAAATAGTCGCTTTTTACCCGTTCATCAAAGAATCGGAATTCAAATTCTTAACTTTGTACTACCATGGTACTATAGCAACGACAATCAATTGTTTTTTCATCTAATATACTTTTCAACTCAACGATTTTTCAACTTTGAGAAATTTGGAAAAAATATATAAATCTTGGTCATCATTGTTTGATAATGTAAACTTTACTCACTTATTCTGAACTGCGCCAATGTAGTGACCTTCCATGGTTCAACTGACTGAAGCCCAACAGATAACATACGGAACAGGGACCTCTATATGCTTGAAATACGAACGGACAGCGAGATGCGCATCAGGACAGACGGCTGACTGGACAACTGTAGCTTCAGGAGATTTTCCGATTTTTAGTGCACGAACAATTACAAGTCAGGGACTTCAATGGACAGAACATTTTTGTATTTCAATAATAATTTAATTTCAGGTCTTTCCTCTCCAAAATCTCTTTTAAGACTGCTCTATTAAACTTGTCATTATTTTCATTATTAATCTTATTCCCTACATTTAGGAGTAGAATTTTGGTGGTGTAATTTTCAAGGAAGGAGCCTACCCACCCCCTCGTAACGCTTTTTGTATGAATATTTTACAAATTTTGTATGAGCCGTAACACCACGAGGACACCCACCCACCCCCTTTAGCGTTATGAAATTTGTGAATGGGCCCTTAGCCTGTCGAGTACGACAATCACAAGAAAAAATAAGCCAATAAGGGCCTAGGGCTCATTCATTTATTTCATAACGCTAAAATTGACCATTTTGGACACCCACCCACCCCCTTGTAACGCTTTTTGTATGAACATTATTCAATTTTAGTATGGGCCGTAACATCCTCAGTGATGAACAGAGTGATGTTAATGGTTCAACGGTTTATTGGCAAGTGATAACAGAACATAGCTTTAAGTAACTAACTAACTTATTCATAGCCTACTAATCAAGGGTTTGCTTCTTAACACTCAGGACAGGGTTTATTCACAAATTTCATAACGCCAAAAATGGCCATTTTCGACACCTACCCACCCCCTCGTAACGCTTTTTGTATGAATATTTTACAAATTTTGTATGAGCCGTAACACCACGAGGACACCCACCCACCCCCTTTAGCGTTATGAAATTTGTGAATGGGCCCACACCCACCCACCCCCTCTAGCGTTATGAAATTTGTGAATGGGCCCCTATTCACAAATCTCATAACGCTGAAGGGTGTGGGTGGATGTCCTCGCGCTGTTGCGCCTCGTACAAAATTGGTAAAATATTCAAGCAAAAAGCGTTTCGAGGGGGAAGGTGGGTGTCAAACTGGCCATATTTGGCGTTATGCAATATGTTAATAAACCTTAAAGGCCCAAAAACAATGATAGCGGAACGGCAACGGAATGCGGAACCGGTTCGCTAGCATAAATCACACCATCTTGACTAAACTGTCAACGAATGAAAGCGAACCTACACTGACTCGACAAGCATGTTATAGTTCATGCCGACGAACCGGTTCCGCTTTCCGTTCTGCTATCATTGCGTTTGGGCCTTGAAGGTTTGTTTTAAAATAGAGCATGTGATGGAGCGCATGAGACCGCAATGAGACACATCTCAAGAAGAATGAGGTGGACCAAAAAAGATCTCACAATGTACAGCGCGCCCGTGCGCTTGCTAGTAATGAGCTAGGGGGTGCGGACTCGAACATTTCGGTTGTTCGAATTGAACAGAAGCTTTTCCCTACACTGAGATGAATCTACCTGTTAAATATATGTGCATTGCACATATATTTTTGCAATCAAGCTTTGCACTTGTACTTTATTAGTCTTGCACATAAATTTGGGAATGTTGTTCATATTGGAATTTATGTGCAGCGCAAATACATAACAAATGCCTGTAAACTAGATTTTATTGGGCTTATTAATGCATTGTATTTGTAGGCATAATTAATTAATAACGCTGCAATTGTTACAAATAGTTTATTTAACACAATTGTTATTGAACTAATAAATATTGTTTTTTTCTTTCTTTTATTAAGTGTGTAAAAAAGCTTTATAATTATAATTGCTTCTTGAGTTTTGCGGCTTTCGGTTCGTCGTCATCAGTTGTTGTTTCCAGTGCTCGAATCGGACGAAGAGTAGATGTGTGCTCCATCTCCACCTGCGGATGATGCATATCATGCGGAACGCGAGTTTTTCTTGGGGATAATTCCCCCGTGGATTACTCCTATAGCTAAGTATGCTGTTTCGCTCAAGAAAAGTAAAGAAATTCCTTGACTGAAAGGGTCAAGAAATTTCCTACAGAGAGCCCCCTTTGAAGTGACATTTCTTCTCAACTGCGTACTGCGATCAGAAAAAAGTGATTTTCTTGACCATTTCTTGGGAGAAATTTTCCACGCATCGAGATAGGCGATTCCTTTTCTTGTCAGTAGCAAACCGGCCTTATAGATGTAAAAGTTGATCAAAATTTACTAGAACTGCCATCGAATCCCGAATTTGGTGCACACGTGAGAGAATCATATTTCCCCACATTTCCCTAGACAAAAGTGGTGAATTAGTTGCTCAAGTTTGTTTGAAGTGGGTGGATAATTTTACTTACAGTTTCTTTTTTATAATCAGCAAGGTAGATATTCGGCTTTCGTTGATGTCTTTCCGGAAACGTTTAGGATTGAAGGTTTGGGAGTGCAAATTTCATTATGTTTGTAGCCACTTGGAAATTATGTGCGGAAGTTGATAATTCTCAACTATAGGTTTATACACTCGTAATTTATGTTCCACTTTAATAAGTTTCAAAAATGTGTCATTGGAACTGTATTATAGTGCACATAAAAATCAAATGGTGCATATAAAATCGGGCGACGAGCTCCTGAAACAGTTTTATCTGTCTTGCGCACATAAAATATAATGGAGATTTGATTTCAGTGTAGTATGAGAAAAACATTATACTTTTGATAATCGTTTATCGTTGTTCCTAATAAAATGTCGCTAAATTATCTAGCAATTATAGAAAACTGGTTAAAGTAATTGTGGAGAATGCATCGGTGTACCCCTTCACTACTGCACGAATATCCATTCTCACCATTCTGGCAACCGTGCACTCTTTGGTGTACGACAGCTGGGAGAAGAGAAAAACCGTTTTTTTTTTCAGTTCAAACCTAACACTCGCCGCGTGCATACAAACTTTGTATTTCTCGTTCAATAAAACTATCGTTAAAAGTTATTTCCGCGTGTGTTCTCATTATTCCGCTGGTTCTCCCAAATCCCCGGTGAATTCCCCGATCCGCTGTGTTGCCTGTTTCTGCTAACAGGTTATGGGCCCAGCGCAAGGCCCCCGCGGGATTTGTGAAAGTGAAGAAAAGTTTTGGCCGGCCGAGCTGAGCCGCCATTTCTGGTGTTCCGCTTTGGAAGCGAAGAGTGGAAAAGAACTACGCGAAGGCCCCATCGTGCGGGTGTGTTAGTGAGTTTGCCGGCCGAGTGAGAAAAAGTGCACGAGTGCAAAAATGGCCGACGCGAAATTTTCGATCCCGAAACTTAACGGGACGAATTGGGCAACGTGGAAGTTGCGGGTGGAAAACTTGTTGGCCCGTGGCGATTTATGGGATGTTGTGGTCGAGGAAGTTCCCGACGAGTTTGACCGTGACGATGACTGGGAAATCGCGAATCGCAAGGCGAAGGCGACGTTGGTGCTACTGTTGGAAGACAGTCAGCTCGCCATAGAGAGAAAGTGTGTGAACGCTCACGATGTGCTCGGTGCGTTAAAGGCGTACCAAGAGAAGAGTACCCGTTCGGTGCGCGTGTCCTTGCTCAAAAAGTTATGTGCGATTAATCTTTCGGAGCGCGGTGACTTAGAACAACATCTGTTCGAAGTCGACGATTTGTTTGACCGTCTCGACGCCGCGGGCACAACTCTGGACGCAGATACGAAAATCTGTTTGTTGTTGAGGAGTCTCCCACCCTCCTTTGACGGGCTAGTCACAGCTCTTGATTCGCGGTCACAAGATGACATTACGCTCGAAGTGGTTAAGTCCAAATTGATGGACGAATTCCAGCGCCGGCTGGAACGCGACGGTCATCCGGTGAAGAAAGAAAAGGCAATGAAAACTGCCGTAACGAAGACGGGTGAAACGCGCGTGTGCTTCTATTGCAAGAAGCCAGGGCACTTGCAACGCAACTGCCGCAAACTTCTCGAAGCGAAGAAAGAAGAAAACAACAGCTCGTCATCCGGCACGAAGCCGAAGAAAAGTGACAGTGTAAAAGCGAAAGCAGTACACAGTGATACGAGAGGAATTCCCGGATAAAAAATACAATACAAAAACAATATAACGTATTGAAACAGTACCATTCAATATATTGGAAATACAATACAGTATTTTGTGAAATGACAATACAATTACAGTACAATATATTGTTTTCAACAGTTCACTGTATGGTATATGAGATTTTTGCAATATAATGTATGGGTGGTTAAGTATCGTAACAATACAAATATAGATATTTTCTCATACAAATATTTTGAAAACACAATATGATATATTGTTCATGTATTGTCTTGATAAGCAATTCGTGTATTGTTGTACAATACAAAAACAATTCAACAAACTGTATCATGGTTGCATGTCAGCTAATGTCAAGTGACTTCTAAAAAACTACTTTTTTGACTTTTTGAATATTTTCCACCCAACATTTCTTGCTTTTTGAACTTGTTTTGTTTATTTCTTTCAGCAAAGCTACATAGAAAAAAGCAACAGTTGTTTTACGCGAAAATAGGAATTTGACCAAAATTGTAAGGTATAAAACCAATTAAAAACAATACAATGTTCTGTTACAACATATTATATTGTTTTTGAATTGTATATCCAAACATGAATAATATTGCTTCGACATTCACTTACAATACGCTGTATTGTATCCAATACGTTATATTGTACATTAATGGTTTATTCCATTCACTGAATGATACGTTTTTATCCGGGTTGCTTTCGTTGTGAATGGTGAAAATGGGCGATCCTGGATTATTGACAGTGGTGCCAGTGCGCACATGACGTGCGATAAATCTTTTTTCACCACATTCGAAGAATCTTGCGGAGGGTACATTACCCTCGCTGACGGTAAGAAAACGCAGATTCTTGGTGAGGGTGCCGGTGTGCTTCATGGGATAGACGGTGACGATGAAGAGATCAGGATCGACATAAGTGGTGTAAAGTACGTCCAGGGACTGTCGACGAACCTAATTTCCGTTGAGAAACTAGCTCAGAAGAAGCTTGATGTAAGTTTTAATAGTGATGCACAGACAAACAGACGTAACACTGACTAATTTTCCATCACAACCAAAGGCGTGCGCATTGTTTTTCTTCGCGTTTGACGTTTCACACTACCGCCATCTGTCGGTCTTATTGCACGAAACACCTTTTCGTGCAACATGCTCACCAAATGATGATGGTGTAAACTGGGCGATGGATTTTGAAGAGATGAGTTCTAAGTGTTACGTCTGTTTGTCTGTGAGTGATGGTTGCCGTATCATCGATCCGAATGGAAACGTCGTTGCAACAGGAGTTCGTTGCGGCGGCCTGTATCATTTGCGGCAGGCAGAGTCTTCGCTGCAAGCTGCAGGTGGGCAACATCACGAGAACTGCCAACACTTGTGGCACTGTCGCCTCGGTCACCGCGATTGGGCGGCTGCGGAACGCATCAACAAGGAGGAGTTAGCAACGGGAATGAAGGTAGGTGATTGCGGTCTTAGACTTGTATGTGAGTGCTGCCTTGAAAGCAAAGCGGCTAAAGCTCCGTTTCCGAGCATTGCCGAAAGGAAGTCAACCAGGATTCTCGATATCATCCACACTGATCTCTGTGGGACCATGAAAACCAACACGCCGAGAGGGAATAGATTCGTCATGCACCTCATTGACGATTACAGTCGTTTCACAGTAACTTACCTGTTGAAACACAAGTCGGAGGCGGCCCAAAATATTATCGACTTTGTGAAGTGGACCGAGAATCTATTTGGTCGGAAGCCCTCTGTAATCCGATCTGACGGTGGAGGGGAGTTTGATAATAAGCTTTTGCGAGATTTCTATCGTGCTAACGGAATAAAGCCACAGTTCACGACACCCTATACTCCCCAATCGTGTAGCGGAGAGGAAAAACAGGTCCATCACTGAAATGGCAACCTGTATGCTTTTGGACTCTGGACTTGATAAGCGCTTCTGGAGCGAAGCTGTTTTGACCGCTACGTCCATACAAAACCGTATACTGTCTAGATCAGTACCTAAAGACTCCATTTGAGATGTGGTGGGGACAAAAGCCGGACCTTGGCCACCTGAGGGTGTTCGGCAGTTCAGCGTACGTTCATGTCCCCGACGTGAAACGCAGCAAGATGGATCCGAAAGCAAAGCAGCTCATTTTCGTTGGTTACTCAATGGAGCATAAAGGTTATAGGTTTGTGGACACTGAGACTGACTGCATCACCATCAGCAGGGACGCCCGTTTCATAGAGCAAGAGAACGGAACGTCGTCCGTTGAGATTCCAGCTTCGGAGAACGGGGCCAGCAAGAAGCAAGCGAAGGTTGAGATCAATCCGAATCCGTTCAAGGAGGAGACCAACACCGAGGAGATTAGCGAAGAAGAAGAAGAGTTTAGCACCCCACGTGCTGAATCAAGTGGAGCCTCGGGTCCGGTCCGTAGATCGGCACGGGAGAACCGAACAATTCCAAAACATCTAGAGGACTATCTGTTGGAGTACGCCGTAGGAATAGCGGCATGCGCGATTGAAGAACCGGATGATCATCTGGAAGCTCGCATCAGCGGAACGGTACATGGGAGCTAGTACCTCTGCCGCCAAGGCGGAAACCCGTCGGTTCAAAATGGGGTTTTAAAGTCAAGCGGAACCAGGAAGATCAAATAGTGAAGTTTAAGGCAAGGGTCGTAGCACAGAGATACAGTCAGAAGGATGGCATAGACTTTGACCAAGTTTTTGTACCAGTCACTCGGCAAGCTACACTTCGTCTGTTCCTCACTATCGCCGCTAGTGATCCTTTATTGAGAGATAAGCGGAAGTTAAATGGAATGATTTGGCAACAGACCAGCAGTGCTGATTTTGCTCGGCGTCGAGAATAATATTGTAACACGGACATGACTTCCTCATTGCTATAAAGTGTATTTTGTTTCGTTATAGATCTTTGAGCTACATATCAAAACTAATGAACAGCCGAAAAAATCAAAAACTAAAAATCGCATTGACAAAAATTTAAAAAAGTAAAACATTTCATTTTTTTTGCTTCATGCAAAATTATTTTTACCGAAATAATTTCAAGCGGATTACATTACTCCTCAAGAAAAGTTCAAAACAAACATAACGCATGTTCGTTTGGCTCACACTTTGACAGCTCTCGCTGCTCGATTGGCTCACACTTTGACAGAAATGTCAGCTTCCGCGAATCTCTCTTATAAAGGATTTCTAATCGCCGCCAAGCAGAAGCTCATCGTTCAACACCTGAATATTAGGACTGCATACCTCAACGGTGTGCTCGAGGAGGAGGTTTATATGAGGCAGCCTCCCGGTTTTACAGTCAAGGGTAAGGAGGAGTACGTCCGCCGGCTTAGGAGGAGCATTTATGGGCTCCGTCAGTCAGCTCGCTGCTGGCATAAGAAACTAAATGAAGTACTCACCAAGTATGGATTCAAGACATCTGCGGCCGACCAGTGCCTGTATATGAAGAATACGGATGGAGTGAAAGTGTTTTTGATAGTCCACGTTGATGACATTCTAGTGGCGTCAGCAGAAGAAGCGAATGTGAAGAGGGAATTCGAAAACCTAGGCCGAGAGTTCGAGTTGACATGTCTGGGCGAAATACGTCATTTTTTGGGAGTGGAAGTCTTACGTGAAGATGGCGTGTTCAAGATCAGGCTGAAGCAGTTTATCGATAAGCTGATTATCAAGCACGGAATGGAGAATGCGAAAACTACGAGATCACCAATGGACATCGGTTTTTTTGAAAGACGGCGCAAACAGTGAACCGTTTGAGGACGTTACCCTGTATCGAAGCTTAGTCGGAGGAATGCTGTACTTGTCAGTGGTTGCGCGACCAGATATTGCAGCTAGTACAGCGATATTGGGAAGGAAGTTTTCGGAGCCAAGTCAAGCCGATTGGACCGCTGCAAAGCGATTACTACGGTACCTGAAAGCAACTCGTAACTATTATCTTCGATTGGGCGGTTCTGCAGAAGATCCACTGGTTGGATACAGTGATGCCGATTGGGCAGGTGACCTCGTCAGCCGGCGATCAACATCGGGATTCATGTTCTTGTTCACTGGTGGTACAGTTTCGTGGGCTAGTCGCCGCCAAACTTGCGTAACGCTCTCTTCCATGGAAGCAGAGTATGTCGCGCTAGCTGAAGCGTGCCAAGGGACCATCTGGTTGAGGCAGCTTCTTCGCGATTTCGATTTCAACTACGATGAAAGAAGACAACCAGGGCTGTATTGCCTTCATTAAAACGGAGAGGTCAAGCAAGCGATCATAGCATATTAACACCAAGGAACGTTTTGTGCAAGAACTGTGTGAGAAAAACGAAATTTTGCTCGAGTATTGTCCTACGGAGATAATGATAGCTGATGTAATGACAAAACCGTTAGGACCACAGAAACATGGAGATTTCGTCATGAAACTGGGACTGGAGGATCCGCAGTGAAGCAGGTAACCGCAGAGGAGGAGTGTGGAGAATGCATCGGTGTACCCCTTCACTACTGCACGAATATCCATTCCCACCATTCTGGCAACCGTGCACTCTTTCGTGTACGACAGCTGGGAGAAGAGAAAAACCGTTTTTTCAGTTCAAACCTAACACTCGCCGCGTGCATACAAACTTTGTATTTCTCGTTCAATAAAACTATCGGTAAAAGTTATTTTCGCGTGTGTTCTCATTATTCCGCTGGTTCTCCCGAATCCCCGGTGAATTCCCCGATCCGCTGTGTTGCCTGTTTCTGCTAACAGTAATATGCATTTAACATCATATTGATAGGTAAAATATGAATGTCGCATTCGAAAACGAGTGTGTCTCGTGCCTAAAACGGTATTGTTGGATGAGCTGTCAAATCAGCACCTTCTTCAGCACCAAATTTTTGGCTTCACTCCAATTTTTTGTTCGTGGATGACAGCCATTTCAGTCCCGTGGTCTAGGGGTCGCTTGACACTTTGACAGGCAATTGGTTTTATTCTTGCTCTTTGACCTGGCTAGTCTTGTCCTGGGAGGGAGAAACCGATAAAAATTTTATGTACGTCAAGGTGAGCCGAGATTTCCGCTGTCATGAACTGTAACAGTGAGCCCGGATCTTAAAAGTGGACAAACATGGAAAAAGCGCGTAATTGAGCAAAATATATTTTTGCATTTCATCGAAATTGATATCAATCGATGGAAAATCAATCTCTGCACGTCCAAAAGCAATAATTGCACATTTTATTTTGATTGAATATAAAGTATTGAAATACGCATACTTTCACTCTTTCTAAATAAAAATGAAAATAAAATGCACCGAAAACTATGGCCCTTTTCCATGTTTGTCCAGGAAGATCGAAGGTGCACTACAAAAGAAAACTAGCAATTTTCTCCAAGCCTGCCTTGATTGTCGTTGGTGAGCTGGAGTTATCTTGCAGTTTGGAAAAGTGTTGTTCCATATTTCGTGTGTAGTATCTGTGCCTCCCTCCCAGGTCTTGTCTAAGGTTGCTACCAAAGCGGAATGAATTATTGCTGAGGGATGGCAACCCTACACAATCGTCATCGCGCGATGATCGCGCTACCAAGCTTACGTAATAACAAACATCTGTCAAACTCATACGGATTTCGTGCCGAAAAAGTTCCAGGTCGTGAAAAGTAGCGAAAAAACGCTTTTCTCATATTTCCCGTCGCGTAATCCTTATCGAACATGTCGGCCGTGAAAATTTTCTCCTTGGCCAAACACGGTAAGTGGTTTGCTGGAAAGTACACGTATATTTTTGATTCGGTTCAACCGGTCATTGTAAACCCTGCAGGCAACCGGATCATCCGTCCGACAATGATGATGACCACTCGCTCCTGCACCAATGCCGCAATGAAGGCCACCAGCATCAAGCCACAGGAGTTCTATTACGTTAACAACACGGATCCGAGCATGGAGATGACCGACATCACGGATCGTGCCGCGCAAACCATATTCTGGACGGAACTGTTCCGTGGTGCCGCGGTAACTCTGGCTCACATCTTCAAGGAACCCGCCACCATCAACTACCCGTTCGAGAAGGGACCTTTGAGCCCTCGTTTCCGTGGTGAGCATGCTTTGCGGCGTTACCCCAGCGGAGAAGAGAGGTGCATTGCCTGTAAGCTGTGTGAGGCAATCTGTCCGGCGCAGGCCATTACCATTGAGGCGGAAGAGCGCGCTGATGGGAGCCGTAGAACCACCCGGTACGATATCGACATGACCAAGTGCATCTACTGTGGATTCTGTCAGGTAAGGGAATCTTTACGATGGGGCCATCTCCCTTAAACCTTTCTGGATTTATACGAATTTTCAGGAGGCTTGCCCCGTTGATGCCATCGTGGAAGGACCGAACTTTGAGTTCTCCACCGAGACGCACGAAGAGTTGCTATATAACAAGGAAAAGTTGCTCTGCAATGGCGACAAATGGGAGTCGGAAATCGCGTCGAACATCAATGCCGACTATCTGTACCGTTAAAAGGGTCTGACGGTGATGGATTGTGCATTGGAAATGTACAACCGTTTAGAACACAACATGTAAACTAAAAATATATACGATATCAGTTGAAGCTAGATGTTGGAAGTTGAGGGTTTCTGGCCGAAATCCTTTATTAGAGCGCTAGTTCTTGGCGATAATGGAGTGTTGAATTACGTATGATTGATCTGGAACCTTACATTCAATTGTCAGCAGATATTTTTCCAGCGATATTTCAAAGAATGTATAAAGAAATTTCTCCAGAGTTTGCTTCAGCAAAATTCTCGAGCACTTCAACGTAATGATTACTTTGAATATTTTACAAACACTATCTTAGGACGTCCTCCAGATATGCTTCCACTAATCCTTCACCTAAATTTTCCAGATGTTGCTCTAGGACATCTTCCAAAGATTTATACAGAATTTTTTTCCAAGAAAATCCACAAAGATTAACCAGAGTTTTTCAAAAAAATCCCATGGAATATACAAAAGTTTATTTGTAAGTTTCCATACAAATTAACACTTCAGCATGTTTTCCGGAAAATCATCCTACACATTTTTAAGGCAGCTCGAGACGTCGATGTGGAAAATATGTAGTGCACAACCCACACAATTTACAGCTTCATCGGTTCTCTAAAACTCGAGATTTGCTTCTGCAAAGTTTTGATGAAATTGTTAGAGTGAGACAAAAGATAGGGAAAACAACACGGTCTCCCGTGTTACCTTAAGGTGAAACATCTCGGAATCCAAAGATGGCCGGCACAATGGCCGATTTGTGCCCCTACTCACGTTTTCAAAGGCACTAAACTGGGGAAATAGTTTGCAATCGGTTCTGATCTTCTTATTTTAAGCTTTCTGCGTGTGCTCAAAGCCAAAATAAAAAGTACACTGTTGTTGGATGCTTCCTTCGCGAGATTTGTGCCTTTGAAGTTTGAGTGCAATCTCAGAAATTGATTCCAAACTGTTTCACCTTAAGGGATTTTGCTCGACTTTTTTTTCAAGGAGTTTCTTCAGAAAATGCTGCAGTTTATTATCCGAAAGTTTTTATTGAATCGTTTTCTTGAAAATCTTAACAATTTAGCTAAAATTTCCCCAAGAATTCTAGTATAAGTTCTTCTAATAACTCTTATTCATAAAGGGCGGCTCATAAAAATTTACACTAGAGGTCAGAGGTTAGTTCAAAATTTGCTTCAAAAATATCTCAAGATTTATTTCTTGACAAATTTTTCAAATATCTAAAAAAAATATTCACATTTCCATGGAAAAATGCCTGGAAAACATCCTGGAAGAATAGTTGGACAAATTTTCAAAGACTTCCTTAAAAAAAACTTCAAGAATTAATGTAGGAATTCCTAAAGAAATCTCTGAGTAATTCCTAGAGATATCCTTAGAGAAGTCCCTAGAGGCATGTAGGTAAGTAGAAACTTATGGTTGAATTTTGAAGAAGTTTTAAGCGGAAGATTTGGAGGATGTCCTAGGAAAATCGATGAAAGAATTGCCGGATAGAACCCGGAAGGACTCAGGGCTTTCTTGGAAAATATCTGAAAGAATCTTTAGAGAAATTCCTGATGGTGTCAGAGTTTATTCCTGTGGTTATATGTGGTAAAACCAGCTTGTGTTCTTGAGATATCCAAAACAAATTTCTTTGATTAATTCATTTGGAAAATTCTCGAAGGGATACCACGGGAAATAATCACTAAATGAATTACTGAAGAAATTTAACAGATGAGCTAGCCTCGGGCTGCACTGCAAATCTCAAATCTCTCAAATATAGAAACCTAACCTAACCTGAGAAAATCTTCCGAGTAGGTAATATTCAAATTTTTGGGCAAATAATTAAAGTAATATCTGATGAAGTTCTTCGAGAAAATCATTGAAAATGCATACAAACACAAGCAGTATTATTTGCAAATATTTGTCGTAATGTCAATAGGAATTTAAAAAATAGACATTTCTGGTCTGATTTCATGAAGAATCAAACTCTTATCTCCTGATTCCTGGTAGGTTTCGTTTTTTTAGACCTGTTCGGTCTCTTTTTTGTTTCAGTTCAGTCTTTGTCTTGTCTCTTTTTTGTTCAGGAAAAATGTCTCTATTTTCAAGACAGTTCCTATTTTCAAGACATTCAGTCGCTACTAGCCCTGCAATTTGAAAAAATTGAATGTTTTCGAATGAAATGCAAACAATGCATCATATGTATGATCTAAATACACAATTTAAATGCTATACAGGTCGGACTCGTTTATACAAGTACCGTCAAACGAGGCGACTTGCAACACTTTTCAACTTCAACCAAACGAAACCATGATCTAAACGCCATCTAAAAATCAAAATTCCTTTTTGAACTTTTAATGGCCGATCCTCCTACAGAATGAGATGACAGAAAATTGATTTGAATTGTTTTATCATATTAAAAATCATTATTATTATTATCTTTATTAACGAGATTTGCAGCCCGAGGCTGGCTCATCTCGGTTAAAAATCATAAAAAAGTGAATTTTTTCAAAATTATCAAGGGGGATGCTTCTTTCCATTCTAAGCTGAAAAATCCAAAATATCCGTCTCCTAAGCGGTAAAAACCCGCACAAGTTTCATCGAAACTTGTGCGCTTTCGATGAAACTTGTGCGGGTTTTTACCGCTTAGGAGCCGGATATTTTGGATTTTTCAGCTTAGAACGGAAAGAGGCATCCCCCTTGAAAATTATTACTCTTTTGATTATGAAATAGACCTAACACAAAAGTTTTCCACTTCTATTGAATTCTAAATTGCTTGAAAATGAAGTGTTGCATTTCTAAAAAAGTACTTTTATCAAAAAGTTGTTGGTACAATTTTGTAAAAAAAAAAATGCGTCGTATTATCACTAATCAGTTATAGAATTATCATGTAGATTATTAATTATGTAAAATGAATTTACCTCATGTTTTCAGACCATGATTTTGAACCTCCATCAAGTATCAGTTTTAAGACATTTACAAGAATTATGTTTATTGTGTAAAAATATTTCTAATAACTGCTTTTATTGTAGCCACTACTTGAATTGTGAGTCATATTTATTGTACCACTGATTTATAACTAATTTTCTTTTGACAGATCTCTTCTCAAGATTCTACAAGTTTTAAAATGAGTTTTGAGTGGGACCCTGACGGAGTCCTAAAGACCATTATCCTATATAGAATTCGGCGCAAGACTTTTGCAAAATCAAGGAGTGTATTTTAGGAAGCCCTGTAGGCGAATTCCGGCGCTTATTTTCTTCGAAGGAAAGAAAATTTTCTTACTGGTGAGTTATGGAAGAAAATTTCTTCTCTTCGAAGAAAATGTGCGCCGGAATTCGCCTACTGGAGAGGAGTTTCAATTAATACTAGTAGAGATTTTTAAGAAATTTTTTTGAAAATTTCTTAGAGAATTATAAGAATATTTTCAATTGAATCCTGAACAACATTCTTACAAAATCAAAAGCAGAATTATTTCTATTCTATTCTATTCTAAGTGCTTGCACAGTAGTGTGGGACAAAATTTAGATTCTCGCTCCAGTCTACTTTTTGGATTGCATTTAGGTTCCATAATAACTGTGCAAAATTTCAGCTCGATCGGAGAAACTATATTTTAGCGCCAGCCGTTCAAAGTTTGTATGAGATTTTCTATGGGAAAACTTACTTTTACAAAGAAAAATCGCCAGAGGACGCCCATTGTCCTCTATAAAAATTCTGAACATAGACCTCGATAGGTATTTTTACGATGAAGAATATTGCCGAAGACCGCGAAACAATCCGACACTTGTGAAAAAAGTTATTCAATGAAGACCTATTGGCAAGGCGACGTTGATTAACACGTAAAGGAATAATAATAATAACAAAATAGGGCAAAATTTCCGAATAGTCTATGCTTAATAACTTTTTTCATAAGCATCGGATTGCTTTGTGGTCTTCGGCAATGTTGTTCATCGTAGAAATACCTATCGAGATCTGAGTTCAGAATTTTTATAGAGGACAATGGGTGATCTCTGGCGATTTTTCTTTGTAAAAGTAAGTTTTCCCATAGTAAATCCCATACAAACTTTGAACGGCTGGCGCTAAAATATAGTTTCTCCGATCGAGCTGAAATTTTGCACAGTTGTTATGGGACCTAAATGCAATTCAAAAAGTGGACTGGAGCGAGAATCTAAATTTTTCATATAACCGTGTCCCAGGCTATTGCACAGCCAATATTGAAAAGTATCCTGGATATACCGGAATTTCTTCCAGTACTTTCTTGTCAGCTCTGCACAAAAATATACCTCTCTTTTTCACTCCTTCATGAAATTTGTTAACAACAAGGCCAGTAAAAGTCAAAATCCCATACAAAATCAAAACATTGCAGAGGCCTATAATGATTTTGCATAGGATATTGACGTTTACTGGCCTTGTTGTTTACTAATTTCATGGCAGAGTGAAAGAGAGATGATGATTTTTGTGCAGAGCCCCATGGTAGTTTTTACGGCACAATTTTTTTGCGTGTACATATTTCCAAAAAGTTATATCAAAGTTGGAACGTGAACGACGTGAGCAAGAGTGTTCTGCACAATATTTCGTTAAAACCCCAATTTTATTTTTAAATTCATTCGTTTGGTTGTATGAAAAAAGCTTAGCGTTGCAAACTGTGAGCGTGTTTGTGTCAAAGTTTTATTTTGACTTTTCCGTATCACAAACACACACACAGCCATCCGCATGCTCGCATCAGTCTCATCAGGATCCCGTCAGTCCAGTCAGTGCTACCAAGAGAAGGAACGAAATTTCCTCCTGCCGCCCAGTCGCATATTATTGTATCCCCAAGCCACCCACCCCCCCAACAACCGGAGAAACATCGCAGTTCGTTCTGTGCAAGGTTCGCGTGCGTGTGCTTCCTCGCAGTTCCAGTGTTTTATTGCCTGTGTGTAACTACACTCCTTCCATCGGTTCCTAAATGCATCCGCTTCTGGTACAGCCCTTTGCCAGCAAGTTCAGTCTACTGAAGCAACTCGGACGGTCAACATCGGCAACGGTTCAGCGCTTCTCGTTTCACACCTCCAAGATGGTCCAGATTAAGGTGAGTTCCGGACGTACTTCCCCTTAGTATTATCAGTGATATTTTCTTGCATTATATAATCCTATCGGAAGATGACACTTTGCTCATCTTATTTTTTTGTTGTTGCGCTGATAAAAATACTCACTTTGTTTCGACAAAGCGTAATGACGTACGAAACTTTCGGTAATCTCCTACAGTGAGGTTGCGCTCAATTCTAAAAACTAGTATTTTACCTGGTTTATAAATATGCAGAACATACAATTTCTGATAATAAGCAAATAGAACACCAGTGGATGACAAGTGCGAAAAAATCGATCGCAAACAGACATTGTCTTACAAGAAGCATTCAAAGTCTGTCAAGAATACCTACATTCCCTGTATCGTTGTTCCTTGCCGCTATTTATGCATCCATTAATTATGCAAATTTACCTTGCCATCGGTTGTTGTTGAGTTATCTGTGGGATTGACCCGTTCCCTGTGCATCGAGTTCCTCAAACATTTGGGTTGTGTCGTAAGCGAAGTTTGCGAAAAAAAAACCGGCTAAGAGCAGAATATTATTGGTTTCCTGATATCTCTTACTTACCGGCATTTGTGCCTAAGTTAGATGTAGTGGCCAGTCAAATGTCCTGATCTGTTCACCCAAAAATTTGCATTTTATCGTTTTATTATCCCCTTCTCAAGGGAGCTATTGCTGATATTGTACAAAGCCATACAGAGATATCTCATCTGTAATTTATGTGCTTGAATTTGTCCAAGTACCTATCTTTTAGGTGTAAAAACGATACCTGTAACTATTAGGAGTATGATCTCATAGTGGGGCCTTCCTTAGCCGAGTGATTAGAGTTTGTGGCTACAATGCCAAACCATGCTAAAGGTGTCTGGGTTCAATTCACGCTCGGTCCAGGATCTTTCCGTAATGGAAATTTCCTTGACTTCTCTGTGCATAGAGTATAATCGTACCTGCCACATCCACACGATAAACGAATGCGAAAATGGCAACATTGGCAAAGAAAGCTCTCAGTTAATAACTGTGGAAATGCTCATAAGAACACTAGGCTGAGAAGCAGGCTCTGTCCCAGTAAGGACGTTAATGCCAAGAAGAAGAATGATCTCATAGTAGGGAGTCGGATCCTATTCTTGACACTTTTGATTCACTGTGGCAGTGGGGTATTTTTGAAAGCAACAGAGCTCATATTTGGCCACAATATGCGTCGTACTAAAGCGCGTATTATTCCAAAGTTTCCGACAATGAGCCTCTGTACGTGCCATAAATTCTTTTGTTCGTTTGACTTTTACTGTGCGCCGTGTGTTGGTGCTGTCTCGCTCTCTCTCACGGGCAACTTGAAAATAGGGCGCACAGTAAAAGTCAAACGTTTTATAGCATGCATTAGTCTCATTCCAATTTGTTGTATCAGTCTGCTAGGGTAACTATACTTTAGTTTTTACCATAAGGGGTGTATATCGAAAAGTAGTCGCAAACATCCGAAACAGTAGGTACAGTCGGGTCTCCTATTAAACGCATTCCTATAACGTGCACTCCTATTACGCTCACTCCTATAAGACACACCAGAACGTTATAGGAGACCCAGGGCTTATGGGATTTCATCACTTTGGGGGGTATCGTTGAATATCTCGTATGCCAAAAGAGATAGTACAGTACTGTCTTCGGCGAAGTTTCAGTACTAAGTACGATCTACCTTTAGGAGTTGAGGATCATCCTTTTATTTGAGAACTTGGCCGGTAGGGGCGCTTTTTCTGATTTGCTCTATATGAACCATGAGGGATAAGAATGCAAAATTTTGTAACATATGATATCTCTGAATCCTGATGTTTTTGAAGGTTGGTGTCTTCGGAAGAGTTGTTCAGTAGCTCAAGGGCTGACATGTGGTGGTCATTCTGATACGGAATTACGCCACCAGGCGACGCTAGTGGGCATGGAATTTTTGTTTTGCGCATAGCTCAGTAGCCTGACCACTTAGAAAGATGGCGTCTTCGGCAAAGTTGCTCAGTATCACACGGACTAACATTATTTGAGCCCAAAGTTTCGAAATTTTGCCACTAGGCGGCGCTAGTGAGCAAAGAATTTTTGTTTTGCGGACAGCTGAGTAGCCTGACCACTTAGAGAGATGGCGTTTTCGGCAAAGTTGCTCAGTATCACAAGGACTAATATTATTTGAGCCGAAAGTTTCGAAATTTTGCCACTAGGCGGCACTAGTGAGCAAAGATTTTTTGTTTTGCGCATAGCTCAGTAGCCTGACCACTTAGAAAGATCACAAGGACTAACATTATTTGAGCCGAAAGTTTCGAAATTTTGCCACTAGTCGGCGCTAGTGAGCAAAGAATTTTTTTTTTTGCGGATAGCTCAGTAGCCTGACCACTTAGAAAGATGGCGTCTTCGGCAAAGTTGCTCAGTATCACAAGGACTAACATTATTTGAGCCGAAAGTTTCGAAATTTTGCCACTAGTCGGCGCTAGTGAGCAAAGATTTTTTGTTTTGCGCATAGCTGAGTAGCCTGACAACTTAGAAAGATGGCGTCTTCGGCAAAGTTGCTCAGTATCACGAGGACTAACATTATTTGAGCCGAAAGTTTCGAAATTTTGCCACTAGTCGGCGCTAGTGAGCAAAGATTTTTTGTTTTGCGCATAGCTGAGTAGCCTGACCACTTAGAAAGATGGCGTCTTCGGCAAAGTTGCTCAGTATCACAAGGACTAACATTATTTGAGCCGAAAGTTTCGAAATTTTGCCACTAGGCGGCGCTAGTGAGCAAAGAATTTTTGTTTTGCGGATAGCTCAGTAGCCTGACCACTTAGAAAGATGGCGTCTTCGGCAAAGTTGCTCAGTATCACGAGGACTAACATTATTTGAGCCGAAAGTTTCGAAATTTTGCCACTAGTCGGCGCTAGTGAGCAAAGATTTTTTGTTTTGCGCATAGCTGAGTAGCCTGACCACTTAGAAAGATGGCGTCTTCGGCAAAGTTGCTCAGTATCACAAGGACTAACATTATTTGAGCCGAAAGTTTCGAAATTTTGCCACTAGGCGGCGCTAGTGAGCAAAGATTTTTTGTTTTGCGCATAGCTGAGTAGCCTGACCACTTAGAAAGATGGCGTCTTCGGCAAAGTTGCTCAGTATCACGAGGACTAACATTATTTGAGCCGAAAGTTTCGAAATTTTGCCACTAGTCGGCGCTAGTGAGCAAAGATTTTTTGTTTTGCGCATAGCTGAGTAGCCTGACCACTTAGAAAGATGGCGTCTTCGGCAAAGTTGCTCAGTATCACAAGGACTAACATTATTTGAGCCGAAAGTTTCGAAATTTTGCCACTAGGCGGCGCTAGTGAGCAAAGATTTTTTGTTTTGCGCATAGCTGAGTAGCCTGACCACTTAGAAAGATGGCGTCTTCGGCAAAGTTGCTCAGTATCACGAGGACTAACATTATTTGAGCCGAAAGTTTCGAAATTTTGCCACTAGTCGGCGCTAGTGAGCAAAGATTTTTTGTTTTGCGCATAGCTGAGTAGCCTGACCACTTAGAAAGATGGCGTCTTCGGCAAAGTTGCTCAGTATCACGAGGACTAACATTATTTGAGCCGAAAGTTTCGAAATTTTGCCACTAGGCGGCGCTAGTGAGCAAAGAATTTTTGTTTTGCGGATAGCTCAGTAGCCTGACCACTTAGAAAGATGGCGTCTTCGGCAAAGTTGCTCAGTATCACAAGGACTAACATTATTTGAGCCGAAAGTTTCGAAATTTTGCCACTAGTCGGCGCTAGTGAGCAAAGATTTTTTGTTTTGCGCATAGCTGAGTAGCCTGACCACTTAGAAAGATGGCGTCTTCGGCAAAGTTGCTCAGTATCACGAGGACTAACATTATTTGAGCCGAATGTTTCGAAATTTTGCCACTAGGTGGCGCTAGAGAGCAAATATTTTTTTGTTTTGCGGATAGCTCAGTAGCCTGGCCAGGTTATATATGGTCAGGCTACTCAGCTATGCGCGAAACAAAAATTCATTGCTCACTAGCGTCGCCTAGTGGCAAAATTTCGAAACTTTGGGCTCAAATAATGTTAGTCCTTGTGATACAGAGCAACTTTGCCGAAGACGCCATCTTTCTAAGTGGTCAGGCTACTCAGCTGTCCGCAAAACAAAAATTCTTTGCTCACTAGCGCCGCCTAGTGGCAAATTTTCGAAACTTTCGGCTCAAATAATGTAAGTCCTTGTGATACTGAGCAACTTTGCCGAAGAGGCCATCTTTTTAAGTGATCAGGCTACTGAGCTATCCGCGAAACAAAAATTCTTTGCTCACTAGCGCCACCTTGTGGCAAAATTTCGAAACTTTCGGCTCAAATACTGTTAGTCCTTATGATACTGAGCAACTTTGCCGAAGACGCCATCTTTCTAAGTGGTCAGGCTACTCAGCTATCCGCAAAACAAAAATTCTTTGCTCACTAGCGCCGCCTAGTGGCAAAATTTCGAAACTTTGGGCTCAAATAATGTTAGCCCTTGTGATACTGAGCAACTTTGCCGAAGACGCCATCTTTCTAAGTGGTCAGGCTACTCAGCTATCCGCAAAACAAAAATTCTTGGCTCACTAGCGCCGCCTAGTGGCAAAATTTCGAAACTTTGGGCTCAAATAATGTTAGTCCTTGTGATGCTGAGCAACTTTGCCGAAGACGCCATCTTTCTAAGTGGTCAGGCTACTGAGCTATGCGCAAAACAAAAATTATTTGCTCACTAGCGCCGCCTAGTGGCAAATTTTCGAAATTTTCGGCTCAAATAATGTTAGTCCTTGTGATACTGAGCAACTTTGCCGAAGACGCCATCTCTCTAAGTGGTCAGGCTACTGAGCAATCTGCAAAACAAAAATTCTTTGCTCACTAGCGCCGCCTAGTGGCAAAATTTCGAAACTTTGGGCTCAAATAATGTTAGCCCTTGTGATACTGAGCAACTTTGCCGAAGACGCCATCTTTCTAAGTGGTCAGGCTGCTGAGCTATGCGCAAAACAAAAATTCCATGCTCACTAGCGCCGCCTGGTGGCGTAATTCCGTATCAGAATGACCACCGCATGTCAGCCCTTGAGCTACTGAACAACTCTTCCGAAGACACCAACCTTCCAAAACATCAGGATCTAGAGATATCATATGATACAAAATTTTGCATTCTTATCCCTCATGGTTCATATAGTGCAAATCAGAAAACGCGCCTCTACCGGCCAAGTTCTCAACTAAAAGGATGATCCTCAACTCCTAAAGGTAGATCGTACTTAGCACTGAAACTTCGCCGAAGACAGTACTGTGCTATCTCTTTTGGCATACGAGATATTCAACAACCCCCCAAAGTGATGAAATCCCATAAGCCCTGGGTCTCCTATAACGTAGATTCCTATTACGCCCCCCAACCATGTGTCTAATAGGAGACCTGACTGTATATCTCATTGCATAGTTGATCTTTTTGAAAACTTTTTCAAGCAAATTTTTATTATGTCATTAAGTAGGGGGAGATCCCACAGTGCCGGACAGCACCCAATACCGGACAAATTCGAAAAATTGAGAAATCATGGTCCAATCAAGATGGTGTATTAGAAGGAAAGGAAGCTATTATGGAGACTGATGTTTGCGTAGAATAACACATCCTTGAAATATGCATGCCTTTTTTAAAAAGTACAAAAGTTGAAAATTAAAAAAAAAAATGACGTTTCGTCTTTATTTTGAGCATATTTAGTAATTATTTCGAATATGAAATAATAATTTGAATCGCGTAAGAATGTTTTTGTTTTTGTATGGTTTTCAGTTGGAGCTGCCTGACAGCTTAACTTGTCAAGGCTGAACCCTCGGTCTGGCTTTTGCCAAGTGTCCCCTCTACCAGGACCAATACTCAGACGGACTAGGCTATGGTGCCCACATGAACACTGATTTTTTATTCGTATTAGGACGTGGTAGTTTTTGAAAAATACCCATATTCCCATTGCTTCTGAGAAAAGGAAGCATTGTGAAAATCAGCAGCTCCATCAGAATTTGTTTGAAATAGTAGTGTAGTAGTGTCATTGGCAATACTGTCTAGTCGAATAGGTTTTGAATAATTTGTCATTTAAGTGCTATTCTGATTACTCCTGTCTTTTACGTAAGATTAGAGTCTTAAATGTCAATTGTCGTCGAGTATTAACAAAATTAGGCTGTTTAGTAGTAATTCTAATTAATTTCTTTTTTATTGTTAAAAGTATTTATTGGTCATTACGTTCATATATCCTTAAAGTAAAAAGTCACTTTTAGTCAAGTCATTTTTATAGTGAATATTTATGAGTAAAGTTACCTTAGATTTCTATGGATCAATGCACGGGTTCACTAATTTGACGTTTGAGCGGTGCCGAATTCACTCGTTGCTATAGCCACGTATGTAACACGGCACCGCTCAAATGTCAAATAGTGAACTCGTGCATCGGTCCATGGATCAATGCACGAGTTCACTAATTTGACGTTTGAGCGGTGCCGAATTCATTCGTTGCCATGGTCACGTAAATAACACGGCACCGCTCAAACGTCAGATAGTGAACTCGTGCATAGGTCCATTGCAGTCTCCTACAAGATTCAGTTTTCGTTGGCAAATGCATTGCTTCACAACGCCTACTTTCTACTTGTAAATTTTGCGAAAATGAAGCTGGAATTAGATTATTTATACCGTTGTTACAATAGAGGTATTTCTTATTATGGCAATGTAATAACCATATTAAAACCGCCAACTTATTTCTACTCTGTGAATCTACTAGTCATTTTCCTCAGAGTAATATTCCCTACGTCGTATATGATAACGATGTATCTAGCTAGCTAACAGTAAGAGTGGCTACGGATCATTCTGGTTAGCAAACTGATCGTCACCAATACTATTAATGTTCACTTCGAATAGATTAATTATTTGAAATGGGCATCAATTCTATCAATGACTCAGAATGTCCGTTGGATCACATCCGAGATATTATTGCGTCTATGCCATATGAATTATGACGCGGCTTTAAGCAAAAAATGTTAAAATGTGATACCACCACTACAGAGTGTCCGCAAAATATCCGAACAGCAAAATATTGGAAAGATGATCTCGCATTGAAAACAATAAAAAAAAAACAATGTCCATGTACCTTTTATAATACATCTTTATTTTAACACAAAACACAACTTTAAAAAATTTCGAAATGATAGCTTGTTACTGAGATAGTCAAATTTAAATTTTTCGGAGCCGTTTTTCCTGAGGGCCGCTAGATATCTCATCCCTATAACCTAAAAGAGATGAATCCAAACGTTCTATTATTATTTGAAGTAATCTACAGGTTAGTGGCTTCAAGTTAGACTGGAATTTTACGTTTCAAATCCAGTGAGTACTATGGACATTTCTCTACCCTCACAAAGCTTGGAAAACAGCTCCCTTTAAGACACCTCAATACATTTGGGTTGATTTTGCAATTATTTGATATCGAAAATGTGTCAAACTTACTTATTAAGAATATAATAAGCCAATATTTAAAACCACGCAAGAATATTGAATTTATTATGCTTGATTGAATAGAGCCATGTCTTCAATGTTTGTACGGATAATTTGCGGACACCCTGTACAGGCTACGCCTTTGGTTTCCATCATATGGGCTAATGGATTATGCCCTCCGATCGCGGCAAGGTCACATAACCAAGGGGAGGGAATTTGGAACACGCAAGAATGTTCGAACATAATTCTTATTTGATAGTATAAATGTATTTTGTACACTAATTGAACTAAATATGAACAAATTACAATTTCGGTTGAGCACTTCCTGTCCCCTAGTTTCGGACAGCTTGATTTGCTATATGATATCTTTGTAATTATTGCACCAGTGTCTCAATGGATTCCGTCGATCATGGTATCAAACATGCAATAAAATTAAGAAGGATGAACATTCAGAACAACATCGTAAATGTACATTTTTCATCATATATGAAAGAGGTTTTTGATGGACATCTTGCAAACTAAGAAAAACTCAAATTGTTCTTGTAAATGTTGCAAATGCATTGAATTGGCAATTATATACTATTCCTATAGTTAATACATTCAATGATGTTCAAATTCACATAATTCGAGGCATTTCCAGATCGTGTCCGGTATTGGGTGCCACCTTTCAAGATCGATCGATTCAATACTGAAATACATCATCAAAATGCAATGTTAAAATTCATATTTATATTTTCAAAATTATTTTTGTACACTTTAAAAATGATAATATTTGGCATAAATGGGTAACACCAGCACATGAAACCAATATTTTTCGAATTATGAATTTAGTGGCTTAAGTGTCCGGTACTGGGGGATCTCCCCCTATTAAATAAACTAGGTAAAAAATATTGCAAAATATGCAGTCTTTATATTATACAGCAAGGTTTATACAGCATTGACATTAACTATCTCAAACATTCAGTTGTAGTGTCATGAGCAAATTATGCGAAAATATCGGCCAAGAGCAGAATATTATTGGTTTCCTAATAATATCCCCCGTTCGACTATTTGCATATATGAGATATAATGCAGGGCTGGTAGTGAGTCACCAAAGCCACTTTTTTTTTCAGAAAAATGGTCACTAAAGCCACTTTTGTCGTGATCTGCTGATAATGAAATTTAAGGCTGGGTCAGCTTTTCAGACACAAACAGCAAGTTCTATTTCTTGCTGTTTGTGTTTGAAAAGCTGAACAAGCCTCAAATAACTATTTGTTATTATAAAAGCAAATATAGCATGATTTGTAAATCAATGTGTCACGAAAGATACAAATTGCTGGTTAACTTTTTGAAAAAATTCAGGTGAATGTGAAAAAAAAAATCTGGCGTAAGTATTGGAGAAAATTCTAGCAAAACTAAGAAAGCGACTGTGGGCTGAACTTTCTGGCCGAAATGTTTGAATAAATTTTGGCAGAAACCAGGATCAATATGAAGACTTGTTGAAAAAATGACTATTGAATTTTATACTGTAGTTTACCGCTTTAGAACCTGTCTCCTGGAAGAACCTCATTAACATTCCTCCGGAAGATAAGCCAGAGACGGTTAGAAATAACGACCAAAAAAGTTCTCAAAGGGTTTGCCAGAAACTCGTCCAGGACTTCAAAAGTGAGTACTAATTATGCTGGATATCATTTCAACAATAACATTAGAAATTTCAACAAATAAGTTATACATTTTTCCATTGTAATCAATGTTAATGCTCTTGATACCGTTTTCCACGACTTAAGTCAACTATTTCTATACAAAAATACGTGTTTTTATGAATGCTTGAACATTGTTGGGCAATAAATTATTCAGTAGTGATATCAGTGGCGATTCCGTAAAGTTAAGTTCACCTGTCCATGAATTTTAGCACCAAGTATATATGCATCTAATAAATAGAGATTTCCTATATATAACGATTTAAATCGTTTAAGCCCAGTTTGTTGCTAATAAGTAATTTGCTGAACAGCATACCTAGCTTTAAAGCTAAGGGGCTAGATCAATGTATTTTTGAGGTTATCTTCAAAACAACGTCTCTGAACCCCTGCCATTATTTTATTTTAGTTAAAAAAAATTAATCACTAGATTTTGGTTGAGTGCTTGCAGCAACGCGGCGATTCCGTACTTTTGACGGGTAGTGTACATTTTTCCATTGATTAATTCTTGACACTGTTTACCACAGCTTAAGTCAACTATTTCCATGATTTATATACAAAAAAAAAATCGTTTTTTCCAATGAATGCTTGAACATTGTTGGACAATAAATTATTTAAAAGTAATATCAGTGGTAATTCCGTAAGGAAAAATCCACCTGTTGCTGACAAGTAATTTCTTGGCAAGTTCAGGCAAAAAAAACATCCAAGAAACACTTTTTCTTGATCGCAGTATTGTGCGTGGCACGAAAAATTCTCGCGCCGACGATCTTGAAAAACGCTTGTAGATCGTCGCAGTTACTTCAAAACGTTTTGGTATCTTCTGCGCGGTTATGCCTTGGACAATCAGGAATAATCACGCAGAAGCCCCCAAAACGATTTGAAGTAGCTGCAACGATCTACAAGCATTTTAAGAAGTTTTGCAAATCGCCGTCGCGGTAAATAATCGCGCAATGCACTGTACGCAATTGAAAAGAAACGTCATTTCAAACGGGAGCCGCTGTAGAAAATTTCTGCAAGGAATCGACTAGGAATTTCTTGATCGATTAAAAATTATCATTTACTGTTCACTTTATAATCTAATTCTCAGTATGCTGTTTCGCTCCAGAAAAGTAAAGAAATTCCTTGACTGAATGGGTCAAGAAAATTCCTACAGAGACCAAATTTGAAATAAAATTTCTTCTTAACTGCGTACTGCTATAAAAAAAAAAATGCGAATTTCTTTACCATTTCTGGGAAGAAATTTTCCACGCATCAATATAGGCCATTACTTTTCTTGTCAACAGCAAACCAGCCTTAAGTACGCAATTAGTAATTTTCAGGGTCGTAGAACAGATGAAATGTGATATTACGAGTCGTCTGAGTGATATGATTGTTTTCGAAAATTCGTTTTTTAAAACGTTCAGTTGAAATGTAGATATTTTTAGTACTCATGGAATCATTTTCTTATTAATACTTATACGCAACATTCATCTAACTTGGTTTGTCTCGAGTTCGCCAAAAATCAGTTCTGGAGTTGTTCATGTGAAAGAAAGGATTTGATTCTACAGAAATTGCCCACAAATTTAACTTGAGTTTCTATGTTTTGCTTGTTTTTGAATTTTGGGTTCTGCCAGGGTTTGTTTTTCAGAATATTCTGTAATTTATACACGATTGTTTTTAATCCGCTACAATGTTGTCTGCAATCGAAATTCGACAATTTTTGCTCGCTTTATTCCACAGATTTGTTACAAATGCTTCAAGTAGTTTGTTTTGTTCCTCTACTTCAAAACCTTAAATGAATTCTTGCCAGTAATTTCCTCATGAATTGCTAAAAATGTGTTCATGTGTTTGATAAACTGTTGGTGAACACGCGGAAAAGCATGCTTTGCTCAAAAACTTTTAAGCAAATACATATTGACCTTTATTATCGACTTTGCATGAAAGCAAACATTCTGCAGTACGAGTAACATGCATTCGAACGATAGTTTTTCCAAGCATTCATTGACGTTCACCATAGATGGCTCATATTGCCCCGATTACTCCTATATTTTTAAAATGATTCCCAACCACAAATTCCAAAGTAATAACCATAGGCAAAAAAAAAATTGGACGAAAAATTATAAACGATTTATTTGAGTACTTGAAAGCCCTACACAAAAACTGTTTTTAGCAAACTTGTTCATCTCGTCAAAATCTACAAATTTGCTGAAGACACAATGAAGCTACTCATTCTTATTTTAGTTATGCCAATTATTAAAATTTGTCGAAAAAATCACTTTAATAATTAGAAAAACCACTCAACAATATACGTTGAAATTTGAGCTGTGTCTGAACAACTGTGAAAATTTAAGTCAAATCGGTCAATAAAGATCTAACCTTTTTAAGTTGACCATTTCGACGGAAAATCGAAAAAGTTGCAAATTCATGTCCGATACTGTATATTTTTGTTTTAATTTTATGTTATTTTTTGCTTTGGCTACAATGCGATTTGCAGAGCTGGTAACAACTTGGAATCCAAATAAAAAAAAATCAATGTAGCAGCATTGACTTACCTTACATAATGTATCACATTAAATCACAAATTAAACTAAAAAAATTGCTTCTTGGTCGCTACCAGAGCTAGCATGGTCACTGTCACATGGAGCAAAGTTCTGAATAAGTAAATTAGTAATATAAAAATCTTAATGTTTGTTTTCTGGCGACTTTTTTTGTGCAAAACTCTTTTGTGGAGTAATTTGTGAGATTCTTGACAATGTCGAAAGATTCCTCAACGGTTCCTCCCTTCTAATATATCTTAGTAAATGTATGGAACTTCTATTCATGTTGGATTTCTGATGTGATCCTCAACACGTGTTACTGACCAGATTCATGGCAAATTCCTTGGTCTGACGTGGTAGTTTGCAATTTCTCGTTGAAATTTGACTTCACCCTTCATGATAGTAGGATTCATTTTAAGATTTGGTATCTATGAAAATCTATAAAAAAGTCTCCAACGTTTTTTTAAACATGAACAACATGGTCTCTAAGTCACTTTTTAAATTTCTCGATGGACCAGACTTTTATTATAATCAGGGATTGCAGAATTCGCTCTCATTTGAGTATGAAGCACGATCAAAGCAAGCAAAGATAAACATCCCATCTTTTGCGGTTCACGATCGTCAATGTATCACAAGCAGGGTTGGGAAAAAAATCTGAAATTCACTCTACAGTAGCCAAGCAAAGCCAATCACAGTCGGGGGAGGGACGTTTCGCATAAAGACATTTCGCATAAGGACGTTTCGCATAATTCGATGGATGTTTCGCATAATGGACATTTGGCATAAAGTGAATTATATGCCTTCTTTAAAATGCTACCTGTTCTTATATGAAACTATTTTATACGAAACGTCCATTATGCCAAACGTCCGTATGCAAAACGTCCTTATGCAAAATGAGTCACCCCCATCATAGTCAGCGAAGCCAGTGAAACTTAAAAATTGCAAAACACCCGTTGCTAAGGGCAATCCTAAATTACTGTAGAAAAATGTTCTATTTTTCGCTGCATTTCCGGCATTTAGAGCCTTCAATGACACTAACGATTTAGAAAATTCATGCGCCCAACATAGGCTACTTGATGAGATTCACGTTTTTGAACCACAGAACTGGGAAGAGCCACGTGATTTTCGCGAAATTCAAGCCTACTACTATTACCATTCCCAGCACTGATCACAAGTTGTACCAAGTCCGATAAGCGGAAGAAATTAACGAGAGCCCCAAAGAGAGAGAGTGATGATAAAATCCATTTTTCTCGCTTGTTTACCGTTGGGGTAGGTGTTTTTCTTTATTGGCACGATAAACAATCCACGAACCTTCAATAACAATAGTGTCCCCAAGGTTTGGAGCATGTTGAGCGGGGGTTTTATCATGCACTACTATTCCCCCAATCTGATCAAAGTTGTAGCAGTATACGATAAACAGTCTCTCGTAATGTGCAGTATATTATGATATTTACAGAGAGCGATACGCGAGAAACTCTCTCAATTTTCTCAGGATTTTTTTTTTGTAAAATCGTTTATTTGTCATTGGTATAATTACATTCATATTTAAAACTATAATCTACAGGTTTTCTAGGTGAAATTTGATTGCACTAGCATCTACAGTATTATTAACATTATTAATAAACTTGACACAGTTTATAAACAATTTCATCGTTTTTGTCTTTTTTTGAAGTATTTATGTTTGAGAATAACAATTCAGAGAAACTATAAGCTCTATCTGTACGATGCATAACTTTTTGGTTAATTAGAATGTAATACAGGCTCCTCTTGTCAGAGCTGAGTGTTTTGGATGCTATACTACACCAAACATGTTTCCAACAATCTTCTGGATGCTTCTGCATGATTTTCGGAATAGTTACTTTTTCCAAAAATGCGTTCATAATCTATTTTGGTGAGGGATGACTTTCAAATTTCTCTGGCAAATAAGCTGCTTCCTGCACTATTGACTGTAAACAAAGACAGTTAGAAGGAATACTTCTTACGTTTGGAGGGTTACCTACGTTTTCTAGGTATGTAGAGTAGAAAGGCATCGACTCTATCTCTTTCAAGTGTCTACTTATTAGCAATGCTTTGCATTTAAATCCTGGCAAATAAATGCATAGCAATCGGGTCGCCCTGACGAACTGACCTCTGCACAGGGAACTCACGAGAGAGATGACCGTTTACTAATATACGGGAGTTTGAAAGAGTACCTATCTTAGAAAACAATTGTATCAGATTCGCATTAAAACCAAGAGAGCTCATGGTATCGAATAGAAACGTTCGGTTGACGCGATCGAATGCACTCTCTAGGTCGAATGAAACTAGCTTACCGCAACGTTTATTCTCTCGGAGGTGTGCTATGCGATCTTTCAAGCTCAATATGGCTTGGTATATGTTTCGTTTGTGATTAGGGTTCATTCACAAATTTTGTAACGCCAAAAATTACCATTTTTGACACCCACCAACCCTCTCGTAACGCCTTTTGTATGAATATGCTACGAATATTGTATGAACCGTAACATTTCGAGGACACCCCCTTCAGCGTTATGAAATTTGTGAACAGGCCCTTAGAGCATTTTTGAGAGCTACTGATGTTGCGTCATCACTCTTTCTACCCGAGTTTTCAGGATTCGAGATAATAGTTTGAAGTCTACGTTTAAAAGAGAAATAGGCCGATATGATTTGAGTGTGTTATTGGTACCTTTCTTTTTAATAAGGACTATCACACCGTTTGTGAAATCAGAGGTGAATCCACCCCTTAGTGCTTCTCTTAGTATGAGGTTAAGATGAACGTGGATAATATCAAAGGCCTTACCGTAAAACTCCTTCGGCAGTCCATCTGGACCAGTGCTCTTTTTGGAAGCGCTTCCTTTTATGGCAAAGTAAATTTCCTCCGTAGAAATAGGGTCCATGCACTTTGCATTCGCCCTACTATCGTCTGGAATACATTTGACCATGTGAAATTCGGTGTTGATAGTTTCCTCTCTTTGAGAGTACATCTCTCAGAAGTGTTCGTAGACATGATTTTCTATCTCTGTAGAATCTTCTATGTATTCAGTGTCGGATAGGTCGAGTCGATTGATAATGTTTCTTTTACGTCTACTTTCTCCCACATGAAATGCTGAGATTGGCTCACCAGATACAAAGCTTTCATTTGCATGTACGAACATTTTGCTGAACTCACTTTGCAAACGTAGCATCTTACATTTGATAAGGTTCATTGTTGTAAGTACCGAGCGGTCGCCAAAATAGCGGTCGTACCATGACCCCACAGTTATGGATCAAATAGTGTGGAGTCCAACCTATAAAATTCAATAAAACGACATGGAAAACGAAAAATTGTAATTTAAAAGCACGAATTGAATCGTTCCAAATTGGAACTTCGGTTATTAAACTGTTTTGAGTGTAATATTTACATAGGACTGCATAAAAATTAAAAATTGTATCGGTTTCTGAAAACCATATTATGGATCAATTTTCATATTATGGATCAAATTGTGACATATTACGGATCAGTGCGCAAAATCAAGAGATTTTCAACTCAATGCGTCTGTATTGTATGATTTGGCAAAAGTTAACAATGTGTCACATATTTCTGCCAAAAAAAACAGTGTTAGAGCTGGAAACAAGGGTAAGATGCCTTTTTTTGTGATACTGCATTGTAGTAACTGAGACATGAACTGGTTTCGCTCCACACCAAGTTTTCCACCCATTTTTGTCTGCTTAAAAGCGAAATTGACAAACCTTGATGTTTTATTAGTTTTATCCTTAGTGCTATTGACTGAAAATGTCGAATCCAACGCTTAAAATGGTAGAAATCTACATTATTTGGAAGTGATCCATAACCGTGGTAAACAATCATTTCCTGGTCCATATTATGGATCACTAGTTAGAAGTGTTAATATTCGGTATTTAGAATCAACAATCAAGAAATTTTTTTTCCCAAAAATGAATTCATACTCAATCGAAGCGAACAAGCATATTTTATGCTATAACATTTGAATTTTACCATCTGTGGGAGCTTATGAACGCTGACGGCACTTCTTACAGAAAACGACCATATAATGATAGCTGTGTAGTACCAACTAAACATTTGTCAAATACACCGTTATTTAGCAGCTGAATGCTGTGCTTAACATTACAAATGGTAGAAGACAAATAGTTTAACATTGGAAAAATATGTTTCACGTCAATGTTTATGTTTTAATCGAGTTATCCGATGTTGAACGCCAATGTGATCCGTAACTGTGTGGGCATGGTATGCTTCACGAAGCTGCGAATACAAATACTTATATCGATCATGAAATTCATCATACTTAAGTTTGGTTTTCCTTCGAAAAAAAAGATCTTATCTTATGTTTTGCAAAGGTTAACCACCAGTGCATCCACGGATTATAATTGTGCCTTCGACGTGTCCAATAGTCCCATTTTAATTGAAACTCATCCATGTTTTCAACAGGTAAAACATGTATCCTGTGCCAGTAACTGCCAGATTTGGTAAGCACAGGGTGTCCATTCGAAATCAGTTTTCCAATTCCCGTATTTTTCCCGGATGCCTAAAAATTAAAGCCCCAATGACATCATGGGGCTGCGACTTCATATTTTGCAGACATTTTTTATTGAGTGATTAAATCACTCAATAAAAAATGTCTGCAAAATATGAAGTCGCAGAACCATGATGTCAACAAATTTTGTTGTTTTTTCGGCAGCTCTTTTCGCTTCTTATTAGGCGGTTTTCTAAAACCTATTGGCCTCCAAATTTGCATTGATTTAGCATATAAGCGCATCATAATACCGATTTTCAGAAGATTTGGTCGACAAACCTTAAACCCTTATAAAATACATGTTAAAATTCAATTTATGTCTGATGTGTTGTGAAAATTTCATGGACCGATTACACATTACTAAGATCTGAGCCTCCAAAGTTGACCATTTTGTATAGAAAATCGAAAAAGTTCCAAATGTTTTATCCAATACAAAGAATGTAAGAAGGGTAAAAAAAGGAAACTGTTTTTACCCTTCTTACAACCAGAACAAGGGTATAGAGATCGCTTTAAAAACTGACTTTTGATCCGAGGACCGCAGGGCCAAGTCTAATATACCAATCGATAGAGCACGACGAACTGAGCACATGTCCGTGTGTATGTATTCCCATAGAACGCTATTGAATTTCATTGCGGTCGGACTTTTCGTTTCAGAGTTATGATTCAAACAGTATCGTAAATAGCAATATTTTCAAGTGTCTGCATTTTGATCAATTTCTCAACCATTTTTGAACCGATTCAAGTTCTTTTATCGGCTAATGAAAGCTCTCATTCAATCATAAGTCTTCAAATTTTCAATGAAATCGAGTTACTAGTTACAGAGATATCAATGGAAGTATTTTGCAAGGTACTGGAAAAAATAATAAATTTATTCTGAAATATTCAACTTTTACATTTTGATCAATTTCTCAGCTATTTTTAATTCGATTTAAGCTCTTTTTTCATTGAATGAATGCTCTGACATCATTCATACTGCCATCGAACTATAAGTTTTTTTTAATTTGACAGCACATAAATCTTTAAAAAAAATCGCTGGCAAGATCATTTTAAAACATTTTTTTTTCATTTTTCGGTATTAGTTTACAGATTATTATATAAAACAGTGTAATAAAGTTTGATATTTGCCTCTTGACGTGAAGTTTCCAGAAATTTTCGCAAGCCGTTGAACTATTATAAAATATCAGATAGAACATAGTCGCAACGTATTAAAGTTTAGTTATTCTCCTACAAGATTCTAAATGAATGATGAATAATAATTGCTTCGAACCTATATGGAAATGTAAGAAAGGTTCAGTTTCACCATCGGTGGATTAAGTTAGGTTTTTATTTTTGTTTTCAAACGATAAATTTGGAGGCAGTATATATTATAAATAAGATATTTTGTTCATCAATAAACAATTTTATGCAGTTCAACTAAACTATCTAGTTTCTTGAAAAGAAAATATTTGTTATATTGAATATAATAATCTAGAATATAATTTTAATTCGGAGAGATTTTGTAATTTTATGCGAAAACATCTGCTCTGAGTATCTAAATTTACAACACAGTTCAACAAAACGGCAATGTTTTAATCTACCATGTTCTATAATACCTTCAAATGTATAGCCCATGACTGGTCGATATGTAACTTTAAAAAGGTTACATTATCTTTGTAAATATTCCATGTAAATAGTTTTTTGTTCATTATTATTCTTATTATTATTCGTATCATTATTCTAAATATTATTCTTATTATTGTTGTTATCATTATTATTTTCTTTATTGCTACGCTTATCATTATTATTATAATTACGGCTGCTCATGTGTTACCATGTCTGAGTCAAAATTGTTAAATTCCTGATACAACTTTCGCTCGTGATTTAAAATTTCAATGAAAAAAGGATCATTACATAAACAATTCAGGAAAATGTGTGTTTCATAATGTCAACTAGTTATTTTGTTCTTTTTGGCTAAATTAAAATAACTTGAAGAGTGAAAAATTGCCATTTTCTATATGGATCGGTTGAAAGCTTTGAAAAAACGGCTTTGAAAATTTTCAGCAATTTGTCACTTCATACAAATCATATAGAAACCAAAAAAAAACTACTAAATATTAAATGTTTCCCATTGGACGAAAAAAGCTATTGAGTAGTTTGAAAAAAGTCGAAATTTTTGCAATGTATTTAACTAACAATCGGCCGAAATGTCACTTTACACCCCTTTGCATTTGGGGCCCTCATATCTTCGAACTGAACATCTCATTCAAAACTGAAATTCAATACGTTGATTCTTGGAATCTCAAAACGTGCTGAATTTGGTATTAAGGGGCCCCCTTTATGAGATCTGACCCGGGCCCCCCGAGGCCCAAATCCGGCACTGGGCAGATTTTCGACCAAACCATCTGAAGCTTTACAATAAGAAGCACTTCAGCAGTAATGTTTAATGAATCTTTACAGATCTTCATTAAGAACCATTTTAGATCCCCGAACAACATTTTTCGAATCTAATTTTAATCAACTGCTAAAACTTTTATCTTCAATAGAATCAACTAAAATCTTACTAAAAATCCACTATTTACCTTTCCTAGGATTCTGGCAATGATCTCTTCGATCTTTAAAAAATAAATGTGCCAATGATGTTCAATAAGATGTCCTTTGAATCTATATTTTTAGCCAGAAATTTATGAACCATCTTACAAAAAAATGGTTACAATTGAAGGCGAATATCCCACCAGGATTTTGCTGGAAAACAAGTAAGCATCAACTATCTCTCTAACAACTCACTAAAAGTACTAAAAACTTTTTTCCCGGTGTGTTCTACAATTTCCCGGGTATTTCCCGTATTTTTCCCGGTCATTTTAAATTCCCGGGTTTTTCCCGCTTTTCCCGGATTTCCCGGATGGATGGACACCCTGGGTAAGCATACCCTAACTGTCAACGCATGGTGGTTCGTAAATGAACACACATGTGTATCTACGTTTCTCAGATGCTCTAACAATCCAGTTGACACGTATATACGGTCGATTCTGGAAGCCAAATTATGGAAATTGTCTACATTTAGGTGTACATTTACAATACACGACGCGAGACTGGACACAGGTGTATTACGCAGAATTCCTAAGTTTAATTTTGTAATTGAATGATAAAATACACAAGTTTTAAGAATTTTTACATATATTTTTAAATTCAGGAGACCCAAATTTAGCAGAAAGAGAAATTTTTGAACTAATGAAATGTTTAATGTTATTTCATAAAAATCGATTACATAAACTGAAGAAGATCAATGAAGTACTGATTTTGCCGAAATTAATTTAACAACGAGTTACAAAGGATAGCATATTAAAAAGTGGTTAAATAGTAATTAATTTGTCCCCGGATTACTGTAATGTTAATGGCGTTCGGATAGATCATTAAGCTAAAATCTACATATTACAAACATATAGTTTATTACAATTAAATAATTAAAAATAACACGTAACAAACAACATTAATATTGGGAATGACTTAACATAGTCCCTGAGTAATTGTGTTGTTCGAGTAGAGGTGCATATAATTCAGTATGATTATATCAGCATATATTAGCTATTTTCCCTTAAGTGCACCGCTTGTGTTACATTTGCACTATTAATGTCTTGATTAAAATGCATCAATTTTTCATGATATATCAAACATGCAATAAAAATAAGAGAAATGAATATCCAGCGGAGTTTCGTGAAAGGTGTAATTTTTCATCGTATATGAAGAGGTTTTTGGATGGAAGTCCTGGAGGGTCGGTAGAACCCAAATTACTCATGGGAATGTTGCAAATGCTTTGAATTCATAATGGATTTCTACTCCTGAAGTGAAAACATTCAATGATGTAGGGGAAGGGGTGGTAAAATTAACACCTTAAGGATATCATCTTGTTTCTAATCGTAAAACGATAAATTTGTATAGTTCTATCGCACAACATCAAGAATAGGGATGCTATCTAAAGCAGCGACACGAATTCAGACTGAAAAGGCTAAATTTTCACACATTTTTATCGCTAGTAAAAACAGATGAAAATGTTTATTTTACCTGCACTATGTTGGTAAAATGAACAGCTTTCGGTGATAAAATGGACATCATACAAAGTACGTGAGCAAAACAAATATTTTTGTAAATTTACATTGCATATGCGAAAATATATCTATAAATGATTATAAACCATTCAAAAAAATCTAAAGGTATCAGATTTGACACCATATCATAACGATATTCACCTTAGGGGCCGTCCATAAATGACGTAGCATTTTTTCACTGATTTTTTACACCCCCCTCCCCCATCGTAGCATTTCGTCACAAATGCTGATACTCCCCCCTGAAAAATACGTAGCATATCAAGCACCCCCCCCCCCCTTTATTTTTTAATTTGTTTTCCTTAGTGACTGGGTTGAAACAAAAAATTGGAATTGAGAAGTTCAATATAAAGTTTGATATTAATTACTGTAAATGTAAGAATAATCTAATCTAACAGTTCGATATACAGTAGCGCTCAAAATTAATTTGGAAAAGTTTCAAATAAACATTTTCATTGATTTTGGTTTCCAGGTTCATATAGGTTAAATTATATTTCTTTTGCTGTTCTTACCATGAAAAACAAGTTTACTATAGAAAATGTGAAAAAAAATTTTTGATTGGATTGATGAAGCTTGTTTCTGTCGAGTTAGGGTCTAATATATTTAATAATATATTTAACAAACATTTTGTTATATTAGAGGATTGTTTTTTTAATTATTCGTTGTTAGGAAATAGATTTCAATGAAGATGATAAAGAAAATATATTAATTCAAAATGAATCATCGTTAATATTATCCAATTTCAAATCATATTTAGCAAACAGTGGCCAGATACATAAAAGATTACACTTGAAATATTTGGAATGTTTAGAAAATGTTAGCGATTATTATACAAATACAATAATCTCTATTAATATTTCAGTTGAATTTCATTATTGTTTCCATACTGAAATAATCTTACACAACCTATAATGAAAAAGTTGAATAATAAAAATTCTTCAAATTACCGAGTTATTAAGAAAATTGAATGATAGGGCAATTTTTATAACACTGGAATCTATTCCATCAAGAGCATTGATATATTGATATATTGATTGGGTGGAGATTTCCTGCAACATTGAATGCATAATTCACGGAATAATTTTTCTGTTTTAAATGTTATATTTGCCAAGAAGAGCATATTTTATTTTGTTGGAGAAATAATGCTCCAACAGAAAATATGGATAAAACTAAAACGCCTGAATTTATGTCATGTTAACAAATGGCAAAAAAATGTACTCCAAGTAGTTAGAGTATTGATTTTAAATCAATTTATTAAACTTTTTTGTTTATTTATAAATTTATTAATTTAGACACGAATATAATATAATATTCACATAATTATTCAAAGCTTAAAAACATCTGTTTGATTGCATTTATCTAAAGTTTCATAGATATTTTTTCAATCTTGTCATATGAATGTTTTGAAGCTTGATCATAATTTTATAACCCAAGTTTATTAGTAAAAAATTAAAGAAGTTTGAAAAAAAAAAAATTCTATGCAATTTTTTTCAGCGCCTTTCTTTTAACGAACTTGATTCAAAATGCTACGTCCACTAGCTAGGACCCCTCCCTCCCCCTCGTCACACTTTGTCACAAATACGTGAAGACCCCCCTCCCCCCTAAAAAGCTACGTCATTTATGGACGACCCCTTACTGAAAAACCTTAACCCTCTGATACCCAGGTCCGCCTTTAGACGGGGCACACTTTGGAATTTTGTGTATTTTTTCATAGCTTGGAAATCAAAATGTTTTTTTTTTGTCTTAAATCTGGACTCATTACACGCATATAAGAAAAGTTTTTTATGACTTTTGAAACTCTTTAGTTGTTTTGAAAATTGTTTAAAAGAATTGTATTCTTATACTTGTTTTTTAATTATGAATATATCCAATGCCTAGCCCGAGAGCGCATTGTTTTTTAGGTATAGGAATAGCACACTACACTAGCCAGCAACTGCGCTGGCTGAGGTATCTATTGTGTGGGCTTCCTATTCTTATATAACCTACAAATGCATAATGAACCCCTCTAACGTGTAATTAAAAAAATTGTACCTTTAATATTTTTCTACTATCAACCTATCATAGAAGACGAGCTTGATGGTGTTAAAATAATTTCAAACCTGTTTTTTTCTTTAGTTATGCGGAAAATAAAAATATTTCCAGAAAAATATTAAAAATTTAATATTTTTAAAAGTACCGTAAAAACTTGTATTTTTGTTGCCAAAAATCAGTAACTAGAAGAGTCTTCAAGAAAAAATGAAAAATGTTCAAGAATAAAAATCTAAAACCAAAAATTCATAGATTTGCGAATAAAAATAAAACATTGTCCAAAACGTGTTTAGAACGATTTTAGATAACTAAAATGATATTTAGATCGAAAATAAACATTTGGGTATTAGAGGGTTAAAACCTTCGAGCTTAAAACTACGGTAGCTCTAACAAACATCTAAAATTACAGTCAGCAAACATCCTAGAAAGATTGCAGAAAACCCGTTATCGGAATAAGTTCGTCATGTTTTTTTTTTTAGCAAAGTGCTAAAATACGATCCTAACTTCGGATTTAATGGTTTTAAGTAACCTCTTCATAACGAAGTGTATCAAAATTTAGGGCCGGAAATAAAACATCTCTCATTTATCTACAAAGCGGTGCCATTTCGGTTGGATTCTTCCACCGGTAATGTTCGGATAGATCAGTTAACTAAAGTTTACATATTGCGAACATATAGTATAATTCAATAAAAAAAATTCAAAAATAAAAGAGCACATAATATACAACATAAATATTGGGAATAATTTGGCATAGTCCCTGAGTAATTGTACTGTTTGAGTAGAGGTGCATGTGATTAAATATGAGAAGCCGAATGGGGCATTTCGTTGTGGCCTTTTACTTGCCACGTCCCTTCTTACCCTTCTTCTTGCGCCGTGTTGTCCCGTCGCTGGCTTTACCACAGGATTGTTCCTCTTCTGCTGACTTGGGGGCGTCCTTCTCGGCCGGTGGCTCCTTCTTGGTCTTGGCTTCTGCCTGGGACCCTTTCGACGATGATCCATTGACCTGCTGGGAATGGCTATTCTTCGCCTCCTCCAGCCGCATGGTCTCATAGATGGCTCTCAGTATTTTGATTTCGCGATCTTTCTTTTCCAGAGCCTCTTTCATGGTGGTCATCTGCGCAGTGAGATGCTTGACCGTGGCGTCCGTGTTCTTTTGCGCTTTCTTTTCATATTCCTTCTTAGCTTCCCAGTGAGAGACACCTTTACTGATTCGAATTTTGGTGATTTGCCTCTCAGTCTGATATTTGGGGCACTCATGGCTAGAAATGGGATGGTCCCCGGATTGGCATTTATTGCAGAAAGGAGGGTTGGGGCAAACATTATCTTTGTTTGAGCCATGCGGACCGGAACACTTGCCGCACGTTGGTACTTTCTTTGGGCACGCCGGCTTGATGTGCCGGAACTCCCAGCAATTGAAGCACTGTTGCAGATTCGGGTAATAGGGGAATGTTCTCAATTGCAATTGTCCAATATTAACGGGTGTAAACGTTTTCACCGAACGGGAAAATGTAAGCACCAGCATAGTCGTTTTTTCCTTCTGGCCATCGTCGGTCAGCTTCATAATCCGGCGAACGTTAACAACGCCCTGTGACGCTAATTCCCGTTGTATTTCCTTCTCCGACAAATCGCAACAATCGGCCACATTGAGCGCACGCCGGACGTAGTTTCGGGTAGGATGCATGATGATTTCGACGGGTGTGCCATCGGATAATTTCTTCATTGCGAGCAGCTTCTCAACAGCATCTGGATTGTAGACATTAAGGCACAAACCCTTTTTCTCGTAAGTACACAAGAATTTGCCGGCGACCTTTTTGATTGACTTACAAATGGTCCTATGGTTTGTTAATGTCTTATCAAATGGCTTCATCAGCAAATATACTACATTTTCATTATCGTAAAGCATCGGAAGCAGCTTCATCGCTGTTTTCATCTTTCTCGACGCCATTGTTGGTCGGATTCGCTGTGCTGCAAATTAGTGGCAATTTGTTAGATCCTTAACGAGTTCAGTTTTATCATCTCCAAAGTACTTACCGTTGGAACACCGGAAGTAAATAATATCCACAATAGTATTATGTTTAGTATTTTAGCGATCCAATATAAATTCCGTCGAAATGGATGACGATTTTTCACCTCTTTACAAGACTGCTGCTATTTTCTACGCAATTAATAAATCCCTGTTCAATAATGCACTGTTGAGGCCATTTATCGAGTTTTCCCGTTGTAATCGTTGATATCTTACAAAAATCTATCGAACAAAAGAATCTTCACTCCGATTTTTGCGCAACAAGTGCCAAACAATACGAATTTTGTTTATGAATCAAAGTTTACAACTCCGTGGTTTGATGATGGTTTTTCACTGTTTTTCATGGCTGTAAAAAGGAAGAAAATTTGTGATTGCGATGTTTTCTTGTCCTTTTTCATTAAATGGAAGAAAACGTCGCAAACACACGTAGCTCCGTTTACAATGCTCTAAATTAGGGTAAGCTGCCCAATTTAAGTAACAAGTAACTATTTAGTGATGGTTAGTATTTTTTTTCATGATGGTCACTAAAAAGTCATGTTTTGCAATGAGAAGTCACTCAATTCACTTTTCTAGAGAAATGGACACTCAAATTACTAATCATGCAATCTTGTAATACAGAAATGATTAGGGGGAGATCCCCTAGTACCGGACAGCATCCAATACCGGGCATCTTTGGAAAATAAAATAATCTTTATCCAATCAACGGACAATTTTTGTAATTTTCCAACCCCTCTCCCCTCATGATAAGATGTTTTGTATGAAAATATCAAATAATTTGTATGATGCGTTAGAATTCTCAAATGCCCACTTCCCCCAGAAACCCTTATACGTAATGGACGTCCCCCAAGATGTTGTGTGAGCCTCCCCGGATAAAAAATACAATATGTACAAAAACAATATAACGTATTGTAACAGTACCATTTAATACAGGGCTGCCGAACGTACGGCCCGCGGGCCGCATCCGGCCCGCGACCTCATTTTATGCGGCCCGCGGAGGGATCGAAGATTCTTCTCATATTTGGCCCGTTGACTATTGTATCAATCCGATGTTAGAACATACCAAGACTATTTAACTTCCAATTTAGTTTGTACCTTATATTTTAGCTTGGTAATTATTTAAACTGCTTTCTTTTATTATTAATTCTTTGAAGATACTCAATTTTATGAATGATTCAAATTCTAAATCTCAAATTCTGGGTCGACAATGTATCAACCATGACTTCCGTTAACATTAATTGCAGCCTGAACAAATCTTATGGACAAAAGGCTAAATTCGGTTCTGTTATGCCCTATGGCGCCCGAGCCTGCCAAATAAACGAGATAAGTGAAAAAAAAGTCTAAATGTTATACATTATTTAACTGAATCATAGGCTTCTTGGAAATAAATTTTACCAACACCTGGGAGTAATTCACACAGAATCTCTCACAGGATTATAAAAAATACAGGCTTTCAACAAAATGTTGAACAGGATTTGTTAAAAATTCTGCAAACAACTTTTACGTATAATATTATGTATCCGGTAGAAATCAAGACCAACATTTATTTATAATTATTGTTTTCTCGGGCCCCGTGCGCCGCAGGTAATATGTGAATAGTGCGCTGTGTTCATAAAAATCGCAGGAATGCAGCGCCACACTAAAAAACTGATTTCAAAATGCGGTGAGTTGAGGCGCGTCGCGAGTCTCACTGGCGCGATCTGGTTTGGTGGCGGTGCGACAACATTGGCAAGATTTTCACTGAATTTTGTTCAGCGATCCATAGACTTCTCGACAGAATTTTCATCGCATTCAACACATAATTTTCAAAAATTCTGGGCAAAATTACAATATTACGCTATGTAATACTTTGCCAGAACCCTAAACAAATTTACAATACAATTTTGAATAGGTTTTAATAAATACTTTTTAGCATTCTCAAAGATTGCATTCTAAAATAACTATTGAGTGAGATTCTGAAGGAGTCCTAGGCATGATTCTTGTGAAATCCCGGACATTCTGCTAACAATACTAGGTCACATTCTAGCAGAATTCAGATTATGATTTTTATAAAATCCAGAGTATTCTCACAGGAACCAAAATTTCTGGGGTAGATTCATCAAAATATTCTGGACTAGATTGTTCTAACATTTTTGAAAGGACTTTCATAATATCCAGCAGAACGCTTTGCAGTAATAATCTTTTATTCGATTTCTTCAAATTAATTTTATTTCATTCTCTGATTTTTGTCAGATTTTATGAACTTTATTTACTAACTTTTGTCAGATTTCATGCAAATATTTGGGTGTTTATAAATGTGGCCCGCGACACAAAATTGTTTCTGCGATTTGGCCCGCGGTTCAAAAAGGTTGGGCAGGCCTGATTTAATATATTGGAAATACAATACAGTGCGGATTCGCTCGTTGGAGGTCCGCTACATGGAATGACTCGATGGTTGGATGTTCGCTGGTTGGAAAAAATTCCAACTAAAAAGCACTCGAATGTCAAGCTGACTAGTCACAAATTTCATAACGCCAAAAATGACTATTTCGGACACCCACCCACCCCCTCGTAACGCTTTTTATATGAGTTTTTAATAAATTTTGTATGAGCTGTAACACGCCAAGGACACCCACCCACCCCCTTCAGCGTTATGAAATTTGTGAATGAGCCCTAACGGGTCGGATTCGCTAGATGGAAGGCAGTCATGTTCCAACCAGCGAATCCTCGCTGTACAGTATATTGTAAAATGACAATACAATTACTGTACAATGTATTGTTTTGAACAGTTCACTGTATGGTATATGAGATTTTTGCAATATAATGTATGGGTGGTTAAGTATCGTAACAATACAAATATATAGATATTTTCTCATACATACATTTTGAAAACACAATACAAAAACAATTCAACGAACTGTATTTCAATTAGTGGTGAAAAGTATAGAGGTATAGAATTTGTATTTTGTATGGATTGTACCCCAACTTACCGGATATTCGAGCCAATAGTAGCAGAATAATTTTAACTCCTATTGAAGTAAAGATATGTATCATGGTTGCATTCGTCGTTACAGCTAATGTCAAGTGACTTCTACGAAACTACTTATTTTTACTTTTTGAATATTTTTCACCCAACATTTCTTGCTTTCTGAACTTATTTTGTTTACTTCTTTCAGCTAAGCTACACAAAAAAAGCAACAATTGTTTTACGCGAAAATAGGCATTTGACCAAAATTGTAAGGTATAAAACCAATAAAAAAAACTATAGTGTTCTGTTACAATATATTATATTGTTTTTGAATTATATATTAAAACAAGAATAATGTTGCTTCGACATATAATTACAATACATCCGTACAATAATGTATACAATGTATACATAACATCCGATAAATTTTAATTTGATTGTCTGAGTACGATGCAATAATTTTGAACTAGGTTACCAAAGTTGGTAATTTTGTATGGAAAATCGAAAAAGTTGCAAATTTTTTGTCCAATACTGTAGATTTCTAATATTATTTTAGAGATAATGTTTCACATATTTTGTTGTTCAGATAATTTACGGACTGACTGTATACTGTGTATACTGACAAAACTTTTAATCCGTTGAGTATTCGCTGAGCGGTGAGGGTTTTAGAATTTTTGTTTCCACTCAGGTTTATATGGCTTAATAGGAAAATTAATGACAAACAATTTACTATTAAAAAAAAAAACAAACAATCAACTGGAACTTTTTTCAAGTTATCTAAGCATCTTACTGTCTTTGGAAAAATCATTAAGCACATTCTTCGAAAAATATTTTTTTTTTGATTTTCATAAAACTGGGAGCTTGAATGAAAATAGCACAAAAAAGCAATTTGAAAAAGCGCCCTACTAAAGTCAAATGGATCAAAACTAGAGGGCATTTTATTTTGAACAAAACTAAATAAAACATCATCGTGAGAAGCAAATTAAAAAAAAAAATTGCATCTGCTGGTGATACAGCACAAACACATTCTACTTAGCACTTTTTACCTCCTTTGTAGACACTAAATAATTCATGCAGCGGGAAATTGCTTCTTTACCACCCCCGTCCGTTACTCCTACATATATGCAACAAGTGACAACATGTATTAATAATTCATTTCTTTCCACGTCCTGCAGGAAGGCGACAAAATCCCATCGATCGATCTATTCGAGGACTCCCCGGCCAACAAGGTCAACATGGCTGACCTGTGCGCTGGCAAGAAAGTGGTCCTGTTCGCCGTTCCCGGGGCGTTCACTCCTGGCTGTTCCAAGACACATCTGCCGGGGTACGTTGACCGGGCCGATGCCATCAAATCGTCCGGAGTGCAGGAAATCGTTTGCGTTTCGGTAAACGATCCATTCGTTATGTCCGCCTGGGGCAAGCAGCACAACACCGGCGGCAAGGTACGCATGTTGGCCGATCCGGCTGCCATTTTCACCAAGCAGCTCGAACTTGGCGCCGATCTGCCCCCGCTAGGTGGATTGCGCTCCAAACGATACTCGATGGTCCTGGAGGACGGCGTCATCAAGTCGCTGAACGTTGAACCCGATGGCACCGGTTTGTCCTGCTCGTTGGCCGACAAAATCAAAGTCTAAGGATTTGGCGCGATGGATCACATACCTAAAATAAATGAATCGAATTTATCGACCAAATGCGATTAATAATGTGTCATACCAATGCACCGTGTTAGAGCACAACCAGTTGAACAAAAAAAATCTGCATGTGATCCAGCACATTACTGCTGCACCAACTAAAATGTTGAATCTAGTGTCTCGATCGAGACAGACCTATTATATCTAAATGGATCTATTACTAATTAAACTAAAATTATCTTTCCAAAGCATTGGTGATTGAAACGTTAAAAAGCATAATAATTAATCGAAAATCATCTTCAAGGCATGCAACTTGAAGTTTTGCTAAAAACTACCTACCTAGGATATCTGAGAACTAAATTCGTTAAGTGTTACTTTTATAGGCCCCGATTTGGATAAAATAAATATTTGCTACAGTTAAAACAAAAGTCTCAAGTCCAGAATGTTTTCGTAATGACAATTTTCTTGACATTCCTGGGAATAGAGTATCTTCGCAGTTAGCAAGCAGACTTTGTATCAATGAAAACGTAATGCCAAGGACAAAAACAATCGTAAGAAAACACAAAGTTTTATTTAATTCCTTATTAGTTTCAGTTTAGCTCCTCAGTTAATAACTGTGGAACTGCTCATACGAACACTAAGCTAAGAAGCATGATCTGTCTCATTTGTTACGGAATGCTAGAAGGAAGAAAAAAGTTTCACTTCTAACATGACATTGATTTCTTATATCAAAGTGTTTTGTATCATGCAACACTATCATCCCACTTCGGTAAAACTGGTGAAACTAAATTAACCTACAGTGAGTTACGAACCAGCCTCGGGCTAAAAGTCTCTAAAGATAAAAAAAAAATAACCTACATTCAACCCTCCCTTACCCGATGTTCTGTATCTCGATTTCGAATTAAAGAACAATAGTAAAAGTTGGTGTTCATGGCTACCTCGATGGTCTCTTGGATCGTATTTGCACTGGTTTTGTGTTCTATAACTTTATGGTCCTTTCAATATCGAGTTATGGAGAGTTTACTATAACAAAGCCAAACATCGAATGTTCAAGTCTACTGATCTAGAGAACTTGATAACCGTTCACGTTGAAAATTTGATCATTGAGGTCGAAATACGCGTATCTGTCAAAGGATACAATCAGGTATCAGAAGGAAGTAAGTGTCTGGATGGGACTAGTGTAGGCTTACACTAATAAAAAGCTGGAAACATCTAAATATTTTTTCAATTATGAAGCACTATTCGAACAACACAAGTGTTTGAAAACCTGGTAGTAAGTTTTGAACAGGGTTTATTTAAGACAGGAATGTTGAAATATTTGAACAATCAGAGAAGGAAGTTATATGAATGGATTTCAAATATTAATTTCGCTCATTTTGAAAAAGGAGGACATTGTCAGCCCAAGGGAGGACGGCAGGACATATGGCCAAAAAGGAGGACATGTCCTCCCAAGGGATACCATCTGGTAAGCCTAGACTAGTGGGACTTAGTGGCTTGGACGAGGTGCCCAAGAGTTGCGGCCAACATGCGGTCGAGGCCGGGCAGGTGCGGCGCTGGCTGATCGGAAAGGACAAGCAAGAAGGAGATGGATTACGATGCGGTTGACTACGAGGAGGATGGTGCAGCTGACCAGGAGGAGTTCGGCAGCTAGGAGAAGGTCGGTACCAGAAGGAGCTTAGAGGACAGGAAGAGCTCGGTGGTTGTGTGATGAGGAAGAGTGTTGAAGAGCCGGTACATCACATACCTCTGCAGTGGAGATGTCTGATGTGAGAATTGTAGAGGTGAGAGAATTAGATTGTACATAAGTTGATATCCAGACATTGAATAAAAAAGAAGTGCGGACGTGGTAGCAATATCAGTCAGTAGCTATCTGCAGAAATGGACTACAGTTAAACCTCCATGAGTCGATGTTCCATTACTCGATATCGACTCATGGAACCATACTAAAAATCAAATTTAATGGTTACTATGATGGTCCCTTCAAGCAGCTTCCCATAGCGTTGCTGTTCCATGACTCGATATTTCCATGAGTCGATGGTCCCTTCAATATCGACTGATGGAGGGTTGACTGTAGCTTGTTTTCTTTGTGCTTAGAATAAGCTATCCTGGAGTTGTAATTGTCTTCATGTACTTCCAACACTCTAGACTTGTGTTCTTGAAAATTCGAGGTTTTTCTTTGTTTTAAACATTCTCATTCTTTTTTACGGCGGATCCAACTTTCGATCGAATGCTATTTGTTCAAATCCATGGACCACTTAATTTTGCAGACGTAAATGGGAATGCAAAACGGATCTCGATCATTCGAATGTAAACGAGAATAGGGGTGATAATCATCTTAACATTGTGTTAACCTTTTCTTTTCTATGAACAATGTTTTAAAAAAAGAAAAGACAATTTACACCGTCTTCAGCACATAGGCTGCACAGATTGAACGATCACTAACATTAAGCAACGGACAATGCGAAACACCCTGTAGCCCAGCGATGATTTTTTCGTTTGACGAAAAGTTTCCACCGACTGGGGCGGGAATCGAACCCACACTCCGTGTCACAATATGCCTAGAAGACTGACGCCGCTAACCACAAAGCCACGAATCCCACAAGCCCAATGTTGCAAATGGGTTAAACTATTCAACTTTAGTGAAAAAGTATCAGCATACTTTATGCATGTTAGGGCGTACAGTGATACTTTTTCAAGTCAATATAAACTATCAAGATTGATACTTGTTTTTAATTATGAATCGTGGTTTACGGCTAACCAGCCGAGTGGAAGTTTAACAACTACCGAAAGCTAAACATTACATATATTTTGCATTGGATTAAATGGACAAATTGATGTGAAGTTTGGCGAAAAAGTTACACGTCTTCTCAGTGAGAATCGAACTCACGACTCCCTGATCTCTTGTTAGGGCGCGTTACCACTACGCCATGAGAGGACCCATGAACGCAGAAGTTAACCTGAATTCGATTTCAGCTCAATAATCACGTGGTCCTCTTTCGGAAGAATTAGATGCCCATCCAAACACAACGCTTTCTATATATATCCAATGCCTAGCCCGAGAGCGCATTGTTTTTTATGTATGGAAATAGCACACTACACTAGCCAGCTTCACATCAATTTGTCTATTTAATCCAATTGCAAAATATATGTAATGTTTAGCTTTCGGTAGTTGTTAAACTTCCACTCGGCTGGTTAGCCGTAAACCACGATTCATAATTAAAAACAAGTATTTATCCAGCAACGGACTCATGTTCCGTAACCGGTCGTTTGAGAACGTCGCGACCCATTGGAAGCCCACACAATAGAAACCTCAGCCAGCGCAGTTGCTGGCTAGTGTAGTGTGTAGGAATAACAATAATAACAAAATCGGGCAATATTTCCGAATAGTCTATGCTTAATAACTTTTTTCATAAGCATCGTTTTGCTTTGCAGTCTTCGGCAATATTGTTCATCGTTGAAATACCTATCAAGATTTGTGTTCAGAATTTTTATAGAGGTCAATGGGCGACCTCTGGCGATTTTTCTTTGTAAAAGTAAGTTTTCCCATAGTAAATCTCATACAAATTTTTAACGGCTGGCGCTAAAATATAGTTTCTCCGATCGAGCTGAAATTTTGCACAGTTGTTTTGGAACCTAATTGCAATCCAAAAAGTGGATTGGAGCGAGAATCCAAATTTTGTCCCACACTACTACTTAGCCTTAAAACAGAGATCGTCTCTAAAGAAAAAAGCGGCTACCAGCCCTGGATTGAGAATCGCTTCGTGGGACTTTTGGAACCAAATCAATCGTAGAAGGGTTCAAAAACTTAAGTAATTCTCTTGTCATTCAATTAAAATAAACTGATTTACAATACAGCTAAGACTATAGTAACAATGAGGCATATATGCGCTAGCCTATAGCAATTCGGAAGCGCGGTTACGATTTGTGTTCCATGGCACGTGCCGCTTGGCTCTCTCTTTGCTCCAATTCCTGTTTCAACTGTTTAGTCAGTTCGATCTGCTGCTGAAGATTGTAGGTGTTTTCGATCTTGCGTTGCTGCTGCCGCTGGATGTCTCTTATCACTCCCTCGTGAAGTTTAGCTCTAAGGAAAACAGAATTCGCCGAATTGTTTATGCAATCATGTTTTTTTTTTTCAACACGGGCATATCTCACCTGTCGGAGGTCTGTTTGTAGTGTACGTATCCTATTATCCCGCCGGTACAGATGCAGGCCCCGATGAATACCACTTTAGACGTTGTGGACATTGTAATTCAAGGGAAATCTGATAACAAAATCGAGGAAATCCGCGCCGCTCTGGAGGATTTTGTGTGCCAAAGGAAAACACTTTACCCGCTCTACTGCCCCCTCCTGATGTACCGCACTGACTGACCAGCTGTCAACGGTAATCAAAACAAAAACCGAAAAAAAAACATCGAAAAGGGTCGACTACGTTTCGGTCGAAATCAAATTAAGGGTCTGTCTCAATTGTGTTATTAAAATTAGCCCGAACTTAAATTTGACACTTCGGAAATTAGTTCCCCTCAAATTATTGCAATTTTAGAGAAAACTTTCCATTTTACGGATCAATGGAAAGCTACCGCAGCTGTCACATCACTGATTTGCTCTGGTAAATCATCAGCAGGCTTCAATGATACCTTGGATACCGTCTTGATGATTGTTGTTTGTTGGAGTTTTTCATAGCGCTTTCTCTTTCAAGCATACTATGATTGAATTGTTTGCTTCAATGATAGAATGATTTCGAAGCCTGCAGTAGAACTTTGACAGCTGCGGTAGAACTCGGCGGCTACCGCAAAACGGAAAATTTTCTTAACAACCGTAATAATCAACGAACCGTCAAATTTGATTTTTGTCTGGTCCATTTCGCAATCGTTGCCTTTTCAGGAAATTTCAACCCCAAGTACAAGCAGGTTAATGTAGAAGGAGTTGAGTAGGCGACGAAAAACTTGTACATAGCAACCAAGTCTTGTTGATCAAGTTAACACAGACAATGTCATGTATGAGTATAAATAGAGGAGAGCTCAATAAAGTTATTCATTCGTTGTTTGACCATTGAACAGTTAACAAGTTGTTTCAATTCGATCTACGACATCTAAACCTACCAAGAGGTTATGTGCCTTTAAGAAACTGAAATTTGGATTTTCAATTCTGAAGAACTCTGAATTTAAAGATTGGTCGGAACTTTGGATCTGTTTTCAAGATGGACGCTAGCAAGGTCATGATGGAACATCTGAATAACGCCAATTATGAAGCTTGGAGATTCAGAATTGAAATGCTCCTGATTCGTGAAGGATTGTGGAAGCACATCTCGGAGGAGGTACCCAATCCGGTCACAAGCGAATGGAAGCAAGGGGACGATAAGGCCAGGGCGACTATTGCTCTTTTCGTCGAGGACAACCAATATCCTATTATCCGGGATTGCAAGACTTCGAGAGAAACTTGGGAAGTTCTGAAGAAGCATCACCAGAGTGTGTCTCTCACATCTCGGGTTACGTTATTGAAGCGGATTTGCCAGTTACAGTTCCGGGATGGTGACGATATGGAACAACATCTTCAAGAAATGGAACGGCTCTTCTCTCGCCTATCAAACGCTGGCCAGAAGCTAGATTCTCAGTTGATGGTCGCGATGGTATTGAGAAGTCTACCAGAATCATACGACACTCTCACGACGGCTCTTGAGAGTCGCTCAGATGATGAGTTAACTATGGATTTGGTGAAGAGCAAATTGATGGACGAATCCATGAAACGTAGACAATATCCGTCACGGGGAGAATCTTTATTGCGCGTCGAATGCTCGAAGAAGCAGATTCTTTGCCATAACTGTGGAAAACCTGGTCACGTCAAGAAAGACTGTCGACTGCAATCCTATCAAAAGGTAGATGAATCCCGCCGGAAGTTCAAACCTAAAGCAAGAACTGTGAAAGAAGAAGAAAGTTCAATGTTCTGTTTCACGGTACGTAACAAGCCAACTACGATGAACTCCTGGGTCATTGATTCTGGTGCAAGTACACACATGTGCGCAGAAAAACGTTTTTTCAAGCAATATAAGACATGCTCAGGGATAACCGTCACATTAGCCGATGGCAGTGAAGTTAGTGTTGCTGGAAAGGGCTCTGGAACACTGCAATGTACTGTAGACAACCGTGAAACGCAAGTAACAATCACCGATGTTCTCCACGTTCCGAAGTTGGACGCAAATCTGGTATCAGTCGGTAAGCTAACTGAGAAGAATGCAGAGGTGATTTTCACTGGAGAAACATGTAAAATTTTGAAACATGGACACGTTGCCGCCATTGCAGTGAAGAAGTCAGGCCTATATCAACTGGAAACATTGAACAACAGCAAATCGATAACCGCTATGTCAGTGAAGCATGCCGAAAATTGTATTCATAAATGGCATCGAATCCTAGGGCACCGAGACGAAGAAGCCATTCGTAAACTGGTACGTGATGATCTAGTAACTGGAATTCAGATTCAGAAATGTGAAGTTGACGCCGACTGCGAATGTTGCCTGGAGGGTAAGATGACGCGATTGCCTTTCCCAAAACAAGCTGGCCCCCAATCATCGAAAATGTTGGAACTCGTGCATACCGATTTGTGTGGTCCTATGAATACCGTCACACCAGGAGGCGCCCGATATTTTATGACGATTATAGACGATTTTACCCGATATTGCACTGTGTATTTTCTTCGAAAGAAATCGGAAGTGACAGAAAGGATGGAGGAATACATCCGGATGGTTGAAACACGTTTCGGAAAAACACCTGCTATCATTCGATCCGATTGCGGCGGAGAATATAAATCAAGCAACCTGGACAGATTGTACCGCCAAAAGGGAATCATTCCGCAATATACAGCAGCCTACAGTCCTCAGCAAAATGGAGTTGCGGAACGTAAGAATCGAAGTCTAGTCGAAATGGCGCGATGTATGCTCATCGATGCTGGTATGGATTATAAATACTGGGCAGAAGCTATCAACACCGCATCACACATCCAAAATTTGTTGCCAACTAGATCTACTGCAAGAACACCATATGAAGCCTGGTATAAGAAGAAGCCAGATTTGAAACATTTGCATATATTCGGGAGCAGTGCGTTCGTCCATATTCCTGACCAGAAGAGGACTAAGCTGGAGCCAAAAGGAATGAAGCTTACGTTTGTAGGATATTCCGACAATCAAAAAGCATACCGATTCGTGGATCTAGCAACCAACAAAGTCTATCACAGTAGAGATGTACGATTTGTGAATGAAGGAAAACCGTTGAAAATTTCTTCGAAGCCTTCCATCTTAGTGGAGTACGAATCAATTCTAGAGCCAAGTATTTCAAACGATCTGAGTATTGATGAAGGTAATCAAGAATTCGAAACGGAAGATGATCAATCAACGTCAGATGAATCTTATCTGGACTGTAGTCAAGGAATCGATACGGAAGATGAACTAGTAACCCTGCAAACACCACCTGAGAATATAAGACGTTCGGAGAGAAGCACGAAGGGAATACCACCCACACGTTATTGTGAAGTTGCTGATATGATAAAGAAGAATATCCCTGAACCACGCACAATCAAAGAAGCGCTAGCGAGTCCGGAAAGCGAACTTTGGAGAGCTGCGGTTGAGGAGGAGTTGCAGTCGCACAAAGAAAACTGCACTTGGAATATTGTACCCCTGCCACATGGACGTAAAACAATCGGCTGTAAATGGATTTTTAAAAGGAAGATAGATGAAACTGGCAAAGTTGTTCGTTATAAGGCAAGATTGGTGGCCCAAGGCTTTACGCAAAAATTTGGAACAGATTACGATGAAGTTTTTGCCCCCGTGGTGAAGCAAACTACGTTTAGAACTTTGCTGTCTGTGGCTCACCAAAGGAATATGCTAATCAAACACGTGGACGTGAAGACGGCTTACCTAAACGGAGAACTCCAGGAAACTGTTTATATGAAACTACCTCCTGGTTGTGATTATGGAGATCCAAGTCTGGTGTGTCATCTTCAGAAAGGACTATATGGATTGAAGCAAGCCGCAAATATTTGGAACAAGAAGCTCGATTCAGTTTTACGAAAACTTGGATTCAAGCCCTCTGAAAGTGATCCGTGTTTGTATTCGAAGCACAACGATGACGGTACGACGTCTTTCATTGCTGTATATGTGGACGACCTAATCATTGTTTGCAAGTCCGAGAAGGAGCATGAGGCCATTTTCAAGAATTTGAATAGTCACTTCAAAGTAACATCACTGGGAGATATAACACATTTTCTTGGCATCCATGTAATACGTTCGCAAGATGGTGTGTCATTGAATCAAAAGGCGTACATCCAAAAACTTTTGACAAAATTTGGACTACAAGATGCAAAATCTTCGAAGATTCCACTTGATCCCGGCTATATACAGTCAAAGGAGGAGAAAACAGAAAGATTACCAAACAATCATCAGTTCGCCAGCCTGATCGGAGGATTGCTGTACATAGCCGTGAATACCAGACCAGATATAGCTGTGGCAGTGTCTATCCTTGGACGAAAAACTAGTAACCCAAGTCAAGATGACTGGAATGAAGCAAAACGAGTACTTCGCTATCTCAAAGGAACCATCGATCATAGGCTAGTATTGGGCATCGATTCATCACAGCTAGAAGTATTTGTTGATGCTGATTGGGCAGGAGATTCCAAGGATCGCAAGTCAACATCTGGTTTCCTATTTCGTTATGCTGGAGGAATGATTGGATGGAATGCAAGAAAGCAAGATAATGTGACACTCAGTAGTACGGAAGCCGAATACGTAGCCATGGCAGATTGCTGTAAAGAACTCACCTGGATACTTCGTTTGTTCAATGATTTGAAGATCGTAACAACATTGCCGGTGAAAATCAATGAGGATAATCAAAGCTGTATCAAGCAATTAAGCGCACCGAACATCAACCGAAGATCCAAGCACATTGAGACAAAATATCATTTCATCCGACAACTCAAACAAGACGGAATTATCAATCCTCAATACTTGCCAACCGAAGACATGATAGCCGACATGATGACAAAACCATTATATGGAATTAAGCTCTCAAAATTTCGGGACCAAGCAAGAGTAATTTCGTCGAGGAGGAGTGTAGAAGGAGTTGAGTAGGCGACGAAAAACTTGTACATAGCAACCAAGTCTTGTTGATCAAGTTAACACAGACAATGTCATGTATGAGTATAAATAGAGGAGAGCTCAATAAAGTTATTCATTCGTTGTTTGACCATTGAACAGTTAACAAGTTGTTTCAATTCGATCTACGACATCTAAACCTACCAAGAGTTAACACAAAATATTGTCGCACCGCCACCAAACTGGACAGCGAACAACTCACCCTCGACTCGCCGCACTTCGAAATCATTTTTCAAGGGTGGCGCTGCATTCTTACGTTTTTTATGAACAAAGCGCAATTATCACATGTTATCTGCGACGCTCGAATAAAGATAAAAAATAATCAAGAAATGTGTTTGTCCTTTTTTTGCCTGAAACATCATCAAAAAAGTTATTTGAAGTAGAGTTTCTAATTTTTGCATTTACTTAAACTTATTTTCTGCTCTTCAAGTTTGTTTGTGGATGCGTAATGGACAGATACACACTTAAATTATATCACCGACCTCAGTAAAATTTTTCGCCGAGAACTCAACAGCTAAAAATTTGGTAATTTTCAATGCCGAATCTCGGTACTTATTTTACCGAGATTTAGGCAATCCAAATTGGGTCCTAAAATTTCCAATGAAATCTTGTTTTTATTTAATAACACGAAAGAGCATGTTACTGTAACTACTTTAGCCATTTTTCCCGCTCAAATAATGGCTATATCATGTTTAAACTTTAATTTAAAAATTTGGTCCATTAATGAACCTTGACACTTTTGATCATGTTTGACGTTCGCTTAGTCGACAAAAACACCACAGGGGTTTTAGTTCGACCACTGGGGTTGTTCCTATCTGACATTTCGTAAGGAACACGGAAAACAAAATATACCCAATATTTGCGTTTAAGCCAAAGGATGTGACAAAATCTAAGAAAATGTTTTTTGGGCTTAAACCAACGGAAAACATTAGAAAATTGAGTAAACATGTGTTTTTGGCCTAAACTTAAGCGTTTGGCACTAAAATTGTGACAGGGCTTTAGGACCCTATTGTTTGCCGAGATCTCGGCGAACGTTACCGAGATTCGGTGAACGTTTACCGAGATCTCGGTAAAAGTTTTACTGAGAATCGTCAAATTATTACCGAGATATCAGCTGTTGGGATCTCGGCGAATCCGTTTAGGGCGAAGATAAATCGAAGCCAAAGTTCAAATTTTAAAGAGCACGGATCTGGAGAACCAAACTTCCGTTTAAGCTGAAAACTTAATCGATTGGTCACTAGCTGGTGATGACCTTCGTAAACGAAAAAATAAGTGCTTTGAAGACACCAACAGATTCAATGCAATCCCGCACATTTATTCACAGTTTCGCACCTATGCACGTGTTCACTAATTTGACGTTTGAGCGGTGCCGAATTCACTCGTTGCCATGGTCACATAAATAACATGGCATCAATCAAAAGTCAGATAGTGAACTCGTGCATTGGTCCATACTAAACAAGTTTGAATAAACAATTTTATCGGCACTTCAAACATAACAGTTGGACTTTGTAGAGAAATTTAAATTTCCACAAATATCAGCTAATTTATACCTGAGACGGTCTTCTTTTTCTGCGATTGCTGAGTTTTTTCTTATTCTACTTAGTGTTTATATCAACCTTGTGCAAGCCGTTCAAGCTCTCACATGACCATCTCAGCAAAAAAAACTGTTTTGCTTGAATCACACCGAAGCATAAACGGCATTTTGAGTGAAATATCATACCAGCAAACGTAGCTGACATTATGAATAACTAGTCTTTTGTTTAGATTTATCAGAATGTTTGGAAAAACTGCTCCGATGACTGAGGTTTTTAATAATTGTTTATTTTGAATACAATACTTTTCACTTTTTCGGCCATAAAAACGACGGGCTGCATTTGACGTCTAGTGACAGCCGAATCTGGGCTGCATATGACGTTGATATTTTTCCTTCTTCGCGAGTCTCTCTCAGATTTATACTTATTTGATGCATTTGAAGTCACTGTTAGCCTCAAGTGTTCGGAATATTATTTAGACAAAACGGTAAACGCATTCCGTGGATTTTTCTTGCAGAGCACAGTATCACTGCTCGATTTTTTCGTCCATCGAAGCAAAACCCACTTCGCAAGCGATTCCGCTCGAATTGAAGCCGAACGCAGTTTTGTTTTGGAAACCTCGAAACCTGCGCTAAGTTGTCAAAAACAGCTGTTTCGCTCCGGTGATACGCATTATTTTTTTCTAATCGTCTCGTATTTTCTAGAAAATCGTTTCGTACTCAGCTTAAATAAGTGAAATTCTCGTTTATTCAGTGTTGTTCAACATCCTGAAATGTGTATTCCGATACACGAAATATTAAAAGGTACGTTTGGTTTGGTATTAGTTTTGAAATAACCATTAATCATCTTCGTTTCATCGCCAGATGGATGACGCCGATATTCACGTATGTTCGTCTTTGGTGGATCAGGAGAACCAAGTAGCAGCCAACGAAAAGGACCATGTTAAATCGAAGGCCATCGTACGGTTTCTGAACGTGCAGAGTACGGCTCCGTTTGCCCGGCTGAAATGTAACACGGACTTGAATTTGCCACCCTCGAACTGGTTGAGCAATTCGGCCAATTCGTATGGCCTGGGAAAGTTCCTCTCCCATCAGGGAGGCTTCAGCAGCTTCCGGATGGCGAACATGTTTCCCGATTGCGTCGGTGGAGTGGACGTAGTTTCGGATGCCGAAAACATCAAAAGGCTCCTGAAGTTGCCATATTCGAGAAAGAGCGTCATATCGATGATTGTGCACAGGATAGAGAATACTTTGCTTATTGATGAGTTCGATGTGGCCAAATATTTGCTGCGACAGGAAGACACAGAGTGGCAGTGGTTGCGCCAGTTTATATACGAACATATTCTGAACAGCCTGAGCGATAACGATAGAAAGCTGTTCATCCACAGCAAATCGAGAGAGGCTATAGCACAGAAGTACTTAACATCCAAGTTTTTGTACTACAGTTTGAAGGCGGACGAGGAAGATGGAATTGGAGAGGATTTGGGATTTGCGGAAGGCGACGATGGAGGATGCCAAGACTATAAACCTTTGCCTTTGACTGGGCCAGTGCTTCCAGAGCCGGACGAGGATGAGAATTGTCCAGATCCCGGCCAAAGGAATCACGTTTTCAATCGGAATGTGGTGTGGACTTTTGAGGACATTCGGATGTTAATCGGAACGGATATGCCAATCTTTGGAGGAGCAAATCGTCCGTGCATTAGCCTTCGGTTGCGGGATGAGACCAAGCCGATCAATGTGTTGACGGGCATAGACTATTGGCTGGATAATTTAATGTGTAACGTACCGGAAGTGGTAATGTGCTACCATTTGGATGGTATTGTACAAAGGTGAGTTCAACGTTATTCTACAATTCAGGTTTGCTCGGTCTGCGAAGAGTTTGACGACTTTCCTAATAGCTGGCATGTTCATCACTCTACCAGCTTGAAGTTAAAATATATCAAGTATAGTCGTTTGAACTTTAAATTCAAGTTCAAGCCGATATATCTGTTTCATGATCGATTATATTATTTTTTTTTTATTCTTCTTGCTTGATTAAATGAACCACTTCAATTCAAATCTCTTTCATCACTTCCTTCACCATTTGCTGCACAAAACTGAATGTATATCAAGCTTAAAGCTTGGGTTCTTCTAAATTATGGGCATGAGATTTTGAACGATGCTGAGATCTATCCCCATGTTTTTTTTACAAAATCTTTAGTAGGATTCTCGCAAGATTCTGGGTATAATTTACTCTGAAAACTTATACAGGGTTTTCACATAATGTTGAGCAGGTATCTCACAAAATCTAAGCCATGTTCTGAAAATCCAGAGATCCTCCAGTATTTTGAATCTATATAAATAAAAACGGATTGGTGTTTGTATGTCACGAAATGGCTTACGAACGGGTCAACGCATTTGAATTATTCTTTCTCCATTTTGTTCGTCAAGGGTTCCGACGTGTTTGTGTGTATAAAAATCCCAGGATATTCACCGGGAAAGTTGGAAAAACGAGAGTGCACGGAACTGTCATTTTGTATGGGACGATCCATAGCAAGGTGTTCGGTCTCACCGCAACGACTCTCTCATTGAATGATAGGCGCACTCAGCTGCAGCAGCAGCGCAGCAGTGTGTATTTAATTTGTCTCATTTCGCCCCAGCTAGCAGCAAGCAGCCCGTTTGCTTTCATGCTGTTGCTTTGGGCTGCGTGATGCTAGCTGTCGGCGCATCAATCCTTTGTAACTTTGTAACCCATTACACTCATCCGTACTACCTCTAGGATATATAAGAGGCATCTCGTTCTGTATGTAAATTAGTTGTAAGTTGTTATCGCTTCGTATAGTATCCCCCACCGAGCAGGAGCACTGCCTCGTGATAGTACAAGTCAAGAGTTCGTTACTCGTCTGCCCCTCCGGGACCAAATTAAATAATCACAACGTAGGGCCTGGTCAACCCTGGACGAAACACAAGGTTTCTATAAGGTTCTTTTAGATACCTTGATCCATAGCGTTTTCCAACAGCCTACTTGATGGCAAGACGAAGTTTGCCGGGACCACTAGTAATGAATATAAATGAATTACGGTTTCGAAAAATCTTCTGAATCAATTCGCATGAGTCTAAAGCGTAAAGCAACATATGCACTGTATCATGATTTTCCATATGCTTGGAAAATGCCCTGCTCAAGGTGTCCGGTGAGAATTATTTTCATTATAAGAATTCACTATAAAATCAATACATTAACTATTGTAATAGCTCGTATATTGTCCGGCAAAATTTCCAGGCAAAATAACTAAAGTAGTTTCATAGACAAAATATGGTTGGAATTTTTGGCGAAAAATAAGGCTTAATTCATGACATATCTTCACTAGGAGTTTCAACCGGGCTAAATTTACTTCAGATGTATGTCAGAAATTAAAAAGTCCTACATAATCGACCATCCTTTTTTATTTCCGCAAAAAAACGCTTCCTTCTATTCTGTTTAAGTATAGTCAAATTCCTCAAGGAATATCAAAGAAAGGCTTCAGAACTTTTGCTACAAATTTCTTGGAAATTAATTAAATAATATTGTGAGACTTGTTCATACTTTCAACGTGACTTCCATGAACAACTATTTCTTCTATGCCTACTCTTTATAGCCGCATGGGACGCCATTATAATCACCCCATCCATTTGAAGAAGCAAATCTCAAGTACCAGTCGATACATCGATGGAAAAATCACTATAATTCTATATCTGTAATGCACAACCCAATCATTTTTCAGCCAAAAACTCGAGATTTGCTTCTGCAAAGTTTTGATGGTGGTGGTTGGTCCCTAGTGATAAATCCTACCTCCGTTCTGGTCACGATCTTCAGATTATCGTGATTCGTCAACATTCTTATTGATAAAGTGGGGGGACAGGCTTGAAATGGGGTTTGAAAGAAAAGAATGTCAGAACAGGTATCCACCGGCGACGCCAAACGGACCAACGTAATGTGGTGTAATCTGGGATTTGTGGATTGAATACTGATATTTTTTGCCAAGCATCAATATGGGTGACTTCCGAGGATAGCGTGATTGGTATTGTAGTATGCAATAGAGTTCGGAATTGATAGACAGACTTTGAGGAAAGAAGTTTTGAACGTAAGGCAGTAGCACCTTGGATCTTGGAGGGCGTTGGTCTGGAGAGTTGGGCAGCTGTTTATGCTGGGTTACATTACGTAGAAAGTGGAATCTGTTTTGCTTCGCATAAATTATGGGAAGTATTTGAAAATGGTTTCTTGTTCAGATTGTGTAACGCAAGAAAGAATCTTTAGCTCGGCGTTATATTAGGAGGTTATTATAGTGCAGGGTCGAAGAGAGGATGAATATTTGATCACTTAAACTTTACGCTGCAAGATATTCGTAGTCGTTTTTCGTTTTTTTTTCTGATGTACAGGTATAAACAGGTATATTTAGCCTAAATAATGAACAATCATACGCGTAGAGCCTACGGGTCATGAAGTTAGGATTGAAATCAAAATAATATTGCGCATTTCTTTCACACCACAGGATTATCGCAGAAGTTTTTACATGTGCGGAGATGCCGGTAGAGGTGCGCGATTGCGTCGAGTCGGGTCGGTGTTTTCAGCGGACTCATATTTCGCAAATCGAAGAAATAGGAATACTTTGTGTTAGGGAAAGTGGAGGAGAATAAATTATGATTTATTAGAATTTTCTAATAGAGGCAGAGTTCACATGTTACTTAGGTATTTGAACGCAAATGAGAACCACATTAAATAATCGATAAACACTAATGCTCATATTTTTATATTTTTATATTTTTCATTTCATCACGGTCCTCATTGCCCGAGCGGAGTCGACAAAACTCGAGGTGGATAGAATCGACGGAACTACGATACGGAAAAGAAACAGATGAGAAACTATCGATACATTTATTCAACTATAAAAATCACGTTTTAACGTAATAACTTTATTTCTTTCTTCTCGTTCCAGCAATCCAACAGCCAAACCATTTCTACTATCTTTTCATTTCCTCTTCGTTACATTTATAGTCCTTCTGGTACTGAATCGAATGGCGCATTCCGCTTTTATTAGCGCTGTCTTTGCTGTACGTTGAGCATGGTGTCGGAGGTGGTGTGCTCTGTAGAACATCTGATGTGCTACACGGCACGCCACTTCCGACATTTTGTTTGGTGTGCGGGATGGGCAGTGCTGGTGATGAGGTGGAGGGCGCTATTCGGTTTAGTGGCAGAGGGACTATATCTATTTAATGTATCTGAAACTTGTGGGACCGCTTTAATTCCGGCGCCTGCTTGTGGAAGAACCCGGTGTGCTAAACGGTATAGAACATGTTAACGGGGGAGGCTTGCTAGGTCCTCACCCAGCCCGTGTCTAGATTGGCGGATAATTGTCTGCCAGGGTGTGGATTGAGCAATTACAATTACAATTACAAAAACTCGAGATTTGCTTCTGCAATGATGATAATTGTTAAAGTGGGACAAAAAATAGGGAAAATAACACGATCTTCCGTGTTACCTGATCCACAAACTGGTTTTAAAATATCTTCCCGGATTCAACTAAACCAAACTTTACCTTTCAAAAGTTCAAAATTTTTCCCTACTTTTTCCATAAAAAAAACATTTATTTTGTTAAACCTGTAACACTGAGATATTTTGCTGAAAGTTCTAGTAAAAATTCATCTGTGTATTCTTTCAAATAATGTTCCGAAAATTTTATTACAAATTCTTTCGCGAAGCTCATCCAAAGTCCTTCCAAAATATTTCATGTTTTTGTAATGTGTTACAAATTTCATAAATCCTGTTTTCTTCTTCCTAAAATCCCCGAATTTTACAAGAATTGTCTATCGCGCGATTTTTTGTAACGCGAGTAGTCGCGTGTTGTGCTCTGTACAACACCCTTGGTTTTGCGAATATCCCAGGAGTCTGACCGCTTAGAAAGATGACGTCTTCGGCAAATTATTGCCACCAGGCGGCGCTAGTGAGCATGAAACTTTTGTTTCGCAGATCTCAGGATCCTGACCACTTAGAAAGATGGCGTCTTCGGCAAAGTTGTTCGGTAACTCAAGGACTATCATTGTTTGAGCTAGTTGATTTTAAATTTTTGCCACCAGGCGGCGCTAGTGAGCACGAAAAATTTGTTTCGCAAATATCTCAGGTGCCTGATCACTTAGAAAGGTGGCGTATTCGGCAGAGTTGTTCAGTAGCTCAAATTCTTTATTTGTTTAACCCTCTCCCGCCCATGGTGTCTGTAGAGCACCAAAACTTTCAACCTTTGTAATTTTTAAAATAACGAAAAACAATCAATTGTTATCACACTACTTCATAGCTAAACATCTCCTCTTTCACTTCAATACCTTATTTTATGGATGTAAATACATTTAACATATTCTTTTACGAAAAAAATGTATGAAGTAATGGGTTTTACCGCCCGAAAAATATTGCATGATTTCTAAGCTTGATACAACAAAGAGGATTAATCCCCAGAGTTACACTAAAATTATTTTCCAATAGATTTACTCTTTATTTGTTCTAATATATGTTCAGAAGTGCACATTTCTGTTTCGCAATCATTGAGTTTGATGAAATTTGTATGGTGCACATATGCACCACTGGGCGCTCGGCGCACAAAATAAGTTTAGTATCGAAATGTCATCATTGTTTACACTCAACATAGTTCAGCTCAGTTCGCGAATTTTACCGAAAAATCTTTCAGAAATATGGCAAATCTTTACGAAAGTGATGCAGAGAGCGATTTTATCGGATTTGCCGATGAAGACTCAGATGCTTTGAGTGGCTTTGACGAAGTTACAGATGAGGTGGCGAAAATCTCCAGGCGTGTTCCGAAATCGATTGGATCCAGAAGTAAGTTTAAAATTATAATCGTATCGTAAGCGGTTTATCTTTACAACTATATTACAGATTCCGATACCGTGCACTTCATCATTGTCCCCGAAGGAGATGAATCGGAAGTGGAGAATTTTGATATGAGCGACGATGAAGATGAAGTAAACCAGTTGACGGTGCTTCCACTGCCGGAAAACATTGAAGTATTTGATTATACGTCTGAAGTGGATGACTCAGGTACCGACTTAGGTAAAGAAGAAGATAAGGAACGACCCAGTTCTTCTAAGAAAGATATACAGTCATCAGTCTTAACTCGATCCAAGAAAAAACGTTCTTCCCGGAAAACTGGTCAGTCTGTCCCAAAGTGGAGTAAAAACGAACATGTATCTGTGACGCCTCCGAACTGTGATAGTACGTATCCTGCACCTCCTAGAAAACCGATGACGCCTTACCAATATTTCTCGCTATTTATGGACAAAAATATTATAATCGATATAACCTCTGAGACCAACAAATATGCTGAACAAGAAACCGGTGAGGATGCATTCATAACTTGTGGTGAATTCGAGCAATATTTAGGGACAGTGTTGATAGACTCGCACTCAAATGTCAATCAATACGCTCTCCCGAGAGAGCAAACTCATTAGAGATCTGCTTCGCAAATCTCACGCTTGAGATTTAGATGCAAAATCAACTCAATCAACTCAAACCGTAAAAAATGATTCAGTCGCAAAACCCGGCCAAAACTCGTGAAACCCGAATATTGTTGTTTACGTTAGAAAGGATTACTATAATTTTAGCAGACTAACAAGAAATTATTGCCGTGTGTGAGTAGACTGTGGAAATGCGAGACAATGAGTCAAAAAGGTGAGCCAACTCATCCGTGATTTTTTGACTACTGAGTTGCGTGATTGACAACTCACGCATGAAAAATCTCAAGCGTGAGTTGTGAGAAATTGAGTTTTTCACAACACTGCTTAGGGATCTTGTTGCTAACCGGCATTGTAAAAATGCCATCTTTCCGTATGTACTGGTCTGGGGAAACAAGATACGCGCCAATAGCAGATGTTATGAGCCGGAACCGTTTTGAAGAAATAAAACGGTTCATCCACTTCAACGATAATGCCTCCATGAAGCAAAGAGGGGAACCTGGATACGATAAGCTTTTCAAAATACGTCCTTTCATTGATGCAGTAAAAGCGAATTTTCTAAAAATCGAGCCGGAACCGGAACAGAGCATTGATGAAATAATGGTTCCAACAAAAGCCAGATGCAATATTCGACAGTACAATCCCAACAAACCTCATAAGTTTGGGATCAAAATAACCGGACGGGCAGGCAAAAGTGGATTCTTACATGATTTTGAAGTTTATGAAGGGAAAACCTGCCATGGTTCTGCAAGTACATGGGGAGTTAGCGGTGATATTGTTCTAAAGTTAGTCTCTACGCTGGAACAACATAAGCACTTCCGGGTATTCGCCGATAATTGGTTTTCTTCATATGCTGTTGTTAAGGAATTACAACAACGTGGGTTCGAATATACTGGAACAATCAGAAAGAATCGCATACCAAAAGTCGTTATGAAGTCAGACGAACAACTGAAGAAAGATGGCCGTGGCTCTCATGATTCTAGGACATCTGATGATGGAATCAAGGTTGTCAAGTGGATGGATAACAAAGTTATACACTTTATTTCTACATACGGTGATATTCAGCCTACAGATATGGTAACCCAAATAAGTTTAATTTATTTGTTCACTTATTTTTTTATTTTTATTTATTTTATCGTAGGTGAAACGATGGTCTACAAGAGAAAAACAATTTGTGGACATATCTAGACCAGCAGTCGTCAAAGATTATAATCAAGCTATGGGAGGTATCGATTTAAACGACCAGTTGGTAGCCATTTATAGAACCGATATAGGCACGAAGAAGTATTACCTTCGAGTTTTTCAACACCTCTTGGACGTTTGTGTAGTGAATGCATGGCTCCTGTATCGTCGTCATTGCTCCCAAAGAGTGGATGAAGCACATATGACGTTATTAAACTTTCGAATGGATGTCGCCAGTTCCCTTATCAAATACGGGAAGCATATTGCAAAACGGCGGGGAAGGCCATCGAAAGCAGCACTAGCCGCTGAGACGAAGAAACCTAAGGTTGTGCAGGCAACACCAACGACAGATGTTCGTTATGATGGATTATCTCATTAGCGTTAGCGTTAGCGTTAGCGTAGTTACGGTATACTTCGTAGATTGGATACTAGCAACATTCATGTTTCTTTTTAATAATCTCATCCTGACTACTTTCAAGAACAAGGCAGGGGAGTATACCTTGTTCAAATCATAAACAAGAAAACTAAAAGCATGAATATCGCTATTCCCGGCCACGCCCATCTTTACCGTAACTTGGGATAGGGGAAGGAAATGTTGATGTAGCACTTACTTAATGAGAGGCCACCGACTAAGCGACACCCTCATAAGTGCTACGGAGTTGGAGGTTGGGGAAGGTATATTGTCAGGATTCGCCTAGAAAGCTGGCGATAGACCATAAATATTTGTTGTTTAAGCGTTTTCAAATTAATCTTTTGAATGCCGGCAATCAAAAGAGAAAACAATAGCTTATTTATAGTATAAATAGTATTTCGCGAAATGCTTGTCGATTGTGCAGTAATATTTTTGCTCAATAACCAGTAAAAAGCAAAACCGATCCCTCCAGGGCCATCGAATTGTATAAAATAACGATACGCGTAAAAAAATAAATCTCCGGCGACAAAAACACGCGCGAAACCGTGAGCAAAATCTATCTGACGTCGCAAAACCGAACTGTCCTGCTTGGGCTTTACGAAGCACTACCCAGCAAGACTCTCCAAAACAGGGAAAAAAAAAAACAAAATCAAAACAAAAAAATCTCCAGCAACGAAAACACTCGCGGAACCGTGAGCTAAATCTATCGGACGACGCAAAACCGAACTGTCCTGCTTGGGCTTCACGAAGCACTACCCAGCAAGACGCTCCAAAACAGGAAAAAAAAATCTCCGGCGACGAAAACATGCGCGAAACCGTGAGCCAAATCTATCGGACGACGCAAAACCGAACTGTCCTGCTTGGGCTTCACGAAGCACTACCCAGCAAAACGACGCAAAACCGAACTGTCCTGCTTGGGCTTCACGAAGCACTCTTCGTTATGATGGATTATCTCATTGGCCTGAAACTGCCAATAGGCAACGATGCCGTCAATGCAATCAACGTAATCATTTTACGTATTTCAAGTGTTCAAAATGTAAGGTCCCGCTTTGCCTGATAAAAAAGAAAGGAACTGCTTTTCGGCATACCATCAATTTCCAACGTGAACCCCTTTGACGCTTCTACAGAGCGCAGTGCAACGATGTAAATGCTACCTGTATGCATATGCAAACATTTGCTTGAAGAAAGTCTCTTTAAAGTGAGCTACGATTTATAGATATCTGCTAAATATGTTCTATAATCATCGATATTCTTGTTTGGAAAGGATTAAGTAAATACACCACATTTTTTGTTCAACAAAAGTGTTTTAAGAAAACATATCTGAAACTATACGATGAAGTCATAAAGTACTCTATGTTCCTGGTGGTGCCTCAGAGCACCACCTCATATTTGATTTTAAATTATCTAGGACACTAATTCATAGCTAAAAAACAAGGTTTTATTCTATGATTTTGCGCTAAAATGTACATTTCTATTTTTAATCATGTAAAAAAGTCATAGTAAAATTATTGATAAACAATCAACTGAACTTTTTTTTCAATAGATTTCGAAAAATTTAGCCCATTTGCCACATTGCTTGTTCGAGCACTTTTTACAAGAAAGCTTTTTTGTAGAGAAATAGTCGATCTAAGTCGAGGGAAAGAAAGAGTGAAGCAATTTTATAGAGTTTCTTCAATAAATAAATATTTCCCGTAGTGAAAATTTAAATTTAAACAAATATGATGTGCAAAATCACAAAATATAAAATCAATAAAAACCTATGCAAACTACGAAATTAGAGAAAATCACTCAGTCGCTACGTGTCTTAAACATAGGATCTTTATAGACCGATCTAGAATCAAAAAGAAACCAAAGAAGAACCGAAGACAATACGGGAAACAGAAAATAAAAGTCATTGAAAATCGAATTTAGTATTATACCCTTGATTTTACTAGAGTTTGTATCCATTGACAGATACACGTTTTTCGAACACAACTGTTGTGAGGCCGTCTTCACTGTCATGTTTTTAGACTGTTAGCTACATTCGGATTTCATTTACTTACAGGTATTCCACCAAACAGCTCGAAGATTTGCTATCGGAAAGTGAAAGTTTTCATAAGATTTTTTTTTTTCAGAAAGTCTGGCCAGATTATGTTTCTATTTTCTTTTAATTACGCAAGCATTATTCGTAACATTGCAAGTAGATATTGTTTTTTTTTTTTTTTCAAAAAAAAGATGTCTAGGAATTGTCGCAGAAACAAATTGAGGTATTTGCATTAAGTGACCTTTCGGTATTACTCTAAAAATTACATAAGATATTTCACCATACATTTTTTAGGTACTCTTCCAAAGGTTTTTTACAAATTTCTGAAAAAACCTAATTCTTCTAGGAGTTCATTAAATGATTTTTCTATCATTTTCATCAGTATTTTGTCTAAGATTTCTGTTCAGGACATCTTTATGAATTCCTCCTTTCTAAGAGTTCCTCCATTCAGGATATTTTTTAAAGATTTGAATCAGGAATTTCTCTAAGGATGCATTCAGCAACTACTCCAGAGATTCCTCTCAAGATTCCCCCATAAAATCTTTTAGGAATTTCCCAAAAAGTTCGAAAAATTTATCTAGGAATGTCTCCAGGGAATTTCCAAGGATTAGTTTTAGAAATGGTTGAAGAAACTTCTCGAAAAATCCGGAAGGCGTTTCTAAAATAAATCCTATTGTAATCTTTTATGAAACTTCTGTAGATAGAGGTTCCTTCTTCTTCTTCTTCTTGGCATTACGTTCTCACTGGAACAGAGCCTACTTCTCAGCTTAGTGTTCTTATGAGCACTTCCACAGTTATTCACTGAGAGCGTTCTTTGTCAAAGCTGCCATTTTCGCATTCGTATATAGTGTGGTAGGTACGATGATACTCTATGCCCAGAGAAGTCAAGGAAACTTCCATTACGAAAAGATCCTGGACCGACCGGGAATTGAACCCAGACACCTTCAGCATGGCTTAGCTTTGTAGCCGCGGACTCTAACCACTCGGCTAAGAAAGGCCCCTAAGAGAGGTTCCTTATAAATCTTTAAAGAATTTCCGAAAAAAATGTAAATTTCTGATACATTTTTTAGCTAAATTTCTAAGGTATTTATTGAAAAATAATTGATCGAATCCCTTAATAATATCTTGAAGGAATTTCGAAAAGAATTTCTAGAAACAAAAAAACGTCGAGTGCAATCCCGTAGAAAAGTTGCATAGATTGGAATAAATACTGTAGTATTTGCTGGTGTGAAACCATAAATGAATTTATATTAAATCGAGAAATGTTTGGAAGAACTGCAAGAGGAAACCCTACTCCTCGAAAAAAGTAATTCACTTAAAAAACTTTTGTGGATTTTCTTCTGAGGACTGTAGAAATCTTAGAGTAACTACTGTAAAAATCGTAATTCCTGGAGGTTGTTGCGTTGGATTTCCTGGAGCAAATTGGGATGGGATTGCCGTAGCAGCTCCTGAAAGTATTTCCAGAATAAATCTCTGAATAAATCACTAAAAGAATTTCTGAAGCTTTGCCTCGAATGATCAGAAAAAAAAACCTGAAGAGTAATCGCGTAAGTTTCTCTGGAGTCCCTAGAATTATTAAATTTACTGCAAGGATAAAGAAAATAGTTACCATAAAGTGCCCTAATCTCGCGCATTTGGTCCAAAACTATTTAAGAAAATTTTGATGTTTGCCCAAACTGTTATCTGTATACTGTAGGAATACATAACAAACTCTGAGAACTTTATATATAAAACGCTAGATATCATTCGCACAGGTACGATTTATAAAAGTCTAAGGTACTACAGTGAAACCTCCATGAGTCGATATTGAAGGGACCATCGACTCATGGAAATATCGAGTCATGGAACAGCAATCCTTTGGAAAGCTGTTTGAAGGGACCATCATAGTAACCATGAAATTTTGTTTCCAGTATGGTTCCATGAGTCGATATCGAGTCATGGAACATCGACTCATGGAGGGATCACTGTATTTATAAACAAAAAACTGAGCTAGATTTTGAAGTAATCCTGGCACAATTTTCACAGAATCGTAGGCAAGTTCATTATTGAACCCTGAAAAACATTTTTACTGAGGAGGATGCTCAGCACCAATAATTCTTTTCCGTTTATTTCTAAACTAATTGACTTTCGTTCACTTGTACGATAATGTAGGTTCGAAAAGTTTGGGCAGGCCTGTTCTACTTAAAGTACTAAAGTACCATATAAATAAAAAAACCTTTTTTTGTTGCAGATATGAGCTTATCAAAACTGAGGATCTACCCCATTTAGAGGATTCCAAATTCTCCCCGAAAGTTATACGTAACGTAGCGCAGAACATTCTATCTTTCTTGAAAGCCAACGCCACTAAGGCAGGTCATACGTATTGGTTGTTCAAAGCGAAAAATGACGACGTCGTTAAGCTGTACGATTTGACCACACTGTGTCAAAATAATGCTGCCGGTGAGGCGCAACCCGAAGAGGAAGAGTCCAATGAAGCTGTCCAGAACAATCAGAATCCTTTCACGATCCCGGTGGCAATGTTACTGTACACCGTGGCACGAAACATGAAAAATTCACCGGAAGGAATCTCCGCTACGAAAGCCGGTGCTATCAAGACTCTCTTGGACAATTGCATTACTCTACTGCCGAAGGAAAAGTATCCCCAAATAGTAACATCGTCGCATTACATTCTGTCCGATTTATACATCCCAGCAGAAACGGATCCCGGTTCGCCCAAGTTTAATACTGTTATTGAAGATGACGATGATGAGTCTAGTTCTCTCTTCGGAGATCAAACAGCTAGTGCCACTCCTCGACAAGAAGAATACGCTGACGATGAACACACAAGTAATCGCCTTGAAGCTGCCATCAAAAGTATTGAAGAAACGCTACAGGAATACAACGGAAGCGACAGTTGGAGATACAACTCAAGACCTCCACCTCTGGTAGGAGGAGTCGAGGAGAGATGCGTTAATGCTCTTCAGCACATAGCAGACGGTCTGAGTTGTTTGCAATACTTCGATAGTAGTGAGGAGCAGAAGACTAAAGAAAAAGAGAAAGCCGAAGAGAAACGAAAAATCTTCCACGAAGAAACACATCAAAACATGGCCAAATCTGAGGACGCCATTCCACTACCATACAGTCCATTGAAGCCGGAACCGAAGTTGGCTAATCCCAGCGAGTCGATTCCGATGGGTTGGAAAGGTGAGTCAGAAGTTGAATCATCCAAGAAAGGTGCGAAGAAAAAGTCCAAACGCAAGGTTGAGAAGAAACGAGTTGTGGTGGATGGAACGACTTCGGAAGTCGATGCGAGATCATTGCTGTTGAAGGGAGAGATAGGTGTGATCAAATCGTGGAACGTACATCTGAAGATTCTGCTGTTTGAGAAGGCTTGCCTCACATATGCGACACTGGCCGAATTATACTACGCTGAAGAGCGGTATGGGACAACTCTTCGCTTTATCTACGCAGCCGTTCGATGCCAACAGGTTGTTACCAAATACATATCCTGCGTATCAACTCAAAGGGGCCTTTTGCTGGGTCGGATAGGGGATTGCTTTTTCCAGATGGCCAAGAAATGGGATAGTATTGAGCAGTATCTCAAGGAGTTTGAAGAGGAGAACCGTGTAGATCAACTGATTATGGACGAGCTGGTAAAAGATATCGGCATCGACGTGGAGCAGTCGCTGCCTCTGCCCACTGCAAATGTGGAACAGCTGATGATAACAAGTTGTGGATGTTACGAAACGGCTGTGGCATGTGCTTCAAAAGATGCGAAGGAGGAACTTAATCGTAGATTGGGAAGTGTGCGGAACGAACTTGGCGTTAAGTACATGCATTGGGCTCAGGAAGAGTATCAGAAGTTTTGGGAGCTGCCAGCAGAGGAAATTGAAGTTTATGAAAAGGCGGCCAAGGAGAAGGACTGCAAGGTTGAACCGCTGTATCAAGTTTTGGCAAAGAAATCGTATGACTCATTGCAGAAAGGAGTTGCCCTGTTTGAAGCGGTTAACGATCCCACTAACTTGGCGTTTTTGCTCTGTAATATGGGACGTTTTATGCGGTTTAGGGCGCATATCCATTTGGTTGGTGAAAGGTAAGTAAACCAATTCATTTTTTTAAATTATGTTCTCAGATTATCCTCTATCCGTATACTGACTGACATTCTAAAATAAGTTTGTGGTCCAAATTACAACCAATTTCGTGGATGGATTATTTCGAAGATTCAATATCTAAGCACGAATACACTCCAACCTCTTTTTACGACCGTTTTTTACCGACGGTTCTTTTTCCGACCACTTTTTTACGACCGAAATTCAGATTAACGACCGTTTTTATAAATGATCATTATCTTAAAAAGTATTCAGAATAGAGGATCATGATGTTCAGCAAAATTGTTCAGTAGTTCAAGGGCTAACATATGGTGTTCATTGAATTGCGGAATTCTGTCACTAGGTGGCGTTAGTGAGCATAGAAATTTTGTTTTGCGGATATCTCAGGATCCTGACCACTTAGAAAGATGGCGTCTTCGGCAAAGTTGTTCAGTAGCTCAAGGACTATCATTATAAAAGCTATGATATTCAAAATTCCGCCACCAGGCCTCGCTAGTGTGCATAGCATTTTTGTTTTGCGGATAGCTCTGGATTACGACTATTCAGAAAGGTGGCGTCTTCGGCAAAGTTGTTCATCAGCTCAAGGACTATCATTATAAAAGCTTTAAGATTCAAAATGTTGCCACCAGGTGGCGCTAGTGAGCATGAAACTTTTTTTGCGCATATATCAGGATCCATGGCGTCTTGGGCAAAGTTGAGCTACTCTACAAGTTTAGCGAAGACTCCATCTTTCTTAGTGGTCAGGATCCTGAGATATCCGGAAAACAAATGTTTCATGCTCACTAGCGCCGCCTGGTGGCAAAATTTTGACTGCGGTAAACGCGCAGCTATTCAGCAAGACCAAGCTGAGGGTCGTGGGTTCGAATCCCACTGGTCGAGGATCTTTCCGGGTTGGAAATTTTCTCGACTCCCAAGGCATAGAGTATCTTCGTACCTGCCACACGATATACAAATGCAAAATTGGTCAATAGGCAAAGAAAGCTCTCAGTTAATAACTGTGGAAGTGCTCATAAGAACACTAAGCTGAGAAAGCAGGATTTTTCCCAGTTGGGACGTAACGCCAGAAAGAAGAAGAAGAAGAAGAAATTTACAATTTATCGTAAACTTTGCAGTAGGATTTATTAACGATTGCTTGATTTTATGATTCCAGGCACCCATTACGGGCACCCGGTTTCTCCAAAAATAACATGTATTGTCCCGCGTGAACGGCAAATTTGAGTTCTTGTCATGATAGGAAATCTAGTTCTACTAGTCATGGATATCGCCATTGTAAAAAACATTCAAATCATGTGTAAAAGACTTTGCTATTGAACCAAAGTAAATCCTTCACAGAATCACAAGTTTAACACGTCATTTCACCTTGCAATTTGACACGACAGATCCACGTTGAAAATAATTAGGGTCGAACGTGTGGATTATTTTCAGTGTAGCGCTTGAGTTACTGAGCAACTTTGCCGAAGGCGCCATCTTTCTAAGTGGCCTGTGATATCCGCAAAACAAAAGTTTCATGCTCACTAAGGTGGCGTTAGAGCTGGCAAAATTTTGAATATCATAGCTTCTTTTATAATGATAGTCCTTGAGCTACAGAACAACTTTGCCGAAGACACCATCTTTCTAAGTGGTCAGGATCCTGAGCTATCCGGAAAACAAATAATCTATGCTCACTAGCGCCGCCTGGTGGTCAAATCTCGAATCTCTTGGCTTTTATAATGATAGTCCTTGAGCTACTGAACAACTTTGCCGAAGACGCCATCTTTCTAAGTGGCCAGGATCCTGAGCTATCCGCAAAACAAGAATTCTATGCTCACTAGCGCCGCTTGGTGGCAAAATTTCGAATCTCATAACTTTTATAATGATAGCGCTTGAGCTACAGAACAACTTTGCCGAAGGCGCCATCTTTCTCAGTGGCCAGGATCCTGAGATATCCGCAAAACAAAAATTCTATCCTCACTAGCGCCGCCTGGTGGCAAAATCTCGAATCTCTTGACTAGAATAATGATAGCGCTTGAGCTACTGAACAACTTTGCCGAAGAGGCCATCTTTCTAAGTGGTAAGGATCCTGAGCTATCCGGAAAACAAATAAACTATGCTCACTAGCGCCGCCTGGTGGCCAAATCTCGAATCTCTTGGCTTTTATAATGATAGTCCTTGAGCTACTGAACAACTTTGCTGAAGGCGCCACCTTTATAAGTGGCCAGGGTCCTGAGCTATCCGCAAAACAAAAATTCTATGCTCACTAGCGCTGCTTGGTGGCAAAATTTCGAATCTCTTGGCTAGAATAATGATAGTCCTTGAGCTACTGAACAACTTTGCCGAAGACGCCATCTTTTTAAGTGGTCAGGATCCTGAGATATCCGCAAAACAATAGTTGCATGCACACTTGAACTGCCTGGTGGCGCAATTTCACTAATTCTATGCTCACTAGCGCTGCTTGGTGGCAAAATTTCGAATCTCTTGGCTAGAATAATGATAGTCCTTGAGCTACTGAACAACTTTGCCGAAGACGCCATCTTTTTAAGTGGTCAGGATCCTGAGATATCCGCAAAACAATAGTTGCATGCACACTTGTACTGCCTGGTGGCGCAATTTCACTAATTCTATGCTCACTAGCGCTGCTTGGTGGCAAAATTTCGAATCTCTTGGCTAGAATAATGATAGTCCTTGAGCTACTGAACAACTTTGCCGAAGACGCCATCTTTTTAAGTGGTCAGGATCCTGAGATATCCGCAAAACAATAGTTGCATGCACACTTGTACTGCCTGGTGGCGCAATTTCACTAATTCTATGCTCACTAGCGCTGCTTGGTGGCAAAATTTCGAATCTCTTGGCTAGAATAATGATAGTCCTTGAGCTACTGAACAACTTTGCCGAAGACGCCATCTTTTTAAGTGGTCAGGATCCTGAGATATGCGCAAAACAATAGTTGCATGCACACTTGTACTGCCTGGTGGCGCAATTTCACTTACAGTGTTGCCAGCTACGAAAAAAATTTTGAATCCTTCATGAAAAACTGGATTACAGTTGAAGAGTATTGCTATGTTGCTAATCATCATATTTGTCTGTTCCGCCCAAGTTTGATGGTTTTGATCTTTACTTTATTCTTCTTAAACAGTGTTGCCAGCCACATGTACATTTGTGATTCGGCCGACTGTATGGCACGCAACACTTCCTTCAACTTTGGTGAACATTCGGTATCGTTATCTTTAATTTTTTTTGGTATTTGCAAATCACACCCCCTAAAATTGGCTCTTTTGATAACAATCGATCAGTGTTGCCATCTTTTACCAAAATATGAAAACTTGAACGGCCATTTTGGAAAGTTCTCATTCCATGCTTCAACTTTGCCGAAGATCTCGAATCAGTATTTTCGCATCTAGACGTTGCATTTTTCAATAACATAATTATAATCCTGATTTTTTTTACGACCGATTTTTTTACGACCCCCCGATAACGGTCGTAAAAAGAGGTTGGGGTGTACAACATTATTGTTATGTTTATATACATTGTATATTATATTAAAACATGTATGTTGCGATATAAAAAGTTGGTAATTCGAAAATCTATATGGGTTATGCTTTTATGGGTAGTAAAGCTTTCGTATTGTTATTAAAAAAGTTTTAACTACGTTTGTGCTTAGTTATTATTTTTTTTTTAATTTACGAAATAGTACAAAAACACAAAATTGGTTATATATGTACACCTTATCTCAATAAACTTTGCTGAAATTTAGATCAGAGTCTTCCTTTGGGATGTCATATAAAAAACGAGAATGGACTCAAACAAACCGAGAACTTTTTGTAAATGTATACACAAATCGACCTATATTTGATTTTGTAATAACGGTACATTTCTTGTTCCAGTCGAAATAATGTTCACCTGCAGAAAAAGTTCTACCACGAAGCATTCGCGTACTATCAAAGAGCACTGGGAGTACTTGGATCGCGGAAGGAAAATCCAGATTTGTGGTCGCTGGTAACGTGGGAACTGTCGACAGCAACCTTTAACCTTGCCAAGCAACTGCAGGACTACAGCGGAGCGGACAGTGACAATACTCAAAGTTCCGAAGAGGTAGAACAAGAAGTGGTGGAGATGCTCCAAAAAGCCTTGAAGATCTGCGACCAGGAAAACAACGGACCACGGCAGGTTCTCTATTTGTTCCGGGCGGCGCTGATTCACCACAGGTATTTACCTATTACTATTCATTCAAATCTATGTTACTAACTTCCTTGTATTCCAAACAGAATCGCCTCATACTATCACTTCTCCTTCCGATCGACGGCCGAGGAACATCGGCGCAAAACTGTCCTGCAGCTCTGCAAGCTACACTACGAAAAAGCGGTGAAAATCTTCGAAAGCCTCAACGAGCCCCAAGAATATCTGCAAATTCAGATGGAGCGTATCGCATTGCAGGAATATCAATGTGAGCTGGCTCAGGCAATTCCGGTCAAATTGCGCCATCTGCAGCAAGCGCTAGATCTTTGCAAACAATGTCAACCCACGATCGAGTACCTTTCGACGACAAAATCGTACACGACCAGCGCTACGAGCAACAGCTTCAACTGTGAGGAAATACAGAAATTGCTCGACCTACTCGAGAAACGTCTGCAGGTCATACTGAAAACATTGGTCAAACTGTGCATGCTTTCGGTGAACAGTGCCGGCAAAAAATCCGACAGCGATCGAATGGTCAACCACTACAAGGAGCTGTTCCGAATTACCCTCCAAAAGCGACCGGCCAACACGGCCGAGGATGTCGCCAACGGATCGAATAATGTGATTAAGGAGTATGCCTTACATCTAGCGAGTATGCTGCGGAAAATTTGTGATTTGGATACGATTGAAAGTTAAATGACAACCGTTTGTTCTTGTTTTATGTCCATGCTTTTCGCTATCGCAGTTTCAATAACTGAGATCCAAATAAGACCCTTTTATAGCTCCTACAGGCTATTATCAAAACAAAAAAATCTAGACCTAAAAAACACAAAAAAAAGCAGTTGAATAAATACCTATCTTTAGATTTGTTTTCAACACATGAGATGAGATATACTTGCTTTTTATTTGTCCTCAACCGTGACTAACACGTTGCCAGAAATTGTTCGCGCAAGGCCAGAAACGAAAACAAAAGTCAAGGGAGAGCAAAACAACATTTTGGGGAAAATTTCCTAACGTATCGTTTACTGACTACGATTTGCGTAGATAGAGAGAGAGGCCGGTGGATCTGAGGTGCCGATGACCTGCATTTTCCCATGAACACGAGAGAACGATGTTAAGTTATATCAGCATGCGATGTAGTTGTTGTTGTTGCTTGTGCTATGTTGCTGTTGGTCATCGTATGAACAAATTTAGAACGCTGTTCGTTGCGTCGTGTCGTAAAGAGTTTATGAATGGGCAAGGTCGCGTGCTGGGGTTTTGCGCTTAGCAATTTTTATTTTGTACGGCGGATAGTATGCTGAAAGGCTTTGTAATCTAAAAAAAAAATTGAAATACTGACTAGGGGGCGTCCACAAATTACTTAACGCTCTAGGGGGTGGGGGGGAGTAGGCTCAAGCGTTACGGCTCATATTTGATTTTTTGTGTAGCTAACAAAAAAAAAAAAACTATTTGAAATAGTTTCAATTTCACCAGGCTCTTCTTCTGTAATAGATGTGATAGGGAAATTTTTTATTTTTTTTTCTGGAACATATTTGAATTTTCGTGTAGCGAAAAAACGATTTGAAATTGTTTCAATTTCACCAGGCTCTTCTTCAGTGATAGGTTGATCGTATAAAAATATAAAATATACAACTTGTTGTATTATACGTTAAATTAGATCCAGAAATTAGTAGGTTAAAAAATAATACAATTTATCAAAAGTTTTTCAAAAATACAAAGATGTTTCGAAAGTTGTATAAAACTTTCCTAAGATGCGTGTTATGGCCCAAGGTTCAAGCCAAACATAAAATCATTTCGATTTGCTAAGAAAAAACACACAAAATTCCAAAAAGTACCCCGTCTAAAGGTGGGATTGGCTATTAGAGGGTTGATCATGTTCAAAAAATGTTTAGTTGATTTGGAGTAACATTGATCGGCAATTAAAAAATGTCCGGTAATCTTTGAAATACCGATTCAAACAAAATTCGGGACTCCTAAAGGCAAAACTCTTAGAAGTTGTATACCTTTTAAATTATTTTAAAATTGAAAGACTCGTAGAACACGCCTGAAAGTTTGCAATTTTCTATGAAAATTCTGCATTTTTTTACAATTCTGCAATTTTGCTGAATTGAACTTTCTTATTAAAATTTATATACGAAATCTTCGATAGTTTTCATTTATTTCATGCCATATTTCTCTTTCCTCAGTTCTGAACCACGCTCGCCAAATCTTTGTGCACTTGATCCTCCAGCCTAGCTCGCCGCGCTCCCTGTTTTCAAATATCAATCCTATCCGAACTGAACACAATCATCTTTGCAAGGTTGTCGTCCGACATTCTTGCAACAAGCCCTGCCCATTGTACCCTTCCAGCTTTCGCTACCTTTTGAATACTGGGTTCGCCGTAGAGTTGGACGATTTTGTATGTTCATTTTCTATAACTACAAAATGTTTTATTGCATACCACCGAAGATCATCCTGGTAAATGGCTCGGCATGGCGTACCATTGGTACCTCACGTACCTGAAGGAATAAAATAGACCCCTCTGCGTGGTCCTTAGCCTCCTGCCCAGCAACTCCTATCCCTATCTCCTCGCGGTATTGGCCGGAGTACGAGTGACCTTAGGGAAGATAGGGTAATCAACCCTGGTGGGAACTCTGGTCGTATGCTGACAGGGAAGGGGGGTTTGCTTTTGTTTCTGCAAACCTGGAGCGTCTGTACTCCATGTTAGGAGCGGCTCACAACGGCGTCTGTCAGATGCGGCTGATCATCGTCCGAGTGCCAGAGAAGGACACTAAGCTAAACTGTGCACTATGGCCCTCCGAACATTTAGGGGGAATGGGCCTCCGGAAATCTAGGGGATTAGTGTCAGGCCCTGCAAGCCAGCCGTAAAAAAATCAAGCAACAAATCAACTAGAGAATACGAACCGGGACAATCGGCGAAGACCACAGTGACGTAAAGGGACTAGCGATTAGAAGCTCGGTACGTGGAATTGTAAATCTCTCAAATTCATCGGGAGCACACGCATACTCGCCGACGTGCTGAAGAACCGCGGATGCGGCATCGTAGCGTTGTAGGAAGTGTGTTGGAAGGGATCAATGGTGCAAACGTTTAGAGGTAACCATACCATCTACCAGTGGTGCGGCAACACACACGAGCTGGGATCAACTTTTATAGTGATGGGTGGTATGCAGAGGCGCGTGATAGGGTGGTGGCCGATCAATGAGAGAATGTGCAAGTTGAGACTCAAAGGCCGGTTCTTCAACTTCAGCATAATAAACGTGCACAGCTCTCATTCCGGAAGCACTGATGATAATAAAGACACTTTTAACGCGTAGCTCGAACGCGAGTACGACAGCTGCCCAAGCCATGACGTCAAAATCATCATAGGCAGCGTCCATAAATGACATAGCAATTTTTGACACCCCCTTCCCCATCGTAGCCTATTTTCCCATACCTAATAAATGATTCGTAGCAAAATCGTAGACTCCCACCTCCCCCCTAAAATGCTACGTCATTTATGGACAGTCCCATAGGAGATCTAAACGCTCAGGTTGGCCAGGAGAAGGAGTTCAGACCGACTATTGGAAAGTTTAGCGCATACCGGCTGACGAACGAAAACGGCTTACGACTAAGTGATTTCGCCGCCTCCAAGAATATGGCCATTCGTAGTACCAACTTCCATACCGATATACCTGGAGATCACCACAGCAGACAGAATCACAAAGCGACCACGTTCTGATTGATGAACGGCGCTTCTCCGACATTATCGACGTCAGGACCTATCGTGGCGCTAACATCGACTCTAACCACTATCTGGTGATGGTTCAACTGCGCCCAAAACTCTCCGTCGTTAACAACGGTATGACCTAGAGCGGCTCAAGCAACCAGATATCGCAGCGGCATACGCGCAGCACCTCGAGACTGCATTACCGGAAGAGGGTAAGTCACTCCTGAGGACTGCTGGACAACAGTGAAGGCAGCCATCAACAATGCAGCTGAGAGCAACGTCGGGTACGTGGGACGGAGTCAACGGAACGATTGTTTGGACGAGGAATGTAAGCAGATTCTGGAGGAGAAGAATGCAGCGCGGGCGGTCATTCTGCAGCTAGGGACCCGACAGAAAGTGGAGCGTTATAGACGGAAACGGCAGCAGCAGACCCGCCTCTTTCGGGAGAAAAAACGCCGCCTGGAGGAGACGGAGTGCGAGGAGATGGAACAACTGTGCCGGTCTCAAGAAACATGTAAGTTTTTTCAGAAGCTCAACGCATCCCGCAACGGCTTCGTGCCGCGAGCCGAGATGTGCAGGGATAATGATGGGAGCATTTTGACGAACGAGCGTGAGGTAAATGAATGGTGGAAGCAGCACTTCGACCAGCGCCTGAATGGCGCTGAGAACACAGGTAATCAAGGACGGGACAAAGGAGGATATGCCTTCATCAGTACTGCGGACGATGGAAACAATCAGCCCCCACTTTGAGGGAGGTTAAGGATGCCATTCATCAGCTTAAGAACAATAAAGCTGCTGGTAAGAATGCTATCGGAGCTGAACTCAAAAAAAATGGGCCTCGAGAGGCTGGCAATTTGTCTGCACCGGCTGATAGGCACAATCTGGGAAACAGAAAAGCTATCGGAGGAGTGGAAGGAAGGGGTAATATCCCCCCATCTACAAGAAAGGCGACAAATTAGATTTTGAGAACTTTCCAGCGAACACCATTCTTAACGCGGCCTACAAAGTATTATCCCAGATCATCTTTCGTTGTCTGTCACCTGTAGTAAACGAGTTCATGGGAAGTTATCAAGCCGGCTTCGTTGACGGCCGATCGACAACGGACCAGATCTTTACTGTACTGCAAATCCTCCAAATATGTCATTGTGATTCAGAGGCGCCATACGATAGTATCGACCGCGTAGAGCTATGAAAAATCATGGACGAGAACAGCTTTCCCGGGAAGCTCACGAGACTGATAAGAGCGACGATGGAAGGTGTGCAAAATTGTGTGAAAGTTTCAGGCGTACACTCCAGTTCGTTTGGATCCCGCCGGGGACTACGACAAGGTGATGGACTCTCGTGCCTGTTGTTCAATATTGCGCTAGAAGGTGTTATGCGGAGAGCCGGGCTTAACAGCCGGGGCACGATTTTTACGAGATCCAGTCAATTTGTTTGCTTGGCGGATGATATGGACATTGCCGGCCGAACATTTGAAAAGGTGGCAAACCTGTACACCTGCCTGAAACGAGAGGCACCAACATGTGGACAGGTGGTGAATGCGTCCAAGACAAAGTACATGCTAGCAGGTGGGGCCGAGCGCGACAGCGCGTGTTACGATAGAGACGATCTGAGACGAGACTCGCGAAGACGGTCTTCTTTTTCTGTGATTGCTGAGTTTTTTTCTTATTCAACTTTGTGTTTATACCAATTATGCGCAAGCCGTTCAAACCCTCACATGAACCTCTCAGCAAAAAATGATTGAGTTTGCATCACATCGAATCATAAATAACCGTTTGAGTGAAATTTCATACCAGCAAACGTAGTAGACATTAGAAATAATTAATCTTCTGCTTAGATTTATCAGCAACTTTGGAAAAAATTGCTCCGCTGACTGAGGTTTTTCATAACAGTTTACTTTGAACACAATACTTTTCACTTTTTCAGCCATAAAAACGGTGGGCAGCATTTGACGTTTCGTGAGAGGGGAGTCTGGGCTGCATATGACGTTGATATCCTCTTCGCGATTCTCTCTCAGGAGACGATCTATCCGCAAAAAATAGCACATATCGTTTTTATCGAAAAATGTTCGTTTTATTCCATAGTCCAATCTACTGGTACCGGCACCCTAACTAAAAAAATGAAATAAATGAATGAACATCCATTAATTACATCACGCCAATTTTGAGGGTTTCCGACCCCACTCTCTCCTATACATATTACAGGGCTGGTAGCAGTCAGACAGCAAAATAATAGTGACTTTAGTGACCAAAATGATCAAAAAAGTGACCAAAAAGTGACTTGAAAACTACAAGTGTTAGTCATAAAAATGGCTACAAAATAAAATACATTCTACGTGTATATTCACCGCTCTACTAGCACCATCAATTTCTTCCAACAAAAAGGTTTTCATATTGCGATAAGTTTTTTGTTTTTTTTTGGGCACCATTTTTTTACAAGTTTAAAGAAAACATTTCTATTTTTGGAATAAGTGTCGATTTTATTGATTGGTTGTCTGGATCCAGTGATATTCCCAAATTCCTTGGGGGACCAACGCGTAGCCCACGGTAATATCTCAGGCTACAGATTTTTTTTCTCGTGTTCGGTTGTTCATTTTTTGAAACAATTTATGATAATGTCTTAAGAAATGAAACGATTTGGTGCAACCGTTTTTGAGATATGAGCATTTATGTTTGTGATACCACTCTGGCCAAAGGAGGATCTTGAAAATTTCAAAACACACCATATTCTAATCTTAAGATTGCTTGGAGAAGAATCAACCGATTTGTATGATTTTTTTTTTGCAAAGAACCTCCTCATTATCTAACATTGTACAGCTCATATTTTTTTTTATAAATTGGCCAAAACAAAATGGTGGCCAAAGAAATTTTATATGGGGAATGTCGGTCCCCCAAGGAACATCAGAGTCAAAAGAGTGGCAAAAATCGTGAATGATTTTCAGAACATTCTGTAAGAAATCCTGACAGAATTCAAAGTTTAAAACCAAACGAAAAATAGAAACTCATGCTAAATTTGTGACATAATTTCTGTAAATTTAAATAATTTCTCCCAAATAAACATTTAGATGAATGTTGCGCATAAAGAATTAGAATATGATTCCATGCGTACTTCAAATATCTATATTTCAATGGAACGTTTCAATAAATGAATTACTGAAAATATTCATCACTCAGTGGCGTCTCGTAACCTCACGTGTTATTTTATCTACGACCCTGAACATTACTTATGTTTCATGCTTATTGTTGGGGTTAGGTTGCACTAAGTCCTGAGAGCAAACTCGAAATTTGTTGATGGTAAGCTTCAAGCTATAAAGGGATTTATTTAAATAATCATTTTACAATATAATTGCGCAGATACTCACATTTTTAGTGAACAGACTAAATATAAAGAGCGCAAATGAGTCTGCAAATGATCCCACGCTAAGTCCAACCTGGCAAAACAAGTCATCTATAGATTTAAGATTTAATGGTTGAGTTATACTACTTACAATGTATAGTTCAATTAGTTAGTTAATTATAACCAACCGTACTAGATTAGGCTAAGTAGAATATCAAATTATCCGTACTACACTTTAGGATTAATTTTAGATAGGGAGTTTGAGGTTTTAAATAAATTCGTAATCCGTAGACTATTATGCGTATCGAAAATGACTTTCACTTTTGCCAAATGACGTTTTCTCTCTTCTCATTCTAATTTAATGACATATCTCCATTTGATGTCGGTCGTCGGTTGATGCATCGCATCCATCGGTGTAGTCGTAACGAGGGACCCCGTCGTCACATACCCCCGCCCGTGGACCTTGGCGAGAGTTTGAGACCGAGTGCAGTCTCGAGCCTGGTACACTATACTCCACGACGTCCAAAACGGCTATCTTTGTGGCTGATCTTCGTAGGGTCCCTGACGATGTCCGCACGAGCGCTTGTCGCACTCTTCCGTCTCTTCCCGGTAAAACTTCCTCAATTCGTCCTCGAATCCACTGGTTCCTCACCGTATCGCCAGCCACCAGAACCAAATCTCCGACCGCCAGGTCTTTCGCTTCCTCGAACCATTTGCTTCTTCTTGTGATGACGGGCAGATACTCCTTAAGCCATCTCTTCCAGAACTGATCGGAAATGTATTGAGCTAATTTCCAGCTACTTCGAAGGACTGCACGTTGTTCTACTGGTTCTGTGGGTAGAATCTTTGCTCCAGTTGAACTGCCGAGAAGAAAATGGTTGGGCGTTAACGCTTCTTCATCTGCTGACTCCAATGGTATGTAAGTTAGCGGTCTACTGTTCACCATGGCCTCAGCTTCGTAGAGTATCGTCTCTAATGTTTCATCATCAGGTTTACGAGGTGCATCCAGAATCGCACCGATCGCCACCTTAACCGAGCGAACAAGCCTCTCCCACGCACCGCCCATGTGTGGTGTGGCAGGGGGAATGAAATTCCAGCTTGTTTGGGCACTAGTAAAGGTGAGGGCTAAAGCTTTTGTTGTGGCTTCGATTTCGGCTTTCAACTCATTATTTGCACCTTGAAAGCAGGTGGCATTGTCCGTCCAAAACTCCCTAGGTGGCCCGCGACGTGACACGAAGCGTCGCACTGCCATAATGCAGGACTCCGTGTTCAACGAGTGTACCACCTCCACGTGCACAGCCCTCGTTGTTAGGCAGGTGAATAGGGCCACCCACCGTTTGGCATTACTTCGACCCACCTTGACAAGCACGGGTCCAAAATAATCCAGCCCGACGAAGGTAAAGGGTCGGACGAAGGCTGTTAATCGCATCTCTGGAAGAGGAGCCATAACTGGTGGTTTTGGTGCAGCTTTCGTTACGCGGCACCAGATGCATTTCTTGGCGACCTTCTGCACGAGTGACCTGAGGTTTGCTATTTCGAAACGTTGACGAATCTCGTTGACGATGGTTTCTCGGTTGGCATGGCGAAAACGGCGGTGATACCAGTCTACAATGAGAAATGTAATTAGGTGTTGCTTGGGAAGGATGGCAGGGAACTTAGCTTCAATCGGTGCATGTGGTGCAGCACCGATACGTCCCCTTATTCGCAGAATTCCGTCGTTGTCTAGGAAAGGCCAAGTCTTATAGATTGGGCTGCTTTTTTCAACAATACAATGGCGTCCTTCCGGTGGTCCTTTTGATTTAGTTAGCAGCGAAATTTCATCAGGAAACGCCTCGCCTTGCGCCATTTTCCACAAAGCTTGTTCGGAGTGCTGTAATTCGTACTGGTTGAGAATGCCGAGTTCCAATTGTTGACCATCCCTCTTCCGGCGAAGGTTATCGATGTAACGTAGCACATATGCAGTGGCACGGTGAAGTCGAGCCCATGAGCTAAATCTTGAGATGTCAATTATTGGAGAGAAATGTCCAAGCTGTAGATTGGTGCGGCGGAGTTCTTCGTTAGTATCTGAGAGTGATCGTTCCTTCGGCCATCGTTCTTCGGATTCATGTAGGAATTTAACGCCATGAAACCAAGGATTCTCCATGGATAGTTGTGGACCGCTCTTCCACTTGGTAGCTGAGTCTGCAACGTTGATTCGTGACGGGACCCATCTCCAATCTTGCGGCTCAGTTGACATTAATATCTCACCCACGCGAACCGAAACAAATTGATGATACTGACGATGATTTTTGGACCGTATCCAAGCAAGGCAGACACCGGCATCACTCCACATGAACTGCCGGGCGATTGGATAGCTGTGTTGTTTTTTGATACTGTTCGGCATCCGGGTACCCAGAACAGCTGCCTTTAGTTCGAGCCTGGGTATTGTTATCGTTTTGAGCGGAGCGACTTTGGTCTTGGAGCTAACGAATGCTACTTGCACGACTCCTTCATATTCTAAACGGAAGTACGCCACACATGAGTATGCTGCCTCACTGGCGTCGACGAAGACGTGAACTTGAAGATTATCAAGGTTCTTTGGAAATGGATGCCGAAAGTAACATCGTGGTATGCGTACAAAATCCGCTTTCCCGATTGCCAGTCCCAGCGCTTAAAATCTTAAATCTATAGATGACTTGTTTTGCCAAATGACGTTTTCTCTCTTCTCATTCTAATTTAATGACATATCTCCATTTGATGTCGGTCGTCGGTTGATGCATCGCATCCATCGGTGTAGTCGTAACGAGGGACCCCGTCGTCACACTTATATTACAAAGCAAACAGTAACCGATGGAAATCGCATATTTGTGGCTGAAATCAATGAACAGGTGGATTTGACGATAGGTAATCGCCACTAATCTCACTATGAGGTAATTTTTATCTTCCAACAATGTTCAAAAGTTTATCATAGAAACGTGTTTTTTATAGAAATAATTGAAGAAAGTTGTGGAAAAAAGCCATGTCAAGAGTAAATCAATGGAAAATGTATTGTTTATTCGTTGGAATTCAGAATGTAATTTCTGAAATGATTTCCAGAAAAATAATTACTGGCTGTTTAAGTCCTGGGCGAGTTTCTGACAAACTCAGATTTTTTTGGATGTAATTCCTAGCCGTCTCTGGCTTATCTTCCGGAGCAGTTTTGATGATGCTTTATCAGAAAGCTAGTCTAGGATTTCTTCTAAAGCCGTAGATTACTCAGATCAGATATTGGTCATGGTTTTTGTCAAAATTTTATAAAATATTTCGGACAAAAAATTCATCCCAGGGTTGCTTTATAAGTTTTGCCAGAATCTTCTCCAAAACTTTTCCCAGGAAATTTTTACATTTTCCGTTGGAAATGTCTACGGAATATTGACTTGAACTCTTCCAGGAAGTTAGCCAAGAGTATATATTTTTACTTGATTCAAGAATCTTGACGCTTTGATTTCCCAACACACTATATGTAATTGTCTTTATAATAACAAATCTCTATTTCTTTCTGTTTGTGTTTGAAAAGCTAACCCAGCCAAAAATATTAAATTTCATTATCATCAGATCACGGAAAAAGTGACTTTAGTGACCATTTTCCTGAAAAAAGTGACTTTAGTGACTTTTTGTTGGAAATAGTGACTTTTTAGTGACCAGGTCGAAAAAAGTGACCAAGTCACTAAAAAGTGACTTGCTACCAGCCCTGATATTATTTTCTTGAAAGCATGACGTAATTTATGGAGATGTTTCCTGATAGAAAATATGTCACAATATCCCAACTTATTTTTAAAATAGGCAATCAAACATAATAAGCTGGATAAATAACTTGAAAGTACCTACATGTAATTTGCAATCCGGAAGTTGTACGTATAAATGACGCACTTCATTGCATTCGAGGGTAATGCACGGTCGCACCCGACAGCAGAACACCGTCGATGAAGAGGTAACCTATTATATTTTTGGCACCTATCTTAGACGACAGCCAAACATTTTGAGAGCATCGTCGCGACTTGGCGCTCGAGACGAAACGATCAAGTTCAAGGGCACGCAATTTCACACAGAGATCAGGAAAATGATATTCATCCACTTGTCGTCACTAGAAGCACACGTGCTGGCGGATGGAAAAACGTTTTGAAATAATTTTGGGAAAAAATAAGAAATTGATCACTTTTTTCTTCTTCTTGACATTACGTTCCCACTGGGACAAAGTCTGCTGTTCAGATAAGTGTTCTATTAACTTTTTTCAGAGTTATAAACTAAAAGCACAGACAAATAGACGTAACACTTAGAATATGTTAATTTAAAATCCATCGCATTCATAAAATCTGATCATCATCTGGTAGTCATGTTGCCCAAAAATATGTGCAAAAAGGCCTGCGTTAGTGGAAAACTTCAACGAAGGAAAACAATTTGTACGCGATACATAGCAAATTTGAAATGACCGTTCGAAGTGTGGTTGATAGAAATTTCATCAGTATTTCGTCGTCAGTAGTATGCTTTTTAAGTAATGACAAAATTGCAATTTTTGCATTTGTATGATAATGCCCATGCTTTATGCTCAAGTCAAGAAATTTTTCGTTACGAAAAGATTCTGGACTGTTCGGGATTCGAAGCCAGACACTTCCAGCATGTTAATTGTTCACTTTGTTACGAGTAAATGGACACTTCAGGATAATTACCACCATGTCATGTTCTGTGAGGGTGGTATCGTTCACAAGTCGACAGACAGCGACGACAGCTGATGAATACGATTGTTAAACGTTGTTTTTTTTTGTGAATCGAACGCGCTTTTAAATTTGGTTATGTTTCATCCGCGTGTTTACTACGCAAGTGCGCGTCTCATCAATGGTAACGACCTAGTGGACAGATAACTTGGTTGAAACAACAGCATCACCGTGTGGAAAGAGAAACGGTGAAATTGCTGAAAGCGCGATTTGGGCATTTCACTGATGATGATTTCTTCTTAATTCGTTTGTTTTGATACCTCTACGAATATAGGTATTCCACTTTGTGAGATATTTATAAATTACGGATTGCTCTTGTTTTTGTGCTGAATATTTAGCTATACTTCTTAGTGTATGTTAACTAGAGAGTGATCTATTATATTTTTATCTCCTGAATTGACTATGATTCTATACTGTTGCATGTGAGACTATATCTTATAAATTTTGATGGTGTTGGCGGTTGGTCCGTTGATTCTTCGGATCTGCAGGTGGGGTCATGTGGTGAAATAGTTTCGGATATACACTTTTGATCACACCAGAAAACGGCGCAGTTCAGTCCAAGATCTCGATCCGATTGGATATTAGTGCAAAGTTAACGGTCAAATTTCAAATAAGTGATCAATATGGGTAAAGGAAAAGGCGGTGGTGGTGGAGGTGGATCCGGAGCAAACGCCGGTGGCAACGTAATTATCTGAATGGAAGGAACCAGTTTGGTTCCTCCCACCTGTCCTAAATCGTATTTCGGATCACTTTATTTGGACTTGGTTTCAGCAAAAAGGTGGTGCAGGCAAATCGAAAGGTGGAAATGAAAATAAAGGTGCTGCTGGAGGTAAGGGCGCAGCCAAAGGAGGACAAAAGGGTGGCAATAAAAAATAGCAGTGGCGACCTGGTGAGCTTCAACCCGTTCCCGGGACAACATCCGCAACCGACGGCCTTTCGGAAGAGATAATTTGGACTGTGAAATTGTTTGGCTACGGATTCGAGTCGAACAAAATTTTTACTTTATAAGTATTCCGTTTCTTTGTGTATTATCTGTGTTTAAATATTTTGTTTATAACTAATAAGACGTATTAAAATTAGGTGGAACGAAGAAAATTAAAAACGCAAAAGTATTAATGACTGCAAAACTTACTCACCCTGAATTTGTATGAATTTATCTGAACCAATCCTTATCCAGACCGAAGAAAGCTGCTGCACCTTTGGCGTAGTTTTGAGCCGTAACTGTTGAAGATGACACTGCTTCTCGTGGTTTGTTAACAGAAGATTCCTTCGCAGATGACTTAGGTGGCTGAGAGAGGAAATATAAATAAGAAATAGTATGAGTTTAAACTGTCCTTGAAGATATAAATAGATATGTTCTGTTAGTCAAAGGAATGCATTGATCAATTACTCTTAACCTTTTATAAGTTGTTTGTAATATGCAATTGATTAATTCTACACGAAGTAACCGCACCCAAAGACAAATAATTTCTAAAAATTTAGTGCAATTATCATTTGTTTAGGGAATTAAAGCATGCTATTTTGAATATTTTTTTCCTTTACCGCTTTTTTTTTGACTTTCTGAAGCCAGCTTGTCAGCTTGGTTTCCTTATGCTCATTTTGTAAATTTATAAATTCGTTTCAAATTGAGCGTTTTTGCATTTAAATATTGTGCGATAAGTACGTAGATTTTGTATGTCCTGAGAAGTCGAGAAAATTCCCAACCCGAAAAGATCCAGACCTGAGAGATTCTAACCCGCGCCTCTGAAATCTCGAATAACTGCGTGTTTACCCGCTATTTGGTACAAGGATGAAAGAAAGGATCCAAATATCGCAGGAACAATTTCATAATGTCGCCTAATTTTATGATGTTTCTATAATCAGAAATATTTCCAAAATACCTAATTAACTAGATAGTTAAAAAAAAACTTGTTACTTATAGATAGTTGCATCTATTTCATGTGAAACCATGGGTAGGGCAATTTTTAGACTGTCTTAGCAAAATATTTTTGTACGTACGACATGTCCTATACTGCCGTGAATCGCAAGTCAGTCCCATCTGCATTTCAGTCCAACTACAGACTTTCGCACTGTGGAACACAAAAATGTAACATGTTTTGATCAGCTTTATATTTTTCTCGGAAAGACATTGTAATGAAAAGCAAGTTGTGAAAGTTTCATTAAGATTGGAACATGTTCTAATTCTCTGGATTTTTTTGAATATTCGTATGGAAAACGAGTTTGAAAACTTCACAGCCCATTTTCTCAATGCCTACTTTTTACAGATGGGACTGACTTGCGATTCACGGCAGTATATGTCCCATTCACTTCTCTCTTTGTTCAGGATGAAAAAAAAAAACAGAATGTTCACTAATTCTGCTCCAGGAATTATCCCAGAGGATTTGCCTGGTCCTATGACAAGATTTTTTTTTTCATAAATTTTTGGAAATTATCCTGAAGCAATTCAGGGTAATTCTAAACGAAATCCCAAAACAATCTCTGATCAGGAACTTCTTGAGAACAACATAATCAACACTTGCAGTTTAGATCTCCTGCAAGGATATCTGAAGCAATTTTCGGACTTTTGAGAAAGTCTTAGACGGCTCTCTTGTTGAATTGCTGGAATAATTATTGGAAAAACTATCAAACGATGCTCTGGATATTTAAGGAAATTGGTAAAGGAGATATTGCTGGAACTATTACTATACCATTTTCTGATAAAAACCTAAATGAACATTTTGAATAATCCATGAAAAAATAACTCAGGAGATTATTGGAGAAGTTTGCTGCAGTAGTATACCCTGAATAAAATGCTGGAAAATCCATAACTTCATCTCTGTTAGAAATTTCTTCAACACCACAATTAACGAAATTATTGAGTAATCCTTCGAGTTTTTTTATGTAGGAATACCTGGAAGATCATATGAATTGATTTCCGGATTAGCCGAGTGATTTTTTTAAAGATTATTCCTGGAGGATATAATCTATGTAGGAATTTCTGGAACAATTCATGAGAGTCCGGGAATGTTCCAAAAATAGCTAAAAAACTACTTGATAGCTCCCTAGGAGCTACTGATGAAGTTCGTATGATTTTCTGGAGGTTTTTCTGGACGAATTTCTGTAGAAATTGGAGGATTTGGAGGAAATCCTGGCAGAACGCCTGAGGGATTCCTGGAGCAAATTCTTGAAGAATTCAACTTGAGGAATCGCTGGAGGTATTTCTGTACGAATCATTGAGATAATTGACAGATAAATGTCCAGAGAGAACATTGCCGAAGACGCCATTTTTCTAAGTAGTCGGACTCCTGGGATATTCACAAAACCAAGCCTGTTGTACAAAGTACAACATACGACTACTCATGTTACAGAAATTCACGCGGCAACCGAAAGGTTAATACAAAATTTCCGCAAAATCAGATTTTATGTTGCGGCTTAAGGAAGAAATAAAAAAGCCGTTTTGGGCGAAATTTGTAAAACATATCTTCTTCTTCTTTCTGGCGTTACGTCCCAACTGGGACAAAGCCTGCTTCTCAGATTAGTGTTCTTATGAGCACTTTCACAGTTATTAACTGAGAGCTTTCTTTGCCCATTGACCATTTTTGCATGTGTATATCGTGTGGCAGGTACGAAGATACTCTATGCCCTAGGAATCGAGGAAATTTCCTTTACGAAAAGATCCTCGAACAGCGGGATTCGAACCCACGACCCTCAGCATGGTCATGCTGAATAGCTGCGCGTTTACCGCTACGGCTATCTGGGCCCCTGTAAAACATATCTTAAAGGTTATTTTTGTCTGCCAAATATCAGAGGATAATTTTATCGAGAAACTGAAAAAAGGGATTTTAGAGATCAGTTTGCTTGAACAAGAAACTTCAGAGCCTTTCCATCAAAAATATAGATTTTGAAGATATTTGCATCAAAATGTTGATCAAATTACTAAAAAAAGAGCTGATACCAGTCCAGAATAAAGAATTAATTTTGACTAACTGGCAGTATATATGTACAACTTTGAACCAAACTTACCTCAACTGTTTTACTGCTCGATTTCGTTGACTCCGCCACACTCACAGCAGCACTTGCCACAACCGCCGTTACCGGTGCATCCTTGGTCACGATCGGCAACAACGGGAACCAGGTTTCGCTGGCACTGTTCGAGCTCAGCGCAAGAATGTTGGGGTTTTTATCCTTGACCGGCGCCACCTGCGACGCATTGCCCGTGCTCGTCCCCAGAAGTGAACTCAGCTGGTCACCGTTGGTCAACAGAATACCGAAGAAGTGCTGCATCCGCTGAACAGCGCGTTTAACATTGGTGTTAACGTGCGGATAGAACACGTCAAAATCGAACGGATCAATGTGGGATTTGAATTCGCCGATCAATTGATTGTAGGGTTCGGCCAGCTGCTTTCGGTCGCGACCGGTGAACAAAAGCTGAACGAACTTTAGATCGAAATAGTACTGCAAGGCGCAATTTTGATTTTTTTGAATGAAGTCATTTTGAGACAGGAAACGATAGTGATCATGTAAGTAGGAAATTATACGCTCCACAACTTGAACGACGATTGCCTTTGGGATCGTTTGTGGGACCAGCGTATTTAGAAGGGTTGTTATGACGTGAAGTAGTTTTTGGAGCGGGAAACTCGGTAGGGCGGGTATATGAATAGTTGATTGCACTGGTTGGTTTTGCTCGTCGTTCTCTTCGATGGTAACCGTATCCCAAAGCTAGAAAATAAATCATTTGAATTAGAGTACCTATCTTTTAGTAGGATTAAACCACCTAAGCGAAAAAGAGCAACTATTTGATATTTTTGGTTTTCTTTTCAATTCTTAAAAGCTTTTGTCACGGTTCTTTTATGTTATGATCCTTCTCATCGATCAACAAACTCTTAGAACATAAATATTCACGCTAGACAAATTGATAAGGCTAGACAAATTGAGAAATTTATGTTTGGGGTTGGAAAACTTGATTGATAAAATAATAAGACCAGTACAGCAAAAACTAAATCGTGAAATACATTGTGAAATACCTTATTTATGTCTAAGGTTAACACAAAATTTCATCTTCATTGAATCAAACAGTATGTGTAGCGTATTTACGTATAAAGTAGCGTATTTACCTTTCTGTAGATTTAAGCCGTTTAAAAAGAAACCGTGCAAAAAAAAACCGTCGCTGGCGGGTTTCCTTTGCGATGCAGTGAGACCCAGATCTCTCTAAACCGGTGCTTGGGGTTGAACGTCTGCGGCCTCTGGCGTGGGGTATGCGAGATGACGTCCTCCGTTTCAGTTCCCTGTGGGCGTATGGACCGTGACAGCTCCTCGCGGACTGCCGGAGAACGTTCAAGGCTGCAATTAAAAGGCTCTCTGATGAAGACCTTTCTGAGCTTAAAATGGATCTTCTGCCACGAACTGGTCCAATTGTTATCGGTAGTCATGGAATTTTTCATGAAATGTCAACTTTAATGAGGCTTTGAGAATTGTTGGGGAGGAAGTCACATTTGCCGCGATAAACCAAAAACTGAGAGCAGCATTCTCAATAGCAGCTTCAATGCTGAAATTCAATTTATTTTACTCAAACATATTTTAAATCTAACTTATTATATACATACATTTTGGTATTTTACCTCGCGCTGTCTTCAAATTGACCTCCTGCCAACAGTGATTTTCTATACTATTTATATTTTGTATCGTCACTCAGTGTTGCCGGTTTCACAGCATATTTTATCGCCAACATTCTCCCACCCGTGAAACATGGTAACAGGTCTGACCATTTTATTGCCACATTCGCGTGGAATGACAAAACATTGAATGGTACGATTGATCACTCATAATGGCAAAACTATCACCACAGCGCGTGCTACTACCTGAATCTGAGAGAAGACAAACGCCACTGTTCGTATGGCTCCCACCGGGATCGAAAATAACGAAAACACACACTCTATCTTTTGTTAACACCACTGCCACACATAATTCATATTTGGTGGTTATTTCGCAGATGGTGCGCTGCTTTTCAGGCACTGTTTCCCCAACCTTGAACATTTTGGGCATAGTTACACTTTGGTAACTTGTGCTCTCGAGATGGCAATGTTCATTCTGACCACAAGAGACTGATAACAAATTTTGTGGCACAGACGATAGTATTCCCTCTGATGACGATCTTGTATTAGTATTGTGCACCTCTATCGATGCCTCCACTGAATTTGATTGAAGTAGTGATAGTGGTTGATGCGCAATAGGTGCACTGCTTTGTTGGATAGTACAGGAGACTTGTTTGGACAATGTTCCAGATGCATCATCTTTACTAAGCTGCTGTTTTGCTGCTTCCTTCCTTGCATAGAATTTCAATCGAATTCTCCTGGCAGCTTCTTTGAATTCCTCATCGATCTCAGCTAGCCGACGCGCGTATTCCTCATCCATACGCCGTTCCTCATCCTCATAATGTTTCCGCCACAGCTCGTTTTCTTCTCCTATTTGCTGAAGCCTTTGCTGTGGATCCATTTTGCCTCGGATTTTGATACCAACAAAATCATTGAAGTTTGTTGGGCAGGAAGTCACATTTGCCGCGATAAACCAAAAACTGAGAGCAGCATTCTCAATAGCAGCTTCAATGCTGAAATTCAATTTATTTTACTTAAACATATTTTAAATCTAACTTATTATATACATACATTTTGGTATTTTACATCGCGCTGTCTTCAAATTGACCTCCTACCAACAGTGATTTTCTATACTATTTATATTTTGTATCCCGGACGAGCCCCCAAATGTTGCGATGAATTTGTGGTGAAACTGGCAACACTGAGGTGTTTGCATATAGCTTTGTGAAAATGTATTGGATTGGATTAGTTGTAGATCGAAATAGAATAAGAAAGGGTGGCGGGTTTGTTCCTCGAGGGTAATTGTAGAAGAAACTAGAATGTAAGTAATTTTGTTCTTTATTTTGTATGCAATAAGTATATTTTGTTAATAAATTTTAGCTTCGAGGCTGTGTACCATAAACACTGCTGTCGAGAGGTTTTTCATTCAAACCAGAGGTAACGACCCCCCAACATTCTTCAAAGATTCTAAAAGGCAACCCAAATGAATTCGCCATGGAAGATTTGAAGCAGAAGATTGTATTGCTAGAAGAGCGATTCAAATCATGACGGAATCAACAGCACGAAAAAGAGAAGCAACGTAAGCTTGAATACGAACAAAAGTTATTGAAATTGGATGAGGTGTATGAAGCAGCGGAAAGGAAAATTGATTTGGAGTTTAGTGAAAGAAGGAAATTATTGCTGGAGCGGTACAGCGTAAAAGTTGACAACGAAACATCGGTAGGTCAAGTGAAGAGATTTCCAGCTAGCTCTGAAATCAAACTGCAGTATATTGTCGACAAGAAATCTCATTTGTTGGCATCAGCATCTCATCACCGTTCAGTAACACTACCGGTGGAACCACTGTCAGCACTTTCATGTGCTACACATACTGGTGCCGAGCGGCTGGATAATTATCCAGCAGGTATTTTGCACACCGATGACAAAATAGAACAGCAATCTACTGTTAAGCCATTCTCGGACAGTGAAACAATCGAGATGATGTGGCGAAAAAGATCCACAATTGCGCTCGAACATTTTGGTGACCAACGCAACACGAGTGTATACGCTGAAGTGGAAGCATTCGCACAAAAGCAGAGGCGCATTTACGTGAATGAAAAAGCGACGATCGATAGGAATCGCACCGAAAAATCCGTATGTGATCGCAGTGGAATGTTTCTGTTGCCAGAACTTCAAATTCAGATATCGAGAGAGTGTGATCGGCGTCCAATAGAAACAACGACTTTTGATCCCGGTGGGTCTTGTAGAGCGTACGCTTCGTCCGGTCACTGCTGTATAAAAAGGAAAAAAAAACTAATGAGCAGGAGGTTTCATGTTGAGCCGACATATAGTAGTAGTTTGTACTAGACTCAGTTGATTACCAGTTTCACGGGGGGGTGAATGTTGCGATGAATTTGTGGTGAAACTGGCAACACTGAGGTGTTTGCATATAGCTTTGTGAAAATGTATTGGATTGGATTAGTTGTAGATTGAAATAGAATAAGAAAGGGTGGCGGGTTTGTTCCTCGAGGGTAATTGTAGAAGAAACTAGAATGTAAGTAATTTTGTTCTTTATTTTGTATGCAATAAGTAGGTATATTTTGTTAATAAATTTTAGCTTTAAAGCTGTGTACCATAAACACTGCTGTCGAGAGGTTTTTCATTCAAACCAGAGGTAACGACCCCCCAACAAGAATGTTGGCTACATTGGTTTTTGGTAACCTCATATGCTGATGTAAAGCCGTCAAACGTGCAGTGCAGTCTGTATTACACCCTGTTACCGAATTTGCATCCTGATTGGTGCATGTGGTTTTCATGCAATCTTTTCAATGCTGCTAAGTCTCAGCGTTTCTTGATGCACGGAGTATTTTAACAAGCACAGCACTTTTGCACAATTTAACCGCACCGATATCAATCGTTTCTCGGCTCCTGTGACCAGGACCAGGGTACAGGAACATATCTACAGAAAGGGGAATACCTACCTTGAACCCTGTTGGCTACAGCGTAACATCACTCCATTGCCGGGCGTAAGGTAGAGCTCTATATTTGTCGGTCTTAGGCGATACTTCTCCAGTTGCCCCGAACGTTTATAGTCGCCAGATCCTCTTCCATTGCGTACAGCCAGCGTGTCATCCACGAGGTCGCCTACCTCTACGTGGGTTTCCTCCTTCTTCTTCTTTCTGGCGTTACGTCCCAACTGGGACAAAGCCTGCTTCTCAGTGTTCTTATGAGCACTTCCACAGTTATTAACTGAGAGCTTTCTTTGCCGATTGACCATTTTTGCATGTGTATATCGTGTGGCAGGTACGAAGATACTCTATGCCCTGGTAATCGAGAAAATTTCCTTTACGAAAAGATCCTCGACCAGTGGGATTCGAACCCACGACCCTCAGCATGGTCATGCTGAATAGCTGCACGTTTACCGCTACGGCTATCTGGGCCCCTGCTGAATGTTATTTTCTCAATTCTTTCTTCAGACATTCGCACTAAGTGACCAGCCCACTGTAATCTGCTGTATTTCACACGCTTAGTAATATTCGCGTCTTTGAAATTTTACCTTGATATAACTCGTGATTCATGAGTCTGCACCACACACCATTTTCGAGTATTGTCCGAGCGTGCAGAAAACACTGGAGGCTTTCCGGTCTGCTTCTTTCAACGTTCACTTTTCATGCCCGTAGAGAGCCTCCGGAAGAATTGATGTTTTATACAGGGCGAATTTTGTTTCCGTTTGCAAGTTGTGGGACCTAAGCTGGTTACGTAATCCGTAAAATACCCTATTCACTTAGCGGGAAACGTCATTGTCACATGTCACAAGTGTTTCCAGATAACCAAACTCTTCAATTGAACACATCTCCATAAAACACTATCTCAACACCAACCCCATTAGGCCTACCTCAATCGCTACCTGTAACCGAAGTAGATAATTGGTTTTGGTAAAATCAATGGTCAGGCCTACCCTCGCTGTCTTCTTCTTTGAAGACATGAATGCCTCTTCCACTGTCGTCCACAAATCCAAGGAGCATGTGCGACCGTGTGATGATAGTACCATTTCTCTACACGCCAAATCTCCTAATAGCACCGACGCGTCGAGTGCAATGCTGAACAGTAAATTCGAAAGTGCGTCTTCTTGCTTTAATCCGTCTGACGTCACAAACGAGGTTGACACCTCATCTGCAATCCAAATACTTGATTTCGATTTATCCATCGTTGCACGTTTCAGCCTAATTAGTTTCGCCGGAAAACCATGTTCAGCCTTTATCTGCCACATCTCATTTATTTTCACTGGTAAACATCTGGTTCGTTGTCGAGCGACGCTCACGAAAACCAGCTTGGTAATCGCCGACGAAGGACTCCTCGAGCGGTCTCAGTCTTATTGAACAGGATGCGTGACAGTATTTTGAACGCCAAATTCAGCAGGTTAATTGACATACTCCAGTCTGTGCCATTTCTGGTAGCATGTCCTCCCGTACCTTCAGAAGTACATGGTGGATCGACTGGTACAGCTGCCCGGTCTACCAGTCAGTGATTTTCGATAGCGATCGATATAGATTCGTTTTGAACCGTTAGCGATCGCCATCGTTGGTCAAAGATCTATAAAGAATTATGAAGACTGGTTGGTCGGGTGCTCTCATCCGTGCTTGAGAAGCTTGACCGGGATCTCGTCCCTCCCTGCAGCCTTACAGTTCTTCAGCTCACTGGCAGCCTTTTTAACCGCTTCTATGGTCGGTGGGTCCCCAGCTCGATCCAGGCTGGAAAATATGCTAGCTTAACATTTAATCTACAGACACTGATTGATGGAGGGCCGATTTCTTCATCCCTAGTTTAATCATATGCGTAAACGTGGTTTAGGGCTTAAGCAAAGGTGAAGAAGCCCTGAATGACGTAGCCTATGGAACCAGAACGATAATCAATATAATCGAAGCCTATTGAAATTTAGATATGATTTAGCTTTTGCTGTAGCGGTCTTCTTATTTTGTCAATCAATTCTTTAACTTCATAAATTTCTCATTTTTTAGCCTTAGCATTTACTTTGTTCTATAAATTTGTGGATTGATAAGAGAGATCATAACGTAAAAGAACACTGACAAAAAAGTTTTAATTATTAGAAAGAAACCCAAAATATCAGAGAGGTTACCTTTTTTGCTGACCTTGTTTTTTTCCGTAACTGTACTTACCGGAAATTCCGTGAGTAATGTTTGATAACTGATTTGCTTGTCCAATTGAGGCCATTTTGCTACAAATTGTTCAAGCCAAAGCTTCCAAAACCTGATGCTCTCCTCTTCTAGTAGACCAGAAATATTATTCCACCGATCTCCGTCAGTCAGTTTACCTTCACTTTGCCAAGACGTTGCAATTTCTACTTGATTCATCAGCGACGGAGTCAGGCATTGCTTCAAAGACGGACACAGTTCCTTGTAAGCAGTGAGAAGTCGAGCAAGCAGTATCAACTTATCCGATGATGGGTTGCAATCGTTCGTTTTGATGGCCGTTAGAAGTTCGTTTATGCTTTCGACGCTGCAGTCGCTGTAGAACTCAATGAGCTGACCTGCTTCGTTAGTGGAGAATGACTCCAGAAATGATTGTACATCCATTGTGAGGGTTTGAATACGTTTATCGAAGGACGATGCAAGTTGTACCAGGGCTGGAGGAAATGCTTTTGATTTCATCAGAAGGTAATGGCTAGCGGGCTGTGATCGATCCAGTGCAGCCTTCAGGTTCAGAGGAATGTCTTCTGTCGACTCGGACCAAACGAATGCCTTCAAGTCTCTCACGTGTTCATCAGTTGATGCGGACGAAACGAGGCTCAGCACGTCGCTATTGTTGGATGCAATTATTTCGGACCAGCATTGCCTTATAATGGCTTTGATACGAGAGCTTATCAAGGGCTGATAGAACATTGCGTAGAAATCCAGTAAATCTGAAAAGGACAACTTTTCGCAAATATCCGACCAATTGTCTGGCTTTGAAGCGGCTTTCAGTGACAGTTTCTTTATATCATGAAGTACTTTGATGCTTGTAACCAAGTTCATCAAGTTAGACAACTGACCGGTCGCAATTTTTTCTACGTTGTGCAACCAAAATTGGGAACTTTTGAGGACTAGTTCTTTATTCAATGGTTGCAACGCGATCCGTGGTCTAAATTTGCAAATAATGTCCGGCAATGTTTGAATAATTTTTGGATCTTCAGACTTGATCAAACCGATAGTCGGTAAAGCGCTTTCGTCCGTAACCAGCATCATTTCCTTCATTAGTAGACCCGGTTCCCGATCGTTGCCGATGAAACACTCGTGCATTAAATTTACCGTATTCATCAAAAGCTTAAGACTGGCCAGTATCTTATCCTTGACCTTCTCGTACCGTGAGCTTTCCGACAGTACGCCAGCATACGCTTTAAGGCGCATTTGTACGAACAGCGACAAAATGTAATCCAGTTGGCAATTCTCCAGCAGCACTAAACTGGCTAAGCATTTTGCGGCCACTTGTGGCGTTAAATCTTCCCGTTCCAAGCAAGTGGCGCAATTTTGCTTGATAGTAAAAAAAAATTGGCTCAAAACGGCCCACTGTTTCTTCGCAACAGGGAACTTGGCCATCATCTCGCTATTGGCATCCAACTGCAAACCAGTCGATATGTGTCTCGAGAAGATGAACAGTTGGGTAGCTACAAAGTAATCTTCTTCGTCAATGGCGCTCCAAATCATTTCCGGAAGGCTGGTCAGCAGCTTGATTTGCACGATTACTCCGTGAAATTTGTTGTTGGAGTTTTTCTGGTTGGGTCTTTGTTGATCACTTGCGGACTTAAATCCAATCAATTGATGATCATTCAGTTTCCGGCAAGCAGCAGTTATGTTGTCTACGTTTCCGATTATAGAACTCGCCGTTGTTCGCATATCGCCGATAGTATCAGCCGCTTTCAGCAAATCACGATACCGTTCACTGAAAAAGAAGTTCAATCGAAGATATATCACGATATTGATTTATTTGGGAAACCTACCCGACCATTGTCCTGAGCTCTTCTCGTTTAAGTTCAACTTCGGCTTGCAGCCTCTTGTGAACTTGATCAATTTCCGCAATACTGTTCTGTTCGAACAGCTTGTCCACGTTGATATTCAGTAGATTTCCTACGTTGGCCATTTTAGCAGGGTAAGAGAATACTATTCACTGAACTTTTTCAACAGTTTTAGGATACTATTTTCCTAATTTCACCGCAAATTACGTGAAAAACAACAATTTTGTGACTGTTGTTTTCGTAGTTTTGTGCACAGTGTTCTGCCAGCACACCAAAGTGAAGAGAAGACGGGATCAAAACAAACAGTAATTCGATGTTTTCGCCGTTTTCGAGCAGAGCGGTATCTGCCGCTGTAGTCGAAAATTGAATGAAACGAAAATTGGAGAGCGTGCACCATGAACGCTGCTGAGACAGGCCGAACCTGAGAGAGACTCGCGAAGAGGAAACTTATCAATGAGAATATATACTAAGGTGTGGAAGAAGAAGCAAAGGGTATGTATCCAGCTTTTTACGAGCGCTAATGGCTGCCGCAAACAGGCTCGTTTTCTGGTAGGGATTAAACGATTTGACGTTTAGCTTGGGTCCGTTCAATAGAAAACGACCCAAGCCAAACGTCAAATTGACATGTCACTACCAGAAAACGAGCCTGTTTGCGGCAGCCATTAGCGCTTTTAAAAACCTGGATTAGTAAAGAGAAAAAACGTAAACAAAAATAACTACGTCACTAATTTACATGGCTTCTTATGGGAGCTCGCTCGCTTGTAGTAGTGAAACATTTTGCACCGTACACGGATGTCACGCACACTAAATATCTTCTTCCTCACCTCGGTATATATTCTCATTGGAAAATTATCAACGTCATATGCAGCCCAGATTCTGCTGTCACGAAACGTCAAATGCAGCTCGTCAGCTGAAAAGTGAAAAGTATTGTATTAAAAATAAACTATTATTGAAAACCTCTGTCAGTGGAGCAGTTTTTTTCAAAGATGCTGATAAATGTAAACACAATACTAGTTATTTATAATGTCTGCTACGTTTGCTGACATTAAATTTTACTCAAAATGCCGTTCTTCCTTCAGTGTGATGCAAACGCAATAGTTTTTTGCTGAGATGGTCATGTGAGAGCTTGAACGGCTTGCACAAGATCGATGTAAACACTGAGTGGAATAAAAAAAAAACTCAGCAATCGCAGAAAAAGAAGACCGTCTCCGCGAGTCTCATCTTATTGCCGGACCATTAAAAAGGCAATCCATGAGACAGCTGCGATCAGCTGGTTTTTTTGTTTACCATGTGCTTTTGACGTTTCGCGATCGGAGTGACTTTCGATTACAAAGGAAAATGTAAAGCTCCGATAACACTCGCATGATTTGTTTACTCTTTCATTTCGGTTACATTCACACTTTTAGTTGTCAGTCCTATCACGAAAAGTCCTCATGGATAGCCTTATTCTACCAAAACCGAAGTGCATGGATGCAGGTAGAAACAGAGGCAGAATGTAGGTGCTGAGGTAAAGTGTTCGATCGCGAAGCAGTATATCAAGCCTGCACGTAAGGACAGGAAGAGAAAAAGAAAGGAACCGAAGAAGAAAGAAAAGCGACGATCATCTCGTGAGAGGTTCAAGGGCGATGCTCTTGTTATTGAGGCAAGCGACAAGAAATCCTACGCGGTGATTCTCCGGAGAGTTAGGGAGCGTCCAGAGCTGAACCAGCTGGGTGAAAACGTGGTGAGAACCAGGCGCACCCAGAAAGGAATGCTCCTAAACTCAAAAAAGTCACAGGGATTGTCTGGAGATACCCAGGTGCATGCTGTGTAATGTGGAGGATGGTAACGCCAATAGAATGGATGGCTTCAAATGCCCCAAATATCAGAGGGCTAAGGCAAGCTTTAAAGGGCTTGTGCAGTCTCAGTAGCGCGAGCGTGTGATACAAGTATGCCGAGAAAATTAGAGCCAAGGAATCAGCGGCGTCCTGCATACTGATGGAACGACAGACTCAGCACCCTTCGTGCAGCCTGCTTAAGAGCCAGAAGACAGGTGAAGAGACCTACATCGGATAAGTGTAAGATGACCTACCGGATGGCCAGAACCGCGTTCGAACGGGAGATAGCGACGAGTAAATCAAACTTCTACAAGGAGTTGTACCTGACGTAAATGTCTGGAGCAATGTCTATCGGGTAGTTGTGGCAAAGATCAAGGGCCCAGTATCACCAGCTGAAAGCTGAAAACGAAGAAGAGAAGAAACAATCGATACTGCGCAGTGGTAACGATAGATGTAAAGAACGCGTTCAACAGTGTCAATTGGGAGGCTATCGTCGCATTCGTCTCAGAATGCGGGTCCCCGAATAAAGAAACGCGTAGCCGGAGTAGGCTAGCTCCACCGTCGTGGAATAGGTCGAGTAGCACCGATCGTCACAAAACAGTTTTGGGTCGTCGAGGCGCCAGTGAATCGCAAGTCATCCTTCAACCGGTATCGCTGGACCGACATCGGCATCCAACTGATCAACCAGGAGAGCTCGAAAAGCAGCAGCGGAGAACGAGTCGTCGTAGAGTAGCGAAAAGCACATGAGCGTCCAGTAGAAGTTCAACCGGGCTCTGACGTGAGTCCAGACCAAGCATAGAATGCGCCGTCGTATAGAACGTTGTGCAAAGCCCCGGCGAGATTTTCAACCGCCATTTGGGCAAAACGAGTAAGGACTGTTCATTTTATAAAGTGGACACTTTGTTTATGCTATATCTTTTTTATTTATTGATAAAATCGTAATCGGTTTTCTGTGTATCGTTGACCTATTATTCTAAAATGCTATGAAAATATAAAATCTTTGAAAATGCTTTTGGTTGAAGAGCTAAATAGTTTTTCCAAAAACTCTTAAAAAAAGCTGTCCGTCAAAGTTAAACATTATTTATCGCAAAACAAAAATCCTTATTTTTATGAACAAATTGTATGTTTGTATCCTTTACTATTCTACTAAAGGTAAAGCTTTAAAAATATCAATTATATTCCACCATTCTATGACATTAGGTAACTTTAGTGATTTACCCATTTATGGCCAAATTTGCTGATACACCATCCTTTCACTCCCAGCAAAAGAGAAAATTAAAAAGCGTGTTCAAAACTAGTTTGGATTACTAAAGAAACTATATTAGTATAAACGAAAGCTAAATCGTGAGATTAAACTACAGTCTTAAGTATAAATTTTACTGTTTATGGTAGTTTTACTAAAAAGTCTCATACTTTTAAAATCATGTACGCATATTTATCGATCTACAGCAAATTGTAAACAGTTTTCTCCAAATTTTTCAATTGGTAATCTCAGAATAACATATTATGAAAATAATATGTGGAAAATAAAATCGATTTTATTACAGCAGTGTTGCCAATTTTGATGATTGTCAATGTACTTTGATAGGTCTTCTAAAAATAAAACAATTGTGTTTCTGTTGTGCTTTGAATGTGACGTGGGGACTTACTAAGTAACTCTATGAAGGCGTAAGTTATTTTTCATATTAATACTATATTAGGACTTCCGTCAGGACGTACTTTTACACAAAAAATTCTACTCATATCAATTCCCATCAAATTTAAAAAAAATTTCTTTAAAAATATACGGGAAAATTGATTTTATTATTTCTGTAAAATTGTTGCTCCAAAAATAACTTGATTTTTTCCATCAGGCTTCTGATTGATGATGCTTTCGAAGAACAAGCCTTTTTTGAAAATAGAAAATATAAATTATCGAATTTTCCAGCCAATTTCTTACAATCATTGATTTTGATAACCTCAAAAAATCGACCGATCTAATCGTTGTTCCATATTCGTGTGAAATTTAATTATTTTGGAGAATTTTTATTATTACAGCATTGTACAATACTAGTCGAACGATGTGCAAAAAACCGATTGAAATTTCATTGATTAATAAGAAAGATACAGCATGCACAAGGTGTCCACTTTATAAAATGAACAGTCCTTAGTCGCAGAGATACCGTAGGAATGTCGTAGTGAGCAGCGTTTTTGACGAAATTGGGCTCCAACAGCAAACTAGCAGAGACTTGGAGTGGAGAGCATAAGTCGCAATCGAACATGGAGGAAGGCGGCCAAGAGCCGAGTGAATTAGCGAGGTTTTATCAAAGTAATTACAGTATGATTTTCGAAAATATTGAATACGACAACTTTGTTTTACGAGGATCAATATATTTCTTTTGATAAGCTACATTGTTGTAGATGAATGCTAGCGCGGATGCCTGACAGATATCTGTCAGACTATGCTTGAGTTGTAATAATTCCCAATAAATTTACCCATCAACCATTGAATAAATATTATTTTGAGTACGTTATATAATTATGCGATTATTATAATGGAGATTATTTGAATCACGTAATTCATGCTAAATTAATTCAAAGCTGTCGAAGCCAACACTGCAACACCACGCTCGTAGAAGCTGTGCGGATCCTGTCCCGGAGCTACAGTCATATCAACCGTAAAGAGCAGCTCAGTTCTAGTAGAATTCAAATAAACCGGTAGGGTTAGCTTGGTAGCCCTAGCACTATCTGAATCGATGCGCGTCCACTTGAGTAATGTCAGCGGCAACTCGGTCATGATGGCCGAAGTCAGCAGAAGTTGGTTGTTCTTGCACTGCGCACCTTGCAGTTTCAAACCTGAAACGCCAAAGCTGCTATCCTTGAGGTTATCAATTCCATCAGAACCGTTCTCGGTAATGGTGACATTGAGGGCCAACTCTTCTAGTGACCAACTGTTCGCTTGGGCAACGCATTGCCGAGTGGCCGTTATGTATGCCTCCGGATTGAACAGCCCACCCAACCATACGGGGAAGCTCTGCAAATAAAAATACCGTTAGAATACACTGATGTTAGATAATTCATATTTAAAATTTACCTGTAGCTCCTTGGCGCCGGCTTGCGAAACCAGAGATGACACCTTCTGCAACTGCAATACTCTGTGGCTGAAATCGGTGATCCACTGGATAACAGTGCATCCTGCCGGTACGGTATAGCGTCTCCAACCAGCCGGAAGAATACCCCTAACCAGTTCGCTGAGCATAGTTCGATGGTAGTTGGTTTGTTTCTTTTCACCCTGGCAAATGTAGACCACATCCTGCAGGTCGCTAACCACGGTTTGAAGAAGTTTTGCTCCGCACGATACTTCCCGCTCGAAATAACGGTACAAGGGGTCCTTGATGTTCTCCACTGTTCGTTTCAAAGTGGCCAATTGTTTCGGCAAAAGTTGCAGCCAAGTTAAAGCGCTATTATGCAAGGTCTTCATCCACGAGGGACGCCCATCTTCTTGACGAGTTTGAACTGCGTCTAGGCTTTCGTCATGACTGTAGGCTAGTTCGTCATCGTCCTCTAGTTGCTGCATTTTCAACAACTTGCTGACCAAATCTGTTCCACGTGTGGTCAACAATACTTTCTCAGCGTTGTTCGGCAATCCCAGCCAGGATGGAGTTTGGCGATCTGCCAACGCTTCGATCCATTTCAGGAAGTGGTCACGACGTGTTCCATCGGGCATGGTAATGTGTCGTTGGCCATTGGGACCACCGGCTACTCCGTCCACATTGGCTACCAAGGCAAACTCAGCTTCAAAACTGTGAGCAGTGAACAGCTTGGATAGGAACGATGAGAGCAGACGCTGATCAAAGTCGTTATCGATCTTACCACCGTAGATGCTTTGAGAGAGCAGAGTAACCAAAGCATCCCATGGAACCTTCTCCGGCGGAAGATTGGTTCGACCCATAGCGGTTGCATCGATCCAAGTATCCAACGTATCGCAAGCAACACGTAAATCGGATTCGTTGAACTCGTACTTTTTGGCCCATCCGAGCGGTGCGTAGCGCAAGCGTTCTTGAACGATAGCATGGAACCACGAGAGCAGGAAGTAGAGACGAGCACGTTCGCTGGGTTGCTTCATCATGCGGCTGGCCGGAACCGTGGAGAATGTGCGTAGCAGATTAGCACGGATGCCTGGTGGTGGTTCATAGACGAAGATACGACCAGCTCGTAGCAAATTGACTGGAACCTTGGGGTTGATTTCCATGGTGAGGAACAGTCGGAATCCGGAATGTGGTTGTAAAGAATGGAGTTTCTTCTCCAATTGAACAAGCCATTGTGGGGCGAGATGGACGTTCTTAAGAAGTACCCAACGGCCAGTTTTGCACGCCATATTGATGACTCTTTCGGCTTGATTGAATCCTTCGGCGGAACCGATAGCAATGCTGGTGATTTGCTTATTCAATTCAGCAGCCAGGTCATCGACACGAGATGAAGCGTCGTAACCCGTGACGGAGCACAGTAAAGCCGGAGTATTGCTGGTGAGTTCCTTCTCAACGCAGGTCGAAAAGTCGAGTTCCTTTTCAGCTTGAGGCATGAAATCTTCACCGAGCACAGTGGATACAAAGATGTGAGCTGCGGCAATAACTCGATCTGGTCTGAAGGCTTGAATTAACAGGAGCTGATGCATAGCGCCAGAAATGGCTGACAACGCCTTCGATTCGTCCCAAAGATTTGGAACATTTTGTTCAGGAGATCCCTGCTGTAACCATGCGGACAGTTCGGGCATTGATTGAATCTTTTCTAGCAATTTGCGGAAAATGGGTAATCGACTGGATAAGCGTGTCACCGATTCCAGTTGCTCCGCGCTCACTCCATCAACGTGATTCGACGAAGAGAATAGACCCTCCTTGTTGCGAAGGAAGAAGTTGAACTCTTGGTCGAGGTTTGCTTCGGTTGTTCCTTTGAGATGAATACGACAGAGCAGTATAGCAAACGTGAGACGATCGGCATGCAGCATACCACGAGCGACACGATCATAGCATACGCGATACAGATCGTTGGTGATGATAGAAAGCCGCCCAGTGTGATCGGTTTTGCCTTCCAGTTTGGGATTGTTATGAAGCACAGTGCTGAAGATATCCAAGAACATCTTCAATGAATATTGATAGAGGAAGTGGACCTGGTTCAGACTGTCCATGGTGAAGTAAATATTACTGCATGCCTGTGACAGCGAAAGATATTGCTGCGACACGGTTTCAATTTCGGCAATGACCTTATCGGTTTCTTCCACCTTCTGGCCGATATCGGCTGCTTCTTTCTTCAGTGTTTCCAGAGTGGTGATAACCGAATCGTCGTCCAAAATCTTACCCTTGGCATCGTTCAGGGCTTGCAGCAAGCTCTTTTCCAGTTGACGCAATCTCAGATGGAACTCTCCTTGCAGTTTCAGCAAATCAGATCGCTTTTCATCGATATCCGGACGTTCGGCCTTCAGAACCTGGTTCAAACATTGCGATTGCAACGAACTTCTGGTAACAGTGAAGTTGACAAACGTAACTCGCGAGCAAATATCTGGAGGGAATTCCACCGTTGGGTCACGAGTGGACAAGAAGATGACGAACGATGGAGACAAATCAATGTCTTGATCTCCCAGGGTGATCAGCACACGTCCGCCAGTACGACGCAATTCCCGATTGAGCACTGGATTCAAAATTGGATCATAGTTTTCAACGTCCTGTACCAGCAATGGATTACCGAAACGGAGGGCCGATTCCAGGTTCTTGCGGAACGAGTCGTCCAAGAAACTAGTTTTGGTGATTTTCTTATCTTTGAATTCGTTCATAATGAATTCCGTCGCTTGCCCAGATGGATCGATAATAAGTGGGTATCGGTTGAACCGTTTTAGCATGATCGCGTTCTCAGTACAAAGATCGTCCGTTGGTAGAGCATTGGCTTGCCAGCGAAGTCTTTCATCGGGGTTGGACAGATATTCGGTTCGAGCGATGTCCGCTCGGAATTGAATGCTTGCCGCTTGCAGATGCTGACACCAGGTTGAGAAAAGATTGCTACGGTAGTGCTGATCGAAGTATCCTCCGTATGCGATGAAGGCAGCCGACAGCAGAACATCTCCGATGATTGTGGACATTTGCGAACGGAACGTTTCGCTCGTTGCTTCCCAGCGTTCCCGTTCGATGACCAAACTTTTCAGCAGCGCGATGGAACGGTCCACCTTGGCCTGGACGTTCTCCAGATCGGTTTTGATGGCCTGGGCTTGGGAGATGAGCTGAGCATATTCCTCCTTGTAGGAGGCGATACTCTGTTCTAGTTGGGCGATCAACTCCTTTACTTCTTGTCCGTGCTTGATGTTGGTATCGGCCCGGCGTTCCAGGGAGCTCAATTCGTCACGCAGCGGCTCGACGCGCTTCAACATGTCGGCGTATTCGACCTGGAAGCAGTGGATAAGTTGCATAAATAAACGATAGAAAATACGTCAGAAGCAACGACTTACCTGAGCGATAGCCCACTTGACCATAGGACCGCAAGCCATCGAGGCGCGGTTCACCTTTTCGAAGTTATAGTCCGGATTGCTCAGATATCTGGACTTCATCTTTTCACGCACATCGTCGCTATTTCGGATGTAGTAGAAAACGACAACAATATAAGACATTTTGTGCAGCAAAGATTAGGAAATTTGGTTAGATTCAACATATACTTAATTGATTAAATACGATGTTAGACCACACAATAAGCCACCGCAACCAGCATGCAATAAAGCTGTTTTGTACAAGCGTTACTAGCTTTAGGTATTGAATAGAGAAGAGAGATGACGTCTAGGAAAAACTTTTTTACTGACATATCCTTTAGGTATATCTCTCTTAAAATTCGTTCAGAAAATCATCCAGAGTTTCTTTCATGGATTTCTTTATACATTCCTTCGAGATTTCCGTTTAGGATACCTTTATGAAATCAATCCGATATCTTCAGAAACTACTCACAGAGATTCCTCTAAATTCCTTCCAGAAAATTCTCCTGGAAATACAGAGGGTGACATATTGTATTTTTGGCAACTTTGTTTTCTTCGTCATGGGTGGTTTTCTAAAAACTATTGGACTCAAAATTTGCATCAAAATTTTTAGTATATAGGCGCATCTTACCAAACTTCAGAACAAACGGCCGAAAATACGTAAGTCTCTGTCCAACAATTCTTCAACAGCATTTCCTCAAACAAATCCTTTCGTTAACTCTTTGTCTGTGTTCTAAAGCCAATATTCCCAAGAGCACTTTGAAGGGCTGTAACTTTTTGGTAAGTTGATCGATTCGTGAATTTTTTTTTTCACACGTTGATGTGTTCCCCCAATTTTTTTTTTTGCATGGATTTTTTCACATATCTTGTCTTGTCTTGGAAAATAATTTTCATGAAAATTGTACGTTGTCTGTGCTCTAGGGTCATATTGACCCCAAATTTAAATCGCGATAACTTCGTTAAATTTGAACGAATTCCCGATGTTTCTGCAGTTTTGGAAAGCAAACTTAATTGAGCTTTACTGAAAAATATGAGAAAATTGAAAAGGGGGAAGATTCATTGCGGGGAGGGGGTCTTGTGAAAAAAGGTCCAAACACAACGAATTTTTGAAACTTTGGACGCTTATATCTCAGAAACAGTTATATATAAAGTAATACTTTCTTAGGTGAAGATTTGCAGCAGGGGCAGTGTCACTAAAGTATACACTGGTCAGTTTGGGTTGGTTAGCTGGCTCAGAAAATGTTACTATATGGAGCTCATATGATAGTTATAAGGTTCTATATCTCAAGATACTGAATATTTTGAAGACTGATGGTGATCATCAAATCCAATAAAACTTGCACCGCTTTTTCAATATTCACACGAAAAAACAAGAATTGGTTGAGGAGAGAATGAAGATTCATGAAGCTGCAGCAGTAAATGATTACGATGAAGAATTTGTCAACAAAATACTTTCCTAAGAACGGAAAAAACATCGCCAAATTGCTACTAAACTTCAACCCCAATATGAAGAACCCCAACGGATAAGTCTACCGTTTTATCCAAAAATAACCAACCCCAATCAAGGCATTCTGAAACAGCACGGATTTGTGTGCCCTCAAAGACAAGACCCCTGAGGAAGATTTGTCTGGAATTCATGAGATTCCATGCAAAGACTGTCCATCAGTTTATATTGGCAAAACGCGAAGGAAACTTAAAATCCGTTTGAGGAAACACCGAAACGCTGAGGATAACAAACGAGTCCATGAGTCTAGTGAGACAGTACACTCTGTTGAACTCAAACACAATATAGACTGGGACAAGGCCAAGCATAAAAAGAGCGTCCGAAAAGTTTCCCATTTAAATGCTTGGGAATCTATGTTCAACTCCAATGCCGAACAACCGTTGATGAATGACGAGGATGCCCCGATAAGTTCGCCGCTTTTCCACTTGGCGAAACTGGAATTCAAATAGTTTTATCTCTTTCTGACGTGTACTGAAGAAAGTACGAAGCTGTTTTGTTCTCTTCTATGTAATCAGTTGGACATCGTCCTGTAGATGGGCAACATCGAGTCCGAAACCGGTCGACGAAAAAGGTAAATATTTAAATCCTTTTTATGTTTGTAAGAACAATAAGTGGTGTGTCCAGTCTCGCGTCGCGTCTTGTGAGTGTACTATAGCTCTTACGTTAGCTCAAAATATTAAAAAATGAGTATTGGGTATATATAAAGTATTGGAAAAGTCATAAATCGATGTCTTGAATATTATGCTGGATGAATCCCTGAAAAAGCTCAAGCAAAATCTCTGAAGGACATAACTGGTGATTTCGTTGGAATAATTACTATACTGCCCATAAACGCATAATTGTCCCATGTGAATAGGAAATCCAGCAAACATGGGACTGACATGCATTTATGGGCAGTATAGTACTTTCTAGTGGGAACCCGGAATGAACTTTGTGGACAATAAACTCAAGCCCTTACTCGAGAAATGTTTGGGAGAGTTTGTGCAGTAACTGCTGAAAAATCTCTTGATTAATATATGTAAGAAATTCATGGAGGAAGTTCACGAGGAAACAAATTTATTGAGATATCCTTGAACAATTTCTGTAGAAATCATTGGAGAGTCTTCTAAAATAATTATTGATCAAAGCTAGAAATTACTGGAATGGTTCCTGGAGAACTTTTTGAAGAATATCGGAAGCTAATCTTCGGAGAATCCGCAGAATTTTATAAGGAATCCCTGTGGAAACAATAGCTTTAAAAGGATCTCCAGAAGAGCTATTGAGAATCTACGTAAAATTCCTAAAGCAGGGTGTCCACACAAATCAGTTATCCAATTCCCGGATTTTTCCCGGATGCCCAAGAAATAAAAAAATGGATAACAAAATGATCCACCGACTTGACATTTTTTTTTCTCATACAATACGGACAAATTTGGAGAGCTCGATCTAACTTATCTATGATTTTTTTTTAATAAATTTATCAAACACTGTGAGCTCAAAACGGTTTGAAAAACTCTTTCTAAAGTTATGGACAAACCGGTATAAAATATTTGTTGAAATATCCAAAAGACAAATTTCTGCTCTGTGTATTTAAACTTCTAAGAATGCCTACGGAGTTAGACATGATGACCCATGGCTTATTTTTGGAGTAATTCAAGATCTGTTGAAACTCATGTTGGACCCTTGCAAAGATTTTTTTTACAGAAACGATATCTTCAACTACATTTTGTTATTCTCCTATGAAACTGGCTATAACTTTTGACATAAATCCAAGATTGGATTTTCCAAGTATTCTTAAAAAAAAGGTCAAGAATATCGTCAAAAATTGAACAAAAATCTGGCCAAGATTACCTGAGGGATCTCATAGATCTTGTCATGAAATTTGTTGGGGATGATTGGAAGAATTCGCTGTGAATCAATAAAAATCTATACACAATCTCGTCAGGAGCCTCATAGGAACTTTTTCATAGATCAAGGACTATTAAAACTAGTAATCCAGACAAGGCTTTACCAAGAAACAGTATCATCAAAAACAACAGAAATCTGCCGACCGGAACTCTCAAGGTATCTGTCCAGGATTTCAGTAAATCTTCCAAGAAATATGCTGTTTTTGGCTTAGCTTTTCGCCAGTCTCTACGAATCTACTAAGAATTTCAAGCATTTCTCGAATCCGCTAAAACCTTATTAGCAATCTACTACTAACCATTTCAGAGATCTCTCAGAAGACACTTTCTGTCAATTAACGATTCGATTCCCGTTAAAATTTTAGCTAAGATCTCATTAGAAATTTGCCATGAATTTAAATGGAACCTTGCAAGTAATCCCTAAGTATATTTCTAAAAATGTTGCAAATATCTTAATCGTTAACTATCTCTCTACCAACTCACTAAAAGTTAGCCATGATGCAAAGTACGAGTGACAGGCAGTCGTGTACCTCTTGGGTTTTTTTTTTTTATTTTCGCCCATAGTGCTCTGAAACTTAAAAAACCGGTTGTTTTTTGTTTGAAATACATATTTTCTCGGGGTGTTCTACGAATTCCCGATTATTTTCCGGTCATTTGTAATTCCCGGATGGATAGACAGCCTGTTAAAGGAATTCTCGTAGGATTCCTTGAAGTTTTTTTCTGGATGAATTCCTAAAGGAATCAAATGGAGTAATCTGTGGAAAACTTGACGATATCATCTCTGAAAGAAATTCTGCATTGTACTGTCGAACGATTTTCAGGATTAAGTTCTTGAAGAATTTGTGGACATGTGATGAAAGGTGAGCAGAACTATAATTAAAAGCTTTCATATTCCAAAAAAGCCCCGTTCTTAAAGAATGATCAGTAAGTATCGTTGTTTGATATGATGGTCCTTCAGCATATGTTTTGTAACATGTATTAACAATTTTGAGACTATACTTGGTATCATGCCAAACGACTATTATGGGAAATTGGTATCATGCAAAACGCAAAATAACTGTGCCCATCATTAAAGTGAAATTTTCAGGCTAAAAGGAACTATTTCATCAAAAATTCATGCTTAGCTCAACACTACACACTAGCACTTTAGTTACCTACGGAGAACGGCACTACAAACGAAAGAATATCAAGAGGAAGAGAATAGAAGAGTTCAAATCACGAAACACAACACGAAAGTGTGCAAAATATGAACGTGCTTTTCATAAAAATAGATACTATACATACTAGACTAGAGAAGATAGAAAAAAAAACTACAAGAAAAACAGAGAGAAAACATCATGCTTACGTTATGTCTTCGGTACTGAAATTAGACACAATAGAATTGATAAAGTTCTCCCGCATGATGACGGCACGGATCGACTTCCAGTCGGAGGCGTTCTCCCCTAGCAGCAAACAGATCGACTCCAGGGCCAGCTTGACGACGGCCGGCGGATTGGCCATGGAACGCACTTCGACGAGATGCTGTTTCTTGATCGATTTGACCGCTGTTTGTGTCGTCGCGGTCGTTTGTAGTTGGTTTGGTTATTGTTTGTTGGGTTGGGTTTAGGATTTTAGTATTGATTTGGTTGGATATATATATTTTGGTTGGTTAAACGGACAAATATTGAGTATGATAGATTTTGTTGATTGGATGTTAGGTGTTGTGTTGTGGATGAGAATGATGGCAAAAAGAAAGAAAAGAGAAACATTGCAACAATAAGTTACTTTTGTGAGAACTTTGGCGATTATATCAATATATTATGGAGCAAATGGTGAGATGAACGTTTATTTTTGTGAATTTTAGCTGCCTTCCCAGATTGAGCAACGGGATATATTAATTCGTTCGCTCCTCATTCCGCATTCGTGCCGGCGTTATCACAATATGATTTGAATAAACTTGGATAAATATTGGTCACATCACTTGAAGCTACATTGCCTTTGCCAGATTTTAGTCTTTTAGCGTTATTTGCGAACGATTATCGTACACATATTTCGATTATACATGGTAGAGTAAATATGTTGTAAAATTTGAATTCAAACAATAATTACGTTAACTGTGATGTGTCAAATTTGACAATAGACGTTATGAAACTGTCCTTGACCAGTATTCCGCGGATTGCTTTCCAATCTCCACCGCGGTCGTCTTCACCAAGAAGCAGACAAACCGACTCCAGTGCCAGTTTCACCGGTGCCGGTGGATTGGCCATAGTTCGAACTTCGGCCAGCTGCTTCTTTTTAATATTGCTAACAGCTAATCGTGTAATATTGGTTTTCATAAATGATGAATGCTGAAACTCGCAAAAACACAAGAAATCGGATAACAAAGAACATACCTGCTTGGGCGTCGATAACTGCTGGTTCTACAAGGTCCAAATCTGCCATGACGTCCTTACGTTTCATCTCGATTTTGACGGTTTGTTCAACCAGTTGCTGCTGGATCTCCTGCGATTGGACCTTTTTCTTTTCCGCCTCCTGTTGATCCTTGAACATTTGCTTGAGCTTAGCGTTTGCAGCTTCATTCTTGGCCTGCAGCTCTTGAGATTTCACAGCCAACGACTTTTGCATTTCTTCAACCTGAAAGCAGAAATTCATGATGAAATTGCATTGCACTATGCCCAAAATCCTTTGATCGACCAACCTGTTCCACGGTTTCAGCAATTTTGTTCAAACCGACATTCAAATGCAATTGCTGCTCCTCCAGATCGCTACGTTTCTCCGAGTACAATTTAACGAAATGATGGATAAAGTCCAAGTAGTGACGGGGTGTAATAGCCATGGTGCGGCCACCGCGTTTGGCCAAACGGGCATTTGCCTTGTGTAGCGTTTGATGGACGTACACGCAGGCATTGATAACGGCATCACGATGCGATGGTGTGTTGTTGATGAGTGGGCAAGCCGCAGGGAAGAAGTCTGGAGCACTCCAAGTCGGTTTGTCCAGATCCACACGGACGGTGAACTCCTTTCCGACTTGGAACAATGCAGAGTCGGACCAATCTCCGAACCAGTTCAGTACGCAACGGTTGAACAAAGCCGGAGATGTTGCGGCACGATCCTTTAGACCATCGGTTGAAGGATTCATGGTGAATACCACATGCAAATTACGCATAACTTGCTGAGTAAACCACTTGTACAACTCGTCACTTGAATCGAGCATCAGTCCTTCGCGTTGTGCTCCTTCCTTGCATTGGGTCATCAGAGTCGTGTACTCATCGCCCTCGAACAATCCAGGAACTTCACCGTTAGCCAACAGCGTGTTCATACGTTCCAAGAATCCAGAATCCAACACATTCGATTCGTCTAGAATAAATGCAATCTTCTCATCCTTGCAACCGGCTCGACGAAGTACGCAACGTAAATCTTCATCAAAGTCCTCGCTGGTGTATTTGTTGTGGACCTTGATCTGGAAGATGGACAATCCATTCATCCAGGCAACGAAACGTGACAGGGTCGTTTTGCCCGCTCCGGAAACACCGATCAACAGTAAATGACCTTGTGGCTGTCGGAATATACGATCGATTCTCAGAACATGTTCCAACACTTCGTCGAACAGCACCAGCGGAACGTCCAGCTCTTCCTCGTAGAACACCTTGAGACGGGCTTTGACGTAGTCTCGTAGTTCCGAACGATTGACTGGCATGTAGTCCTTCGACAACCAGTTGCTGTACAAAATCGGCCGTTCCAAAGCCTTTTCGCGATCCACGCTGGGGAAATGCTTCATCGCGACCAAATCAATGTTTTCATTCGTCCAGCGACGTTCGGATTCCTCCACCAAACGGTCCTGGAACAATCTCAGAGCTTCATGGGCCCACAAACGGACCAATCCTTCGACAGGCAAGTTGTCCAGCGGTCGAATAGCTTCACAAATACCACGTACCCAACGGGTCATTTCACGCGGAGAGTAGACGTAATGTGGCTGCATATCTTGTGTAAAGCGATCCTGCGATGCCAGATAGAACTCGACCATAGCGTTGGTGAGTGGTTCGGCGTAACCACGCAGGTTCGGCATCAAACGTAACATAGCACGGCTGAACGTACCGTAGATTTGCTTCAGTGAAGTCTCTCCAGGATAATCTACGTAGATGATTGGAACATGACGCAGGAAACGATGAGACAGCGGTTTACGGCCCGGATCGGTCGGAGGATTACAAGCTCCGACAAATTGAATGCGTTCAAGTGAGACCCATGATTGATCGGCTGCGCGATAGAATCCTTTGTGTTCAACCAACTGCCGGAGGAAGGAAATTACACGTTGCGTACCGTAGGAATCCATATCGGGCAAATTGATTTCATCGCAGAACAGGACAAGCCACTTTCCAAGCTGAACCGGAGCCAGAACAACTCCATTCGGTGTCTTCCGGTATTCGCAATAATGATCGAAAGTCTTCAGCAGCAGTTCCGGAGTGGTAGCAGATGAGAAATTCAAACCAACCACTTCCATATCCGGCAGAGCTCGAAGAGCCGAGAAAAGTGTCATAGTTTTACCGGAACCTGGTGGACCGCACAGTACCAGTGGTTTATGCTCGGCAAGCCAGGTGTACAGAAGCGATTCATGACGCACAGTGTCCAAGGTGGGGACGACTACATCTGGAGCCGCTACCTTATGCGTTTCGACTTCGATGACTGGAACCTTGTTAGACCATGGAGCCCATTCTCCTTGCAGAGTAACTTCGAAATCTATGATGGGATTTCCGGATTGTGCTGGCAAAGTGACAGTGGTAACGCTGCGAACAAAATCTCCCAAATCCGAACGAACCTTCAACTTTGCATCACCGGCAAATGACCACAGCAAAGAATAGATCAAAAGCTTCGGAATGTACTGTTCCAATTGCTCCGGAGGAACCGGGAAATCTGGATGCTGTTGGTTGAAGTTCAATACGTTTCTTGCGCCTTGGTTCAACATCGAGAACAGCGAGCTCAAAGCACGGAGCCTGGTGAAGTCCATGATGTGTTCTTGACCCATCGCGTAATCCAAGCAACGAACAACCAATCCGTCGGAAGTGAAATACGGTTGAAGCAGGGAAGCGATTTCACGTTGCGTTTGCAGGGCTGGGGTTAGCTCATCGTCCTTGTCAACGCCCTTGGACTGAGTTGTGAAGCTCTCTTCTTCTCCGTCTTCCAGTGGAATGTTCTTCAACCGAGACATGTAGTTCTCGAATATCATCTCAGTAGACAGAACATCTTCCGAGAACCAAACCATACCGCAACGGGAGACTGTGGCCAAGGTGGCATACTTCAAGTCCTGCACTTCGAACATAATTCTTACGTTCGGCGGAAGCGATAAACGTTCACCATTCGGAAGCGTCAGCAGTTTGTTGTCATCCAGAACCGAATTCAAATTCTCGACCCATTCAGGATCCACATCGCCATCGAAGATGATCCATTGACGTTTGTTGATTTCACCACGGACGTTATCGATGATCTTACGCAGGATGTGCGTGAATAGACCGTCGGTCCATTCGCGAGTGTTCGGATCTAGCACACCGTACAGAGTTTCTTTCGAGATAGCTTTGGGATCGATGACGTGAGCCACTCCTTCAACTCCTTCGAAACGTTCCAGTGCCTTGAGTAGCACTCGCCATGCCGTAGACTTGCCGGAACCTGACGGACCCACCATCATTAGACCGTGATTCAGGTTGGAGATTTGATACAGTTGTAGGACCTGTTTGGTTTGAAAAGAAATATTAGGATATCTGCTTGCAATTGAGGCGCATTATACGAAACATAAAAGCGAAAGAAAGGTAACGACACACTGAGGCTGAAAGCGGGATAAACTCACTTTGTCCACCCATGTTTCACCGAATCCCTGTGTATTTGATTATGGTTTCATTTTTGACGTTAAATTATTAGTTTGATTGGAATGTGGAGTAGAGAAAAAGAGACATTGTGTTGGCTCAGTTTGTTAGTAACAAGTCTAGTTGAAATTGGAACGTATAAACTCACCTTCTCCATCCAAGCGCCGCCCTGTTCATCGCCTTCTCCGCATACCAGATATTCTTCGGCGCAAACCTTGCGGATTTCGTCCTTAAGACCCTTCATCTCAGCTCGGGTGTAGCCCACGTTCGGGAATACATCGCTCAACAGAGAGAATAGCAGTGGAATATCCTCAGCGACCAGCTTGGGTACCATGGTTTCGCAAACCGATTGGATAAGAATCTCCTGTTCCGGTAGATTTTCAGCGATCGAGGCCTCGTCAATATTTTCCTCACCACGTTGTTTCATAGTATCCTTAATCTTCATGATGCGATCACGCTTCACATTACCGGCGGACACCAAAACGGATTTCAATGCACGAAGACCGAAGTCGTAGTGTGATTGATTGGACAATTGTTCGTCGCAGAGCTTGAAGAAGGGTACAATTTTGCACGCGAGTTTTTCAGCCGTACGGAAGCCTTGACTGAACAGCATAACTTCGGCAATCAGCTGGCGATCCGGAGTGGTCATAGCAAGTGAGCGGAAGAGTTTCTTCAAATTATCCGGCAGATTTGAACGGCCAGCATAACCAGGATTCATAGTGATGAAAATAGCCATATCGGTGGAAACACGAACTTGTTTGCCGACCAGTTCGACGGTAATGCTCTGGGAATCCTTCATCGAGCCTTCCTGCAGCGATTTGAGGGCTTCCTGAATGGTTTGAATTTGTTGCGAAACAGCAGATAACATGCGTTCCTCCAGACGGTTGAACTCGTCGAAGCAACCCCACGCGCCTACCTGGCACAAACCGACAAAAATACGGCCCATAGCTTGGAAGTCGAACGTTTCGTCGCAGTTAAACACGAGCACGAAGCGACCCAGCTGATTACCGAGAGCCTTCACCGATTCCGTCTTGCCAGTACCGGCCGGTCCGAACGGTGATCCACCGAGTCGGGCTTCCAGTGCTTGCGTCATGGTCAGGTAGCAACGATCCGTCAACGGTGTTTGAACCAGGCGATCCTGCACGCCAAGATACTCGAAGCCATAGTAGAAGCGAGCGTTGGCCATGTGAATCGTCAATTGTTGCAGCACTTCCGTTTGGCGAGGATCGAAGTAGAAACGCATCTCGCACAGCCAGTGGAACGATTTGGGATTATTCACGCCATGAGCAATCAAACGTCGCGTTACGGTACGCTTGTGTACAAATTCATTGATGAGATGTTCGAGTTTCTTGCGGCGAAGCTGTGGCTGCTCCTGAAGTACCGAATCGGCCAAAACGTTCAATGTTGTTTCGACGGTAGCCAAAACACGATTCAGTGGAGATTTATTTCCAGGGCTATCAGAAGCTTGTTGCAGCGCTGCTTCCACGTCTTCAGACCACAAAATCTGCGCAGCCAATACCACAATCTGGGCTTGGTATTTGTCACACCACTCCATGTACTTTTGAGGATCAATCTCGTCCTTGAATTGTTTGATGTCTTGAACTGCTTGCGCTAGATAAGATGCCAGCGTGAAGCGCATCTCTTTCTCGACAAGAGTTAGCCACTCGTTGATCTTCGGATGCTCAACCGTCGACACTGGCTTGATGAACTTCACTTCTTCACCTTCACGAGAGGCGATTCCAAGGATAACCGTGTTGTCTTCATTTAGCAAAATCGAGGCGACTCCAGCGAACATCTTCTTGAAGTGTTTCTGCAAACGAGCAACATTCTTGCTGTTACCGATGATTTCCAGCAGATCTTCGTCACCGACGAAGTAGAAACGTGGGAACGAGGTTCTCTCGCGTTCGAGATATTCTCCCAATGCTTTCTGAATCTTTCCAAGCAAATCAGCCAAACGTTCCAAGGATCTTTGCACGGCAGGAATGTTCAAAACATCCATGACCTTTGGCGACTTGGCCACCTTCTTCATCAGTCCAAGGAATTCGGAGCTGATGCTCTGGAAACGGGAAGTTTCCACTGGAAGCAACGTTTTGATGTCAGCGCTTCCGGAGAAGATTCCTTCCAGATAGACCCAGCGACGCTGAACGTCGATCCAAACATCGAACAAAGAGTTGATGCGATTCAACTTCTCCTCCCAAGTTAGCGCTTCCTCCTCAAAGACTTTGTAATAGGGAGACAACTTCATAGCGGCCACCGAGTTGATATGCTCCTTCACCTTGTTAAACAGATCGTCCCATCCACGAATGATCCTGCATTTGTTCTGATAGTTGATCAGGTCGAGTTCGTAATTCTGCCAGCTCTCACGAACTTGTTTCAAGAACTCTTCAAGAGCCATTTCTCCCTGGGCGACCAGGATGATGTCCTTCACAATGGATTCGTTCTTCAGCAAATTCACATCCCACACCTGTCCAAGTGTCAAATCAGAGAGAACCCAACTGACGCGTAGCTGTTTGGTCAACTGTTTCCAGTGACGTTCCTTCAAGGCATCGGACTTCAATTCGACAATCATCATGTTGACCTTGATATAGCTTTGCAATAGTTTCTTCACGTACTCGTAGCTCTCGTACATTCTCAAACGAGCCGGCAATTCCTTCAGTTGGTTCATCATCGCTTCCAGCGATTGACGTAGCTTACGAGGCTGTACCGACAACCACGGTTTCTCGCGTGTTTCATCAATTTGAGCCCAGATCTTGGACAGCTCGCTCCAAACACCTCTCAAATCTTGAAGTTCCTCCAGTACAACATTCATGCGCTCGGTGCTGTTGTTGGGAATAGCAGACTCTTGCAATTCCAGAGCTTCCTTAGCTTTGGCAACGTTGTCTCGTTCTTCCTTCAACCGCGAGAATTTGGTCTCGAAGATGTGCAATTGCTGGAGTGCATCATCTGGACGAGTACGTCCTCCAGTTGGTTTGTTCTTTTCCCAGTCGTTCAAGAAGTCCAACGTTCTCGACTCAACGGCCTTGTCCTCGGCAACGATCTTTGCCTGCAAGCTGGCAACCTGCGTCTGGATAGCAGAGTCCTTACGTTTCATAATCTCGTTGAAGGCAGACCACTCTCCCTCGATGTTGTCTACGTGCAACCAATTGCTCGGGAACTGGAAACGTTGACGTTCGAGGATACGCTGAGCTTCGCGATACACCTCAACTTGCTTATCCCAAACCAACATCTCTTTCTTCAGCGACTGTACGTAGGTAATGAAGCACACTGCATCTGATGTGCTAGCAGCTTCGATACTTTGCTGCTCCAAATCGCTACGGCTCTTGGATACCTTACCGTGGAAAGTGGACATTTCGTTGCCCAAAAGTTGTCCGAATTTGCTCAGAGCTTCCTTGTGCCAGGAGTCGTACTTCAGTGTGACTTTAGCTTGCACCTTAGCATAATCGATGACAATCGGGCCGTAAGCACGGCGAGTATCGGAAGTGTCGAAGGTCGTACGCGACTTTTTGATGTCATTCAAGCACTTGATCCAGAGGTTGATGTCCTCACCCAAGCGGCCGTACAATGTGTCGGCTTGAAGATCCCACAAACTCTGGTAGCGTAGCCACTCGTCGACGTAGTTGCGAACTTCGGAAATCTGGTTCTCTATCGCAGCGTAGCTTCCTTCCAATGGGTCTGATCCGCCGGGAAGTTTGGTCAACAGATTCCTGTACGTTTGCGACACCGGCTTATCCAATCCGACTTGGTAGCGAGAACTCTGCAGACGAGTTTGGGATGTTACAATGGCTTCCCATGCGAACAGCTGTTGCATGATTTGGAAGCGAGCTTCTTCAATCGATGGATAGAGATACATCTGCTGATTGGTGATACGGATTTCATGGATCGCTTTCTGAATCTGTGGGTCGCCGCCTGGCTTGATAGTCGGCTGCGCCGGTGCGTCTGTGTCCATAGATAGATCCACCTCCTTCTTGTTGCCAGTCAGAGCATCAGTCCAAGCTTGAATACCGGCCTGAAGTCTAGCAGCCAACTTCTTTTCAACTTCTTCGTCGAGACGGGCGACCCAAACGTGCAGGTTGGAGTACTGCTTGAGCGACAGATCATCAACGGCGTGTTGAATCTTGGACAAAATGTCGGCAAACGTGGCGGCACTGTACGGGCAAGTTTCCAGCGAGCGAACATCGACGTCCAGCTGTTCTTCAACGACAAGCAAATCTTCGACCTTCTCCTGGAAAGAGGTCACATTCTCCGACAAACGCTGAACGTACGGATCCAGCTTGTAGCTCTCCCATACCAGGGCGATTCCCTCGGAGATGAGGGCCAGGACTTCCTTGCGCAAACCGGCAACCAGCGGGATAATGCTGGCACGATCCTCGATCTGTGTGAGTGTAGAAAACGTGCATTAGTGGTCGGGTTTGTACAACGATACGCCACGGGTATATGGACCAAAAGCTGATTCGATTAGGTATATACCAAGCGTTGAAACATTTAACGGTTCGTGCAAAAAATGGAAATGCTGGCAGCATAAGCGTGTACTGGTTTAGGGCTAAATGCTGAATGAATGTTCATAATCTATGGAAAGTTGTATAATAATGACAGGTAGAAAAATTAGGGCTCCGCAGTATTGTTTCCAGAGGATTTTTTATCAGATCTATTATGACTAAATATATAGACGAAAGTTACTAAAAGGTATTACGAAACATTGAGATTTCTAATAAGCATAAAATAAGAAGCTATAAGAAGCAAAAATAATACAGCAATGATGGCAGTTGATATGTTTTTTGGATTCTGCAGATTACAAATGCAGACTTCAATGCGATTTGACTAGTGAGAAATACAGTTGTTGGCTTCATTAGTACTGCCATCGTATATAAGCTTGAAGAGGCTTAACAAAAGCGCTGAATTAAGCAAATTTCAAACATCCGAAACGTCGACCTTGCGACTTATTTGAAATCGAAACCTATCCCATCAACCGAATACAGAAAATCTTTTTTTCCGAAAGCACTGCCCCAAGTTTGCAAAAGAATAGCAAAGTAGCAAAACGAGGTAACGAAACCAAAAAACTAAACAACTAATGCTGAACTGTAGCTAGCTCTACCTTGAATACTGAATTTTGTGCTAAACTCCTATTTGTTAGCTGCATGGAAAAACAATATCGTTTTACAATACGTTTTTACTGTGGGTTGTAATTATTTTTTTTGGGGAACGGAGCGATATCAATGTGTGAATGATGAAGTGTTTGTGGGATGATCAATGTGAATGACGGTGTAATCAAATTTCTAACTGTAGTAACAAATGAAGTTGAAGATTTGGTGTTGATGACCAGTTTTACGATTAGGTGAAATGAAAGCAAAGTCAAGGTGAGAACACAGCAGCTTACCTTCTCAAGGGTGCGTTCGTAAGTGCGAACACTTTCGATCAGGGATATAGCAAACGGATAGAGTTGATTCGCCTGATGAGCCTTGTTGACGATAGCCAACGGGACGCGGAAGCCCAAGCTTTTGAGATTGCGAACTTCCTTGTACAGGGTGATGATCTCCGGAAGGAAGTTTACTCTCAAGCGGAGAGTGTTGCCGCGGCCGGTGCGGGAACGAGTGGATTCAATTAGGAAGATTCGTCCGGTGATTCCAGTGTTGCGTTCCTGTACCTTGCGGGCCCACTCCTGGAACACTTCCGCAGTGGACAGCTTCGCGCGGAAGCTGTCTCCGTCGGCTTTCAACTTCTGTCCATCGATGTGCGATTCCCAGCCTTTGCCGAGAACGTCCTCGACACGCTTCAAATACATGGTCAGTTGGTTGTCGATTTGACGGGCCCAGATGATCGAACCCGCAACCGGTGGAAGATCGCGAACGACCGACAATCGGCAACTCTTGCTCTGTGGATATTGAACCTAGAAGAAGGAAAGGAGTTGAAGTTTCTGTATTTTTATTGCCCCAATTGAATCTATTACATTAGGGGAGGGGGTACCACGTTGTATTTATTGTAACATGGTTATAAACTTGAAAATTTTGCTCTATAAGCACCGAGTACCTGGTCGGATAACGCTATTCGGTGTATCACAATAATAAAGGACTATTATTTACCTTAGCTGTTTTTAATAATAACTTTCGAAAGCTCTGATATGTAGCTTTCTGGGGAATATTTCTCGGGGGAATGAGATTCTGGAAAATGTCATAGAATCCACCAATTGTTCTCACCTTAAACTTCTCATGCAAAGCTTCGATGTCGTCCTTGACGCGTTGAATCAGCTGCGTCTGATACTCCCGGATGGCTCCGCGAATGTGCGGCCGCACGAACAGGGCATTGAAGCGCGAAAAGATGCGGAACATCTCGTTGGCATTCTTTGCCGTGCCGAGCTGATCACGCAAATGAGCCGTGATGCGCGTCTCAACACGATCGATCCTTTCCTCATAGCGCTTGATGGCGGCATCCCACGCCTCGGAACCTTCCTTGGAAATGTCCAAGCATTCGATCTCCTTCACATTCTCGTAGGCCAAATTGACCTCTTCGATTGCGTTGGCATCGGCCGTATCCAAGCTGTAAGGCTGCTTGACATCCGCGCTTCCGGCGTCACCTCCTCCAGACATCCCAGCAGGCTGGCGAGCAGGGCGCAGAACGCGTACAATCACGGTACGTAGCTGCTCATGCTGACGGCGGAACTTGCGCATGTGTTCCATACGTTGCTGTAGCTTCTTGTGGGCCGGAGCAATACGCCACACCATTTTAATATGCTCATCTCGCTTCTTCTTGACAATGTCGCGCAGAATCCCTTGCAGCTTGTCGTACTCATCGTCCCAACAGCTGAACACCTCGAAGCACTGATTCATCACACGTTCAAACTCGTCAAATGGGATGTGCATCAACCGGCGAGTGCCGAGCACCTTCAACAGCTGTTGACTAAGGTCACGGGAAATGGCTTCAATCAACCGCAGACAACGTTGAATCGGGTACTTGGTGCTACGAATCTTACGCAGATGATTGAAGATCGATTGAACGGCCTGACGAATCTTGTCCAACTCGGTAGCCGACAGCAAATCATTGATCGGGAAGTCCTTCATCAGCGGATTGTAATCGGCTACCATTGCAAGGGTCTGCTTCAGTCCGGTATCGGTATCGAAGGAAACGGTCGCGTGGAATCGTTTGCCATGTTTCAATATGTTCAGGGTGAGTGCAACTTCAGGTGATTCACGCTTCTCCTGGATACGATGCAAGGCACGCTCCAAATTCAGCCAAAATGAAATCTCCTGCAGTGCCGTTCCCGACGACGGATCACGGTCCAGCTTAGTAACCTTCTGAATTTCTTTAATCCAGCGATTAACTCCATTCTGAAGAAGGTTCAAAAAAGTTGAATCTTCGACCTTATCGCCAAAGTCAGTTATCTTGGCCTTACGGCCTTCGTCGGCGCATTTCTTCACGACCTGCGCCACAGTTCCGTTGATGTTCAGGGTAACCTCCGGGATGTCGATGTTCTGTTGCAGATGCAACAGGCCCATTTCCAGCTCGGTAAGCTTCTTTTCGACCGAGGGTGCCATTTTATCGCCATCACGATCAGCCCGACCGGATTCTTTGACATAGCTCTTGAAATACGGCGCCAGGGTCTTGCTGATGAACGAATGCAGCGTTTCGTACGGAGAACCCTCGGAGAAGTTAATCAACCGAATCTGCGAATGAATGGACTTGTCCGCTTCGATGACCGAACCACGCTTGATGCACACCAACGAAGCCATTCGCTGATTAGTGAAATGCACATCATTGCTAATGTAATACGTCACGGCATCTTTCTCCTCTTCGCCTTCCGTTGGCGGCTCATTCTCATCGTCTGAAAGTCAAAAAGAAGAAAACAAAAATTGCATCACTATTCCACCAGACCACAGCGTATTGTTTCGTAGATTACGAGCGCTCTTTAAATAGCCTATAAACCGTTGATTGTTCTGATAATTTTCTTGGTATAGCAAAAAGTTTTGTGATTAATCCACCTAGTAGGGAGATAAAAAAAATGTTTTCTTTCATAACATGCAGGTAGACATATGATGTCTTGGACAAAGTTATAGAAATAACAATTTGGCACGTTCGCAGTTGAGATTCGAAGTACTATATTACAATTATTATGCCCATCGATTTGGCCCATTTACTCACAGCCATGACAGCTGCTTGAAGTTTTCTCCGAAGGCAAGTCTAAAGTCGCTATGTCCACGTGTTGACCAGCTTGGAAGGCATCACACGCTATGTCTGAATCAAACGATTTTATAAATCTAATGTACATCGGATTTTTTCTTGTTAGAGATCAGTATTTGGTCTATATTTTCATAATCGGAAGGTTTTAAAATATTCTATCGGTGAATTTTTTTTCCATACATTTTGTATGGGCGGAAATGTGTCGAAAACTTGATTTTCATGGGATTTAGTATGAAAAATAACTAAAAATCGAAAAAAAAAAATCTAAATTTCACCGATGGAATATTTTAAAACTATCCAATTATGAAAATATAACCCAAATACTAAACTCTAGCGAGAAAAAATCCGATGTACATTCAACTTTTATAATCGTCTAGTTCAGACATAGCGTGCATCATGTACCTAAAATTTGGCCGAGAGAGGCAACATAGGTTCCAGTACCGAAATCTTTTCGGAAAGCATGTTGTCTAGGACCCAACAGATTTCTGTCTTGAAGGAATTCAGAAGTCTTCAATTCACCATACGCTCAGTAACTTTACAAACGCAGTTCGTGAGTGAAATCGGTTCAGTCGGTGAATGGTTGCTTTATCAATAAGGTAAAAGCATTTAAAGGAATGAGCACTGTTTCCAGCGACGTTGGAGATGCCTTGTTTCGCCTAATGAAATGATTAAGTAAGCTGCGAAAGACTGGCAAAATATTCAACGAGTTTATTGGCTGTAGGTTATCTAGAAATCATGGTTCCGTCACGAGTACCCATTCCATTCGATCTTCTTTTTCTGCTAAGAGAGTTTATCCTGAGTTCAGTAGTGGACTGGTTACTATTGATTGCGTCGAGAAATTGTTTACATGTTCTTCGTTTCGCATCTCTGATGATCTAGGTACCTACCAGGGTGGGTGTACGGCTGTCAACTACAAACAAAGCTCGCCTAACAATCATCTCTCTGGTGGGCCGTCCCAAACAGCATCATCTCTCACGCGGGCCAACCCAAACAGCACAGGTCGAAACGCGGGCCATGCCAGACATGGTCCATGTTTTTTTCTGGACCACCTTAATGAAACCAATCCAAAGTGTTGTTTGTACTTTTGCAACAGCAATCATATCTCTAACTAAACTTAAACTTTCCGTTTTTTACTCTGCCAAATTTACATCTATCGCTTTTAGGAATTCAACCACCAAACATTTTAATTTTTTTTCCTACATCAGCTACTATCAGCAGGTGTGATCAGAAGATTCCCAGAAGTCGAGGTCGGTCGTATTCCCCGTCATATCTTCCAGGGAGTCCGTACCCTAGACTACAGCACTGCCCATAAATGCATGCCAGTCCCACTAGCAAAACAGCACATCTAAGAAAAACGCAATTGAAGTCGTAACACTTTGGTGCTTTATTTATTCTAATTAAATTGAAAATGCGATGTTTTTACACCCTAATTTGCATTCAAATAATGGTATTAACTATTGATTACAGTATTACATACATTTTGTTTATTAATGTTCTCGAATAATCAGTTAGACCTACCCTGGGCATTGGGTAAGCTATATGAAATCGTTGGAAGACACTGAATATGCGACGTGGACTGATGAAATTGACTCAGACGGAGTTATACGGCCGTTGATGAATTCGTCAAAAACGCAAGAGAACAAAAACATAATTGAAAATCAGATACAACGCCAAAAAGCGCCGTTTAGCTTGTCGATTGTGGGTGTATAATGAACTGCGAGCTTAAAATTTCGAAAGAAGACCTATTCGTCTTAACACGGTGTTCTGGGCATTGGATTCACAAGAGCAAACCAGCTATATCCGCCAGAGCGTGGAACGAGTGGACGTTCAAAGACGGCGTCGCTACAAGTGTGAGGAAGACGATCCAAGGGAATTTAACAGCTTTGTATTCTGGCTGAATCGAAAGATTCTTCCGTCAAAGTGTGTCGGAGATTTTTCTGAACAATCTGGGTTACGGCAATAATTGTGAGTAAGTATATTTCGCTAATTTGACTTCCTTTACAAAACCATTTATCGCGAGTCCTTATCACACAAGTCGCGAGAATGATATGCATTTATTAGTAACGTGACACACAAAGTTTGATGTTGCTTTTAACATTTCTAGAACAAACGTATTGTTTTCTTATAATACCATGAAAGTGCATGCATAATGACGATTCCCGTAGTTAACTAAACATTGACGAAAACTCACGTGGGACTGTTATGTACTTATGGGCAGAGCAGCCTTCAGCTCCACGTTTTCGTCGACGCAAGCCAGGACGTGTACGTCGCAGCAGCATACGTCCGCATCGAGACAACAAACGGGCCGTTGAAGTCAAAGGTGGTCCTGCTAGATCACCTGTCAATCCCCCGCTGGGAATTGCAGGCAGCAGTCCTTGGAGCAAAACTGGCCAATTCTGTCGTCCTTTCCCTTCAAGACTGTTATATTATGTCGGGGGTCCACTCCGACCACCGGCGATACAAGAAGTACGGGGCGTTTAGGCTCGGCGAAATCCACAGGATGACGAGGCTTTGCGGATCGGACCAACCGGAGAACAATTGGCCAGAGCAAGAGCACATTGCAATGAATGTCCCCAAAGAAGTTCGAGCGAGTCTGCAGTTCCCACGATATATCCGTGCAGAACCTACGGTGGATCCGCCGGAGTGGAAGGTTCTAGTACGGACGGCAGCATGGGCCTACCGGTTTGCATCGAACTGCAGGAGGAAGCGAGATGGTGTGGCCGTTCCAATCACGACGAGAGTGAAGGAAGGAAGTCCGCTCAACAGTGTGGTAGTACAGCGCGGGGAGTATCGAAAATCGAAGGCGTTTCTCTGGAGATCGGCTCAATCAGAAAACTTCGAAGACGAAAAAGAATCAACAGTCCCCAATACATCAACGTCACAAGCTGGATAAGTCCAGCAGCTTGTACAGCCTGGCTCTATTCTTGAGCAACGATGGAGTGTTGCGGATGGAAGGTAGAGCGACGCGAGGATCGTTGTTACCTTTCGAGCTGCGTTTACCGAAGCAGCATCCTATCGAGCTGCGTTGCGATACCGAAGCAGCATCCTGTGACGAACAAGCTGCTAAAGTACTACCACCAGCGAGTAGCCCATGGGAACGTGAAAACTGCCGTAAACGAGATCCGGCAGCGGTTCAGCATCGCGAACTTGAGAACGGAGATGAAAAAAATTGGGAATGGCTGCGTCTGGTGTAAGGTGCGAAATTATTGAGCATGGCTCTACATCCGGAGTCGCGTGCCATGCCGAACCTAGCACCTTTCAGCCGTGGACTACAGCGGACTGGTGACAGTGGCCGCAGAATGGAGAAACGCTGCATCTGCCTCTTCACGTGTTTTATTTCACCGAAATGTTCAGCTGTTGAGCTTACGGTGAAATTCACCGTAAGAGCTTAGTGTGTAATAAGTGATTGCACAGTTACAGTTAACTCTCTCTTACTCGATATTCCGTATCTCGATATCGAGTTAGAGAACCATAGTAAAAGTTGGTGTTCGTGGCTAACTCGATGGTCCCTTGGAACGCAGTTGCACTGCTTTCGTGTTCTGTAACTCGATACCTCCCTAACTCGATGGTCCCTTCAATATCGAGTAAGGGAGAGATGACTGTATATTGTCAAGTTCTAGGTAATTCCAGCCTAAGGAATGTTGTTGTTGTATGCTTTTGAAGTTTACATGTACACAACGAACATGCGGCAAATATACAAAATGAAATTGAAACTGCGAAAAGAAACTACGTGCTCCGATGGGTATCGAACCCACGAAGCTATATGGGCGCTTCAACTAAACTCGATTACCTCAAAGCACATTGTATCATCATTTCGCAGTCTAAACCTCTTTCGGATGTATCATAAGATGTACATTTGACACATACGTCGTCGTGTACATGTAGACATCTAAGCGAGAGAATAATGTTGATTATTCTTTCTGCTTGTAATTAGTTTTGAAATATATCTCAGAGGTTATACTGTCAGTGGACGCATAAGTGTCCCATGCATATTTGTCAAAAATGAGATTTTGTTACTGACCGTCATCAATGCACATGTATTTTAGAATATTTCTTATTTTTGTTCCTATAGTACCACTAGATTTACGGCGCATGCTAAACACGAATCAAACTCGAAGTTTTACGTAACTTACTGTTCCCATCAATAATAGATCAGAAGCTCTCAATTGATGTAACAAAGTTTCAATTATTCCATTATTAAGTTTACGCTTAAATTTAAGGCGAAGTAGGCCGTCGTTGGAATTTGCACGCGTCGATGATGATCGTTGCTCACAGTCACAATTTTGAGTTAAAGAAAATCGATTGGTATTGCACTGATGCAACTGAAAGAGTATCAGTATACTTTCTGCACATCTGTGCACTGCCCATAAATGCATGTCAGTCCCATGTTTGCTGGATTTCCTATTCACATGGGACAGTTATGCGTTTATGGGCAGTGCATATCGTGATACTTTTCCGGATCAATATAAACTATGCGGACTGAGTTTTTTCACTTTGAAATTGCGATCCGCAATGTCAACAATGGAAGCCTTGCGAATTACGGCGAATAACCTTAAAACTATTTATTACATTTTTGTTTTTTTTTTTTTTTTTAATCAACCTTCAATCTAACCTTCAATGCAAAACATATTTTGCAACGATTTATAGCAAAACGGCCATGAAAAAGCCACTAATGCGACTAAAGGGAACCATCTACTAAGGGAACACTCACCCTAAAGCCAAGTATGCTGTTTCGCTCATGAAAAGTAAAGTATTTCTTCCACGAGTTTCAACAGAAAATTGGCTAAAATTTTATGAACAGATTTGTTATTTCAAAAAATAGCGTAAAGCAACTTTGTAGAAAACGCAAAAATATGTAAAATAAATTCTTGGAAAAAAGTTATGTTAGGACTATATGGTTTTTAGAGATTATTCACATACAACGGCACATGTCCCAAAAATAGAATAGAAATAGTGTCTTCGAGAAAGTTGTTTCACATTTTTACAACTTTGTCGAAGACACCATATGTTTATCTGAATGTTATGAGCATATGTTTCCTGTCTCACTGCTGGGTGGAATAATCACACAACTTCTGTATTAAAAAATGCGCTTTAATATTAATAATAAAACAAGAAACTTCTCCGAAAAAAACATATCTCTAAAAACAACGGTTCAAACGCTATTCAAAAAGCGCACGGAATCGGCAAAGAAACATTGTGCAGACGTAGGCAGGCGAAACAAAGAGAAAATAAAAGTTTAATCGATAATAATTATTTTCTCTGCTCCCCGTTTTCGTTATGCACTTTGCACGCAATCCCCTATTCGGAGCACCAATGACTCACTTGCCAACACACCCATAAAGCAAAGGCAACAAAAATAACAGTGAAACCCTATAAACCGTACGCCATCTTGACATAGTGAAAAAACACCATCCTTACCCTTAAAACAAGAACGCTGGATGTACAGAGCCTGCGTCTGCGGATCGCTCAGAAACTTCCGGATGCACTCCTGATTGGACGGATCGTCCAGGGCAGCGTTCAGCGGCACCGGAACGACGTCCTCCTCCGGCAGCAGAATAGTGACCGCTTTCCGAATGTAGTTGGTGAAGCCATCGTAATCCATGATGGCGACCGATTCGGTGTCCACCACTCCCACAGACTGGGGCGGATCGCTACCCATACTGCCCACGGTCGCTTCCAGCGAATCTCCCATCGTGCTCGCACTAGCGGGGAGGGACAATGGGAAATTCCGACGAAAGCGTTTACAACACTACACAATCTCAAACTTTGCACAACTTTCACGGATTTTTTTTTCCAAATTTCACAGAAAATTGAAAGACACGTCTGCACTCGGCAGAAAATTTTTGACAATGCATGAAAAAAACGGTAAATTTGACAGCTTTTTGACAGCAGGAGGGTTGTGCAAAGCGCTGTTCGTCGATTTTTTGTGCATTTTAAAAATATTTTAGTTGAACCGCACATACTTTTCACCCAATGCTGAAGTTTGCAAAACTTATTCAAACAGACTTAAGTCAGAGAAGTAATCAAACTTACTTTATCGTTCATACGTGTTTCGCAGACAAAATTCTACAAAATTCTAGCCTGATTTGCTGCTGGAAAGGAATCGCTAAAGAAATTTCTCGCCGATTCCTTGCAGAAATTTTCTACAGCGACTCCCATTTGAACTGACATTTTTTTTCAACTGCGTACTGCGATCAGAAAAAAGCGCATTCTTGATCGATTCCTTTCAGAAATTTCCCATGCATCAAGATAGGCCGAGAAATTACTTGTCAGCAGCGAATCAGGCTTAAGCTAAGTATGCTGTTCCGCTCAAGAAAAGTAAAAATTTCTGCCCAAGAAATGGTCAAGAAATTTCGTGCAGTGAGCTCCATTTGAATTGACATTTCTTTTCAACTGCGTACTGCGATAAAAGAAAAATGCTTTTCTTGAGCATTTCTTGCAAGAAATTTCCCACGCATCGAGATAGGCGATTACTTTTCTGTTGAAGTGCATACTTCGCTTTATGCTCTAAATCAACTCGATTTTTCACTTGAGTCAATTTTACACTGATACAAAAACGTCGAAAGTAAAGGCCCAAACGCAATGATAGCGGAACGGCAACGGAATGCGGTACCGGTTCGCCAGGATGAACCATACCATCTCGACTGAGCTGACAACGAATGAAATTGAACTAACACTGAGTCGACAAGCTTGTTGTAGTCCATGCTGGCGAACCGGTTCCGCTTTCCGCTGCCGTTCCGCTATCATTGCGTTTGGGCCTTAACTGAATGAAACGGCTTATCATTTTGTCATACAATTTGTGTGGAAAACGATAGAAACTACCTAGTATTTGAACGCGAACTGATTGCATGCAAAATTATTTAAGTAATGTATACACGGAAAAATGTAAAAAAGGGGATTCATTTTAAAAGAGAGCGGGTAATTTGGCATAAAGCCATTTGACATAAGGTCATTTGGCATAACGCCGTTTGGCATAATGGCTATTTGGCATAATGGCATAATTTGGCAATATGCCAGTTCTTGATGAAATTTGTTTATGTCAAATGACCATTATGCCAAACGGAGTTATGCCAAATGACCTTATGCCAAATGTCTTTATTCCAAATGACCCAGAGCCACTTTAAAACCGTTTTAGAAAAGAGGTTGTGATTCTTCTTAATTAATTTTATCAAACCCGTATGGAAATTACTAACGTCGATTTGAGAAAGTAATCGAGTTTTGTTTATTTTTGCATATAGGGGAATTTATGTATTCTCGCCAGTCTAAGCCGATGCCGTGCTTCTTTTGTGATTTTCTCGGACATCAACAGACAAATTGCGTATTAGTCTGTTTACATGTATGCGCTACTAAATCCTCCGATTTACACCCAGGGTTGGGAAAAATCTTAAAATTCACTCTAGAGTAGCGAAGCGAAGCAAATCATAGTCCGCAAAGCCAGTGAAACTCACGTCCATCGCTGTTGTATAGACAAAAATCCTTGAAAATAGCAAAACATCCGTTGCTAAGGGCAACCCAAAATTACTGTAGAAAATTGTTCTATTTCCCACTGCATTTTCCGTATTTAGAGCCTTCAATGACACTAGTGATTTGGAAAATTCATGCACCCAAGATAGGCTACTTGATGAAATTCACATTTTTGAGCTACTTTACTGGGAAGAGCCACGTGAGTTTCTCGAAATTCAAGCCTACTGCTATTATCATTCCCAGCACTGTTTATACTTACAGCACAGACAAACAGACGTAACACTTAGAGCAAATCTCGATCAAAATCATAGTCACGAGGACATGTACGCCCAATGCTAAAATAAGCGTGTTTGGCCGATGGGCCAACAGATGGCGGTAGTGTGTAAACTTCAAATGCGAACAAAAACGATGCAAGCGCTGCGGGTGGCTGATAGGCCAACTATCATATTTTTGAATCGACCGTTAAAAAAATGATCAATGGACAATGATGAGAGTGTGACGTCTGTTTGACTGTGCTTACAGAATTGCTAAAAGCTTATTGGAAACGTTTTTACAACGCTTTGAACATCTCTTATTGTCAATGTGACTATTGTAGGTAGCCTTGTTTTCTTCGGCAACTTTCCCATACAGCGGGGATTCGCTGATTGGAACACGACTGCCTTCCATCTAGCGAATCCGACCCGTTAGTTGGAACAACTGACAGCTGGTGGAAATGATCCAGACTCACGCAGCTGGAGAGCAAATCGTCACAATTCGCACATATCCATGCACATTTGTTCCAGGTCCGTCCCACTCAGGCTCAGATAGCACTTCTAGTACTGCATTCGGTCCCTCGGTAGTGCAAAAGGTACCCAAGTTTGACAGATCGCAGTACACTTTACACGGCATTCTAGATTACCTTATGAGCCATAAAATTCTGGCAACTGCAAGGGACATGAACAAGGGGTGGATCACTTCTGATGCATCTGTAATATTTCATGCATTCAGATGCATTTAAATGCACACTTAGCAAATTTGCAATTCATGGCTTGCTCCAATGTTTATTTGTTATCCTTGTCAAACGTCAAACTCATTCTTCAAAACGCTCAGGGAATAATTCTGCTGCTCTTCAAAAAAATCACAACCAGTAATTTCTCGTGTTGTAACTGGTCTTAATAATCCTTCGTCCAGACGGATAAAGGGCGGAGCCATCCGCTGACTTGTAGCTACCCGCATAGAAAAACACAGTTTGCCATACATTGCAAACAATAATTTTCTTATAGCTGTAAAGGTTAATGTTTCACAAACAGTTGCTTTCATGTTGGACAATATTAAATTTAAAGCATTAGATTATTAAAAATGGTTTGAGTAATCCATATCAAATAGTAACATCATTTCAAAATGGCTGGAAACGGTAAAATTATATAGGGGTTGAGACTCGTAAGAAACAGTGGAGCTATAAGGCCACCATTTGCCGAATGATTTGCGCTTCTACCATATATTACCAAATTAATACATTGCAGCAAACGGTTAGTTTGTGCGAGCAGCCTTTATTATACACGCTCACAAAAAATCAATTAGTAGTGTTAAAGTCGGACCACGCAAGTGCACAAAACATGAACAATTCTTTTTTTGCACATCCCAAGGAAATACATGTGTAATAAACAACAAAATTGTGTTGTTTAACTTTTCCAGTAAAGCTGAGTAGAAGAAAAAAACTTTTTTTTCGAAATTTAAAACTACACCTGCGTGGTGTTTTTTTTAGCGTGTTCCTATGCCTGTGTGCCAAAAACAAAAACCAAATATCCTTGCGGTGCCACAAAATTTTCATCACCGGTTTCTGCCAGCGTTTATATGTATATAGACTCTGATTTCTGCTTGTTTTGTGCTACAAAATTTATATTATTATCCAGTACCGGATCCAGAACTGCAGCTGGTAAGTAACCGTTTCAAATCGGCCCCCCTCCCCCCCCCCCCAAAGGATTCGCAATGCTGGCGCTGAGCAAAAGGCAGATGTGAACCGACAACAACTCCGTGGCAACCTTCTCCAAGCCAATACGTGACACGTTCCGGTCTCCGCAACCAGAGCGTATCATTAGATCTCCAACAGCAGGATGGATCCTTACAGGAAGTGTTTTATATTGTGCCAGAACGGCATGAAGCTACCGCACAGAGAAACTACTGGTTCGGGGAACCAGTTGGAATCGATTTTCATGGTCGTTTTGTGCTCTTCGTCACAGGGGGTTTTGTCGACCAAATCTTCCGAAATTCATCAGTAAGATGCTAATAGTATCGATGCAAGTTTTTAGCCCAATAGCTTACAAAAAACCTCATGAGACGGAAAGAACAAAGCTGCCGAAAATACTAGTCATACTAGCTCGGCACACAGACAATATGATGTGAAAATTTATTCCATATAGACAAAAAAGAGTGGAGTGCAATTTTAAATCAATCAATAATAAACAATCTAAATAAAAGTGTGTTCGCCATTTTTTTTTAACACGCAAGGAAACAAGTACTACGTGTAGTCTTAATTTTCTTCAAACTTAAATCAGTTACATTTTAATACATCCTCGAACATCATGAATATTTGTTGAATAAAACGTACAGATTTTTTAAATTTGAAGTGGGTTTATTTCTTCACATTTACTTGTATCCTCTACAATATTTTATCGCAATTCCTCTAATGGTATAAATGTATCATAACAGTTCAGTATTTGGTTTAAATACCACAAATCACCATAAACGAATAATTATACATACATTACTCCTTTTCATTAGAATGTTATGGTTAAATAGTTTGTAAACTGTTTGTCTTACAATAGAGTCCTAAAGCCCTGTCTCAATTTTAGTACCAAACGCTTAAGTTTAGGGCAGAAACACATGTTTACTCAATTTTTAATTGATTTTCATTGGTTTAAGTACAAAAAATATTTTTTTATGATTTTGTCACACCTTTTGGTTTAAACTCAAATGTTGGGTATATTTTGTTTTCCGTGTCCCTTCCTAAATGTCAGATAGGAACAACCCCAGTGTTCAAACTATATGCCCTGTGGCATTTTTGTCAAAAAAGTGAATGTCAAACAAGATCACAAGTGTCAAGGTTCATATTCGAAACCATTTTTAAAATTGAAGTTTGAAAATGTTATAGCCGTTATTTGAGCTGGAAAACTTGCTAAAGTAGTTGCAATAACATGCTCTTTCGTATTATTAAATAAAAACAAGAATTCATTAAACATTTTAGGACCCAATTGATTTGGCAAAAAATGTACAATATATGCACAGTTTGACAAACAGTCTTCGAAAAAATTTGTTCGAGAAAATCGCCAATTTTATATGGTTACATAACTTAACCGCCTATTCCCCACATTGTTATTTGTCCATTTACTGTTTCCCAGATTGTAAAAACAGTTCGCGGTATTGTTAGTTTATTGTTGCTTTGGGTGTTATACGGTACTGTTTAGATATTGTTGTGAGTGGTTGTGGATAGTTCGGGTAAATGTACTAATATGGTTCCAGTTTATGCGGGTAGTGCGAAGGTGATGTTTTCTGATGCTAGTCGTAGTAAGGAAACTCTTAAAAATCTTACTGCAGACCGGCAGCTGTGTGGGCGCTTCAACGAAGTTTTAGACCAGCTTCAGCTGATTCCTTTGCCATCCGCAGTAAGGAAAACAAAAAACTTAACTTTCTATCGGCTGATCAATATGTGCTTCAAAGGGGGCTCGGCCCAGCTGCTTGTGCCACTCCTCAGACTCATTGAAGTATCGAATATCGACGTTTTGGGCTATTAGTTAGACAGTGTAGTGACAGGGTATCCAGAACTGAATTTTAAAGTGAGATTTGTAGTCTTGAAAACAAAATCTATTGTTTCAACGACTTGTACCCAAATCAGCCTTTTATCTACACTCATGTCCCTTCATCTAATCCAAATGTTCCGGAGATTTAACGTTACGATGCAGAAATGTTGTTCATTCTGCAAGGCAGACTGGAACCAAGGAGTAGAGGAGAATATCAACCCATGAAGTTTATCGTTCCTTTACTGGTCCTCAAGATCCCAAACCGACATTGAAGGAAATAAAATAAGATATTTGAATAAATAATTTTATGTTTGTTTAATTCGTTTTTTTGTTATCAATAGCTTGAGAATCTATGTGGATTTCCCGTTACAACCGGTAAGCCAAAGACTGCAGGTTTCTCGGGAAGAAGGTTCCGATTACTTTTGATGAGCTCACAGGATGTGGGACAATGTAAACCTATCAATCATTCATCTTTTCTCCACTGTGCATCTAAAAATGCATAGACCATTCTTGACGTATATAAGTAAAAGTATTCAGATGCTTGATGTCTCAAACGTCGGTATCAATCAGGCTTTTAAATTTTCTGGTGTTGCTTGCTTCACTGAAACAAATAAAGTTTGTATTTAGTTGAAGAAAATAAGTGTAGAATAAACCAATTTCAAATCAATCACAATAAACAATGACGTGTTGTTATTGCATTTTACGATGGTTTTCAAACCAGGGCTAAGTTGATGTGAATGTCGAAAAAATGCATTTGATGCAAATTGATGTACATTTGATGTGCATTCAAGAAGTGATCCGCCCCTTGGACATGAAGGTCTTTAATTTGTCTTTGTTTGTTCTATATATGGAGACTTCAGTGCAACGGTGCTCACACGTCAAAGTCAGTTTGACATCTACTCTTGACATGCTTTTTAGTTCGAATATTTTCCATCCAGCGAACATCTAACCATTGAGTTATTCCACGTAGCGAAGCTCCAACGAGCGAATCCCCACTGTAACTACTGCAGGCAAACCTCTTGGTATCCACGTGTGTAGCTCGTTGTTTTTGAGCATTTGAATAGATTTACACGATATTTAACAACGTTATAGAAAGGGTCATTCTCGACCTGCCTGTTGGTTTGGATATTCATTCATTTGCTCAGAAACAACGAGCTACACACGTAGTTACCAATGGTTTTTAGTGCGTTATCCCAGATTATGCGAGTATTCTCGCATAGTTTGTGATCTCGCCCTAAAAGCCATTGGTAACCGAGTGTGTAGCTTATTGTTACCGAGAAAACGAATAGATTTACACGTTATTAAATTTTAACAATACTACGATATGAGGAAGATCTCCTAGTGGTGATAGTCTTCATCCTGATCAATTCATTTGCTTAGAAACAAGGTGCTACACACGCAGTTACCAATGGATTTTAGGGCAAGATGTCAAGTTTTGCGAGAATTATGCTTGATTTCTAATGATTGACCGAATTTTTACAATATTTAACTCATGTCGCGAATTTAAGGCGAAGTAGGCCGTCATTGAAATTTGTAAGCGTCGTTGATGATTGTTGCTAATTCATCTCACAATTTCGAATCAAAGAAAATCAGTTGGTTTTGCACTGACACAGCTGAAAAAGTATCAGCATACTTCATGCATGTTAGCGCGTACAGTGATACATTTTGAAGTCAATACAAACTATCAAGATTGAGTTTTATCACTTTGAAATGCAAGCTAAAAGTCATCATTGTTGCCAAAACGAATGACGGGCTACTTAGCCTTAAGCGATTTTGAAGTAAAATTTGTTTAACGTGTTCCAATTCATCGATTCACGCAGGGCTGCTTTCAGTTTCGGCTCGCAGCTGATTGCAAAACAATCGATCAAACTTATCAGCTGTTTACAAACAGCACGCGTCGTTTGCGTGCTATCGCCGATTTTGTTTTGTTTCCAGCGATCGCCGGTTCGGTGTTGGTGGGTGGCGTCACGACGCTTGCGTTTTTCTTTTGTTTTGCTCGCTTTCGCTTGCTTGCGGCGAGCTCACATGCGGATGACAGTTCCTTTCCTTCGCGGATTCCGACCGTGCGTGATTTTGTTTGCAGATGCGTTGTGTAATGCTTTTAAATAATAATTATTAGGAATTTTGTGCAATTTTTTGTAGGAAAGCGCAATGAGACTGATTCAGTTGAATGCTTTCAATACGCTTAAGCAGAAAATATCTGCAGGTTACAGCGAAAAATGGCTCCGCCGGATGCTGTCCACAGTGGGCTCAAACCTACTGGTGAGTAATAATTTGATTTGTGCTTGTACCTTCAAAACCTTGAATGGATCTATAATCCTTCCAGGAAACGAGAGAACTCACGTCCAGCATGAAGCTGGAAATAGAGCGAAAGTGGCGCAACAATCTGGGCGATTATCGGTTTGACCCGACCAGCGATAAACCGAAGCGCTATGTGCTGGCAATGTTCCCGTATCCGTCCGGCAACTTGCACATGGGCCACGTTAGAGTTTATACCATTAGCGATGCGATGGCTCGGTTTTATCGGCTAAATGGGGCCAATGTGCTGCATCCGATGGGTTGGGATGCCTTTGGGCTGCCGGCGGAGAATGCCGCCATGCAGCGAAAGATTCCGGCGGACAAGTGGACCAAGCAGAACATAGAGCAGATGAGGGAGCAGCTGGAAATGTTGCAGTTCAGTTTCGATTGGGAACGCGAATTCGCGACGTGCGATCCGGAGTACTACCGGTGGACCCAGAAGTTGTTCCTGATGTTGTACGAGGATGGATTGGCATACCAGAAGGAGGCCCAGGTCAATTGGGATCCCGTAGATGAGACGGTGCTGGCCGATGAGCAGGTGGATGACAATGGATGCTCGTGGAGATCCGGTGCTAAGGTGGAGAAAAAGGTTTTGAGACAGTGGTTCGTTAAAACCACGAGATTTGCGAAAGCTTTGTACGATGGATTGGCGGATCCAACGTTGGAGGATTGGAAAGACATTATAAAACTACAGAAGCACTGGATTGGCGACTGCGATGGATACAACTTTGAACTAAAAGTTAAGGGACAGAAAACAAGTATTCCCATTTGGACGAAACATCCGGAACACTTGAAGGAAGCTCTTTTTGTGGCTATACATCCTTCGAATCTGTTAAATTCGAACAAAGTGAATGAAGGTAAACTCGATATTGTAATTGAGAATCCCATACTGGGAGTTAATCTTCCTGTTATTGTCACGGAGAAAGTCAACTACCCAGAGGGCAATGATTGCTACATTGGAGTCGTATCAGTTGAAGAGGATCGTCAATTAGCAACCCATTATCAGATACCGTTAAATAGTCAATCGAAAGTCGAATCAGAAGATCTTCGCAAAAACATTTTAGCTCAGGCATCACAACTAAACCTTGGAGGCTATCCCGTGAGTTCAAAGCTACGAGATTGGCTAATATCTAGGCAAAGATTTTGGGGAACACCCATTCCCATTATCCATTGCCAATCCTGCGGACCAGTGCCGGTTCCCGATGCTAACCTTCCCGTTAAGCTCCCTCTGGATTCCGTGGGAATTCCACTATCCCAAAACGACACATGGCTTAAAACTAGCTGCCCAAAATGCCACTCGCCTGATGCCACACGAGAAACCGACACCATGGATACATTTGTGGATAGTTCGTGGTACTTCCTGCGCTTCCTCGATCCCAAAAACCAATCCGAGCTGGTGGATCCCACTCTGTCCCGGCGGTTGATGCCAGTGGATTTGTACGTCGGCGGGAAGGAACACGCCGTTCTGCACATGTACTATGCCCGGTTCATGAACCATTACCTCCACAGCAAGGGTCTGGTTTCGTCCCCGGAACCGTTCAAACGACTGCTGGTACAGGGCATGGTTATGGGTCGATCGTATCGTCTGAAAGGCAGTGGCAAATATCTCCCGGCCGCTGAAGTGGAAGTGATTGACGAGAAGAAAAATAAGGCAATCGAAAAGGCAACCGGAGCACCTGTGGTGGCACTGTGGGAAAAAATGTCCAAGTCCAAGCTGAACGGGGTGGATCCGTTGGAGGTTCTGAAGGAACACGGGTGTGACACGTTGCGGATGATATTGTTGGGCGATGTGGCACCGACCTCGCACCGGAATTGGTCCGAAGCAAGTGAGTATAAACTGTAGTGTGCACGTTTTGAGGGCTGTTAGAATGATACTTTTTAGTAACTTGGTTCTTTAATACCTGTGGTAATTCGGAGATCATTAGATATCGATTATCGGCGTAAGATCGTATCAAAGTTTATTACCGAATGCGGTCACACATGTGCACTCTAATGTACTCACTTGTCGTCTAACTCACCGTGTTACCAACACCCTTCACTCGCTCTGTCGAGGGGTGGCTCAATGTATGTCATTACTACATCCCCTTTTCTCTTATAGATCGGTAGTCCAAACTTACATAGTAAAATCTCTGAAGGTATCTGGTAGTCCTGGATAGAAACGAAGCTGTTTCTGTTCTGTCTGCGGCAACATCGTATCCATATGACGACGCACATAATTTTCGGTCAGCTGTTGCTCTTTCGGGACCTCAGTTGCTTTTATCACCTTCTTAAGGTGCGACGAATTCCGTTGATACGTTTTTCCTGATGTGCTATCTTCCACTGTCACACGGGAACCTTTCTTATCCACTACGGTATATTCGTTGGCAGCAAAGTTAGAAGTGAGCTTATTACCTGGCAATACATTTTTCATCAAGACTGAATCCCCTGTCTCTAAATTGGATTGCTTGGAGTGTCGTGCATTATCCGCCGTTTCCCTTCCTTTCTCTTTGAGAATGCGATCTCTGTCGGCTACATCAGAGAACCGTGGACAATGTTGAAGATCTGAAATAGATGGAATTTTTGATCGAATGGTACGCCCACACATCATTTCCGTAGGAGTTTTGCCCGTAATGGAGTGGGGAGATGTGTAATACATCATTAGATAATCCTGTAGATCGGCTTTCCAATCTCTTTTCAATCCATGACTAATTTGTAGCCTCTTCAGCAAGGAACGATTTTGTCTTTCGACCAATCCGTTTTCCTGCGGCCAATATGGTGTCGTGAAATTAAGTGTGATTCCACGTGCTTTGCAGTATTGATCAAATTCATCCGAAGCGAATTGCCGCGCGTTATCGAGTGTTATTGTGACAGGGTAGCCTAAACGAGTGAAAATTCGATCAAGTCTGAATATAGTATCCTTTGCTGTGATGCGTGTCATTATCTCGACTTCTTTATATCTACTGTAATAATCTATGATGACAAGCAGATATTCCCCTGAAGGCATCGGTCCAAGGTAATCAATTGCCACGTCGATCCATGGATTCGATGGCAATTGCCGTCGCTGCATAGGTTCTGGTCTTTCAGGCAAACTAACTAGTCGACACCCTTCACACCTTTGGACATAGGTATTGGACAACCTCCTTATCGATCCCTGGCCACCAAACACGTTCCCTCAATCTCCTTTTCATCACTGTTTCACCAGGGTGTCCTTCGTGGGCTAGATCCATCATTCTCTTTCGTAATTGCTTAGGCACTACGAGTTTGGTACCCCTGACGAGAACATCTCCTACGAACCCTAACTCATGTTTGAACACCTCGTACGGTTTTACCTCCGAATGTTTCCATACATCTGTCTGCAAACAATCACGTAGTAATCCAAATTCGTGATCGTTTTGTGAGACGTCCTCAATCTCATTCGTATCAATAGCGGCTGAACTCACGATATTGAGTACGAGAAAGTTGTTATCACCATCAAATTCTTCGTTTACGGCGTTCTGTACTAATCGGCTGAATGGATCTGCGATGTTTGTGGAGCCTTTCCTGTACTTCACATTGAAGGTGAACGATTGAAGACGAAGAACCCACCTTTCTATACGGGCGCATGGCTTCGACGTTGGGGAAAATATGGTTTCAAGTGCCTTATGGTCGGTCTCCAGTTCGAAATCACGTCCTATCAGGTATACCGAAAATCGCTCTACAGCCCACACTATAGCGAGGGCTTCTTTTTCGGTTTGACAATACCTCTTTTTCTGAATCTGACAAACACTTACTGGCATAGGAGATTATTCGAGGTTCAGAGTCATCATGATCGCTTTTGAATTGGACTAGTACACACCCAAGCGCAAATGGAGAGGCATCTACGATCAATCGTGTCCTCAGAGAGTTGTCGAAGTAGCTTAACGTTTTGACGTTGGAGATGAGACTCTTCAATGCTTCGAACGACTCCTGATGGTGTTGTCCCCATTCAAACCTTGTATTAGAACGAAGTAGGCCTCTCATAGGAGCTGTCACTGTACCTAAGTCTGGTAAGAAACGTCCCACATAATTGGCTAGTCCGAGGAAACTCCTAAGTTCTTCGACATTTTCTGGTGGTCGAAAAGATTGCAACGTGCTCAATTTATTTTCGAGTGGCCGAATACCTTCGGACGACAGATGATGCCCAACGAATTCCACTTCTGTAACCGCAAACTGACACTTCTTGTGATTTAACAGTACGTTTTTCTCTTTCAAGGTCGACAACACCCGTTCCAATGCTGCATTGTGTTCTTCTAAAGTGCTCCCAAAAATAAGGATGTCATCGAGATAGTTGACAACGTTTTCGCAACAAGCTAGTATCTGTTCCAGTACTCGTTGGAATAACTCGGGAGCGCAAGACATCCCGAACATTAAACGTTTGTACCGAAACAACCCTTTATGGGTAATGAACGTTGTTATATGCCGCGACGATTCGTCAAGCTCCAACTGGTGAAATGCTTCTTTAATGTCTAGGCGGGTAAAAAATCGCGCTTCGTTCAACTGTGGAAGAAAATCTTCAAATGTTGGCATCATATAGCATTCTCGTTGGATCGCTCGATTGGCTTGACGCATATCAACGCACAATCGTAAATCGCCATTATCTTTAACTATAACGACTAGTGGCGATACCCATGGACTGAATTCAGACACCGGTTCGATGATGTCCATTTTTTCGAGACTTGTCAACTTTTCTTCAACTCGGTTCAACAAAGCTATTGGCGGCCGACGCGCATGCTGTATGACTGGTACAACCTTATCATCGAGAGAAATTTTCAATTTTATACCTGGAATTTTCGGAAACTGGTGTCTCTCTCCTTTCCACAGTTGATTTACTTCCACCGGTTGTGTACTAGGAAGGCCAAGGACCAATACTCCCATTTCAACTGCTGTAGTCCTTCCCAGTAACGGTTGGGTTCCTCCCTCGATTACGTAGAAAGTAGCATCCTTTTGTGTTTCACGGGAATTTTGCATAATCGAGATGGTGCTTTCGAACATGCCACAAACCACTAAAGGGTTTGAATGCATACCGTAAGGACGGAATGTTTCATCGGAATCACGGAAGTTGCTGACAGATATTCCTTGTTGCATCAGCTTTCGCCAGGTCGTGTCGTCAATAATGTTCTTTTGACATCCGGAATCAATCAGCATCTGGACTGGAATTCCGCCTAACCTGATCCAGAGAAACTCTTCGCCATTTCCTATATTGTAGATGAAGCTTTCAGAAATCTTAGCCGTATCTTCTTTAGCGCTCGGAGCATCAACATGGTTGATGGTCCTGACCTAAACCCAGGTTCAAAAGATTAGGAATCAAATTTAAGGTTTGAAAATTTAAAATAATTACCCTTTTCGAACTTCTTCCTTCATTTGAAAATTCAGCTTTCCGCTTGAACTGTCGAGTTGAAGTAGGAGTTTTGCAACGTTTCGCAAAATGGCCTTTTTTCCCACATTTATTACATGTTTGGTTCTTGGCTGGACAGTTCGCGTCGTAGCCATAGTGACCGGTTCGTCCGCAGCGATAACATTCACCAACCGGTGTTCGCTTCCTGACTCGTTTCCGGTCTTGGCACATCTCTTGTATGAAGCCCAGCAGCCGAAAACTGGCTTACCTGATACTTCAACGATCCATACGATTGCACAATCTTGGTTAGACTTTCCAACGTGAGCCGTTCTTCAGCAAGCAGCTTCTCTTTCAGTTCTGGCGGTGAAAATAAGATCATCTTGTCGATAATACCGATCTCTCGACTTTCTTGGGTTGTTGCACCAAAATTACAGCTTTTGGCTGTCTCCATCACACGAAAAAGAAACTTTTCCAGCTGCTCATCAGATTCACGCTTTAGCGTCCAGAACAAGTTTCGTTCAAATGCGTCATGATATTTTGCAGCAAAAAACTCATCCAACTTGGTCAATGCAGTCTGGAATGGGTCAATACCAGCCGCTGGTTCCACGTCTGCTCCCGGAATTGACTCATATACCTCCTGGACTTCCGGCCCAGCAAGAGCCAAAAATATATGTTTCAGTCTGACTCTATTCGCTTCCCGATTTGCCAGCTGTACATACTCGAAATTCTTTCTGTAACGCTTCCAAGCATCGCGAATCTGACTCTTTGGCAACGCCTTGAAATTGAACTGAGGAATATTCCACTTATCCATCTCTGATTGCGTTCGGCCTCGTAGGCTCGCTGTGTGTCGCTAACTTTTGCTTCTCTTCTGACCGGTTTCGTAGACCTCAAGCAATGCTGCTGCGGTTTCCTAGACCCTTCCGCCAAAGGCCGGATATTTAGTTACGATCCTTCCGTCAATGGCCAGATACTTGAATTGAGCACGGTCTCCAGGACCCTTCCGCCAGTGGCCGGATTCTCTTGTCAATGTCGGTCTCCGGGACCCTTCCGCCAGTGGCCGGATTTTCTTGTTTTTGTCGGTCTCCGGGACCCTTCCGCCAGTGGCCGGAATCTCTTGTTAATCTCGGTCTCCAGGACCCTTCTGCCGATGGCCAGATGCTTGCACTCAACTCGGTCTCTAAGACCCTTCCGCCGATGGCCGGATACTTCTCTTCCTTGAGAACAAACACAAAAAGAGCTCAATGTTAACCTCACATTCTTACGCCATTTTGTTTTCATGCAGAGGAAAAACGCGTTGCATTTATAATGGTTATATTTCGAGAAAAACACTTATGTTTTCATGTTTTTTCAACTTACCTTTATTAGCTGCTTCCACTTTATTCTCGTCGCCAGATTTGTGGTAATTCGGAGATCATTAGATATCGATTATCGGCGTAAGATCGTATCAAAGTTTATTACCGAATGCGGTCACACATGTGCACTCTAATGTACTCACTTGTCGTCTAACTCACCGTGTTACCAACACCCTTCACTCGCTCTGTCGAGGGGTGGCTCAATGTATGTCATTACTACAATACCCAAATGTTTATTTTCGATCTTAGTATCATTTTTCGCTATCTAAATCAATCTAAATACGTTTGGAGGTTTATTTTAATTCGCAAATTTATGAATTTTGATTTTTCTAATTTTTATTTTTGAGCATATTTATTCTTTTTCATTTTTACTTAAAGCCTTATTTGGATAGCGATTTTTAACAATATTGAAAAATTGAGTTTCTACAGTACTTTTAAAAATATGAATTTTTTTTCTGGGACATATTTTACGTGTAACGAATCGATGTGAAATTAAATATTTAAATTCCACCCGGCTCTTCTTCTGTGATAGGTTGATCGTAGAATAATAGAAAAAAGTACAAATTTTCGTATTATACGTTAAATTAGACCCAGGCATTTGTAGATTATAAATTATAAAAAAAAACATTTTTTCGAACATTTTTCAAAAATACAAAAATGTTTCAAAAGTTGTATAAAACTTTCCTAATGCGTGTTATGGCCCAATGTTTAAGCCAAAAATAAAATCATTTTGATTTCCGGCTAAGAAAAAATACACAAAATTCCAAAAGGTCGGGGAGCTTCCTTCGCCCAAGCCCAAATATCGGAATCAGTATGTGGTTTGCCCTCGGAAGGACTGGTATGTACATCCAAAGGGGGTCACCGATGCATTCCAAAAACTTCATTTTGAGTAAAAGTTACACTTTTTTTTATTTTATAGGCACTCTGTGCTTGTGGCCACTACTGTGCCGGACTCAGTTGATATGTAGCTTCTTTATCGATACAGATCTATTTTCAACTTATCCATATTTACATCTAGTTTCACACTCTCCTACTCTTTTACTCTCACACCGAGCAGGTAGGAGAGAGCTCTGTTATTAGTGAGGCTAGCTGCCTGCGAAGAGGGTCAGTTTGTCTCAGTCACCATCTGATACTGACGGAGGATGGATGTGCTCTCCAAAGCACTCCGTGAGGCGTCTTCTGGTGGCTGGACGGGTTTTTTGTAGAGGGGCTGGGAATCGAACCCATGACCTTCCGCTTATGAAGCGAAAGCGTAACCTCAAGGCTACAGACCCTCCTAAAAAAAAGTTACACTTAACACAGAATATTTCAGCCATTCCATGAAAAACCGATATAGTGGGTCTCCGAATTCCGTGCAAATTTGCTGTTTTGTTCCTTATCCGAAATAGTATACACGTATTTTTGGATTTTTTGATTGGGGTGACCATTTCCGAAATAAGGGTGACCAGAAAAATCGCGATTTTGCAAAATTTTTATTTTTAAAAAAATTATAACTTTTGAACCGTTTAACCGATTTTCAATCTTTTTGGACGAAATGAAGGCTAAAGATTTTGATTTTTCGGGAAAAATATAAAATTTCACAAAAATTGTGTTTTTACATGAAAAAACTCAATAGTTTCCGTTTTTTCGTGTTTTGAAGGCCTCGGGACCAAAGGGGCTATTGCTGCTCTCATTTTTTCTTAAAAGTTCAGAAAATTTTACGTAAACTGTCAAATTTTCAGCGATGTATGTTTTTTAGTTTTTGAGATATATTTTTTTGAAAATAAAAAATCAGTCATTTTTCATCGGCACACACTGTAGATCTCAGCGCATTAGATTTGTAATGTTAAAAAAATCATAACTTTTGAACAGCTCAACCGATTTTCAATCTTTTTTATGGAATGAAAGCTTAATGTCTCAACTTTTCAGAAAAAATAGAAAAAAAATAGAAAACTTTGAAAAAAAAATTTCACATTATTGTTATTTTCTAAAAAAAAACTAGAAATTTTTATATTTTTTCACGTTTAAACATATTTTTATCAGATTTTTCAATTTTGTCTGAATAGTTGAAATTTTAAGCTTTCATTCCATACAAAAAGATTGGAAATCGGTTGAGCTGTTCAAAAGTTATGATTTTTTTAACATTACAAATCTAATGCGCTGAGATCTACAGTGTGTGCCGATGAAAAATGACTGATTTTTTATTTTCAAAGCGGCGGGCTCGTGTGTGGTGCAGAGCGCCACATCCAAGGAACGGTGAAGCATGGAGGAGGAAATGTGATGGTCTGGGGGTGTTTTTCGTGGAGTGGAGTAGGAAGCCTCGTGAAAATCGACGGAATAATGACGGCAGATTCCTACATCAACATCTTGCGGGGATCCTGATCCAGACAGGCCTTGAAGAGAAATTCATATTTCTCTAGAACAACGACCCGAAGCATACTGCCAAGAAGACCAAGTCTTTCTTTCGATCTTGTCGGATTAAACCGCTGGAATGGCCTCCACAAAGCCCAGACCTCAACCCCATCGAGAATTTGTGGGCGATTCTCGATGCCAGGGTTGACAAAACTGGTAATACCAACAAAAATAATTATTTTGAAGCCTTGGAGCGCGCCTGGGAAGAACTAGAACCACACCACCTACAAAACCTGGTGAAAAGCATGCCGAAACGCCTCCAGCAAGTCCTTAAGTCCAAAGGAGGACACATTAACTATTAAATTGCTTTTTATTTTTCTTAAATCATCTTTTCTGGGGCCAAGAAGGAAGTGGGCACTTTATTTTGTCACTATTTTTTTTTTCAATACAAATTGATTTTCTTTTTCTTTGAGTAAAATTCTTTATTTATCAAAATTTAGTAAGTGCAACTTTAAAAGAATATCAAAAATAAAATATCAAAAAAGATTTAAGTGTGTTAACTTTAGTTTGAACCAAATCAACGACAGAAATTTGAAAACTGGTAAGGTGGGCACTTTATTTTGCCTCTCAGTGTACGTAAAATTTTCTGAACTTTCAAGAAAAAATGAGAACAGCGATAGCCCCGAGGCCTTCAAAACACGAAAAAAACGGAAACTATTGAGTTTTTTCATGTAAAAAACACAATTTTTGTGAAATTTTATATTTTTCCTGAAAAGTCAAAATCTTTATCCTTCATTTCGTCCAAAAAGATTGAAAATCGGTCAAACGGTTCAAAACTTATAATTTTTTTAAAAATAAAAATTTTGCAAAATCGCGATTTTTCTGGTCACCTTATTTCGGAAATGGTCACCCTAATCAAAAAATCCAAAAATACGTGTATCCTTATTTCGGATAAGGAACAAAATAGCAAATTTTCACGGAATTCGGAGACCCACTAGATCGGTTTTTCATGGAATGGCTGATTTATTAACTGGACTATATACCTACATAAATGACATTTTACAAAATGTCCTGCAAGGGTCTCCTCAGACCACTTGCAGTGAATGGATCAATCGTAATACTAATATTTGATTGCTTTTCGACAGTTCCTTGTATCCCAAGATCGGCTAGTAAGGATGACGTCACTCTCTTTCCTTTCTGAAACATCAATCATTGGGAGGCAATTATTATCACCCCTATCAGTGATGATCAGTGTTGTAGAGTAGTGTTTTATCTTTCGACCTTGACGCTTGCTCCTGTGGGGGCGGGCGATGAGGGCAGGATCAAACATGTCGTGCGTTGGTTGTTAGGAAAGAAAAAGTGCGCTGTCCGTTAGTAGTGTTTGATCCTTCGACCTTGACGCTTGCTCCTGGGCAGTGCGTCAAGAAAGCCCGAGAAGTCGTCAATTGTTTTCCCTCTCGGGTCGCGTGCCTATTTTCTCTGAGTGCTTTTATATTGCCGAGCAAACGAGTGAAGCTGAAAGTGGATTGTTGCTGCTCAGTCAAGGATGACGGATCAATTGGTGAGCTCGTTTCATGCTACTATTTGTAATCTATATAATATGTATGACTGCATATTTAATCGTAATTATGATTTTTCAACAAACTATGAATGGTTTGTCACTGTGAGTGTCGACATAAACTCTAATTCACGAATTATTTATGTTTAACATTTTTTTTCAAAACACCCCTTTCTTTTCACCTTTATTTTTGTAATTAAAAAAAAAAACTTTGAATGGTTCGACACTACAAGTGTAGACTTGCGAAAGGTTCACTTTATTCAACAAACTTTGGATGGTTCGGCACTGTAAGTGTCGGCATAAGAATAAGAGTGTTAGGAATGTTACATTTAGGTATTTGTTTATCAAACTTTGAATGGTTCGTCACCTCAAGTGTCGGCATAATTTTCCTCTACATAGAAATTGTTCAATCAAATGAAAACATTATATTTACGTATAAGCATGTTTATATCTCACAAATAATTTTTATCATGGTCTAATCGCTTATCAAAGTGAATCCTGTGACCCAACGATCCTCCCCATTAACAAACATCCCTCCCAGTAACCTTTGTGGAGATGCAGAGGCAAACACGGTCTCCAAATAGCAAAGGTTACACACTAACATTCCTTACCCCAATCCCACCTGACTACAAGGACGTGGCCGGCGCCGTTATTGAACGTGTATATAGCCGAACTTCTAGTTGATTCTTTGTGCATTTTTACTGACTTCGGTCAATCACGGAATAGCAACCATTGCTATGTGTAGTCAGTCTAAGCTAAGCTAAGCTAAGCCTATCAGTGATGACCAGTGTTGTATTCCTGGGAGGGCATCCATAGTCTCGAACACCCCTCTAAAGGCGGGGTGTGTTCTTGGTCACTTTTTTAAGGCCAGTATATAGTAGTTTTAAGGGATTATAACTAAAGTCCAAAAATATTTCATTATTTTTAACTATTTTGAGCAAAGATTCATCCCAGTACAACTTCATAGGGTAGCGGGTATTATTTTAGAAACTTGGTCACTACATTTTGAATGTAAGGTTTCTAAAGTCCATATTTCAACGAAAATGGTTTCTTAAGTAAATTTTATACTTAATCTCTTCATAAGTGAATCTTGGTGTAAAATTTTAGAGGTTACAAAGAAATATTTAGAGACTATTACGCGATTATTCCACAGGAATTAAAAAACAATCAGATTTCTCGAGAAAATTCATAAATTAGTATAGTGATCGTTCCAGAGATTTATTCTGGAATACTATCAACGACTGCTACAGGAATAACTTCAGTAATTCCCCTAGGTAGTCCTCCACGAATTCTCCCAGAAATTCTTCCAATGATTTCTCATAGGATGCTAAGGAGAATTTCTCCAAAATTTGTTTCAGGAAATTCTTGAGCACACAAATCATTGAAGTTACTTGTGAAATTTCCGGAGGAATTCCTAAAGGAATCTCTGGAGTAATTCCTGAAGGTATTCATAGAGAAATCCCTGAAAAAAAAAATAGTAGGAAATAAGAACATGCCATTTTATCAAATTATGCCTGTTCTCGATGAAAATAATATTGTGCCAAATGCCAAATAACCGTTATTCCAAATAGCTTTGAGGCAATCGACGGAAGAAGCACTAGATAAACTCCGCCAGGACTTGGGTTTTCAAATTCTAAAATTATTTCGAAAGGAACAGCTAACAGCTTGAATTTTTGAAGGTATCTTACACCAAATTCTTGGAGGCATTTATTAGGAAGTCCGTAAACAAATCCCTGTTCAGTGAACTTCTGAAGAAACATTCGGAGTAATATCTGGGGATAAATTATTGAAGGAATATTTTACATTTAACACTTATTCAAGTTAACCATTTGTTCTCCATTAATCGGCATTTCAAGGACGCGACTGTGCAATATTGGTTTTAAGAAGTACAGTACAGACCCGATTTTGTCAGCCCCCGATTATGTCAGCTTTTTGACCCGATTTTGTCAGCCTATTTAAAATTTGTCAAAAAAAAAAAACTGTTATCGTCATGTTTTACCACGTTTACATTAAAATTGATGATGATGTTTGATATCATGCACGCATGGGCGTAGCCAGAGGGGGCTATGGCAATGCCTTTTATTAAGTGTTAAGAATCGATATTACCAATATAGGGAGGGGGAAGTCCCTGATAAAAGAACTGGCTACGCCCATGTCCATCGCCCTCTTAAAAGTCCATGTAACCATGTAACACGTCAAAATTTGAAAAACAGGAACGAAATAAAATTAGCCGATTTTGTCAGGTTCCCCATTTTGTCAACCTAAAATTCATCGAGGGGCTGACAAAATCGGGTCCTTACTGTATTACCAATCTTATTAAAGCTTCTTCCTTAATTTTAAATTGAAAATGGTAGTAAAAAGTATCAACTTATAAAGCAATGATTTGCTAACATTACTCAATTGATCAATGTATCCCGATGTCAGCAAAACCAAAAGTTAATCAATAATACATTTTTAACATACTCAAAACATTCGAAAAACAAATTAAAAAATATAGTTACCATATTTTGTCCAAGGTTGTTAAGTATGATGACTGACTTGCGATACTGACGAAACAAGTAGTATTACGGAGCTCTCGCGAGAGCAATTTCAATATTGTTTTGTCATTAAAATTTCTATCTCCTTTAGGAGAATTTATCCATGATTCCAGCGATATAAATATAACAATTTTACCATATAATGAACTAAATATTGTCCTTCGTCCTTGTACTATTTCGTCACAAGCCGTAGTGAAGGAAAAATTAGAGAAAACAATCTCTGTCATTGTCTCACCAGCATTTATGTAAAAGTCGCTCGACACCCTCTATTAAAATTGACGCTTCCCAGCGCTGGATGGTACACAACATTTAGAGTCATTTGGCATAAAGCCATTTGGCATAAGGTCATTTAACATAACGGCCATTTGGCATAAATAGAATTTTATCTCTTCCTTCAAAATATGCCTCTTCCTTCAAATAATGCCTGATGAAATTTGTTTCTGCCAAATGACCATTATACCAAGTGTCCTTCATGCCAAACGGCGTTATGCCGAATCACCCAGACCGCACAAAATTATGTCACGCTAGATTGGGTATTTTTTTTACCTTTCCTCTTTCATGCTTTCTATCACTAAAGTCATTATTTTCATGATCTGACGATAATTACATTAGAGGCTGGATTAGCTTTTCAAATACAAGCAGCAAGAAATAGATATTTGTTATTAATAAGATAACTATAGTGTGATTTGGAAATCAAAGTGTCAAGATTCTTGACTCAAGAAAGGACTCCTGGCTAACTTTTAGGGGAAATTCAGGTGTTCCTAAGACATTTTAAACGGAATATGTGAAAATTTTTTTGAAAGATTCTTGCAAAATTTAGAAAGCGACTTTGAGATGAATATTTTGCCGTTTTAAAAAGTTTTGGTTAGAAACCAGGACCAAAATACTAAAACTTCTCCGGAAGATAAGCCTGAGACGATTAAAAATAACAACCAAAAATATTCAAAGAATTTGTCAGAGTATCGTCCAGGACTTCAAAGGCGAATCCAAATTCTGCTAAAAACTCATATTAGAAATTGCAATAGAAATTTCAACAAATAAACTATACATTTAATCCATGGATCGACCATTGAAGCTGTTCTTTACACGATTTTGGTCAACTATGCAAAAACATATTTCTATAATGAATGCTTGAATATTGTTGAACGATAATAATTAATCGATAGTGATATCAATGGCTAGGCTATTCCCTAACGTCAATTCCACATGTTCATAAATTTCAAGAACAAATACGCGATTTCATTCGTTTGCTTTATAATCTAAAAATCAGTCATTTTCAGTGTCGTAGATCTGATAAAACGTGAGATTACGAGTCATCACTGAGCGGCACGATTGTTTTAAATAATTCATTTATTAAAACGTTCAGTTGAACAATAGATATATTACGTATGCAAGGCATCGTTTTCTAATTTCTTATTGACAACATTAATCCATTTCGGTTCGTCTCGAGTTCGTCAATAATCAATTGTGTTCTAGAGTTATTGTTTATCTGAAAAAAAAAAATGCTCAGAAATTCATTGGCGATTTGTTGTAGACAAACAACTAACAATTTTCCCTAGATTTATTCCATACATTTGTTGGGAAATGCTTCAAGTAATTCGTTTTGTATCTCTACTTCAAAATCTTCAATGAATTTTTGCCAGTAAGTTTCTCATGAAAAGGAATTTCACTAACAATTATATAACGAGCTTATTTTCCGGAGTTCATGTAGGTACTTAATTTTTTTTTGTTTTTGACTGAAATCAGAAGTTTAAAATAGTAACAATATCAAGCTAACGTTCGTCTCGTAAACATGATGAATGATATCTCAAATGCGCCATATTTTTGCAATACGTGACAATAAAGTTTTATGCTGAACAGATAACTGTGAAGAAATATTTCAAATTATTGCAGTTCTCTACATTCTGAATTTACCCATGTAGACAAATGAACCCGAGCAGAAGCAAAGTGCTGACCATCAAACTATGATATCGATTTGATAGACATAACAGATAAAAGATCTAAAAATAATCTAAAAAAACATACAAGTTCTAAAAACCATATCAATATTTGATGTTTGCTAATCTAATGAATAGATTGCTGCTATTGGTATGATCTTACGAAAGCTAAATATGATATGCTAATGATGTTTCAGGAGTAAATTCTAGATATCATTTTCAGATCTTTTATCTCTTATATCTATCAAATTAATATCACTTTTAGATGTCAATATCGTAATATGCTATTACTTAGTTTATTTTCGCTTGCTTGGGTAGATTGGTTAATATACACATATAACGTATTTTCATTTCTAGTAATTTGTATGACTAATACTTGTAGTTTTAAGTCGCTTTTAGGTCACTATTTGGTTACTATTTTGAATCTATTATTTTGCTGTCTAACTACTACCATCCCTGAGTTTGTAAGGCTTGTCATGTGCAGATCACACTTGGTTACCAATGTCTTTTACGGTATACACAACTTGGTTACCAAGCTACACACTTGGTTACCAATGTCTTTTACGGCGAGCTTACTTTGCTAAAAAAGCTAAAAAAAAAACATAAAAAAAATAAATGTTGTAAAAGTTGTTCCGGTATGCGGTACCGTTAAGTCACCAGTCACCGTGCGGCCTCTATTCACCGTGCACACATACAAATTCCTACAGAATATTCATACAATTTTTACAAATTATTCTTTTGTCAGCAAAATAGGATAAAACTGATGAAATGAAGTAGTTTTTGTCACAAAGCATTATGAAAGGTTTTAGCGATGGTGATGTTGCAGTATGTAGAGACCCCTCGTATTCTCTCCCATTCCTTTCATGCGATTTACGCACCCATACTTGGAGAGTCAGTACAGAGTAGAGTGATAGACAGCTTGGCTGTAGAGCAGAGTTTGCTCCGTGAATTCGATAAATAAAAGTTTGTTAAATAGTTAAAACCGTGTTTATTTAATCATAAAACATGGTGTCAGAAGTCGGCGCGAGTTTCCCGTAGTTTATTTCCGGCGTCATTTGTGTACATCGCGGAAAATCGGTCTCGAAAGTGAATCGGGCGGCGACGCGGCAGCGGCCATTTTGTTTTCGGTGAAAAAACGAATTGGTAGATCCTCATCGACATGGATACCAATCAGTTTAAGATGTTTTTGGAGCACCAAACGAACATTTTCCACCAATTGATGCAATCAGTGAACGCAACAGCTACGTCGGTGGCTGCGGCGACAACATCATCGTTAAAACAACAGCAGCATCAAGAAAATCATCAGCGTCCATGTGCTGCAAATGTTCCAGTTCCGCAGCCATCTCCACTAGCACTGGAGGGGGACATGGAGGAAAATTTCAATTTTTTCGTCAAGAGCTGGAACGACTATTCTCAAGCAATCGGCATGAACGAGTGGCCACCCGGTGACAATGCTAAAAAAGTGAGTTTTTTGCTGGCCATTATCGGGGAACCCGCTAGAAAGAAATATAATAATTTCGAACTCACCGCCGAGGAATCAGCAACTACGGAATTGGCATTAAAGGCCATCAAAACCAAGGTTGTTGCTAAACGCAACGTTATCGTTGACAGACTGGATTTTTTCTCAGCGGTTCAAGCATCTCGAGAAACAGTCGATGATTTCTGCGCCCGCCTCAGGAATTTGGCAAGAATTTCCAAACTGGGCGATCTCGAATCGGAACTCATGACGTACAAGCTTGTCACTGCGAATAAATGGTCGAATTTGCGTACGAAAATGTTGACGATGTCCGATATTACATTGGAAAAAGCAGTAGACATTTGTCGTGCTGAGGAAATCACGGAGAAAAGGTCTCAGGAGTTAAACTACACGGTTCCGGAGTCGGATGTCAACAAAATCACAAAAGGTAAACCTCGAACAAAGCATTCGAAGCCTCCAAGGTGTAAGTTCTGCGGAGATGCCCATGAGTTCACAAAAGGAACTTGTCCGGCTTTTGGAAAACGCTGTCGGAAATGTAATGGTAAAAATCATTTTGAAAGGGTGTGTCAAGCAGCGATGAAACGCAGGAGTCGTTGGTCCCGAAAAGTTCGAGAAGTGAAAGAAGAGGGCAGTTCGGATGAGGAAACGACTAGCGCAGATGAATCGACAGAGGAAAGCGAACAGGAATATGAAATAAGCAAGATTTTCGACAATTCGGACAGCGGTGGTGGCGTAACTGCAGAGCTGGAAATGAATTTTACCAAAACGTGGAAATCAGTACTCTGCGATCTAGACACAGGAGCCAACACCAGCTTGATTGGTTTCAACCGTTTATTGGAGCTTACAGGACAACGGAAACCAATGTTACAGCCATCGAATCTAAAATTGCAGAGCTTCGGTGGCAATCCGATCAATGTTTTGGGACAAGTGAAAGTGAGGTGTTGTCGTTCGGGCCGGAAATATCGGTTGGTACTGCAAGTCGTCGATGTAGATCACCGTCCCCTACTCTCTGCCAAAGCATCACGTGAATTTGGTTTCGTCAAGTTCTGTAAAACGGTCGAGTTTGATTCGTCAAGACCAAACACAACCACTGATGATAAGATGTTAAAAGTGTACAGAGTTCAAGCACAACGGATCATTAACGAACATCAGGAATTATTCGAAGGGTACGGGAAGTTTCCTGGTGAGGTGAATCTGGAACTCGATGAAAGCGTTCAACCAATAATACAGCCACCTCGAAGAGTCCCGATCGCATTACGTGAAGATCTCAAGAAAGAACTGGAAGCTCTGGAGCAAAGTGGCATCATCGTCAAGGAACAAAATCATACCAGCTGGGTCAGTAATCTGGTCCTGGTGCAAAGAGGTGGACCAAACTCAGGCATTCGAATTTGTTTGGATCCAGTGATGCTGAACAAGGCACTGCGTAGACCAAATCTGCAAACAACAACGTTGGATGAAATCCTCCCAGAGCTTGGAAAGGCTCGTATATTTTCTACGCTAGACACGAAGAAGGGGTTCTGGCATGTGGTTTTAAACGAGGAGAGCAGTAAACTTACCACGTTTTGGACACCCTTTGGAAGGTACCGCTGGACTCGACTACCATTCGGAATCGCATCAGCACCAGAAATCTTTCAGTTAAAGCTACAGCAGGTAATACAAGATTTGGAAGGTGTTGAATGCATTGCGGACTACTTACTCATATATGGAATAGGAGATACAATGGAAGAAGCCTTGAAAAATCACAATCGATGCATGGCGATGCTGTTTCATCGACTGAAGGAAAGCAATGTGAAACTGAATCGTGCGAAGTTGAACATCTGTCAGACGGCGGTAAGATTTTATGGACATGTGCTGACCAATCGAGGACTACGACCAGATGAATCAAAGCTGCTTACCATAAAAATTATCCAACTCCAGGCAACAGGAAGGAAGTTCATAGGTTCGTTGGAATGGTTAACTATCTTAGCCGCTTCATACGAAACCTGAGCGTTAACCTTACCAACCTTCGCAAGCTTATTGTGGAAACCGTACCATGGAAATGGACTTCTGCGGAACAGAACGAGTTCGACCAAGTAAAAGCCCTTGTATCCAACATCGACACGCTGCGATATTACGACGTTACCAAACCTTTGACTATCGAGTGTGACGCCAGCTGCTTTGGTTTGGGCGTGGCAGTCTACCAATGCGATGGAATCATCGGTTACGCTTCAAGGACATTAACTTCTACTGAGCGAAATTATGCTCAAATAGAAAAGGAGTTGTTAGCAATTGTCTTTGCTTGTACCAGATTCGATCAATTGATCGTCGGAAATCCCAAATCTACCATAAGAACCGACCACAAACCGCTCCTGAATGTATTCCATAAACCCCTGTTGACTGCACCGAAACGCCTGCAACATATGCTGTTGAAACTTCAGAGATATAATTTGGATCTGGAATTTGTGACGGGCAAAAATAATGTGGTAGCAGATGCGCTATCACGTGCTCCGGTCGCCAATGAAGAGGGTTTGAGCACCTACAAAAAACGCCACGTCTACGAAGTTTTCGAAGAAATGTCCCAAGTGAAGCTCAGCAGTTTTCTCAGCGTATCAGATTCGAGGTTGGCAGAAATTGTCGAACACACTGGGAGAGATTCGAACATGCAGACTATCATCAGCTACATCCAGCATGGTTGGCCTAACACGGTGGATCGAGTATCAGACGGCGCTAAAATATTCTTCGCTCATCGCCACGAACTGTCTACCCAAGATGGCTTAGTGTTCCGTGGTGATCGTATTGTAGTGCCACATTCCTTGAGAAGAAAACTTGTTGATAGCTGCCACGCAAGCCATAATGGAGTAGAAGCCACGTTGAAGCTAGCTCGATCCAATTTGTTTTGGCCGGGTATGAGTTCGCAAGTGAAGGACGTCGTAAAGCAATGCTCAGTTTGTGCGAAGTTCGCTGCATCACAAGCAAACCCGCCAATGAGAAGTCATCCGATCCCGGTATACCCATTTCATTTGGTATCGTTGGACGTATTTTTTCCGACTATAAAGGATTGAAGCGTAAGTTTTTGATAACGGTGGACCATTATTCGGACTTTTTCGAGGTGAACATTTTGAAAGATTTAACGCCAGAGTCCGTTATTGCTGTCTGCAAAGAGAATTTTGCACGCCACGGCATTCCACAGGTGGTACTATCCGACAACGGGACTAATTTTGTCAACCACAAAATGATTCAGTTTGCTTCGGATTGGGGATTCCAACAAACAACATCAGCGCCACACCATCAGCAATCGAACGGTAAATCGGAGGCTGCGGTTAAGATTGCAAAACGTTTGTTGAAAAAGGCTGAAGAAAGCGGATCGGAATTCTGGTATGCCTTGCTCCACTGGCGCAACATTCCAAACAAAATCGGCTCAAGTCCTGTGGCACGTTTGTTTGCCCGTTCAACAAGATGTGGAATACCGACGAGTGCGAACCGATTACTTCCAAAAGTGGTTGAAAATGTTCCATCTGCAATAGAGAATCAACGTAAACACAACAAGAAGCATTACGACAGAAAAGTTCGCTACTTACCTGAGCTGAAAGTTGGTTCGCCAGTATACATCCAATTGGAACCGGCGTCATCCAAGACGTGGACACCAGGAACCGTCTGTAACCGATTGAGTGAACGTTCCTACCTTGTGGACGTGGAAGGAAATAAGTACCGACGTAGCCGTGTACATTTGAAGCCGCGCGAAGAGCAAATTCCATCGCCCAGCTCGGAGGGACCGTCAGGTGAAATTCAAAACAAGGGACAAGGTGATAATCCATCGACAGGTGAAGACGCTGGAGTGACATTTCAAAATATCCCATTTGATGAATCGCATGCTGTGATCAATTCAGACGACTTTCTTGCGGTTTCATCAACAACGCCGAGGATAATACCAAGCACTGGATATGAACGCCCGAGACGAGACATTAGACGGCCGGCGCGTTTGGTGGACTATCAGCTGGAATAGATCTTCATCTTATTGTGGGGAGGATGTTGCAGTATGTAGAGACCCCTCGTATTCTCTCCCATTCCTTTCATGCGATTTACGCACCCATACTTGGAGAGTCAGTACAGAGTAGAGTGATAGACAGCTTGGCTGTAGAGCAGAGTTTGCTCCGTGAATTCGATAAATAAAAGTTTGTTAAATAGTTAAAACCGTGTTTATTTAATCATAAAACAGGTGAAGTAATCGCTTATTAGTTTAGATAATTGTTAGGTCATTTGGTCACTATTATCTCAAATCTGCAGGCGAATTCCGGAGCGTATTTTCTTTAAGGAAAAGACATTTTTCTTGCTAATGAGTAATGGAAGAAAATTTCATCTCTTCGAAGAAATTGTCCGCCGGAATTCGTCTACTGAACAGTGAAATATTTATTTTATGCAACATTACCAGCCCCACGATTTGTTCTCGAATTAATCGTTCACTTTCTTTCGTTCAAGCATTCCCCGGTATCCTGAACTGGCAAAAGCGCATTTGGATGACCATGCACGACTACCGGTTACTTCGGTCGGCCATTGAACCGGCACAAACGCCGCCGGATACGGAGGAATTCCTTCAGCAGGACCGCAAGCTATGGGACGCGAGAAACTACTTTTCCGCTGGAGCAACCTTCAACTACAAATTTTCCCACCAGTTGAGCGTGGGCATTTCGAAGATGCAAGGCCTCACGAATGCCATCCGACGATCGGCACCGGAAGTGGTCGCTTTCAGTGCGCAATATGAGCGGGCGATAGCCGCACAAATTATCATGCTGGCACCAATGGCACCACATTTTGCGTCTGAACTGTGGGAACAATTTCGTGCGCTTCCTAATCGGTTGAATAGCAGTTCTGAAGAGATTCAGTGGGATCTAGGGGTGTTTGAGCAGAACTGGCCCGTGATAGATGAGGAATATCCATTGGACTTGACATTCAAGGTTGGTGCTATATAGTAATGAAAAGAGTAATTCTTATCTGTGCATATAGTTAGTACTCGATTTCTTTTGTTGCCATTCGCTAGAACATGCTGAAACGGGAAAATAAGCGTTTTCGTGATTCACGTGATATATTATTTTATTTATCTTGAAACACGTAATTAGTATCCTTATGGTCCTTACATCCTTACAGTCATATGGGAAGAATGTTAGATAGACTCACAGTTGCCATGAATCGAGTCAGTGGGATAAGGTAAGGATCTTGGATTCACTTATGGATGGTAATGCGATCCATCATATAGTTAGTTACGCATAACCGAATTCGATTATCTAATTACCTACCGACAAGTGTGGTTTCTATACAAAATTTCTGTACGTCATAGTGAGCCGGGATTCCACTGTCACGAACTGTCACTGTGAGCCCAGATTTCAAACATTGGACTTACATGGAAAAAGCGCGTAATTAGCCAAAGCATATTTTTACATTTCATCAAAAGTAGCAAAAATTGAATTAGAATCCATTCAGGCAATTAAGAAGTAACGTCACGAGAGCACCGTTTATTCTAATTGAATATAACGTTTTGTAATGAGGCTATTTCACTGTTTTCAATAAAAACAAAAAAATAAACGCATAGAAAACTGTGGCCCTTTTTCAATGTTTGTCCATAAAGATCGAAGGTACACAATAGACCTGTTCATATTTAAAAAAAATGTGTGGAAATCTACCGGTCAAGCAGTATTCGGAATTCTCATGCTAAGAGCAATGTCTGGTCAAATTTTCAGCTCATTTGATAAAGATTTCAGTATGCTTCAAGTTGAAAATGTGTTTTTGGGCTTTTTTCAAGGTTTGAAAAATCATAACTAGCATGTGAAAAATCAAAACCACTTGCTATTACCACTATTTGAAAGCTAATTCTATTGTGTTAAAGTTTGTCGAACACGCTAATAAGATTAAATTGAGTTTTAACATTGTTTGATCCAAATTTGTATTCCGCAGTACCCAGAAATTACAGTTTTCTCAATATACATGGTATATAAAACATGCATTGGTATTATTTTTTCAGGCCCTAGTCAACGGGAATCAAACATAATACATTTATGAATTCATTGACCATCAACAGATTACATGTTGCTGAAGGCAATAAATTACAATAAATGCCCAAAGATCGAGCACCGCATCGCAACCTGATGATAGTTGAATCATGCATGACACATGTACCGGAAACGAATGAATGGAACAAGTTAGCATTGCTTTTTCTTTCCGAGTGATGATTGTTTTGATCGCATTTCACTGATCATTTAGAACTATTTGAAAACAATCATCATCATCGACTGAGAAAAGGCAATGCTAACGTGTTCATTTTTTGTATTCATTGAAGCTCACGGTGGTGCTCTTGGCTCACCCACAGTGGATTTACAAATGTGCTTCATAATTACCTATTTTTTACAATTTATTTTCGTAAGATAAATGGTTAATTTGAACGGGATTGACTTTCATATATGCATTGTCATCATGTCTGGAAATAAAAAATCCGAAATTTTCATGCAGGCATGCTGTTCAGTGAAAACAATTCCCAAAAAAAGAGATTTTCAAGAACCTCGAGATACAAACCTCAACCAAACTATGTTAAAACTTGCTCCAACCATAAAATTGTGTTCGGCAAAAGTTCGTAGAATTGGATAAACTACTATGTAGAAGTATTTCCAACAAATTTCATTCGGTAATTATGATTTTTTAAAGCTTGAAAATAGCCCAAAAACACATAATTGATTTGAAGCACAACTAAATTTACTCTAAATTGAGTGAAATTTTGGCCAGAAGTTCATTTCGCAATGAAAAATCAAAGTGTTGGTTGACTGGGGAGTATCCAGACATTTTTGAAAATATGAATAGGTCTAGTACACAACAAATGAAAACTAGCGATTTTCACCAAGCCTGCCTTGATTGTCGTTGGCTAACTGGAGTTATCTTGCAGTTAGGAAAAATGTTGTATCAAATTTCGTGTGTAGTATCTGTGCCTCCCTCCCAGGTTTCTCCATACGATGCTACTGAGTCTCCAAACCAGGCTTGGGAACTGTGATTACAATTTGCCATAGTTCATCGATTCTGCCAGTCAACCAAAACACAAAGCAGCAGCAGCATCAATAACCATCAGGTGTTGCGCTGCCAACGGTTCACACACTGCTTGACAGTTTTTGTCTCTTCACTATGACCGTTTTCGGGCAGCCATCTCGAGGTGAATGATTGAAAAAAATGTTAAATAATTCAATCGCTAATATTTCGCTTGTGTTTTCAACTAGATGAAATCTAGTAGCGCTAACAGCAAGAGCACAATCATTCCGTTCCGATACATATAAACAAGTTCAATTTCATGCTGCCTTTGTCGAGCAAAAATGCAAAACCTCGAAAACCGGAAAAATCGTATCACCACTGTGCTCGAGTCATTTCGCATTCGGGTTTGAGTATCCAGCGGTTGCTTAAACATGTTGGATTCGAAAAGATGGCGGCGCTACATACTGCTGGAAAAAAACGTTGCGAAGAAAAAGATTACAGTTTTGAAAAGCCGTGACATTTTTTTGTTTTGAACGGTCATGGTTTGCTTTGGATTTTGATGGTCGTGTGGAAAAATGTGAATGTCGAGGTGGTAAATGTTTGCTACAGTACATTTCCCATCCCTGCTCCAAACCATCAATTTTAGTTTTAGCTTATTCTAGCGAAAAGCGACAAAAAATTACATTCGTCAAAACCTTTTAATTCGAACGGTATGTGTCGATGGCTGCCTGGTTTGAGCGAGCATTACTCAATACTTAATTAGATTAGTTAAAATAATTAAATTTTTAGTCATTGTAAAATTATCTAAACAACAAACTACTACCACCCCACAGGTCAATGGATTCGAATGTTGCATTTTGAAGATCCCCACCAAGGACCTCAATCAGTTGACACACCAACAATCGCTGGATCTTGCCTTCGGACAGGATGCGGTGCTGAGCTACATTGGCCAGCGGAAGGTTCGTCACACAGACTTTGTGCTGTACCCGGGTTGTGATGCTATCCTGAGCATTACCTTGGAACAACTGTCCAAAGAGGACAAAGAGCAGCTGAAGAATCAAACGGGGGAAGTGAAAGGAAAGTCGTCGAAGAAGGACAAGAAGAAAAAGAAAAAGCAAAAGGAAGTTATCGAGCAGTGATGCCGATTGGGTGTTGATGATAGTTTTAACTCTAAGTGATATTCCAAAACTTAAGTGGCGTTTTTAATTTTCCGAAAGCATTTGGTTGGAGTTGTTCGTGGGAGCTATATAGCTTTAGCTGGCGTTTGCGTAGTGTTTAGAAAAGTTTTCATGACACTGGATACTGGGTAGTAGTGTAATAATCTTCCATTTGAGTTGAACACTGGAACATAAGGTAAGTATTTTTTTTTATTTTATTTAAGGGGACATGGGAGACCGTGTTATTTTCCCTATCTTTCGTCTCACTCTAACAATAATCATCGAAACTTTGTGGAAGCAAATCTCGAGTTTTAGTGAACCGATGAAGCTGAAAATTTATCGGGTTGTGCACTACATATATAGAATCATAGTGATACATTTTCGCATCGATATATGGAATGGTTCTTGAGATTTGCTTCTTGAAATGGATAGGGTGATTATGATGACGTCCTGTAGCATCCCTGCTACCCGTTAGTCATAGGTTTTTTGTTTTTTGTCATAGGTGCTTGCCAGATTGTGTATACTCATTATCACGGTCATAAAACAGTAACGTTAGTTATTTTGAATTTAATGCGCTTGCGACCTTTACCTGCAGACACTGATTTATTATTGTTTATTACACACCAAGTGAGACCGTTAAGCGTGTCTCATAGTTATGCCGAATTGCAACCTTTGCAAGGGCGTCACTCGAGCTATGTTTGTGATGCCTGAGTTGGGTTATTCCAAACATTGTCAATAAACTGTCTGTTTGAGGTAGCGTGATTGTATGTGAATCTAGTTGTAGGAAACATAGATATGAGCTGATGGATTCAGTCTGCATTCAGATCATTTGCGTTTCATATTATTTGGCGACCGTGACTTCATAACCTGCAACCAAGAAGACGAAGTCGAGTGTAAAAGTGCTAAAGTTTCATTATTGTGGCAAAACATAGTACAAGTACTGAAATGGGGTGGTTCTCATTCGATAATTATGTTACGAACCAAGTGGAAATGAACACCACAGAAATGAGAATCCTTGTAGGCGCGTGCGTGATAATAGTGCTTGTGATCATCGCGTATCTCCTTCTTCGACTCCACAGCAAGTACATGAAAATGGGAGTCAAAAACGTGGTTCAGCACGAGATCAAGCTGAACAATGTAAGAAGCATGTGAACATTAAGAACAATATAACTATCGCGTATGTTGCTATATGAAGAGATAACAAAATGAACCGTAAAAACCGTACACATGTTTTACTCAGTATGTGATATATGGGGCTGTTTACCCATAATCGCAAGCACAACAACTACCACGACCCCAACAACAACTGCAGTCGAAGAAACGTTAAAGTATAGAATTTTTATTTTGTATGGATTGTCCACCAACTTACCGGATATTCGTGCCAAAAGTAGCGAAATAATTTTAACTTTTATAGAAGTAAAGATATATTCGTCGTTACAGCTAATGTCAAGTGACTTCTAAATAACTACTTATTTTTACATTTTGAATATTTTTCACCCAACATTTCTTGCTCTCTGAACTTGTTTTGTTTACTTATTTCAGCAAAGCTTTATAGAAAAAAGCAAACAAGAATTATGTTGTTTCGACATCCAATTACAATACGCTCTATTGTATCCAATGCGTTTTATTGTACATTAATGGTTTATTCCATTCACTGAATGATACGTTTTTATCTGGGTGAAATGTTAAGTAACCTTTTTAAAAATCTCTGAAAAACTCTTGTGGTGTATTATTAGATATTTGTCTTCTATTATCGAACACTACACTTTAAAATATGTATCCAAATTATTCTCTATGACTTTGAAATTCTCTTTTTTAACCAAACCATATTATATTTTTAAAATTTTACAAAATCAATTATATAGGTATTTATCACTAAAACACAAAACAAAGAATAATTATTTAATGTTCTATTCGAGATTAGAAACTTATCCATACTTCTTAGGATAGTCTTTATTTACAAACCAAACCTTTGAAAATGGCCGGATAGACCTTCGGTAGAGTATAAGCATTTTTCTTCCTCTGTTTTTCTTATGCATGTATTTAAGCATCTTTCAGGAAAGTATATTGTCAATTCTTTCTAGGAATAAATTTTGAAAGAACCTCTTTCGAAGCTGTTTGAGAATGGATTAATACATAATACAAAAATGCTTCTGAGAATTAATCGTTTTCATTGAATCGCTCATGAAATCATGCATGTTTTCTTCAAAGAAATGTGGGGAGTCGAATCTTATTTTTGGTACTTTTGATTCACTTCGGAGGGAGGTTTTTAGAAAGCCACGCAGTTTATGTTTGACAATAATATGCGCGGTATTAAAGTATTTTTAATTATATAGTTTATGACAATTCGACCAACTATAACCACCAATACCAAGTCAATCATGAACGTGTCTTAGTCATTTTTATTAAAATATCAGAAGCTTTGTGCTAATAACTTTTTTAAAAGCATAACCCAGATGAACGCCCTATCAAACCTATCGTCTTTATGCTAAATGTCATTTCGGCCAAACGTACCTCCCATCAAACTTGCTGATGGAAAATTTCAATTTCGCTCGGCGTTCGTAGGACGCATCTATGATACATTGGTCTTAAGAATCATATTCTATCTTTTATCATCGTTTTTATTGAAATATTGATTGATGGCCAAATATTATATTTTCCGTAATCTTGATCTAGTTACACAAAATAAAGCTAACAGAAAGTATCCTCACGCGCATTTTATATTTGATCCAACTTCATCTATGCGCTTATATTTTTTCTAAACAAAATCTTAAATTATTTCAGACTTGGAGTAATGGAAAAAAATGAGAGCTATACAGTTTACAATGAATTCAATTTTAGCAGTTTTTAAAGAAGTCATTTTTTGGGAGTATGAATGTAAATGTAAAATGACAAAACATTTGTTTTCACAAATAGGTATGCCAAGTTGTTTTTAAAATTTATATTATTAAATAAAATATTTTGGTGATAAAAAAGACACAAACGGTGATCTTCTTCAAAACATCTTTCTTAAATTTTGAAAAGTTTGGAAATCTGCTAAAAAAGGATTATTTGTGTAAATGCTAATTTTTCTTTTTAAACAAATTGGTGTCAATATCTTGAAATTTTGGAAATAACCAAATTTGGTATCTACTCTACTAGACCTACTACCTACAGTAGATCATATTGGGTATATTTAGTCACTTTTTCGAGAATCGGAAGTCACTATTTAGTCACTTATTTCTCAAATCTGGTCACTAAAATAACTTTTTTCGGCATCACTTTTTGCTACCAGCCCTGCTAATAACAATTAGGTTGTTCGGAGGAATAAACCTGCGTACCGTTTTTACAGATCTTCGGTAAATGCTTGAAGAAAAGTCGGTTGTTTTGACAACTGAGGTGGGAAACGCAAACTACCGAAAGATTAGTAGTCCATTCGTTTACCGAATCCAATTCGGTGATTTGGTCTAAGTGTGTAGCACTTTCAGCTACATTGTAAGTAAAACTCAACCTTCAGCATCTGAGAATCTTTTTATTGTTGTTTGAAATAACTGTATTTGTACAGGTGGTAAACAATCTAACCGTGTAATTGAGAAATTCTTCGGTAGCAATGCTTAGTAAACTAAAACAAACCTGCTGCTAATGGACGTTCTATCTATCACTCTACGTTTTTCTAGCGCAATCTTTGTGCTCTACAAAATAGCCAATAATTGGAGAAAAAGTAAAAATCTACAGGACGGTTTTGATCAATAACCGTTACGGCACGGAGCCGTACGACTTCGATTCTCCGCGATTCGTAATCATCGGGGATTGAACACAGATGACACACCCTGAAAAGGCGGTCTAATGTTTCTCGCAACGTTGTTTGATTCGTCTCAGTACCAGGACCCTTTTGGTCGTTGCAGGGTTCGTCGTATTTGCAGTGATAGCAGTAGTAGAAGTGGTAGTAGTTGTATTAGCGGCAGTTGTGCTGGAAAGACATCTGAAAAGAGAAAGAATTTTTTGAATATTCGGTAACAGCTTCCAGTGAATAAACTTACGATCTTCCAGCGGCAGTACATCATTTCAGCAGCTCTAGCATCATGTTTCGCACGTAGACATCAATCTGCGAGTAATCGATCAAGGTGTTGCGTATCAGCTCCATCAACAGTGTGGGCCACGTGTGCTCCAGCTGTTGCAGTTTATCAACGGCATTGCAGGTGTTGTCTAGCATTCGTGCGAAATAGGCCTTTCCCTTGGCACGCATAATGGCATCATCTTGGCTGGTGCTGTGTTTCTTCCACTGAAGTGCTTCCTTTCCGACGATGTTCTTCAGTGAAGAATCAGCTTGCATCAACCATTCCTTGGCGGTCATTTTGGTGGCATGGGCAGTTTCCTCGAGTCGTAACCGCTGCAGAAGAGGTTGTAGCAGACCTTCTGGCAAAGACCATAATACCAGATCCGAAAGACCGGCGTACATAATTTCTGCATCTTGGACCTCTTCTTCGGTGATTTCTATGCCGTTGATTTGCTTTAAGCCCCAATGGGACAATCGATAGATGGCATAATTGCGCCAAGGTTTGCTGGTGATTGGATTGCCTTCTGGGTCGATAGTCAACGAAGCTATCCCTTGACTTTCGGCAAGTGCGTTGATTTGACCCAGACAGGTGATGTTCGTTTCACGAAAGATAAAGTTCTCGGCGTTGACGAAACGGATCTTTATCCGGCAGAGAATCGCTGTGATGCTGTTGAAGTTTATATAGCTGAACTTGACCGTGTGCACATCGGAGGCTTTCGTCATATTCCACTGTTTGTCGATGAACTTGAGGGCACCCATCCCGTAGACGTTCAAGTAACGTCCACAAATTTCTATGAGATAGTCACCACCTTGCTCTCTTTCGCGTTCGTTAAGTTTAGATTTTGAGGGCGGCACGTAGCTGTTGTTGGTTGTGGTAGTACCAGATATACTGGAAGTTGCTGACGGGTTAGAGTTGGCCGTAGTTGTGTTCGCCAGGTTTGATGAATTTGCTAAATTGTTGACCGTGTTCAAGACTGTATTGTTTCGAGTGGTGTTTGTTCTAACCAATGTCCCAATTCCGTACCGTTTCACAGGTCCAACGGTTTTCGGCTTTTGCGAAATAGTTGCACGGTTAGAATCATTTTCCGAGATGGAAGATGTTGTTATAACCGAATCCGAAGTTGTTTTGTTGGATGTGGTGGATAGAGTGGAGACTTTGTCGTTGTTCAGTTCGTCCAGTTGATTCGTGCTAGAGGATGTTTCAGACGTTCCTCTTCCGGAGTCTGAATTACTATTTCCGTTTTCTTGTATTTTTTCAGGGTTCTCACTGGGAAAATCCTGTGGCGGTGGAGACTCATTCATTTTTGCAGGAGTTTCAATGGTTTCGGTAACAACAGTACTGTCAACCATCACATCTTTTTCGATTTCCTTGACGTTCAACTCCTCGTTATCGGAACTGATTGCACTGGAGATGCTAGAGTCCGGGTGTAGGCCATTGCTGGATTCGGATGACTCTATTTTGCTAGACGAGGCAATAGTAGTTGGAGTCTGTTCAAGGAATGGCGCAAGAATTGGTGGTAGTCGAAAGTAATCTTCGCCTCCTTGTTCGGACAGTTGCGAACCTGAATTATCCTGCGAAGATGAACGGATTAGTTTTTTGTTGGGAGGTGGTTTCTTCACGGCAGCTCTCGGAGCCCTTTGGTTATTGCTTGTAGCATTTCCGTTAACGTTGGCGGGAGATTTCTTGGTTTTACCATTCCGGTTAATGTCGGAAAGGTTACTATTGTTAAGGTCCATCTCGACGTCTTTGGCAACGATAGCGGTGCGTTGAACATTTCGACATGCGGTTGACTGCTGCGACCTCAACAGTTCCCAGTTGGTGCGGGCATTGGAAATAATCTCCTCGCGTCTAATGCTTTGGCACACATCTGTGGACAAGTTTGAGTAGTTCATGTCGGATAGTTCCTTATTCTTGCGCCATGCGGAAGCAGCTCGACGCACCTGTTCCGTGATTTGCATTTGACTAAGCGAAACTAATCCGGGTAGGTAACTCACCAAAAACGATACGCAGTCTCCGGCTAGTGAAACAGGATTGTTTTCGATGGTGACCTCCTTGAGATTGATTGCTTTGGCAATGGCAGCCATATCTTCGACGCACTGCAGATCATTGTGGCATAACCAAAGGCGTTCGAGGCTTCGTAGGTCATCGAAACCGTGGATCTTCTTAATGCGGTTTCGCTTCAAATTGAGCTCTTTGAGGTTTACAAGTCCGTTGAAGTCATTGCTGTGAATCTGACGGAGCTGATTGCCGGCAAGGTTGAGGGATTTCAATTCTTGCAGTTGATTGATCTTTGACGATATGTTGGAGATTTTGTTTCCGTGAAGATCCAGTACTCGGAGCGTTTGACGTAGCGATGTGAGTCCACTGATATCGGTGATTCGATTTTTGCCCAACAGAAGTACCGTGAGACATTTCAAACCGTCAAGACAAGATATCTTTTCGATCTGATTGTCGTACAGATCGAGGAATACCAAATTCTGGAGGTTGTATCGTGGCTCGGCAGCGGAAAGTATTGGGGAGATGTGGGTTTGCGGATTGACGTAGTGATTAACCCCATTTGTTGGAGGGGCTGCGCTGGTTGGTGTGGTTTTGCCACTGTTGTTGTTACTGTTACTAGTGGATTCGTGAACGGCAGTCGTTTCGTTGGCGCTATTTAGGTTATCGATACTGAAGGAAGGTGTTAGCAGCAGTTTGTTTTTGAGCTTCAGTAAGTTGGAGGACTGTTGCTGGTGTGTTGGTGGTGAGGGAAATAGTGTGGCGTTGCTTATGAAGCTGTTGGATTTCTTCAACATGTTGCGATGTTGAGCACTCATCAGGATGGAAGAAGGCTTCTGAAGGAACGTGTTGGTCGGACTTGTGGCACATACCGGGGACTGACCGTTGAGAGGCTTAGCGCTCAAGGTTACTTTGCCTGCTAGATAGTTTAGGTTGTTATTATTTAAATACAGCTGACTTCGAGATGTGGATTTTTGTCGAAGAAGTGGCTTCGTATTGCGGTTGGTGCTGTACAGGGAACTGTTGGTGGAGGCGGCAGTGACGGATGCGGAGTTACTGGTAGGACTGGAGGCGGGGCTATCTTTAGCTGTAGTGTTGCTGGAAGAGTTCGCACCGCTCTTTTGTAGCCCGGTAGGTGACGTCTTGGGTGAGGGTGGAGATGATGCGGGTATCTTGGGTTCATTATTGTTCGTGTCGGTCTCTGCTGGTATGTGAAAGGTGTTGATGAGGTTGTGTTGCAGTGATAATAGCCGTAGGTTTGGTTCATCATCGATGATGGGAATCGAGCTTAGGCCCTTGCGATCAAGATTAACACGATCTGGATGTTTGTCGCGGTCTTTCTCGGTACGTTTTATGGTAGTGACTCCATTTTGGACCAGTACCGATCCATCTGGTTGCGGGTCGTTTTGGCTATTCGGTTGTTGGTCCCTTGGTGATTCTCTACCTTTGTCACCTACTGCTTCACGAGGCACGAAAATTCGTTTTTCGCTGACCTTCTTTAAATAGGAAGTGCTAAGCGTACTGTGCGATCGATGAAATGTTTTCAGTCGAGATGAGTGACTGAAATTGTTGGAATTATTTCCGCGAGTCGTTAGCTTTGGCACAACGGATTCAATTTTGAGCAACGTATTATGCGAATTGTTGGAATTTGAACTGATTACGCTGTCATTGATATGTATTGCCGATTTTCCACGTAGTTTAGATGTACTCATTTGAATTTATTGCACTGCCTGTTTTAGTCTTAGTTTTGCTTGTGGAGTTTTTTCCTTTGTTGTTTTGCAGCGCTTTGCCCTTCCGCCTTCAGTGGATTGGGTTGTGGTGGTGGTACTGCTGTTATTTCGTTACCCCCGCGCGTAACCCTTGTATCCTTTCCACCGCTGTTATGCCTCACTTGCAATGCGCTTAAACTGTTCATGAACCCATTGCTACATAATTTTCCTCATGAGAATCAATCGGGTTTCATAACGACCAAAACTTTGCGCTCATTCGGACCCAGAATTCACAGTCACATTTCCCAAAAGCACGTGCAATGGTCACTATCGATGGTCGAATTTCATGTTGTCTCGTCGTATCCAGGTTAGCAACAACGCACACAACGTGTCCTAGTTTACTGCACGCACTATTGCATATCTTCAGGCACTTTTCTGCCTTGGTGAAAACACTTCACAGATGGCTGTCGCTAGTTTAGGTGCTCGTTCTATCTCTCTCGCTTTAGATGCCCCTGTCCCGATCGTTCCGTGATGAAGAAATTGGCAAAACTTTCCGGATCACCGATTCGCGTGCGCCGTTCGTGTTGTCGTGCCGTGAACTAAATCGTGTTCCAGTGTGTGCTGCGAGACTTGCTTTTTTATTGTTGGCGAGGGTTTCCTCCGGTCTGGGTTTTACTATCGTTAGGGTGTAGCCAGTTTGCACTTTATGGGTAAGCGGGGCGATTGCTTAAATGTGGGGTGACTGTTTTGAAACAATAACGAAATTTGCATGTTCTACAACTGAATAATTCCCATTGATGAATATTTCTCCTTCCCCATGATTTTGAATACTTCTCCTGGAAGGAGCTAGTTAACTAAGCTCAAAAAGAATGCATCAAGCAACAAAACCAGAAAACGTTCGACAAACTTCTAACAATATCGAAAATAACATGTTTGATTTATCTTTACTTACCTCATCTAGAAATCCCATACATACCTATATAACACTACTGGGATTGTTAAAATTTTGTTGGGTTTTTGAACTATCAAAACAGCCAGTATAATAGAAATACAGTTGACTCTCCACATCTCGATGTTCTACATCTCGATATCTCTCCCTATGTCGATGATTTCATAAGTCCTTTAAGTCTGCATACATTTTCAATCTCCATATCTCGATATCCTCCTTATCTCGATATCTCCATATCTCGATGTATTTCTGTTGATTTTTCGTTCTCAATTTTCTCTCCGTATGTCGATATAACCAATATCGAAGGTTACTAGACCAAAGTTTTGGGATTCAAAACAAATTAGGAGCGCAAACTGACGTTTGTTTGTGTATTACTTTCTTGGCAACGGAGTGTTTTTCAATCTAGTATTCTTTAAAAATTTGTTCTTTGTCTCGATCAATCCCTATCTCGATGGTCCCTTCGATATCGAGATGTGGAGAGGCGACTGTAGTTGTCAAGCGTATGGTAACACAAATTTACTCTGTGTATGGATTTTTAACATTTTATTTTTTTTTCTGATTTTTTTGTAGTCAAAAAAAGGGACTGCTTCAGGAATTCATAAAAAAATACTGCTGGTACTATAAACCAATCATAATTAGCTTTTGTAACATCTAACGAGTTCGCTAGAACTATAAATTTTCAAATAATTCAGCTGTTTCGGTGATACAATTTTGTAATTATCTGTAGACCTTTTATGTCAATAAACTCAATTTCACATTCTTAAAAAGAAACTTCTATAAGAGCTTGTTGAGGATTTTATCCATGGATGTTGGCAGGAAATCTTCCTGAGTTTGTTCTGTGTTTCTTTTGGAGATTCCTTCAGTTTAGTCACCCCTATTGTTGTTTACGTCCGAATGCACTTTCGATCGAAAACCGTTTCGCATTCTCGTTTACGCCAGCAAAATCAAATGGGCAATGGATTCGAACGAATAGGATTCGATCGAAAGTTGGATCCGCCGTAAACAGAATGAGGGTGAGTATTTTTACGCAGATTTTTCTGAGAATGACGTTGGAATTTATTTCAGAATTTCATTTCAGATTTCCTTTTGGTTTTCCGTTAGTGAGTTCTTAGTGATTTTTCGTACAATTTTACTGAAACCCGTATAAAACAGAGGAAGAAACATTGGATGAATGTCAAAAATTATTTTTTTGGGAATTGTTGTGGTAATTCCTCGGAATAAGTTTTGAAAGAAACCGAGAAACGGTGCCTGTTAATCTTGACATAAACTCTTCTGCAAAGTAAAAATGAGGCGTTTTTAAGTTTTTTTTTTCGCGGAGTAAAAATTGAACTTAGAATTTACATCACAAATCCTCAAATGATTTCAAATCCTTAAGGTGAAGATGAATCGAAGCCAAAATTCAAATTTTCAAGAGCACGGATCTGGAGAACAGAACATCCGTTCAAGCTGAAAACTTAATCGATTCGTGACTAGCTGGTGGTGACCAATCGATAATGTTTTCAGCTCAAACGGATATTTGGTTCTTCAGATCCGTGCTCTTGAAAATTTGAACTTTGGCTTCGATTCATCTTCACCTTAAAAGGGAGCCGGATCCTATTCTTGGCACTTTTGATTCACTTCGACAGTGGAGTTTTTCGAAAGCTACTGAGCTCATATTTGGCCATAATATTCGTCGTATTGAAGTGCTTTTGTTTGCAAGGTTAAAGACAATTCGGCCGAGAAAAACCTTCCATGTCAAAGTGAATCACACAAGAGCCCAAGTAGCTTTGCACCTACGAAATTACCCTCTGTTGTGTTTTGGGTCGCATCTTCTTCGTTCGTTTCTGCTTGGTATTTTTTCACTCCCTAACAAAGAAGTTATTCTAGAGCATGTCCACATACTTTGGTGATGTTCAGGAGTATTATCAAGCTTGCTGCCTGGATGAAATGAAAAACCCAAGGTGATTTCGTCATAGCTTTTAGGAATACTTTTTAAAGACACGGACACGTTAATGCTTCCAGTGGACGATTATGTCCTTTGAAGGAAGCACCACACTAGACAACGGAATAGCATGCAACGCCCAGTGGCACAGTCGAAACACATTTTTGACGAAAAATTTTCCGGACTGAAGCGGGAATCGAACCCATACTCCTTGACTCGATGCGGCTTAATGCTTGGTAACACTAACCGCACGGCCACGAAGCCCACAAGAAAGATTCATATTTTTTGTAGGAATTTCTGCAAGAACCTTTCTAAAAAAAATGAGAATCGTTGAAGTGTTTTGATACGATCAAATTCTTGTGGAACCCGTTGAACACTCTTCAAGAATTTAATAGATGAACCTCTGAAGGAATTCTGCAGGGATCTTTTCTTTTTTGAGCAATGATCGAGAACAATTCTTTGATGAACTCTTAAAAGGCTTGGACAACTTTTTTGCACTCTTAGCTCATATATATTTACTCAATTGTCAATTCCCAAAAATTGAGAAATTTAAAATCCAACTGTTTCGTAAAGGCAAAATTATCGGATGCTAAATCTGAGTATTTTGGATTAATTCGATCATTGTGCTGAAACTCAGGTTTAGTAACCAAGTTCCAATAATATATTCGAAACTTTGTTGAATATCCTTGTGAGATTCCCAGAGAGAATCTCACAGAATCCTCATATAATTGTCATCAATATCCACTTAGTATTCTTATTGAATTATTCATGATTCTAATCATAATTCATCAAAATCATCGCAAGATTCTCCTCAAAATTCTTCAGAATTCTCTTGGGATTCTCATCAAAACTCTCATCAGAGATCATCTCTTGGGATGCTTGCTAGAAACCACGTAAAAATCAGAAATCTTCAGAATCCTTTCAAAGTTCTCAGTAGAGTCCTCTCTCGATTCTCATCAGAATGCTTTCAGGATTTCTTCAGCATCGATACCGAATTCTCATCGGAATCGTTCCAGGAATCTTATCAGAATCGTTCTAGGATTCTCATCAGAATCCTTCCAGGATACTCATCAGAATCGTTCCAGAATGAATCCTTTCATGATTCTCATCAAACCCTTCCCATTTTTTTCAGAATATTATCAGGATACTCATCAGAATCCTTCCCGGATAAATCAAGCGTGTGCTAGAATGAGGGCTTAAGTTGCATGATCGATCCTTTCTTTTGTGAATAAAGAAAACCATCCAGCCACCAAAAGACGCCGCACCGAGGACCGTGCTTTGGGGGGCGCATCCATCCTCCGTCAGTATCATATCCTCTTCGAAGGCAGCTAGCCTCAAACGACTCAGGAACACAGCAAAAAGACTAACAACAAAGCACTTTCCTACCTGCTCGGTGTGAGAGTAAAAGGGTAGAAGAGATTGAAAATAGATATAAATATATTAATTAAATATATATAGATTAGTTGGAAATAGATCTGTATCGGTAAAGAAGCTACAGATGAACTATGATTCCGGCACAGTGGTGGCCACGAGCACAGAGTGCCTTTCAAATAAACATAAGGAAAAACAAAACTTGCATCTTGTCACTTTTATTTACAGAAGGAGAGGATCGATGAAGAGAAATCGATCATGCGACTTACACTCTAATTCTAGCACACACTTGAAATATTACCAACAGAATTTGTATTAAATTCATCCAGTATTCTGATTAGATCCTAAATTTTCATCAGAAATCTTTTTTTTTATTTTTTCAGAATTTTTGCTGGATTTTTATTTACGATTCTTTCCAAACTTTCTGAGATTCTCATCGTAAACATTGCTGAAATCTCTTCTGAAATTTAAGGATTCTCATTATAATATTATCAGAATTCCCACCAGAATCCTGCCAGGATTTGCATCAGAATGCTTCCAGTATTGTCACCAGAAACTGCACAAGACTTTTATCCGAAATATTCCAGGGCTCAGGGTTCCAGAGATTTCATCAGAAATCTTCCAGGGAAGTTATCAGCAACCTTCTAGGGATTTCATTAGAAGCCTTCTAGGATTCTTATCAGGACCCATTCAAGATTCTCATCAGCTTTCACCAGGACGCCGATTAGAATCCTTTCAGGATTCTTATTGAAATTGTTAAGGTTTCCTACAAGCACCCTCCCAGTATAACAGGAATTCAAAAAACTAAGCTTTGATCTTCGGACATCAAAAAGTACAACTTTGTTACTAAACTTTTTTACCCAAGCTTTTGCTTATTCAACTTTATTATTTGCTTTTTTTAGTAATAAAATTTGTTGACTGAAAATTGAACAATAAATTGTAATTTAATTTTATCAGTGTTGATGACTATGACCGTGGTCATCATGTATAGAACAAGCGGACAATGCTGTATCGTGTCAGCACCGAGGAGGAAGCTCCTCTAGCACGATGTAATTAGCGCAACCCTGGTTAAGTGGCCTACCGTAGACCAACCAGGACAGACAAAAGTAGAGCAAACGGATTGATTTTACGGCAACAGACCCGCCTACTAATAATGGACAACGATTGGAAAGTCGGATCTTGGAATGTGAGAATTTTGAATGAATTCGCGCGTATAGGGCTATTGGTTCGTAAACTGCGGAATGTTGTCGTGAACGTGGCAGCTATCCAGGAAATAAGCTGGCCGAAAACCGGAGAACGTGAATTACGAGCGGTGGATCCCATCGCCAACACTGCATTCAAGTATCACATCTACTACAGCGGCGGCAACGGAGCCGAACATGGCGTTTGCTTCATAGTGATTGGGAAGCAGATGAAGCGAGTTATTGGATGGAAACCGGTCAGCGACCGAATCTGTGTGTGTTGAGAATGAAAGGCAAATTCTTCAACTACAGCCTGATCAGAATTTATGCGCCAACGAGCGATGAGCCCGATGAAATTAAGGTTCTATGAGAGTTCTATTAGATAAGGCCTACGGAGAGTGCCCAAAACAAGATGTCAAGACAGTCATCGGCGACACGAATGCGGACCGAATACTTCTTCCGACCCGTCATTGGAACGGAAAGCCTCCTTTCCGTTACCAATGATAGTGGTGGCCCGCGACTTGTAACCTTCTAGATGTTCCGGATGCCAGGATCTTCCGAGGCCCTAATATCGACTTTTTGTAGCTAAAATTTGAGCACGGTTATCCAGCGTCACGAGTTCCAGAACTAACAGAACAATGCACTTCAATATCCAACGTTTGTCGACTGATGGTGTAGCTGCACAGTACCGCTAGCAGCTAAACGAGCAGTTGGGTAGAATCTACGTTTCTGGAGATGTCGACAGCCTGTGGGACAATACCCACGAAGCTGTTACAACAACGGTTTCGATGAAGAGTGCCAGAGAGTGACAGACACGAAGAATGCCATCAAAAGTATGCTTGGGGCCGGTACCCGACAGAACAGAGAGCGATACATGGTAGCAAGAGTCGAAAAAAAGCGAATCGCAGAAAAAAATGCAGCACGAAGAAAGTGTGGTAGCTGAAGCTCAATTGATGAAACGAAACGGAGAATTGTGCTCGCTATGTGCAATGATCGGGAAAGGATCACAGCTTCTGTGAGGAATTTGCTGAGAAGTTGAGAAGGGTCTATAAGCTCTCGAAAGGTGTCAACCAAGAAAAGTGCCAGGAATGTATTGCCGATATACGTAAGACTTACTATGGACATCATTGTGCTCTCTCTGTGATCCCTCCAAACGTCAAAAATGTGCTCCTCAGCGTTTCACAGAAGATCACAACAAGTATCTATCAAAGATCTCATTAGGAATTCGATAAGGTTTATTCAACGATTCTGCTAGTAGTTTGGCACGAAGTTCTTAAATGATCTATGATGACAGAAATCAATTTTGCCTAAAATCTCTGAAAATAACACGACGAGTATACCAAAGGTCCGAACAGAATTATGTCATAGATTGAATGTAATACGATAATATTACACAACACAAAATTAAGTAATCTAGGTACCTCTTAAACTTCTGTAAAAAATAATAATGTACCTAATTAGTAAATAACTAATAATCTGTGGAAAAACATGCCAAGAATCTTTTCTCAGGAATCTGTCAAGAGGCTTGCCAGGAGTACGTCTCAGATCTTGCCATGAAGATTTTTGGCATCATACTACAAATCAACAAAGGTTCTTGCCTTGAGTCTAGAAAGGATATTACAGATAACTCTCCCTTACTCGATATTCCGTATCTCGATATCGAGTTAGAGAACCATAGTAAAAATTGGTTTTCATGGCTAACTCGATGGTCCCTTGGATCGCAGTTGCACTGCTTTTGTGTTCTGTAACTCGATACCTCCCTAACTCGATGGTCCCTTCAATATCGAGTAAGGGAGAGATGACTGTAGTATCAAATATCACTTTAGACGAATGGTATCGAAGTCTAGTCTACATCACCCTAATGGGCATGTTGCAGAACTGGCTGTATAGAGAGCTCCCGATCAAATGTGTGAGTTTGGCTGGGTCCCCTCTGCTGCGCGTGCCGAGTATGTGCGCACCCTATTGAGGTTAGACGTAAACAAAATCCCTAGCAATTCGGCGAATGTTGTTAGGGAAAATTGCTCGAGTGTGTTTATGATTGTTGGCGTGCACCAGGCAACCGAAATACCCGGGAATGGTATCGAAAACGCCACGTGACAAGGTAGATAGCGTGCATTCTATCCGCTGGGTGGATCGACCAATCGCGTGGCTGATCAGATGGCAAGGTATGCCGTTGCTCATATGAACGGTGATGAACTATTTGCCAGTATGGAACTTCGAACGGGGGGACCACGTGCAGTGATTCGCGAAGGAACACCGAAACATTTGACTACCAGGAGGGACCCCTCGATCGGATTCATCAATGAAAATTCCGTATCTCAATCGCGAAATGTCGATGGCGCGCTCGATTGTGTGGGTGTTTTTCAATATTTTTCCACCCATTTCTTTTTCAAACTGGGGAAATCACTTTCCGTGTTCGGTTTTTGCTGTCGTTGTCTTCGACGCAGCCATCATCGCTGTTTGTGGTGTGACTTTTACCGACGCCCACATGATGATAGATGGGTCTTTCGTGACTTATTGTGTGGAGGGGCGATTGCAATGCTATACAATGTTGAGTGCAGTATCATTTTACTGTAACTTTTCCAAAGTTTTTTTTTTTTCAATAAAAAAAAAAATCTAACTATAGTTCTTTATAAAACTATTACTTTTCTGTAAAGATCTTCTACAATTTTTGTATATCAGAGGGCTATAGACGTACACCTTCTATATGAGTAAAGCAACACATGATGTTCCAATTGGAACGTAATCACAACGTATGAAGAAGAAAAGAAGAACATGCTAATAGAACGACGAACCCCGTCATATTATCATAAGTGTATATCGCAGCTCAGGAATGCCATTATGCATGGTGTGCTACACCCTTTGTGAAGATAGATGTATGGTTAAATTGTCTGAGAGTTTGTCACGCTCATAAAGGTTATGCTCCAGTCAAGTACAGCGTGTTGGTGGTATGAGGTGTAGTTTTAGGACTTTCAATATAGGGTGTGTTCGACAAAACATAAAATTTCCCAAGTTCAATTCATTCCTAATGTTTGAAGAACATTAAGTTTTTAAGAGCACAAATCTATGAAGCCAAAAAGTGCTTTGCGCTGAAAAATTCTCGCATATTTTATGATCTTGCTCTAAAAGTCATTGGTAACCAAGTGTATAGCTCGCAGTTATCAAGCAAAAACATGGAATAAAGGCCATCAACATTGGAGATAGAGGAGCTTCTCTTCTTCATCGTTGCATTGTTGAATAACGTGTAAATCCATTCGTTTACTCAGTAACAACAAGATACACGGGGACGGACCTGGTGTAGGGGTTAGAACACACGCCTCTCACGCCGAGGACCTGGGATCGAATCCCATCCCCGAGATAGTCACTAAAAATTTCAGTAGTGACGACTTCCTTCGGAAGGGAAGTAAAGCCGTTGGTCCCGAGATGAACTAGCCCAAGGCTAAAAATCTCGTTAATAAAGATAGAAAAAAAAAAAAAAAAAAAACAAGATACTCATTTGGTTGCCAATGGCTTTTAGGGCGAGATCATAAATTAAACGAGAATTGATTAAATTTCATGTCTTCATAATAAATATAATAATTGTACAATAATAATGTATGTCACCTTCTAGAAGTGCACCCTGTAGGTGATTCCTGTTCAACCCACATGCGAGTTCAATAAATTAGCATGTTTATTCTAACGTACTCCTGTGACCTAACAACTACCTACAACAGCCGTCGTAACTCATAAATGATATGAGGACTGCATTGAACTTCACTCGCGGTGTTTCACAAAATGGGTGAACCCCTTCGAATTAGAATTTACCCAGTGGAGTCTTGGTAATCCATACTCTTGACTTGGATAGCACACGAACAACGTTCGTTATGATTGGGAGGCGAATAAAACTTTCAAACAGCTGGGTTGACAAACTTTGCAGACATGTTTCCGGCTTGGGATTGTTTGTTCAAGGGGGAAATTACCTAATAGGACAATTTTGCCTGCTTTCTTGCATGTGGACAACGAGTTTATGTTGATCCTGTTGAAGTGCAATTATATGAAACATGTTGACGAATGCGGTTTATGTTTATAATTGTGTTTACTGCTTTTAATCGCAATTGCTTCATACTATGTCCCGGTACTTCCGTTTCTTGATTTACTTACTGACGGTACTTGGTACCTTGTGACAGCAATTATCTTATGATGTGCTTTGTTATGGGATTGGGGTGATATGTTTTCCATTGGAGTGATGAATATGTTTCTTGTGCATGGAACTATTGTTTTAAGTGTGATAGGCAAAAGAAAGGCTTCATTTTTCATTTTAAAGAAAATTGAATTTCTCAATTGGACATTAGCTTGAAGCCCTTTTGAAAATTATCTAAAATTAAAAAAAAAAACCTCAAAACCTCCCCTCCTGTATTGAAAGAGGAAAACAAATGATTACTAACTAACTGCGAAAAAGTTTAAAAACTTGCTATGCAGTTTGAAAGCGCGCACAATTTTAATTTAGGACTCACTAGTCTGATTGAAAATCAAGTTACTCAGGATTTCGAGAGCATTTTCAATTAAGAGAACGTTTTAAATCTTTTAATCAATTCTTGGTGACTGATTTTAAGGAAGTGAGATCTATTACTAAAAAAAATAATATAAAAGTACCTGGCGTAGATGGATTTTTTTCTTACATTCTCATCAATAAACTTTCAGAGAGTAGCTTACCATTCTTGGTTGATATATTTAGCCAATGTTTTCAGTTGGCCTATTTTCCTGACAAATGGAAAAATGACAAGCTCCTGTCGAAACTTCTAGCTACCGTCCAATCAGCAAGCTCTCCTCCATCAGTAAACGTTTTGAAAAAGTTATTTTGAACAGAATGATGGTCCACGAAAATTATTTTTTTTTGCCAATTAACAGTTTGGATTCCGACTTGGATATCCGACTACTCATCAACTTTTAAGTATTAAATTCATTCCAACAAATCTGAAGGTTATTAAACTGGTTTTGCTCTTCTGCTCATCTTTGTCTTTCTTCTTTTCTTGCATAGAAAATTCATTCGACAGTGTTTGGCATGAAGGTATTGACGTATGAATTACCTCAGGGAAGCCATAAATCTTTGTTTGGGGATGACACTGGCCTCTCCGCGAAACGACGGAACCTGCTTGTCATCTATAGTAGACTGCAAAAAAGTTTTGATATTTTTTCTTCATACTGTGCTGTACCAATATGGACTAGCTTTTGTAATAGCAGGAAGAAAGCTCTGCAGAGGATTCAAACTAAAATTTTGAAAATGATTCTGATGCTCCCTCCCTGGTGTAGTAATGTACTAATGTACTAATGAGTTACATAGAATATCCAATATTGAAACATTGGAACAAATGTTGAATAAAATTATAAAGTATTTTAGAAAAAAAATCGTTGCATCTTTCTATTGCCAAGACTAATGAGTTATATATTTAAGTTAGTTTTTTAGTCTTATAAGTATGTGAAATCAACTCACCTGTAAAAATTCTGAATTGCTACGGAAAATGAAATGTAAAATGTTGTTAACAAAATGTTAATGAAACCTTTATTTAGTTTTACCAAATTAGGATGATAGTGTTTTCTAACACAGAACACTAGATATAAGAAATGAATGTAATGTTTAAAATTATCTAACCCTTTCATTACCAACCCCCCAAAACGTCAGTTGAAAATAAAAACACGATTTGGGCTGTAACTTTTTTGTTTTTCGATATTTTCAAACTAGTGGATATCCTTCTAGTCTGAGGGCTTGGTCAGAATGGTTTTGGAGTTATTCCGGAATCAAAAAGACCAGTTTCAAGAAAGTGGATTTGCATTATGAAATCAGCTGAGTTATTACAGTAATTAGATCTATAACGATGGGTATCGGCGCGGATCGCAATTTCCGGATTTCCAGGGAGTCGGTTTCGGAGACATTTTTTTTTGAAGTGAGTAAATACTATCATACGACATATCAAACTCCATGATATTTCAAATGATTGCATGTTATGACACACAGAAAGAAAAATCCATGTAAATTCCAGCGTAAAATCATGCACATGAAGGGGTCATCCGCAAACAATCAATTGCCGAATCGCTGCTTGATGCAATGTCGAGAAGAGATGTCGGTTTTTGAGCATTTGATGAATCCAATTGGTAATCATTGTAGGTAACCCATGGTTTCGTGCAGCTTCCAATATGGTATCGAAAGACTCGTTATCAAAGGCACTCTCAATATCCAAGAAAACACCCAAGCAGAATTGCTTCTGAGCGAATGCTTTCTCGATATCGTATTCAACTTTGTGTAAAAAAATCACTGTGGACTTTTCAGATTGGTAAGCATGTTGATTCACATGAAGAGACATGTTTGCCAAATAAACACCACGGATGTGTTGATCGATAATGCGTTCTAGACATTTCAGAAGAAAATAGGTAAGACTGATTAGTCTAAAACTTTTCGCTGCCTCATACGATGCACGTCTTTTTTTCGCGGTAAACTTCACAGTAATATCACGCCAGGATCTGGGAATATACCCGGCAGCAAAACAGCTTTCAAGTAGCTTTTTCGAAACATGTTTGATAAACTCAAATCCCTTTTTGAGCAGAACAGGATGAATCCCATCTGCTCCTGGAGATTTGAAAGGAGCAAAACTATTAAGTGCCCATTGAATCGATTCAGTAGTTACGATACTGCGAGCCAAAGCCAAAGACTCGTAACTACATGAAAAGACATTTGGTTCATCCATAGATGCTATGTCCACCCATCCGGAGAAATGTGTAGAATAATGTGGGGCAAAAGTTCGAGTGAGACAAGAGTTTCTTTTTAAGATTTCTAACTCAATTCAAAACAAAACTTATAAATCTCGCATAATTTGTGATCTCGCCCTAAAAGCCATTGGTAATCGAGTGTGTAGCTCCTTGTTGCTAAGCAAATGAATTGACCAGGATGAAAACTATCACTACTTGGAGATAGATAAGGATCTTTTCTTCATCGTAGCATTGTTGAATAACGTGTAAATCCATTCGTTTGCTCAGTAGCAACAAGCTACACACTTGGTCACCAATAGCTTTTAGGGCGAGATCACAAGTTATGCGAGAAATGTTATGGTGGTTCGGATGCTATTCAAGTAAGAGACTTTCACTCCAAATTCTATTAAAATCGGTTGGGATTTGGAATAGTTATGGCTATTTGTTGTTTTTCGCCTTGAATATTGTAATTTTTGGGAGTAGTGTTTGATCCTTTGCTCGCATCACTTGCTTCTGCGGGGGCGGGTGATGTGAGCAGGATTAATCGTGTAGCGCGTCTCTCGCGTGGCATGATAAAATAGTGTCGCGGATCGCGAAGCAGGTTAGTAGTGTTTGGTCCTTTGCTCGCGTCACTTGCTTCTGCGGGGGCGGGTGATGTGAGCAGGATCAATCGTGTTGCGCGTCGCTCGCGTGGCATGATTAATTAGTGGCGCGGATCGCGAAGTAGGTAGTAGTGTTTGATCTTTTGCTCGCGTCAAATTATTTATCATGGTCTAATCGCTTATCAAAGTGAATCCTGTGGCCCAACGATCCTCCCCATTAACAAACATCCCTCCCAGTAACCTTTGTGGAGATGCAGAGGCAAACACGGTCTCCAAATAGCAAAGGTTACACACTAACATTCCTTCCTCCAATCCCACCTGACTGCAAGGACGTGGCCAGCGCCGTTATTGACATTGTACAAATAGAGGCACTGAATTATGCACACTGAAGAAGATTATGGCCAATCCCAGCCAAACTTCTAGTTGATTCTTTGTGCATTTTCACTGATTTCGGTCAATCACGGAATAGCAACCATTGATATGTGTAGTCAGTCTAAGCTAAGCTAAGATAAGCTTGAATATTGTAATTTTTGGTCAAACTTTCGTAGCATTGAACCAAATAAAATAACATATTTTTTAATAAAATATTAGTAAGGTCGATTCTAGGCCTACCATAAGGATGCGTTGAGGTGTATTAGTTTTTGCATAAATGCTTGAACACAATTTTTGGCTCATAGTGGGGCAAAAGTTTGAATCAGCGGGGCAAAAGTTCGACTCATGTAAAAACTCACGGAGAAATTGGCAAATTGCCTAAACCCACATATTATCTTCAAATTTAGCGAAATTTGCCTGATCGTGCAAAAAATGTTACCAAAATTTTACATTTTCACTCAGTTTTGCGAAAAACTGCTATTTTTTGGGTATATTACAATTAATTCTGTTTTGGGAAATTTTTTGATGAAAATTTAGTGTGTATTTTTCGGCAAACATAAGTTTAAGGCTGATATAAAGTATGCCTGTTATGAAAGTATCAATATTTTGTGTTTCTGCTAGGGAACTTTTGCCCCAAACTAGATTCGCACTCTTGCCCCACCTCCCGAGGAGGAAAAAATTACTCGCAATAACTTATGCATAGCATATCTTGGTATCATACCATAATTGGGTATTGTTCAGTAGTCAATACCTCATTTTGGTATTATAATGGTATTAAAAAAAAAATGTTTAAAACAATTAAAAATAAATACTTCATTTTGGTATTCGATAGCTATTGAGGACTGTAATAGTAGTTCAATACCTCCAGAACTACTATTGAAAAATTTCACTTTTATATGAAAATCCATCATGTATTATTTAGGTATTACAATACCTAATCTAATTATAAGCTTGGTATTTCTAGAATATGCAGAAGGTATTATTTGAGATATTTTACCTCTTATGCAGGGTTCAATCATACCTCATTCAGGTTGTAAGTATTTGGAATTATCTGGTATGGAATACCTCAATTTGGTATTCAGTAGTTATTTTCTTCTGCTCAGGCTGTGGGGCCAAATTTCGTTTAAGACAATCAATTTTGAAAATATTATAACTAAAAGTGGGTAAATATTTGATCAGTAGTTTGTTCAGCAAAATTATAGCCAATATGTTGAAGGTTTACTGTATAGTATTTATTTTGTTTCAGTTGGTATTGTTTGTCTGGAAACTTAGATGACACCACTAAGGTCGAACTTTTGCCCCACCTATTGAATAAACATTCTAAAACATCTTCATTAGAAGAAGTGAAATCACCATTAGGTAAGCGAATTTCGTTCACTTGGAAATCCTTAGATTTTGCAAGGATTTTGTTCAGCCGACTAACTTCACTCAATCTGGACATTTGTATGAAGATTTTTCCAGCCGGATCGTTCAGCAGAACGAAGAGCCTTCTTGTAAGCCTTGCGAGCCGACTTGAACTTTTACATTGTTTCCTAAGTGTAGTCAGATCGAAATCGAAATTCCAACATGCGGTCCCACTTGTAGTCTTCACAAACCGCAAAGGACATGCTTCTTCAAAAGCTTCCATAATGTAGGATGTTGTAGTATCAACAACGGCATCATCAAAATCACTTGGATTTCCAATGGATGGAGAATATCCATGAAGTTTGGTCGCAAACAATTCAATATAGATTTCCCATTTTGTTGACCGGGGCTTCCTAAAACGCAAAGTCTGCGAAGTTACATTCGAATGTTCATAGAAGGTGTAGCGATGATTAGATAATGATTCTTCATCTGATACATGCCAATTCGTCAATTCGTGACTGATTCTATTTGAGCAGAGCGTTGTCTAACACTTCTGCTGTAGTATATACCACGAAGGTTGGGTAATTTCCTATAATTAGTAATCCAAGATCTGTACTACGAAAGAGTTCCATCAGACAGGAGCTTTTTAATTTAATATCTGTGCTGCCCTAGATAATGTGATGAGCTTTTGCGGAAGGCCTTTTGCTACACAGTGTACGACAACTCGTTTGAAATCATCCGTTGGGGATGGTTCGTTATGTAGGGTCGATGTACCAACAGCCGCAAAGCTAAGAACAAATATTCATATACAATCGAAAAATAACGCGTGCGTCATTATTTTTACATCATCTGAAAGCTTTTTATCTTGGTTTTGTAAGAAAAATATTAAAAAATTCCGAAAACTCATATGTCTGTATTTATTATCGCTTGTGCCGCTAAAGGAACACATGTGCCTATAGTAGCACTATTTCTAATTTCTGTTCCTATAGTAGCACTAGCATCACGGCGTTGACAAAATACAAATCAAAACCATATGTTTACAAAACTATTATATTTTTCCTTTAAAGTGTGGATCAAAAGCTTTTGTTTGATGTAAAAAAAGTTCTTAATTCATCGATAATTTCGTATATTAAAAAATATTTTCTCTCAGTAGTGCTACTATAGGAAAAATAGGTTTACTATAGGCGCAAGGGAGCTCAAATTTTGAGCAAAACTAATTATTTCGATCAATTTTGATCAAAATCAAGCTGTGTATCAACGGTACTTAGGTAAATAGCTTCTGACCTTCACGTCAAAAAATATTTTGAAACGATTTATTGCGAAACGGCCGTGAAAAGCCACTAGTGCGACTATAGGGGACTGTCTACTAAGGGAACACTGACCCTAGTAAATAAACCGAACAATAGACGTATTTCGTATTTAGGTCACCAACAGAAACATCGATTGTAAAGCACATACATCTCTGGTTATCAAGTCAAAAATGAATGTAGCAACGATTGCTTTATTTACGAGCACGCACGCACGAGGCATGACACGCGAGTTTGCCATTTCATTTTTGCTGAAAGCAGAAAAAACTGGGTTCACAAGGTTACCTGGTAGTTTCCCTTACGAAAGTAAGGTTCTTGAACTAGCGCCACTTGCAAAGATTGATCTTTTATGCTGGAGGTTGATCTGAGCTGAGCAGAAGAAAATAACTACTGAATACTAAATCGAGGTATTCCATACCAGATAATTTCCAATACTCACAACTTGAATGAGGTATGATTTAGCCCTGCATAAGCGGTAAAACACCTCAAATAATACCTTCTGCATATTCTAGAAATAACAAGATTATAATAAGATTAGGTATTGTAATGGATTTTCATATAAAAGTGAAATTTTTCAATAGTAGTTCAATACCTCCAGCAGTCCTCAATAGCTATCGAATACCAAAATGAAGTGTTTATAATTGTTTAAAACATTTTTTTCAAATACCATTATAATAACAAACTGAGGTATTGACAACTGAACAATACCTAATTATGGTATGAAACCAAGATATGGTATGCATAAGTTATTGCGAGTTATTATTTCCTCCTCGGGGAGCTATCCTAACCGTAGCCACTACCCAAACTAGGCAGGATTAAGCTTTTTGCAATCTCAACAAGGAAAAGTTCAGCAACGAAAAAAACCGATCGGTATCTATTGCAAGTCGCTAAAGGCGAAAGAGCCCATAACACACTGTGTAAAACGAATAATGCGAATCCATATAGGTGAAAATTTAAACTAAATGACAACATATTCATAATACCACCCTTATTTAGCCTCAGGCTTCAGACTGAACAAGGGTAGCCGATTATCTCGGAGAAACACAAGGTCATCTGCACCATTGCTCCAGATAGCACAGGAAGCAGTGTTGCTAGACTCACACGACTTGAGATTTTGATTCAAAATCACTGTTGTTTAAGTTAGAAAGGATTACTTTTATTTTACCAGACTAACAAGAAATTATTGCCGTGTGTGAGTTAACTGTGGAAATACGAGACAATGAGTCAAAAAGGTGAGCTACCCAAGTAACCATAAGCACTAATAATAAGCCCTTAATCAGCATCATAGATGCGTACATGCATTATAATAGCACCACAAATGCTTACACACCTTATTACAGCACTTCCACTGCATAGAAACCCTATTACAGCATCATTAACGCTTCTAAGCCTGATGCATACAGGCATTAAATAGGCACTATATTGGCTTTATATTCGAATACAGGGCATGTTTAAATGCCATCCAGTGTTTTGACAGATATACCACGTGCTTTGTGTTTGCATATAGTGGTAAGAGGGAGTCAAACATAAATCTTCTCATTACTACAATTGCAGGTTTTATGACGGGGAAAAGTGATGGTTTAAATTGGTCACTTTTCTTTCCAATACTATTCATCTTATGTGGCCGTAGGAGCAAAGGAGCAGGACAACAACTCAACACCCGTCGCAGGTTCGAGACGCAAAATGAGGAATTTCATCATCATAACGAGGATCAAAATGTGCCAATTGCAAGTCCTCAAAACGATGAAAACTACCAAAACGAATATGTCTGATACGGAGAAGTACTATCCGTATCATTTTATTACATTTTTTGCATACTATTAGAGGTTTCCGTTTTCATTCATTCATTAATTTACCTCGTGTACCAGTTGCTTGGCCGCATACGCGAAAACTCTCTGGCTGCGTACGCGAAAGCACAAAATATTCGCCCTAAAAACCTGGCGAAAACAACTGACGTTTCTCACGTGGTCTTATATCAGCATTAGTGGTGCAGAGAAGCACGGTTATATCTTGGCACTATAATGGCACGCTATTTCGCCTTTTCTGGCATTATAATAGCATTATATGCGTATATAAAACTGACATGCATCAAATGATTACCCTGTATGCGCATATAATGCTGTTACCTTGCCGCATTATCGTGCTTACTGGTTACTTGGGTAACTTATCCATGATTTCTTGAGTGCCGAGTTGCGTGATTGATAACTCACGCATGAAAAATCTCAAGCGTGAGTTATGAGAAATTGAGTTTTTCACAACACTGACAGGAAGGGCACAATACTGTGGGCGCCCTGGTACTCCACAGGCACCGTTATCCATTCATTCCTTAGCCATTCACGGCACGGTAAGCATGAAGCCGCATCACACCATGAATTAGGAATAACCTGTGAGGTGGACTTTTACCGCCAGAACAGGCAGTCCGCAGTGTTAATTCTTAGCCAATTGAAACAACCGCTACCGACACTACGCAGCTATCTAGGCTGATCGAGAGAAGGAGGTTAATATTGATGGTTACCTCCTAACGTGCCCAATCAGCCATATAAACATACTAAATTCAACATTAGTATAATTATTGATGATGTCTTTGTAATCTTGTTCTATGAAGTCCTAAACAAATTAGCGAGATAAGTAAATTAAAACTTTGGAAAACTGGAAAGTACTTTTTGTAAATATTATTGAACGATTTCCTGGAGAAATGTCTGAATATATTCTTACATATATTGGGAAGATTTTCTTAAAAATAAATCAGAATACAGTCAACTCTCACTTACTCGATATTTCGTATTTCAATATCGAGTTAAAGAACCAAAGTTAAAGTTGCTTTTTCTTATGGCTAATTCAATGCTCCCTTGGATCGCAGTTGCTCTGATTTTGTGTTCTGTAACTCGATATCACCATAACTCGATGGTCCCTTCATTATCGTGTTATGTAGAGTTGACTGTATATTCATGCAAGAATCTATGATTACAATGAATCGTTATGGAATCTTTCGAGAAATCTTTGCAGCTATCCTTGGAGGATTTCTAGAGTATCCTTGCAGGCATTCATGGATAAATTCATAAAAATATGTTTGGAGGAATGCAGAAAGAAATCAATAAAGCAATTCCTTGCGAAATCATTTATGTAGATTGTTGGAACTTTTGGAAAATCTTGGATTCAAAAATGGACATCGATTTCTACAAATCGGAGGTCGCTTAAATCGCGTCAGACATCGATTCATGCCACCTACTCATTGAGCCCGTTTTAAAAAACAATAATGAAAATCCAATTATTTTTTTTTTAAGATGAAACTGAACCAAATTTTCAAGTGCACAAATCTGAAGAACCGGACATTTGTTTGAAAACTAGATCGATTGGTAATTTGTTGACTATTGAATAATGATCATCATGACCAATCGATGAAATTTTAAGAGCAAGGCTCTCAAAGCAAATGTGTCCCTGCTTTTGGATATCTTATTTATGTTTTTTCATCGACAGAGTACATATTTGTATCCGCAGGCTAAGCTATCTAGCATGTGCTCTCATGTAGTGCGGATTTTTCAAACAGTCCACCATTCACGTAACAAGCATGTTGTCTTGGGTGTTCCACCAATCACAATGTTCAGTACTATTAAGTATCGAGTAGAAAACATAATGTGAAGTCAGGTGTGAAGGTGTCGCACGTCGCGACGTTAGTCGTGTTTCCCTTTTCATGCTCGATCCAGCACCTGTAGGAATGAAATCTCTACTTGCAATGCATAAAACCCAAACTACGTGGATGTAATTGAAGAAAGAAAACAATCCAATTAGGAACCGGACGTTAATTTATATCTATTTAGGTAAAAATGGTTTTCTATTACAGTTTTGTTCTGTTGCTCATACATGTTTTTGCATATACAATCTTTGGCTAGCATACTCGTTTGCGTATCTCGATAGCGGATTCTGACCGAAGATTAGTCGCACCACCTCGATAATGGTAACTGCTTTCGTTATAAACGCTTATCATAAAACAACTATCTTTCTCCTGATTGAAAAAGCACTGCAACGCTATCTAATAACTCCCACTGCAATGCATCGATTAGGTAGAATCAATTGTCTAACACATGCAGAATTTTACCGATTCGTGGTAATCGGTTTCACGCTTCACGTAACCGGAGTGCCTTCCTCTATCGGTGTATCGAACAGAATTTGATACGGCCACTCACGATGAATAACAGGCCCAATGTCGCCGTTCAGTATCGTTATCAGTTCATCCAAATAGCGGACGTCGTCAAGGTCATCGGAGAGTTTCTTGGTATCCGCCAAAAGGCGATTGGTGGTTGCCTCCAGTGACTGAAAAGAAATCACAATTATTTTTGAAATTTATACTAGCTGTTAAGGTCCCTTACCAAAATATCGTTATGCACCTCAACCGATTTATACATGAGCGAGTGGATGTTGGTGTCCAACTTGCCAATCTCCTCTATTTTATCGGAAATGTCCTCAATCATACTGGACGTCGTAGAACTATAACTAGTTTGCCCGGAAAAACTGCCCGAATCGTAACCACCCGCATTTTTCCGTCGATAATTGTGTAGTTGAAACGAGTTCAAGATGTTGGATTCCAGCAGACCGAAGCTTTGGTATCGCTCGTTCCGTCGATCTAGGCTGGATTTACTGCGATGTCCGCAACGGTTGTCGTTGTTCGGCCGAAGGTGAAAGATATGATGGCTGTGGTTGTGGTCGCTTTCCACTTCGCGACACTCACTATTGTGCTCTGAGGTCTGTGAACAACTGTCGGCGTATACCTCATCGTCGCTGGACACTCCGGAGTCGGCACGTAACCGTTCCCGGGAGTTCGACTTGGACTTCGGCTGGTGAAAGGGAGATGTTCGTAGCAGCCCGCAACAGCAGTCCACGTTCAGGTTCAGAGTGTTGATATCTGTCCGCTCAAGTTCTTCGTACAAGGTGAGAGCGTTTTCTTCGTCCACCGATAGGGTTATCTCTAGTTTTGGGTGTTCCATCTGAGGCGAAAGAAAGTGAAGCAAAGACTAAATTATATATGAGTGGAAAAAATTGATGTGAATTCGTTTTATTCAATTTTGAATCCCTCTTGACGTAATCGCTTATCGTACTTATCGATTTCAATATTTTATTTTTAAAGGGGGTAAAGTGCGCCAGAAAATAACGTTAAAATGTTTTTTTTCTTTTGGGATTTCGTCACATGAATTAACTTACAAATACTGAAAAGAGTAGTCAAATTCATTAAGCCAAATCATTGAATCTGGGTGAAAGCTAAATGTATAAGTCATCGAGTCGGAATGCGTCATTTAAATTATATTCTACAATAAAAAATATGTTTTTGATTCCATGTGTGCAAGAATATACATTGATAGAAAAGACTACATATGGTCAAAATATTAAATAATCGCATTTTACCCCAAAGTCAAAGAGTGGGATAGATAAGAATTGATTTTTTTTTCGACTTACGTAAAGTTGTCGTTTTATTTCTTGGAAATGTATTTCTGGCTCTTCAGTGCATTTCAGTTATTCCCAGAAAAGGTAATACCTTGACAAATCTATAGAGAATTCATAAGAAGAGTAAGTTTGCTGAATTCTCTTACGTCTTTTGCGTACCATTTTTGATACCTTTGAATTTGTATGATTTTTTACCTACCACTGAATAAACATTTCTCTTGGATCAGTAAAAAGTTTTTCGCTACGGGAGCGCTAGAGGCGCCACAGTAGTTAAAAAGAAACGGCCAAATTCTAAGTGGAAAATACTATAGAATAAATTCTTGGAGGTATGCTCAGAAGAATTTCTGAACGTTTTTTTTACGAATTCTTACAATTCCTTACTTTTTGGAATTTAAGAGAAGTTTCTAAAGAAATCCTTGGAAAGATTTTTGCATGGAACAATTCATGGAAGCATTCCAGAACAAATATCAGGAGGTGTTGAACAAAACACATTTTTGTGATAACTGCAAGCATTGTGGCAAAATAGTTAGATGAAAATGATTTTGGGTAGATTTTCTGGAAGCATTCAAGAGGAATTTAATATTACGAAACATCGAAAAATTCTTGGGTCATTGGAGCATTTATAAGACAAATACTTGGAGGAATTCTTAGTGAAATTTTTGGAGTAGTTTCTGAAGGGATCTCATTTACACCAAACTTGACTATGCTTCCAATGTGCACTAATTTTAATTGTAAAAAAATGATGCACTTTCTTGACAAATTTAGGAACTGGATAAGTTTGGGAGGAATTTCCAGAGATATACCTGGAGGGATTTATAGATGAATACCTAGGACATATTCCTTGGCTAAAACTTCGAAGAGTTTTACAATAAATTTATTGTATGATAATTATTTATTTCTCTTCCTAACATCGGCAGCAATTTATAGACATTTATGACGGTTTTCGTGAAATATTCTTCTTCTAATATTTGAAAGTAGTACCGTAAAGCAGTACATTCCAAAAACAATCGAAACTCAGAGAAGTAACGAGTATTCGCCATACAATCTTTCCAAAGATACCTCCAAAAATTATGCAAGGAACTCTTATAGGGATTCCTCTAGTAATAAACAAGCACAATAAAGTGACATAATTAAAGCAATATATGCGTATATGATGACCCATAATAATAAAGCTACAAAAATCCTAAGTCCTAAACTACGCCCTCTAAATTTGTTCATTTGGACTCCCAGAAACTACTATGAAATTCATCATATTTTTGGGGGTCTGAACGAGCTTGACGAATGTATGAAAAGAAAAAAAAAATCGACCGAATAACGATTACTATTACGTTTTTGATTATAGGTGAAGATTGTCCTATAAATAGAGAAGAGACTGAAACAACCCAATCCGGTCGCTCACGGGGAGGAATTTGGGGGGAGGGTGTAACATAAGATTTTAACCATATAAAATAGGGCCACCCTTACGCGCATAGATTAAGGTGGAGAAAAACGTTGAGTGTGGTAAAAGATTCTTATAGAGATTTCTAGTTTTTTTCTGGTTTCAGAAGTGAAAATGACATTTTTTTTGGTGTTCCATTGCATGGAACCTAGCGCTAGCATGGAACATTTTTTATTCGAGTTTTATAATAGGGTGTGATTAGCCATATCGTAAAGATGCTTTTAGGTGTATTGGTTCTTGCATAAATGATTGGAAAGCAGTTTTGACCCATAGCGAGGTTTGATTCAGCGGAGCAAAAGTTCGTGCCACATGTAAATTGTTCAAAATCTAAATATTGTCTTTAAATTTGACGAAATGTGTCTGATTGCATAAACAAAGTCTTCTTCTTTCTGGCGTTACATCCCAACTGGGACAAAGCCTGCTTCTCAGATTAGTGTTCTTATGAGCACTTCCACAGTTATTAACTGAGAGCTTTCTTTGCCAATTGACCATTTTTGCATGTGTATATCGTGTGGCAGGTACGAAGAACGGAGTGAAGTGAGATGGAACGCCGTGGAACGGAACGCAGAATCAAAACAAAACAGTGAAAGGGGTAACCAGAAACACGTTTCTAGGGTGATCAGATGTTCAAATTAAAAATGAACCCCGATGGTTTGCATGAGGTACCGTTCAAATTAGCGGGGGTGCACGGTAATTATTTTTCTGTTGCTATTTTGGGCTATAATTCAATTTACCCCGTTTTGAGCAAATTTAGGATCAATATTAAAAGTGTATTTTTATGTGAACTTAAATCACATAAATCTGGCTGGTACAAGATGTTCCTTTCACAAATTTATCGATGTTTTGTAAAATTATCAATCTTCCCGGGAAACGGAACATAAAATGATCATTTCCAGGATTTCGGAAAATTCTTAAAAACATTACAACGAAGCAAATTTGACAGATTTTAAAAACATGTTCGTATTTCGTGTATATTATATTTTACACCCGTAATTTTGTTAAGTTATTCCACTTTTATGTATGTATAAGATGTCGCAAAAAGGCCTTCTACGTACAAAAGTGGAGGCGATGTACGTGCATATATTCTTTTATTAGATGCGAAATTACCTTACCTCCATTTCACTTTGATCAGATTAGATGAAAACTGTAAACTGTGAGAGATATGTAATAAATTTACTTCGGATAATCAATAAAAAAAAACGAATGAAAAACATTTCAAGAGATTTGTCAGATTTCTCGACATCGAATGATTCTTCTACTCATCCATCAATAGAAATTTATAAATATTACTTAATTCGATGCATTTGATTTTGATTTTTGACCATTTACCATATTTAGATGGGTGGTCAGAAATTGCAACAGTTTCTGTGAAGACAGAGCGTACCATGTGTTGAAAAGCAATAAATCAGAATCCGATAGATGTTTATGGTAGTTCTATAGTGTGTGTATGGAATGTCCTTGAACCCGCTTATTGAATCAGTATATTTTGGTCGGTACTCAAGATTTTCACTTGATTCACTCTGACGCATATTTCAATATATCTGGTCTTCAATGCCATGACCCTGCCAAACCTTAATTTTCAAGCTATCGTAATGCCACTGATTTTGGGCTTGACGATTTGGATTATTGAAGAATTTACGATACTGGTGTCGAAGGGTCTTGATAAACTGTTTATCTTGGAGATATGTACGCATGCAAGCATTGAATGATTGTTATTTTCCTAGAAATTGTTCAGTCAGAGTGAACCAACGATGGTCTTCAGTTCAGTCAGAGTGGACCAAGTACACAAAGTCCATCAAAAAATCGTTCTACCAGAGGTTCGGATTATGATTTTTTAAATAATTATCGCTTCACATTTTATTGCTTGAAAGTAACACAAAGATGTGTATAAATATTGAACCAAAATTTTAACGAGTTAAAAAATTACAAAGCGTTACGCTATGGTCTACTCTGACTTAATGCCGACCATATTATGTGATGAAAAACGGAATACAATGCGAGTGTATAAATTTTCGAACGAACTAATCTGTGATCGTTTGCGACTAAATATATGATAACAAAATCTTGATTTGACAGCTGTACTTTGTACACTGAAAATAATCCACATGTTCGATCCATATTCTTTTCAACGTGAATCTGTCATTTCAAATGGCAAGGTGAAATAACGTGTAAAATTTGTAATTCTGTTGGTTCGATAGCAAAGGCTTTTACATACAATTTCAATGTGTTTTCCAATTGCGGTCACTAGTAAAACTAGTTTTTGGTCACAGCCTTGGCAGCCTCCCGAGGTGAATAATTGAAAAAAATGTTGAATAATTCAATCGCTAGTATTTCGCTTATGTTTTCAATTAATTGAAATCTGTTAGTACTAACAGCAAAAACACAATCATTCTGTTGCGATACATATAAAAAAGTTCAATTTTATGCCGCCTTTACCGAGCAAAAAGTCAAAACCCCATAAACCGGATCGTGTTACCACTGTGCTCGAGTCTTTTCGCATTCGGGTTTGAATAAACGTTGGGAAGAAGAAGGAGAGCCGTGACATTTTTGGTTTTGAACGTTCATAGATTGCTTTGGATTTTGATGGTCGTATAGAAACATGTCAATGTAGAAGTGGTAAATGTTTGCTACAGTACATTTCCCATCCCTGCATATAATCTTTATTGTAAAACATATCATCAGAAAGATATCTAGAGGAATTCGCAATTAGGGCCTATCTGACAAATCAATAACAATGAGAAAATAATTAATGAAATACTCATGTGCAATTTTAAATCCCAATTGGAGAAAATATACTCAAACTTTAAACTTTTCTCTTTGAAACATATTTCATAAACCTAGTTTTAAAATCCTCATCAATACCACACACATTTCCTACAATTCCCCTGGCTATTTTGACTCAAAAAATCTTTAAAGGTTTTGCCTAAAACGTACTCGAGAATGCCAGTATCGCCCAATGTTATGAGCCTGTAATCAATATTATTTTCAGTGTCGCCTCTTACTTTTGCGCCGTGTTTACATTCTGGTTTCAATTAAGCCCGCCATGTACGCCTTGTTTATTTTTTGTTTGCAGTGTCGCCGTTTACTGTCGCCGTGTTTTGATTTCGATTTCAGATGCGCCCATCACTTTGATTAACAAAAACACAGGCGTAATCAATAAGGTGTGTGGTTTTGCATGAGGTGACGTTTCGTCTTCTACAAATTTGCGTTTTTCGAAAAGTTAAATTATCGATAGGGGAAAAGTTCAAGTGCAGTGAATAGACAATCAAGCTACAATTTCAACGCTATAGTTTCTTAAATTGTGTACATTTTGTCAGTTTCGCCTAGTTCGCGAATCTTTCTAGATATGCATTTTATTAATAACGACCGTGCACCCCGTGCACTTCAGTTTGGTGTCCGACCATTTGTCCGAATGCTGTTTGGCCGAATACCATCTGGGCTAACGGTGTGCTGACAAAACTTTCCGTTTAGATTTCCCAAGACTGTGAAGGCTATGAAATCACAGCTAATTATTTGTATATCAATGATGATTTCTTCTTCTTCATGTATAAGCTGTTCTTTGAAATTATTTTTTTAATATCATTACAAATGGATGCTAACTGTAGTTTATTATTAGGAACAATAGAGATTCGCGGCCAAATTCTTAAAATTTCGCGTGTCCTCAAGTGATAAATTCATAATTTTGCGGTTTTGTCGCGGTATTTCGGGTCATATTTTAACCAAAAATACAAATTTTCAGTGAAAATATCCTTTATTTGTACAAATTTTGCGGAATTTTTAATAAATATAGTTTTTAGTTTACAAATTCAGATGATGTTCAGGATCGCAGTAGCCAACGTGCGCGAAAGGATGTGTTGATATCTGATCTGTCACGTTTTTATCGTCTCCGCAAATTATTAGATCCAGCTGGTGAAATGGCTGTTTTTGAAAAAAGTGTTTAGAGTGGAAATAAAACGTTTTATTCTTCACGCGTTCTGCGTTAGTGCTCCAGGCAGGATTTGAGTTTTGGCTTCGTGTCATCTTCACCAGGAAAATCGTTTTTTTTGCGTCGTCGCGTTGCTGCAGTTTTTTCTCGTTCAAGTTTGCACGCGTTCTAAGTGCAATAGAGTTCTGGTTTTCGCGTCGTCGCACAGTGCGTTGCTCCATAGACAAAAATCAAATTTCAAGTTATTTTATCTGGCGATAATAAGTATCCACAAGTGTTTATAAATAGCATCCGTTATTGAAACAAGTATTTCTAAACTATACAAAACATCAAAACTACTACAACAAGCGTCGAACGTGACAGTTGTCTGAGTAGCAGAAAAACTAAATTTGGCGCATGTTTTCAGCAATCCTTTCAACTAGCACGGGGACTGTTGAAACCAATCTATCCAACCAAAATCTAAAAGAGGACATGGCTGAAGGTTGGTAAAGTATGTTTGATGTGATTAGAACACAAATTTTTACTTTGAATATGAGAAATCAGCTCGTTGAGTTGGCTATAAAACCAAAATACTAACATGTAACTTAGATTATCGATTCAAAAAAAGTTCCACCGAGTTCCACTCTAAATCACGTACAGACATGTTTCTTAGAGTGTCCTCTAAGAGGTCTGAAAGATACAGCTGCAACTCCCTGCAATTCTTCGAGATTTTTGAGTATTTTTAGGTATACTCCTTAACCAGCACAAGCTCGAAAATGAGTTGTTTGTGATATAAAATCCGAATATCTTGCCACATTATTTGATTTCGGCTATTCCTGACATGACACCAGAGCAAATCTATATTTTTAATGTGGTTTCCAAAATTTCATTCAAATTTTATATAAAAACGGAAAAATTGAAAAAAAAATCGATTTTTTTGCATGAAGGCGTATAAGCCACTTTTGCAGCTACGAGTGAGAAGATACATGTTTTGTAAATAACATCTTACATCATTACGAAAAATAAAAGTACAAATTTCAAGAGTTTTCTTGGAAAATAATGAATATGGCGCTTGGGACAGTTTTACGATTATGCGTATATTATATGCCATTTATGCAAATTGTAGCTCTTTTGACCAGAAACAACTTTCCCTTCTATACCAGGGTGCTCAAATGGCTTGATCTACCAGTTTTGATTTTTGTCCCGCATATCCATACATTCAACGCACTGTGCGTCGGAGTGATTTTTTTGCTTTTCTGAAAAGAACATGCTGGTCAACGCGGTTATGCAAAGTCTTATACGAAAGTAGCAAGCCAGAAAGACGTCCATGTTAAAACTAAACGGTTGTAAAATATTTGATGGAACTTCGACTTTAAGATGATCATCCCTCGATAAAATTTTTGGTGTCTACCCGACTAAGGGTACATAACAAAATTATATCAGCATATGTTATTATATTATAAGTTTTTTGAACATATGTTGTTACAAACTTGATGCAGGATGTTGTTAAAATAACTAAAATTATAACAAAAAGTGTATGAATAGTAACATAACAAAATGTGTTTTAATTCTATCAAAAACATATCAAACCAAGTTATAATGTTTGATACAAAGTATTAAAATTATAATACTGTTCGATATACGATAATATTGTATATTATTGAAATGAAGTTATAAAGTTGTTAAAAATGAACAAAAAAATATCTTAAAGGGAAATAAAAACATTATGTTATATTTCTGTTTTATTATGTTCTATGGATGACGGAGCCTAACAAAATTATATCATTATATGATATGCATATCATATTCTAATAAAATTTTATTATATTTTTGTCACAAGCCTCTAGTCGGGTACTATGTAGAAATATTACAACTATAAATACTTTAAACAAAAATCATCCAGTCTTAATCAATTTCAATGATATTCATCGCAATTTTTTATTTTACTTCAAATTCGTTTCAAATACCCCATATCTAATCCCATAATCATAATTCCATATAAAATAGTGCCGTCACCACTTTTTTGGCAACCAAATCATGGTCTTCATCACCTCTGTATTGTAGCTCATTGGTGTAAATGAGCGGGGTGCAAATTAAAAAAAAAAAACGTTCAGATTAAATGTGGTCATACCAACGGGGCCACCCGGTATTTGATTGCAAAAAAAAACAACACATAAACATCAAAATATAACTAGTGAGGACATTGATTGGTATGTATGAAAAGCAAATTGTGCGATGGGTTTTATCTGACTCGTTGATTATGATGGTTTTATCTGACTAAAGATGGTATTTTTTTTGTTGAAGAGAAACTTCTCGGGAAATGCGGGTGTCCCGGGAAACAGATAATAATCTTTTTTTCAGAATTTTTTGACTAAAAATGGATACATATTTTGGCACAAGTCTGTTTAGTATAAGTTGTAGGCACAATCTTGAAGGTCCACTGTGTGGTATTTATTTCTTTTCAACTTGTCTGCATTTGGAGCGCTATTATAATGCCTATATGCTTTTATGATGCTGATTTGGCACCAATTATTCTCGCTCATTGTTAGTTGGGACCATATGCTCATGCCACGTTATCGTGCTTACTGGTTAGATGGGTATTGGTGTCGTACGTCAATTCGGCGTTATTTAGAAGCATTGCACTTTGACAAGTATATTTAGAATATCAAGGTTACATTGAAATAACTCCTCCAATTTTCTGCTAAACAAATAATGGGTTAAAGATGTAACAATCATTGATAAAAACTTCAGTGCGCATCGTACCTTCGTGCTGTGCGTACACGAATTCTCTCTGCTCTTGGAAGTTTTCTTAAAAACTACCTAAAGCAATAAATCAGTACTTTTCAGTGCTACATAAACAGTACTTTTCAGTGCTAAAATTAAAAACGGTACTTTTCAGTGCTACTAAAACAGTACTTTTCAGTACTATTTTTCTACTATTGATCCCTTTACGATCCTTGTTTGGACCCGTGCCTTCGATTTTTCGTTGGACCCGTTGGCGAAAGCTAGCGGTGGTAATCCTTCTTGGACACCGTCTTGGGAAAAAACCTTTCGAAGGTCACGTCTTCTTTCGTTTATTAACTAAACATGGTATCAACAACTAACAAAAGGAAGGGTGAATCTCTGAATTCACTACTTCCTTCCAAAAAAGTGGGTTTTAAAACTGTCACTACACGTGGCAAAAATGGAAGAAAGGACGCTTCCCCGGAATGCGAAGTTTCTTCCAAGGGTGAAATGAATAATTGTATCGAAATGAGCAATCAGTTCGATGCTCTAGACAAATTTTCCGAACACCAAATCGAAGCAGCCTCTAGCCCAGGCTCTTTGATTCAAGTGAAGAAGCAAAGAGTGCCGCCTATCGTGGTCAGTTGTTCCGAATTTGCGGGATTTAGGCGGGAGATCTTGAACTCCATTAGGGGAATCAAGGTTTCCTTCCAAATCGCAAAGAAAGGAGACTGTCGCGTTTTGCCAGAAACTCTTAAAGATCGTGAACTTCTTCTCAGACATCTTGAAGAGAAGAAGCACAAATTTTTTACTTATGACGACAAAACTGAACGTTTGTTCAAAGTCGTCTTGAAAGGTCTCTCAAGTGACTATAAGTCACCTGAAGAGATCAAAAATGAAATAAATGATTTACTTGGATTTTCCCCAGTCCAAGTAATCATTATGAAAAAGAGAACCCAATCTGGCATTGTTCGGAAAGGGCTTTCACAAGAATATTATTTAGTTCACTTTAACAAAAAAGAACTAAATAATATCAAAGCTTTAGAAAAAGCTAAACTTATGTTCGATGTCCGTGTGACATGGGAACATTTCCAGAAACCTGGAGGAAATTACCAGAACCCCACTCAGTGCCGTCGGTGCCAAAAGTGGGGTCATGGTACAAAAAATTGTCGCATGGATGCTAAATGCATGATTTGCGGAGGTTCTTCTCACGCTAAGGACGTCTGTCCAGTGAAGGAAGATACCTCCAAATTCATATGCTGTAATTGCGGGGCTAACCATAAGTCCAATTTTTGGAATTGTCCTTCACGCAAAAGGGTCATTGAGGCTCGTGCCAGGCAGATGAAAGATAATATCCGTTACGATAACGGTCGTTTCCGGAATTTGCCTGGTAGAGTATCGAACAATGCTCATTTTTCAGTTAACGATCGCTTGATCATGAATCATACCCATCAGGAAGATCATAATCATGCTCATTCACAAACTAATTTTAATCCATCGGGTAGCCGTTCGAATCTTTCAATTTCGAATGTATCTACCCACGGTAAATCCTTTGCCGATATCGTAGCAGGAAATTTGAACTCCTCCCCTGTTCGATCCATGGGTACCCAATCTACTTGTTTCAAATCAAATGGAAAAAACCCTACCGTCACAGGTAATTCCGCTTCTTCGTCTACCGGAAATTCTAATGGGAAATCACATGACATGTCAGCCTCTGATTTTAATTTTCTAACTGAACAATTGAATCTAATGATTGATGCAATGTTCAAAGCCACCACTATGACTGAAGCAGTCCAAGTAGGTGTAAAATTTACAAATCAAATTGTTATTGGATTACGTTTTTCTAATGCATCCAAATAATAATTTAAATATTTTAAATTGGAATGCTCGTTCTCTGAATGGTAAAGAGGACGAGCTGTTTAATTTTCTTACGGTTAATAACGTGCATATAGCAGTTATTACCGAAACGTATTTAAAACCTGGATCTAAACTCAAAAAAGATCCTAACTTTTTTTGTTTATCGTAATGATCGACTTGATGGGGCATGCGGGGGAGTTGCAATCATCATTCATAGGCGTATAAAACATCAACTGTTTTCATCATTTGAAACTAAAGTTTTTGAAACTTTAGGTGTTTCTGTTGAAACACAGTTTGGTAAATATACTTTCATAGCTGCCTATTTGCCTTTTCAATGCTCTGGACAGCAAGTTAATTTGCTCCAAACTGACTTGCGTAAATTGACTCGCAATAAGTCAAAATTTTTTGTCATTGGTGACTTTAATGCCAAACATCGGTCATGGAATAATTCTCAAAGTAATTCCAACGGCAGAATTTTATTTGATGAGTGCTCTTCAGGATATTTCTCAATTCAATACCCTGATAGCCCTACATGTTTTTCCTCTTCTAGAAATCCGTCTACGATTGATTTGGTCTTAACCGACTCTAGTCATCTTTGTAGCCAATTAGTTACTCATGCTGATTTTGATTCTGATCATGTCCCTGTTACATTTCAAATATCCCAAGAAGCGATTCTCAATCCTATCAGCTCCACTTTCAATTATTTACGAGCCGACTGGAATATATATGAAACGTATGTTGACTCTAATCTTGATGTTAACATTTCTTTAGAAACTAAACTTGATATTGACAATGTTCTTGAAACTTTAACAAATTCCATTGTTGAAGCCAGAAGCATTGCAATTCCAAAATGTGAAGTAAAATTTGAATCCGTGATTATAGACGATGATCTTAAACTCTTGATCCGTCTTAAAAACGTGAGGAGAAGGCAATTTCAACGCACTCGCGATCCTGCTATGAAAATTATATGGCAGAATTTGCAGAAAGAAATCAAAAAGCGTTTTGCTCAATTAAGAAACAAAAATTTTGAAAATAAAATTTCTCAATTGGACCCTGGCTCTAAGCCCTTTTGGAAATTATCTAAAATCTTGAAAAAACCTCAGAAGCCCATACCGGCATTGAAAGAGGAAAACAAATTATTACTAACTAATTGCGAAAAAGCTCAAAAACTTGCTATGCAGTTTGAAAGTGCGCATAATTTTAATTTAGGGCTTACTAGTCCAATTGAAAATGAAGTTACTCAGGAGTTCGAAAATATTCTCAATCAAGAGAACGTTTTCGAAAATGCCTGGGAGACTGATTTGGATGAAGTGAGAACTATTATTAAAAAATTCAAAAATATGAAAGCTCCTGGCGATGATGGAATTTTCTACATCCTCATCAAGAAACTTCCAGAAAGTAGCTTATCATTTCTAGTTGATATATTTAACAAATGTTTTCAATTAGCATATTTTCCTGACAAATGGAAAAATGCTAAGGTTGTTCCAATTTTAAAACCAGACAAAAATCCTGCAGAAGCTTCTAGCTATCGTCCAATCAGTTTGCTTTCCTCCATCAGTAAACTTTTTGAAAAGGTTATTTTGAACAGAATGATGGCCCACATCAACGAAAATTCAATTTTTGCCAATGAACAGTTCGGATTCCGCCATGGACATTCGACCACTCATCAACTTTTACGTGTAACAAATTTGATCCGTTCCAACAAATCTGAAGGCTACTCTACTGGTCTTGCTCTTCTAGACATAGAAAAAGCATTCGACAGTGTTTGGCATGAAGGTTTGATTGTAAAATTGAAAAACTTTAATTTTCCACCATACATTGTTAGAATAATTCAAAGTTATCTGTCAAATCGTACACTTCAGGTTAATTATCAGAACTCCAGATCTGAAAGACTTCCTGTGAGAGCTGGTGTTCCCCAAGGCAGCATTTTGGGACCAATATTATACAATATTTTCACATCTGACTTACCTGAGTTACCTCAGGGATGTCAAAAATCTTTGTTTGCGGATGACACAGGCCTCTCCGCCAAAGGTCGAAGCCTGCGTGTCATCTGTAGTCGATTGCAAAAAAGTTTGGATATTTTTTCTTCATACTTGCAAAAATGGAAGATTTCTCCTAATGCTTCCAAAACTCAACTAATAATATTCCCACATAAACCAAAAGCTCTTTATTTGAAACCTTCAAGTAGGCATGTTGTCACGATGAGAGGGGTTCCAATAAATTGGTCAGATGAAGTTAAGTATCTAGGGCTCATGCTTGATAAGAATTTAACTTTCAAAAATCACATTGAGGGCATTCAAGCCAAATGTAATAAATATGTAAAATGTCTTTATCCCCTTATTAATAGAAAATCAAAACTTTGTCTTAAGAACAAGCTTTTGATATTCAAACAAATTTTCAGGCCAGCCATGTTGTATGCTGTACCAATATGGACTAGCTGTTGTAATACCAGAAAGAAAGCTCTGCAGAGAATTCAAAATAAAATTTTGAAAATGATTCTGAGGCTTCCTCCCTGGTATAGTACCAATGAGTTACATAGAATATCCAATGTTGAAACATTGGAACAAATGTCAAATAAAATAATAAATAATTTCAGGCAAAAATCGTTACAATCTTCTATTGCCACGATTAATGCGTTATATGTTTAGGTTAAGTTAGGTTAAGTATATTTAAAGCGTTTTTTTTTCTCTTATAAGCAGGTGAAATCAACTCACCTGTAACAAATCTGAACTGCTACGGCAAATGAAATGTTATATGTTGTTAACAAAATGTTAATAAAATCTTAAATTTGTTTTACCAAATTAGGATGATAGTGTTGTCTAATAACACAGAACACCTAGATATAAGAAATGAATGTAATGTTTGGAATGATACTAATAAAGAAATTAAAAAAAAAAAAAAAAAAAAATTGATAAAAACTTAGTCATGTAAACTAGTTTTATCATAGTGCAATCATACATCAGATTGTACCTTCAATGCGGTTCAAATTTCTTAAAAATTTTCAAATCCGGTCTCTCATATCGTCTTTACTACCCTTATGATAAAAATAGTGTTATGTTAAATTTTTAGATTTTTTTTGTGGTAATTTCTTTTTCTCCTTGGCATAACCGTCCTCACTGGGACAGAGCCTGCTTCTCAGCTTAGTGTTCTTACAAGCACTTCCACAGTTATGAATCTAAGAGCTTTTTTTGCCAAGTTGCCATTTTCCGCATTCGTACATCATGTGGCAGGTACGATGATACTCTATGCCCAAGGAAGTCAAGGACATTTGCATTACGAAAAGATCCTGGACCGACCGGGAATTGAACCCAGATATTTTCAGCATGGCTTTGCTTTGTAGCCGCGGAATCAAACCGCTCGGATAGGGAAGGTTGTGATTTCAAGGGGCCCAAACACAATATAGGTTATATGCAAACTAATATGTTAAAATTATGAAAATTGTTCCAAACACGTTGATGCTGCAATGTAAGTATAAAGCTCAAAAGGGATTTCTCGATTACTTTTTCAAATCGACGTAAGTAACTTCCAGACGGTTTTGAGAAAATTAATTCAGAAGAATCACAACCTGTCTTCTAAAACTGTTTTAAAATGAATCATCTTTTTGACATTTTTTCACCGTATACATTGCTTAAATTTTGCATACAAACAGCTCGCGATCAAAAACTAGGGAGTTCCTATGATTTCTCACAAAAATTTTATGACAAAATGATAAGCCGTTTTATTGAGTTACTTGCGACGTTTTTCTATCAGTGTAAAATCGACTGAAGTAATGTTTTGTTTTGATTCGTGGTTAAGTCACTTTGTCTCTCCATACAGCGGGGCGGCGAAAGTAGTGGTTAGGTTGCGAAAGGTGAAAATCTTACTTTAGTCGTTTTGTAAATCCGGAAATTAAACGTTCTAAAAGCTAAAAAACGAGCTGGTTCAGAACAAAACGTGTAGAATTTCGTCTGTGAAACACATAGAATCGATAAAGTAAGTTTGTATACTTTTTTCACTTGAGTCTATATGAATAAGTTTTCGAGATTTGATTCTTCAGCAAATTCCTCCATGAACTTTTGAAGAATGCGTTTTCGCTACGAGGTGATACGTAGCGAAAACGCATTCTTCAAAAGTTCGTGGAGGAAGTTGCTGAAGAATCCAATCCCCTTTGAGCTGATTTTGTTTGCGATTATTGCAAAAGTTTTCTGGAATAGAAGGAGCCCTATGGAGCTAAATAAATCAAATGTACTTACATTATAGTATAAGGTGTACGGAATATTTTTTTTAAATTTTCTCCATCGTTATTTCCATATGAACCTATATTGTCATTGGGTCACATTCAAATCACCACCGAAAAAGCTAAAAATTTCACAGAACACTATTTTTATCATCAGGATGGTATAAAAATAAGGATGATTGAATTTTCAAACTTTTTATTGCAACCACTTTATTGTCCCATGTATGGTAATACATGTAATTATGAGTATTTAAATTACCTCAATATATCATCCACGTTGCCGCTGGGTATCAAATACTGCAGTTCCAGCCCAGGAAATTTATTTCTTCCTCTTATTTTTATTTTGCACTTCCATAATTTGTTCCTTTAATTATCAACAATTGCTATCGCACCATCCTGCTTGTGTCCGCGGTTGTTTTCGATTTGCTCATATTGTAGCAGGTATGGCAAATTTGTTCAATGTCCATAATTTTCACAACATATTTTATTTTCATTGGACACTGAGCGTTAATTTTCGCTGAATTGTTTTATTATTCACATGGATGTTGCTGCATATGTTTCTTGCTCATGGGCAATTACTTCGATGTAAACTTTCCGCTTTTGTGTGGGAGGTTTGCTACGTAAATGCTCGAAACAACTGAGAAGCAAAATTAGTAAATAAGTGTAGTCACCTAACTTGCCAGCTAAGACATAACACAGTGGTCTCACAAACATTCATGCCACAATGTTGGACAGTACTTGGGTTTACTTTCGCTATTTTGTGTTCACATCCAAGCGTAAGAATTCGCCGAAGTTTTATTCAGATCCACCGTATCACAGACTAGCTCTTTCACTATATCGCGTTTAGATGTTCTTCACGTGCAATATCTGTCTACTATTTTCCCCGTTCGGTGAGATGCAGTAGCAGCCGGGATTATATGATTTGTCGCTGATTAAGTTTCACAAGTCAGCATTGCAATCAGTAGCACTTGTTCTTCCCACAGTTCGCCACTTATCCACCCAATCGCCCCTGTAGTGCACAGCGTACAGTTCTGTTCCACTTGTTCAACGCTTCGGTGACCGTGAAATCGCTCGCGTCATCCCAATCAGTTCGCCTCCGTAAAGCGATTCCGCATCGTTTAACACAACGTAATTCACACCTGATTCATCATCACTTCGATATTGGCACTTGACTATCCGGGTCGATGATTGCGTCGGAAATGCTTATGCTAAAAACCTAATCGAACCAACATCACAACCAAATAGATCCAATACTTCGCAGTTTTTGTCGTTCACGATAGCGACGCCAAACACACACTGTGCGAACGATTCTCTACTGTGCAATTTGGAGAATATTTACGTCAATGTGAGAGCTGTCTCGAATTGGGACTGGGGCTTGGCTGACGCTGTCAGCTGTCCGCGAAAAAACACCCAAGCAATTTTCGTTCCACGGTACTGAAATGAACATCAGACCGTATGGATATTGGATATATCACGCGAAAGTTGAACGCATTTTAGCTTCTGCCTGCCGGTATGTTTCGGTAACATCCACTTGAGGGCTGGGCTGCCATGCCGCGTGAGATCATCGACTCGACTTATGTATAGATAAAGAAATGGTAATTTGGAGGGTACCCGCATGTGCTAGCTGTGAGCTGCCAATACGGTCTACGGTTGCAAGATACATATATGAGCGCGGGTGGATAGGTGATCCGTAGAGAGTCGAGAAATAACTCTGCCTTCGTTGAAATTCCCATGAACACACAAATATCTTTCAACAATCATGATAGACAATACCTTTGCTCAATGAATTCTTTTGGAAATTCCTTTAAATTCTCCTAGAATTCCTCCTGGTATATCTCTAACCTTTTTTTTTCAGAGATTTCTACAGAAATGTCTTTAGTATATTTCCAGGGGTTTCACCTTAAATTCCTACAATGATGCTTGCTGAATTATTCAAGAAATTTTTCTTGCGATATTTTAGCGAATCCTCCAGAGATACTTTCAGGAAATTTTCCGCTATTCCTCTAAAAATTCCTTTAGTGATTTCTCCAGGTGTTTCTCAAGGGATTTTTACACTTGCACCTCTTGAAATTTCTTCGTCAGGATATTTCTCCTATAATCCTCCAAAATATCCTCATTGAATTTTTATTGGCATTCTTTCAACTTTTTTTCGAAAACTCCTTCAGGGATTCCTGGAAAGAATTTCAAATGCTTCTTTATAAGTTCATTTTTTTTTATTTCCAGGCATTCATCTAAGTTTTATCTAGTTATTATAACAGGGATTCTTCCAGGAATCACTACTGATTTTTTTTTTTCAGGAGGGCCTAAAGATGTCAGAGATAACCCTCCAGGGATTCGTACATAGATTCCTTTAAAAGTTCCTCCAGGGTTTCTGTTAGGAATTCTTTTCGAGAACAACTCTTTCCAATATTCTTTTAGGAATTGTAGCAGAAGTTTCTCCTTATAAGATATCTCTTGTTATTTTTTCTGCGATTTTTTCTAGGAATTTCTAGGAATTTCACATGTTTTTTTCATTATAGTTAATTTTTAACTCTTGGTTGAAATGTTTGCATTACGATGCACCTCACGAATGTAAACTAATGCAAAACAAACATTACATACTAGCGAATAGGCTCGGTGCGAGTAAGTTCGCACCCGCTTACTCGGGAGAACATATCAAAAGAATCAGCAAAAAGTTCACAAACATTTACTCGCGAGCAGCCGGACAGTGTGTGATTTATTGTGGTTTTGACAGACAAATCAATTATATATCCACCAAATCGACAGTAAACTACCTGTTTGTAGTCAAAAGCCCTTGAAAACCAGAAAACTTGATGGGGGAACTTTGATTTCAAAAGCGCAGTTGACTCTGAATAGCTCTGAACACGCTCACGAAGCTTCGTTCACTCGCGAGCACAACAAATGCGAGTAAATCAGCACTTTGATGCTCGCGAGCATTTGGTTCTGTTTTTGTTCCGGTTCAGTAGACAGGTTCACTACCTTATATCACTGCTCTTGACGAGGTCGTCACACATTTTTTTCAGTTCTTCCTCTTGAAAAATCTATAAGAATTTCTTCAGAGATTTCAAAAAAACTTAGCAAAAGGTTTCGGAGGAATCCTTGATATAAGAAATCCTAGAATCGCTGAAGGTATTCTCAAATTCTTGCAGGAATTCTTTGAGGGATTCCTTAAAAGCTCCTAGAAAATTTACAGAAGTTCCTGGAGAATTCCTAATTGAATTCCTTGTTTGCTTTCTGTAGGAGTTCTTGAAAAAAAAAGCAATTCGGATAAGAATTTACTGAAGTCAATGTCTGTAGGATAGGAGTTTTTCTGTAGGATTTTTTAAACAAATCCCTGGAGATAATTTTATCAAATTGCTTGGAATGAGTTTTAGACCAATCGATAGAAATTGGAAAAATCCTAGAAATCATTTGAAGAAAATCCTGGAATGAAATGATGATAAATATTAAAGAAAAATATAAATCTTAAAACGTTCTAAAGAGGAATCGCCCTCACTGTAATTTTTGAAAGATAAATTTTTATCTAGCATGAGCCATATATACTTAACTTCAAAATATACATCAACGTATATTTTTTAATTTCGACAACGTGTACCGTAAAATGGGGTGTTAAGGACACGTGGGGTTTTAAGGCATTGAACTTCTCAATCAAGTTCGACAAATCACAGAAACGTTTAAAGTCCATATATAAGTCATCTGAAATGCTCGATTTGTTCGGAGGATTGAGAACTGCATTATGTAATAGGAACGGTCTATTAATATGAAGTATTGTGGTTTCTAGAAATTGAAATCGCTTCAAAATTTTTTTGTTCGAATTTTATGGGCTAAATACATTTATCTACAAAACCATGAAATATATTTGAGAAAAATTCTCGAGTAACGTTGAAGATAAGGAAATTTAATTGAGATCATAGCACAGACAAAACAATCTTAAAATTATAACTGGGTTTCGATTTTTAGGAACTTTTATTGAAAAACTCTCGTTTTAAAAATAAGTGGGGTGTTAAGGAATTATCCATTCTAACTTTTCTAAGTTACTAAACTCATCAGATTTATACCGTAATCTAAATTTCAATATAGTTTTGGGTTGTTCCGTGAAGTTGCCCTGCAATGTAAAGTTAAGGGATCTATTTCGTTAGCTACTAAATATCACCAAAAATGACTTATCTCAAAATTTGGTAAACTTGGTAGGGAAATGTAGATAAAAACTGATTAATGTGAAAATGGGGTTTTCATGATAATATTTTCAAAAGTTGTTCCATCACATTGGTGAAAAGTTCGCGAATAGGAATGGTGATCTTATGTGAGATGGTTTAGAAGCTATTGATTCTTTTAACCTTTCGGTCGTCGCGCGAATTTTTGTAACGCGAGTAGTCGCGCGTTGTACTTTGTACAACATCCTTGGTTTTGCGAATATCCCAGGAGTCTGACCACTTAGAAAGATGACGTCTTTGGCAAAATTGTTCAGTAGCCTCAGGGCTATTATTATTACAGCCAAGAAATTCGGAATTTTGCCACTAGGCGGCGTTAGTGAGCATGAAACTTTTGTTTCTTAGATCTCATGATCTTGACCACTTAGAAAGATGACGTCTTCGGCAAAGTTGTTCGGTAAGTCAATGACTATCATTCTTTGAGCCAGTTGATTCAAAATGTTGCCACTAGGCGGCATAGTGAGCATAAAACATTTGTTTCGCAAATATCTCAGGAGACTGATCACTTAGAAAGATTTTTTTTTCGGCAGAGTTGTTCAGTACCGTAAAATGGGGTGTTAAGGACTCGTGGGGTTTTAAGGGATTGAACTTCTCCATCAGGTTTGGCAAGGCACAAAAATGTCAAAAATCGATATATCAGTCATCTAAAATGCTTGATTTGTTCGGAGGATTGTGAGCTGCATTATGTGATAGGGAAGGTCTGTTAAAATTAAGCATTGTGGAGTCTAGATATTGAAAACGATTAAAAAGATTTTGTTCGAATTTTATAGGCAAAATACATTTAACTGCAAAGCTATGAAACACTATTAAGAAAAATATGTGAGTAACTTAGAACATAAGTATATTTCATTGAGATCACAAGACAGGCAAAAACTTTTGAAAATTTTATCCAGATTTCGACTTTTAATAAGGTACAGTGGGGGAAGTGTATCAGTGGGGTAAGTGGATCATACGTCAATATTAAGCATAAATACTTGAATGTGTTGAATGTTTTCGCACCATTGCTTTGTTTTAGGTTATATTCTTACGTCCACACTAATACTATTGCAAAAATGGTACTACACGTACACTAACACAAGCAAACTTGTTAGCTGCAAAAATGAATTAATTTCAAAATTGTTTTCCGTCAATCAAAAATCCATTGTATCTCTGTCTAAAATCGAATTCTATTAGTTTTTTCGACACATGGTGAGCATTTCAGTTCTAATTGAATGAATCACAATGAAAAATATGTGATTTTTATAAATAAATACAGATATATTGTACATGGTACACTTACCCCTACTTTTTAATAGGGTGGGGTAAGTGGATCAAGTATTATTATCATTTATTGGCAGACTGCTTACGAGAATTTTAATAAGTTTCAATATTCGCAAATGTTATTTTCCTTTATTTTTTTCATTCCCTGCTTAAATTTGTCAAATTGACCATAGAGAATTTGAATTAATCCACCTAAACGTTTTTTTAACCTTTCTGGTGTAAAAAATAAATAAAATAAAATAATGATAATTTCAAAACTCACACGAAACTTTTCGTGGTTTATCTAAGCTGAGTTGCAAAAGAGCAAAATATACTAATTCTCCAATTGAAAATATATTATCGTACCTTATTTGACCATATAAATTATTCTAGACAGATGATACAAACATATTCATAAATAGAATAAAAGATTTCAGTTTGTTATTCAAAAATAAATGTAAATAATATTTTCAAACTACAAGTGTTCATCGAAAACATTGTTAGGAATAACCCTACAATGCTTCTGTATAACTTATGTGTATAAATGGATGAATTTTCTCCAGATTATTCTAGTTACAATATTTTTTGTTATGCGAATTAGTGTAAACTAATGTAAATAATCTTTTTTTTAATATATTTAGATATAATAAAAATACTTTTTAATTTTAAAGTATTAAAATGTACCATTACTAGCACTAATAATAAGAACGAGAGTAATATCATCCTTAATATACATAATTACATCACATTTGCATTGAGAACAGATGTTTTTCTATTGGTGATCCACTTACCCCACCATGATGGAGCAAGTGGATCATTTGGCGCAAATTTTTAAGTCTTTCATACTCAATACATAACAATCAGAAAAATTGAAATAATCGATGATTTGAAGTATATTAGTCCCTAATTTGTTATCCACAGAAAACAGTTTGAATTACAAAACTGAGCTAAAATCATTTTGTCGCTTTGAAAATCACGTTGGTTAATACAGGCCAACGGAACCAGTTTCGGCCAGAGATTTAACTTCGGTTCCTAAATTGGCCAATCGCATTAATTTCTCATTAGAGTGGCCAAATTAGGAGTGCCCTGGTCAAATTAGGTGTATGGGAGTTAACATTATAAGGAGAATGAATTTTTTTTCTTATGTTTTGAATCATTTTGGACGTATAAATGAATGTAGCTCCATCATGGGAATGTGATCTACTCAATGCGAAAGGTTTCATCCTGATTGGCTATGTAAAACGGTGTATAATCCACTATGGCTAAAATTGGAATATGACCAAAACCGGTGCTTCTACCCTATAGAGTTATTTTTCTTCTTCAGTATTTTTTCGACCATGCCACTGGGTGTTGCATGCAAATACTTGTATGTTTAGTGAAGTGTTTTATTTACAGGGCAAATTTGCCATTTCCCCTTTTAAAACTAAAAGCTTGTTGAAATTATTCGTATATTATAGATTATTTATGCAGATGCTCTGCATAGCTTATAGTATTGGTAATCTGCAAATATATATAGGCTATGATCCTGTTGCATTTAAGTATAAAAATCATTTCAAGAAAATTTTACGATGTACTGATAGTTTCCAAATAAGATCAATAACTATGAAAGATTTAGCAGTTAAAATAAAACGGTTTATCTTTGCAGGAGTTCCAAGTTCAATAATATTGATGTTCTAACTGATTATGGTTGAACATAACTTATGAAATTGAATTAAAGCATCAAAGTTATTGAACTAAAATGTTTTGTTGTTGGAAAAATTTAGTTTTATTTACCAAACTCAAATTCTATAACACCCCATTTTGAATTTCCATCAAAAATAACACATTTTCATGATTATCTCAGAAATCTGTCATAGAATCCTCATAATTGTATTTGGCTTTTGATATACACGTCGAAAGAATGGTAGGGATGTCCTTTGTTCAATTATTGACATACTAGAAGTTGCTTGAAATTCGTGTCGAATTTTTTTTCATCCCTTAACACCCCATATTACGGTACATTTAGGCGTATTATGCAGATTTGCAAAGTTTAATTTTGCAATAAAATTATGATATACACGAGTTGTAAGAATTTTGACATCATTTTCAGATTCATGAGACCCAAATTTAGTAGATAGGGAAATTTTACTTTCTAAAATATGCTTTATTATATAGTAATGAATTTCGCCCCAATGTGTCATTTTCAATTTTTTATTTTAAAACTAATTTTATGAAATGTTAAACTTTATTTCATGAAAAATCGATTACATAAACTAATAGAGATCAATGAAGTACTGATTTTACCGAAATAAATTTTACAAGTTTTGAATTCCAAAGATAATCATGACAAAAAGTTGTGAAAAAGTGATCAATTTGCCCCCGGATTACGGTACCCTGAACGAATATAAAGTTGAATCATTGTTGAGAAGAAGCAAATTTGATATATCCCAGCAAATTGTGTATTTTTCTGAAATGCACGAACACATTTCGTTCAATGCACTAAAGCTCTAGCTCTTTCTACGAATTATTCGTACGTTGCGTATAAATTTTCGTTCTCAATACGAAACAAACGAATTTCGATTACGAAATGTTTAGTACATTATAACAATCAATGTTTGTTTTGATTTGGAGCTTGAATTTTATTACGAAGCATAAATTTTACGAAACTGATTCGTTGCAGAAAACAACGAATAATTTCGTAGTTCAAGCGAACGATTTCGTAATTTAAAACAGTATATATTTTCAGTGTAATGGAGTTCAAGATCTCCTGCCTCCTCCAAATTCTGAACAACTGACTATGATTGGTGGTACTCTTTGTTTTCTCACTTGAGCCTTGGCTGCTTCGGTTTGATGTTCGGAAAATTTGTCTAAAGCATCGAGCTGATTGCTCATTCGATGCAAACCATTTCATCCTTTGAAGAAAGCGTGCATTTCGCAGAAACGTCCTTTCTTCTTAGTGAAAGTTTTATAACCCACTGTTTTGGAGGAAAGTTGTGAGTTCAGTAATTCACCCTAACTTTTGTTCGTGGTTGCAACCATGTTCAGTGAATAAACGAAAGAAGAAGAGACCTTCTAAGAGGTTTTTTTCTCAAGGCGGTATCCAAGAAGGATTACCTTTACTAGCTTTTGCTAGCGGCAGCAAATAAAAATTGAAGACATGCGTCTAAACAAGGTTCGAAAAGGTTTCAAAAGTTAAAAAAAAAAAATAGCACTGAAAAGTACAGTGGTTTTTTCGTTTTTTCGTTTCGTAGGCGAAGACAGTACTTTACAATTTTTGATTCGACAAAACATCATATTTTGACAACTACCGAAAAGCTAAACATTACATATAATTTGCAATTGGATTAGATGGACAAATTGATGTGAAGATTTGCGAAAAAGTTACAAATCGAATTCAGGTTAACTTCTGCGTTCATGAGTCCTCTCATGGCGTAGTGGTTAACGCGCCCCAACTAGAGATCGGGGAGTCGTGAGTTCGATTCTCACTGAGAAGACGTGTAACTTTTTCGCAAATCTTCACATCAATTTGTCCATCTAATCCAATTGCAAATTATATGTAATGTTTAGCTTTTCGGTAGTTGTTAAACTTCCACTCGGCTGGTTGGCCGTAAACCACGATTCATAATTAAAACAAGTATCATATTTTGGCCTAAATCAAATTAATCACGTAAACAACCAGCAAAATTTTTACTTAGACCTCTTATTTACAAATTGCACTGAAGATTTCTGTGTGTATACATCATTATCACCAAAAATGAAGTATTTCACACAGCAATTGAATACTCAATATTCATAAATAAAACTTCTCTCCCCAGCGACTGTGAGTACGAGGAAGTGCCGGAATACAATAAAGCAAATTACAAAGAAGCCAAACGTAGACTATGTACAATAAATTGGCAACATATTATAAGTATTGAAGGGAATGTCGACACCGAAGTAGTCAAATTCCATTCAATTATTCAACAAATAATTAATGAAACTGTGTTAACAAGAAGAAAAAAAAGTATACAAAATAACAAATTACCGGTGTGGTTTAGCCCACAACTGAAAAACCTAGAGAACAAGAAACAGAAAGCGCATAAATTATACAAAAAAGAGAATACTGCCACGAACTTACAAAATTATCATGACATATTTAACTCAGACATCAACTCCGCACATGAAGAATATAATCGTAAGGTCGAATCCGAAGTCAAATCATGCCCTAAAAACTTTTTTAATTATGTAAACACAAAATTAAAAAGTAGCAATTTCCCTTCGCGAATGCATTTTGATGGAAACGTAGGTGAAAACTCTTCCGACATATGCAACCGTTTTGCAGATTTCTTCCAAGAAGTGTATACCACCTACTCTAAAGAAGACCGCGACCGCAATTTCTTTTCTTTTTTCTCATAAATTTCTAATAGTATATCTAATGAAAAACTATCACAACAAGAAATCTTATCGGCACTAAAAAACCTGGACGCATCAAAGGGAGCAGGACCAGATGGCATTGCACCCGTGTTCTTCAAAAATCTCTCAGAAGAACTTACCCTTCCCTTAGAACGCCTTTTCAACATGTCTATAAATAATGGAAATTCCCAGAAGCTTGGAAATCCTCATATTTGGTGCCTGTTTTCAAGTCATATCTATCAGATCGGAAACAAATAGTGCGCTTTCAAAATAAATTCTCAGCACCCATTTCTGTAACCTCTGTAGTTCCCCAAGGTTCTCATTTAGGCCCACTTCTTTTTATTTTGTATGTAAACGACATTTCCTTTTACTTAGAAAAATAAAATTTCTTATATATGCAGACGACATGAAGCTCTTCATGAAAGTAAGTAATTCTAGCGAAGCAAAAGAATTCCAGAATGACCTTAACTTATTCTTCACTTGGTGCAAAAAAGTCTACTCCAACTCAATATCAAAAAATGTAATTCGATAGCATTTAGTCGAAAATATGTAACACCTCCAAATGCAGTATTTTTAGGAAATCAAGTAGTTCAGAAGTGTAAAATTGTAAGGGATTTGGACGTAATCCTAGACTCTAATTCACTTTTGTAGAACATATAATTTCATAACAAACAAAGCAAACAGCATGCTTGGCTTCATTAAGAGGTTAAGTAACAATTTTCAAGACCCATATACTATTAAACTATTGTATATTACATATGTAAGACCAATTCTGGAATTTTGTCACCTAGTATGGAACCAGTATCATGTCGTACACGAAGAACGCATAGAATCAGTACAGAAGCAATTCCTTTTATGCGCCTTTCGGAAATTGAATTGGACTGTACTGCCACTTCCGTCGTATGAAGCACGCTGCATGCTCATCAACTTGGAAACACTTAAGTAACGCCGGGAATTCGCAATGATTCTCTTTATAAACAACATTATTTCGAACCGTGTAGACTCTGCTGCACTTCTTTCTCAACTAAACTTCTACACACCCTCTCGGCATTTAAGAACAAGAAAATTATTTTCACAAAAATCATGCAGGTTTATTGCTTCAGCTAGTTTTAAAAACTTCCGAGAGCAGAAAGATTTTGTGTACGCACAGCACGAGGGTATGATGCGCGATGCTTCCTTTCCGTTTTCTTCATAGCCAATGAGTTACAACAATAGTCTGTCCTGAAAGGCATAAGTCGATCATTTTTAGATTCTGGGTTGAATTGCCTTAAAATGCATTGAGAAACATCAGATTTAGACATTTCTCAAATGTTCTTCCTGAATATTCGAAGATGCAATTGACATTTGTCCGTGCACTAAATTTATAAGTTTTATGTGCTATTTATATTTCACCTAATCCACCCGAAGCTGAACTGTCTATACTACTTCACCAATCATTGAGCGCATTTCGTATGTATCCGTTTCGATACTTCCTTTGCGTCGTGGTCAAGCATTGTGGGTGGTAGGGCTGTTCAAAACCCACCAACAAAACACAATCAACCAAATTTATGTATCGAAATGTATTCATTTCAGCAAACCAACCATCAAGCCGCTTAGGTGATTAATTTCATCCAAATGCAAAGTTCTTTCACGCACCGGCACCCCCAATCACCGAACGCTTCATTTTCCCATGCATTCCACACTTCGTTTTCCCATCACTACATGCGCACAGAGTTTTCCCTCCACACTAAGGTGGCCCATTTTTATAAGGTAAAATAAACTTGTAAAAATCGTAAGTTACACTTTGGTCAATTTTCTTCATACAAACTTAAAACTTGTGTAGCCCCCCTTAGAGTTGATGGAATCCGCCTCAATTTCGCAGTGGCTTTTTGTGGTCCAAATGACCAATTTTTGTAGATGTAACTTAGTATTATTGTAGTTTGATCATTATGGGTCCCCTATTCCACACGTTTGGCTTGCACGCACGTCTGATTTGATCATTATCGTAGTTATTCAAAGTGGCACTCTAGCTTCCATCGATCGATCGTCATGTTTGATTGCACTTTTCTCTTCAGGTTTGATCCACACTGAACCATCATGAATGCATAATGCATCGACGTGGTATCCAATAACTGACGGAGGAGATCTTCGGTTTCGATTAGGCTACCGTACGGGTTTCTGATGGGTGGAATTTCTCCACTTTTGAGCTGCGCTACGTTAGTGCAACCGAATCAATCCCGATCGAGTAATGATGGTATGCTGATGACGATAAATACGACGATGACGACGGCGACGGAGAACGACGCACCTGCTTACATTACGCGACAGGTGTTTGGGAGTGACTGTTGTAGGTGGGCAATGCTGTTTACGCTCGACCAGAGAGCGGGCGGGAGTTACTGAGGCTTTCTCGCTTAGACAGTTTTGCCGAGTAGTAGAACAGAAGGTAGAGGCCATGTTACGAGTTTGACTAATTTGCTTCATATGTACTATTCATTGAATGAACTTATTGAACAGTTTGTCAAAAAGAATTTTAATTCTAAAATTTCAAAAAATATCGATATTTCGTTCAGTACTTTTGGATAAAAATTATACTTACTTATTTTCAGTTAGAGAGAATAAACGCTGGTATCAGTTTGAGTATCCTATTTTTTCTCTTTTGCTTTTTACAGCCAATGTCTTACTTGTTATGATTTACCGTTGATTTCCATAGTGACAGCTGAAAACAGGAGAGCATTAAAATGAAAGGCTTGTAATATTGCAAAGTTGGGGTATTACACAAGGGTATAATTGTTTGTTGATGATCTCATTGGATTTAAAAAAAAAGTTGATTTATATGAGCTGATAGATATTATTAAGTATCGTGATCACAGTCAGTGACAAAACTTAGTAGCCAAATGATGATCCAAAATGCCCAAGTTTGGGAATCTGTATTTTAGCTTCTGGTAGCCCGAATTGGCTGAAATTATCATGACGAACTACAAATAACCTGAAGTTTTGTCCTTGGTTTTGTCTGTAGTAGAATCTTTACATGTCAGTAATATTGCACAGAGCTCAAGAGTGTTGTTCGAAGACAAAAGTTAGAGATTTTCAAATTTAATTCAAACTGGTAAGTTGTAAAAATGTGGTGTGTTCGACAAATTTGCGGTTTCTGAACGACATTGCCAAACAATTAAATTTTGTATGAAAAAAACAGCATTTGGTTACAAACTTTTGTCGCTGACTGTAGGCTTCTTGACACTTGGTTGAATGACGTTTAATGGAATGATATTTGGTTTAATGGGAATTTGGTCCAATGGAGTACTTTAAAACGTTTGTTCGAATGACGTTTGGTTGGACTCTTTGACAGTTTAGACTGGCAGAAGACAGAAGTCGTGCCACTCAGAGGAGTAGAAGAAGAAGAGAAGAAAAAGAAAAATCATGTTTTGAGATGGTTCACTGGGACATATAGTCATATTAAAAATTGTTAAATAGAACATTTGAATAAAAGATTAACCAAAACAAACGACTTGAGGTAAAAAATCTCGGAATCCAAAAATTGCCGCCACAATGGCCGACTTGTGCCCCTACTCACGTTTTCAAAGGCACTAAATTGGAGAAAAAGTTGTCAAACGTTTATGAACTTCTAATTTAAGCTTTCTGCTAGTGCATACCCGATCAGTTAATTACAACAGAGATGTAACAGATTTTGTTATATATTTAGCGCGTGTTTTCTAACAAAATATGTTATAATTTTGGCTGGTTAATAGTTAAAATAACAAAAAATTATAACAAAATTTCTTCTCTACTAAACAAAATTGAAGTAATATATGTTATAATTTGAACAACAATGGTACTCATTATGTTACAAATCAAACAAAAATATAACTCATTTTGTTATTTTCCATAACTGAATTGTAATAAAATTCGTTGTAATCTTTTTTTTTATTTTTTCTATAACACATTGTGTTATAGTTATGTTATAAATTGAAACAAATTTGAAACAGCCTTTGTTATTAAAACTGATTTTGTTTACATCCCAACTGAAAACTGATGGCGTTACATCCCAACTGGGACAGAGTTCGCTTCTCAGTGTTATATGTGTTCTTATGAGCACATCCACAGCTATTAACAGTTATCGGCTTGGTCATGTCATGTCTCTCTTTGTACGATTATTTTTTTATTTAAAACGCAACACTGTGTAGGATATCCTTCTCCTTTCTTTGCTACTGGAGTCCAAACACGGTTAAGTGGCAATTCTGACTAGATTACCATTGGCAGAAGATTCTTCACTACTAACTAGTAAGAGAGTTAGGCTCAAACTAATTTCATAAAGTATATGACTATAGATTATATAAAGGTATGATACAATTCATTCTAAATTCTCTGTGGAACATCCTGAAATTCACCTGAAAATCTTTTAGCATTGTTGTTGTTGTTTGAAGAAATACCAAATATTTAAATCCTTTAATCTGGATGATTTTTTTCCGCAGAAAGCTTAAAGAATATCCCCAGAAAAATTCCAGAGTCTTAAATCTCGAAGACATTTCTTAATAATTTCTTCCAGGTAAGTATTTCTCTTCTAGAAATGTCCCATTTTTTCTATGTTTTTGCTACAAATCACAAAGATCTACGTGTCATGTGGATTGTCTCGGCAGTCTTATTTAAAAATTAAGCGAATTAAATTTTACTCGCTCCGACGTTTGGGTCCTGGATTGGGACCTTCATCAAGGATAAGGAAATGATAGCTCTTGCCCTAAAACTCCTAGCCTGTCGTTTTGTCGGTATAATAAAAGATTCCACAAATGTTAGAACAATACCGACAACACGACAGGCTACAAGTATTAAGACAAGAGCGATCATTTCTTTATCCCTGAGGAAGGTCCCAATGCAGGACCGAAACGTCAGAGCGAGTAAAATTTAGTTCGCTTGATTTTTTGAATAAGACAGCTGAGCCAATCTACCTGACACAGAAAAAAAGGATTCAGTCATCAATTCTCTTCAGAACTACGTTTCGAATTTTGCTTTTTCATTACAAATATTTCTTCAATAATTATTCCATTGATTTACCATGAATTTAGTTTAATTTATGATTTTTCCTATTGATTTTTCTAGAAATTTGTAGACATCTTAACTTTTTTCAGAGGTCATGCGAAGATTCCTTTTTTTATTCAAATAGGGCGTCTGTAGATAGTAGTGATAGTGGCAATAGTAACGGGTTGAAGAATAAAAAATGCCAGAAAATAACGAAAGGTCGTTTTTCATATCTGAATACGTCATACGAAAGCTTCTCTATCCTATTTTACGTAAAAAATAACCTTAGAATGATAGAATCATTGTATCTTTCAAAAAAGCACTTCCTCCATTACTGGAACTTGTTCCAGTAATAGTGGTATTTGCTAACGTCTGTTCCTATAATAGTGGTTTACATTCACACTCCGAAAAAATCATGCGATTTTACGTCTTTTGGATGCACATAAAAGAAGCGAACCAAATGACGTGAATTTGTGTCTCATTTTAAATACGATGGTGTCTGATTCGGCAAATGTCAATCATAGCGGCATCGTTTTCATGATCTTCATCATGTAAAATTACAATTTTCTTTCAATACATCTTTCAGAACCCAGTTTTACGTCATTTCATCACTTACATCATGTGTCATTCAGTCATAATGTGAATTACGTCCAGAGTGATTTTCATTATTTTTAAGAGTATTGATTTCCCATTGAAACCCACTATTACAGGTACGTCCCACTGATTTTCTGGTGCAAAGCAGCAAAAAAGTTAAGGTTTTTAATTGTTTTCTACTATTTCCTTACTAATTTCTAAACAAATTTTATACAATTCATATCAATTTAACAAGGGCCATGTTAGAAAAATATACATAAAAAAAAATTGCCAATAACACGCTTGAAATCGTACTACCGCTATTATTGGTACACACACTACCACTGGATCAGCCACTACTGCGATATTTTTTTTCAATTAAGCAGCGGAACAAATTTTTGTCTCAAGCACCAAAATGCCTCCAATAACTCAATGTAAGGTTGCTGAAATTATAGCCATTTTATTCAAATGTCTGGATGTTTGAGATAATGATTGATTGTTAAGTTAATATTGATTTCAGTCAACTTGAATGCAAGTTTACCAACTTGTATGCTGATTTATGTACTTTATTTGCTATAGAATTTAGTTTTTAGGTGCTAAAGAAAACGAGTCTACGAATTTTGAAAAACTTTCGTTTTTAAAAAAAGGTACATTTTGATGATTTGGAAACTTCTTGTATCTCGCCAGATAAAAAAAACTGCATGCGATCATGGTCAAAAATTTGATACAATCAATATCGAATCGTGAAATTTGAATCAAAATATGTCTTATACAGAAACTTAGGTCCTAGTTTTCACGCTCGGTGCATTGAATTACCAAAAAGTTCAAAAAACCATAATTTAAATTCAATTTAAACATCACAACCAGTAATTTATAGTACCGTAAAACGGGGTAACTTTGATAATGCGGGTAACTTTGATAGTGCGTAACCCACCGCACACTAAATGAAATATCATAATTTCTGTTAATCAGTTAAGCAAAACGAATGCAAAATCAAAGAATATTAGTATGACACTTCATGTAAGAGCGGTTTTCATTTAAATCAAGAACATTTTAGGCTTTTTATACGAATTTAAAAAATTTACACAATTTTAGCATTTTCAAAACGCTTACAAACAATCTGTTCTACGATCACTATTTGATGTAGTTTTGGATAGTTGGCCACTTATTTTTGATAGCCTAGTTATCATAGAACTTGAATACGGTCTCAAATCTCTTAGCAAAAAGCATATTCACAAACTGGGACCATTTTTGTAATCTAAGTCAGAAATTTCCATATAACGTTTAACGCCTAGAGGTATGCAATGCCCTACAAATGTTCGTTATTCATTCAATTTTGTTCGAATCATACCCCATTATCAAAGTTACCCCAAAACAGAAAACCAACTTTCGATTATATGAAAAATTATATATCCATTCAAAATGAATCTTTTGCCAATTTATCGACTGTAATCGATAGCTAGGATGCCAGTACTTGTTTTAAAAATATAAATTGTAAATCTTTGAAACAGCATGCAAAAATCTTCAAGTTTTCTTCGAAAAAACTATCAAAGTTACCCCGTTTTACGGTACTTTGAAGACCTGTAGCACTAAATTGTGATGTGCTAGATCATTTCAAAAAGCGAAAATGCATTCCCGAATTTACTGAAGTATGATCGTTGAGATACGCAAAAAGCTGATCCGCTGTGTTCTACATTCCAGAATGTAGAGGGATATCCCCTGGTACCGGACACCACCCAATACTGAATGAAGATGGTGTGTTATAAGAAAAGAAAGCTATTATGGAGAATAATGTTTGTGTAGAACAACACATCCTTGAGATATGCATGCCTTTTTATAAAAGTATAGATGTTTGAAAATCGTTAAAAAGTAGACACATCGTCTTAAATTTGAGCCTAATTAGTAATTATTTTGAATATGGCGAAATAGTTTGGATCATGCAAGCATTTTGCATACATTCTATATATTTCGGAACCCTGGGTGATCTTCAAAAAAATCTTCCTTTAGCAATCGAGACACCATTTTTTCCATTAGTCATTTGGCGTAATAAGACCGTTTCGTTCCATTATGTTTTTTTTTTAAATTAATAGAATTCTTGCATTCTACATGTAAAAATCTATGGTTAAAACGGGGCTGACGAATTTCGCATAAAGACGTTTGGCATAAAGCAGTTCCATATCAGAACCGGTAGCATTTTGCAGAAGGCATATAATTTTCTTTATGCCAGACATCCTTTATGCGAAATGTCCACCCATAAAATTATGCGAACTATCCTTATACGAAACGTCCTGCCCCCGGTTGGAACTCGGAAATGATTCGTTAAGGTATGCTCGAAAGAATTCTTTATGAGATTACTACAGATTTTTAGATGGATTCCTGCAGATATTCGCAATGAATTCGGTTGATTTAATTAGACAAATTCTAACTTCATAGCAGAAAAACATTTGGTGTAAGGCAGATCACATTATCACATTATTATTAAAATAATTTATAGCAGTGTTCTTAGAGTAATTGCTACTCGTGTTCTTGTGATGATCCTAAAAATTATAGGAGAAATCCTTAAAAAGTATCTTGATGAATTTTTGAAGAAACCCCTGTAAATTCTTGAAAAACAAAAATTATGAAGTAATTTATGGTGAAATTCCAGGAGGCCTAGAGATAGAGATAGAGATAGAATGATTGTCCTTAGTAAAATTGTTCGTTCTAACATTTCAAATTTTGTAAAATCAGGATCCATTTGAATTTCGAATTTCGGGTTCAACGAATTGAAGAGTTATCCATATAAGAACTCTTGGAAGAAAATGTATAGCTTTATAAAAGTTTTTTCAATAACATAACCAGAAAAATTCCATGCATAAATCTTGTAAAAATCCTGCTGGAATTGCTTTAAAACTTTGGATAGATTGTTTAGGAACCACTAGAAGAATTTCTGCATTATGTACTGGTGTGAATTCTGAGTTGAGTTTGGTGTTGGTGTGAGGTTGTTTCGAATTCATCAAAAATAATAATTCACTTTGGCATGGGGGGTTTTTCTCGGCCGAATTGTCTGAAACTTTGTAATAAGAGCAATGGGTTAACGCATATTGTGGCCAAATATGAGCTTTGTAGCTTTCAAAAAACCCCGCTGCCGAAGTGAATCAAAAGTGTCAAGAATTGGGTCTGGCTCCCTATCTGATTAATAAAAAACTTGCCATGATTTCTGAGATGGTACTTCGAATAAAATCTAATAATAATTAATTGAAAAGGTGATTCTGGAAGGAAGTTTTTATAGACACTTGTAGTAGAGTGTCATAAGTGAAATTCATGAAATAAGCAATTATTTAAGTAATTTGGGCGAATCTCTAAATAGCTTCTCGTAGAAATTAAAAAAATAGCGAAGGAAATTATGATTTTTTTAAATACATTTCTGATTTTTTTAAGAATCACAATTGAGATACATCCAGAAATCATCGAAATTTTTCCCTCAACAATTTTTGATGAGAATTAAATTAGTGAAACTCATGAAACAGTTTTAGAACAAAGTTTTGGCGGCAAGATTCTTGGACGAAATTCGAGGAGATTTATGACAGATTTTCAAAGGGTTATTTGAAAGATGTATGATGGCCACACAACGACTAAGTTGTTGTAGATCTCTAGCAGAAGCCAGAATTTCGATAGACTCAAAGCAATCCAAAGAAAAATAAAAAAAAAAATGTAAGAATAGCTTCCAACACAATACTCCTTAGGAATTCCACAGAACCAAAAGCTCTCTCGTTGACTTCGTTCTCAATCTATACTCATTTCCAAACAGCACAATGGTGTTATTGGAAAATTAGCAATCACTCTATGGCTTCGTTGGCCTAGTGGAGGTATCTTCTGGTACCGTAATCCGGGGTCAAATTGATCACCATATACAAATTCCTTAAAATGACACTGAATGTCTCGTTGGTGTCACAGAGTTTCCATGTTTTCTATTTTATATGTTATGATAATTTTAAATTATTTCAATTTTATCAAAATTAGTTTTGCATATTAATATTCACAGTTTTTGAAGGTGCTGGAAAAGTCAGCGCTAAACAATCCGCTGGTGCTAAGCCTACATGTAAACTTTGAGTGTTTCAAATGTTACATAAGCATAAGTGTGAACTTGTTCACTTATCTTTGAAATCATATAGTATTTCCCACTCACAAAATCGTTCTTTCTAGAAAACGTGTTTGTTTGAAGGGTCTATATTAAGGCGTATGATGCTGGTTTCCAATGTTTGACATTGCAATAAAATTATGAAATTTACCTGAACTATTGGCGTTAATTCCCGAAAGGATCAATTTGCCCCCGGTCTACGGTACCTACTCACTTGTTCGCTTTCGCGTGGTTGGTATTGCAGCGCAGTGGGTGAATCAGCGCATTTCCTTGAAGTGGTGTTACGGCGTGGCAGAAGCGACACCAATTAGTACTTAACTGCCGAGTTTTGATGCGACCTGGTTAGGTGTTTTAATGCCCGTTCTAGTTATTTATAGAGACGACAAAAGTAGAACTTTCTACTGATTTTTTTTTGAATAAATGTGTTGGTAATTTACTAGGTTTTTACCATATTCTTTGAAAAGTTATGGGAATGTGCTGGAACTGGCTTTTATTTAAGCATTGTCAGTATACATACATGCAACAGTTTCCGGCTTAAAACGGATTACTAAATGCGAAACACCCGAAGATTGTACAATGTAAAAACCAAAGCTAATTGAATTGATGACCAGGATACTCAGCTACACTACAATTGATTCCGCAGTTCTACATGCTGTCGACAGTCTTTTTATATTCTTAAACATAGCACAACATGCTCGATATCAATGGGGGTCAATCATGTTTTAGAGAAATTAGTGTTATTGTATGGAAAATCTAAATTGTATTACAAGGTGTGCTGTTTAGAAAAACAAAAGGTAATTTTAACAATCTGCTTTCTGATTAGAGTTAAAACAAAATGGTTTATATATAAAACTATGATTGAAATCGAAATGTTTTTTTCCTTTACAGCTGTGATTCCGCTGGAAATTGGATTAATTTTCACACTGCCGAGCTTAGATTCGCACTGAGTAGCTACCCTTTGCTGATTCGTCCCTGTATGGTTCCGTATAGTTTACTCGAGCAATTTAAGCATTGTGCCATATCTATAGGTATCAATCGAATAAATATAGTGTGAACGTTCAAGTGATACTTTTTGCACTACGATTTCGCATTGCCGGTTCCTAGAGAATCAATCCGGTGAGTTTGTTCCAGTATGATACTTTTTCTTTTGTGAGCCTTCCGGATCGTTTTTGTCCGCGTCGTGGAACTTCAGATCGTTTCTTGAACGGAAAATGTTATTTTCGGAGTTTGATAATTATGTTCAGATTGCGCATTCTGTCCCGCCCACGCAAGTAACAATCGGTCGTGGATGCTTTTTAACCGTTCGATGACCCTGGAGGGATCGATTCTGCTTTTCGTATAATTTTGAGCAGAAAAACCGACTGTGTTATCCTAGGGTGTTTAGTTCGAACGCGCTTCCTTTCGTTTTTCGATTATCTAAAAATACAGTACCACCCAGTACAGTTTTTCAATGAGCACAGTATGTACAGTTTTTCAATAGGCGTGATTTTTTTTTTTACGCGTATCGTTATTTTATACAATCCGATGACCCTGGAGGGATCGGTTTTGCTTTTTACTGGTTATTGAGCAAAAATATTACTGCACAATCGACAAGCATTTCGCGAAATACTATTTATACTATAAATAAGCTATTGTTTTCTCTTTTGATTGCCGGCATTCAAAAGATTAATTTGAAAACGCTTAAACAACAAATATTTATGGTCTATCGCCAGCTTTCTAGGCGAATCCTGACAATATACCTTCCCCAATCTCCAACTCCGTAGCACTTATGAGGGTGTCGCTGAGTCGGTGGCCTCTCATTAAGTAAGTGCTACATCAACATTTCCTTCTCCTATCCCAAGTTACGGTAAAGATGGGCGTGGCCGGGAATAGCGATATTCATGCTTTTAGTATTCTTGTTTATGATTTGAACAAGGTATACTCCCCTGCCTTGTTCTTGAAAGTAGTCAGGATGAGATTATTAAAAAGAAACATGAATGTTGCTAGTATCCAATCTACGAAGTATACCGTAACTACGCTAACGCTAACGCTACGATTTCGCATTGCCGGTTCCGAACGTGTTTGGGTGACACAAATTAGGGATTAGCGCTGCCAAGCATGACCCTGGTCATAGATACCGGCGGTGACTTGCAGTAGTTCATAGTATCAACACAAAATCAGTTTTGAATACCTACTTATTACCAAGTTTTATTTGGAGTCTTCATTCAAACTATAATAGCTAATAGGCCTCTCTCAGCCGAGTGGTTAGAGTCCGCGGCTACAAAGCAAAGCCATGCTGAAGGTGTCTGGGGTCGATTCCCGGCCGGTGGAAATTTCCTTGATTCCTCTGGGCATAGATTATCATCGTATCTGCCACACGATATACGAATGCAAAAATGGCAACTTTGGCAAAGAAAGCTCTCAGTTATCAATTGTGAAAGTACTCGTAAGAACACTGAGCTGAGAAGCAGGCTCTATCTCAATGAGGAAGTAATGCTAAAAAGAAGAAGATCATTTTTAAATTTCACCATGATACCTTGCCATTTCATCGTACCCCAGCCGTTTTGACTCGCCCTGGTGTACCTTATTTATTTTTACATAGATTCAATAAACGTACTATAGACAATGACTGGTAAAGTTCTCTTTATTCAAATTAAAAACTAAAAAATCAATATATACCATTTGCTAAGCATGAATTTATGTTGTAGTTCTTTAGCAAAAAAAAGGTTTTCTCACAGAAAACTCCATGAGATATGGATATTGTTACTGACATAAACTGGTTGTAACCGTAGTCTCCAACTCAACGGGAGTTTCCCAGCAGACGTCATCCTTGTGATGTTCATCTTGCTCCAGTTGACGCATAGTCGGTGATTTCAGGACTAGACCTGTGAAAAACGCAGATTGTAAGCATAAGTAACATAATGGCAATTTCAAATGCACTCAATTACCTGTGCAAAGTCCTCCCATGATGGCGATAACGACCGTGAGCAAGATGGCCAACAGTTGGTAAGCACCTTGCATAGCAGCACTTCGACCGTAACCCTACAAATAACAGAACGGTTTTTATCATAATGATACATTATACCTATTTCGAATATCTTACTCCAATAACCATCTCATGCATATCCTCTTCGGTCAATGTGGTGTTCGGTTTCATCGCAGGGAATATGCTGGTCAGTGAGTTCCCGTAGGCTTCCGAAGTTGCCACGGATGCATAGATGCCAGAGAATACGGCCGACAATAGAGCTGGCATACCGTGCAGGTTGTTGACGCCGCATGTATCCGAAATGCGTAGTTTTGACAACATTGCAGGCTGAAAGACGATTACTTTGTGATAACATCGATAAATCTAGTTTATGTTTATACCATACCGTTAGGAATCGATATCCAAGAACGGAGATCACTCCAGCGATAACTCCTACCAGAATGGCCCCAAATGGATGGATCAACAAATTACAAATTGATCCAACGGCAACGCCTCCAGCTAGGGTTGAGTTTTGCACGTGAACCATATCGAACTTCTTCTCGTGGGATACCATAACCGACATAATGTAAGTTGTAACGGTTGCACCCGCCAATGAGAGGTACGTGTTAATGATAGCACGTTCCTGTTCGGCCCCATCGACCAGCGCCGAATTGAAGCTCGGCCAAAAGATCCACAGGAAAACCGTTCCAATCATGGCCGTGATGTCCGAACTGTACGACGAACATTCCATGGGTCCAGTTTTGCAATTTTCCTTGTTGGGTCGCAAAACGAAGCTCACAGCCAGACCAAAGTAAGCCCCAAAGGCATGCACTGTAATTGATCCTCCGACATCAGCGATTCTCATCAGATCGACCTGCAGGAATTCGTTCGCTGCGAAGATCGCAATTTCGAAAATGGTCATAACCAACAGCTGCATTGGTGTTGTTCTTCCCAGCAGAGCACCCATACTGATCAGCACAGCAGCGGCAGCAATATCCGCACCGATTAGGTTATCCAGCGACAATGGAATCTTGCCTCCTTCCATGACGTAACAGCCGCGCATGACGATGGCCCATTGGATAGCAAGAGCTGCGACCAGCAGGTTAAGTCCCGTGGCACTGAATCCGTAACGCTTAAGGAACGTCATCAGGAATCCGAAACCGATAAATATCATCACATGGATGTCTTGGAAGTCTGAATAAAAAAAGAATAAAACGATGAATTACTGAAAGTTTCTAGAAATACCTGGATTTAAAACTGAGGGATCCTTTGTGAAAATTCTTGGATGGAAAGTAATGGGAACTCCAAGGAAAAGATGAATATCTGGAGTAATTTTATGAAGATTACTGTAGGAATGGTGAGTTCGCGAAGGAAGAAATCCTGCTATTGCCTGAAGAGATTTATGGAGGATTTGCAAGAAAAACGTCTGAATAGCTGCTTCTGATGCTGATGTAGGGGAAATCCCTATAATAACTCCCATGTGTTCTCAGAAGGATCCCTGAATGAATTTTGACGAAATCTTCTATAAAAAAAAAATCATTATTAGTCCTTAGAAGACAACTGAAGGATTTTTTCATACATCATTGAACGAACTCTTATCCCCTATACATGCACAAATATACATTGCCGCAGTAGTCTCCTCTTATGTTAGGCTCGGCAGCAAAACAGAACAGAAATTTAACAAGATTCCCGCAAAATTCGTTCAGGGTTCTCAAAAAATATCCACCGAATTCCCACAGAATTTCCATTGAAATTCCCACATGATGCTCATAAAATTGGCATAGGATTCTCACAAGATTCTCGAAGTATTTCTACAATTTTCCCACAGAATTTTGCAAGGATACACAGGAAATCTCACAGAATTTATACCGGATCCCATACGAATTTCCAGGAAATTTTCACTGGACATTCACAAAAATTGCACAGAATTTCCACATAGTTTTCACAGGATTGCCAGGATTCACACTTGAATCTTAGGATTCCCATTTAACCATTCCCACTGGAATTCTACGATCCACATTGGACTACCTGGATCTACAATAGTGGAATCTCAGATTCGTCACCGAAATTCCAGGATCCATACTGAAATCTCACGATTAATTTTGAAATATCAGGATCCAGAATAGAATCAAAGTCCACACTGTTATTCAAGGATCCACATTGGAAACTCACTATCAACACTAGAATCTCTGTACCACAATGAGATCCCAGGATTCATATTGGGAATCTAGGATTCACATTGTTGTTCAATGATCCTCCCTAAAACCCACACCACAGTCCCAGAATCCATACTGGAATGACACGATCCACACTGAAATTTCAAGATGCACACTGAAATTTTAGGATTCACACTGGAATCCCTTGACGGACACTGAAATCCCTCAATCTACATCATAGCCTCAGGATTCAGACTGGTATCCAAGGATCCACGTTGAAATACCATAATCTTCACTATAATCCCAATATCAAAACTGATATACCAGATCCACATTGGAATCCAACGATCCACACTGGAAGCCCTGGATCCATACTGCAATATCGGAATCCACACTGGAATCGCAGGACCAATACTTGAATTCCATAATCTACAATTAACTTCCAAGATCCACACTGGAATCACAGGATCCTTACTGGAATCCCAGGAACTGAATTTGAATACCAGAATCCACACTGAAAACCTAAGATCCACAATGAAATCTCAGTATCTTTCCTGAATCTCAGGCCCCCCACAGGAATCTTAGGATCTGCACTTGAGTACGAAAATCCATACTGTATTTCCAAGATCCACATTGGCATCCAAGAATTCACACTCGAATCCCAGGATCTATAATGAAATCTCAGGATCCACAAGAAAATCACAGGATCCACGCTTGAATCCACACTGGTTTTTCAGTATCTATACTGTAATCACAAGATTCACACCGAAATCCCAAAATTCACACTGGAATCCCAAGATTGACACTGGAATCCCAAAACTCACATTGTAATCCCAGGATCAAATCGAATCATAGGATCCACCCAGGAACCTCAGAATCTTCACTGGAATCCCAAGATCCACATTGGAACCCAAAGATCCATGTTGGAACTCCAGGATCGCGAGTTACTCGACATATGAACATTGCTGTGCTGGTGGTACTACTGTAGAACAACACCGGGAAAACAACCGGCAAAACATTCATACAGTCGTCATCATCGTAGAGTCACTGCTGCAGGTCCACTCCTACGGACAAGAGACTACCAGACCGGCGGAGCAGTGAATCCGGAGCAGCATTATGTTTATTGCAGTGTGATTGTTTAATACGGCGATGGTAGTTGGTGCTCAGTGCCGTTCGTTGCCGGACTTCTATGCTTTTAAAGGCTGGTTGCCCTTCCCAGTTCTGCTCTCGATTCGGTTGGAATTTACTTTATTGTTCTGGGCCGCAAGCGGAGGCGCAAATGAGGAAGGATGATTCCTCGAAACGGCAACGTGATTAACTGGAGCCATCCGAATTTTAATTAAAATTTTACGGTTATAAAATCGGAATTTGGATGGGGAGCCGAAGGCGAAGGCGGAGGGACCGCGTGTCGAATACGGCGAACTGTCACTGGAAGGAGTATTCGTACTTGACGAGGGGTATCTTACCGTGTTGCACTTTTTTGGCTTGAGTGAAGTGGAAGGTATGTTTCTCTGAACTATCAACCGGTAAATTGTGAACACGTAATACACGGGGAGGCCATTCGGGAGAAAGCCAGGTCACCTTTCAGTTGAATTGGAGTTTATTAGGTTGAAAGGCTCGTTTCGTTTTTCGGATAATGGATTTGATTACCGATTTGGGCCGAGGCTGGTCCCATCTCCTGTGGGAGCTGATGGGGTGATGTTTATCAGACCTTGGGGACCGACGGATCGAGGTTGAGTGCTTTTTAATGTTGTACCTTTGTGGGTTGATCCATGGGTAGGCGAAGGTAACATTTTCATACATTCTGGACTGTTCATCGGTATCGGTGACCTGGATGGAAATAAGTAATTGATTTGTTTGATGGACCTAAAAATTAGCCGAGCAACCAAAAACTTCCACATTAATGAGCTGTGAGCTTTATTTGCAAATTGAATTAAGCATTTGTATCCAATTGTTTCCAAACTTCTACACAAAATTATATGCTGTTTACTTGAACTACAACTACAATAAATATTGAATTTTAAAGTGTTGTTCAGATTTATTACATTTACCCCATCATTCCCATTTCAAAATACCCCAGATACCCCACAAATGTGAAACTTAAACCGGAAGCATAACCGAAGTCCATTTTTTTATGCATACATCAAATACCTACTCAAAGTTTCAATATAAAAGATCGGCGACTGCTAATTGCAGTCTTGCATGTTAAAAAACTATAATTTATCAAAAAAGATGCGTGCAATTCTAACCAATTTATATCGTATATGCAAAGCATTGTATAGCAGGACAATACATGTCTTCTTCTTCTTCTTGACATTACGTCATATCTGGGACAGAGCCTGCTTCTCAGCGTTGTGTTCGATGAGCACTTCCACAGTTATTAACTGAGAACTTTTTTTGTCAAAGTTGCCATCTTCCCATCCGTATATCGTGTGGCAGGTACAATGATACTCTATGTCAAGAGAAGTCAAGGAAATTTCCATTACGAAAAGATCCTGGACTGACTGGGAATCGAACCCAGACTTCTCCATCAAGGATTTGCTTTGTAGCCGCGGACTCTAATCACTCGGCTAAGGAAGGCCCCCAATTTTTCGTACTCCGTGATTGATCGGTGCTAGTAAGAATTGTACTTCGACGCAAATGAATAAAGAATGGAACCCTCCACGTACACTCAAAGTACATTTTTAGTAAATCTAATATTATTGACTATTAACTTTGCCGCCAAAGTCCTTACAGCAAGTTGAAATAGGGAAGATATGTTAGGGTGCAATGATTGTTGCTTCTAGAGACCGAGAATACCTCTGCATCTCCACAATCACCACGGGAAGGGCGTTGATTAGTGATGGAGGAAAAAGATCTGGGAGTCACCGTTGGTCGGTGATGCAATCCATGGATAAGGAAGAGAATTACAACACTTATTAAAAACTAGTTTTGCATTTTTTTTTTCGCGGTAAAAACATACTGGTTGATATTTGGAATATCATACTGGAATCTCGGAATTCACACTGGAATACCAGGATCCACTCTGGAATTCCAGGCTTCAAACTGAATCCTAGGATCCACACTGGAATCCTAGGACTCACATTGAAATCATAACATCCTTATTGGAATCCCAGGATCCACAAGGAAATTACAGGTTCAACCCTGCCTGGGATTCCAGTGTGGAACCTGTGATTTCCTTGTGGATTCACATAGGAGTCTCAATAATCAAACTGCAATTCAACGATCCACACTGAAACACCAAGATCCACACTTTTATCACAGAATTCATAAGAGAATCGCAGAATCCATGCTGGAATTCCACGATCTATACATGAATCCCAGGATTCACAATGGAATAATCTTCGGCTCCGCTCTTGATTCCCAAAATCCACTCTGTAATCCCAGGATCCTTAATAGAATCCCAACATCCATACAGATATTCCAGGATCCATAGTGGAATCCAAGGTTTTACACTGAAATCCTGAAATCCATTCTGGAAGCCCTGGATCCACACTAGAATCTCAGATCCTACACTAGAATCCCAGGTTCTACACTGCAATAATCAAAAGATCCACACTGGAATATGAAGATCCTCACTGTAATCACAGGATCCATATTGGAATTCCAGGATCCACACTGGAATATACCCGATTCTGTTTTTGCACGGATTTTTTTTACACGGCCGTGCAAAAAAAGTTTCCATACATTTTTTTCCACCAAAACCTTATTCTTGCATGAAACGTCGAGAAATGATGTTACTTTTTTTGCACGGTTTTTGAAATTTTGAACTGAAAACTTTTTTTGCACGGTACCCATCCCCCGTGCAAAAACAGAATCGGGTGTACCAGGATTTACACTGGCGTTCCAGAACCCATTCTGGAATTCCAAATTGAAGAAATTGAGAATTCCAACATGATTTAATAAATTGACCTTTCACAATACCCTTCATAAATACGGACTCATTAAAATTAGTATTGAAAAACACATTTGAATATTGAATCACCCCCCAAAATGTTTAGCATCACTTTAAATTAGGTAGATTTAAATTGCTATATCTCTAGATTCTTATGATTTGCAAATAACCGATCTTCAGCGAAGTTTTTCAGCGAATCAAGGACATTCGGGAGGCTTACAGTTTGGTTCGCAATTTTTCCGCTAGGTTGCGCTAGTGAGCATGTAAATTTGAGCTTTTTATGTATGTTCTATCTTGTGATCCCATGAGGTAGAAAGTTCGAGTCTTCCTCAAAGTTGTTCAGACAGACAACGACATTCGGAAGACATACAGTTTACTTCACTATTTTGCCGCTTGGTGGCACAAGTGAACATGTAAAATTGAGCTCTTTAACCTTCGGGCTGTCGCGCTGTCGTACTTTGTACAACAGTTGTACATGCTATCATTTTGCAACAAAGATATCTATCTACATCAAACTAAAAAGTATTCTTCAAGAATCTTCTTAAGAACAATACTCGACAGTTTTCATTTACAGCATGGCTCTTTATAGTGCGGTAAAATCAATAAATAAACATGGAAGTCGCATAATAATGAACGCACTATATACGGGTCGAGAAAACCAGAGTTTGAAATCGGTTTATCTCAAAATCCAAATAATATAAAAACTTGGAGTCTTCAGTAAAGTTGTTCTGGAGGCGAAACGCTATCTGATGGTACCTCATTCAATTCGGAATTTGACTGCTAGGTGGCACTAGTAGGCAAGTAAGTCTTACTTTTGTTTTGCAGATATTTCAGGAGCCTGACCACTTAGAAAGATAGCGTCTTCGGCAAAGGGTATCATTATTTGAGGCGGCGCTTGTGAGCATGGAACTTTTGTTTTGCGGATACTGCAGGATCTTGACTTTTTAGACAAGCATCTTCGGCAAAGTTGTTAAGAAACTCAGGGACTATCATTATTTCTTCAATTTCTTCAATACAACTTCAAGGATTTAATAAAGAAAGCATTTGAGCTACTGAACAACTCTGCCGAAGACGCCATTTTTCTAAGTGATCAGGCTCCTAAAATATTTGTAAATGTTTGATGCTCACTAGCGCCGCCTGGTGGTAAAATTTCCAATCAACTAGCTCAAATAATGATAGTCCTTGAGTTACCGAACAACTTTGCCGAAGACGCCATCTTTCTAAGTGTTCAGGATGCTGAGATTTGCAAACACAAAAGTCTCATGCTCCCTAGCGCCGCCTAGTGGCAAAATTCCGAATTTCTTGGCTAACATAATGAAAGCCCTTGACCTACTGGATAATTTTGCCGAAGACGTCATCTTTCTAAGTGGTCAGATTCCTGAGACATTCGCAAAACCAAGGGTTTGTTGTTGTACAATGTACAACGCGCGACTACTACAACGAAATTCACGCGACAACCGAAAGGTTAAGCAAGTTCTATCTTGTGATTCACATGGATCAGACCTGAATTATTTGAATATGATATGATTCTGATCCTCATCACTTCCCCTTCCATATACCAAAGGCTAATAACAGTCAATCCTCCATTACTTGATGCTCCATATCTCGACAAAGAGTTGAAGAACCAGAGAAAAGTTGGTAAAGTTGGTTTTCGTTGCTACCTCGGACCTCATTTACACTGATTATGTGTTTTATAACGGGATCATCCCTTCAATTACAAGTTCAAGGTGCTCAATTTTGCATGCTTTGACTGTCTTAACAACTTTGTCGAAGACTCTAATTTGCTATTTCATCAGGATCGCAATACAGAACTTGCTTAAAATTCTCAGTTCAACATGTTCACTACCGCCACCTAGTGACAAAATTAAGAACTTAATTGTTTGCCTTCCGCATTCCCTTGACCTTCTGAACAACTTTGCCAAAAACTTGAACATTCTTTTTTATCAAAATTATGAGATGAAACTTGCGTGAAGTTAAAAATATATAAATTAATCTGTTTTCCGGATGCCCTTACTATCAAAATAACTTTGCTGAAGACTCGAGCGTTCAATCTCATCTGGTTCCAAGATAGAATTTGATTGATTAGCTATGCTTACTTGTGCTACCTAATGGCAAAATTAAGAACTAAACGGTTTGCTCTACGGATGTCCTTGACTGTCTGAACAACTTTTCCGAAGACTCGATCCTTCTATCTTATTTGGATCAAAAGATAAAACTAGTTAAGAATATTCAACTTACATGCTCACTAACGCCACCTAGCGGCAAAATTTAGAACGAAACTGTTTGCATTTTCGATGTCCTTTACCCCATAATCAACTTTGTCGAAGACTCGAACTTTCTATCTTATCTGGATGATATGATAAATGCTCATTTTAATCTGCTTACAATCGTTACCTAGTGGCAAAATTTTGAACCAAATTACCTATATTCCGGATGTCTTTGACATTCTGAATATCTTTGCCGAAGACATGATCATTCTATCTCATATGGATCACGAGATTGAACTTGCTTAAAATGCTCAATTTTACATGCTCCCTAGCGCCACCTAGCGGTAAAATTGCGAACCAAGCTATGCTATGCTTTCCGAAGGTCCTTGATCTGCTGAACAACTATTGCTGAAGACCGCACCACTATAGATCATCAGCATCTCAAGATATAGCATCACGAATGATCCTGTCTTGAGGTGATGCTAAACTTTTCAGGGTGATTCAATATTCAGCTGAGTGTGCCAATACTTTTTCAAGCGCGTCCGTATTTATGACCGGTAGTGTATATGCTGAAGCAGTAAGTTTGACAAGTTTCTGATTTCCAATACCTATTTGTAATATCAATCTAATTGTGTTATGCAGTTCAATCCAACACCGTTCTTCGAGCTTCATGACGGAGAAGAAGTTTTCTTCAAACTTTCCGGATTTAAACTATATAGTTTTCTATTTCCAATTTATCTTGAGGCCAAGAACCTCAAGATGGTCACAAATATTGAAAGGGGATTTAGATTCATTTTTTTTTAATTTAGGGAGAAAATATCCATAGAATGGCTATCGACTCACATGCATAATGTCCCCGAAAAATTTGTTGTGCTTTTGTCAGTATGTAACAATCATTTTGAAATTATTAAAAAAGATATTTGTTGACGTTTAGACTACATGGGCATTGATTTTCCATTGTTTTTATCGAGATCCCTAGGTATTGCTGCTCGGATAACATACGTAAAAAATGTAAGTATACAAGCGATGTCTGATGATTCTTTCAATTTCTCATTGGAATTTCATAAGAATTCATGTAAAATGTGTATCGTTAGTAATCTTGATATAAACATTTCTTTGCAAACAAAATATGATATTGACAAAAAAATTAAAAAATCATAGTTAAGGCAAGGGTCATTGTATTTCTAAATCGTGAAGTGAAGTGAAACAGACGGTTATATTCAATTTTTGATCCTTTTTACAAATGAAAGAAGAAAACATTTTCATCGTACTCAGGAGTTGTCCAGAAACCAGGCGGTCATCTAGGTGGTCCTTCGGGTCATAGTGGTTTGCATAAAGGTTTGGATATGTTTTTCTATACATGAATACTTGGAAGAATTCTCCTAATGCTTTCAAAGCTCAAATTGTAGACCAATCAAATATCAATTTAGGATTATCAGTTCTGAAGTCAAAAGCTTCCGAAGCAGCCACGTGCCAAACACTTTCATCTCGCCTGCCTTTTGAGGTTGTTCCGACTGCGTTCGGGAATGTTTATCTTATCCTCTGTGAGCGTCACTTGCTAATAGACTCATCGCTTTTTTATGTTCACGTAACTTTCGTCATGAGTTTGACATCTTTGTTAGGGAAGTTGCACTTTTCGGGAGATGTATCGGCTGCAAACGTGTTATGTTTGGTTTGATCATTTGCTAATATAGGTGCTATTTGTGGACTGATCATTATTTGTTCGAATGCTTTGAACATGTTCATGAAAGGCACTATTGCCGCCGATGCCGCCGTACCAATTAGTCGTTTTTGATTAGACTCATTTTGATAGGATTTGTGTGACGGCAATAGTTTTCACACGCTTTAGTTTTAGTTTCTTTCCACGCCGATTAGGTGTGAATTTTCAAACGACAAATTAACACTGGGATTTGGTAATTTAATAAACCATCGCTTCCTATGACAATATGCACCTGGAAACAGTGGCAATTAGTCACCATATTCGGAATGTGTGAAAAATATTCTCCATTTGTTTTCTTATGAGTATTTGGTGATCATTTGCGAAGCTCGTGATCTTCATCAAAATGCGATAATTTTCATTATCATTTATAAAGTTTAATTGGTGATTTTATTTAAATTCACTTTAGCACTTTCAAGCTTGGATAAACAAATATTGATAAATTTCATAGTAATTTGATTTTTTACGTATCTTCGTTGAACAATCAAGTTTTATTTGCTGAAATCCATCGTCTACCAAATGTCATACATTAGCTGGTATGTTACCATAATTATTACAATAATCAAAATTGGTGCTATAAGTTGATGGCGATGAGATAATGTTTTTACTTATATAATGTACAAACTATCAAAAATGATCTGTCTAGAGCATTTTACACACTTGAATATTTCTCATGACTTATTTTAAAAAAAGTTCATAAGAGATAACGTTTTGGAGCAACACTGATGAAATGTATAGATGATTGTTTAGAAAAAAAATTCTTCATTATTATGATTTATTAAGTGTGGAAATACAGAACTGATGGAAATACATATAAAAAAAGGTTGGAATTTGCAAGTGAGGTGTAAAAAAGATTGATAGAAATACTCAAGAAATGTGGATAATAATAATATTATGAATACTCACGTGGATATTTTGCCAAAGGCTTTTCATCCTCCATTTCCTCCACGGTGGTGCCATTGATTGAATTTTGCGGTAAAAGTTCCTTGGAGTAGTTAGTGAAAAATCCGAAAACAATTATAAGCACAATTTGCACTAGTAACAGCAACACGTATCCGCACACAGATGATCCTAATGAGGACATTTTGATCGTGAAACTCGATTCTGACCGGCACGGGATTTGGTTTTTGATACGATTTGAATTTTTCCACTGTTAAACTATGCTTATCGTCTGTCGGTAGCAGACTGATGCAGATGAATGCTTTTCCCCAAAAATACTGATCAAATCGATTCATTAGACCATGTGCGGTTTGCTGTTATGATTTTAGCATTGGTTAGATGTGCGACAACTAATCCATCTTGTGAGTTATGGGACCTTTTTGAATGCCTGTTTTTGTTTCATTATATTATGTGCGCTTTCAAACAGCATAGCAAGTATTTGAGCTTTTTCGTAATTTGTTAGTAATAGTTTGTTTTCCTTTTTCAGTATTTCAGATAATTTCCAGAAGGGCTTAGAGCCAGGGTCAATTAAGAAGTTCAATTTATATATTTTTTTAAATTATATTTTTGCAGATCCTGCCATATAATTTTCATAGCAGGATCACGAGTGCGTTGAAATTGCCTTCTCCTTACGTTTTAAAGACGGGTCAAGAGGTTAGGATAATTGTCGTTAACATAAAGATTATTATCGATATATGTTTCATATGTATTCCAGTCGGCTCAAAAATAATTGAATGTAGATCTGATAGGATTGAGAATCGCTTCACGGGATATTTGAAATGTAACAGAATCAAAATCTGCGTGAGTAACCAGTTGGCTACAAAGGTGGCTAGAGCTGATTAAGACCAAATCAATCGTAGAAGGGTTTCTAGAAGAGGGAAATAAGTAGGGGTATTGAATTGAGAAATATCCTGAAGAGCCCTCGTCAAATAAAATTCTGCCGTTGAAATTGCTTTGCGAATTATTCCATGAGCGATGTTTTGCATTGAAGTAATCAATTACAAAAAAATGACTTATAGCGAATCAATTTCCGCAAATCAGCTTGAAGCAAATTAACTTGCTGCCCAGTGCATTGAAAAGGCAAAAAAGCAGCTATGAAAGTATATTTACCAAGTAGTGCTCCAATAGAAATACCCAAAGTTTTAAAAACCTTAATTTCAAATGACAAAAAAAGTTGATTTACGCCTATAAATATGATAGCAACTCCGCTACATGGATTATTACGTTAAACAAAAAAGTTTGGATTCCTTTTGAATTTGGGTCCAGGTTTCAAATAAGTTCCTGTAGTAAGTGCTATATGTATGTTATCGACTGTTAGAAAATTGAACAGCTTATCCTCTTCACCGTTCAAACAATTCAAAATAGTTTAAAATATTTTTGGATTTATTGGTGGAACGTAACCCCGTAACAATTTAACTAGTAAATTTTACACCAACTTGGACTGCTTATGCTATGTGGTGGTTTTGAACATTATGCCAATTATTTGATTCAATTGGTCAGTTAAAATATCAAAATCAGAAAGAGGCATGTTGCTAGAAGTAGATACATTTTTTGTTGGAATTATCCGTTGATGAAGAGATGGAATAGAAATTACCTGCAGCAACTTAAGCATTGGTATTTTCATTTGAGTTGAAACATCTAGAACGGTTACCCGTAATAAGAAAATTTGAAGGCGATGAACTGAAATTGTGATAGGAATTTCCTTGGGTATTTCCATTCGTATTTGAAAGATGGTAATTGATTGTGATTGACCATAATTATATTTTTCTTGATTGGTATGATTATTAAACAAACCATCGTTAACTGAAAAATGAGAATTTTTGGAGATTCTGCCTAGGGAATTCCGGCTACAAAAAAGGGCAATCCCAAAAGTTAGACTTATGATTGCCCTGGCAATTTGCGCATACAAACTTGTTGGTATCTTCCTTATCTTCCCCATTAGAGTGAGACGAATCTTTGTTAATCATGCATTTAGAATCCATCCTTTTGGCACTGACGGCAATGAGTGGGGTTCTGAAAATTTCCTCCAGGTTTCTGGAAATGTTCTCATGTCACACGTACATCGAACATAAGTCTTGCTTACTTTAAAGCTTCATTATTGTTTAGATCACTTTTGTTAATGTGAACTAAATAATATTCTTGAAAGCCCTTTATGTTGAGACAGAGTAACGAATGCCAAATTTTTTTTTTAAAGTGTGCATTGGGAAAAATCCAAGTGTGACTCGTAGTGGGTGAGTATAAAATGTCCTTTTTTTCCATCAAAATGTTTGAGAAGAAGTTCGCGTTCTTCACGAGTTTCTTCCAAAATGCGACAGTCTCCTTTCTTTGATATTCCCCTAATGGAGGTCAAGGTCTGCTGCATGAACCCTCCTAATTCGGAACAACTGATCATGATTGGTGGCACTCTTTGTTTCTTCACTTGCATCAAAGAACATGCGGTAGAGGTTGCTTTGATTTGCTGCACGGCAGATTTGTCTAAAGCATCGAAGTGATTGCTAATTACGAAGCATTTAACAATTAACATTAACAATTTCACCATGGGCGTAGCCAGAGGAGGGCAAAGAAGGGTCGTTGTACCCCCCCTGGAGGACCTTAAAAAAATATAATCAATTGGTTTGCTACAAAGGTGCATATTTTATTTGATTTTCTTATTCAGTATTCGCGTTTAAGGTTGAATTGCCCTAGGAAAAACTTTTGAATAATGATTGTTGTCCAACTAAAAGCATTTTGTTAAAATCCTACCACAAACCATTCGCAAGTTTTATCAACAGTTCAGGAAGGGATTTTGCGATAAATCTGACAAAAATCTGTTTTGATACTCTAAAGGTTTTTGCCAAGCATCTAAAAATGTCCTGAATGAATGAATTCATTTAGGAATACTTCGAAGAGTTTTTCAAGGGATCCGGTAAGCTATAACTCCACATATTCGCTAGCAATGCATCCTTGTATTCCGTTTTATTTTCCACTATACATTTTCCTTTAGCTTTTTCGAAGGATTTCTTCGATAACCATTCCAATAGCTTTTTCCCGAAATCATTCCTAGTAGAAGCACGAATTGCTTAAGTAGTTTTTAACATCTCAATTTTGTCCAGATGTTTATCTTTGATTCATCCAAGAATTTATATGGAAGCTCTACAAAAATTTCACAAAATATTTATGTTAAGACTCCTTTTAGAGTTCATCTAAGGAATCCGAAGAAAACTTTCTTTTCAAAATGCAAGAGATGTACCGTTTTGATTCATATTACGGACAGCTTCAAATTCCGGACACTCTACTTTGTATGGGAAACATTTCACACGAAATGTTTCAATTTTCGCCATTCAAAAGTTCTCAATTTCGAGGCTCTTTTTAATAAGCTTTTTCCATAAATATCTTCGAAAATTTATAATGTCCAACTACCTTGGATGTCTATTTAGTGGATTGACGATTTCAATTGATGATTTGAATGTTCCAATTCTGATTATCATGAGCTGTCCGGAATTCGATTCAAAGTGTCCGGAATATGAGGCAAAAGTGAGGAAGCGTCCGGAATAAGAATCATGCAAAGGCCACACATTTTGATTTATTTGAAATTATTCCAGTTTCTGAAGCGTATTTTTTACCCACCATTCGAAAGATGGAAGCCCGCTCGATAACGCTAAGGTATCATACATAATGATTTATTTTGTATGCTCTATGCTGGGTTATACTTCACTGAGTCCTTAAGTGTCCGTAGTATGAATCAAAACGGTATTAATTTAGTGCTCTTAGCAATGAAGATACTAGGAATGTTGTAGGGATTCCTCCACCTTCGGGAATCCTTCAATATATTTTTAAGAAAAATCCTTCATGCATTATCTCTCGAACATGATCGGTACCGTAATTTCGGGTGAAATTGATCATTTCTGACGGTTTTTCTTGTCTGTTTTAAACAATGTTGAAAATGCAAAACAACTGAAAGCAAGAAAATAAGTACGACGTCTAGCCTCTTTGGTTTGTGTGCCAAAAATTTCAAACAAATATGATTTTAGAGCCAAAAATGATCCCTCAAATAATAAATCGCAGGATCCCATTTCGGGGTTACATTGATCACTTGTCATTGCGATTATTGATGATTTTCAAAACGACTATACATAATAAATTTGAGCTCCCTGAATTCGAATATGCATGCTAAATTCTTATCAATACAATATCTATAGAAATCACGGTCATCATTGATATTAGTGCTCCATTAGGAAGAAATAATATCGAGTGAGACGGTGATCAATTTCATCTGAATTTACGGTAATCACATTTATAATTACCCTCTAGGAAAATATTTATTTATTTATTTTAACTAAAAATGTATTTTGCTTGTAAAATCGTCCAGTTTTTTTTCTATGGCTAGCTTTAGTAATCCCTCAAGATATACCTTTAGAACCATGATAGCTCTCTTGGGATTTCGCTTTCAATGACTCCATAAAGTTCTTCAAAATCCAATTTCTACTTTCTTTATGGAAATCCTTGATTTATTGGTTATTTGTTTTATTTTTTTTTCCTAGGCAGAATTCCCTAAAAAATTATTCTACGGGTTTCTTCAGCAATGTATCATGAGAAGATGATACAAGCATTTTCTTCAGACGTATTGATCGGGCTTCTTCAAAAAAAAATTCAGAAATTTCCAGATAATTGGAATTAGATTCATATGTTTCAAGCACTTCTTCCCTGATTATACTAGAAATTACTCCAGGTACAGATTTCCGGAATTTGGAAATTTTTATAAGTTTAAAGAATTTAACCAGAAGTATCTACCATTAGAAAATATTTCAGAGGTTTTTTTCTGAACTGCATCCAATGCTTTCTTTGGGTTTATTTTTATATTTATAATTTATCCCAACACAATCGAAAGTAAATCTGCTGAATCGAAAAGAAATTTCTCAGCACGTAAATTCTTGGATTCCATAAATTTCCGTAAGGGATATTCTTAGGAATGTCCTGTATAAAACCTTAGACAACTCCCTGAAAACATTTTTGATATATTTTAGAAGAATGTTTACAAGTATTTTCCATTTTATTCTTGACAAAATTGATGTGGAATTTCCTGGATAAGATAATGTAGAATTCTAATAAATAATCATCAAAGGAATGCTGAGAAAAGCTCATGGGAAAATTACGGTAACGAGTGTCCAAAAAAATCTGCAAATAAGCTCTTCTATGAAACTCTGTAGAATTTTAGTGACTCTTGGAGTTAATTCTGAGGCAACCGGAAAAGTATGTCAGGAATAAATTCTTAAAAATACTTTTGGAGTATTTTTATAATTTTTCCCAACGAATTTAGGGGAATCCTTAGATATATGTCATTAGCAATCTTTAAAGAAGTTCCTCCAAAGAGATTGATGGCAAAATCCTTAGAAGAATTTTAAATCATGTGTGGCAGAATCTAAAAAAAAGTAATTGGAGCAATGTATAAAGACATTTTTTGGCGATATCCCAATTTAAAATTTAGAAGAACTCTTCAAATAGTTTTAAATTGATTTCTTAAATAAATATTGACAGTATCCTTGAAATAATCTCTAAAGCATTCATGAGTGTAATTTTTGAAGGAATCCATGCGGAGAATGTTGAGAAGTTGAAAATATCATCACTGAAACTTACTTGTTAATTCTTTGAAATAGTTTACGGAGTAAAATTTAATCTTGTATTTTTACAGTTTTTACTTATCTTAGGAATCTTAGAGAATTATGTTTTAGGAATGCCTGCAGACATTCGGATGTTTTTTTTTTACGATTTGTCATTGCAATCTATCTTAGGAATCCTTGAAGAAACTGTAAGAACTTGTTATGCATCGAGTCAATAACTGATTCTTGGAAAAAGGCTGGGCATTAGAATCTTTATCAATCAGATTTATACTGGCTGTAATTTTCCAAGCTGTTAATGAACTTTGTCTCACAAAACAAATTGAATGTCATTCAAAGTTGAAGGTTTCGTGCATATGTTGTGTATAATACTCGTTTTTGCGTGAAATTCGTGAAAAAACTTCTAAAGTGGCTCGCCCGTCCCTGACGAAAATCCTGGCTACGTCCAAGCATTTCACCCTTGGAAGAATTCCGGAGACACGTCCTTTCATCCATTTTCGCCAAGTTTATCGAAAGTTTTAAGGCTCAAGATTCCATCATTCTGTCATCAGCAATCATCAAAAATTAAAAACCAGTTTTTTTTGTTCAAATTCGAAAACATTCTCATGAAAATCTATCATCGCATCACAGATAGCAAGTGTAATGTAATGATAGATTTTCATGATAATTGCTTCTGTTTTGAGCGAAAAACTGATTTTGAAAATTTGAAAAATGATGATGGTTATTTTCCTCTTAAAACTCACTTTTTTTTTGGAAAGAAGTTGGTTTTGTTCGTGGTTGAAATAATGTTTAGTAAATAAACGAAAGAAGAGGCTATAGGATCAATAGGTAGAAAACTGAAAAGTACTGTTTCATTGCTTTAGGAAGTTTTGAAAAAAAAAATCTTCGTTTTATTATTGGCATTACGTCCTCACTGGGACAGAGCCTGCTTATCAGCTTAGGGCCCTATTTTATAAGTCGATTCGACCAAAAACTACTCGACTGAAATCATTGTCGACCAAAAATGCAGCAGTTCCCTAAAGCATGGAAAATGTCTTATATGCGATCAATCTTCAAGAAAGGCAGTAGAACGGAAGTATCGAACTATCGTGGAATAACCTCCCTTCCAGCTGGATCGAAATGCTTCGAGATAATAATGAACGATGTTTTATTGCAAGCCTGCAAAACATACATTTCACAGAATCAGCATGGATTCTTCCCACAACGGTCAGTAATCTCAAATCTATGCGAGTATACGTCATTCTGCATCAAAGAAATGGATAAAGGGGGACAGGTCGACAGTATTTATACAGATATAAAGGCCGCATTTGATACAGTTGATCACAGTATTCTCTTGGCAAAGTTGAACCGTTTGGGTGCTTCTTCGAGAATTTGCAGTTGGCTGTATGTCCTGTCCTGTTTTTCAATGATGTCCCATGTTTTTCAATGATTGTCCCATGTACTTTCGAACTGTTACTTGTTGTTCTATGCAGATGACTTGAAAATCTATCTCATAGTAAGAAGCATCAATGATTGCCGCCAGTTGCAAGAACAGTTTGACCTCTTTGTGAGTTGGTGTACCGTAATCCGGGGTAACATTGATCATTTTTTTAGTTTTTCTTAAATTTTTCATTTCACAATACAAATGTTACAAGTTTCATATTTTTAAAACAAGTACTGGCACCCACCGCTCCTAACTATGTACTTTATTTTGTTTTTCGAAAGATTTAAACATGTTTAAATAAATGTTTTAAGTGATTTTTTGATTCAGCTGATATGGGGTAACATTGATCACCCAAGTAAACAACGTTCGCTAATATTGGAAATGTCGTTACTTACTAAAATCAGGGCCTCTGAAGCCGAATATGAAGACCAAACTCTTACAAGTCATTTACTTTTTGAGTTATTTCAAAATTAAAAACACCTTGAACCGCGGAATACGCCTAAAAGTAGGCAATTTCCTCAGGAAATTCTACATTCGTAATAGTAATTAGTTAATGTTGCCTAACTGAATAAACTTATGAAAGATTTGACAACGGAATCATTTTTGGCGATGCTATTTTTAGTAAGAACCGCATTTTCCTTGATCACATCGTCTGCAGAACTCATGTGAGACATGAATTTTCGGTAGTGTCAGTGAAAATGATAGAAATCATTGTTTCAAAAAGTTGACAAATTTGCGCATGAACTAAACGCAATTTTGGCAAAAACCTTAATTATCATTAGCTTATGAATATACGAAAGAGAGGCACCATTCATGGTTCGAAAATGTTTCATCAATGAATCTTTATTTCAACGTTTAACAAGATGAGTCATCCCGATCAATGTTACCCCGCTGATCAATGTTACCCCGGATTACGGTACGTTGAATCATTTGAGTATTAGTGTGTCTAAGTGCTGCATCATATCCTTTCGTAGAATGAAAAGTCCTGTTCTGTACAATTATGCCATTAATGGTACCATACTGAATCGTGTGGATAATGTTAAAGATTTGGGTGTTTTACTAGACCATCAATTGACATTCAAAATGCACTATTCAGAAACAGTCGACAAAGCCAATCGTCAACTTGGATTCATCTTCAAAATAGCAAGTGAATTCGATGACCCTCTGTGTCTAAAATCATTGTACTGCTCGTTAGTCAGATCAATTCTAGAGTTTGCTTCTGTAATCTGGTCGCCATATGATGCAGTGTGGATTGCTAGAATCGAATCGATTCAGCGTAGATTCGTGAGATGCGCATTACGTAGCTTACCCTGGTCTGACCCATTACGGCTACCGCCCTACGAGCATCGATGCGCACTGCTGGGTATCGAAACGCTAGAGGAGAGGCGAAAGATTAACCGAGCCGTCTTTGGTGCTAAAGTTCTTCGCTCCGAAATAGACAGCCCAGCATTGCTTCGCCAGCTTAATATATACGCTCTTCAACGTGTGCTGCGTTCTAGACAACTACTATATCAACCACCGAGGCGAACTATGTATGGATCCAATAATCCCATTGACACGATAAGCCGGAGATTCCAAGATAATTACAATTTGTTCGATTTTAACATCTCAACTAATACCTTCAAAAATCGGTTACGCAATCGCCAGGTCTAATGTATCCTGTTAAGTGTTGTCCAAGAGTTGATGCTTAGTTTAGTTTAGTTTTAATTTTATTCATTAAGACCATGATGTCGGATGAATCTTCAATACAAATACAAATACAAATACAAATACAAATACAAAAATATTGCTCGACTCGACTCTGTCACTCGAGCCTCTCGACCGTTGTCACTCTATGTGACTGGATTACTATGAGATTCGACGGGTGACATCTGAAATATGCATGCTTACTTTGATCGACAATGAGTACAGACGAATTACATGAATCCACTCGATTTACAGAATAGACCCCTTAGTGTTCTTATGAGCACTTCCACAGTTATTAACTGAGAGCTTTCTTTGCCGAAGTTGTCATTTTCGCATTGGTATATCGTGTGACAGGTACAATGATACTTTATGCCCAGCGAAGTCAAGGAAATTTCTATTACGAAAAGATCCTAGACCAATCGGGACTCGAACCCAGACATCTTTAGCGTGGCTTTGCTTTGTAGCCGTGGACTCTAACCACTCGGCTAAGGCAGGCCCCACCCCACGTTATAAGTTGTTGAAGCAATTAACGGCTTCATTAAACATTATCATTTCAAAAGTTCAAACATTTGTTTGGGTCCATTAGAGAAACGTTATCTAATTCCAATTTTATTGGTAAATACAAGTCATAGTCGCGGTTTTGAACCTTGCATAAATTATTTGACGAGGATTCTATTTTACAAGACAGATGGTACTTAAGGTGAAGATAAATGGAAGCCAAAGTTCAAATTTTCAAGAGCACGGATCTGGAGAACCAAACATCCGTTTAAGCTGAAAACCTAATCGATTGGTCACTGGCTGGTGGTGACCAATCGATTAGGTTTTCAGCTTAAACGGATGTCTGATTCTCCAGATCCGTGCTCTTGAAAATTTGAACTTTGGCTTCGATTCATCTTAAACTTAACTTAACCAATTAAGTATCGCGCAGTTCATATCCACTCAGAGAACTAGAGATGTCAAATACTTCATAAAATGAATGTAAAACTCTGTTTCAAAGGTTAGTAAATCCTTTATTCTCTGTTTTCATTACCACAATAGGTATTAGTTTGCATTGTACTCACATCAAGCTCATTTTTATTTTACACAACAAATTATAGTTTTTTTTTTCGTTTTAGTAAATACTGACTGGGTGCTCTTCGCTCGAGCCTAGGTGTTTCATTCGGCAAATAATTTAACTTGCGTTCGTTGAAGCCGTAGTGTTGCTTTCAGCAGGCGTCTCCCAGTAGGCATCATCCTTGTGGTGCTCATCCTTTTCCAGTTGGCGCATGGTCGGCGACTTCAGGACTAGGCCTGTTGAAGTAGAATAGCAGATGTTGGTCTCATTTAATTAGAAACGATAAATAAGAAGAAACAACAAATAAACTAAATGATTACATAAACACACTGAGTGAACAAAAAGCACACCAAACGTGTACACAGTTTTTGAGGGGGTGAAGGCCGAATTACTTGTTAAACTTTTTCTTTGCTCGTTTGAATATGATATCCGCTTTTAGGATAATGAACGGAACCTGTGATGAACTGGCTAATCGTACAGTTGGGTGAGCGACTCGCGGTGTATCCATAACGTTCTGGATCGCAACAGTACCGGATTCCGGCGGTTCTACGCTCCACCAGATGTCGTCTAGGAAATGCTCCGGCGGTTTTAGTATGCCTCCGAAGAAGCGATGCCGCAGCACCAGACCTGGGTTAGTGTTAGGTTAGTTCGTAATAATGTAGTTGGGTTAGTTTGTTTAGTTGAGAACTGACGACTACTCATGAATCTAAGTACCTGTGAAGAGACCGCCTACGATGGCAATCACAACCGTGAGTAGGATTGCAAACAACTGGAAAGCCCCTTGTTTGGCAGCACTTCGACCGTAGCCCTGCAAATTTAGATTTGGTTTTAGGAATTTCATTTCTAAATATCCCAACGATCTTACCCCAATGACCATTTCGTGCATATCTTCCTCGCTCAGTGTCGAATTCTGCTTCATCGCTGGGAATATTGTGGTTAGCGTATTTCCGTAAGTTTCCGTTGTGGCCAGGGAAGCATAGATGGCGGAGAATACAGCCGAAAGCAGAGCTGGCATTCCGTGTAGGTTGTTAACTCCACAAGTATCAGAAATACGTAAGCTGGACAGCATTGCTGGCTGTAAAGCAGATTTCAGAATAATCACGAGGTTTCTAAGTTTAAGCAACCAATTATTACCGTTAGGAATCGATATCCAAGGACCGAGATTACTCCAGCAATAACTCCTACCATGATCGCTCCGAAAGGATGGATCAGAAGATTACAAATCGATCCAACGGCAACACCTCCAGCCAGGGTTGAATTCTGCACGTGAACCATATCGAACTTCTTCTCATGGGCCACTAAAGCCGAAAATACAAATGTTGTGACGGTAGCGCCTGCCAACGAGAGGTAGGTATTGATGATAGCACGTTCCTGTTCGGCTCCATCTACCAGCGCCGAGTTGAAGCTAGGCCAAAAGATCCACAGGAAAATCGTTCCAATCATTGCAGTGATGTCGGAGCTATACGACGAACACTCCATGGGTCCTGTTTTGGCATTCTCCTTGTTCGGTCGCAGCATGAAGCTCACCGCCAATCCAAAGTAAGCTCCAAAAGCATGTACGGTAATCGATCCTCCAACATCCGCGATTCTCATCAGTTCGATTTGCAGGAATTCATTAGCTGCGAAGATAGCGATTTCGATAATGGCCATCACCAATAGCTGCATCGGAGTTGTACGACCCAGCAGGGCACCCATACTGATCAGCACAGCAGCGGCGGCAATATCCGCACCGATTAGGTTGTCCAGTGACAGCGGAATTTTTCCGTCTTCCATTTCGTAGCAACCGCGCATGATGATGGCCCACTGGATTGCGAGGGCCGCGACTAGTAGGTTCAGCCCAGAAGCGCTGAATCCGTAGCGCTTGAGGAACGTCATCAGGAATCCGAAACCGATGAAGATCATCACGTGGATGTCTTGGAAGTCTGTATGGAATAGAAAGGAATGAGCAATTACAAGATGTAAGCTTTAATTTTAGCCATTTTTTCTGGGTTTTCTGATGCAGCACATTAATTCTTAAGGAAAAATAACTTCTAAGTCGGATTAAACTTAAACCTAACCTTCAAAGGCACTAATCTTGCGTACAAAAGTGCAGATTGTATCGCCTTCAATGAATTTTCCACAATTGCTCGCCAGTAAGTCATGATCAGTTGGCAACAAAAATGGTATGGAGGGGATTTGAGCAGGTGATTAACATTCTATTCTCGGATCGAATGAGTCGTTGAGATTTTATCAAGGTAATATGTCGCCTGACGTCAAATCTTCACTCTTTAGGCTCGTAGGGCCCGAGGAAAACCAGATCAGGAAGGCATAAGAGATGTGTTGGAATTCGATTACACGTGCCTCATCTTGAAACTTGTAAAGACAATTGTCGTTTTCGTTTGACCCTTCCTGTATATCGTTTTACTTGTCCACCTCGTCAACCCCTCTAGTTTTTGTTGAATCGTTGTATGCACATTTGTCACATTCGACATTTTTGACGATTTTGAGTTAATACCGTGGAACGTCATCAAATCGCAAATAGTTTCGAGTTTGAGATTATTCTAGAAATTTCGAACGAAATACCAAGTTGTTTTGTCACATTGCTAAATATAACCGCAAATATGGGCACGAGTTCACCATACTGCCATTTCAATTTGCGGGTTTCGTGGCCGTGCGGGTAGTGTTACCAAGCATTTAGTCGCATCGTGTCAAGGAGTGTGAGTTCGATTCCCGCTTAAGTCCGGAAAACTTTTCGTCAGGAAAGTATTTCGACTGTGCCACTGGGCGTTTCACGCTAGTCCGTTGTCTACCAGAAAATGTCTAGAGCGGTGCTTCCTTAAAAGGGCAAATCGTCCACTGGAAGCATTAACATGTCGGTGTCTTTAAAAACTAGTGAAGATATAAATCTGATTTTTACACATTTTATTACTGTGCCCAACAAGAGCAGATTGCTATTTTTTTATGAATAATTTAATTATTATTGTGTTGATTACGTAACATTTCTTTGAAGCTTCTCCTATCAGTCTTGCACAAATCGCGTTATTTTTGAGCGACTTTGTTTTATAAAATTTGTTCTGTGTCAGAAAGTGCGTATTTTAAAAATCTGAAAAAAATATATTAATTAGCGACCATATGATAATTGATCAGAATATCACTTATTCAAATTGAAATTTTAAACTTAAGGATGTGAAAATCCGATTTCGTCCGTGGTCGATTTGAAAATGGTCGAAAACCATATAATTATAGTTACGTAAAAACATGAATAAATAAAAAATAAAGTTGCCTATCCAAGAGAATAGAGATTAACCTCACGTAAATCTGAAATGTATGATTTTTATTACTATTTAAAATACGTGAAGAGTTATAACTTCGTGATGTTGTCTTATGTGGAAAGAAAAATACGAGATTTCTCGAATTTTACCATTTTTCCAATACTTCTCTAACAAAGCCAAATAAAATTTCAAACAAAAATTTATGTAAAACATTATTTATACAATGTACTTGCACTCACCACGGCTAAATTACTTTTATAAAAACATATATTACTGATTATTTTTCATCAAATACAGAATGTAGGGTCTGTGTCTTTACCAGATAAGGATTGATTTCCTAGGATCAAAATTTTCAATGTAAACGATTATTAAATCAAGCAAATACCGTTTTGATTCATATTACGGACACTTAAGGCCTTAGTGAAGTATAACTCAGCATAGAGTATACAAAATAAATCATTCTGTATGATTTCACAGTGTTATCGAGCATCGGAAACCCTTAACTTTCGAATGGTGGGTAAAGAATACGCTTCCGCAACTTGAATAATTTTAAATAAATCGAAATGTGTTGCATTTTCATGATTTTTATTTCGGACGCTTCGTCGTTTTTGCCTCATATTCCGGACACCTTGATTCGAATTCCGGACAGCTCATGGAAATCGGTAATAGAAAAGTCAAACTATCAGTTGAAGTCGTCAAACCACTAAAGAGTCATCTTAGGCAGTTGGACATTATAAGTTTGCATAGATTTCTATGGAAAAAGCTTATTAAAACGAGCCTCGAAAGTGAGAACTTTTGAACAGAAAAAAATTGAAACATTTCGAGTGAAATGTTTCCCATACAAAGTAGAGTGTCCGGAATTTGAAGCTGTCCGTAATATGATTCAAAACGGTATATCACAGACGCTGGTTGAAATAGCATTTAGAAAAATACAAAAATATAGAAACATTTGATTGTTTGGAAAAGTACTATGATTTTCATTATCAAAGTCGTGCCCATGTTTTCTGGAATACCCTATAACAATCACATTGGGATTATACATGGGCCTCATAATGTTGTAGTAATGAAATTTCTATCAGTTTAATTTTCTGTCTTCTCACTAAATACGCTATATTGTACACAGTTACAGCGTAAAATAAGTATTGTTGAGCTCTTGATATTTTTTAGAAATTTTAATTTCTTCCCATACTGGCGAAATTGCATACTTGGTAATCCTACTAACTCAATGACTACTTTTTTGAATGTTACATATATGCAGTTATGAGCAGTACAGGTGGTCAAAGTCCGCTATTTGACTGACAAGCAGCATCATTCGCTGTCGATCATTCAAATTCAATTCCAAACAAAATTATGTTCCCTAATCCCGACCAATCCGTGAGTTTCACGATTTTAAAAAACTAACATATTACATTATGACGCGATATAAATTTGTAGAACAAATCTAATAAACTCGGTTCCGTTATGCTTGACGGCGCTTGAGCCTACTAGACAAGCGTTTACATAAAAAATAAACAACGGTGCACCATTTTATTTTGGTTTTCTGGTTCTGGTTCTGGTTTTTTTTTTTACTTTACCATCAGCTTGGTCCTGCTGCGTTTACGACTACGGATATCTGGGCTGGCTATTAGAGTGGTTCAAAAAATTGTGTTTGCTCCACACCGCTCATTAGATTCTAGATCAAATTCTGAGTGTCCTCCCAAAATTTGAGCTCATTTGGATAAAAACTCAAACTGCACAAGCCCTTTAAAGTTTATATGTAATGGCTGACGTATTTTAGTTTGCTATTGTTTATTCTTTAAATAAGCTACATAACTTAGAAACAAGAGAAAGGTATTTCGAATTTTGATTTATTTTCCATAATAACGTTATGTTCCCGTGAGTTCTTTTAAAAGGCAGGAAAGGATTCATTCAGGGTTGCCACATATACAAATCTATTTGTATTTTACAGATTTTCAGAAGTATTCTGTTACCAAGAATCTGTATGTACAGATTACAGATTTTTTTTTTTAAATCTTACAGGTGTACAGAAGAATTTTGCCAAAACAAATTTATACAGATTTTTGAGCAAAAATGAGAATATACATTTTTGGAAACCTTTAATTTTGAACTGAAGAGTGAAAATTTTGAATTGCAGTTATAAATGATTGGTATTGCTTTGAACCTATTGTAGAATTTTTGTTTCTTATTCAATTTTCAGGGATACAGATTTTAAATACGGATATTTTGCTCCGGGATACAAAAATACAGATATTTAAAAAAACAGACTTCAATGTTTCAACCCTAGTTTCCAGCGAGAGAGATGACAGTTTGGCAGCTTACAAAAATATTCGTCTCTTTTAGCGGTTTAGTGGCAGTATGAGGGCAATTGAGATGCTCGGAAATCAAAGCATGTTGTGTATTCGAGATGCTGATTAACGCTTTTAAAGCTTTTGTTATTTCAAGCCACCTTAGTAATCAGCTTGCTAAATTAGGGTAGTGAGCATATCGAATGCAATTAGAAGACTGATTTACGCCTCATTTAAATGCTTGTTGGTTACCTGGAATGCCAATCACCGGATTTTGTCAGAAATCCGCGCAGAAGTTGAAAATACCTAAACAATCCAATTTTAAGCTTTTTTTGATGATTTGTTCTGTTCTAATACAGGGGATAGGCAAAATGATTGAGATAGGCAAAATTTTGCCTAAATTCAAATGCTCATAACTTTATGAAAAATTGATGAAATTGGATGCATCCGGAAGCATCCGACGGCAAATTTGGTCTACTTTTAGGAACTTGGCCATGCATATTGGCCACTGGATACCGGAGATGTTCCGGATTTTCCAAGGTCATGTCTAAATGTCATTTTTTCTTTCGCTTGTATTTTTGAGCGGTGTAAAGTTGGATAGATGTTTACTATTTTCCTAGAAACTAGAACTAATAGGAGGTTGAATGCCGCCGGACGCATCAAGATTGGTTCGAAATCTTCAGAAATATGACCATTTCCGTAAAATGGTTCCGGAAAACATGGTCAGTCATGTTTGTATTCCCAATTATGTAAATACTATCCGGAACTATATCCAAGTGGGCGCTAACCTTAAAAATGATGTTTCCAGCAACATATCCAGAACCATTAGATGTATAGTCCACTTTATAGAAGGTTCAATTAGGTTCAATTGGGGGAAGTGGTCAATTAGGAACATATCTGGAACCATATCAATATGCGCATCAAACTTCATGATTTTCAAAGGTTATTCTTTCCGAAGCATTTCCAGCATCACCGGCTGCCATGACGACTCTATAGTAGGTTCCAGGTGCCCCCGGGGATGTGGCCAATTCAAAACATGCCCGAAAACACATCAGTATGAGTATAAACAGCAAGATTTTTGAAGGCTATGCTACAAGAAGCATTTACAGAGCAACATATTTAAGTTAAGATCGAACCCTTACCGATCCTCAACAATCATCCATACACCAATCGCTTTATTGGTGTATCATCATTTTCATCATTCCCGGCAACAACAACAACAACGACGACGTCCACCACACCGACGACGATAGCCCAGCTAGTAGAACGGAAACAGTAGTCTAGCATCAGCATTTCATCACCCGACAACATAGGTAGCATTTACGTGAACAACCACCGAACGAGACCACTAAACGAAGCCACAGCCCTTTGGACCCGCGGCATCAGCAGTTCTTCCACAGCAACAGCATAAGCATTGCAATAGGTAGTGAGGTTTGATCGTAATTAATAATTGAATAAAAGTTCAGTCCGTTTTAGGCAGTAGATCGAATAAGTTCTTTTTTTAAAACTTAGTCTGGGTGACACCCTTCTTCACTGGCGCAGTCGGCAGTTCTAGCGTGGAGTAGTTAAAGTGTAGTGAAAAGTGTTCTTATCCGAAATCATCGGCGGCTTACCGAAGAGCAAAGGAGGAAACACCTAAACTACAGATTTTAGTGCACCGGCGGTTTACCGAGACACCAAAATCATCTTTAACGAAGCTTCACACCTGCTAGAAGACATCGAACCATCCGAGGGAATATCGGACATCGAACCATCCGAGGGAATATCGGACAATCGAACCATCCGAGGGAATATCGGACAATTTAACCATCCGAGGGAACATCGGATAAAACCGTAAGTAGAATTAAGCTTTTTTATATAAGTGATTATCAGAGTGATTTAAGTGAATGATCAAAATAACAAAATATAAGAAAAAAATATCCATTACAGTGATAGAAAAATAATTAATTTAGCTTTTTTTATTTAAAACAAAAATCTTAGAAAACATAAATTCTCTTCACCTGTATTTTTTTTTACCATTTTTTGAAAGGATTTTTTTTTAAATCCTAGAAAACATAAATTCTCTTCACCTGTATTTTTTCTTTTTTACCATTTTTTGAAAGGATTTTTTTTTTATCAATTTTAACTTCAAGTGTGAAAAATGGCAAAGTTTGACGAGAACCGCGACTTGATCACTATCCAAGTCGGGGAGTTAGAAACCCAGATCAGAGAATTAATAGGCATAATGCAACAACGCGACTCTAGAATAGCAGAGTTGGAAGCGTTCGCTACGCACCAACAATCAATTGCAAAAGAAGCCGCTGTTGTTCAGCAACAAAACTCGGTAGAAGGCGCCTTGCGAGCCCTTCAGACCCCCCAAATTATCAGGATGTTGCCACCATTTGATGGTAACCCCATTAAGTTACACTCATTCATAAGATCTATTGATGATCTTATGCCTGAAATTTCAAAGGTCAAGAACACTCCAGCTTACACTGTATGGCTTCTTGCCATCAGATCCAAAATTATAGGAGACGCTGACAATGTTCTAGAATTTTATGGCACTAGCACAGACTGGGACGAAATTAAAAACAGTCTGATTACACACTACAGCGACAAAAGAGATGAAGTATCTCTCACAAAGGACCTGTTTAAAATTACACAAGCGGATAAGGAGATTGAAGATTTCTATAAGGAAATAACTTTTATGTTGTCCCTTATGGTAAATCAATTAAATTTAAACGAACACAACAGTGACGTAAGAGCCGCGAAAAATCTATTTTACCAGGAAATAGGCCTGAAAGTGTTTCTTGCAGGGCTCAATGAACCGGTAGGCACTGTCATCCGTGCTCAATGTCCCACATCGTTGAAAGACGCTTTAAGACGATGTATTGAAGAAAGAAACTTTTATTATCACAAACAAAAATCTTATACCCCACCTGTCCCTACTAGGAACAAATTTCAAAACAAATTTTCAAACCCATTTTCAAGATTTCAGCAAACTCCAGTAACACAAAATTCGTTTCCAAGTTACCCAATCCAAACTAATCCATTCCAACGCGTTGCACCAATCCAACGTCCACAACAACTACAGCACACCCCTCAACAGTTCTCTCCATTCCAACCTCAAGTACCATTTCAACGTACATTTTCTCCCAGTCAACCAAATCATTCTCAAAGACCACAACAACCTGGCCCATCCAATCCATTCAACCGAAATCCTAACCAATTTAGTAAACCTCCTTCCGGAACCTATCGTCCTCCAAAACCCACTCCAATGGAAATCGACCAGTCATTGAGAAGTTTAAAAGTAAATTATATGAATAGACCAAATTTTCATGAAGTAAATTGGACAGAACCAATCGATTACTACGGTCAATATAGTGAGCCATCTAACTGTTACCAATATGATGCAACTAATTATGAGCAAGTTAATATCAATAATAGTTCCGAAGAACAACCCGTTACTGAACCAGAGGGTGATACCTTAAATTTTCAGATGGAATTGCCCGAAACACCAGAAACATGAACAGTAATAATTTTCTACCCTATATAAAAATGAAAACTAAATTTGGCGAACTAAAGTTTTTAGTTGACACTGGTGCCAACAAGAACTACGTGGATCCTGACAAAATTAGTACATGTTTTCTGAAAAACTGTACACCTACAGGAGTCAAAAATATCAATGGGAAACACAACATTAACAAATGTGTTGAAATCGAAATGTTTAACCAACCACTAACCTTTTACGCTTTGAAATTCCATCCATACTTCGACGGACTGATTGGATACGAATCACTCAGAAATCTAAAAGCAGAAATTTTAACCTCATCTAATACTCTCAAACTCCCTACTACATCAGTTAACATGCTTCGAAAATACCCCGATTAATTTAGTCGCAATCTAAATGCATATGAAGAAATTCCATTACCTCTTAAAACGAATGTCCCGAATGGCGACTTTTTCGTCGAACATCCACTTCCTCTAACAAACGAAGTAATGATTCTACCAGGACTCTACACAGCAAAAGACAACAAAGCTACAGTTCTTTTGAAAAATTGCTGTGAAGTTCCAGTGAAAATCAGCCCTAATCGACTCATTTTCTCTGAATTGAATAATTTTGAAGTAGTGCAAAAAGTTGAAAATTATGAACCTGGATACGTATTTGATAACACATCAATAGATCCTAGATTGAAAAATCAGCTTCGAATCGACCATTTAAACATAGAAGAGAAGCGAAAATTGATCAATTTGATTTCGAAATTTCCAAGTGTTTTCTATTTGGAAGGTGACAATCTAAGCTTTACGAACGTCATTAAACATAGAATAGAAACCAAAGACGATCTACCCGTTCATGCAAAAAGCTACAGGTACCCCTATTGTCATAAAGAGGAGGTACAAAAACAAGTTTCTAAGATGCTGTCTCAAGGCATCATACGTCCCAGCACGTCTCCTTGGTGCTCTCCAATTTGGATCGTACCAAAGAAATTAGATGCATCTGGACAACAGAAGTGGAGATTAGTAGTCGACTATAGAAAACTTAATGAAAAGACTATAGATGACAAATACCCACTACCCAACATAACCGAAATATTAGACAAACTAGGAAAATGCCAATATTTCACAACATTGGACCTAGCATCTGGCTTTCACCAGATCGAAGTTCACCCAGATGATATCCAGAAAACAGCCTTTTCCGTAGAACATGGATTATACGAATACTTAAGAATGCCATTTGGACTGAAAAATGCTCCAGCAACTTTTCAGCGTGTCATGGATCACGTACTCCGTGACCTAATTGGAAAATGTTGTCTTGTTTATATGGATGACATTATTATTTTTTCTGTTTCTCTTCAAGAACATATTGAAAATTTGACAAAAATATTTATGGCATTGGAAAAAGTAAACCTCAAAATACAGCTAGATAAAAGTGAATTCCTTAAGAAAGAAGTGGCATTTCTAGGCCATATTGTGACAGATAATGGCGTTAAACCAAATCCAAGCAAAATCGAAGCAATTCAAAATTGGCCTATCCCCAAAAACCAGAAAGAACTAAGAGGCTTTCTAGGAATTTTAGGATATTATCGTAGATTCGTTCGCGATTTCGCCAGAATAACAAAACCTCTCACTGCTCAACTGAGGAAAGGTGAAAACGTAGAGCACACAGATATTTTTTTAAAAACATTCGCTGCATGCAAAAAACTTTTAACTCAAAGCGATATCCTTCAATATCCAGATTTCGAAAAACCATTCGTGTTAACCACAGATGCTAGTAATTTTGCTCTAGGTGCCGTTCTATCCCAAGGTGCTATTGGACAAGACAGACCCGTAGCATATGCGTCTAGAACATTGACGAAAACCGAAGAAAGATATTCAGCAATAGAAAAAGAATTATTAGCGATCGTATGGGCAACTCAATATTTTAGACCCTACCTTTTTGGTAGAAAATTTACATTATACACGGATCACCAACCTTTAACATACGCACTAAACCTCAAAACACCCAATACAAAACTAGTTAAATGGCGTCTACAGTTATTAGAATATGATTTTGAAATAAAACACCGACCCGGTAAGCAAAACGTTGTCGCTGATGCTCTATCGAGGATAACACATGATATCAACGTGAACGAAGATGATTCCGACTCAGACGACTGTTCAGTGCATTCTGCTGATACAGATGACTCTGAATTCATCAAATGTACAGAAAAACCAATAAATTTTTTTCACAACCAAATTATTTTAAAAATTGACCCTAACGAATCTGAGACATACGAAGAAATTTTCCCTCGTGTGTACCGAAGAACTATTACGAAAATAACATTTGGTGTACCACTTTTAATTCGAATTTTGAAAGAATACATGGATCCCAGACGATCAAACTGCATTATGTGTCCTGAAAACGTGATACAATCCTTACAAATTGTATACAAAAACTATTTTAGTAGATGCAAAACTTTCAAACTCTGCATATCACAAAAAATTCTCATTGATCTACCAAACTTAGAAGATCAAAACTCAATTATCGAGGATACCCACGAAACAGCTCACAGAGGTATTCGTGAAAATCTGGAGGAGATAAAAAGGAGATTCTTTTTTCCTAATATGAAAAGGAAAGTTAGGAAGTACATCATCCTATGTGATACTTGTAATAAAGCAAAATACGAGAGAAAACCTTACAAAATTAAATTTGGTGAAACCCCTATACCGAAACAACCCATTGAAATTATTCACATAGATATCTACATCGCTCAACCAAATTTGTTTTTATCTGTAGTAGACAAGTTCACAAGGTATGGAACATTAATCCCAATAAAATCAAGATCAATTGCGGATATACGAAAGGCGATAATAAAATACATAACACTGTACGGCACTCCAAGCTTGATTGTCTCGGATAACGAACCAGCAATTAAGTCCATCGAAATTCGAGGACTACTCTCAGATCTCAATATACAACAATATTTTACTCCTTCGAACCACAGTCAAACAAACGGAATAGTCGAAAGATTTCATTCGACAATAACCGAAATTTTTAACGCTAATAAACACAAATACGGTGAAGTGTCAAACAAAGAAAAATTTTTAATCGCATGTTCTTTATACAATAACAGCATCCATACAGCTACCAACATGAAACCACGGGAAATTTTATATGCAGCCAAAAATGGACAGGAGAGACCGATAGAAATGGAACGCCTTGTTGAACTTCGTGACAAGTTGTACGACGAAGTTCAAGTACAACTAACCAAGACACAAAACTCACAGAATCCGTACCACAACAGGAAGCGAGAGGATCCGCCAAAACTAAAACAAAACGAATTGGCATACAACCGCATCCAAGGAGTGAAGTCGAAAATTAAGGACCGCTACCAACAAGTGCGAGTACGATCTAACCGGAAACACACGTACAAAGATATCCTAAGTCGAAAATTGCATAAAGAAAAACTGCGACGAATCCGAAAGTAACACCACAGAATCTCTAATGTGTTTTTTCATTTGTTTTCTCTTTTTAGATGACGTTTATTTGGAATATCCTGATAACAACCACATTCCTTACTCAGCTATCCCAACCACAATCCATCCACGTCATTAATCTCAAACAAAACCCCGGTCTTTTAACCATAGAAACTGGCAACAGTTTTATAAAAATAGGCAATCACAGATTGTTTCATATCCTAGAACTGGATAATTACGAACCTATTTTTAGAAAATTGCTTGCTAATATCCAAGGAATACGGACATTCTCAAATTTTACTGATATGTTTGAAATCTTAGAATCGAAATATGGAACCGTTCACAGTTTATTCAATAATCTTCGGCCAAAGCAAAGAAATAAAAGAGGATTATTTAATTTTCTCGGAACTCGAATAAAAAGAATTACAGGAAATATGGACCATAACGACTATGAACAAATTTCGAAAAATATTTTTGAACTGCAGATCAAGAACAAAAGACTTATTAACGAAAATAACGAACAGCTTAAAATTAATCTACAACTCCAAAATAGAATCAATTCCATTATCAACCGTTTAAATCAACTACAGAGTGAAATAACTAAAAACATTATATCAGCTAGATTTGAAAACGAAACCAACAAAAACTTTAAATTATTTAGAGAAATTTTGAAAATCAATTACAACTTAGACAACCTTAAATCACATTTAGAAGACATTTTTGAATCAATTCAGTTAGCAAGAACTAACATTATTCCCAAACAAATACTTTCAATTGAAGAGTTAGGATTTGTTTCAGATATATTAGAAGAACAAAACATTAGGACGAACAGTTTAGATCAAATTTATGAATATTTAGAATTGTCAGCATTTTATAACCATTCAAAACTAATATTTGTTGTGTCAATTCCAAAAATAGAAAAAGCTATGCACACACATTTTATCCTAGAACCTCTTCCAGTAGTAGATAAAATTTTAAAACTTCCTGCTAATGCTGCTTTGCAAAGCGACAACAGAACATATTTCATCAAGAAGGATTGCCTGCGAATCGAAAGGACAAGGCTGTGCAATCTAAGCAGCCTAGAGGACATTACCGGCGACCTATGCTACTCAAACCTACTAAGAGGACTATCAGGAAACTGTACTTTCGTAAAATGCTATCAATCAACGGAGATCAAAGCGATCATGGACAATTACCTTGTCGCTAAAAACATCAATAACACAGAAATCGAATCGAATTGTGGTCTTTCAAAACGAAACTTATCTGGAACGTATTTGATAGAGTTCCACAATTGCTCTGTCATAATAAATGGCACCAAGTTCTCAAATGTCGAAGCAAACAAATCAGAACCGACATTTGTTATGCCATTAGATGGTTTACATATCAATGAACAGACCCTGGAAATCCAGAATAATATAGAAGAAATTCACATCCATAATAGACATCGGATTGAAGCATTAACTAAGGAACACAAAATTCAGACATACACATCTCTAAGTATGTCGACCGTATGTTTTCTCCTAAGTATCGTTGCAGGTCTTTCATGGATTTCGAGAAAACGCAGACAGATATCTCTTCATATTGGAGCATCCATGGAGTCTAAAAGCAAACCAGAAATTAAACCTGAGACCAGTACAATTCGGGACGAATCGTCTCCAAAAGGGGGAGTAGTTAAGATCGAACCCTTACCGATCCTCAACAATCATCCATACACCAATCGCTTTATTGGTGTATCATCATTTTCATCATTCCCGGCAACAACAACAACAACGACGACGTCCACCACACCGACGACGATAGCCCAGCTAGTAGAACGGAAACAGTAGTCTAGCATCAGCATTTCATCACCCGACAACATAGGTAGCATTTACGTGAACAACCACCGAACGAGACCACTAAACGAAGCCACAGCCCTTTGGACCCGCGGCATCAGCAGTTCTTCCACAGCAACAGCATAAGCATTGCAATAGGTAGTGAGGTTTGATCGTAATTAATAATTGAATAAAAGTTCAGTCCGTTTTAGGCAGTAGATCGAATAAGTTCTTTTTTTAAAACTTAGTCTGGGTGACACCCTTCTTCACTTTTATATAACCACTGTATAATAGTTTCCATGGGCTCTGGGGGGATGTGGTTATGTTCCAAATTGGCCACATCTCTAGGAGCCCATGGAATCTACTATAGTGTGGTTATTTCATCTTGTGGTTCTGAAAATGCTCCTCATCCTCCAAGTCACATGGATTCTATTGTTCATGGTAGAAGGTGATTCTTAACATGGGAACGGCCAAATTGGCCAAATCCCCCGGGCACCTGGAACCTACTATAAAGTAATCATGGCAGCCGGTGGTGCTGGAAATTCTTCGGATAGCATAAGCTTTGAAAACCATGAAGTTTAATGCCCATATTGATATGGTTCCAGATTAATCCAGATTCCTAATAGACCACTTCCCCCAGGGCACCTGGAACCTTCTATAGAGTGGTCTATGTATCTAATGGTTCTGAATATGCTGCTGGAAACATTTTTTCTAAGGTTGGTACTCACTTGGATATAGTTCTGGCTAATATTTACATAATTGGAAATACACACATGACTGACCATGTTTTCCGGAACCATTTTACGGAAATGGTCATATTTCTGAAGATTTCGAACCAATCTTGATGCGTCCGGCGGCATTCAACTTCCTATTAGTTCTAGTTTCTAGGAAAACAGTAAAAATTTATCCAACTTTACACCGCACAAAAATACAATCTCCGGTGTCCAGTGGCCAATATGCATGGCCAAGCAAGTTCCTGAAACTAGACCAAATTAGCCGTCGACTGCTTCCAGATGCATCCAATTTCATCAATTTTTCATAAAGTTATGAGCATTTGAATTTAGGCAAAATTTTGCCTATCTCAATCATTTTGCCTATCCCCTGTAATATTGTAAATTAAAAGTCTTATCTTTGAATTTTCTATGAATAGATCATTGAATATAGTTTTCGCCAGGGCTCACCGCTTCAAAACAAAGGCGCCACTGTATATGGGATTTAGCATTGTGACAGCATTGCTGTTCTGTCAAACACACAAGGCTACGGTGACGCTATCTATGCTTTTCATAGTGGCCGTTTTGGTTATTTTAATTTGTGGACTCACAAAACACTTAGAAAAATGGGACTGTTTCATAGTTGTGTCAACCGTTTCTACACAGAAGATGTCTTTAATTTGACTGAAAATAATATAATTCAATCGGGTCATCTATGCTACCTTTACAAAACGTTTTACGCAGATATTTAAGGTGTTATAATTTTTTTCAATGTAAACAACACTTTTTTCATATTTCTGGACTAAAAAGCGTAGATTCTTTCCGTTTTCCTTTGTTAATTTAAAGATTAGACTATGTGCCTATGAACCAACAGTTTCTTTGACTTAGCTCCATTAAAAAAATGCCTGAGGTCCAAAATATATACTTTTATGGCCCAAAATGTAAAAAAATGTAGGGTCCAAAATATTAAAAACCAATGCTTCGTGATTGACTTAATTTCTTACCTAATGTATTTTGGACTATATACCAGTGTGAGCATTTTTATTTTACGGAGTAAAGTTTTCTCCACATTTTGATATGTTCATTGACTTGGTTACGCTTGATATGCTAAATAATTCATTGGTACAAAAACCCAAAATCATTTCGTTTGAGGATTCAAAATACGACCATTACTTTAAGTTCTGGGGAGAACGGTGATTAAGTTTTCAACAAAATTTCGTTAAAAATATCAACAAACCCGTTCCAGGAACAATATCCTTTCTAAAAGCTCTTTTCGATCAGTTACACAAAACTAGTTCTATTATGAACATTCTTTCCTCAGCGTGGAGAGATGACCGAGAGGTAACGGTCACGGTTCTCGCTCGCTAGATCGGTGTTTGAATCTTGCTTCCTATTTTTTCAAGCCGATGGAAATCGAATACAAGGTCAAGTTTCAGTCACCGCTGACTTTTTTTTTTTAAAAAGATTTAATTGTACACAACATTTGTATCAGGCTTAATGTACAGCTAAAAAGACTTGATATTACTTGATTTTTTGCTGTGCTGTGTGATCAAGCTCTATTCATCTGTTCGTCACATTGCGCATCGTATTATCTTTACTACGGCTATGTTATAAACTTGAACAGCTTTCTTCTCTGACGCATCCAGTGTTGCAACGAAGCACATGTTATTTGACGCATCACATAGATTCACAGTTGTATGGATTAGTCGCGATTTTTTAAACGCCTTTGAGTCACCATTATTTGGTTGTGGTGAGGCAAATGTTGTAATTAATGTGATTAACACTTAATTATCAACTGTCTTGTTGTAACATCTGTGACAATGTAGCAAAGAAGCTGTAGGTTTCTGTTTTTAGTTGCTGACATAGTCCAATCAAACACAGACAGTAAGATGAGCAAAAATATTTCGAATCTCCTAGAAGCATACGCTTCGATAAGTGATGTTATCACATTTTTTGGTAGTTCAAGATACGCAATCGTTATTATTCAGAAAACAATCACGCAGATGGAGAGCATCTGCTATGATGGTAATCGAACAGATAATGATAACAAAATACGATAAAATGTGTTCAATGCACGAGAGACTTTTTTTTATATTTTAACGTATTTCTGCCTGGCGTTGTTAAAGATCAAATTCTTGGGTAAAGGTTTAGTATTAACTAAATAATTAGTATAAATGCAGTAATAATTCATGAACTTCTTCATGTTTTCCTTTAAATCTGTCAGGAATTTCTCATGAAATTCATGTGGAAATTCTTGTAGTTTTTTTTTCAGGGAAATCTACTCAAATCAAAATTATTGCTTTAAAAAACACTAGGGGGATTCACTTAAAGCTGCGTAACTTGAGATTTTGCGTAATTATAGCGAAGAAATATTTCAAATGAAATATTCCTCATTTGACTCAGTGCGATGTCAAAAGAGTAATTAAAAATCTAGTTACCTACTGCAAACGTATGCCATTTTTGTTCAACAATTGTTGTTGTTTAAACGTTTGAACTTGAAAAAATGGAATGGAATGAATGGTAAAATGGAAGGTTTCTGCGTAGATTTGGCTGCTGTTTCATTAATGTAATTTGTCTTTGATGTAATTGTGATAGGTACATTTTAGAGATGAAAAATATAATGTCGCAAGATGAAGTGTTGTTAAGTTCTATAGTTGTGTTGCACAATATTCAAATAATAAGGTGCAAGAAAATTTAAACTGAATCCGATTAAAATAATGGGCTTCGATAACAATTGGGTTGCATGAATTGGGTCGAGCATTTATCAAGGAATATAAGGAATTTAACGCACACCTCGTGCTTGAAACGCAATCACCGCCGTCAGTTGCATCACTCTCTTCTCCCCTGGGGCCACCTCCTACAGGATGTCCGCAAATTATCCGTACTAACTTTGAAGACATGGCTCTATTCAATCAAGCAAAATAAATTCAATTTTCTTGCATGGATTTAAACATTGACTTATTATATTCTTAAGAAGTAAGTTTGACACAGTTCCGATTTCAAATAATTTCAAAACCAACCCAAATGTATTGAGGTGTCTTAAAGAGAGCTGTTTTCTGAGCTTTATGACGGAAGAGAAATGTCCATAGAACTCACTGGATTTGAACCGTACAATTTTCTATTTCCAGTCTAACCTAAAGCCACTAACCTGTAGATTACTTCAAATAATGATAGGACATTTGGATTCATCTCTTTTAGGTTTTAGGAATAACACATCGCCAGTATGACTACCGGCCCTCAGGAAAAACGACTTCGAAAAATTTAAATTTGCCTATCTCAGTAACAATCAATTATTTCGATTTTTTTTAAGTTGTATTTTGTGTTAACATATAGATGTATTATAAAAGGTACATGGACATTGAATTTTCATTGTTTTCAATGCGAGATCATATTTCCAATATTTTGCTGTTCGGATAATTTGCGGACACCCTGTACAAAGGCCCTTCAAATTACTGGCAAAATTTATTCTCATGGTTGCTCTCCTGGCATTTCAGACCGTTTCAGGTATTTTTGGATCACCTAGTGATCAACATTTTTACTCGTGAATCTCCTGAATCTCAATCCATTTTTTGCTGACTTCATTTTCCAAATTGGAAAAATGTTTGTTTGTTATTTAGGTACATGACGATAGTTGTTACGATTAATAACGCCTTCCTAGATTGGAAAACTAACGAATCTCAACCATTTGAAATGTTTCCTTCACAGTTTACGCAATTACGTGAAAGATTCTAGTTACTCAGTTTATTACGATATACGCGAGGGTTTACGCCGTTAAGTGATTACCCTTACTAAAAATTAATTAATACATTTTCCATGAATTCTAACAAAGATTCCAAAATAAACTGTCTTAAGAATTTCTCCAGAAATTGTCGAACAAATATACCAAGTACCTATTCATCTAAAATTAAAAAAACAATCATCCCCTAACATTTCTCAACCAATCCCTTCAGATATTTACTCTTGATTTTTTCTTGGTCTCACACTCGCCATTTATCTCATTTTTCAGAAATCAATATTATATTTACTCATGAATTCGACTTAGTTCTTGTCTTGAGATATCCACAAGATATTTTTTAGTACTTTTATTTTTGTTGTGTTTATTGACATACCGATTTTTGCTCAAAGTAAGAGGAAAAATGTAGATGAAAGCAATAGAAATTAAAATAGGTGCCGTGAGGGAACGGCGAAAGAAATTGAACTAAAAAAAGAGGTGTTTTGGATAACTTGCCAGTTTGTTTGTGCAATATTTTGTTTGTTTTTCGACTGAGCAAAATTCAAGTAATTTCTAAGCTGGGATGAAAATTTCAGGTCAATCGGAACTTCAGAAAACGAGATCTAGATCTCTAAACCGGGCTATTTTGCTAGAAAAATGACCAATTACTTTATGAATCCTTCATGATCTATCACAAAGTTTTTAAACATTTTTTGAGGAACTTTTTATGGATTCCTTAGTAGAACTTCAGAAGAATTTTCCAAAACTTTTTTGAAACGTTTTTTCAATACTTGAATTTTTCATGTGAGTGGTACTATTGTTGGCAGCTTTTCCATAAGAACTGTAAGTGAATCTGTTGTTCGTTTTCTATTCTATCGGCAACTATCGACAACTGTCGACAACTTGAAATCAGCTTTGTTTTGTGCTATATTCATTTATGTGGGATTAAAATCAGATGCTCACTTTCAGTCCACTTTTCAAGTTCTATTTGAGTCCCAAAATAACAGTGCAGCTCGTTTTCTGAAACTTTATTTTTGCGCTTGTTATTCGATGTTTTTGTGAAATAATAAAATTGTCCAAAAAATCCGAATGGTTAACTTTTAATAACTTGTTTTCACAAGCATTAGATTGTTTCATGATCTTTGGATTTTTTTTCATCGTTAAATAGATTTTTTTAATAGGTGAACTCTTTGAATAACTTTGAACATTAAAAAGCTTACGCTAAATTATAGTTTCACCGATCGAGATAAAATCTAGTACAATTGTTCTGGAATCTAAAAGTGAACTGAAGCGAGAATTTTAACTTTCCATATAATTATATCCTACGCTAATATTCAATTCTACTAAAGATGATTCTTGCGATTCTTATTGTTTTTTTTTTGAAAAATGTCACAACTTCAACTAAAAAGTTAATATACGTTGCCTTTCGAATGCGCCATAGAGAGTTTCAATTGGACGTGTAATCACAGAGATATGCACAAAACACTTTTGTATGCTTTTAGGGGGTGAACCCAAACTTTTGCACTGGAGTTCCCGTCCAAGCTGAGATAGAGCATGCTACTAAGCTTAGTGTTTTTATGAACACTTCCACAGTTATTCAATGAGAGCTTTCTTTGTCATTTGTGGCAAGCAAGTCGAGAAAATTTCCAACCCTAAAACATCCTCAACCAGCGGTATTCGAACGCACGACCCTCAGCTGAATAGCTGCACGTTGCATCTGGGCCCCTCAGGAATCACATCTTGTCTTCAATTCAACACCCATATTTTAATCCTACCACACCTGCCAATACTCACGTGGGTACTTCGGTAACGGTTGCTCCTCATGGGCTTCCTCCATCGCAGCGGATACGGTTGCATTTTTCGGCAGCAGATCCTTTGAGTAATCCGTGAAAAACCCAAACACGATAATGAACACTATCTGCACCAACAGCAGCAGCACATATCCGGATACAGACGATCCAGGAGAATGCATTTTTCCGATCACGTGTTCACCGCTCGGAAAGATCAATGTTAACACCGAAAATCAGCGCTACCGACGGAAGTTCAACAGCAACTGTTCGCCAGAATTGTCTTCACCGTGCCTAGCCTATCCGTTCGACCGCTCGCGGTAGACTAATCCCGAAGATCGTTCTTGCCAAATTGGATGGTTGGTCGAAACTGACTCAAACCATGCTGATGGTACGCGACACGGGATTCGCGTACGGCAGCATTACGATTACGGCGATTATTTTGATGGACAGCAAACAAATTTCTGAAGTGGATTATCTCTGGCTGTATCCAGGCTCCCCCTCCACCCAATCTGCAGACGGGTGTAGGAGGCACGGTGTGTCTAAAACCGTTATTAAAGAAATAATGACCATAAATTCTACACCTACCATTTGAAAGTATCCAAGCATCCTTTCTATTACAGTCGACTCTCCACGTCTCGATGTTCTACATCTCGATATCTCTCCCTATGTCGATGATATTTTCGGTCCCCATCATTCTGCATACAATTTTACCCTCCATATCTCAAAATCCTCCTTATCTCGATACCTCCCTCTCTCGAGGTGATTTTCATTCCCGATGTTCTCTCCGTATGTTGATTTGCCCATTTTAAAAGGTCACTAGACTAGATTTTAGGGATTCATAACAATTTGGATAGACGAAATGACGTCTGTTTGTTTTAATTTTCTTGGTAACGGAGTGATTTTCAATCTAGTATTCATTAAAAAAAATGTTTTAAGCCTCGATCTCTCCCTATCTCGATGGTCCCTTCGATATCGAGATGTGGTGAGTCGCCTGTAGTTCATCGATAAAAGTGTACGTTATGGTGATTAGAAATTTAGGGCCATTTTCATATTATCGTGTTTTGAAAAAAAAAAAAAAATAAATCCTGTACTCCTCCTGTACATAATTTACCATTCAAAACTGTGATATCCAACATCTTCAAAAATTTAGTTTATATAAGATTTTCACTCGGTATTCAAATGATACAGTATTTGAACATGTTCTTTGAAAATTCTACAATAGTTTATAGCATAAAATCAAAATCACCAAATTTGAAGTATTGGGCCTATTTTCAAGAATATTTATACCTTGATTCTAAATCAGTGCTTAGAGTTACAAAATTAAAGGTCAAATAGATGTTCGTTAAATTTGTATCTTTTTTAACGATAGCGTTTTGTTTGTAATATGCGTAGATTTTTCTCTAGTCTTCGACTTTTGAGAAACAGAAAAAGTACAGTGATTTGTAACTGTAGACTTAAATCCATGGGCTTTTTATACATTTGATTATGCATGGCAGCACATCATGATTTGACTTAATTATAAAATGTCTGATTTTTATTTTCAATGAGGAAGATAATGTATGCTATTCAAATATTTTATTTATGAGTTAAGAAGAATTTGATTGAAGATATGATAATTATATAAGGTTATTACTTTTGCTTTTAAATTTTGCTACCAAAAAAAAAAGTTCAACTAAAGCTCATATAACTTTTCACTTTTGCAACACTCAAAGCTATCTATGTTTTAATGGTAAATTTGGACATTAATTTTTAAATCATAATATGTTGAGTAAGATAATGAACTGAAAATTCATTCAAACGCCATGTACTAATGTCAATTATTAAAAAAAATGTTGCAATTTTTCTTCACAAAAGTTTACCGTAAAATGGGGGTGAAGTTGATCACTATTGAGTTATTTTGTTCAAAAAAATTTAGTGGGATGCAACTATTATCATCCAGGTATTTTTTAAACCAGTACTTATAGGATATTTACCGAATTATGTAAAGGAAATTTTGATAGAATCCTATAAAAATATCATAAATAATTTTTAGAAGTCAAAAAATGAAATTTTCGGATTTGGGGTAAAGTTGATCAATTACTGTGATAGGTTTAATAAACTAAAGGCATATGCTATTCACTAAATATGGGATCACTGAATCTGAATCAAGTCTCAAAATTCTTACAACCCACTGATCAACTACGCTCTGAATTACGGTACCAATTCTCACATAACTTGTAATCTCGCCCTAAAAGCCATTGGTAACCGAGTGTGTAGCTCCTTGTTTCTAAGCAAATTAATGATCCAGGATGAAAACTATCACCACTGAGAGATAGAAGAGGATCTTCTCTTCATTGTAACATTGTTGAATAATGTGTGAATCCATTCATTTGCTCGGTAACAACAAGCTACACAACAACACACTCGGTTACCAATGGCTGTTAGGGCGAAATCACAGGTTATGGTAGAATTGTTTCGATTAGATTTCATACCGAATAAGTGTTTTTAGCAAGATGGTGGAAACTTTGATTTGTTGTTGTTAGTAAATCAAACAAAATAAACTGAAAGCTTTAAGTTAAAACCAAAGAATCTAATCTGAAACTACAGCCAATGACAAAAGTACCAAATGCAGTTTTCTCATACAAAATGCTCAAGGTTGGGGCTCTGTATACAGTGTTGGGAAACTCGTGCTCGCGAGTAAATAAATACTCACTCACGTACTCGTTTGCGAGTAATACTCACGCTGTGAGTCACTCATTCCTTACTCTAACTCACGCGAGAGTATGACGTCATAACTCACTGCGAGTATTACTCACGTAAAGAGTAATACTCGTAGTGAGTATGACGTCATTACTCTCGGTGAGTGAGTAAGTTACTCTTTGTGAGTATGGTGAGTAACCAATTTCCATAGCAAAATAAAATTGTACATTAGTATGTTCTATACTAGGTGGAAGACTGTAAATGTTAATAATTCAAAGTGTTTACAGCTGCTATCGACTTCAGTGTGTATTGTGATGTGCAGTTTTATAGTATGGTTGTTTAAACTTTACCGTATTCAGAGCCAGTTTTTCAAAATGGAAAGTTGAATTGAAATATGTATTAGTAAAAATGGAATAAGGTACCGTGGGGCAAGTGGGTAATGGAAATCGTATAGTAGAGATTACTCAAATTCTAAAGACTTTAAAATGAAATAAATGAGGTCGTCTTTATTTTTCAACTTGACTCCCACCAAATATAAACAGTATGCTAAAATTGATTTTTATGTAAAAATGAAAAAAAAATACAGAAAAAGTTTTTGCAAAATGTCCTTTTTCACTTGCTCTACAAGATTTTGAACAATAAATTGAAATTTAGTTATATTCACGATTTCTATTAACTTCAACATTAGTTAAGGCGTCTTGTTCCTTAGGTAAGTAACATGTAAACAAAGAAAATTTTATTCTTGTCAATTCAATTTTCTTCTGTTCAGTTTCGGCTCTGTAGAATTTTCACCGGTGTTTCTAAGAAAGTCGGATATGACATAAGATAACTCTTCGGGAGAAATTATTTTTTGGAACGGAATCCTTCAATAGTATTCGGATTCTTTTTTGTGTGGATAGACCCATACCCCATTTTTATGTTTTCGACTAGCGCTTTACATATACATTCCATGAGATTCCCGTGCGTTCTCTTATATTGAAGCTTTTCAATCAACGTTTTCCTTTCAATCGGCTGTCCGAAGTAGACACATCAATATCGTCTGGCAATCTCTTTTAGAGAAGTTCCATGATTAGTAATAGCTTTTATCGCTTTGAGTATTGTGTTTCTTGAAATTGCGAACCTTGTTTACTAATAGCTACCTAAAAAAAACACAAATTCAATCTCTAATGAGAAACTTTTTACTTGCCCCACGTGATTAGAAAATGCTCTGAATGGCCTTAAAGGTTTACGCATAAGTTTGAAACGTGAATACATATATTCAGTAACATATACAAATTATTTTCACTTACCCCATTTACCCACTTGCCGCGGGATACCTCACATAAATTTGGTTTGCGATTGGCATCTTGCCCATTTCATATGTAATTTCGCTTTTGAATATTTTCAGCAAACCTTATGTAATTTGCAAGTTTGTTCTAGAAAACTTGTATGCAACGTTGCCGAATAAAGATTTCTGATCAGAAAAATGTTCGGAATTTATTATATTTTGCTTGGTTTCTATATAGATACTGAATGATAAGTTTATCCTCATTAAACCATTATACGGGCCTCTGATTATTGTTTGGTCATCACTGTTATGTGGTAATAGCAATTTTGCATAATTTTTCAATATAGAATTTTTAATAGCGCTGTTCAAGGAACAGACATTTAAAAATGTATCATTTTAAACGTTTAATCTAGTCCCATAATGAATAAAAAATAAATTAAAAATAATTTTCTGATTTTTTTAACTTCTTTTGTTTGATTCTATCTAAGACATATGGCACCTGACTTATTGTTAGATTTGTGGTACTCTTTTATGATCTATGTGTTGTCAGAGAACCGGAAAAAAATGAAAATTGAAAAGCTGGTGCTGAAGTTGTCGCACAAAATATTGCTGGCAACGCTGTTTGGCAGACCAATCAGCGGCTTATTAGTTTTGGCACGAAACTCAGATACGTTTTGTCTAGTCTCTATTTCAGGTTTTTATTATTGCAGTATTGCTGCATATCGTAAAGTAGAGAATAAAAAAATAGTCAATTGGCAAATAAATAAAGCTCATAGTTGATAAATGTGGAAATGCTCATATCATAAGTAAATTAAGCTAAAAAGCAGAATCGGGCACAGTAGAGGTGTAACGTCAGAAGAAAAGAGCATTTACGATGCAACATGCGCAGCGAAACACCAAACATAAATTACAGCTTGTGTTAAAAATTCATATTATAATAACGTTTTGCGTGCATCGAATAGTTTTCAGAATAAAATTTTCATGTTATCATTTGAATAAGGTCACCCCAAGAATAGCCTTACTTATTACTTATTATTTAATTGAGCCATTCGCAAGCTTTTAGAATATTTACAATATTTTAAGTGAGTAAAATTACTCACGAGTGAGTAAATGTTAGTCGAAAACTCACTCACGAGTATGAGCTGTACAACTGAAACTCACGACTGAGTATACTCACGCGAGAGTTCAAGCTGTACAACTCATACTCGCGAGTGAGTTTGCAGTTTTCAGTGAGTACTCACGAGTTTCCCAACACTGTCTGTATATCAACTTATGGTATTCATTTGTAAAAAAATTTCAGACGGTTGTTCGAAGATAAAAATACTGCGAGATTAACCGTATGGCCAGGTCCGTCCCACTCGGGCTCAGATTGGGTACCACCACCCTCGGTAGAACAAAAGGTACCCAAGTTTGACAGATTGCAGTACACTTTTCACGGCATTCTAGAAAATTTTGGGCAACTGCAAGGGACATGGAGGTCTTTAATTTGTCTCTGGTATGGCTGCCACGCGGTTGGTTACGATTCAACATCTTCGTTGCAAAAATTACTGTGGTTCAGAAAAGCGTTAATATCCTCGAAATGCTGTTAAAAATGTTTCAGCATGAAGCAGTATGATTTCCCATGTTTTTGGAGGATTTCCTGCTAGAGGCAGAGTTGCTTAATATCAATCAAATCAGCTGATGGATGATGGTCTAAAACTATCAATATCACTTGCGAGCTATCAATATCACTTTGATTTGACAACCAACAGCAGTGATGCGACATCGCACTCTAGATCATAATCACTGCGGAATGAGTGATCACGTGGTTATTATCCATGCTATTAATGTTTTTCAGTGACCAACAAATAGATTCAATCTATCTGTAACACTGTCAAAAATATCGTACTGATCAATTGCCCTTTTATCTGCTTAATTTAAGGCTAAACTTAACCCATCAGTGATATCCATAGTCTATCGCCATCAATGCACTAGTGATGGAGTAGACAGCATGATGTTGATGTGATATAGATTGATCCGAATTGTATCGCAGTCGGCCTGTACAAATCAGCAAATTTTAAGCGTTGATAGTGACAGCGAGCAACTCTGGCTAGAGGTGTCCGCTTATGATAATTTCCCTTACAAATTTCTCTGCAAAACAATTGAAAAGATCGGCAAAATTACTAAAAAAAATTTCAAAGACAACAGATAGTGGGCATTTTTGGCAAAAAATAATGCTTATGTGAGAAAATCCAACAAAATCGATCATATTAGGTTCATATTTCGAAAAAAAAAATATGTTTTAAATGCTAAATAAATCTTAAAAAAATTACTGATTTCCTACAGATTTGCGGAAAAATTTTTGAAGCCACGCTTCGATATTCCATGAAGAATTTTAGTATAATCATATTCCTTAAGCCTTAAGGAATATCAAAGGGTGACTTCACAACTTTTGCCATAAATCTTTTGGAAATAAGTCAAATGATATTGCGAGCATAGGGGAAATAAGTCAAATGATATTGCTGGCATAGGGGTTACCGTGATCACTAAGGCGGTTCCCCCAGGGCGAGGCCCTTCCATTGCACTTCGGTTGGGTTGACTAGGGGACGGACCTGGTGTAGTGGTTAGAACACTCGCCTCTCACGCCGAGGTTTAAAGTTGATCAATTACTGTGATAGGTTTAATAAACTAAAGGCATATGCTATTCACTAAATATGGGATCACTGAATCTGAATCAAGTCTCAAAATTCTTACAACCCACTGATCAACTACGCTCTGAATTACGGTACCAATTCTCACATAACTTGTAATCTCGCCCTAAAAGCCATTGGTAACCGAGTGTGTAGCTCCTTGTTTCTAAGCAAATTAATGATCCAGGATGAAAACTATCACCACTGAGAGATAGAAGAGGATCTTCTCTTCATTGTAACATTGTTGAATAATGTGTGAATCCATTCATTTGCTCGGTAACAACAAGCTACACACTCGGTTACCAATGGCTGTTAGGGCGAAATCACAAGTTATGGTAGAATTGTTTCGATTAGATTTCATACCGAATAAGTGTTTTTAGCAAGATGGTGGAAACTTTGATTTGTTGTTGTTAGTAAATCAAACAAAATAAACTGAAAGCTTTAAGTTAAAACCAAAGAATCTAATCTGAAACTACAGCCAATGACAAAAGTACCAAATGCAGTTTTCTCATACAAAATGCTCAAGGCTGGGGCTCTGTATATCAACTTATGGTATTCATTTGTAAAAAAAATTCAGACGGTTGTTCGAAGATAAAAATACTGCGAGATTAACCGTATGGCCAGGTCCGTCCCACTCGGGCTCAGATTGGGTACCACCACCCTCGGTAGAACAAAAGGTACCCAAGTTTGACAGATTGCAGTACACTTTTCACGGCATTCTAGAAAATTTTGGGCAACTGCAAGGGACATGGAGGTCTTTAATTTGTCTCTGGTATGGCTGCCACGCGGTTGGTTACGATTCAACATCTTCGTTGCAAAAATTACTGTGGTTCAGAAAAGCGTTAATATCCTCGAAATGCTGTTAAAAATGTTTCAGCATGAAGCAGTATGATTTCCCATGTTTTTGGAGGATTTCCTGCTATAGATGTCCGCTTATGATAATTTCCCTTACAAATTTCTCTGCAAAACAAATGAAAAGATCGGCAAAATTACTAAAAAAAATTTCAAAGACAACAGATAGTGGGCATTTTTGGCAAAAAATAATGCTTATGTGAGAAAATCCAACAAAATCGATCATATTAGGTTCATATTTCGAAAAAAAAAAATATGTTTTAAATGCTAAATAAATCTTAAAAAAATTACTGATTTCCTACAGATTTGCGGAAAAATTTTTGAAGCCACGCTTCGATATTCCATGAAGAATTTTAGTATAATCATATTCCTTAAGCCTTAAGGAATATCAAAGGGTGACTTCACAACTTTTGCCATAAATCTTTTGGAAATAAGTCAAATGATATTGCTGGCATAGGGGTTACCATGATCACTAAGGCGGTTCCCCCAGGGCGAGGCCCTTCCATTGCACTTCGGTTGGGTTGACTAGGGGACGGACCTGGTGTAGTGGTTAGAACACTCGCCTCTCACGCCGAGGACCTGGGATCGAATCCCATCCCCGACATAGTCACTTATGACATAAAAAGTTATAGTGACGACTTCCTTCGGAAGGGAAGTAAAGCCGTTGGTCCCGAGATGAACTAGCCCAGGGCTAAAAATCTCGTTAATAAAGTCAAACCAACCAACCAACCTATTGCGAGATTCGTTCATACTTTTAATGTGAATTCTTCCTGGACATTAACATTTTAAAAGTTCAAAGATTTTCCACGCAATCCCTCTAAAAATCACTGATTCTGTAAAATCTTATAATGTTTTTCAAATGTCTCTTGCTCCAGGAATACTTTTGCTTCCGAAATCTAGGGGGTGACTTTGACCGCTCTTTTCGATGTATCTCATGGCTAGTACGGGAGTCAAAAAACTAATCCATGGCTATCCAGTGGTTATTTAGAACATATTCTTGAAGCTTGCCACATTGTGTTCATTATTGTGAGTAGAGTTACATATTTCTCAGGAGCACATAAATGTACTGACGAGCCTCCAACCAAACCGTCTCTCAGCTCATCGGAATCCTAGTGTGCTGCGCTAGATGGAGGCTCACGAAAATTCTAAAAGCGCGCGCTAGGTGATGTGCTCTCGGGGAGACTCGTCACATGCGCTGCTCGGCGCTATGGCTCGCCATCGGTATCCAAGTTGTGAAACAACTGCTTAGTAACGAAGAGCCTCTACTCTACAGCTATTTTTGCCTCATCATGCAAGTCTAGATGGCCTACATGATATGATCGAAGACTCGCGATTCAAAAGTTACAATTTCGATCCTCGTTGAAAACTTTTGTAATCACTTCAATTATTGCGCTGAATTTTAAACAGCACATGCGACGGAGCGCATGAGACCGCAGTGAGACACATCTCAAGAAAAATGAGGCGCACCAAAAAAGGTCTCACGATGTACAGCGCTCCCATGCGCTTACAAGCAATGAGGCTCCTGCACCTAAGGCTACAGCACGTGCACAGTAACTCTAATTGTGAGTTTAGTTTGCTGTAAAAATGGCCCAATGTCATCCCGCACGATGGTAGCGGTAAGCAAAATGACTGGGATGGGAAGGGATTTATTAAGGTAATCATAAAGAAATTTGCAAGTATCTTCTTTAAAACATTTTAGAAATTTTAAAAAGGTTTTTATAATTATTGGCAAATTCCATATTCTGTGATCAATCTCGTGTGCAGTTGTGTCAGGGCGAAATTCCTAGAGACTTTCTGACAGAATTCTGGGCAATGCATAAGTCAAGGAAAGAATTCTGCTATACATATAGGATAATTTCTAAAAAGATATTGATAAGACTACTTAAGAATAGGGCGATATTCAAAACTGAAAAGCCAATAGATGGCTCTTTTTCAGTGGTAGTAAAAACGAAATCCTGAAGCAAAGATTAACTAAACACAAAAAGTTATGTACTCACTTTACACTTGATTTCTTATCACTACTTTTTTCATCCAGGCTCCTAATTGCAAGTAATTTACGTTTTTCATTATTTTCCATACGTTTTGACAGTTCTCCGACTACCATTCTTCCATGCGCTTGTGTTGAAAGTTTGAAAAATTTGAGAATCCAGCGTAGCGCGATCAGTGGGAGGAATACAAACAACAGTGTCGTCGCTCGGCGGCCAGTGAAAGAAACTGAATGTTCGAAAGGTTTTTTTTGTTTAAGGCACTCCGTGCACTTGGCCACTACTATGCCGATTATCATATCTATTTATATCCTTATTGCTATTTCTCTCATACCGAGCAGGTAGAGGAGAGAGCTGCCGTTGGTCCAATCCATATCCATATAGCCGTAGTCCATTGGTGTGCGGTGGTTCATTTTGCCATGTTTCCGTGTCGTGTGAGGCAACAGCCTACAAAGAGGGTCAGTTTGTCTCAGTCACCATCTGATACTGACGGAGGATGGATGTGTTTCCCCAATACACTGTCCTTCGTGCGGCGTCTTCTGGTGACTGGACAGAGTTTTTTGTGAGGGAGGATTGGGAATCGAACCCATGACCTTCCGCTTACGAAGCGAAAGCGTAACCTCGAGGCTACGGGACCCCCCTATGTTCGAAAGGTTGTTGTCTGTACTTTTTGCCACTGGCGCCAACTGTTAGCGGTTATGAACGAAATAAACAGTCATTACCCTATTGATTCTTTTTTTTTTCATTCATTGGGGAAGATTCAATTATGTTGTAATCATTCTCTTTGGCGCCGTCCACAGATTATTTCAAGCTCTATGGAAAAGGAGGAAGTAGGCTCAGACGTTATGGCTAATACTTGTTTATACAAAAAGCGTTACGAATAGTGGTCGAAAATTGTCAATTTAAGCGTTACGTAATAAACATAATTTGTTGGAAAGTTCGACTGGTACTTGTTGCTACGAATTTGAATAGCTATCTTAGTCTAAATGTCTTAACGATTTTGTTTAATTTTGTCCGACGTTTCAGCCACGGATTTTGTGAACTAAACGATAGACAATTTTACTCTTGAACAGAGACAAAATCCATTGCCGAAAAGTTGAGTACAATTAAATAAAATCGTTTGTAACATAAGGACTGAGATAGTGGCTCCTTATCTTCCACGAAAGATACATATCATGCGCGTTATGTTATCGTATCGTTAAATTTTCTATAGCCTGGTTTTAAAAGATTGTGAGGAGCAACATTAAATTGATCTAAGGAAACACTTATGGGGCGGTCCATTAATTACGTAAGACAAATTTCGGGGTTTTTCAACCCCCCTTCCCCCCATGGTAAGATTTTTTGTATGAAAATCAAAAATAAATTGTATGGCGCGTAAGAAATCTCAGACCCCCCCTCCCCCCATAAACCCTTACGTAATTAATGGACAGCCCCTACAGACCTTCCTGTAAAAAAAGCATATTGATCTATGGAGATATCGCCATGCACATGTTCCCATTTGAATCCTGTTCAATTGTTCATTGAAATCTTGTGAATAACACTAGGAATCTCGAATGCAAAACCTAGAAAAATCATTTTTTTGCAGGAAGTCCTGGATAATTTTTGCTGCAAATTTTTCAAGCAATCCTGAAAGGAAGAAAGAACCTCAAAGGCAAAGTTGGAAACTCTCTGAAGAATTTGTGGAAAGATTTATTGCTTGGTGAGCTTGAAGACAATTTTTGTAAGACTCCTAAAATTTAACGTACTATTACTTGAAAACGTTCTAAGCAATTCTAAGGAATCCTAAGAAATTCTAAGAAAATCCCTAACATGTTTTTAATGGGCAACTGGATGATATTTTGACCTATCAATTGGATTTTATATGTAATTAGCCATTCTCTGGCAGATTTCTAAGCAATTTGATAAATATGCTTCGCGAAACTTTCTGGTAAAATAAGAATGCCTAAAGAAATGGCATGAAAAATCTGTAAAATAATAACTACTAATCCCGAGAATGGTTTTCCGTGAGAATCCCGGAATGAACTCAGTGCAAACTGGTTAAGGCTCTTTTGGAGAAAGCACTGAAACGTACGGAATGTGGTCTCAGAGGAATTTCTAAATATCACTTGATTGAATACCTAAAAAATCGAGTAAAAATCGTAAAATCATATTCCTCGTGAGATTTTGCAAGAAGGATTTTTTTACTCTGTTAGACAAAGAATGAATATTTTTAATGCCAAACGTCCTTATGCGAATCGTTCTTATGCGAAACGTCTTTATGCAAAATGTCCCACCCCAAGCGTGACAGAGGGGGAGGGGGTCTTGAAATCTCGAAAAACGATGAACGTCATATTTGAATCTTCCCTTAACAAATATCTTTGATGTGCAGCAATATGAGACAAAACCAGATACAAATACATATAATCAATACAAATTTATGTAACTGAAAATTACGAAATATGTGAAAATTGTGAATAACATGGGTATTTTGTTTGGCAAAACAGCATTCGGTTACTAACTTTTGTCACTGACTGTATAATGCGATGTAACTCTGTCATTTTCTTTCATAAACACTACCCAACAGAAGTATGGAATCGCGTATTGCAACACTCATAGTGAATATTTTAACACATTGCTGGCAAGTGGTATATCTGGTATAGAAGATATCGAACTGTCATTGCAAATGGTAAACAAAAACCATATGATTCGAGCAGTCGATCAGGTGCTGCAGAGATTGCAGACGTTCGATATCGTTGGGAAGCAATGTCTGAATATAAAACAGATTTATTTTTTCATTAAAGGTAAATGTTTTCTGGCATACTCTCCAATATTCATGTTTCATAACCACATAATGTTATCGTTACGAAAATATTATTTCCTACCAAAATACTTCCTGTTCCATAACGTGGAAAAGCTTTTGTCTTCCAAAATCCTTCCATTCATTCACCTACAAAATACCATATGCAAGAAATAACATAAATACCTTATACATCGACTCAATTATCTCGTATATGAGTGATGCGCCAAGGCGTATATCTAATTATAAAGTTTAAGCAAAAATATTTACTTCCATTCCCTTAGTTGCCACTCTGAATACATGTTATCTTATCAATACAATGTCGATTGATGTATTGTTGGTATAACTCTTTTGACATTTCGATGTCCTTATACCAGCAAACAAATATTAAAGTGGGTACCGCTTTCTGAACTAGAGTTCCACTTATGTTATGTGCTGCGCTGCTGGAAACTTAAGATTAAACTATACAGTCGATACTTCACAATGCAATATTCAGTATTACAACAATTCCATACTTTCGGTGGGTAGTGTACAATCTTCACTGTACACATAATTTCACTTCAGTTATTCTAAGATCTAGACATCAAGTTTTGAAGATTTTTATGTGCAATATTTATAAGCACGATGTAGGTGGGTTTATGAACTCTAGATGTTACACATGTTCCCCATTCCCCTCTAGAGATACACATGTTCCTTATGTGATAAAAATCGCTTCAATTTTTAATAACTGTTAAGAAATACCTTCGAATATTATTAATGCTAGATTTGAATGTTTTATACTTATATCAAAGTGGAAACATTTTCTTCAAACCACAATGAAACAGGTTGCTGAAAAGAGAAATTCAATCCGACTGCAGCACAGATGGTCGTCTTTTTTCGTTATTAACGGCTTCAGACACACCGTGAGGGTGTATCGCTCTCACTGTTAACCGACAGGCTTTGCCTAGTGTGGTGATAAATTAGGTCTAAATTGTACGGTAAGCAACCCCTTTTGTGGACGCGGTGCGACTAGAACTGTTGTGAGCAGAGCAAAAATTCATTGCCATCCGAGAGGCTGTGTTATCTTTCGTCGGAGTGAAGCGAATATAGCAGGAGGTGAAAATGTTCCGGTAAATAGATTATGCAAACCGCTTCAGCCCGTAAATCAGTTACCATCATGATATTGGACGCAGTTCGACGGGAGGGGGTTCAAGGGGAATGGGACTTCGCACTTGCAATCTAAAATTGAATATTACTTGGCACCGGGGAACTAGTTTATGCGGTAGATGATAGAACCTATGGCCTTTTTTTGCTAGAGGTTGGTGCCGCCTTTTGGTGAAACTACCTTCATTTGGTTTAAATTGTTGCATGATAAGAAAGTCAGACAGGCCCTTGAGGAACGAGCATAAGATTTACATAGGCGTGCAGTAGGATATTATTTCCTCTCATAAGTTCTTTATAAAGATTGATGATATTTTATTCGTTAGCGTTTGGCATGAAGGCTTGATTGTAAAATTCAAAACTTTCAAGTAACAACATACATTGTTAGAATAATCCACAGTTATCTGTCAATCGTATACTTCAGGTTAATTATCAGAACTCCAAGTCTGAAAGACTTCTTGTAAGAGCTGGTGTTCCTCAAGATAGCATATTGGGATCAATATTATACAATATTTTCACATCTAACTTACCTGATTTACCTCAAGAATGTCAAAAATCATTGTTTGCGGATGGCACAGGCCTCTCCGCCAAAGGACGAAGCCTGCGTGTCATCTGTAGTAAAACAATTGCGTAAAAGTTTGGATATTTTTTCTTCATACTTGCAAAAATAAAAGATTTCTCCTCCCAAAACTCAACTTATAATTTCCCCACACAAACCAGAACCTTTTAATTGGAACCTATAAGTAGGAATGTTGTCACGATGAGAGGGGTTCCAATAAATTGGTCAGATGAAATTTAATAACTAATTAAGTAAGTGTGGTGGCGAACCACGAGTTTGCACAACTTCACGACGAACCCAGTATTCTGCATGTGATGTAAGCTGGAACGGGTGGGTAGGCTGGTTATGTTGCAAGAGTGCTGGACACCAACCTTGCATGTATTCCGTTCGCCAGAAAGCCCACTAGATTAAAAATGGATGAAGATCTCTGGTGTACAATGTAGTTCGTTTGAATCTTTTTGAATACCATGAAAAGGCGTTGGACAATATAAGGTTATTTTTAAGTTGGGAAATTATATTTACATTATTAGATTATGGTCGCACACATTTAAGTAGCTTGCATATTACTCAGAGGCCTGCAAATGAATGAGCTACCTCTTCCATTTGCACGCCTCTGATGGAATACCCGTTTGCTGATAAAACATTAAAGTTCCTCCGCAGCAATTTGTTGCTCAAACACATATCACATAGAGGCGCATATTGACTCTGACGAATGGATTGGTCAGTTCAATTGATTTAAACGACGAGCAGCACATCCATTTTTAATCCGCCTCCTCAACGATGGACGGGTGGAGTAGCAATTGAAATTTCTTCGTTGTTGGTCCCTGAAATTGGTTCAATCGTATCAAGGGAATCGTTTGGAGAAAGAGGTTGATTTATGGGGCGAAAGCCAAACGTGGGGATGGGCGATGCCAACACTATGAGGAAAAACATCATTTGATCGACGTTCTACTTTCATGAAATTGTGTTATCAGGGTTTATTGACTGGATTCTGAAAAGTTACAGACAATATGCCTACATGTTGTTTCTCAAAAGATATCGAACCTTTCACGGACGCAACTGAGATGCTCTGTATTTCTTAAAACGAATCTTAACCTATTGTTTTGCAGTGGATTGCATCTCAGAACAAAGTTACGAGTCGTCCTGCATCATCGCTGGCGTGTAGGAATTGACGTTCTCGATCGGTGTTTGCAGGACAAGTTTCCGGAACGCAAGATAGGCAAGTCCTCCGAGTAAAATGTTGGCAATTCCAACCAGGGTAACGATGGCCCATGCCGGGATTGCGGTTCCACCTGTGGACAAAAGGGATATTAGAATTGGGATTTTACAATTGTAAATTGAAACTTACGTTTGTGAGTGCGGGTGATGGTACGCCGTCCTCGAAGGATTTTACGTCTGGCTTCGGTTTCTTCTAAGCACATGCTTAGTACGACTGAAAATAGAATTGAGTTTGATTTGAGTATCGGTACGCTAATGGTTTGAACAGTTAGCACATAGCTAACTGTTTTTGTAATATTATGTGTTAATGAAAGTCTAAATTCTTTTCCTATTTGTTGTATTTGTTGAATCTACATATATTCTATAAAGCACGGGCTTGTCCAGATTATCGCATAATAATCGGTTATTCCCTTTGATACCCGTTGTGTCTGAAATTTCATCTGATCAAGGCCAAATACCGTTCGATAGGGTGAAGTTCTGGGTTATAGGGTGCCCGAACAAATTCCAACATCAAAAAGAAAGCAAGTCGAAAACATATTCTTTTTTCAACATCAAGTTGATATCGTAATTTGATATCAATTTGTCATTGAAATATTTGATGTCATTCTTTGTTTTCATTCTGCTATAATTTTAAATTATTGGTAATGTTTTCATGTTATATAATTTTGAATTTATTCGTGCTACATGTCTAAAAACACTAGGAGAATATAAAAATGAAGCACTAATTTTGTCGCAGACTCATTTCAATATCAATCGAAAATACAAAAATAAAAATATGTACATCTCAATGAGTTCTCAATTTACCCTCCATGAAAGCAGAAACAGGTAACTGATAGCAAAAATAGTTTTGAATTTGATTTCATGGGAACATTTTTCTGCTCTCAGTTTGGATATTTTAATTTGTCTTTGTTTTAATCGTTAAAACGACCAAAATGACAGCAAAATCGCGACATCACAACATCAAAATTAGCTTTCAATATGATCTCATGCTTTGCTCGGGTGGGTTGTGGTCTTTGGGTACCAAAACCACGTTAATCGAATCGTACCACTCGATTGCCTTGTTCTCATAGTGGCTGCTTGACAAGTCTGGCCAGAACAGCACACATCTATTATGTTGCTTCAGAAATGGTAGCAGCCGTTTTTCGAGGCACTCCTAGACGTAGATCTCTTGATTGACAGTTCGCGTAGTGATGAAAATGTCGCTTTTTAGATCACACGTGCATATGTCATGCCAGACGACGTATTGTTTCGGAAATTTCGATAGTTTGATGATTTTGAAAATTTCAGCCACCTTCCCTTTTCCTGATACGATATAAACAGAGACAAATAGAGACCCCCATGTCCCTTGCAAACGCCTTACATTTTATGGCACATAAGGTAATAGAGCAAAATCTAGAATGATGTGAAAAGTGTACTGCGTTTCTGTCGACGAGAGGATGACATAAATCGATGCCCGACGCCATTTTGAAATCCAAGATGGCGACCTCCGGTAGGAGAAAATCGTTAGAAAATTCATGCAATATGGGTATTTTCGGAACGGGCACGACGAGGGAATGACGAAAATTGATGTCCGACGCTATTTTGGAATCCAAGATGGCGACCTCTGGTTTGGAAAAATCTTTGGAAACTCATGAAATATGGGTATCCCTAGGCCTATATTCAATGGAGTCCTTGGAGGACCTAGGACATCCGCACAAATTATTACAGTACACCGTTTACTCACATGGATGGTTAGGGGCCTGTGGAGTATTTGAAAACTAGCCTCTAATCTCTTATTACGGTCATAGATCCCAAGGCCTATATTCAATGAAGTCTTTGGAGGACCTAGGACATCCGCACAAATTATTACAGTACACCGTTTACTCACATAGATGGTTAGGGGCCTGTGGAGTTTTTGAAAATTAACCTCTAATCTCTTATTTCGGTCGTAGATCCCTAGGCCTATATTCAATGGAGTCCTTGGAGTAGCTTGGACATCCGTACAAATGATCACAATACACCGTTTACTCACATGAATGGTTAGGGGCCTGTGGAGTATTTGAAAACTAACCTCTAATCTCTTATTTCGGTCGTAGATTCCTAGGTTTATATTCAATGGAGTCCTTGGAGGACCTAGGACATCCGCACAAATTATTACAATACAGCGTTTACTCACATGGATGGTTAAAGGCCTGTGGAGTATTTGAAAACTAACCTCTAATCTCTTATTACGGTTATAGATCCCAAGGCCTATATTCAATGGAGTCCTTGGAGGACCTAGGACATCCGCACAAATTATTACAGTACACCGTTTGCTCATATGGATGGTTAGGGGCCTGTGGAGTATTTGAAAACTAACCTCTAATCTCTTATTTCGGTCGTAGATCCATAGGCCTATATTCAATGGAGTGTTGTTGTCTTCTACATAGAAATTGTAAATTGATCTCCGTTAACCCATGTTGAATCATATACCCAAACTCCAAAGAGTTCTTGGAAGACCTTAACTTGCACACATTCTGGCCTGATCAAGAACCCAATGTATTAATAATATGTTAATGTTACTAAAAGAGCATATTTTTCTAAATAATATAAATTATTTTCATACAAGTAGACTCCAAACTGCAAAACTTAACGTTTTACGAACTGAGCTCCCTCGTTCTACGCACTGATTCAATTTACGCACCAACTCAATTTACGCACCCCCGATCTAGTTCGTAAATTGAGGTTACAGTGTACACTCAACGTTCAAATGCAGCATTTCAAGTTTTTTTTAATGCTTTCTCAACACATCAATTTGAAGTTGACCAATTCTGTCATTGTCATCTACCCCGCAGCTGACCTCACCCTAGGACAGGACGTGACAGCTTAACTAAGACTGCCCCGTTGTTTTTCAGTCGATAACCTTGACAATACAAAAGCCAGTACTGCCAGCATCCTTTTTAAGCAAATCTTGTGAACAAATCTTAAATACCAAGTCTCATAATTTGTATGTTTATTGCACATTTCAATCATTGCAATAGAGGATGCTAGCTAATCAAAAAATCAGGTTTATATTCAAAATCAGCGATATTGTTAGAGAAATTTTACACAATCTCCATTATATTGCTTTCAATTAAGTATTTTTTATTCCTTTTACTTTTTGTAGGAGCACATGCGGTATACCTAATATCGAATATAAATGGATTAAAAACAAAAAGAATTCATGAAAATTTTCCCAACTTTTCATAAAAACTTTAATTTATGGACTACCAACACGGCCGGGCTAGCAACAAAGTGCCCTGTTGCAATTAAACTCAACGATATGAAAGTAGGCCTTTCCTAAATCGACCAATGAGAAGTGGTCTTTTTTGACAGGCAATTAGTTTCGTTTGTGTATTTTGACCTGACACGTCCTAGACTGGAATACAATCTCAGGAAAAATAGTCATGACAAACACAGAGGGCATCAATGCTGCAACCTTTACAACTCGTGATTAATCTGTCATTTTGAACAAAAAATCAACTTTGTTTTATGGTTGTTAAACTAAGTATGCTGTTCCGCTCAAGAAAAGTAAAAATTTCTTATAGTGAGCTGCATTTGAATTGACATTTCTTTTCAACTGCATACTGCGATCAAAGAAAATTGCTTTTTTTTTTAGCATTTCTTGCAAGAAATTTCTCACGCATCGAGATAGGAGATTACTTTTCTGTTGAAGTGCATACTTTGCTTTATTCGATAATGTTGCTGCATGTTGGTTAACAATTAATACATTGGTTTTAAGTATATGTAAAAATATCTTGAATGTCTGTAGGTATTCACTCAATAATAGAACATCGAAACTTTGTCTGAAGAACAAGTTTGCGAACACAAAGAAAAGTTCAGGTCCGCCATGGTTCTGTAGTGAAGTAACGAAAAAACATCGTACTAGAGCGAATAGAGAAAGATGCGTTGGAGAAGCTGCGTAGGGTAACGGTCGTATTTTGGTACCCCTAAGGAAGTGATTTTAGATTTTTGTCCCAATTAATTAATTGCACCGCGTAACCCAGCGTCTTAGGGGCCCAGATAGCCGTAGCGGTAAACGCGCAGCTATTCAGCAAGACCAAGCTGAGGGTCGTGGGTTCGAATCCCACCGATCGAGGATCTTTTCGGGTTGGAAATTTTCTCGACTTTCCAGGGCATAGAGTATCTTCGTACCTGCCACACGATATACGCATGCAAAAATGGTCATTGGCATAATAAGCTCTCAGTTAATAACTGTGGAAGTGCTCATATGAACACTAAGCTGAGATGCAGGCTTTGTCCCAGTGGGGACGTAACGCCAGAAAAGAAGAAGAACAGCGTAACCATGTCAAAGAACATACCAAAATGTAGAGAAAACACTTCCTCTACGAGATAAAAATGCCCATACGGTCATGTAGGATCCAAAAGACGTCGAAAATAATTGAATTGTGATGCACTGTTTTTCATTATTTTGGACACACCAATACATTTTGGACCCTCATAGTATATATTTTGGACCCCGGCATTTTTTTATCGTTTGGCGACTAAGTCCACGGCACTGGTTGTATAATATGCTTGCCCATAGTCTAATCAAACGATTGACAATGGAAAAGCGAAGAAATTCTACGCTTTTAGTTCAGAAATTAGAAAAAAGTTTTTGTTTACATTTGAAAAATTACTGACGTCTTAAATTTCTGTGTGTAACGGTTGCATGGATGAACCGATTAAATTGAAATAATTTCAGATAAAATAAACACATTTTCCATGCACAAACGCTTGATGCAAGGGCGGAATGGTCCTATCTTTCCAAATGGCATGCGGATTGTGTTGGTCTTTCGATTTTAACTGGAAAATTTGCAGGAAAATGGCCCAGGGGGTCAAAAAAATATATAGAGGTCCAAAATATATTGGTTACCCTATTCGGGGAATTGTACCTCGTTTCTTCAAGCGGTACGTGGATGGTTGTTTGTTGTGTGCGCGAAAGGAGGAAGTGGAGGCAATTTTGAACGTATTCAATGGCTTCCATCAACGGCTGCAGTTCACTGTTGAATTAGAAGTAGAAGGAAAACTGAAATTTCTGGACATGATTCTGCGGCGCGAAGACAACACGATCACAACGGAGTGGTTCTCGAAAGATGCAGACGGTGTATATTTAGATTTTTCCTCTGTTAGTCCTTTCATTCATAAAAACAATTCAATAATAGCACTAGTAGATAGAGCCTTAAAGTTAACTGATGCTAATTATCGGGTAAACACGTTAAACAAATTCTCACAGGAAACAACTACCCGTGTTTCCTTGTAGAAAAAGTTATTAGGGAAAGACTACACAAAATGTACAATACACTACAAGACAAGGAAAACGCTACGAACAATTTTATAACGATACCATATATTGAAGGACTAGGTGAAAAGCTAGCTAGATATTGCAATTTCAGAGATAACTTTCCATTCTACGGTTGAACAGAAAGCTACCGCAGCCGTCACATTACTGATTTTCACAAAGCATCATCGATCGGCTACTATGATACCTTGGAAACCACACTAATGACTGTTGTTTTCTACCGCGTTCCAAAGCTTGGGTCTCTACAAGCATACTTTGATTAGATGGTTGCATTCAATGATACAATGATTTTCAAGCCTGCGGTAGAACTTTGACAGCTGCGGTAGAACTTGGCGGCTACCGCAGAACGGAAAATTTTCAAAAGAACCGTAATATCTAAGACAACACGATTTTAAGGTGGCTTAAACAAATTGACACACAAATTGACAAAATTGAAGATCTGAGAGAGAGGAGACAGCTCACTGACAACTGGATTGTTTTCTTGGCTTCTTCGATTTATTCTTCTCATGTTTGGGTTGTGCACAATGGTTCAGAGCGCACAAACTGGGTCAAAACCATTTTCACATCCCATTTGTTATCAAAAAAAAAATCATAAAATAATAAAAATCAACTCATCAGGAAAACAACTTGAATTTTCAGTCACATCCAGTTTTAGTTTGGCCAAGTTTGATGATTTTTCACGCTCTTCCCTTCGAATGTGCGGTTTTCCAGTGACAGTTGATGACAGGTTCCCTTGACTTTTGGGAGTTCACAATCGAAGCCAGCTGTCTCCTCTCTCTCAGTTAAAGATGTACTATTTACAAAAACTAAAGACAAAATATCTAAAGACAAAAACATAAATGTAGTATATGATATTCCTTGTGGTGCATGTGAAAAATCGTACGTTAATGAAAAAGTCAATTTTTGTGTAAACGTCAAAGTATAATGTAAAAACAAAAAACATACCTGGTACAGGATTGTCACAACACACTATAGAAGAAGGACATATTTTCGACTTTGACAAGACAAAAAAACTTGGCAAAGTTACGAATAGCTACACTAGATCAATAACAGAAACTTTTCACATTGAAATACGAGGCGATGATAATGTTGTTAACAAACAGAAAGACTCTGCCAATTTTGAGGCGGCGTACAACCAAAGACAAAGTAGACCAAATTCGTATAAATAGTTTAAGAATTTGTACTAGGTCAAACAAAAGACAAATTAAAGACCTCCATGTCCCTTGCAGTTGCCTAAAATTTTATGGCTCATAAGGTAATCTAGAATGCGGTGAAAAGTGTACTGCGATCTGTCAAACTTGGGTACCTTTTGCACTACCGAGGGACCAAATGCAGTACTAGAAGTGGTACCCAATCTGAGCCCGATTGGGACGGACCTGGTACAACTCTATTATAACTAAGCTTAAATCTATTACCAACACATGACCAGAAGATGTATGTATGTTGTTTGTAGAAATGTATGTATTATGATGTTTGTAAGAATTATGGCCGTCCAACCGTAAACAAACGGCTAGAAGATTGTAAGTTGTGTTCTAAATGTTAAAAAATGTATTTTAGAGTCCGCAGAAGATGGTCGTAGGCCAGTAAAACGACCGAAACGTCCGGACAATCTGGAAATTCATTTGTACGTTATCTCCCGCCAAAAAACAAATCGATGATTCACTGACACATTTTACAAAATAAGTATAGTGGGAATAAATGGTGTTTGACCTAGTACAAATTCTTAAACTATTTACACGATTTTGGTGAACTTTGTATGAAAATCTGAAAATTGGCACAGATATCTTGTTCGACGAAAATTTGCGTTTTTCCCCTAATAGTATTCCCTGACATCTAAAATGAAAGTAATGTTTGAAATGATACTAGAAAAATAAAAAGTTGTCAAAACTCACAAAAAAAAAGGAGTTGCGTATTGTATATTTTGATGTATGGAACATGCTTATGGAAACAAGTCTACAAAGAACTTCTGAGCAGCAAATGTTGAGGGATTTTAAATGAAACATTTCCCTTACAAAGTAGAGTACTGAAATCGCTTTCTGGAATTCGAATCAGAAAGATGTAATATAACGGATTCCACTTTGAGTAATTTTCTGAGTGAAAATTCTACATTTACTACATTTTTTTATCAACAACCTATTATTTCAAAATACTCAACATAACAGTAAAAGTTTCTGTGCACTATGAAGCTATTTCTTTTCGAGCGATCTACGATAACACTCAAATCATCAACCACTCACACACATTGGAAGTAACTTCTTAGATTAAATTCAAGTTAGCCCACGAGTTAAACTAAAGTTAGTTACTGAATTTGAGTATGTTACATTTCCGAAATTCTCACAAGCCACTATAACTATAGTCACAGAGTTCCTCAAAATCCATTCAGCTCGCACTGATTCACAATTGTTTCGCAATAGTCTTTCTCATGAACGACGATGATTCATCACCGCAAGGGCGTTCCCTCTACGGAACGCATATTCCCACTTTTATTTTCACTCACGCACCTAGAAGCAATGCGAAGTAGAATGCTTTCCTCTTGAACAGCTGCATGTTGACCGGATGTTGCAACGTTTAATCTGATTTATCCTAGAACTTAGATTCACTTAGTTTGAAGATGTGCGTTAGGAATTCCGGGGGAAGTTCTTTCTAAAGTTGTCTAAAGACTAGACCTTGCAAGGCAAACTGACTAAGGTGGGACCTATTCGCTTCACAGTTTCAGGTGAATCGAGGAATCTGATAAGATAAGCCATAAGCATTGGCAGCGAACCCTCTGAGGTCCGCTAGTTGTATCTTGTGCCCGAGTTGTGGTTAGCAATCGCTCAGTGCGATAAGATAAGAGACATGTTCCACATGGTGGCCCAGGGGAATGGTGATATCGCAATGATGAAATGTTTGAAGTAGCGTTGGTTTCGTATTATTGTTTAGCAATTTGGGAGGGGAAAATCTTTTTTGTAGCAAAAAAATCACACAGTCTTCAGAATATGAGTGTTACAGGTGTATAAGTGAAATATGTATTGAAAGGCACTCTCAAACTGTTCAAAAATATGAATGTAAATGACATCGCTCTATATCTGTGACTACACGTAGTGAGTAAAAATTAATCATCAAGTTGACAAAGACAAGCGGTTCCTCGAAGCGTCCAGTGCTCCGGCGACTGTTCGCTGTTCAAATCAAGGAACATTACGAAATTGGTTGAGTGCCCGGTCGTTGAGAGGATTCCACGACGTTCGCTGGTCTTGTAGATGGGACATTCGTATTGGTAGTGCTCCGGGGTGGATTTGCGTGACTTCAGCGTTGGTGTCATCGAAACGATAGGCAAAGTATCGAACAGCACTCGCGGCAGCGGTTCATCCAGACAATTCAGTTCTCGATTCCAACGTGCGCCTTCCAGGAACAATCCCTGTGTTTGAAATGTTGTTTGAGTTGATTAATATTTTATGTGATTTGAATAATAGAGTAATTGTTTTGTCTGGAATTGTTTGAGTTCTGCACTTTGTACTCACGTCGAATGTGACGAAATCCTCATTTTTACCCCGGCGATCCTTGGTAAAGTGTGCAATGTATATGACATTGAAATTGTTTTCAGTGATTAAGTGGAGCATGTTGAAAAAAAAAACCTAAACAAAGATGATTAGCTGACTTACCCTTACGAAGCAACCGACTTCCGATCGTTTTTGAATTTTATCCTCCGATTCAAACGTTGTTACTTCAAATGACATTACCAAGTCATCGATACGTAGTTTGTTTTTCCGAGAGTGGTTCTGCATAACGCCAGTCAAAAACGATTGCGTGAAATAGAAACCACTCATCCAATAAACCTTCGGTTCACCATCCTCAATCCAGTGTTGGAAAAATGACAATCGTTGGATGAAATCGTTTACATAGCTTCCCAGTGGCTTCAATGAAGGATAACTCTTTGAAAGCCATGCTTGCGGAACTCTTCCGATACTCATAGAACGATAAACCCGCTCCAGCTCCGGAATCATACTAATTTGTCCCTGAATTGCGCGCTGGACATCTACAAGGCTCATTTTAATGAAACTTAGAAGCCGGTTAAAGCGGGTCAGCTCCTGTCGCAAGACGGTGTTCATCGAGTTCATGTAGAGAATTGGGAATTTCTCGGCGGTTGCTTCCACGTCAAATGGTTCCGGAAGCTTCTTCATTATTTCCGAACATATCAAAAGAACTGGATCGATGGATTGCTCATCGCGGCTTCCATTCGCTTTGCTGGCATTGAGCTGCGTTTGGGTGCGCAGGACTCGGTCGAGAAGCTGGGAAATAAAAATGTTTATTGTTAAACAATATTCAAAAATAATCATGTGATAGGGTAAATTGCCAATTATTGCATGGTTAAGGAAGCTGCGTTAGTAATTTGGCTGTCAAATATGTCAGAATCTTAAACTTAAACCAAATTTCGCTCAAAACCAGCAAATATATTCGGCCATCATATTTTCCATCGATGTTTGTGCTTTTTAATTGATTTGATTGACTTTTTTCCACATTTATGAACCCTTGCCAAAACCCAATTTTTTCACACTTTGAAAACATCAGCATCCTATTGTTCCATACTTTGGGCCCAATTATTGCACACATCTTAAATTTTGCTTTTAGCTATTGTTATTGAAGACGGCGTGATACAATATTCCAAACAATATATTTAACGAATTACGATGAGTTTGCATGAATGAAATAATGATTTTATCAAAGAAAAAGCCAGAAGGAGTGCAAAACTGCACTTTGTTTTGTCAGTTTTGTTTTTATTCTATACCAATGGGCATTGCATATCTCGTAGCGTTTACTTCATAGCCAAAAAATTATGCTACAGATGCTGGCGGTGCGCCAATTTTTGATCGCTTTAATATTTACAAAGAAAAACCATATTTTTCTAATAAGTTCTCCTCGCATTATGAAACCATAACATAAATCTACATTTTCGTTAAAATAAAAATTGAAATCCATTTCGGTTCGACTTTGGTAGAAGCTATTTCATTGCAGGAAATATTTGAGTCATGACATAATATTTTGGGTGCTACTTAAATACATGGTAGTTTAATTCCGCTTAAAGTGCATGATTTTGAACATTTTAATGAGCAACATACTGCTGGTAGTTGGAATGCAGTATTCATTAGTGTTTCGTATTGATATTAGGGTTTCCATTCATTGCCAACATTCCCCGAGTATTGACAAGTGTGCAATAATTGGGTGGTGTGTAATAATTGGCAATCTACCCTAAATATAGTCTCATCCAGAAATTTATTTATTTCTTCGATTCTGTGTTGACTCATACTCCGAACACTTAAGGCAAAAAATCGACTTCAAATGCAATGATAGGCATAAATCGGTCTTATAAAACTTCCCGCACATCATTACACTGAAAACCATTACCACGAATGAAAAATGACCCCAAAAATGCGCCACTTCCCCGAAATTCAACCACGTTCGCGAATTTGAGTCTAGATATCCATCTTTCTCGTACTGTGTACAACAAGCGATGTTTTCCTGGTAGTGTTAAAAATAGTTGCCGGCGTAATATCTACCAGGGTTGGGAACAATCTTGAAATTCACTCTACAGTAGCCTAGTAGAGCAAATCACAGACAGTGAAGCCAGTGAAATTCATGCCCATCGCTGCTGTAGGCAAAAAGCCTTGAAAATAGCAAAGCATAACCCAAAATTACTGTAGAAAAATGTTCTATTTCCCGCTGCATTTTCCGCATTTAGAACCTTCATTGACACTAATGATGTAGAAAATTCATGCACCTATCATAGGCTACATGATGAGATTCTTAAACTATAAACTGTACTGGGAAGAGCCTCGTGATTTTCGCAAAATTCAAGCCTACTACTATTACCATTCCCAGCACTGATATCTACTAACATTCCAATGAGTGGTTTTTTCTTCTTTCAATAATCTTTCAAGGTTATAAGCTATAGCTATATTCTTTCGAGGTTATAAGCTATAGGTGTGAAAAAATTGAGTTATAGGCTGTTTTTTCGAGTTGTACTGTTTGGGTTGAAGTCCAGTCGATAAATGCGACTCGTTTATAGTTACTATCGAACAGAGTAGGGCAAACATATTTTTGTCAGAAATTTCGACTGATATAATTGTCTCGCGCAAAACTCAAAGTTGACAGTGACTTCAGACGAGTAACCTTGAAAATAAGCCCCTGCACTACTTGCCTATATCACATTTTGTCAGTATTATAATTTCCAACAGGAGATGTGTCCTTCTTTCAACTATCGGCTATCAAATCAGATAGAGATTCATAGAGCCATAGTCTAGTGCATAGTTTCCCAAACTGTGGATCGCGACCGCCAGAGGGGTCGTAAGCTGCTATCTGGTGGGTCGCGAAATAAAGTCTCAATGTATTTTAATTTTCTTAGAATTTTGTTTTACATTTTCAAATGTTTTCTCGAAAGCAAACGGTTTGAAATTGTTCTCATTTCTCGCTTAAATTATGATCTCGCCCTAAAAGCCGTTGGTAACGAAGTGTGATAGATGTCGAGATTAACATACTATATTACTGTGTCAAACTTATGAAACATACACCAAATTTAGCCAAAAACTAAATGTGAAATATTTGTTCCAAAATTTTTTTCACATACACTGGAAGCGCAGTGATAAACAGCACTCTCAATGCTAAAATTTTCAGCTCACCTAAAATTTGCTGAATATTGCTGGTAACTACCGAAAATATCACAAAATTGATAACTTTTTCAGTCTTTTTCTCTTGCTTAAACTAATTTTTTAACAGTTTTACTAATAGAAAACTAAGTTCTTTACATTTTTCACCTGGTGGGTCGCGAGGAATATGCCGGACGGCTAGGTGGGTCGCGCACTCGAAAAGCTTGGGAATATATGGTCTAGTGCCATTTCAGACTATATTGAACTCGCATTGTCTCCAGGAATATAAGAATAAAATTATGCATTACCATCAAATAATATAACGCTTTTGAGGGAGGGCGGAAAAGGTCTCTAACGGGAGAACGAAATCAATATCAGCATTATAGATCATCAGTTTGAAAAATGATTTATTGCTGTGAACACAGCCATTTTTTTGGGGCCTATTTTAGCCGAGTGGTTAGAGTTCGCGGCTACAAAGGACAGCCATGCTGAAGGTGTCTGGGTTCGATTCCCGGTAGGTCCAGAATCTCTTCGTAATGGAAATTTCCTTGACTTCCCTGGGCATAGAGTATCATCGTACCTGCAACACGATAAACGAATGCGGAATTGGCAAGTTTGGCAAAGAAAGCTCTCAGTTAATAACTGTGGAAGTGCTCATAATAACACTAAGCTGAGAAGCAGGCTCTGTCCCAGTGAGGACGTAATGTCAAGAAGAAGATGACAGCCATTCTTGAAAAATCAAGTGCTCGCGTGTGCGTGTGATTTTGGTTCTCACTTGGCACTTGAAGAATAGCTATTGATTAAAAGAAGGATACATCTTTGATAACAAGAACATGAATTCAAATAAAAATCAAACAAAATAAAATATTCACGTTAGCGACTTCCACGCTAGTACCGGCCCAACTGAAGAAAAGTTTTCTATTTCCGGAACTTTGGATTCTCTTTGTCATATGTGTTAGAGACTTAGAGACAATTTGATTGACAATGACCGCCAACAAACAAGAGAAGGTTTGCTTAACCTCTATTGATTACTTACACTAAGTTTTTTTTTACACGGGGGACATGTCGTACAAAAAAAAAAACGCGCAGAACAAAACCGTGCTATTTTTGGAATTTGTGTATAAATAAGAAAAAAGCTGATAATTCTGAAATCCATGTAAATAAGAAAAAAAAAATCTGTGTTGATTCCAAAATCCGTGCAGAAAAAGTGTCATGTAAATTCCAAAAGCCGTGTATAAATAAAACGTGTAAAAAAAAAAAAAAAAACATTTGTCCAATCTTTATATCAATTTTTTTGTGGCAAGAAAATTTGGGGTAACGGATTATTCCATGTAATGAGGTATTCGGGGATATGCAATATGATCTTCTCCATGTATGGGATCATAGGAGAATATTAGAGTCACACTAATGTAGATGAATTTCTACAACTTAAAGACCAATTTGACATATCTTGATAACGAATGAATTAACGTTGTTTTTTCACAATTTTTTGAAGGAGTGAACGATAGAGGAAGATTTTTACGCAGAGCTTTATACTGTAGCTAAGTCTGCGTCCAAAACTAAAGCTCATGCAAATATTGTAAAATAGCATTACATATAAAGAAAATGTACAATGCTTTTCAATACTTGTTAAGTTTTTATGCAGATCTGTACTGAAATCTTGCAGTTGCTAATTAGGTGCATTTTCTAAAATCTAACATCATTAACCCCTCTACCGGCAGCTTCATTTTTTACCACTAAAAAGATACTCTTTAATTAATGTTCGAATCGTCTGAGCAGAATCTCGATAGAGAAACTTTAAAGTAGATGCAATTGTTATGTCTGTTTTAAAACTGAGTCCTCCAGAAATGTGAAGTTGTTTAATATGCCGTAAGCTTTATTTAACTACCAAGGTTAACTTTTGGTGAAAAAAGGTCAGAGGTAAGATGTATGTTTGGTGGGTTTTGCTAGATTGTTTTAAAAAGGGTCTATCAAATACAACGATGTTTATTTTGTCAAAAACAGTGTATTTGATTAAAATAATGTCTTCAATCTTTGAGTAAATACAGTAAATTTTTTATTTTGGCGATTACTAGACAGTTTCTTGGAGGGTTTGATGAAATGTGATTTAAAAAAACAACAAGTCTGTGATAAAGTTCTGTTTTTTGTGCGAAATTTGTTAAATTTTTTTATGACAGCTTTTGGTGGATTTTGAAAATTTTGGTTTTTGTGAAAATAAATACGTTTTAATGACAATTAACAAATTTTATAACAAATAAGAATCATCAAATTATTTTGAGCCTTAATGATTATCATGATCACTTCTCTAAAACTTTGGATTTTTGGATTTTTTTTTCAAATTTTATGCAAAGTTTATCAATTTAATAGGCCATTTTCATTAGTTATTCGCGATTTTCGATCAAGGAACATATGTAAGGGGCGATCCATTAAACCCCCCTTCCCCTATGGTAAGATTTTTTCTATGAAAATAAAAATAAATTGTATGGCGCGAAAGAAATCTCAGCCCTGCCCCCTCCCCAAAATTTCCATGTATAAAATAAATTGTATGGCGCGATAGAAATCTCAGGCCTGCCCCTTCCCCAATTTTCCAGGTATCATAAAATCATTTTTCACTGATTTTTTTGGGGAAATATATTTTAAATTTCAATGGAACTGATATGATTAGAATTTTTAGGTTTAAAGTACGTCCTGATGGAAGTACTTATATAGTATTAGTAAGGAAAATAATCTACGTCTTAATTGAGTTGCAAATCTGGTTCCCACGTCACATCAAAAGCACAATAGAAAAACAAATGCTTTATTTCAAGAAAACATTCCAAAGCACAATGACAATCATCAAAGTTGGGAACACTGCTGTAATGAAATCGAATTTATTTTCCATGTATTGTTTTCATAATGTGTTATTTTGAGATTACCCATCAAAATATTTGGAGAAAAACAGTAGAAGCATTAACCTAAGAATGCTAATGTCGCTGCTGTTCGTGTGACCAACATCTAGTTTGCTGCGATGTGACAGCGTGAGCACCGGGCCTCAAAGTGTCAAAGGCCAAAACAAAACATTCTCTATTGTGTGGGATCGATCAATCAATGAAAAATGGCAATCAAAGGTAATAATTAGTTAAATCAGTTTTGTGACAACAGCGTCATTAGCGTTCTACTACTAATATTTCTATTAGAAAAACGCTTACAATTTGCAGTAGATCAATGAATATGCGTGCAAAAGTATGAGATTTTTCAATAAAACGACCATAAAGAGATAAATTTATACCTAACAATGCGATTAAGAGGGGGGGTCCGTAGCCTTGAGGTTACGCTTTCGCTCCATAAGCGGAAGGTCATGGATTCAATTCCCAGCCCCTCCAAAAAAATAACCCGTCCAGCCACCAGAAGACGCCGCACGGAGGACCGTGCTTAGGGGAGCACATCCATTCTCCGTCAGTATCAGATGGTGACTGAGACAAACTGACCCACTTCGCAGGCAGCTAGCCTCAAACGACTCAGGAACACGGCAAAACGAACCACCGCAAGAGAGTAATGGACTATGGCTTATGGAAATCGATTGGACCAACAGCAAAGCACTCTCCTACCTGCTCGGTGTGAGAACTAAAGAGCAGAAGAGAGTGAAAGCAGATGTAAATATAGATTAGCTAAAAAATAGAACTGTATCGGTAAGGAAGATACAGATAAACTGATTCCGGCACAGTAGTGGCCACGAGCACAGAGTGCCTTAAAAAAAAAAAAAAAAAAAAAAAAAAAAAAAAAAAAAAAAAAAAAAAAAAAAATGCGATTAAGACTCGCGATATAGATCTATTTTATATAAATATATTTTCTTGAGTAATATAAACCGATTTTTAACACTATTTCTACTTAACTTTTTTGCTGGGAGTAAAAGGATGATGTTATAGCAAATTTGGTCATAAAGTATCAATCACTGGAATGACCTAGTGTCAGAGAACGATGGAATATTTTTGATATTTTTTAAAGCGCGAATGATAAAGGATACCAACATACTATTTGTTCATAAAAATGAGGATTTTTGTTATGCGAAAAAAGCTTAACTTTGACGAATTTCTTAGGAGTTTTTGGAAAAACTATTTAGTTCTTCAACCAAAAACATTTTGCAAGATTTTGATTTTTTTTTCATAACATTGTTGAATAATAGTTGAATAATGCACAGAAACTGTGCGATTATATCAATAAATAAAAAATATATGGCAAAAATAAAGTGTCCACTTTATAAAATGAACAGTCCTTGTTTAATTGTGTTTAATTGAACTTGAATTAACTCTAAAATGGCTACTTCTAGAGAAGTGATCATGATAATCATTATGGTTTCGAATAATTTCAAGATTCTTATTGTACAGGGCCCAGATAGCCGTAGCGGTAAACGCGCAGCTATTCAGCATGACCATGCTGAGGGTCGTGGGTTCGAATCCCGCTGGTCGAGGATCTTTTCGTAAAGGAAATTTTCTCGATTCCCAGGGCATAGAGTATCTTCGTACCTGCCACACGATATACACATGCAAAAATGGTCAATCGGCAAAGAAAGCTCTCAGTTAATAACTGTGGAAGTGCTCATAAAAACACTAATCTGAGAAGCAGGCTTTGTCCCAGTTGGGACGTAACGCCAGAAAGAAGAAGAAGATTGTACAGTCTACTCTCCATAACTCGATATTGAAGGGATCATCGAGTTAGGGAGGTATCGAGTTACAGAACATAAAACCAGTACAACTGCGCCCCAAAGGACCATCAAGTTAGCATTGAAAACCAACTTTTATTAAAATTCTGATAATTTACAAAAAGTTGTTCTTAGAAATTTTTTTAATGTGACTCTTTGTGTACATTCAAAAAGTTCAAAAATGAGATTTTTGTATACTTAATTTTTGTTTTTGAATTTTTCTTGACAAAATATAAAATATTTTTTCAGTGTTTATATTTTTTCTTGTACACTAAAACCATCAATTTACGCAGTCTTATTTTACGCGAACTCAATTTACGTTACTTTTTTCCGAAGTAAATTTAATTTACGTCACTTTTTATTACTAAGTGCGTAAATTGAATTCAGAAAATTATATAGGAAATTATTTAAAGAAATAACCTCTGGTTGGAGAAAATCGTTGAAAACACATGCGATATGAGTTTTTTGGAACGGGAACGAAGAGGGGATGACAAAAACCAATATCCGACGCCATTTTGAAATTCAAGATGGCTACCTCCGGTTGGAATTTATCATTGAAAACCCATGCAATATGGGTACTTTTGGAACGGGCATGACGAGGGGATGACGCAAATTGATGTCCGACTCCGTTTTGGAATTCAAGGACCATCCAAAAACAACTCAATATAATACTTCGTTCACTAATATAGATAGATAGGGGCCAGCGCAATATTAAAGAACTATCAATTGATAATTGGTTACGCTTGTAGATCCTAAGGCCTATATTCGATAGAGATCTTGGAGGACCAAGAACATCCACACAAATCAATACAATACACCTTTTACTCACATGAATAGTTAGGGACTTTTGGAGTATTTGAAAACTAATCTCTAATCAATTATTACGGTCGTAGATACCAAGGCCTATATATATTATATATAGGCCTATATATATCCTTGAAGGACCAAAATCATCCGTACAAACCAACAAAATATTCCGATAACTTAAATGAATAGCTAAGAGACTGTACCATATTGAAAAACTATCGATAGACCATTCATCACGCTTGTACTACCGTGAATCGCAAGTCAGTCCCATCCGTTAAAAGTAGGCATTGAGAAAATGGGCTTTGAAGTTTCCAAACTCGTTTTCCATACAAATATTCAAAAAATTCCAGAAGATTGGAACATGTTCAAATCTCAATGAAACTTTCACAATTTGCTTTTCACTACGATATCTTCCCGATAAAAATTTAAAGATGAATGAAACACGGTTCATTTTTGTGTTACACAGTGCGGAAATCTGTAGTGGGACTGACATGCGGGTACCTTTTATTTTGGGACAATTTGACTTGCTGTTTGTTTTCCTAATTTTTCCGAACAAATCATATCATCTCATTAGTGCAGCTGAAAGAGTTTTGGAAGATATGGTGAAAACTGAACACAACTCAATTTTGACGAAAATGCAGATGGGACTTGAAATTTGCCCACATTCTAGCCTGATTAAGAACCAAATATTAGCATGGCAATTCTAAAATGTATGGTAAAATCAAATAAATTCGATATCAAAATTCTTTTAGAGGGATTTAAAATAGATTTTTACTTCTCTGATATTTTTTTGAAGATTTTGTGCAAATTTCGCTCAGGATTTCGTAAGAATTCAGATTTTTTATTTTTTTTTTCATAAATTCTGTGAGTATTACATAGTATTAATATTCTTTATGATTTTATGAAAATAATTCATATAATTCTGTCAAAAATTTATATGGGATTTTTTTTCAGGATTTCTTCTAGTATTTTTGAAAATCCTGCACATGGTTTTATTAAAACGAAGTCCCGGATATTGCGAGAATTCACCGCAGAATTCTTTAAAAACTTTCCTAAGGATTTTTTTTTGTCAGACTTATTTTTAAAGGAGTTTGTCCTGTATGAAATTCTTTATGTGGAATCCTACTACGCATTCTGCGACAATCTTGCCCGAAATTGTGTGAGAATTATGCTGTACAATAATGTAAGGATAAAAAAAGCATAAACTTGTAAAATCTTTAGTTGAAATCATTCGTTGTAGAATGTTCAAAAATCAAGTTGGTAGAGTAGCTAATCATTCAGAATGTGAAAACATGCGAAGTTTTACATATGGCCAAATAGGGAACCACTATGGTTATAACTGGTTCAAACTGGTCCTATCAACCGAACACTTACCGAATTGGTTTCCTCGATGTTCCTGGTAATGTCTGCGTTCTCGTGCAAACCGAACACCTCCGGATGGGCTGCTAGTGGCAATGTCGATAGGTACTCCAAGGTCACCTCCTTGACGGGGTTGATCGGGACCCGGTAGTTACCGGATTCGGAAAGTTTGTATCCATCCTGGTCGATCGTATCCTGATTGTAGATACGATTCAGCAGTGCCATCAACAGACGACGGTCTTTGTCGTCCGTCACTCGTCCACCGTAGTTGCACTCGCCCGTCAGATAGATGTGCCCTTCGAACGGAATGTACGAGCTCTGATGTAGGAACAGCTTCAACTGCATCAGTGAAATCTTCAGGTCAGACTCGTTGAACTCGTACGATATGTTCCAGCCGAGCGGACCGAACTTACAGCGCTCCTGAACGACCGCGTGGAAAAACACCAATGAGAAGACACCCCTCGTCCATACCCGTGTAACGTCACCCTGGAATGACTCGTCCAGGAAAGCTTCACTGCTGAGTGGTTCTGATTGATACACTCGCATCATATTGAGCTTCAATCCCTTCGGTGCTTCATTGGTCATCTTGACACTGTTCTGAAGGATCGATACGGGGAACTTTTTGCTGGGATATGACGTACACCATAGGCGGTACTTGGGATGGACGTGTTCATACAGGCTTCCATCCGTGACCAACTTCTCCAGTTCATCCATGTAGGACTCCGCAACATGACAGTTCTGCAATATGACCCACTGGCCAAGCTTTATGGCATCGAGAATAGTTTTGGTAGCCTTCGGGCCTTGTCCTTGACCAAGAGAAATTACGCGACAGTCGTCGCCCATGTACTTCTCGCTGGCAAATGCCAACAAACTGTCCATTGGGTCAGATCCTGGGGACAGCATAAAGATGAGCGGAATCCGAGGAGAGCTGTCTTCGTAGGACGTTCGAAGATTGAACTGAGGAGGTTCGATATAGGATGGTCCAATTTTCATGATGATAAATCTCTGTAGCGCTGGCACGACCTTATCCGGGCGTAGACACTTCAAAATGATCAGTTTCACCAGATCATCTTGTCCTCGATATGGTTCCGGTAATTCACTGTTTTCCGGTTCACTCAAGTTGTAGAATGCTTGCCATTTGTCAAGATTATCGGTGAAAGTTTCACGTAGTTTGTTCAAAGACTTGAGTGAAGAAGCTCGGACAAGTTCGGTCCACGCTTTTTCGGTGAGCCAATCTGGTGCTGGATTTGGATAGGGGTTATCTAGCGCAAGCCCTCCTGTCAATAGGAAAGAGAGCTCGTGACCGTCCATTTCGCCCTCTCCGCGTAGGATTCCCGAGCAAAGAACGAAGGAAAACATGAGCTTGTCCTTTTCGAACAGTGACCGACAGACATTGTTGTAGATCGCCTTGGTGAAGTATTCAATCAATAGTTGCAGACGTTCATCAAGATTGTCCGATTTTGGGGCTTTGAGAATAGTTTGCACAAATATGTTGAGGAACCAGGTCAGATTGAACTGGTACATGGGATCAATGTTTGCCAGCTCGGTTGTGCAGAAGAAAATAACCGCTGAGTGGCGCGCAACTGGAATGTAGAGTTGTCTTGCAGCATCTATTTCCGCTTCAGTAGCCACAGCCACCAGCTGTTTGGCTTGAATCTCTCCAGAAAGCTGTTTGCTGGAGGTTAGTATGTTGATCGCATTCTCGTCATCCAAGATGTTACCCTCAGATGAAGAAAGGACCTGCAATATCTTCGCTTCAGCATTGTACAGTTCTTCTTGATTCTGCGCGGATTCGATGATGAGTGATTCTTTCTTCTCCTGTAGATCTGGTCGTTCTTGTATGATGACGGTTCCCAATAGTTGTGAACGTAGGCCTTGTTCCGTTATCATAAAATTCATTAGTGTTACCATAACAGCCGTTTCCGGTAGGTAATGCGGGTTTCTCAAATTGGTTGTGATGTAAAAACGGAAATTCTCATTGTACTCAACCAAACCGTCTCCAAATTTGATAAGGTTGGCACCTTTTTGACGAATTACGTTTTTCTCAAGAATCGAATTCAGACCAGAATCAATAGTTTCGCCAACATTTTCCAGCAACACGGGATATCCATTGATCAATGCATTTTCTACGATTCGCATATAATTCGGATCCATTTGCTGAATAATCTTCAGATTGTTTTCTTTTTCCATATTCTTAACCCATTTGTTAGCTTGTCCTTCCGGATCTATCATCAACGGCCAACGACGAGCATTTTTAACAATTATTCCGTTCTCCACCGAAAAGTTGTCGGTAGGTAGTCCCCATTGTGACCAGCTACGAATCTCCATTGGGTTTCCTAGGGTCGTCAACAGAGAAAACTTATCAGAACAGGAAATCTCGCTCTGTTTTGTGATTTCGTTCCACTCTTCTATGATGCTGCTACGGAATTCCGTCGAGAAGCATCCCAGATAAGCAATGCAACCAGCTGCCAACAGTACATCCCCGATGACGTTCTTCAGTGACTTGTGTAGGTTCTCCGCACACTCCGACCAACGCTTCTTCTCGCCTCCTAGTCCACCGATCAGCTGTTCGGCGCGGATCAATTTCTTCTCGCAACTATCAATCTCGTCCTCCAATCGTTTTTTCTCCCGGGACTTCTCTGCGAAGAAATCATTCAATTTCTGCAGCTTGTCCAAAATTTCCTGCAGTTCGGCCCGTTTGGCATTGAGCTTTTCCATCTGTGCAGCGAGCTCCGCTTCGGCCCCGGCCAGGGCGACCTTCTTGGGGGCTACGATTTTGGCCACTCGGTCGTAGATCTCCATCGCCCGTACCCATCGGCAAAGACCCTCACAGGCCATCGAGATGTTTTTGATCTTCTCCGGGACGAACTCCCGATCGGCAATGTACCTGGTCGCAAAGCATACGGTTAGGAGGAAATTCTGAAACTGACTTCAGTTATACTCACACATCACGAATTCTCTTCATAACTGGAATGGGTATATTGTCCTTGTCGAAGGTTTTCAAACTGTCCAAGAACTTGAGATCACCAAGCATCTTCTGGGAGGGACCCCAGAAATCTTCAGTCACTTTTCCGGCTGAAAATATCGAAAATGACAATCGAAATTACAATACTTACTTTATCCGATTCCGATTTAAACTCCATTGAATACGGATTATCCTACCAAACCAAACTTACATGGTTCAGTTTTGCGATCGGGTTTGATGCCCTTGATAACACAAACCGCTTCCAGCACCAGTTTCACTCCAGACGGTGGATTCTTCATCGACTTGACAACGGTAATGTCAGCCGGTTTGAGCGTATCCAGCGCCGTGAGTGCTGCTTCAAGTGCTGGAACCGCTTCCTGTAGATCGCTTTCGCAGTCGTCTTTGATGGCTTGTGCTGATGCAGCTGCCTCGTTAGCCGCTGTTTCATCCGCTCCGACAATTTCCTTTTTCTTCTCAGCGTCGGCCGTTTCGCGCTCAATGTTCACCATGATCTTCTCAGTTTCGTCCGAAGTTTGTTTCAGCTGTGGCTGCAAGCCTTTAAGTTGATCCTGCATTACCGACACCTGGCCAGCGGCAAAGTCCAACTTTTCCAACCCAACGGTATAACGGTCCCGTTGGGATATAATTTCCGTGTACTTTTTGCGGTATAACGTACTGAAGGATCGCAGCATCTCCAAGTATGACGTAGGGGTAACGTAATTCTTTCTTCCCTGTTCCAGGAAAAAGCGTTCGGAGTTTTCAACGACTCCGCGGTTGAACACCATTACCAGCTCCACGAGCTTCCTCTCGAGACGATTAAGCTGACGGGTTTTCAGTTTATCCGCTTCCTCTTCTTCTTTCTGTAGCGAAGTTGCTGATGGCTCGGTGGATGAAGGAGCTTCTTGATCCAGCTCCATTGATCGAATAAAGTTTTCGGCAACCTTTTGTAAGGCATCATCTGGCCATGAAGTGAACCAATCGATAGTGCAACAGTTTATCAGGGATGGGTAAATGCGAACCCGTTTTTTGAACGACTCCCCAATAGGAGAGAAGGCCAAGGCGATATGTAGATTCTCACGAACTCTTTCAACGAAGAAGTTGTAAAGAGACAATGCCGTTGAATCAATAGGCTTGTTGGTCTGTCTGACGATGGTTTGCATCTGTTCAAGAATGACTGCTTTTTCTTCCGATTGGAACAAGTTCGGAATATCGGCAGTGTTGAGTAGGGAGTTGATATCCTCCACAAATGCTTCTTCTTTGGCTTGTGAATCGTTGAACAGAAATACGGTTGGCTTGCCTTCATTCCCCGCATTCATGAGCAGTTTTTTCATGTCTTCACGCCACTCGTTCATGGAGTAGCTTCTAGTAACTTCGACTTGAAATACAGATGCATCTGCCATATTAGCGGCTAACTTTACAGAACTTCGTCTGCCTGCTCCACCGAGTCCTACCAACAGCAAATGCCCTCGTGGCATCTGCAGTACTCGCGAGATTCGTGATATATGCTCGATTGCAAATCTGAATAGTACGAGATTCATAGGGGATTTAGATTGAGCATTGTATTCGCTGAGATAGAAGTTCATATTCTTCTCTAGCTTCATCCAGCTGTCGACTTCATCGTAAACTCGACTTACTGCATCTGGTTCCATATAGTTACCGAACAACAAATCACGCATGTGTCTATCACTGACTCTTTTACCGCTCTCTATACGACTTCCGAACGCAGTCTCGAGCTTCATTCGTAGCTGTCCATTGGCCGCTTCGTCAACCAAACGTAGCAGGGTTTGTTTATCGTTGTCATCGATCAGTCGATCGTAGAATACTCGGTATGTTTCATGAGCCCAAAGACGTACAAGTTTTTCCGGATCTGGAAGCCGCTTTGCCGGAACCATTACAATCCCCTGATAGATTCTTGTGACATCACGCAGTGAGAACAAGTAATGTGATTTTGCTGGAGTTGGTAGGAAGTTAGCAATCGCTCCTCGGTAAACCGATATGACCGCTTGACAAAGATTCTTACACAACCTGGAAACTGGTTCTGGGAATCCTTTAGAAAAGTGCCATTCACCTATTTCGCTAAATATTCTGAAAAGTGTGGTGTCTTCAAATGAATCTACAGAAAGAACTAGGGTGTGTCGATACAATCGTTGGGGAATATAGTTGCTGCCTCCGACTAGGCCCATTGCGCCTACGAAAAGCAAATCAATCAGCTCGATCTTGGAGGTATCTCGCAGATCGGACCATATTCTATGATCCAACCATTGGCGGATCAGTTCAAGGGGAGGTTGGGAACCGTAATCGTCTCGAGCGGGCATGGCTACGTCATCGATGAAGTTGACACATTCCTTTCCAACGGGAGGTCCATAAACTCCCTTTCTACGGCGATCTAATTTTGACATGATCGTATCTTGCATCTGTTGAGCAGTGCTCCGAGCCGAACAATTGATTATGTTGGAGATGAACTTTGCTTTTGGTAACTCGCGAATGTAGTTCGCAATGGTGGCACTCTTGCCGGTACCCGTTGGACCTACCAAAAGAATTGGCATACCGGCGGAGACACACATTTCCGTCCAATAGAGAATGTACCCGGTTTCCTTGGTGGGAATCATGAGCTCAGAAACGATGCAACTTTCGGGAAGGCTAAGTTCCTCCGATTTCAACCAAGGCCACCAGGTTTCGTGCTCGTCGAAACGGTAGTCTAAGAAGTTCATCTTTTCCGGATACATCTGGCCTCGGTTCAGTGAGAAATGTTTGGGCTTTGGGTGGTCTTCGTTGGCACCGTAAAGGATTTTCCTTAACAGCGGATCAATCGTTCTTCTGCCTTCGATCGTAACGGTTGAAAAGTAGGCCCAGGCGTAGCAGAATAGGAAAATCTGTTGGAACCACACTTGGTTGTAGTTGTTTGTACGCGATAGGAATATTGAAAAGAATGACGAGAATATCTGTAAAAGAAAACTATCAGAGTATTGAAAAATTGAACATTACTTTCACCGACAGAGTAGTGATGCATTTCGGAAATCTTCAGTACAGTGTCTACGGTTTGCAACCAATGAAGTGCTGGAGGGATAAGCCATTCAGTGAGCTGCTCGAATAGTCCTACATTTAGTTCGCTAACTCCCTTCTCTTCAAGGCACAATAAGTAGGATTTGTGAAGAGCAACCCATCCTAGCTGTGACGGCTCCATGTAGATCATGCCGCATCTGAAACGAACTTAAAATCGAACAAACCTCTCCTCAATTTAGATTTCAGAGCATACCGCGAAACCGTTGCGGGAGAAGCCTGTTCCAAATCAACGGGTTCGAATACCAAATTCATCAGCTTGGTCATCTGGATGATCTCTCCAGACATCAAACAAAGTTTTCGATTGTCATCTGAAACACATTGTTATAGAAATTACATACAAAAAATTCTGTCAGGAATATCCCTACCCAATACAGTGTTCAAATTTTCAATCCAAACCGCGTCCACTGGTCCGTCGAATATGATCCACTGCCGCTCCAAGCTGCTCGTGTAAACCATTTCTCGGAACGTATTGGCCAAGACACCGTCGGACCATTCATGCGATGCGGGATCGAAACTACCGTACAACTGTCCCATGGAAACTGCCTTGGGATTGATGATTCTATAGGCGACACCATGCTCTTCCGAGAGATGTCCCTTCTCTCTACGCAGCTCTCGAAGTGTTTCGGCAAGGATCTGATAAGCAGTTGTCTTGCCACCCATAGAATCTCCCACAATCATAAGACCATGGCGGACCAGCAGCATTTCGTAGATCTGCATTACTTTATCGATGAACCACGGTGTAGGTTGCAGTTTGCGTTTGACAAGCTCGATCAGAAGCAATCGGACGATATCCTCGCGTGCCGGCTGCAATAGGGAACTCCAAAATATTTCTTTAATTCTATAGCGTAGTCAATTATACTTACCGGTGGCAGCTCTACGCCAGGGAAAAGATCTTTGTATATGCCTTCGAAGAGTGGTATATCCTGTTGCAGGAACTTCGGAAGATTCACATCTATGATGGCTCTCAGAACAATCTGAGATTCGGAAAGCTCTGGTTGAGCTCTACGGAGTGCTCCGGCTGCTGTTAACACCGATTTCACTGCTCGCATTCCGTAGTCGTAGTGCGATTGAGACGACAGTTGCTCGGAGCAGAGTTTATATGTATGGACTATTTTCTGTGCCAGAATTCGGGCGTCATCAAATCCGTTCGAATAGAGCGTAATTTCGCCGATCATTGCGTAGTCCGGTACCATCATGGCCACCGTTCGGAAAAGTACCTTCAAATTATCCGGTAACTCTGTACGACCGGCATAGCCTGGATTCATGGTAATGAAAATGTTACAAGTAGGGTCCAATTTCAGAGAAGTCTCCTCGAAAACAAATTTAACGACCTTCCCAGCAATCGCGCGCTGAATGGTCAGGATCTGTTGAGCAACTACTGAAAGTACTTCCAGTTCAATTCTATTGAACTCATCAAAACAAGCCCATGAACCGGACTGTGCCAAGCCCTTGAAGAACTTTCCGAGCGCCTTGTAGTCCAAGCCATCGGAGCAGTTGAAAACCACACACTTTTTAGCTACAGCCTTTGCTAGATCTTTGCAGGTTTCGGTTTTACCGGTTCCAGCAGGGCCTTCTGGTGCTCCACCTAGATTTAGCTTGAACGCTCCCATCAGTGTTCGGAAACAGCGATCGGTCAATGGTGTGGTTACTAAACGACCCGTGTTTCCTAGATATTCCATGCCGTATTTCAAATCCGTTGTCACCATACTGCAAGCAACATAGCTCTGCTTGTCATCGTCATCGATTTTCCAGTAATAGCGAAGTTGCGAAAACCAATTAAAGTCTCCCGGATCCGTAATGTTCTTCTGTACCAAAAGGTCTATTATGTCACGAGCTGTGAAGAGAAATCTAATGTTAAACTAAGAACAGAATTCAAAGATCACAAAACTCAGAACCATGAACATCAACCACAATCAATGCTTCAATTGTAATGGTTGCTCCTGTACTAAGATCTCCTCGGACTAGGTCAACCAGATCACCTATCTGGGCTGTGCATTTCTTAGAGTATTCGGCTAGCTTATCGTCTTTGATTGCTTCCTCTGCCTCTTCGGTCCATTTCAAACAGGAAACTACCTGCACCACTTGACCAGGCCAGTGCAGCACCCAAATTTTACGAGGATCTTTGAAGTATGACTCGTACGATTGCCAAATCTGCTCCTTGACACTTTCCAACATTACGACCTCGACCTCTTTGAGCCATTTTTCGACCAATCCCTAAAATGCAGATAACTGTTAATACCAGAAACTCTTACAATTAATACGGTGCCTCCAACATTAGCCAAAGCTGGGTTGATTTTCCTGGTGCAGGGGATCTGCTCCTGTTCGACCGAGGTGAATGCTGTGATTTCCATTTGCGTGTCAAATTGCAAAGCATTGATTCCTTCGAAACATTTCTTCATATGTGGTTGTACACGCATCGGATCTTTGGTCTCGGACAGAATTTCCAACAGTTCATCATTGGAGAGGAAGAAAAATCGTGCAAAATAGAGTCGCTTCTTTTCCAGGTACAGATTCAAGCCTCGTTGAATATCTTCCAGGTCTTTCAAGGCAGTCCTCAGTACGTTCAACAGATCAGGGAAGTCCGTCGCTTGGATCACGTGTGGATCAGCGATCGTATGACGCATCAGTTTGCGGAAAATCTTATCCACGGACTTGAAGTGCCGCCCTTCGGTGGGCATCTGACGCATGATATCCTCGGAACTGAAGATCGGCTCAAGGTACATCCAGGTAGCTTGAACTTGCAGCCACGTATCAATGATATCTTGCATAGAAATGAGTTTGTCCTCCCAATTGGTGGCCTTCGGGCCAAGCGCCGCAATGTAGGGTGAACCTCGCATCGCTTGCGCCTTTAAAATGTGATCGTCAAGCAGGGTTTGGATATCGTCTACCGAAGACAGTATGGACATATCCGAATCGCGATACTGGACGCACACAAATTTAACGTCAACCCATTCCTCTTGCATATTCACCAGCTGTATGTTCAGCTCGTACTCTTTACCGGCTGCATTGGAAATTTCCTCCAACCGGTTCTGAATCTTCATCACGTCGATGTCGACCATCAGACCAAGGGAATTCTGTACCGCTGGATTTACCTCTTGACCTAGTTCCTCAGATATCTGCGCCCAGTGGCGCTCGCAAAGCCCTTGCCGGCATATAGCTTCCAGTATGGGGAGATAGATTTTGAATTTATCAATTTTCATGCGAATCTGTTCAGCGACCCGTTTCGCTTGAGGACTTCCAGATAACTCTTTCAGCAGAACACTGATTGCGTTGAACATTTCATCAACCGCATTGCTAATAACGGTAGCATCCAACTCTTTGAATGGGCCAAAGTACCACACTTCATGGCATGTATCAAATTTATATGCCGTGTGCCAAAGCTTTTCGATTGGCGCCATTTTTTCGATCATTTCGTTCAAGGCCGGGAAGAAGGACAGGTCAATTTGAAGGAGATTCTCTTCTTCGTTAATCTCTCTGGCTTCTTTGCTACATTTCTGAAAAATATAAAACAAAACAGAATTTCGGAAACATTGAGTCGAGGTCATCAAACGCGCAGTAATAGGAATACCTCCAGGATCTCCATCAAACCATCAACCGTATCGACCTTCTCCCGCAGGTCGTCCAGCGAGAGCATTTCGCGAATCTCGCGTGTCCGGAAGTGGTCCATTTTTTTCTTTTCCGTGTTCAAATACATCTCGAATCGGCCGCGTCTTTCACGTAGTGCCGTTTCCAGATTTTCACGTACCACCGACAGACGGGCGCCGCTGAGATCAAGCACTTTCTCCAGCTCCTGGGGCCATAGAAATAGACGCGAATTCAGGTTGATGTCTTCGGCTGGAAATATAAAGCCTAGCATCAGAAGAGTGTACTTTTCACGAACCAATCGAGGATCCCGCATATTACGATCTAGTATGGCGTAGGTCAGGAGGAAGAGAACACGTTGCGCAACTTGCTTGATCTCGGTCTTCAGCTGGTACATTCGCTCTTCGCGGCACTGCGTAAGATAATTTTGAAGGGCGACCACTTCCGGAGTTTCTTTCGGACGCTCACCAGCCTGCAGAGACATGTCTTCAAACTCGTCGGATATTCTGGAATCGAATATTGAGTTCATTACGTAGCGGGTTCGGATTATGAATTCAAAGCAACTCACCTTCGGTTTTCAACCTGATTCAATGTAATGAAATAATTGATAACAAAAGCTTTTAATTCTTTGACCAGATTTTCCAGAACTCGGTTGAGTCGACTGTTGTCTAACATGAACAAATTCAACGGAATAAAATCTCTCAAGAAATAAATTCCATGAAGGAGCTCGGTAAACTTATCGACGAGGTCTTTGAATATATCCAAAGACGGTAGTTCTCTTTGTGAAAAAATGCTTTCTGTGATGACCTTCATCTGGTTGGCCAGGACTGGGAAATAGTACTCATACATGGGATATAGATATATGGTTGGACCTGTTTGGTTGGCGATCACAATGCTTTTAACTTTTTCGTATAGCTTGTGCATATCTGCATTATCTTCTCGAATGTAGTGTAAATACCCGAGTTGCTTCTTATCTTGCGTTAGGTAATACTCCAAACGAGGTATCTTGTATCCCACTTTCAAAATCTTCACAAAATAGCTTTTGAAGAGGTCGGGGAGTTCTTCCATGTAGGGATATATGATGATCTTGCCGCTACTTCCCATTATGAATGATGTCCTCCGCTCTTCCACCGCTGTTGTCATTGGATCATCTGTCGATTCTGATGTCAGCAAACTCGGATCATCATCGTCCGCTTCGTAGAGGGACATGTCACTCTTTTCCGTATTCTTCTCAATCTCCGTATCCGGTTTGCCAACGACCGATACTGTCAAAGTCATGAAAGGTTTTATTTTGAGCTTGCAGGACTGCGCTCCGGATGGCGTATCTCCACCGCGATAAGCTTCCAGTGCATCGACGAGATGATCCAAGCTTTTTTTGATCATGCCTTGCAAATGGTACGACGTCAAGGCGTGAATACAATTGAAAAAGATCGTTCCTCGACCACCATGGATCGAGCTACGCGGCACCAGATCTTTCCAGTACTTACGCATGACATCGACCAAATCGGCAACTCGGGGCATCCAGTCATTGATCAGTATCTGAAAACAATAATCTATTAATACTTACCTTCCCGGAATCAACATTCAACCAAATAACTTACGTCACGAGTAATGCGGCAACTATTGTGAATCGTTTCGGTGATCTTGTCGGCGTGCATTGGGATGTCTGTACTGTAGAATTTGGCTGCATCTACCACCAACAGGTTCCCGTACAGTTTATGCCACAACAAGTTGATAGCCTGCAGAACAGGATGGTTCACCATAAGAACCTCCTCGAGGCGATTCTTGGCGACCTGTATCGAGCACTTCCACGGAACTGGAGCAATCAGAGTGGCGATCGGAAACTCGGGTGGTTCAACAGCAAGTTGTAGGCGTTTTCGTTCTTCCTCCGATCGAAGGATGTACCGGACGAATGATCGCTTAACATGATAGCGATAGTCTTCTTGTAGGTCCATCAGTAGGATAGTCAAATAGACGGCCTGATCTCTGGGGACGTTGTGCTCGGGGTCGAAAATGTAATCTAGTAGGATCACCTCCGGGTAGATGTTGGGCCATAGTTTTTCCTCCTCCAGAATGAATTTGTGAGCTTGCTTCAAGTAGCTTATTCTGGTGTCGATGCGGGGAATGATCTTTTTGATCAAGTGCGATGGATAGTGTTCAATTTTTTCGACGGCCAATTCCTCCAGTAGGTTGAGCGTTCGCTGACGCATATTTTCGTCGAAATTTCCGATGGCTTCTGCGTAGCGTTTTTCGAATTTTTCAAGAATTTTGCGCTTCTGATCATCCGGATGAACTGGAAGCAGCGCTTGAAGGTATCTTAGTTTCCTAGGACCAATAGATAAGGTTAGAAAAATTCAAAAAGCGATATTGTACAAGTTGAGAAGGATTTCCAAGTGATTAATTAAAAAAAAATCTTGACCACATCAACGAAAATTCATTTTTTGCCAATGAACAGTTTGAATACTAGCATGGACATTCGACCACTCATCAACTTTTACATACGTGTTACAGCTTTGATTCGTTCCAACCAATCTGAAGGCTTTTCAGCTGTTCTTGCTCTTCCATAAGTAGAAAAAGTATTCGACAGTGTTTGACATGGAGTAATATTAAAAACTATAATTTTCCAACATACATTGTTAGAATAATCCCAAGTTATCTGTCGAATCTAACATTCAGGTTAATTATCAGAACTCCTAGTCTGAATAATGTCCAGTAAGGGCTGGTGTTCTTCAAGGCAGCATTTTGGAACCAATACATATTTACAATATTTTTACATTTTACTTACCTGAGTTACCTCAGGTATGTCAAAAATCTTTTGTGGAAGACACAGTCCTCTCCACTAAAGGACGAAGCCTGCGCGTCATTTGTAGCAGATCGCAAAAAAAAAAATTACAGTCGACTCTCCACAACTCGACTTTTATGATCACTTATGCAAGGAGCAGAGTTGCTTGCTGTCACTATCAAAGCTTGAAATTTGCTGATTTGTACAGGCCGACTGCAATACAATTCGAATCATTCCGTATCACATCAACATCATGCTGTCTACTCAATCACCAGTGCATTGATGGCGATAGACTATGGATGTCACTGATGGGTCAAGTTTAGCCTTAAATTTAGCAAATGAAATGGCAATTTATCGGTATGATATTCTTGATAGTGCTGCAGACGGATTAAAACTGTGTGTTGGTCACTGAAAAACATTAATAGCGTGGGTAATTACCTCGTGATCACTCATTCTGCAGTGATTGTGATCTAGAGTGCGATGTCGCATCACCGCTGTTAGTTGTCAGATCAAAGTGATATTGATAGTTCGCAATTGATATTGATAGTTTTAGTCCATCAGTCATCAGCTGATATCCCAGTGAACCACGTATCGTATAAGAATGTGCATCCAAAATCACATATTCATGCGTCCAAAATCAGAATTGCACAAGATGCCATATTAAGCGTTATCAATGTCAATACAAGTTGTATATAAATCCCCAATACGATTCATAAACAACAATCTGTGTTGACAACAAAACATGTCGTAAATAGTGCAACATAGAATCACGTTATGTTATATAATTTGACAGATCATATATCAATCCAGTAAGCATCGTATGAAATCGCAATAACTTAGCAAAAATTACCACCCAACCATCTGCTGACGATTTGCCTCAAAGAACAACAAAATGTGTCGCTGTACATGAAACATGTATTAAGATTGGCAAATAATCGCTCTTCAAACAAGTAACCCTTGGTGGTACAGTGGTAAGGTGCACGATTCCGGATCCAGAGGTCCCGTGTTCGAGACTCGCTGCAAACTTTTTTTTATTTTCTTCCAAATTTTGTGGCATCGTATATCTGATTGAAGAAAGTCCGAAAAAGTCGTGCCAAGTACGCATATAGCCTCCACTTTGGTAGGTATATAGCCTTTTCGTGCATTCTATACGATTGAATTGATTCGTATAGAATGATGTACAGCAAAAGTTATACCAACCAAAATGTTCACTGGGATAACTGATATTGTGCAACTCTGGCAAGGAGACAATATCATTTTGTTGATAGCATTTTGAAAAATATCTTTGGACCCTTTTTTCAAAATATTTGAAAAATCCCATATTTTTACTAAAAATTTATTTTTTTTGTTTTTATCTTTTTAAACTTTTATCGCACCTTGCAAGTCCTTTATTCACTGCCAAACCAGAAATGATCCATGTCTCCCTATATGAAAATGGGTTTTCAGATGGATATCGAGTTATGAAGGGAAATTTTCTTCCCACGTGGCATCGACTAGTGGAGACATCGAGTTATAGAAACATCGTTTTATGGGGAGCATGATGTATGAGAATTTGAAGGGACCGCAAAATCCATCGAGTTATAGAATATATCGAGTTATATAACAAACTCGATGTATTCTATAACTCGATGGATTTTGCGGTCCCTTCAAATTCTCATACATCATGCTCTCCATAAACGATGTTTCAAACAATTGGCCAGATGCTATTATTATTAAGAGTCGACTGTATTTGCATTTCACTTTTATTTTCTTTACTGCGGCTTAATAAAGTGAGCTTTTAGCAGAAGTATTGAAGCGTAACCATACTTAGTGCAAACCATACTTACACGCTTTCATCCACTTTGAGCTTTTTGATGTACTGCTCATTAGTCAGCCGTTTCCGTTTCACTTTAGTGGGATAAACATTTCTGTTGCTTTTTTGGGACGATGAGGACGATGACGATGACGATGTGCACTAGAACAGAAAGAAAAATCATTTTAGCACCACAGATATACAGGCTCCACTTATACTTAGTATCGTTAAACGGGGTATCTTTGGTATTGCGGGTAGCTTCGATAGAGCGGAACTCACAACTTATTAACGAAACAACATAATGTATAATAAATACTAAGTTAAAAAGGGAATGCAATAGTAAAGCGTATCAATATGTCACTTCATGTAAGAGCTATTTTCGTTGAAGGGTCTATTTCATTTTAATTTTCATTTTGCTGCGTTTGATGGGGCAATAAGAGCGCAAGTCAATCCAAAGCCGATGATAGGAGGAGATCTTGAAGTTTGACACAAATATTGATATGGTTCCGCACATATTCCATATTGATCATTTCCTGAGGGGCACATGGAACCTACTACGGCATGACCTGTGCATCTTACTTTTCTAAATAGGCTTCCACAAGTATGATTATGAAAATCTATGTTTGAAATGGTCCCTAATAATATAAACATGACTGGAAGTGCAAACATGACAGACCCTATATTCCGGAACCACAGAATCACAGAAATGGTCATATTTCGAAAGTTTTCCAACGAATCTTTGTGCGTCCACCAGCATTCGGCAATTAGTTCTAGTTCCTAGTAAAATGATGAACATCAAATAAGCCTTGGTACGGGTAAAGTGCTTCAGAAAGATCCGACAGTCATCGGTTCCAGCACTCAACGTCAAAGTAACTTGAGCACTGAACTAGGCCAAGAATAACGAATATCAGATTATATTGAAGCCCAACAATACTTACAGTGAAACCACCATGAGTCGATATTGAAGGGACCATCGACTTATGGAAATATCGAGTCATGAAACAGCAATCCTTTGAAAAGCTGCTTCTAGGGACCATCATAGTAACCATGAAATTTTGCTTGTAGTATGGTTCCATGAGTCGATATCGAGTCATGGAACATCGACTCATGGAGGTATCACTGTATAATAGATGAGCTAGATTGTAATAAAAATTAAAAAACTTGGTGTTTAGAATTTGTAAAACCGAAAGAAAGATTTACAGGTGGTTGAGAACGATAGAAGCACAGACAAACAGACGTAACATTGGCGAACTTTCCATCGACCACTCATTTAACGGTCATTTCAAATACGATATGTTATCAACCTCACAACCAGTGGCGCGCGCATCGTTTTTGTTCGTGTTTAATGTTTCACGCTATCGCCATTTGCAGGTCTTGTTGCACAAAACAGTCTTTCGTGTAAAATGCTCACCAGATGATGATAGTGGAAGCTGGGCGATGGATTTTAAAGAAATGTGTTCTAAGTGTTACATCTGTTTGTCTGTGCTAGAAGTCTGTTACGATGAGTTTTTGCCAAACACGTGTGCCGACCCTGAGAGGAAAAATTACAGGTGAGCAGGCTCGGGACGAGAGGACGTCCATGCCATAGACGCGTGGGCGTCAACGGTAGTTACAAATTGTTAATCAAGTTTTAAAAGAAACAGTTCAAGATGTTTTGTATGACCTGGCCACATACTGAGTTATTCCGGATAACTGATCCCCGGTACAAGTGGCGAATACCAAGTACAAAGAAAGATCAGATCATGTGAAGATTTGTGTCGTGAACTCTATCGCCGATGAGTTTATGTCCAGCCTTTAGCTAGTAGATATAGTATTTTATCACCTTTACTAAATCTTACCTCTTACTTATTACTCCACTCTATCTTCCACTCACTCATACTTTTTTTTTCATTATCTCTCATACTCGTATAACAGTCCCATTTGAATTTTCATCACTTTTAAGATTTCTTCGTGAATCATGTTTATTATTAGTGTACTTCTAGGTATCATACCTAAAATTGTATTTTTGTATGAACGAAATGTGAAAAAAATATCAAATCAGGTGCGTACCATATTGAAAATACCCGAATAACAGTCCCACTGGTAGTTTAAGATGACATTCAAGCAAACCTCTTCCTGTTATGATTTCTATAATTTTGGCTCGTTATTTTCATCCCATAAGAAGAATCAATTCTGCAAATTACAGTATTTTAAACCATCTTTATTCCATAACAAATATTGTTATTGCTTGAAATAACTTATGGTGCGATAAGTGATAGAATAATATCTAAATGTTAATCCTAATTAGAGTCTAAACTAAAAATAAGATAAATAGCTACCCTCCACCAAGTCAAACCTACAGCTGCCATTGCCCTCGTCTTCTGACCAATTATTAACGAAATCTTCGGTTCAGCTTCCAACGACATGGAGGGGAAGGCTTTTTGGGTCAACATGGGAATACGCAAATTACCTACCACTGCAGCACACTGGTATCGTCAACTGGTCAAACTATGCATGAGCCATATCCAATGCTAAAAAATGAAAAGATCCAATAAATAAGGCAGCATTATGAGTCTAAGAAATGTCAAATAGCTCTGCCGAAATCTAGCTGAATTTGCCCGCCTGGGTACCTGTGTTTCAAATCCAATATAAACGTGCTGCAAAAGAATCCAGAGTACCGTCAAACGGGGTAACTTGCAACAGGGGTGAAACTTGCAACACAACGACATGTAACTGAATTGACGTTTTCTAAAGCATCAAGTTAAATTGTTCTAATTTGTTACACCGGTCAATGACCTTAGGTATAAAAAGAGAGGTTTTGGTGAGGATTTTGGTATTATTTCTACTTTGGTTGGTTTGCTGGAGGAGAAAATCATATCACACGTTTGATCGTATTAAAACAAGGCGGAAAATCGTTCCTAGTACCATACAAACGGGTTATAAATATTATTCTAGGTATTTGCTTTTCACTACAGTATTTAATAGTGTACAAAAGCACTATAAAAAAGTTTTGTTAATTTCACGTTTATACACTGAAAATAATTGAAAACGTTTTTGACTACCCTTGTGGGGTAACTTGCAACAGCAATTTTAATCTCAATGGCAAGATGTTTTCTGCCGCTTGTCATCAAAAACACATGAAAAAGCAAGATTGAGCATTTATTTGTAGAATTACATTAAAATTGTTAAACCTCAACCAACTTATTACGCGTTTGGTAGAAAAAAGTTACATTAATCGCATTATTATTGGAATTTATTATATTTTATTCGTGAAAACTATGTTTATTTCTTAAAATATGTTTTAAATGTAACTTGCAGATCTGTCATTATGAACTTTTTGCATGAAATATAAATATAGCTTTTTTCAATGACCAACAGAGGCCATTTCAAGACATGCGATCAATATATGATACGTTGCTTTAGTTAAAACATGTATGAAAAATATCTTATGTGAAGCAAAACCTCAAAACCATTGCAGTTGAATGAAAAGTAGCACTAAAACTTTTAAATGGCTTTCTACTAGCCGTCAAGACTTGTGATTTGCTAAAAATTTCCTCTTGTGGAACATATAAAATACAAAATCAATCGTTTTTTTAACCGTATATGGTCAATACTCATAGTTAAATCGAAAATAATGATTTTTCAAAAATGATGGTACCTAGTTTCTGTTTATTGTCATGTTTTTACTGCAGTTAATTATTTAATGATTTAAAAAACGGTATTGATAACATTTTTGATAGTAAACTTCAGTCTGTATTGTATGTTGCATGTTACCCCACATCAGGGGTAGCATGAAAAAAGCATATTTTCAGCCTCTCCTGATCCCAGGAAAACAAATTTTAATACAATAAATACCACATGGCATTCTTTACGTAGCGATTAGGATACCAGATTGTATTTGGTTCATCTAAGTGCTTAAAATTTTCGTCCAAATAGATTTGAAGTTGAAAAGTGTTGCAAGTTACCCCGTTTGACGGTACCTTTCCTATCGGCCGGCAGCAAAGCTTTCATCAAATTTAGGAATGTCCTCAGTACTGTCACTATCCACCGTTAAGTTTAATATTTTACAAGAAGTATTGTAACTAGAAGATGAGAGCACTAATAGTAGCAAAAGTAAAAGTGCCTTGGAATCTATAGTAAACTTGGCTTTAAATGTGTCAAGGTGCGCGATAACAAAGTAAGTGAGTCATAAGTAATGGGACTGGTATGCGGGTGTATTTGAATATGATGAGAAAAGTACTCGGATAACGAGTCCCATATGCAAGTATCTTGGATTTGTACATAAAAAACAAACGTATTAACAATATTTTGGTTGTTGATCATTTTCTTATTCTCTAATGATAATGTGTTGAGGGATGCCACTAAAATTTTCTGCAGCAGGCAGCGGCGCTACGATTTTTTTTTTTTTTTTATTTCTTTATTAGTATCATTCCAAACATTACATTCATTTCTTATATCTAGGTGTTCTGTGTTATTTGACAACACTATCATCCTAATTTGGTAAAACAAATTTAAGATTTAATTAACATTTTGTTAACAACATATTACATTTCATTTGCCGTAGCAGTTCAGTTTTTTTACAGGTGAGTTGATTTCACCTGCTTATAAGAGAAAAAAAAAACGTTTTTAATATACTTAACCTAACTTAACCTAAACATATAACGCATTAATCGTGGCAATAGAAGATTGTAACGATTTTTGCCTGAAATTATTAATGATTGTATTTGACATTTGTTCCAATGTTTCAACATTGGATATTCTATGTAACTCATTGGTACTATACCAGGGAGGAAACCTCAGAATCATTTTCAAAATTTTATTTTGAATTCTCTGCAGAGCTTTCTTCCTGGTATTACAACAGCTAGTCCATATTGGTACAGCATACAACATGGCTGGCCTGAAAATTTGTTTGAATATCAACAGCTTGTTCTTAAGACAAAGTTTTGATTTTCTATTAATAAGGGGATAGAGACATTTTACATATTTATTACATTTGGCTTGAATGCCCTCAATGTGATTTTTGAAAGTTAAATTCTTATCTAGCATGAGCCCTAGATACTTAACTTCATCTGACCGATTTATTGGAACCCCTCTCATCGTGACATGTCTACTTGAAGGTTTCAAATAAAGAGCTTTTGGTTTATGTGGGAATATTATTAGTTGAGTTTTGGAAGCATTAGGAGAAATCTTCCATTTTTGCAAGTATGAAGAAAAAGTATCCAAACTTTTTTGCAATCGACTACAGATGACACGCAGGCTTCGTCCTTTGGCGGAGAGGCCTGTGTCATCCGCAAATAAAGATTTTTGACATCCCTGAGGTAACTCAGGTAAGTCAGATGTGAAAATATTGTATAATATTGGTCCCAAAATGCTGCCTTGAGGAACACCAGCTCTTACAGGAAGTCTTTCAGATCTGGAGTTTTGATAATTAACCTGAAGTGTACGATTTGACAGATAACTTTGAATAATTCTAACAATGTATGTTGGAAAATTAAAGTTTTTAATTTTACAATCAAACCTTCATGCCAAACACTGTCGAATGCTTTTTCTATGTCTAGAAGAGCAAGACCAGTAGAATAGCCTTCAGATTTGTTGGAACGGATCAAATTTGTTACACGTAAAAGTTGATGAGTGGTCGAATGTCCATGGCGGAATCCGAACTGTTCATTGGCAAAAATTGAATTTTCGTTGATGTGGGCCATCATTCTGTTCAAAATAACCTTTTCAAAAAGTTTACTGATGGAGGAAAGCAAACTGATTGGACGATAGCTAGAAGCTTCTGCAGGATTTTTGTCTGGTTTTAAAATTGGAACAACGTTTAGAATATTCCATTTGTCAGGAAAATATGCTAATTGAAAACATTTGTTAAATATATCAACTAAAAATGATAAGCTACTTTCTGGAAGTTTCTTGATGAGGATGTAGAAAATTCCATCATCGCCAGGAGCTTTCATGTTTTTGAATTTTTTAATAATAGTTCTCACTTCTTCCAAATCAGTCTCCCAGGCATTTTCGAAAACGTTCTCTTGATTGAGAATATTTTCAAACTCCTGAGTAACTTCATTTTCAATTGGACTAGTAAGTCCTAAATTAAAAATGTGCGCACTTTCAAACTGCATAGCAAGTTTTTGAGCTTTTTCGCAATTAGTCAGTAATAATTTGTTTTCCTCTTTCAATGCCGGTATTGGCTTCTGAGGTTTTTTCAAGATTTTCGATAATTTCCAAAAGGGCTCAGAGCCAGGGTCCAATTGAGAAATTTTATTTTCAAAATTTTTGTTTCTTAATTGAGCAAAACGTTTCTTTCTGCAAATCCTGCCATATAATTTTCATAACAGGATCGCGAGTGCGTTGAAATTGCCTTCTCCTCACGTTTTTAAGACGGATCAAGAGTTTAAGATCATCGTCTATAATCACGGATTCAAATTTTACTTCACATTTTGGAATTGCAATGCTCCGGGCTTCAACAATGGAATTTGTTAAAGTTTCAAGAGCATTGTCAATATCAAGTATAGTTTCTAAAGAAATGTTAACATCAAGATTGGAGTCAACATACGTTTTATATATATTCCAGTCGGCTCGTAAATAATTGAAAGTGGAGCTGATAGGATTGAGAATCGCTTCTTGGGATATTTGAAATGTAACAGGGACATGATCAGAATCAAAATCAGCATGAGTAATCATTTGGCTACAAAGATGACTAGAGTCGGTTAAGACCAAATCAATCGTAGATGGATTTCTAGAAGAGGAAAAACATGTGGGGCTATCAGGGTATTGAATTGAGAAATATCCTGAAGAGCACTCATCAAATAAAATTCTGCCGTTGGAATTACTTTGAGACTTATTCATTGACCGATGTTTGGCATTAAAGTCACCAATGCGAGTCAATTTTCGCAAGTCAGTCTGGAGCAAATTAACTTGCTGTCCAGAGCATTGAAAAGGCAAATAGGCAGCTATGAAAGTATATTTACCAAACTGTGTTTCAACAGAAACACCTAAAGTTTCAAAAACTTTAGTTTCAAATGATGAAAACAGTTGATGTTTTATACGCCTATGAATGATGATTGCAACTCCCCCACATGCCCCATCAAGTCGATCATTACGATAAACAAAAAAGTTAGGATCTCTTTTGAGTTTAGATCCAGGTTTTAAATACGTTTCGGTAATAACTGCTATATGCACGTTATTAACCGTAAGAAAATTAAACAGCTCGTCCTCTTTACCATTCAGAGAACGAGCATTCCAATTTAAAATATTTAAATTATTATTTGGATCCATTAGAAAAACGTAATCCAATAACAATTTGATTAGTAAATTTTACACCTACTTGGACTGCTTCAGTCATAGTGGTGGCTTTGAACATTGCATCAATCATTAGATTCAATTGTTCAGTTAGAAAATTAAAATCAGAGGCAGACATGTCATGTGATTTCCCATTGGAATATCCGGTAGACGAAGAAGCGGAGTTACCTGTGGCGGTAGGGTTTTTTTCCATTTGATTTGAAACAAGTAGAATGGGTACCCATGGATCGAACAGGGGAGGAGTTCGAATTTCCTGCTACGATATCGGCAAAGGATTTACCGTGGGTAGATACATTCGAAATAGAAAGATTCGAACGGCTACCCGACGGAATAAAATTAGTTTGTGAATGAGCATGATTATGATCTTCCTGATGGGTATGATTCATGATCAAGCGATCGTTAACTGAAAAATGAACATTGTTCGATACACTACCAGGCAAATTCCGGAAACGACCGTTATCGTAACGGATATTATCTTTCATCTGCCTGGCACGAGCCACAATGACCTTTTTGCGTGAAGGACAATTCCAATAATTGGACTTATGGTTAGCCCCGCAATTACAACATATGAATTTGGTGGTATCTTCCTTCACTGGACAGACGTCTTTGGCGTGAGAAGAACCTCCGCAAATCATGCATTTAGCATCCATGCGACAATTTTTTGTACCATGACCCCACTTTTGGCACCGACGGCACTGAGTGGGGTTCTGGTAATTTCCTCCAGGTTTCTGGAAATGTTCCCATGTCACACGGACATCAAACAAAAGTTTTGCTTTTTCTAAAGCTTTAATATTATTTAGTTCTTTTTTGTTAAAGTGAACTAAATAAAATTCTTGAGAAAGCCCTTTCCGAACAATGCCAGATTGGGTTCTCTTTTTCATAATGATTACTTGAACAGGGGAAAATCCAAGTAAATCATTTATTCCATTTTTGATCTCTTCAGGTGATTTATAGTCACTTGAGAGACCTTTCAAGACAACTTTGAACAAACGTTCAGTTTTGTCGTCATAAGTAAAAAAATTGTGCTTTTTCTCTTCAAGATGTTTGAGAAGAAGTTCACGATCTTTAAGAGTTTCCGGCAAAACGCGACAGTCTCCTTTCTTTGCGATTTGGAAGGAAACCTTGATTCCCCTAATGGAGTTCAAGATCTCCTGCCTAAATCCCCCAAATTCGGAACAACTGACCACGATAGGCGGCACTCTTTGCTTCCTCACTTGAATCAAAGAGCCTGGGCTAGAGGCTGCTTCGATTTGGTGTTCGGAAAATTTGTCTAGAGCATCGAACTGATTGCTCATTTCGATACAATTATTCATTTCACCCTTGGAAGAAAGTTCGCATTCCGGGGAAACGTCCTTTCTTCCATTCTTGCCACGTGTAGTGACAGTTTTAAAACCCACTTTTTTGGAAGGAAGTAGTGAATTCAGAGATTCACCCTTCCTTTTGTTAGTTGTTGATGCCATGTTTAATTAATAAACGAAAGAAGACGTGACCTTCGAAAGGTTTTTTTCCCAAGACGGTGTCCAAGAAGGATTACCACCGCTAGCTTTCGCCAACGGGTCCAACGAAAAATCGAAGGCACGGGTCCAAAGAAGGATCGTAAAGGGATCAATAGTAGAAAAAATAGTACTGAAAAGTACTGTTGTAGTAGCACTGAAAAGTACCGTTTATAATTTTAGCACTGAAAAGTACTGTTTTTTTAGCACTGAAAAGTACTGTTTTATTGCTTTAGGTAGTTTTTAAGAAAACTTCCAAGAGCAGAGAGAATTCGTGTACGCACAGCACGAAGGTACGATGCGCACTGCGGCGCTACGATCCATCCCCGAACGACCCATCACCCCGAATGACATTACCCCGAATTCCAATTTCGTGGGGAAATGTCATCAATATCATCATGTCAAGATAATTGTAAATTCGGGGATATACCATTCGGGGTAATGGAATTCGGGGTAATGGTACATTCAGGGTAATGGAATTCGGGGTGATGGCATTCGGGGTAATGGGGTAGAATCTGATTTAAGTACAAAAAACATTTTTCTATGATTTTTGAGATTTTGTCACGCCCCTTGGTTTAAACTCAAATTTTGGGTATATTTTGTTTTCCGTGTCCCTTCCGAAATGTCAGATAGGAACAACCCCAGTGTTAAAACTATAAGCCCTGTGGCAATTTTGTCGAAAAAGTGAATGTCAAACATGATCACAAGTGTCAAGGTTCATATTTGGAACTATTTTTAAAATTGAATTTTAAATAGGTTATAGCCGTTATTTGAGCTAGAAAAATTGCTAAAGTAGTTGCAAAAACATGCTCATTCGTATTATTGAATAAAAACAAGAATTCATTAAACATTTTAGGACCCAATTCCGGAATCTCGGTGTTCAGCTGAGTGAGCGTGGACCGTAATTGGGAGTACCACAATGTGTATAACGGCAGTTAAGATAAGAAAAACGAGCTGTCTTTATTTAGTAATGATCCTTATCACTAGTACAGATGTTTTTTACTTATTTATACTCTAAGTACGATTGATTTATGTTGACTTCAATATCGATACATTAAAATCAGTCTATATCTATGCAGAAATCCAATTTTATACAAATTCCAATAGACTAAAGCTCTGCTACAAAACATTTTTGTAAACGATTATTTTTCTATAAATTCTGTACTTTAACGTTCAATATCTTGTCCCCGTTCTCTATTGACATTCTCGAATTTAGTTCCATTTGCAATCATGCCAAACAGTAGTTTGGCTGTAGATTTCCATTGTTTACATACCCATTAGCTCCCCCAGCTGGCGCAGTTTATATGGAATATTCGTCTCAAATATATTGAAAACCCTATATTGACCCTATGTCACTGTTTCGTCTCGTACACTAGTTAATCGCGTTCAGTTGAGCCCAGAATGACAAATTCACTAGTTGATACGCTAATGAACATAGTTACCGAAGGTTGTATCTGGATTTAAGCTCATTTTCATTAAGCTTTCAGTTGTTGAAAGTTAGGCTTAGATCAGCACTCCCGTACAATCACACATATGCATGCACCTTGTGCCGCAGCTCGCCCAGCGTCATAGGCGGCTATGATGCGCTTAGTGGCTACCAACCAGCTAAGTTGAAGAAATACTAAGCATTATTGCAAATCTACTTCAGATAGTCAAAACACCAACTTTATCAATTTTAATCATCATACAACCTTCTACAATATTGTTAGATACTATACTAGTAGTGTTTTTGACATTCTGGGTTCAATTGAACGCGATCAACAATTTTCCTGACTCAAACAGGAGATGATGTGCTGTTTCCTATATGTTGGAGCGGAAAATCCCATATTAAGGGGACACGGGAGACCGTGTTATTTTCCCTATCTTTCGTCTCACTCTAACAATTATCATCAAAACTTTGTGGAAGCAAATCTCGAGTTTTAGTGAACCGATGAAGCTGAAAATGTATCGGGTTGTGCACTACATTTATAGAATCATAGTGATACATTTTTCGCATCGATATATGGAGTGGTTCTTGAGATTTGCTTCTTGAAATGGATAGGGTGATTATGATGACGTCCCGTGCGGCCTTAACTTCAATTCAATTGCGCCAGCTCATGGAACCACCAAATGAGCTGAAACTTTCAGGAAGTCTTCCTCTAACCCTAAAGAATAATCCTGGTGGGTGCCCCGTGGAATTATACAACTTTATTTTTCTCCCATACTAAGGTGGGCCAATCTAATACCCATTATCAACCCCAAAATATGTTTATTTATTTATTTATTTATTTCACCGTCTTCAGTTTACTGTACAGACTGTAAATGCTTAAATTAATATATCACATATTACAAAACATAATCAAACACTTATTACGCAGATAACTTCATTCACAATTTAACTATCTGAATCTACGTTTTCAATCAATGGCTTCAATTACATCCAAAAACAAAAAAAGAAACAGAATATACTGAAACAGAAGTTCTACAAAACAATTTACGACTCTTAACAGACAACTACAATTTACTATTTTACAAAAGTGCAAATATTTTCGGTACATTGCCTATGCACTTGCATTTATACTCGCTGATGGTTTCCAAGGAGAGCTGCTTCTTCGAGTGAACTCCCGAAATTTCATCCCACGTGGCCAGCTGTTTGCATTCAAAGCTGATTGCTTCCATCTTTCGTGCAAAACAATTTTGAAGGAAATGAAATCTAAATCCTCGCAGCTTTTCCAACTAGGAACCAATTTTGTCACCGTCATGCATTCGGGTCTAGGCACGCAAAGAGATTCAGACACTAAACAAACAATATCATTCTCAGTGACGTGTGTATCGATGTTTGTTAGGAGTAACGAGAAAGAATCGTTTGAATTGAGTCCAGTCGTGCAGTCGCTCATACACACACTTGCATTGTTCACTAGCTTCGGCGATGTGATTGGAGTTGAGTGTTGTTTTGCAGACTCAAACGGCGCAATGGAAAGATTCAATTTGGCTACCGCACTGGTCAAACTTGCTATTTGCGATTTCATCTCTTCCAGTTCAGCGTTGATCGAGGTTCCAGCGGGGGAAGGAGTGTTACACGATCCCGACATATCATCTCTTGCTCTACAAAAATCGACCATGCAGCTGTCGCATATCCAAATTATGTTTTTGGATAGCGCACATAGCTGATCTTCACTCACACCAACGCAAGATGCATGAAACTTCCCGGCACATTTTCCTTCGCACACAGTATAGAGATGCTCCATGGTGTCGATGTCTGCGAAACATTTCTTGCACTTGTCTTCCATTGTTGTGCACCTTGACTTTAGCAATTACACCCACGGGTTTTCTGAAGATTTCCAGCTTCCCAACGTCCAAATCAGTAAATGATGTAGTACAGAAGATGAGCGATCAGAAACTTTACAACATATATCAAAACATACAAATTCTTTAGCGTCGTAACGAATAAATCAGCAGTTAAAGGCAGCGTTATATCGCGCACAACGTTACACAACGACAATTGACGATACATATGTCCCCATATGTCACATATACTCTCGATTAGGGAGCCAATGGTCGATCAGCTAAGATCAAATATTTGTAAAAAATCGAATAATGTAGCCGTCTGTATTATTTCTACGTGATCTGAAAGTTTTATATCTTGATTTTGTACGAAGAAGATGAAAACAACGAAAAATCATATTGTTATGCTCGCTTGAACCTAATATCGCTATAGTAGTACTATTTCTAGATTACCGTCGATGGGTGTGGGGGGTGAGATTGGGTCTAAACGGAAAAATATGATTTATGAAATATTTCAGCAAATAACGCTGGTATTACTAAAATTTATAATTCATATGTTATGGAACATATTATTACACATAATCAATCACAATTTACATTTTAACCTTCCACTCGTCGCGCGGTTTGCCGCCGTCAGAACCACCACGCTGCTGTTGTGAACGCCGCCACTTTTGAAGATGGCTGGAGGCAAATAAGATCCGCCATAGGTAGCACCGCAACAGCAGCACTAGGTCCAGCGGCCCCGAATCAGGGAAACGACTGGTACGACGGCGAATGCGAGCAGTTGAAGAATGAGAAGAATGCAGCATGGGCGAGAATGCTGCAACACCGCACGAGAGCGAACGAGGCACGGTATAAACAGGCGCGGAACAGACAAAACTCGATCTTCCGAAGAAAAAAGCGCCATCAAGCAGAACGAGATCGCGAAGCGATGGAAGAGCTGTTCCGCGCTAAAGACACACGGAAGTTCTACGAGAAGCTTAACCGTTCGCGCAAAGGCTTTGTGCCACAAGCCGACATGTGCAGAGACTGTGACGGAAATCTTCTCACGAACGAACGTGAGGTGGTCGAAAGGTGGCGGCAGCACTACGACGAGCACCTTAATGGTGATGTGGCCTGTGGCACGGAAATAACTTTGGGAGCACGCGCGGACGACGAAAGACTTCCGCCTCCAGATCTCCAAGAGATAGAAATGGAGATTAGACGGTTGAAAAACAACAAAGCCGCTGGAGTGGACTAACTTCCGAGCGAGTTGCTAAAATACGGTGGTGATGCACTGGCAAGAGCGCTGGATTATTTCCAAGATTTGGGAGGAGGCAGTATTGCCGGAGGAATGGATGGAAGGTGTCGTGTGTCCCATCTACAAAAAGGGCGACAAGTTGGATTGCGCCAATTATCGTGCGATCACAATTTTGAGCGCCGCCTACTAGGTACTCTCCCAAATTCTATGCCGCCGTCTATCACCAATTGCTAGAGAATTCGTTGGACAATATCAGGTAGGATTTATGGGCGAACGAGCAACAACGCACCAGATATTCGCCATCCGCCAGGTGTTACAGAAATGCCGCAAATGCAATGTACCCACACATCATTTATTCATCGATTTTTAATCGGCCTATGATACAATCGATTGAGAACAGCTATGGCAGATTATGCACGAATACGGTTTCCCGGACAAACTGATAAGATTGATCAAGGCGACGATGGAGCGAGTGATGTGCGTAGTCCGAGTATCAGGGACACTCTCGAGTCCCTTCGAATCTCGCAGAGGGTTACGGCAAGGTGATGGCCTTTCGTGTTTACTGTTCAACATTGCTTTAGAGGGTGTGATAAGAAGAATGGGGATAGACACGAGTGGCACGATTTTCAGAAAGTCCGTTCAGTTACTTGGTTTCGCCGACGACATTGATATTGTTGCACGCAACTTTGAGACGATGGCGGACACGTACATCCGACTAAGGGCTGAAGCTAGGCGAATCGGACTGAACATCAATGTGTCAAAGACGAAGTACATGATAGCGAGGGGCTCAAGAGAAGACACGGCACGCCCCCTACCTCGAGTTCATATTGACGGTGATGAAATCGAGGTTGTCGAAGAATTCGTGTACTTGGGCTCACTGGTGACCGCCGACAACGACACCAGCAGAGAAATCCAGAGACGCATCGTTGCTGGAAATCGTGGCTACTTTCGACTCCGCAGAACGCTCCGATCGAGCTAAGTTCGCCATCGCACGAAGTTGACCATCTACAAGACGCTGATTAGACCGGTACTCCTCTATGGGCACGAAACATGGACCCTACGTGCAGAGGATCAACGCGTCCTTGGTGTTTTCGAACGGAAGGTGTTGCGGACCATCTACGGCGGAGTGCAGATGGAAGACGGAACGTGGAGAAGGCGGATGAACCATGAATTGCACCAGCTGCTGGGAGAACGAACCATTGTCCACCTCGCAAAAATTGGGAGGCTGCGGTGGGCCGGGCATGTCACCAGAATGTTAAATACCAACCCGGTGAAAATGGTTCTCGAAAACAATCCGATCGGCACAAGACGACGTGGTGCGCAGCGAGCAAGATGGGTCGATCAAGTTGAGGACGATCTGCGGACCCTTCGCAGAATGCGTGGCTGGCGACGGGCAGCCATGGACCGAGTCGAATGGAGACGTCTCCTACGTACAGCAGAGGCCACCCAGGCCTAAGCCTGACTGGTAAGGTAAGTAAGCTGTTGTGAACGAAGAGCGAGGTTTTTTCAACAGTGTTGTACAAAATACAACAGCGCGACGACTTAAGTGTTAAGAAATATGTAGTAGTTTTTGTTTAATATACCAACAAACTTGTATGTTGAAACTAGACAAAATTTACAACATTAAATTTCTCCTGTGCAAACTATAACGCACTTACTTTATTCTATTTTGTTATATTAGTAGAAGGTTGAAAGTCTTTTCAATACACTTCGCACGTATTTTCCGGAATCTATTTGATTTTTCCACAAAAAATTCAATTTTTTCAGGATGGTGTCTAAAACATTGAAAATGGTTTTATGGTGCCATGTGTACTCTTTTTTCATTAATATGTGTTAATTCTTTTTAAATACAGCATCGCTGAAACATCAAACAAGTCAAGTTGAGGATTCCGTGCATTGAATAACAATGCAATGCATTTTGACAACTTCTAAAACCAGCAACTGTTTTTCGTGCGCAACAACATCGTAATATTTGATCAAAGGTTTTTTTTTATTTAATTATTTATTAGTGTTTTTATATTTTAGAAACAACTCACGGAAGTATAAATGAGTTGGATCGCTGAAATACCGGGATTATGACGTCAACATCTGCCTTAAATGTATTGATCGTGGAATGTCGCACCAAAATTTAACTACTTGGGAAAGTTTAAAATAATTACTGTTCCTGTAAACTTTTGGGGAAATCGAATAGGCTTTATGGCAATGGAAATAAGACTTTGAAGACAATTTGAGGGGAAACACAAGAAAGAAAAACGCGTCAGTAATTTTTAATCATGCTCCTTTGTTGGCGAGTGACGGAATCCGGATCAATAGGGCGATATTCAAAACTAAAAAGGCAATAGATGGCTCTTTTTCAGTGGTAGTAAAAACGAAATCCTGAAGCAAAGAAAGCACCACGGAAGATGAACCAAACACAAAAAGTTATGTATTTACTTTACACTTGATTTCTAATCACTACTTTTTTGATTCAGTTTCCTTATTGCAAATAATTTGCGTTTTTCATTATTTTCCATACGTTTTGACAGTTCTCCGACTACCATTCTTTCATGCGCTTGTGTTGAAAGTTTGAGAAATTTGAGAATCCAGCGTAGCGCGATCAGTGGGAGGAATAAAAACAACAGTGTCGTCACTCGGCGGCCAGTGAAAGAAACTGAATGTTGTTGCCTGTACTTTTTGCCGCTGGCGCCAACTGTTAGCGTTTAAGAGCGAAATAAACAGTCGTTACCCTACCTGTTATATATATATATACCGTAAAACGGGGTAACTTTGATAGTTTTTTCGAAGAAAACTTTAATATTTATGGATGCTGTTTCATAGAATTATTATTTATATTTTTAAAACAAGTACTGGTGTCCTAGCTATCGATTGCAGTCGATAAATTGCCAAAAGATTTATTTTGAATGGATATATAATTTTTCATATAATCGAAAGTTGGTTTTCGATTTTGGGGTAACTTTGATAATGGAGCATAATTCAAACAAAATTGAATGAATAACTAACATTTGTAGGGCATTGCATACCTCTAGGCGTTTAACGTTATATGGAAATTTCTGACTTAGATTACAAAAATGATCCCAGTTTGTGAAAATGCTTTTCGCTAAGAGATTTGAAACCGTATTCAAGTTCTATGATAACTAGGCTATCAAAGATAAGTGGCCAACTATTCAAAACTACATCAAATAGTGATCGTAGGACAGATTGTTTGTAAGCGTTTCGAAAATGCTAAAATTGTGTCAATTATTAATATTCGTATAAAAAGCCTCAAATGTTCTTGATTCAAATGAAAACCGCTCTTACATGAAGTGTCATACTTATATACTTTAGTTTTGCATTCGTTTTGCTTAACTGATTAACAGAAATTATGATATTTCGTTTAGTATGTGGTGGGTCTCGCACTATCAAAGTTACCCGCATTATCAAAGATACCCCGTTTTACGGTATATATATATATATATATATATATATATATATATATATATATATATATATATATATATATATATATATATACATATATATATATATATATATATATATATATATATATATATATATATATATATATATATATATACATATATATATATATATATATATATATATATATATATATATATATATATATATATATATATATATATATATATATATATATATATATATATATATATATATATATATATATATATATATATATATATATATATATATATATATATATATATATATATATATTGTAAAATATATATTGTTTTATAATACGAAATCGTTCGTTTGAACTACGAAATTATTCGTTGTTTTCTGCAACGAAACAGTTTCGTAAAATGTATGCAACCAGCTTCGTAATATGGTTCAAGCTCGAAATCAAAACAAACAATGATTGTTATAATGTACTAAACATTTCGTAATCGAAATTCGTTTGTTTCGTATTCAGAACGAACATTTATACGCGCTTCTTCTTACCTCCCTCGGCTGCGGTCGTGTCATGTTGTATTTTACGAAATGTATCTACGAAACCTTTCGTTGCAGAAAACAACGAATGATTTCGTAGATTAAACTATCAGTTTCGTAATACTAAACAATTCGTAATACGAACAACACGATAACGCACATCTACGAATGGTATATCGTACATCTTACGATTATTTCGTAAAGTCACTGAATTGTGAAATTCTGTCGAGTACAAATAATTCGTACAATGAATGAAAATAGCGTTATATGTACGAAATCTTGTTTTACGAAATGGATTTTGGATAAAATACGAAGAGACGTTTTCAGTGTATTGTGTCCGGTTCACGTTGCGCGGAAAAAAAACGAAGTGCGCCGGTGAAAAAAAAAAACGCGTCAGTAGTGTTTGATACGTTGAACCTGCCGTGCGAGCAACGAAAAAGTATCGTATCCGGTTTGCGTATATTTATCGTTTACCAAAACGAATCCTTTTCCATGTCCAAACTCCCAGTGTTTTCTTGTGGAAGTGCAGAGGACTCTTCGGCTTCTGTAAAGTAAGTAACTCGTCAACATTTCCCTCCCATTCCCAAATTGACCTGCATTCGGACGCAGCCGGCGCCGGTATTGATTATTATAATAATGAGAGCACCATTCAGGATGCTACTGATTCCGAATAGTGTCTGTTGGTTCCCTGTGTACAGTCGTTCTTGCAATAACGGAGTAGCAACTACGGGTGGTCAATCATGCTCATGCTCATGCTCAATTTGAGGGGAAAAACAGGAAAATTTGTGTAAACTTTACGATAAAGGCTGGGTTCACATATTTTGTCTCATAGCTCTTCAATTTTATTTTGCTAAAATCGTTATTTTAAGTGGATTCATCATACTTGCTAAACATCTTAGATGTCTTTTTTGCATCGTATCTCATCAATATTTTTCAGCTGTGAATGGTTTTGTAATCATATTCTCAAAAACAAGTTATTTCAATTACAGAGACCCAATGTAACCCCTTCACGCTATGTCTAAACCAGCAGATTATGCAAATCGAATGTACCTCGGATTTTTTTCCGCTAGAGTTCAGTAAGTGGGTTATATTTTCATAATCGGAAGGTTTTAAAATATTCCATCGGTGAAATTTAGATTTTTCCCACTTTTTAACTATTTTTTCACATACAGACTACGAAAATCAATAAAATCAAGTTTTCCTACACAATTCAGCTTATACAAAATGTATGGAAAAATTTCACCGATAGAATATTTGGTAACTTTTCAATTATGAAATTATAGACCAAATATTGATATCTATCGGGAAAAAAATCGAGGTACATTCGATCTTTATAATCTGCTGGTTTAGACATAGCGTGCCCCTCTGTGGGGTGAGATTGGGTCATTTTTCATTCACTTATACTGCCCATAAACACATAATTGTCCCATGTGAATAGGAAATCCAGCAAGCATTGGACTGACATGCGTTTTTGGGCAGTATAGCGCCGCAGTGAATAAATATTTTTCCATAATTTTTTGGACAGTTGTTAAAGTACTATCAAAGTACATACACACCAAATTTTAAGTTTATTGGAGTTAAATTGCAAAAGCTATTCAATAAACGATCGTACATATCCTTTTTGCAATTCCGTTGCAAATCAATCAACTTTTCATTGAGAAGTTGGCCAACATAACGGCCTACTTTTCCTATCGAAGGAAACAGTGCTGAAAAGTGCTACTTGTCAGCACTCTTTTCGGTGCTGAAAAGTAGCACTTTTCAGTACTGTTTTGGTAGGAATCAATCGAATAACCTAGTCTCTTTATAACATTCGTGCTTATTCTGGGCGGCGTGTGAGTCGAAAAGAGTCGTTCTCACCTCAGGTGACGGGAGGCGACTTTTCACTTCATTCGACTCGTCTCGCCTCCTCACACGCCGTGCAGAATAAGCACATTTGCATCTGGTTATTGTAAAATCGGCTAATTGTTAGAAAATGCATTTCACCGAAGTTGGATTTTTCGCGGAACCCATGCAAGATACCCTCCTTCGGAAGTAGGGCGCATTCGAGCGCATCCGGATGCGAATAGAATGCACGAATTCCAAAGTTAGGTACCGTAAAATCGGGTGTAATTGATCAGAAGGGTGAAATTGATCATCGTATCTCACGATTTTATTTATTCCTAATGGAGCACAAATATCAATGTAGCCTGCAGTAAATGAACGTTGTTTGTCGTAACTATTGTCGAATTGTATGTTCTTAAGTTTTTGCGTTAAAGAATGTTTATTACTATGAAAATAATGTAAAATTTCAAAATCATGGACGGTGCAGTATTGACAAACATCCATGAACTTCTAGTTCTAAACAAGGATTCGAACATGGTATAAACCTGAAAGTTTGTGAGGATGCTTGAGATATATCCCCAAACCAGGTTTAATCACCAAAACTCGTACCAATTAGCTCATATGGTTGAAATAATCGAATTTCTGTTAGATACCATTGAATTCCTTAGGAAATTGCATACATTTAGGCGTTTTCCGCGTAATTCTTAAAATTTAAATATTTTTTCTTTATATAAATATTGCATTGTTAAGAATTTGACAAGCATATTAGGATTCAGGGAGCTCAAATTTATCATGTAGAGTTGTTTTGAAAACTAACAATAATGACATTGACAAGTGATCAATTTCACCCCGATATGAGATCCCCTGATTTTTTATTTTAGAGATATTTGTTAACACTAAAATTACATTTGTTACAAAATTTCGGTACATGAGTCGATGAGGCTCCCATTCGTACTTGTTTTCCTGCATTCAGTTGTTTGGCATTGTCAACATTATAGAAAACAGACAAGAAAAACCGTAAAAAATGATCAGTTTCACCCGAAATTACGGTATCTCGGTAACTATCTTGTTCCGACAAATGCTGGCGATTCTGATTTTGGATCGGATTGTCCAGCATGATACCGATGGGAGCGAGAAAACTTGTGACATTCATAGGTACTAGGGTGCCGGTGCCATTAGTGGACTACCTAAGCTATAAAAAATCATAACAAAATAACGAAAAGCCTTAGCAGAGATCTTTTGGCGTCAACAGAAAGATTTCAACCTCTTCTATATGGGAAAAATATAAAAATAGTGATAAAACTAATTTTTTAACATAAAATCGCTTGAGCCACTATTGGTACACGTGTTCCAGTAGTTGCGCTAGTGCTCCAGTAGTAGACGTTTGGGAATTATACAAGGAATTTTAAACAAAAAGGCAAATTTTTACACAGGTTTAACATTTTTCCCTTCGATCAGCAACTATTATCTTTCGATAGAAGCATTAAGAACATCTCTGGGACTTTTCTTCATTTTTATACATCCATTTTAAAAAATGCTTCCATCCGTTGATCCACTACTGGAACACGACGGCAACTATTGGTGCAAGGGAGCAATTTTTTTTGCGTAAACTTAATTATTTATATGACTCTTTGATGAAATAAAAAGCTGAAATTTGGCAAATCGACTAAACTAGAGGCGATCTATCCACCAAAAATAGCACATGTCGTTTTTATCAAAAAATGTACGTTTTATTCCATAGTCCAATCTACTGGTACATTACAACCATTGGTACCGGCACCCTACTGTATCACAGCCTACGTGATTGAGAAATACTGAATTGATACTACGTATGGATGTATGCCCATGTGGGTTCTCTTGAAGTGTTTGTCTGTGCTTTTAGAGTTAATCCAGCTGAGACGGCATTTTTTGAAATAGCAAAAAATGTTGTATGCAACTCGTTGCAAAACTCATACAGCTCGTGCTGAAAAAATCATCATTTTGCAACTTGTTGCATAAATAACTATTTACGATCCATTCTCACCCCCAAAGATGGTATATTAGTAAAATGGAAAAAATGATTACTTTAACGAATCTGTTTCAGAAGTTGGATTCATGTATTACAATCCAAACATTCTTTTAAACCTGTGCTGATTGGAAGTTTATCGAATTATGTAAACGAAATATTATTTTTAGAATTGAATAAATTTTAATTATTAGAAATGAAAAATTGATGTTTTTGATTCCGGGGTCAAGTTTATCAATTACTGCGATAGGTTTCAAAAAATAAATAGATTGGGGCCACTGAATCTGAACTAAACGTGAACAATATAACAACTTGTTGAGAAATCAGTTAATTTAAAAATTGAATTTTGTAATTTACAAAATGAACCACATTAAACGCGTAAAGCTATGCTATTTTCATTGAAAGTGACAATCTGTTCACGAAAAAACAATTCTTCGTCTAGAAATAAAATTTTATCGTCAATGCAAATTCGAAATTGAATTCAAAAATAAATCTGGAATGAATGGAACTCGATATCGAATAAGAGAACCACATTAATAATTGATTTTCATGGCTACCTTGGTCCCATGATCCCTTCAATATCAAGTTATGGAGAGTTGACTGTAAAAAAAAAACATGGTTGCACCCCTCAAACAGCTTTCCTAGGCATATTTCCAAATATCGACTAATGGAGGCGTGACTGTATCAAAATTACCCCAATTTACGGCAATCAAACCCGAAGCCTGCAAAAATTCTACTCACAAACTGCGGCCGGCGCGCCTGTTCCTCCTTCTGCTGCCGGCGTTTTTCCGCCTCGCGAATGCTTTTCGCAATCATCCGATCCAGATGGCGCTGGATGCGCAGCAAGGCTTCGTCATTTTCCTCCGGCGTGCGGTAGGCAAACTCATCGAAGTGAAACTTTTTCGGTGGTCGCCTCTTGCGGCGTATTGCAGGCAGTTTGCGGCGGCCATCTTGATTTACCCGACCGTAACGGCGGAAGAACTCGTTCCCCAGCAGGACCGGCCGGGTGAGGGCCAGGTCGTGGAAAATTTTCAGTCGCAAATCTTTGTAAAGTTTTATAAGCTCGGTGGTAACGTCCGAAAGGCGTTTCTCTAGCGGAGAATGGGAACCAACACCGGATGGGAGATATTCTGCTGTTTCGATGGATGCTAACTTTTCCGGAAGTAGGAGCTCTCGCAGGCCTTGACCGTCACCCCGGGGGTAGCGGTAGAGACTGTAGTCCTTGTTGAAACAGGCCGGTTTGATGACGTTGATTTTTGCTTTTAGTAAAATATAATTGAGAACATTTATTTAGTTCATAAGTTATGCTGAAAGTGTCAAAATTTACAAATCTGTTCTTCGATGAAATTCCTGGCGGGATCGAGAGGAAGTTCGTCCCTCCGATACACAAACTTGTAGAACGGAACATCTTCGATGTGTCTTTTAGCTTTTGGTTTGGGTTTTCTAACTTTTCTCAACATTTTTCGGGAAAATTAATCTAATCCTCCTTTTTCACATTTTCCAAACTGACGAGTGAAAATTTTATCATTTTGTGTACCAAGTGTAAACGGAATCACAGTAGCCAGGACAATCGTTACCGATGGCAATAGATGGAAAATAGGTCAGTGTTCCGAGGACCTGTTGAAGCTGCTGGAAAGTGGGTTATCATTAGCACATTCGCACAGGTGTGTTGTGACACGTGTTGACTACCGTTGTGATCAACAGGTGCAACCACATTCAACAGGTGATTTATTGTTAGTGTTTACAAACTTTTTGCCACGTGGACGGAAAGGCGGTTGCTAGAAAATAAAAGTGCAACCAGTGTGTTTATTTCCAATTCCGATAGATGCTACAATCACCCAAAACTGCCCACAACAAATATCAACAGGTCTGTGAAGAGAAGAAAAGGTGTGTCAGTAGGTTATACGTTGGATCCGGAGTCCCGGAGAAAACCAACAATGTAATGCATAGCTACAAGGGGTTTGCAACAAACACTAGAGTGACAAAAAATCAATTCATACATTATTTTTTTTAGATGATTAATCAATCATTTGTTTTGGCAGCCAAGTTGATGTTGCACTCACAATTCCAGAATAATAAAACTCAATCGTCATAGATGATATCGATGCGGAAATGTATCACTATGTACGCTTATATGCAAAAAGTATGGTGTCAGTGCAAAACCAACTGACGAATTCCATGTCAAATCGATCAGTCACAGAACTTCGAATCCATCTTCGATTTGGATTAAATTTTGCACATGTTTTTGGTATGGTAGAATAAGTGTTTTCCATAGAAAAATTGATCATTTTGACTAAAGCATGGCTTTTGAAAATGGCCTATAATATTTTGCATGCACCTTATTTGAAAAATTCTAACTCCGGAACTGTTGATTTCAGAGAAAAATGTTCTATGAAGAAGTTGTAATGAACCGTTAGGAATATAAGAAAAAAATATACGCTGAACAAATATATTTTTTTTCATAAAAAATTTAAAAATAAAACTTAAATGATAAATTACACAAAAATCCCATTTTTAATAATTTTCAAATTTTTACCATAGAATCTTGATAGTAAACAGATGTTTGAGACAAAGTTTCATGATGGAGAAATTTTTAATAAAATGTTTTTCTAAGAACAACTTTTAGTCGGTTTTCAAAATTTTGATTTTTTGTCTAAAAAAATTCGTTCTGATGATACAGTAAGCATCTTGAAATGATTCTTAGCCATAATGATTATATGAATAATTTCTCTAGAAGTAGCCATTTTCGAACTATATCGAGTTTAATGCAAAAATATTGTTTATATATTAAAATAGCTAAGTTATTATATATAAGTTATTCGCGTTTCTCTCTCGTTTGTGACAGTAAAGACCATATTTCTTACCACTTACTTATTTTCCTTGATGGAAAATCGCAAATAACTAATGAAAATGGCCTATTTTGATATTTAAATACAGTGAAACCTCCATGAGTCGATATTGAAAGGACCATCGACTCATGGAAATATCGAATCATGGAACAGCAATCCTTTGGAAAGCTGCAACAAGGGACCATCATAGTAACCATGACATTTTGTTTTAAGTATGATTCCATGAGTCGATATCGAGTCATGGAATATCGACACATGGAGGTATCACTGTAATATTTTTTGCATTAAACTCGATATAATTTGAAAGTGGCTACTTCTAGAGAAATTATTCATATAATCGTTATGGCTAAGAATCATTTCAAGATGCTTACTATATCATCAGAACGTATTTATTTAGACAAAAAAAGCAAAATTTTGAAAATCGACCAAAAGTTGTTCTTGGAAAAACTTTTTTATTAAAAATTTCTCCATCATGAAACATTGTCTCAAACATCTGTTTACTATCAAGATTCTGTGGTGAAAATTAAAAAAAATCAAAAATAGGGTTTTTGTGTCATTCAAAATTTAAGTTTTATTATTGATTTTTTTATGAAAATAAATCAAATATTTTTTCAGTGTATATTTTTTTTGTAGGCCAAACGGATTGCTGCAACTTCTTCATAGAACATTTTTCTCTAAAATCAACAGTTTCGAAGTTGGATTTTTCAAATAAGTTGCATGCAAACATTTATACGCCATTTTCAAAAGTTATTCTTGAGTCAAAATAATCATTTTTTCTATGCAAAACACTTATTCTATCATACCAAAAACATGTGCAAAATTTAATCCAAATCGAAGACCATCGAGCATGATTTTAATTTTTTTCGACTCATGGAATTCGTCAATATCAAATATTTATGCATTTAAAATCACAAAATCTTCTAAACTTTCTCCGGTCCTTTGTCAACATAGAAGATGTTATCTCGCGATGGAGATAAGTTATCTCCAGCCTATGACCTGGTAAAAGGCAAACATTTTAAAGGTTTACAAACAAATTTTATAACGCAAACGCAGGATTAGCTATTTTGATACCCACTGCTCTTAACGATTTTGTATGACCTGCGATAAAGGACGAATGACTTTCGGGTTAAAGTCCCTCCCAAACAAAAACAACAACAACAACATTTTGTATGAATATTTTCAAAATTCTGTGATGAGTATCATATAGAGAACATTCATAAAAATTCTTCAAGGTTATGAAACTTGTGAATCAGTTCCATACGACCAGCAAAAGCAATTCAAAATCTGATAGTTGCCGGCATATTGAGTGAGGAACAGTCGTATACTTGAAGCCAAATTGAGTGAAATCGCCAACGGTTGGTTAGGTGTGGAATAGCTTTGGCTGGAAATTTATGAGTGTGTATTGCTTGCATGGTCGTTGCATGCAAGAACTTGCATCATGGATATGGTTGTATTCAACTGTGCTGCCATCTCTATGTGAAGCTCTTTGTGTCTGGATATGAAGAAGGGTATGATATTCTATTTGCCGGAATGAGCTAATGAATGGCTTTATTTGATTGATGACTAACTTCCCCATTTGAATTGATTTGATTTTCATCATTATTGTTTGAATTATATTCAAGTTGTAATTACAGTGACTCAAATTTATATTCGTACAAGGCAATGTTTTCATATAAAATTGGTAAATAAAACTATGAAACAATGTATCAAATTAAGAATAATTTACAATAATGAATGCCGTAGGTGCTATCTATAATTTGACAACCATCAACAATATCCTTTTACTGTCATTTTTAAATAAAATTGAAAAAGTAGTTACCTTGAGTCTGAAATTCACCCTACTTTATATTCGCACATCTCTCAAAACTCTTACATACTACTAAATTAACAAACATAAATACAACTTTAACTAAATTTCATGGCTCTAAATAAAGCTGAACGTATCTTGGTTTGATTCCCGGTCGACCTATGATCTTTTAGTAATGGAAATTTCCTTGACTTCTCTGGGCATAGAGTGCTATCGTACCTCCCACACGTAATGCACGATGCAAAACTGTCATCTTTGGCTAAGAAATTTTATTTATTATTAATACTTATAGAACACTAAGCTTAGAAGCAGGCTCTGTCTCAGTGGGGGCGTAATTCCAAGCAGAAGAAGAAGAAGAAGAAGCAGGAGACGAAGACGAAGAAGAAGAAGAAGAAGAAGAAGAAGGATAAGAAGAAGAAGAAGAAGAAGAAGAAGAAGAAGAAGAAGAAGAAGAAGAAAGAGAAGAAGAAGAAGAAGAAGAAGAAGAAGAAGAAGAAGAAGAAGAAGAAGAAGAAGAAGAAGAAGAAGAAGAAGAAGAAGAAGAAGAAGAAGAAGAAGAAGAAGAAGAAGAAAGGATTCAATAATTGAAAACAACGGTACTTAGGAATTTGAGAACTGGAACGCTGTAAATAATATGAAAGGGAAAATCATGGAAAAATATATGACAATCAAACGAATACAAATAAATACATTGGATTAACTCGTCATTTTGTAGAGCATGTAGAGAAAACTTGAACAAGCACCGGTTATTGTCGTATTTATTCAATAAATTGATGCTCAATTATTTTATTTGCTATTGCTATGTCTGTCGGTCAAATGCAGGGATACGCTACCATGCTTCAAAAAGTGTCGTTTCAAGCACGCTATGCAAATATTAGGCGGCATGATTTGGAACATTTCAGGTCTTGTTTTATCGAAACAAAGCAAATACATCTATTTCGGCCCCATCCCCATCCGTTCTCCGTTGCCACGTGCCATCTGCCAAACTTATTTATCATAGAAAATGCTTGCAATTTTATACCGCAGCGCGAATCGAACGTGTACAATCGAAATTCGCGACGGTAGTTGAAACTGCCTTCCCGCCATTTACCTGCGTCGTTCGTAGCACTAAATAATTCGCTTCAGCGCCTCTAGATCATCAGCACATCACAATATCCCTGCGGCAACAAAATTAAAGCTCACGCAGGATGGTTCTAAATTTGTGCGCTTCGGAATCTTCAAGTGGATAATAGAAGGAAGAATGTTGTGTTCTTCAACATGTTCTTGGTTAGAATTATCCAAAGTTATCTGTCAAATCGTACATTTCAGGTTAATTATCAGAACTCCAGGTCTGAAAGACTTCATGTAAGAGCTGGGGTTCCTTAAGGTAGTATTTTGGGACCAGTATTATACAATATTTTCACATCTGACTTACTTGAGTTACCTCAGGGATGTCAAAAATCTTTGTTTTTGGATGACACAGGTCTCTCCGCCAAAGGACGAAATCTGCGTGTCATCTGAAGTAGATTGCAAAAAAAGTTTGGATATTTTTGCTTCATACTTGCAAAGCTCGAAGATTTCTTCTGATGGTTCCAAAACTCAACTAATAATATTCCCACATAAACCAAAAACTCTTTATTTGAAACCTTCTAGTAGACATGTTGTCACGATGAGAAGGGTTCCAATAAATTGATCAGATGAAGTTAAGTATCTAGGGTTAATGCTAGATAAAAAATTTACATTCAAAAATCACATTGGAATTCAAGCCAAATGTAACAACTATATAAAATGTCTGTATCCACTTATTAACAGAAAATCGACGATTTGATTGACTATGTAAATGCACTGTATATTAAATCTCTATCAATAAATTTGTACTGTTTTCTCAGAAGAAACCCTTTAAAGGGACGCTTGATTTATCATACATTTCAAACTTCATGTGTTAAACAATAGTCAGCAACAAATTTTTATTATGCTTTTTATGCTCAACAGTGACGCGGCCAAAGGATCAAACACTACTGACTCGCTCGGGTTTCCAAGCAAACTTAAGTAGCAAAAGTTATCAGGTCATTCTGAATCGTACAGATTTGACGTACTGCAGTGTGGACTTTTGGTACGCTAACCAAAGGGTACATATCTATCCTCCTCGTTTTCCGATTATTTTATCTCGCGCAAAATTGGAATGACCTCTCCTGGCTGGTTCCTGTCGCCCAGTTTTATAACGCGTTTCATGTCCCTCTCGATATGGTCAGCAACAATGTTTCCGGTGCTCGATGTTGCTGATTCGGCACGGCAGTCCTCAACCTCTCCAGCATACCGTACACCAGTGACAGTCGTGACTATAGGGGAGGCTGGGTTGACTCTATCTCCGGAAGACTTGAAGTCACCCTATTTTCTATGAATATAAAACAGTTTTTCTTAGAATTTTATCCAATATTATACTATACGAAAGACTATGACAGAGCTTGAAATACATCAAATGGTTTAAAAAATAATGTTCTTAGGGAAGTTTGTTTGAATTAGCTAAAATAAAATTCAACAGGCCTGAACAGGCCTGAAACATCTGAAGAATTTCGAGTATATTTTATCAAATCGTCTCAGATTTTTGGAACTTGGAGATTTAAATAAGTAAAAGCGCAAAAATCAAAACATCCATATTGCATGTGTTCATATATGCAAAACATATTAACTTCAAAGCATGTGCACAATTGTCATCAAATTAATCCCTGCAGAGTTATAGCTGCATTAAGAAAAAAAAAGGGATCAAGTCTCCCCTACTGCTCAGGACGAGCCTCAGAGAACGAAGGATGCTTGGTAAATTTTATCGCGATTATGCCCAATAAATATACGCTGATGTGTAAATTGCTCATTTAATTAAATCTTTCCGGACAACAAGGGCCCTTTTTGGATGTATGCGAGGCGTGGACACTGGACATGGACTCGTCAGTAGCGAAATCCACCACTAACTATGTGGGCCGCATCCTGGCTTGACGAGAGCATAAGCAAGGCAAGTATGTATAATAAGCATTTCATGAACTAATGTTTGCGAACAAAATTGTACTTTGCGGTACGAGTTGGGGATCTACCTATAGAAAGTTGATACTGAAACCACTTTTTTGTGCAGCTATCGGTACTAGGATGATGTTTAATACGTAGTTTGAATTATCTAACGTGTTGTATAATGTATTCGTGATATTTGTTTAACAGGGAAAAGTATTCTCTACTGAGAGAGACTGTTTTATCAAATAGTATGCTCTTTGACTAGCAATACAAACGAACAAACCCAACTCTTAGAGCAATTGCAATCAAAATCATCTTCACGAAAACAGCATGTCTCAATACAAGAAAATGTTTTCTTTCGTCTAGCAAACACCAGCAATGCACTATGTAACGAAGCATTTCCGGCGTTTGGTGTCTTCGGCAAAGTTACACGGATACTGCCCATAAATGCATGTCAGTCCCATGTTTGCTGGATTTCCTATTCACATGGGACAATTATGCGTTGAAGGGCAGGATAGTCCGTAAATAATCCGCATAGGTGGCGCCACAATCTTTTTTTACTGTGACGTTCTACTGTCTTGGCATGTTTGGCAAAGTTGTTCATTTTGATAAAATGAACAACTCTCTCGAAGAATTCAAAATTCTTCAGCCTACTGTTTTCAAGTTATTGTCAAAATAAGACCAAATTAGTGAAAAAACGAGTTTTCACCGAGTTTGACATTTTTCCTAAGAGTTTAACTTTTTTTTCGCTGATGAACGACGCATAAAAATTAAGAAATTTCAAACAATTTGAAAAACAGGTCAATTTTTTAACTTTAATAGGGGAAGGGGTGGTAAAATGAACACCTTAAGGATATCATTTTGTTTCTGATAGAAATGAGTAATTTGTATGGTTCTATAGCACAACATCAAAGGGATGTTATCTATAGCAGCGACACTAATTCAGACTGAAATAGCTGAATTTTTACATATATTTATTGCTAGCAAATAACGATGTAAATGTTCATTTTACAGGGGCCCAGATAGCCGTAGCGGTAAACGCGCAGCTATTCAGCATGACCATGCTGAGGGTCGTGGGTTCGAATCCCGCTGGTCGAGGATCTTTTCGTAAAGGAAATTTTCTCGATTCCCAGGGCATAGAGTATCTTCGTACCTGCCACACGATATACACATGCAAAAATGGTCAATCGGCAAAGAAAGCTCTCAGTTAATAACTGTGGAAGTGCTCATAAGAACACTAATCTGAGAAGCAGGCTTTGTCCCAGTTGGGACGTAACGCCAGAAAGAAGAAGAAGATGTTCATTTTACCTGCACTTTGTGGGTAAAATGAACAGCTGTTGGTGGTAAAATGAACATCATGCAAAAAACGTGAGCAAAACAAATATTTTTGGAAATTTTCATTGCTTTCCCGAAAATATATCCGATAATGATTGTAACCCATCCATGAAGAAATCTAAAGGTATCAGATTTGACATCATATCATAAGATATTTACCTCACTGAAAAACCTCAAGACTCCCGAGCTGAAAGTTACGTCAGTTCTAATTTTCAAACGTGGTTTTCTAAAATCTTAGTTTTCGTTGATATTTTCACTTCAATTGACCTCCGTATCAACCCGAACACTCCGTTTTATGTTCTAAATCGTCCGTGCGTGATATAAATTTAATCAAATTTGTTTTTTGTCGGTAAAACGCATGGTGTCCATTTTACTACCCCTGTTCATTTTGCCATCACTTCCCCTATTTCTTAAAGCGCAAAAAACCGCAAGTTCAAATTTTCAGGCAATGTAAAACAATAAATAAATTTTGACTTCTTCGAGAGAGTTGTTCATTTTATCAAAATGAATAACTTTGCTCAACATGCCGAAGTCTCTTAAAAGTTAGATTGTGGTACCACCTATGCGAACGATTCATGAACTTTCCGTATATGTCAGTAGATGGTCCTCGTTGTTATAATAAACGTTGCCGAAGACACCAAACTCCGGAAATGCTCCGTTTCCTGGTTATTAATTTTGTCTCGCCAGATTGCGTCCATGACCCATAGTGCGGTGACAGAAATTCAATCAACTTATTAACGGTTCAACTTGAAACGGGGGGCATATCCATAAGTGATACGGAGCTGTGTTATCCAGTTCTAGACATTTTTTCTTGACTAATCAACTGGCTGTTTTGTATGTAGTACGTTACATGAAGTCGTTTGTGTTGGCTCTATGTGAACGCTTATAGATTGTTTGATTTTTGGAAGGATTTTTGATGGAAATTTGTCTGAGACAGTTAGTTTTTAATAAGTATTATTCTTTATTATGCATATGAATTGCACTCATCGAGTATTTTGCTTGTTATGATTGATATAATTCAACTTGAGAGAGAATTATCTTTCTTTCACCAAAAAAAAAACCTATGCAGTAAAGAGCATTAATATTTCATATATTCTTGTTATCAAACGATCGATACGGTTGTTTTCGTTTCTGCTCTCATTGAGTTTAAAAATTTTTGGTCCATCATATAATTCATTTATGGATAATCTGATTCATATATTTTTAAACTCAAAAATTGCACAGTGCTCCAATAAACATAAAAGAAAAGACCACAATAAAAAGGTATTTTAAATTATAATGATTCCACAAGAAGGTAATTTTCTCAAACACATTTTCACTGCCAGATAGCCCTCGGTCTACTGAACAACTTTGCCCAAGACCCCAATTGTCTAGCTCATCAGGGTCCTCAGATATCCGTTGTGGCCAATTTTGATACCCTAAAATAAGGAATAACTCCGGAACCACCTGGACCAAATTTTCAAAACTTTTAGACCTCATACTAGAAGAGTTTTTCAAGAACTTCTTAAAATTTCTGCAAAATCCATCAAGAAAAAAAAAAGTTATGCAAGTATTAGTGTATTTGTCAGCATGTAAAAGTATGTTGGCTGGATGAAGGTTCATAACTGAGGAAGTGCTCATATGAACTGTTGCGCGGGAACAAGGAGTTCGTAGCCGATTTCTATGAGCAGATCGCAAACTCAGGTTTAGGTGCGAGTACGCTTTAAGCCAGTGATTCCCAAAGTGGGTGACTTCGCCCCCCTGGGGGCGCTTTTCAGGCTCAATGGGGCGGAAATTTGTAAAACAGAATTTGGGGGGCGAAAAATTCAGAAAGGGGGCGAAAAAGCTAACACGGGAGCATTTGAAAATAATTACTAATCGCCTTTAGAGGACACACTTCTGAAGGTTAATGAATTCCAAATTTAAATATATCTAAGACTATTTTACCTTAGATCGTTACATCTTTAATTATGGTAATTATGATATACATATTGTCAAACACAAAATGTTTGTGAAAATCATGTGAGAATGGACGGTATTTGAGAATTTCGTTGGATGCGTTGGATTTGAACTTTCACAACGTCCGAAAAAATTCGAATTTGTGTCGTTGAAAAAAATACCCTTTTTAAATGTTGTATTGAAAAAATGAGTTTGAAAACACTTTGGATTTTGATATGTTTTTAGGGTTTTCGGATTGGATAAAAAAAAGCGTTCGCAGAAACGTCAAACATTTATTATGGGAAGTATGCATTTCAACAAAAAAGTAATCTTCGATCTCGATGCGTGGAAAATATCTTGCAGGAAATGGTCAAGAAGAACAGTTTTCTTTGATCGCAGTATGCGGTTGAAAAGAAATATCTCTTCCAAGGATGGAAATCTAGTGATCATGGTAAAATAAATGATGCATCGTGGTTGTTCCTTATCATGCGATCATAGCAACAACCGAAAAATGAATCGCTCGGCCTGTGAGATCAATTGTTCGCGAATCAAAGTCATAATTTTGGAGGATTTTTCCGATTTAATTCCACGATTTGTCTCCTGGTTTGTCGGTTTTAATCTAAAAGTCAATCGTGCATGGTATGTGAGAAAGTTTATCCGTGAAATTTAAATTAATTCACAGTAATCGCAACGTGTTACAATATCCGACAAACCCTTTGTCCTACGACAAACAGTTCATCGGATGCTCCATATATCTATGATTAGCGCGCGTGGTGAGGTGTTGAAATCATGTTGCTGCAAGAGCAACGGCCCTCTTAGACCATTCAAATACCGTGTTGTTTGTCGTTAGAGCTGATTTTTTTCCATCCTTGATCTCTTCAAATGAAGCTCACTGTAGACAATTTCTTTTTTTTTACATATGTGTGCCAAATTGTGACGTATTTGGGGAGAGGGCGAGACATTTCAAAAACGCACAATTGCCAACAAAATCAATGCAGTTCACCCAAATATGACAAATTCATGTGCGTTTGCTCGGAAAATATTTGGTTCAGTTTTGAAGAGCTTCGCCTCCAACTACTTCACAAGTTGGTGCCTATGCATACATTGCATTTGAATAGTTGGAACTGGGCCGAACTGATATCGAAAACTGATTCAGCAGTCTATAAAACACGCAAGAAATTGTTATTATAAATTACAGCCCAAAAATCATTCCATATTGTGAGTTATCGATATTTAAGAAAATATTTTTAAATATACATATTAGATATTGTATTATTAATCTATGGATATACGAGTCGAGGATATTTTTTTGACGTACAACGTACAATTAAAATATTTGTATAATATATCAGGGGGGCGATTCCAGATAAATATTGGCCTCAAGGGGGCGAAATATGAAAAAGTTTGGAAAGCACTGCTTTAAGCTAGCAAATGTATGTCATTATTTTTCAGTGAAAAGAATATAACAATTTTACTTATAAGTTTCGGTTTTATCCTTGTGTAAACTTGTTCCGTTATTGTGCTATGCTCATTCCGAAGCTTGTTCTTTTATTTGGGACTTAGTTTCAGTTTTCAATATATTCCATTTAGTTTTAAGATTAACTAACGATCTGTGATTATATCTGTGACTCACACTTTGTTTTAGTTCATTCTATCATATAAGTTTAAGATTTAACTCCAAATAGTCTTTGAATTCATTCAATCAGAAATAATTAACCTTCTATCTTGCTCTTCGACGTTAAATTAGTCATCATGCTTAGCGGTTGCAGACAGTGCTGGCCTTCCTTAGCCTTGTGGTTAGAGTCCGCGGCTACAAAGCAAAGCCATGCTGAAGGTGTCTGGGTTCGATTCCCGGTCGGTCCAGGATCTTTTCGTAATGGAAATTTCCTTGACTTCTCTGGGCATAATAGAGTATCATCGTACCTGCCACACGATATACGAATGCGAAAATGGCAACTTTGGCAAAGAAAGCTCTCAGTTTATAACTGTGGAAGTGCTCATAAGAACACTAAGCTGAGTAGCCGGCTCTGTCCCAGTGGGGACGCTAATGCCAAGAAGAAGAAGACAGTGCTGGCAGCAACATGAACAATTATCTGAGAAGCACGTTCTGTCCCAGTGCCAGAAAGAAGAAAAAGAAGAATAACAAGGTTTACACAGCATAAGAAACAAAGTGTTCAACAAAATTACATTTTTAAGTGTCTTCTGAAGGTTTGATTATTTGTATTGCACACATTTATATCAAACGGTAAACGATTAAAAGGTAATGCTTTTGAAAAAAATGTTCACTTAAAAAAATACAGTTTTTCAAAAATTATATTTTCTGATCTGATATAATTCAAATATTGGATAGGTTGGTTTTAAAAAGTCAATGTTTTGTAATCAATTCTCGAAGCTCTGTAAAATACAGCTGCAATTTTATAGAGTACCATTTTTCTCTAAAGTTACTTCATAATTATGTAGACCATTTTTTTTGTTTCGTTTCAATAGCTCGGTGTTGCTATTAACACCTGTACTCCCAACCCCCCTCAGAGAGTCGGAAGTGCAACTTTGACCATGCAGTTCTCGAAGCGATTTTCAGTAATGGAACCGGACACTATTCAAGATTGATGTTCATTTTTGGGTTTTTGAAATAGATGTGTCTACACAAAGTTATTAAACAAAAGGCACTTCCTGTTTTTATGAGAAACGCATTTTTTTCACAAAGTCAACAATAAAGCAAAATTTAGAGCGATGACATCTGGTTTTTTCGACATTATTTTTTTTTGATTGAGTATAGTGAACAGGTTTGAGCAGAAATATTAATTTTTGATTACTCATAAAATTTCTTTGACCCAAAACATTACGAAAAAAACCCTATATTTTTGGACCCGTTTGCCTGTAACTCAAAGTTCAAAGCGATTACATATAGTTTTTTCGATATGAAATTGATTGTGAAAGTCAAGTGAAGGAGTTTCATTAAAAAAAAATAATTTCCGAGGACACTAAAACTTTATTTTACCCAGAAAACCACAAAAAAACGTATTTTCTGAGCTTTTCTGTCTGTAAATCAAAATAAAGGCAATGACATGTAGTTTTTTCGACACGCAGTTACTTGCAAAGGTTAAGTGAAAAAAAAATAAATTTTTGTCTTCACTCAAAATTGTTTTTATCTACAAAACAACATAAACAACTTATATTCCGAGTTTGTTCGTTTGTATATAAAAACTCAAGGCTATGACATGTAGTTTTTTCAGCATGAATTTACTTGTAGAAGTCAAGTGAACAGGCGTAACGCTTAAATTTAAATTGTTTAACCCCCTCCCCCCTCCGTAACACTGTTTGTAAAAAAATTGTATGAGCGTAACGCTTGAGCCTACTCCCCGTCCCCCTAGAGCGTTTCGTTATTTGTGGACGCCGCCACATGTTGGAGCAGAAATTGAAATTTTCGATTACACTTAAAAATTCTATTGTCCAAAATATTACGAAAAATTACGTTTGCCTGTAACTTAAAATTCAAAGCGATGACATACAGTTTTTTTTTGACATGAAATTGATTGTGAAAGTCAAGTGAACATGTTTTAGTAAAAGATTAATTTCCGATAGCACTCTAAGTTTTTTTACCCAGAATCCTTATGAAAAACGTATTTCTTGAGCTTTTTTTTATCTATAATATAAAATTGAAGGGGCCCAGATAGCCGTAGCGGTAAACGCGCAGCTATTCAGCAAGACCAAGCTGAGGGTCGTGGGTTCGAATCCCACCAGTCGAGGATCTTTTCGGGTTGGAGATTTTCTCTACTCCCAGGGCATAGAGTATCTTCGTACCTGCCACACGATATACGCATGCAAAAATGGTCATTGGCACAGTAAGCTCTCAGTTAATAACTGTGGAAGTGCTCATAAGAACACTGAGCTGAGAAGCAGGCTCTGTCCCAGTGGGGACGTAATGCCATAAAGAAGAAGATAAAATTAAAGGCTTGACATGCAGTTTTTTCGACACGTATTTACTTGCATAGGTCAAGTGAAAACTGTAGAGTAGAAAAATATGTTTTGACTCCACTAAAAATTGTTTTATCTACAAAACAACATAAACAATATATCTCCCGAGTTTGTTCGTCTTTAAATAAAAACTCAAGGCTACATGTAGTTTTTTCGGCATGAACATTTTTGAGTAGAAATTAAAATTTTTGATTACACTCAAAACAAATTCTACCCAAAATTTAAGGAAAACCTCTATTTTATGAACCCGTCAAAATTCAATGTGATGACATTTAGGTTTTTTGAGGTTGATTGATTGTGAAAGTCAAGTGAACATGTTTGATTAAAAAAATAAATATTCGATTACACTCCACGTGCACTTTTTCGGTAATGAATTTGCTTGAAGAAGTCAATGAAATATATTTGAGTAGAAAATAAAGTTTATATTGCATTTTTAAATTTTACCAAGAAAACTACACAAAAACGTATTTCCAGAGCTAGATCGTTTGTAAATCACATTGAAGGAAATTTTTGAGTGCAATCAAACAATTTAAATTTCTGCTGATACAGTGGGATTCCGTTTTTGGCATGCTCCGTTTTTGGCATGCTCCGATTTTGGCACCCCCCGATTTTGGCAACAAAATGGATCCGTTTTTGGCAACATTTTTCAATACCATTAAAATTTGTAATTTTTTTGTAAATATTATCCTGTCTGTTGCTTTAGTCATTTGAATAACATTTCAACTCCACACCAATTACATTCCAGAGCTCCATTTTCGTCGATATTATCCCAAATCTCACCAACTACTAAGGACTCTGGTACCCGCTTATTTACTTCAGAATGGTCATTGGTCGTACATTGACAACGTTTCATGAGACCAATAATCTCCACCAGTATCTCAACTAAAGACCAATCTTTTTTCTTAGACATTCATATCTAGTGACCAGCCCACTTGAGTCTGCCAATAGGTGATACAATGAAAAACACTTTTCTTCAGATTCGGAACAGCTTGTTTGAACATGGCACCAGCACCGACATAAGAGCAACAAAAAATCTATGACTCACACAGAGTTACAATCATAAATCTTGTCTCATCTTCTTGGCTCACTGTCTTTATTATTATGCATTCACATACATTGCACATGCAAAAAAAACACCGCAATAATAGATACAAATATGTACAGCAAAATGTCGTGTATCATAACTTTTAATAAATTTTAAAAAAATAAATTAACATGACAAATGCGAGTACGGTCCAAACTACAATTTACTCTTAATAATATCATTGAAGCGTGCGATAGCTACGGTGGTATTGGTGTGTATATTGATCGTTCTGTGTCAACTATTTAAATCTACGTTCCTTCTTTTCTATAGGCTCCGTACGGCGTTAGATTTGTTAAGGATGATCCAGAATTCTGTACAAGATTGTTAATCAAGGATACGGGTCTCAACAACATCAAAATGTTCCTTACGAGCTGAGTCTATGAGTTCCCTAACTTTACCCTGGAGAATCCTTAAGGAATTCTTGGTTCTTGTGGGACTTTTCAGAAATTTGATCGAAATCATGAGGATATCTGCAGATTCCAAGTGGACACTGAGGGCTTCTTGAGGGATCCAAGAATTTATTCAAAATCTAGTAATTCCTAATAAACTCTAGGGCGTCCTGTAATTTTTAAGCGGGATAATGTAAATTCCTAGTAGTATTTTTAAAATTTATGTCAAAAGCTTCGGGAGTTGAAAAGGTTCCCAGAGGAATTTGAGGTGCGCTAGTGGTAGCCTAATAATAATAAACTTTAAATGTTTTTTTCATCGGAGACTTGAGAATTTTCAGCAACATCGCAGCGGAATTCCAAGATGTTTACTCCTAGCAAAATCCTTAGCAAGATCCTGAGAACTCTATTCGAGATCCTACGGGTGCTTGGCAAGATGCTTTAGAACTCAAGCGTTTTTTCTGTAGATCCCTTATGAGAACCTGAAGATTCCTTTAAGGTTCTTGAGGTTTCATAACAGGATCCTGTGAATTTCAGTTGATTTCATAAGGTAGGTGTCAAACATATATCAAGCTCAATTTAAAATTATTTCAAGTAAAAACTAAATTCTACAAATCACGAGTCACGTTTATGCATCATCTTATGTTTATATTTGCCCTTTTGATTGCAGTCAACCATTCATTATCAGAAACATAAGTTGAAGAAACTATTCTAAACCGCCCGAATTTTTCAAATTTTACGTTAAAATCCAAAGGTAAACTGATTTTAAATGTTCATACAATTAGAAAAAAAGCTAATGCCACTTTGCAATACCCAGCGCTTTTGATTCATAAATACGTCTTTGAGAGAAATTTTTTTTTTTCGTTTTCTCTCATAGTTTTAAGAAAATGTCCAGTTCTTGAATAAAGGTCACTTACGCGATTATTGGTTTTACAAGGCCCTCTTATACAAAAATTATACTTAAAGCTTCTAATAAATAATTGAAGACATTGAGGCGTAAAAACGCCACCAGAAAAACGTTTGCCAGATTTAACATTACGGGGCTATAGATTCATAGCATAGTATAATCCTTCGAAAAAATGCTTTGAAGTGAACCTTTTCAACGCCTTATCATTCCACAAAAATGATGTATTAACATTGTAATGATGTTTTCAAAACCAATAGTTGAAAAAAAAAAATTGAAATATGGGTTCCGATTTTGGCACGGTTCCGTTTTTGGCAACTGAAAATTTCAACTTTGTTGCCAAAAACGGAATCCCACTGTACTATGTATTTGAACTCATCACATCGATGGATTTTGATTAAAACATTCATTACTAGTATAGCACCAACAAAATACAACAGTAGGGTCTGTGCTGGCTAAGTAAGAATTGTTTTTTTTTTTTAATATAAAAGTTCAATTGAATAAAATATATTTTTCTCAAACAAAAATTTCACAGGCAGTATTCAAAATTCCCCAAGGAAAAATACAAAAATATAGAATTATTGTTAGTTTGAAATATTGTGATTCTAGTTACCGTGCTCGATTGTACCCCGTTTGGCATAAGGTCGTTTGGCATAAAGCCGTTTGGCATAAAGTCGTTTGGCATAATGGTCGTTTGGCATAATGGCCGTTTGGCATAATGGTCATTTGGCATAATGGCCGTTTGGCATTATGATTGACTTGAAATAAATATCGGCATTTTTTAAGCTTTTACCGAGATCAACACCACCGAGCCCACAGCAAAAATATTTGGTAGGTTCTAAACAAGCGTGGTGTTCGTTCAGAGATGATCCGAGCTAAGAATTTCAAAAATTGTTGTGACATCAGGTGGCATCCATTTATTACGTAACGCTAAAATTGCAAATTTCTGACCCCCTCCCCCTTCCGTAACGCTTTTTGTATGGAAAATTTCAAATTTGTGTATGAACCGTAACGCTCGAGCCTACTCCTCCCCTCCCCCGGACGACGCCTTATAGAGCATTACTAAATAAAACTCGTGACGGGTCTCTACATCTCAGAATATAGAGTACCGTAATACGGGGTATCTTTGATAATGCGGGTAACTTTGATAGTGCGTAACCTACCACATACTAAACGAAATATCATGATTTCTGTTAATCAGTTAAGCAAAACGAATGCAAAACTAAAGAATATTAGTATGACACTTCATGTAAGAGCGGTTTTCATTTGAATCAAGACCATTTGAGGCTTTTTATACAAATATTAAAAGTTGACACAATTTAAGCATTTTCGAAACGCTTACAAACAATCTGTTCTACGATCACTATTTGGTGTAGTTTTGAATAGTTGGCCACTTATCTTTGACAGCCTAGTTATCATAGAACTTGAATACGGTTTCAAATCTCTTAGCGAAAAGCATTTTCACAAACTGGGACCATTTTTGTAATCTAAGTCAGAAATTTCCATATAACGTTAAACGCCTAGAGGTATGCAATGCCCTACAAATGTTCGTTATTCATTCAATTTTGTTCGACTCATACTCCATTATCAAAGTTACCCCAAAACAGAAAACCAACTTTGGATTATATGAAAAATTATATATCCATTCAAAATAAATCTTTTGGCAATCTATCGACTGCAATCGATAGCTAGGATGCCAGTACTTGTTTTAAAAATATAAATTATAATTCTTTGACACAGCATGCATAAATATTCAAGTTTTCTTAGAAAAAACTATCAAAGTTGCCCCGTTTTACGGTACCCTTGAGCTTGTTGCGATATACATATTTGAAAACAGTAAACTGGCAAGGAAAGTTCGCAGTTATTCATCAAGGGAACGCTCATAGAATATTTCGCTGCATATCAAGCTCTGTCCCAGTTTGGACGTAACACTCGCTGAAAATTACTTGATAAAAGAATGATTTTCTTCTTTGCAAAATATCAAAAGCTCTAATCAAAAGATCTATTAATGCGACGTAATGCAAAAACAGCCTTTATACGAGAGCAGATTATTTTTCGTTCAAAATGTTTCAGACTCTAACGCAAAAAAAATCTTTTCACAGCACAGCTCAAATGAATAACACATCTTTAAAAGAAAATATTTGTGGCAGAACTTTTCAACGGTTCAATATAAATTCTTATTTTGGAAGTGTACATCAAAAACACCGTCTATTATCGAGAAAAGGGAAAATTTGTGTTTGAAATAATATATTTTCCAGCATATCTCGTAAGGAGATCTCGCGTTTGCCCCAAAAAAAGTATATATTGAATATTGGCAGGTTCTGAAATAATTATAATGCTAACAACACATCTGGCAAGAATTGATAATAAAAATGGTTCACAATTAGCTTTACTAAATAATAAAATTTATAACAGTATTAACATAAAGAACAGCCTATTTTTAAAAGAAGGCAAAATTTACAATTAAACCAATACAAGAATTGACGCCAAAAATTATTGCGGCAATGACTGGTTCCCCCGAAAAGTGGTGACGAGAAAGAACGATAAACAGTCAAAAGAAGGAAGTATTCTGTCATTCTCGGCTATACACATGTTGGCAAAAATGCTGAAGACGGTAAAACTCGAAAGAACCGCCAATTAAATAAAGAAGGGTGCATATTGGATGGTCAGTTCGTTCACCCCCCTGAAATGTATATAGTTACGACAATTATGGGTGCGAAAAATTTTCCGGGGGAGTGGGCTAGTCGAGGAAACGGGATATTCGGGAAATGGCATTCAGGGAAAAGTAGCACAACCCATCAAAGTAACTGCAGTAATCAATTTCTCTTTTCGCTGATAATTCGAGCAGATCAATGTTATCGATTGCCGCCCTTTTGTCAGTTGTATACAAAAATACTTAAAAAAATATAGCTCCAAAGAACAGCCTATGCATAAAAGAAGGAGAAATTTATTGAAATTTAAAATCAACAGTTTTCATACCTATAATAATGGTTACATCATATTTAGGAAAAAAAATAGAACAATTAATAGAAGGGTAATTTGTGCTAAATATATAAAAATCTTCAGTGCAAAACTTTGTTCCAATAGCGAAACTCAAAAGAAGAATTAATATATGAAAGAAGGGTAATTTCTGGATAAATAATAAAATACTATTGGCTATAACTTTCCTAATATGCTTAAATTTATTCAAGAGCGAATGATTGTTGAATAGAGTGCCATTTTGTATCAACTGACTCCAAAACAAGCCTTGTGTCATCAGAAAGATTCAATAGAAACGTAAAAACGAAAATTGAGAAATTCAGAAATTCTTGGTTTCAGACTCATTATGCCAAACGACCATTATGCCAAACAACCATTATGCCAAACGACTTTATGCCAAATGACCATTATGCCAAACGACTTTATTCCAAACGGCTTTATGCCAAACGAATTTATGCCAAATGACCTACCACCACCGTGCTCATACTCTCTGGAACACCCCACAGAGGAATGAGAACTGTTGGAAATTTTACCAACAGAATTACGGGTACGATAAGCGTTCCCGTGCATATGCTAGTATGTACGAGTCTCCGCAATACGTTTGCGTGAAAGGCAATTCAAATCTTCGACTTATGGTTGCCCCAAAAATTACACATACGAATGTTTTAGTATCTTCTTTTGTAGGACAAAAAAAGGTCAATTACTAAAAAAGCTCTCAGTCGTGATAGCGGAAGTTTTCGTAGAACATTAAATTAAGAAGCACCTTCTGTCCTAGTTGGAACGTTTTGTGAGAAAGAAGAAGAAGGAAGTTTGTACCAACATTTTGTAGTTTTAAGTTAAATTGCTATAACCTAATACTGCTATGCCATTGTGGAGCTATGGTGAAAATTTGAGCCGAGAGAATATAAAATAAATATAAAATGCTATTTGATTTTCGAAAAAAAAAAAAAAATATTTCAATTATTTACACTACAAAAGCACCACGAATGATTCCTCCATTGCAATCCCCAACAAACTCAATTCGAGTTGCTGACTCAATTATCGCTTCTTCCTCAATCAATGCTACTTTATGTCTAACTTTTATCCGGCTTCCATTTCCATATTCACAGCCACACACCCATACACGTATACGTTTAGTACGGCTCCGCCCTTTCGCAAATGGCAGCACAAAAGACTAGTCAATTGTTGCAAAACGCTCCCTGTATCCCGATTGTGCCTTGAAAGGTTAATCCGATAACGAGCAAAGTTTCCGTTTGTTCAAACTCCGGCCTGGCTTCGGTGTGCGAAGAAAAACATAATTCCTATGATTATTGATGAGATTTGCGCAAAGTTTCATTCCGTTTCCGATCTGATTTCGATGAGCTGAAAAAATCAAACGCAATCGGGCGACTTCTTGATGGCGATGACTTGATAGCTATCGCCGGCGCCAGAACAGGGAGTGATAAATGTTTAAAGCTTACTTGACAATAATTCTCAACTTGGCACTGCCTCCTCGAAAAAATCCCAGCCGAAAAAAAAAAGATACCACCGGGGCTTTCGAACTGATGAACCACTGTGACCCTGCCGGAGAAAAGTTTCGCTCTCAGTGTGAGCCGGGAAAAGTCGACAAGTTTTTTTGGCCTATCCCGGTTTCCGGCCGAGGAGATCCGCTGAAAATGGAAAAGAAATCAAAAACAAATTGCGGATCGACGAATTTTCATCGCACATAGCACAGCGAATTGTAATTTAATTTTCTTCGAATTTTTTTGCAACCGATTGCATTCCGCTATCGGAGAATGGAAACTTTTCGTCAAATAAAGAAAAAAAAAAAGTGGAACTGCTCAGGAAGCGCCACCATAGCGCGCTCATCGCCGCAGGAAAAACGCTGGAGTGAATTTGGAAATTAAAATTTTTGCTCTGGTAATAAATCCAATTATGCAATATTTTCTTACGGGAAAAGCAATTCTTTGTACGGCGAAGTCTTATGAAATGGTTACAACTTTGTCGGTGCCATTTTCATTATTTTTAGTTTCGAAAAAGTTGGTTTTGGTATGCGGAATGCAGGCTTCTGTGTCGTAGCAATTATTGGATATAAAACGGCCACATTACTTGTTTGCTTACCTTTTGGCGCAGAATTTTGCATAAATAGCTTAGCTTAGCTTACCTAAGCTTAGACTGACTGCACATATCAATGGTTGCTATTCCGTGATTGACCGAAGTCAGTGAAAATGCACAAAGAATCAACTAGAAGTTCGGCTGGGATTGGCCATAATCTTCTTCAATGTGCATAATTCAATGCCTTTATTTATACAGTGTCAATAACGGCGCAGGCCACGTCCTTGCAGTCAGGTGGGTTTGGGGGAAGGAATGTTAGTGTGTAACCTTTGCTATTTAGAGACCGTGTTTGCCTCTGCATCTCCACAAAGGTTGGGGATGTTTATTAATGAGAAGGATCGTTGGGTCATTGGATTCACCATGATAAATAATGATTTGTGAGATATATACATGCTTATATGTAAATATAATATTTTCATTTGATATGAACAATTTCTATGTAGAGGAAAATTTTGCCGACACTTGAGGTGACGAATCATTCAAAGTTTGTTGAACAAACATCTAAATATAATATTCCTACAGCTGTCAGGACGAAAGCATGTGTTATTATATTTTACTTATTTGAAAAGAAACAAAAACTCGATTGGTTGGAACATCATAGAACACTCTTATTCTCATGCCGACACTTACAGTGGCGAACCATCCAAAGTTTGTTGAATAAAGTGAACCTTTCGCAAGTCTACACTTGTAGTGTCGAACCATTCAATTTTTTTTAATTACAAAAATAAAGGTGAAAAGGGGTGTTCTGAAAATAAAAAAACATGTTAAACATAAACAATTCATGAATCAGAGTTTGTGTCGACACTCACAGTGACGAACCATTCATAGTTTGTTGAAAATTCATATTTACGTCCCACCATTGTAACGATTAAATGTGCAGTCATACATATTTTATAGATTAGAAATAGTAGCATGAAACGAACTCACCAATTGATCTGTTATCCTTGTCTGAGCAGCCACAATCCACTCTCAGCTTCACTCGTTTGCTCAGCTATATAAAAGCACTCAGAAAAAAACTGACGCACGACCCGAAAAAGAAAAATAAACTGACGACTGCTCGGGCTTTCTTGACGCACTGCCCAGGAGCAAGCGTCAAGGTCGAAGGATCAAAAAGAACTAACCGATCACGCCACTTTTTCACTTACTCTAACCGAACTTACCGATCACGCCACTTTTTCACTTACTAGAACGACGCCCGACATGTTTGATCCTGCCCTCGTCGCTCACCCCCGCAGGAGCAAGCGTCAAGGTCGAAGGATCAAACAGAACTAACCGATCACGGCACTTTTCACTTACTCTAAGGGATGGTACACAAATTATGTCACGCCAAATTTCACGTTTTTTGTATGAGTCCTCCGATTTTTTTGTAAGGCTTGTTACGCTTGGCTTGACCCCCTCCCCCCCTCGGAGCGTGACGTAATTTGTGCATGACCCCTAACAGAACTAACCGATCACGCCACTTTTTCTTTTACTAGACCGACGCGCGACATGTTTGATCCTGTACTCGTCGCTCGCCCCCCGCGGGAGCAAGCGTCAAGGTCATAAGATCAAACAGAACTCTCTAACCACACGGCTAAGGAAGGTGCTCAAACTATGTTGCAGGCATTGACACGCTTCGATGGTGATCGACATGGAAAGGGACTATTATGACGCTATGAGAAGATTAGATTTTCGGATCCTTTTGGCGCAGACTTTTGCATAAATAATTGATAAACGAAGGGGGCATGAGTTCCAAACGATTATAAGTGCAAGATTCATTTTTTTTTTTTTTTGAAAGTTGACACTACTTAGAGTGTACATTTACTACATTGCCTCATATTGTTGTTGTGTGAACTACTATTTGCAAAACGTGTCAATTTTGTTTTCAAGTTTTTTATTATTCCTAAATGTAAATTCATGGTTGGATTCCTGGGAATAATTTAGGCAAATAATAATTTGACTCCGTTGAGAAATTATAATGGAATTATTGAAAAATTTACAGGAAAAACTCTTATAGTTCTTTTTTTGAAAGATTAAACTCTGACATTTACCTTGATCCTTGATAGCTAATGCAGGCCGTTGCCGGGCGTATTGTAGAGCTCCATCTTCATCGGTCTTGAGTGATAATTCTCCAGTTGCCCCGAAAGTTTAGTGTCGCCAGGTCCTTTTCCACTGAGTATAGCCAGCGCCACGAAGTCGCCGATCTACCTGGTAATCCGTAAAAGGCCCCACTTGCTGTCGCAATTCGTCCTTTTACTTCGCGGGAAAAGTCAACCAGTCATACAAGTCACAAATGCTTGTGCGTCTTACACTTTCTTGCAGCACATAGAAATTGTTTAGGAACTCATTGTGATGATGAATGACCAAGATCTAAAATTAAATCAATGGTTCTCATGGTTAAATTGAATTGAAAACTATCGGTTTTGTAATTTTTCGATAAGGTACAATCCTACTAAATTTAATGGTATTCTAAGAGATCCAATATTAATTTTTTCCTTGAAATGTGCATCCCTGTTATGCAGAGGATCAAATTGATATATTGTTCCATTGACTGCAACGCAAAACATTTCCCAGGAACAAATCAAATCAAAATCTAAACTTTGTTGCGTCCGAGTCCAAATTTATGATTGCTTCTCGGTAGCTTGGCAAACCACTATCGAGAGCAACTATGTCCAGCTTTGATGACCTGCAGCGACAACCGTAAAGTCATATCGTGCCACAAAAACGAGACCCCGATTGGTGGCGAAACATGGACACGAATCCTGCAACAATGCTTTTCCATCCCAGTTAGCAGTATAGTGGAAGGTTACTCTCGACGACTGAACACGAAGGGGAAAGCTGCTAGAGCTTGCAGGTGCTTCAAAACAAGACCTTCCTCGAGTTGGTTTTAGCTGGTGCGGCCAAATTGACCCTTTTCCGTGGTTGCATTCTCACCCTGTAGTGGAGAAATGGTACCGTCATTACTAAATTCTATGCATCCTTTGGCCTGCCCGAATGTAACCTATCGCTTTCGGTTGTTGTGTGATGTGGAATCAAAATCGAAACAAGCACATCGTCGAATCTGATGGATGCTGTAAAAAGCCTTCACTGTTGTACGCGATTCGAGCGCTGTTGCTATACAGTGGCGTAGTCACGGGATGATTCTACTTGGAATCAGTGTAGTTCAGACTCATTTCCCCGAAAATAACATTTTCCGAACTACGAAGACACGAACTACTACAACCATGCTCTATCCTCCTAAGATAGAAAAGCAGATGGTTAAGCTCGAGTACTGCACACAAAATCGATCAATTTTGATCCCAGAGAGCCACAATTCAAGTTTCGGTGAAATGAAATGAGTGAGTGAGTGAGTGCGAATCATTTCACCGAAACTTGAATTGCGGCCCACCGAGATCGAAACTGTCGGACCCAAGGTCGGACCTCATGTGCAACACTCAAGCCCAACCACCTCCCCCTCCATCTCAGGAATACAATGCAGAGTTATAACAGTACATGGTTTCACAATTCGAATTTCGGGGAAATGAGTCTGGTCAACACTGCTTGGAATCACTGTTTTTGGAATTTCAAATAATACCTGAAGCGATTCTCAATCCCATTAGCTCCACTTGCAATTATTTACGAGCCGACTGGAATATATACGAAATATACGATAGAACTCTTGATGTTAACATTTCTTTGCAAACAAAACTTGATATTGACACCCAAGTAATCAATTAGCACTTTAATTCGCCCTCCGTGCTAATATAGGGCTTTAATAGAGCTGACATACCCTATATTAGCCGTATAAAAGCCCTATAAGCCCAAAAAGGCGGATTAGCGAGCTAGTGTTTACTTGGGCACTGCTCTCGAAACTTTAACTGATTCCATTGTTGAAGCTAGAGGCATTGCAATACCAAAACGCTTGACCCGTCTTGAAATAGTGAGGAGAAGGCAATTTCAACGTACCCGCAATCCTGCTATGAAAATTATATGGCAGGATCTGCAAAAAGAAATTAAAAAACGTTTTACTCAATTGGGAAACAAAAAATTTGAAAACAAAATATCTCAATTGGACCCTGTCTCTAAGCTCTTTTGGAAATCATCTTAGCCGTAACCAAGGCCAAAAGACGATGTTGGTACGAGCTAATGTTTTATTGAACTTGTTTGGTTGGTGGTCGGCTAACTAATGACAATTCTATTTTTAATTTGCAGGCACGGCCTACTATGATGATTTCAAATTTGGCTAGGCCTGCTACATTCATTTCATTTATTTAGTTCACATATAAACAGATAACACTGAACCAACAATTTCACGCCACAATACTCGGTTCGTGGCCGCATCTCTCCATCCTCGGTTCTGTCCCACGTTCGCCAAATCAATACGCACTTGATCCGTCCACCAATCCGTCCAGCTCGCTGCGCTCCACGCCTTCTTGTACCAACCGGATCTGACATGAACACCATCTTTGCAGGGTTGCTGTCAGGCATTCTTGCAACATGCCCTGCCCATCGTATCCTTCCAGCTTTGGCCACCTTCTGGATACTGGGTTCGCCGAAGAGTTGGGCGTGCTCGTGGTTCATCCTTCGCCGCCACACACCGTTTTCCTGCACACCGCCGTATATCGTCCTAAGCATCCGACGTTCAAAGACTCCAAGTGCTTGCAAGTCCTCCTCGAGCATCGTCCATGTTTCATGCCCGTAGAGGACACCGGACTTATGAGCGTATTGTACACGGTACATTTGGTGCGGGTGTGAATCTTTTTTGACCGCAGCTTCTTCTGGAGGTCATAGTACGCTCAACTTCCACTGATGATGCGCCACCGTATTTCAGGCTAACGTTATTGTCAGCCGTCAGCAAGGATCCAAGGTAGACGAATTCGTCGACCACCTCGAACGTATCCCCGTCTATCGTAACACTGCTACCTAGGCGAGCCCTGTCGCGCTCGGCCCCACCAGCTAGCATGTACTTTGTCTTGGTCGCATTCACCACCAGTATAGCCTTTGCGTTTCAGGCGGGTGTATAGGTCTGCCACCTTTTCAAATGTTCGGCCGACAATGTCCATATCATCCGCGAAGCAAACAAATTGACTGGATCTTATAAAAATCGTACCTCGGCTGTTGACCCCGTCTCTCCGCATAACACCTTCTAGCGCAATATTGAACAATAGGCACGAAAGTCCATCACCTTGTCGTAGTCCCCGGCGGGATCCAAATGATCCATAGCTCTACGCGGTCGATACTATCGTATGCCGCCTTGAAATCGATGAAAGGTAATGCGTTGGTTATTCACGACATTTTTGGAGGATTTGTCGTACAGTAAAGATCTGGTCCGTTGTCGATCGGCCGGCAACGAATCCTGCATGATAACTTCTCACGAACTCGTTTACTACAGGTGACAAACGACGGAAGATGATCTGGGGTAATACTTTGTTGGCCGCATTTAGAATGGTTATCGCTCGAAAGTTTTCACAATCTAACTTGTTGCCTTTCTTGTAGATGGGGCATATTATCCCTTCCTTCCACTCCTCCGGTGGCTGTTTGGTTTCCCAGATTGTGCCTATCAGCCGATGCAGACAAATGGCCAGCCTCTCCGGGCCCATCTTTATTAGTTCAGCTCCGATACCATCCTTACCAGCAGCTTTATTGTTCTTGGCATTTCCTCCGTTGCCCCATCCTTCATTGCCTGTGCTCTCAGCGCCATTCAGGTGCTCGTCGAAGTGCTACTTCCACCTTTGGATCACCTCACGCTCGTCCGTCAAAATGCTCCCATCCTTATCCTTTCACATCTCGACTCGCGGCACGAAGCCGTTGCAGGATGCGTTGAGCTTCTGATTGAACTTACGTGTTTTTTGAGATCGACACAGCTGTTCCATCTCCTCGCGCTCCGTCTCCTCCAGGCGGCGTTTTTTCTCCCGAAAGAGGCGGGTCTGTTGATGCCGTTTCCGTCTATAACGCTCCACGTTCTGCCGGGTCCCTTGCTGCATCATGACCGCCAGCGCTGCATTCTTCTCTTCCAGAATTTGGCTATATTCCTCGTCGAACCAATCGTTCCGTCGACTCCGTCCCACGAAGTACCCGACGTTGCTCTCAGCTGCATTGTTGATGGCTGCCTTCACTGTTCTCCAGCAGCCCTCAAGAGGGGCTTAATCCAGCTCACCCTCTTTCTGTAATGCAGCCTCGAGGTGCTGCGCGTATGCCGCTGCGACATCCGATTGTTTCCGTTTAGGTATCCTATGATGATTTTGACGTCATGGCTTGAGCAGCTGTCGTACTGTCGTTCAAGCTGCGTGTAAAAAGCGTCTTTATCATTATAAATGCTTCCGGAGTGAGGGCTGTGCGCGTTTATTATGCTGAAGTTGAAGAACCGGCCTTTGAGCCTCAACTTGCACATTCTCTCATTGATTGGGCACCACCTGATCACGCGGCTCTGCATATCACCCATCACTATAAATGCTGTTTCCAGCTCGTGTGTGTTGCCGCAGCTCTGGTAGACGGTATGGTTACCTCTAAACGTTCGCACCTTCGCATCATTGATCCCTTCCAACACACTTCCTGCAACGCTACGATGCAGAATCCGCGGTCCTTCAGCACGTTCAATCGTTAGTCCCTTCACGTCGCTGTGGTCTTCGCCGATTGTCCCGGTTCGTATTCTCTCGTTGATTATTCGTTGCTTGATTTTTACGGCTGGCCTGCACTGCCCATAACTGCAAAACAGTCACATTCGACATTTTTGACAAATTGGAGTTAATACCATGGAGAGGTATCAAATGATAAATACTTTCGATCAACATACTGAAATTTGTGGGATTGGTCTAGAAAATTAGAAAAAAATACCAAGTAGTTTTGTCACATTGGTAATTATAACCGCATAACAGGCACATTGAGATTATAAATTAGCCCCGTGTTGTAATAGCAAAACAATTTCTATCAGAATTATTTTCTGACAATTCACCTAGTATGCGATATGAGTTGTACAAAATATCAGCCTAAAATAAGCACTTTTGAGTTCCTGGTAATTTTTAGAAAATTTAGTGTCCTCCCATACTGCCATAAAATGCACACTTTGTATTCCATTTACTCAATGTCTACTTTTGTCGAATGTTACAAATAATAATGCGCAGTTTAGCTTAGAGTCCTTCTCTGGCACTCGGACGATGATCAGCCGTCCCAGATATGGGAAACAGACGCTGTTGTGAGCCGCTCCTAACATGGAGTGCAGACGCTCCAGGTTTACAGCAAGTTCCACGAGGAGGTAGGGATAGGAGTTGCTGGGCAGGACGCTAAGGACCACACAAAGGGGTCTATTTTATTTCTCGAGGTACGCGAGGCATCAATGGTATGCCATATTCCCAGCATTTACCAATCGAAATTATGTATAAGTATACTTAATTTGAATTCAGTTTTTGTCTGGCAGCCGTCCAGGTTTGTTTCCTGGACACGCACCTGTTTCCATGCAGAGGTTTTTAGAGAGTGCAATATTACAGCCAGCCACCGATTCTTGTTGTCCAATCTATACAACATTTATTGTTCATTGAGAGCGTGCTCGTGGTAGCGCTCTTTTGTGTAGTGCACTAAATCCTCTTCCGGATTCAGGCTTATGTGTACCAATCAACTGCAGTCATTGACGTTTTCGTTTTAGGTTGGTGGTGCAATATCTGACAAGCGATACACCAACTAGTAGGCTGTTTCATTTGTGGTGTCTAGGTAACCCGATATTGACTGCCTTTAGCCTTTACCAGTTCAATATCGAATAAGTCCCACGGCTTTAGATTTTAGTATAGCTTTCATCAGGAAGGAAACCTAGCATTTATTTTAAGCTATTAAGCGAATGATTGGAGAAACTAGGATGGTAAAATTTGGAGAAATAGAAATCCAATCCAAATCCAATCCAAATCCAATCCAAATCCAATTCAAATCCAATCCAAATCCAATCCAAATCCAATCCAAATCCAATCCAAATCCAATCCAAATCCAATCCAAATCCAATCCAAATCCAATCCAAATCCAATCCAAATCCAATCCAAATCCAATCCAAATCCAATCCAAATCCAATCCAAATCCAATCCAAATCCAATCCAAATCCAATCCAAATCCAATCCAAATCCAATCCAAATCCAATCCAAATCCAATCCAAATCCAATCCAAATCCAATCCAAATCCAATCCAATCCAAATCTAATCCAAATCCAATCCAAATACAATCCAAATCCAAATCCAATCCAAATCCAATCCAAATCCAATCCAAATCCAATCCAAATCCAATCCAAATCCAATCCAAATCCAAATCCAAATCCAATCCAAATCCAATCCAAATCCAATCCAAATCCAATCCAAATCCAATCCAAATCCAATCCAAATCCAATCCAAATCCAATCCAAATCCAATCCAAATCCAATCCAAATCCAATCCAAATCCAATCCAAATCCAATCCAAATCCAATCCAAATCCAATCCAAATCCAATCCAAATCCAATCCAAATCCAATCCAAATCCAATCCAAATCCAATCCAAATCCAATCCAAATCCAATCCAAATCCAATCCAAATCCAATCCAAATCCAATCCAAATCCAATCCAAATCCAATCCAAATCCAATCCAAATCCAATCCAAATCCAATCCAAATCCAATCCAAATCCAATCCAAATCCAATCCAAATCCAATCCAAATCCAATCCAAATCCAATCCAAATCCAATCCAAATCCAATCCAAATCCAATCCAAATCCAATCCAAATCCAATCCAAATCCAATCCAATCCAAATCCAATCCAAATCCAATCCAAATCCAATCCAAATCCAATCCAAATCCAATCCAATCCAATCCAAATCCAATCCAAATCCAATCCAAATCCAATCCAAATCCAATCCAAATCCAATCCAAATCCAATCCAAATCCAATCCAAATCCAATCCAAATCCAATCCAAATCCAATCCAAATCCAATCCAAATCCAATCCAAATCCAATCCAAATCCAATCCAAATCCAATCCAAATCCATCCAAATCCAATCCAAATCCAATCCAAATCCAATCCAAATCCAATCCAAATCCAATCCAAATCCAATCCAAATCCAATCCAAATCCAATCCAAATCCAATCCAAATCCAATCCAATCCAATCCAATCCAAATCCAATCCAAATCCAATCCAAATCCAATCCAAATCCAATCCAAATCCAATCCAAATCCAATCCAAATCCAATCCAAATCCCAAATCCAATCCAAATCCAAATCCAAATCCAATCCAAATCCAATCCAAATCCAATCCAAATCCCAATCCAAATCCAATCCAAATTTAGTATATCTGAGAAATATAAATATGGTCGGCGTTAAGTCAGAGGGGACCAAGTACAAAACTTGGGAAAACTGGATTTTTCTTTCATTAGATGCGAAATTACCTTACCTCCATTTCACTTTGATCAGATTTGATAAATCTCGTAAAATGCGAGTGATATGTAATAAATTTACTTTGGATGATCAATGAAAATCGATAAAAGTGTGCAGTCAGAGTGGACCAAGTGCCTATTACCATAACATCGAAAATGATCAGCGCGATGAGGAATGCGAGGAAATTAAAAATATTTCAAGAGATTTGTCAGATTTTTCGACATCGAATGATCCTTCTATTCATCTTTCAATAGGAATTCATAAATTTTACCTGGTTCGATGCATTTGATATTTGTTTCTGGCCATTTATCATATTTTGATGGGTGGTCAGAAATTGCAACAATTTCTGTGCAGACAGAGCGGACCAAGTGTTGAAAAGCAATAAACTGATTGATTATTGCATTTTTTTGAGTCAATTTCAGAGTTCGATAGAAGTTTATGGTAGTTCTATGGTATATGTAAAGAATGTCCTAGAACCCGCTTATTGGACCAGCATATTTTGGTAGGTACTCAAGATTTTCACTTGGTCCGCTCTGACTGAACGCATATTTGAATATTTCTGGTCTTCAATGCCCTGACCCTGCAAAATCTTAATTTTCAAGCTATCGTAATGCCATTAATTTCGGGATTGACGATATGGATCAATGAAGAACTTACAATATTGGTGTCGATGGGTCTTGATAATCTGTTTATTTTAGAGATATGCACCCAGTTTGACCATGCAAGTATTAAATGATTGTTATTTTCCAACAAATTGTTCAGTCAGAGTGAACCAACTCACTGAACGGTGTTCTTCAGTTCAGTCAGAGTGGACCAAGTACGCATAGTTCATCGCAAAATCGTTATATCAGAGGTTTGGATTATGATTTTTCGTGATTATCACTTCACGTTAAATTGTTTGAAAGTAACACAAAGATGTGTATAAATATTCAACCACAATTTTAACGAGTTAAAAAATTACAGAGCATTAGACTTTGAACCCATTTTTCTCAAAAAATGAAAAATGTCACTTGGTCCACTCTGACTTAACGCCGACCATATAATAGAAGAACAAATTTCCGCTAAAAATTCTGCATTTTCTCGTGCTGAATTTTTACATGCATTTTGCGTTCGTGCAATTAGATATAGTCGAACCAATCACCATGTGAGAGAATATTAGACCGCGTCAAAGCGGGATCTCTACTAACCGTCTGAAATCGTTCTCCACTATTCAATTGTTTCCAGTACAGCTACTTTGCAAGCCCTCACTGCAGTTCGTTTGTTGATTGTATGGTAAAATCTATAGCATACGAAAGCGACACCTTGCCGTGGCAGTTTTTAAGTGTGGGAATCGATATATGGTGCGTGCAACGAGAACCATTTCGCTCGCATTCATGCATACTTCAAGGCACTAAATGCCTCTCCGATACCTTTTAGGCGAGGCGTTTTTTGCAAGGGTTCCTGTGCACTGGTTGCCCTTACCACAAAACGATGCAGTTGGTATAGGAGAGTTTCAGGCTGAGGGTTATGCCGTGGATTCGTGTCCACTATCGGTGCCGTGTGAGTGGAAGTTAGTTAAAATGTGTTTCCACCCGGAACGAAACATGGGTCCCCGTCTTGTTTCCATTAGTGGGATATTAAATTTATTTTAGCCCCCCGGTGCAATGAAGTATCATTGGGGGCAACTCGAAGTTGCTGCGAAGAGAAGGGTGTCAGATGTCTTCCGAAATAAGAGGGTGGAACGTGATTGCTCCCTTGGGGCTGAACCCGGCATCGGAACGTTGGTGGATTCTGCAAGTGAGTGGGGGAATCGATTTTCGGTTGCATAAATTTGGGCGAACATGGCATAACGAAGCTTTAATTGATACACATTACAAAAGTTGGTAGGCAGGGCCGGATTAAAAGATAGGAATACAGTACTGACCCGAATTTGTCAGCCCCCGATTTTGTCTGCCCCCGATTTTGTCTACTCCCGATTTTGTTAGTTTTTTGACCCGATTTTGTCAGCCTATTTTGAATTTGTCAAAAAATTGTTTTCGTTATATTTTGCCACGTTCACATCTAAATTGATGATGATGTTTAACGTCGTGCACGCATGGGCGTAGCCAGAGGGGGTAATGGCAATGCCTTTTATTAAGGTGAAGGTGAATCGAAGCCAAACTTCAAATTTTCAAAAGCACGGATCTGGAGAACCAAGCATTCGTTTAAGTTGAAAACTGAATCGATTAGTCACTAGCTGGTGATCATTAGGTTTTCAGCTCAAACGGATGTTTTGTTCTCCAGATCCGTGCTCTTGAAATTTTGAACTTTGGCCTCGATTCATCTTCACCTTAAGTGTTAAAAATCGATATTACCAATATAAAAAGAGGGGGGGGGGGGGGGTAAGCCCCTGAAAAAAATCCTGGCTACGCCCATGTCCATCACCCTCTCAAAGGTAACCACGTAATACGTCAAAATTTGAAAAACATGGTCAAAATAAAATGACCCGATTTTGTCAGGTTCCCCATTTTGTCAGCCTAAAATTCATCGAGGGGCTGACAAAATCGGGTTCGTACTGTATAATTCAATTACATTACATTCATTTCTTAAAAATTTAGGTATTCTGTGTTAGGCAACAATATATTACTAATTTGGTAAAACAAATGGTAATTAATAACAGAAGAAAATACAATATTCTCTTGGACGATAAGCTTTTTGCAATCGATGAATAAATTATTTTGAGAAATTATGACATATCTTGCAACTGAACTTAGCAGCCTCAATTCCTTTCTAATCCGGGCCTGTTGAACCAGTCGCAAATCTTTAGCGTAAAGGATCAATAGATGTTAACAGAAGCGGTGAAACCATTGACCGACCGGCAATAATTCCCCTATAACGAGAAAATACGGCTTTCGACAGCTTCTTCATTTATTTTGTTTCATGGTGATAAGTTGCGTAAATTAGCCAGTCCAGAAGCGCTGCCCGTCTGAACACAATCATTTCTCATCCGCACTTCTGCTGCCGAAGTTGGCTACCCCAGACGCAACGAAGAAACAGTCATTTTTCATCCATTTACTGGTGGTGAATGCATAAGTAGAAATATTGATGCACATAAATGAAAGTGAAACAAATGGAACTTACTTCTCGCATGGAATGCACATGATGCCATGCGTCAACAGTCAGAACATGCCCTCCCAAGCTCATCTCGAATTCGAGGCGTTTCTGGACTGTCAATTGCTCTTATCGCCATTTTGCATGCCGAACCACCTGTCCTCAGAAATTCGTCCTGTGTCTTTTCCTAACCTCTCTCTCTGTTTCGTACCAACCCGCAAAACCATAAACCGAAAACGGATATGAGGCCCGCATGAAATATTTAGAAAACAATTTTCCTCCTTCCTGGCGAAAATATTAAATTAAAATGTATACACGTATCACAAAATTGCCATCAATAATTTAAGCTGCCTCATTCCGTCTCGAACGACGACAACATCGAGATGATAGAGACTACCACAGCATAGGAACGACAGGCTCTCTCTCGAATCTCGATGCAACGACGCGAATGAGTCTATGCGTGATGCCAGGCAGTACGGTTCCAGTAGTTTACGACTCCGATGGTTGTCTTCCAGGTAGGCACTGGGATGCTTCTACGGCCGTCTTTTCCATTAAGGTCTATTCTTGCCATGCCGTCACAATCGTACAGAACGGTATCGACAGAACCGTACTATTCGTTTGTCTTGTATAGTGGGAAAAGTGTGGATGCCAAGATGGTCATGTTGAATTGAATTTAGATTGGATTTGGATTGGATTTGGATTGGATTTGGATTGGATTTGGATTGATTTGGATGGATTTGGATTGGATTTGGATTGGATTTGGATTGGATTTGGATTGGATTTGGATTGGATTTGGATTGGATTTGGATTGGATTTGGATTGGATTTGGATTGGATTTGGATTGGATTTGGATTGGATTTGGATTGGATTTGGATTGGATTTGGATTGGATTTGGATTGGATTTGGATTGGATTTGGATTGGATTTGGATTGGATTTTGATTGGATTGGATTTGGATTGGATTTGGATTGGATTTGGATTGGATTTGGATTGGATTTGGATTGGATTTGGATTGGATTTGGATTGGATTTGGATTGGATTTGGATTGGATTTGGATTGGATTTGGATTGGATTTGGATTGGATTGGATTTGGATTGGATTTGGATTGGATTTGGATTGGATTTGATTGGATTTGGATTGGATTTGGATTGGATTTGGATTGGATTTGGATTGGATTTGGATTGGATTGGATTTGGATTGGATTTGGATTGGATTTGGATTGGATTTGGATTGGATTGGATTGGATTTGGATTGGATTTGGATTGGATTTGGATTGGATTTGGATTGGATTTGGATTGGATTTGGATTGGATTTGGATTGGATTGGATTGGATTTGGATTGGATTTGGATTGGATTTGGATTGGATTTGGATTGGATTTGGATTGGATTTGGATTGGATTTGGATTGGATTTGGATTGGATTTGGATTGGATTTGGATTGGATTTGGATTGGATTTGGATTGGATTTGGATTGGATTTGGATTGGATTTGGATTGGATTTGGATTGGATTTGGATTGGATTTTGGATTGGATTTGGATTGGATTTGGATTGGATTTGGATTGGATTTGGATTGGATTTGGATTGGATTTGGATTGGATTTGGATTGGATTTGGATTGGATTTGGATTGGATTTGGATTGGATTTGGATTGGATTTGGATTGGATTGGATTGGATTTGGATTGGATTTGGATTGGATTTGGATTGGATTTGGATTGGTTGGATTGGATTTGGATTGGATTTGGATTGGATTTGGATTGGATTTGGATTGGATTTGGATTGGATTTGGATTGGATTTGGATTGGATTTGGATTGGATTTGGATTGGATTTGGATTGGATTTGGATTGGATTTGGATGGATTTGGATTGGATTTGGATTGGATTTGGATTGGATTTGGATTGGATTTGGATTGGATTGGATTGGATTTGGATTGGATTTGGATTGGATTTGGATTGGATTTGGATTGGATTTGGATTGGATTTGGATTGGATTTGGATTGGATTTGGATGGATTTGGATTGGATTTGGATTGGATTTGGATTGGATTTGGATTGGATTTGGATTGGATTTTGGATTGGATTTGGGATTGGATTTGGATTGGATTTGGATTGGATTTGGATTGGATTTGGATTGGATTTGGATTGGATTTGGATTGGATTTGGATTGGATTTGGATTGGATTTGGATTGGATTTGGATTGGATTTGGATTGGATTTGGATTGGATTTGGATTGGATTTGGATTGGATTTGGATTGGATTTGGATTGGATTTGGATTGGATTTGGATTGGATTTGGATTGGATTTGGATTGGATTTGGATTGGATTTGGATTGGATTTGGATTGGATTTGGATTGGATTTGGATTGGATTGGATTGGATTTGGATTGGATTTGGATTGGATTTGGATTGGATGGATTTGGATTGGATTTGGATTGGATTTGGATTGGATTTGGATTGGATTTGGATGGATTGGATTGGATTTGGATTGGATTTGGATTGGATTTGGATTGGATTTGGATTGGATTTGGATTGGATTTGGATTGGATTTGGATTGGATTTGGATTGGATTTGGATTGGATTTGGATTGGATTTGGATTGGATTTGGATTGGATTTGGATTGGATTTGGATTGGATTTGGATTGGATTTGGATTTGGATTGGATTTGGATTGGATTTGGATTGGATTTGGATTGGATTTGGATTGGATTTGGATTGGATTTGGATTTGGATTGGATTGGATTTGGATTTGGATTGGATTTGGATTGGATTTGGATTGGATTTGGATTGGATTTGGATTGGATTTGGATTGGATTTTGGATTGGATTTGGATTGGATTTGGATTGGAATTTGGATTGGATTTGGATTGGATTTGGATGGATTTGGATTGGATTTGGATGGATTTGGATTTGGGGAATTTGGATTGGATTTGGATTGGGATTTGGTATTGGACTTTGGATTGGGATTTGGATTGGATTTGGATTGGATATTGGAATTGGTTTGGGATCGGGATTTGGGATTGGATTTGGATTTGGATTTGGATTTGGATTTGGATTGATTGATTGAATTGGATTGGATTTGGATCTGGCATTTGGATTGGATTTGGGATTGGGATTTGGATTCGGATTTGGATTGGATTTGGATTGGATTTGGATTGGATTTTGGATTGGATTGGATGGGATTGGATTTGGAATGGATTTGGATTGGATTTGGATTGGATTTGGATTGGATTTGGATTGGATTTGGATTGGATTTGGATTGGATTTGGATTTTTTTGGATTTTTGGATTGGATTTGGATTGGATTTGGATTGGATTTGGATTGGATTTGGATTGGATTTATTGGATTTGGATTGGATTTGGATTGGATTTGGATTGGATGATTTGGATTGGATTTGGATTGGATTTGGATTGGATTTGGATTGGATTTGGATTGGATTTGGATTGGATTTGGATTGGATTTGGATTGGATTTGGATTGGATTTGGATTGGATTTGGATTCAGCCCTGTCGTCGTAAAATTTGAGCTTCTTAGTCGTCCCTGCTTGAGGGGGCGTTACTATAATCCATAGGGCGCATCTACACCCAGGCGTTGATGAGGTCATCTTATTGAGAAATTGTCACAAATATTTACTTGAATGGTATTTACAAACACACTAGAGTCAATATGCAATTGCACGAGTTCAGTTTGTGTTCCAATTCAATTGAAATGTGAAACAAAGAGATCAAGTACATAAATTTGAACATTGTTCAGTTCAAGAATTTTGTCCTAAAATCTACCACATCTACCGTGTAGGAGATCATCTCTACCGTGTGCAAAAAATCTCCAAAAGATCAGTGCCACGTTTTTATCTTTAATTTTAAAGGATCAATTATGAAACGCTGTTAATCGAACTTAAAATTCAATGGAATCTTGTGGTTGCATGGATAAACCGATTAATTTTAGATGACTGCTATGTTACCAGTGTTTACTGGTGGCCACCTAAATTTGTTGATCATAACTTGAAATGGTTAGAACATCATACTTAACTTTTAAATTTTCTTTGAAAATAAATAACCGATTTGTACGAAAAATTCTCTCAACATCTGACGTTCAAATAAATGACGAAAACTATTATAAGTGAAAAACTGGGATTGGTCACAACTCAAAATTTGTTAGTTTTTATTGAAGCACCATTACGATACCTCACCATTGCAGTTTTCATTATTTTATCTTTTGCAAGCATGATCAAAATATTATAAGTGACCTAAAACATCTTCTGAATAGGGTTTGCGCAGAGATAACTCTAGGAATTACCGTAGGATTTTCTTAGAGGTGATCAAATATAATTAATTATAAACTCCTCTACCTGCAGCTTCATTTCTGAACATAAAAAATGTTTGAATTGCGATAACTTTTTTTTTTGTTTTTTGATATTTTTGCAGATTTTTTTTTAACAAGTTCTCAATGGTCTTTTCTTTTTATTTAGAATATGTGTCGTATATAATTACACAACGCAACAAAAATGACATTTTTGCGTGTCTCAAGGATCAAATTATGTGACTCTAGTAGATTTAGGGTCGCTGAATCTGATGCCGTTCTCAGAAATTTCCCAGCGCGTCACAGTTTTTAGCTACACGTCGCCAAAGTGTTATGAAACATTGGTTTTATTGATGTTTACCTAAAATTTAAAGTGTATTTTATCAAACTTTTTTTGTGATCTCATCCACCGAGCATGCAAAAGAGGACTAAAACTTTCATTTTAGATATATTTTGGTTGAAATTTTACGATTGAATTTAGATGAAACCGATTTTTTAACATGCTTGCGGTCTCCATACAAAATTATTCGTTTCTCTTATATGGCAAAATACAATACTTTTCTAAACCATCAAAAAATAACTTTTCCGCATCAAAAGTATTATAAACTTTGATGATAAACATTGTAATACGCATAAAGTTTGAATTCTGTGGCAAATTGAGCAAATAAATAACCATACAAGCTGGCAAACTTGCATGCAAGTTTGCTGAAATAGTCAATTTTTGCATTTTCAACAACCAGTATCTCAAAAACTAGACGTGCTATGATATTTCTGTAAACGACAATGGATTCATCAACCCTTAATTAAGTTAATAGAGGTATTTTGATGCTGTAGACAAAAACGTGTTCCGCAGTGTTATTGGTCTTCTTGTCCCCGGAATATTCTGAAATATCTTGACGGGCCGATTACACAATTTTTCGCATGTTCGGTAATTCACTTTCAAAAGAATATTTTGATGAAAATGAGAATTGTGTCAAATTATATTTGAAAAATTCAAGGTCTCGAATCTTTTTAAATAGCTATATGTATATCTTTAAAATATAATTGAAGTCTGAGAATATATTTTAGAATCATTATACTATGAGTGAAAATAATTTTCCATTACTATTCCATCTTTGACTGAACCAATAAACCTATGCCAAGAGATTCATAACATTATTTTGTGGCATCACGTTATTGGTAAAATTTAATTTGCAAAAACAATAAAAAAATCTCCCAAACTATCAACAGCTTTCCGATGATTTCCCTTCGCATAATCCAAAAATGTGGATTAATAGAGATATTCATGTTATGAGCACAAACTATATTCGGTGTATCCTTGAATAAATGAAGTTTTCTGATACCTCATACCTTTTCATGTTGCGTGTTTCAGGTGTTAAATTATCGCTCATGTGGTTTTGTATGTTTTTAGTCACATATTGCAGAACTCTGAATGCCTCTGAATTGCAAAAGGAACCTGGCCAGGGTACTCATAGTTTGGCCACTCCCATAAGAAAACAATGAGATTGGACAATTTAGGAACCGAAGTTATATCTCTAACTGAAACTGAGGTTCTGTGGGCTTGTATTGACCAATAAGATTATCAAAGCGATCAAATGTTTCTATATTTTTCATACATAATATGGGTTGAAAGCTTATATTTAACGTTTTTGTCATATTTATAGGGCTTCCCATATATTTTTAAGAAATATTTTCTCTCGGGCGGCCAGAATCGGAGCAAAAAAATGAAATAAATCATCCCAGGAGCAGATTTTCTAGCATGAGATAAGATTACGAAACTGATGTGTTGGTCCCGAAGTGATCGAATTTGTGCGAATCGTAGACAATTTTGTGTTACCTGACTAGGGAGCGACGACAAATTTCACAGTCAAACATATAAGGTAGGTGTACCAGTTACGGACATAATGATTCCCTGTTTCGTCATACGTGATAATTTAACTATTTTCAAATTTTTAGACACTTTGTGTGTTTAAGCAGTAAGATATTAAATAATACTCAAAATTTGAAAGTTTTCAAAAATTCGCTTAGGTCAAAATAGGGAACCACTATAGCCATAACTGGTACATTTTGACAGCTGCTGTGGATTGATTCAACTTACTTTGTACGAGTAAACAGGATGAAACCGAAATGTACAAACGAACTCTAAAAATAGCATTTTATGCGTGGATACTCATCATTCAGCAGACGGTTCCATCGGCCGTGTAGTGCGGATGTAATGAATTTTGTATGAATAAACGAGTCATTACATAAATGTAATGTAATGCGACTTCTGGTTGTCTGGGGTATTGGCTTGTTGTTACACGAAATATACAAAAAAAACAAGCAAATTGCATCAAAATTGATTAAATACCCCTAAACTGCTTAAACGTTTCTCACTTGTTGCGGTAGTTAAAAATAAAATGTTCCAACGGATACCACAACTATAGGAGCACAAATAAAAAAAAAATAATAGTATGTATGTTCAGTGCCGTAGCGTGCGGTTGGCCAGGTTGGCACCCGCCAAGGGCGCCAGCCTTAAGGGGGCGCCAAAATGCTTAACTGACTTGAAAAAACGGAAGGGACTTTTAAATAAGATTGCATTCTTAAGCTAAAGCACAGACAAACAGACATAACACTCTAATTATTTTCATCGCACAGCAGAATAGCGCCCAATTCTAATATTTGGTAGTTGGCCAACTGGCCACTCGTGGCGCGCGCATCGCTTTTGTTCGAGTTTGACGTTTGCTCACTACCGCCACCTAGTTCACGGTTGGCCAAACAAAGTATTTTTAGCATTGGGCCTAAATGTTCACATGACTATGTTTTAAATTGATAATTGTTCAAGCTGTTACGTCTGTTTGTCTGTGGCTAAAGTATGCTGTTTCGCTCAAGGAAAGTAAATAGATTCCTTGACTGAATGGGTCAAGAAATTTCCTACAGAGAGCTCCATTTGAAATGACATTTCTTCTCATCTGCGTACTGAATAGAAATATGAGTAGAAGAACGCTAGTGGCGCTGTTATCAAAAAATAGAGTTATTTTATTATTACTAACTGTTGAAGTTTTTGATTGATTGTTTAGTGCCATGTTGTAGAGAATGTTTTATTTTGGTCGAAAAAATTGATTTGACACTTATAGACCGGGTACTCAAGCTGTCAGAGCGTGGCAAACTAGATGTTGGTCACACGAACAGTCGCGACATTAGTGTTCTACAGCTAATGGTTCTACTGCGTACTGCGATCGAAGAAACGTGATTTTTTTTTGATCATTTCTGAGAAGAAATTTCCCACGCATCGAGATAGGCGATTACTTTTCTTGTCAGCAGCAAATCGGCCTTTAGTCACAATTTTAACTTTAATAAAATCCTAGAAGAAATTATCAAATAAAATTGATCAAAAATTTTGAACAATTAAGAAAGAATTCTACAGAATACTTAACAAAATTTGAATGGGCAATTGGATTCTCGAAAACTTTAGCCAGATTTTCACATAACTTTGGGAAGGATTCTTGCGAATTTTTTGCCATGGTATTCACATAATCCTCTACAAGATTGTCATAGAATACGAAACATAACTTTTACAGAAAAACCTGAGTAGGCCCATCAAAGGTAATTAGGGGTTCCAAATCCAAATTAGGGGTTTGGGCAGAATATTTTTAAGTTTTTGCTCATAATTTTCATAAGGTATAATTTTCAATCAATCCAATCTAGAGATTGTCTTACAATCCTAAGCAGATTTTTTTAGAGAATTTAGTTGCAATATTGAGAAACGTGAGTAAAGCTGTAAATTTAGGTATTGTTCTTAACATGAGAAATGTGATCAGCATGTTTCGCAATTGTCAGTTTTTGTTTTTACGAAAATGTTAAATAGTTGAGATGATTATACGCTAACAAGTTTTAGGTTACAATATTATTTCTGTGATAACAAGGTTCGAGAATATTTTAAGTGAGTCCTAAACAAGTTTAACAGCCTGTCAACATTCTTTGTCGATAATTTTACACACACTAAAATTGTTTTTGATGGATCTTCTCTCCTATCATGACAATGATCAATTGATTTGAGTCATTCTAGAGAAACATCATATGGAAGTGCAATCGTCCGTAAATTATTCACATTACAAAAACATTTTATACTATTAAGAGTGAAAATTGGTTAAACATCAATGAGGAACTCTGCGTAACATTTTAAGAGATTTCTATTCACTAATGACCATATTATCCATTTACTTTTTTGTAACTCTTTTAAAATAAAGCTTTTAACCAATCTTCCGAAAAAAATTATATTTCCTTAAAAAAAATCTTGATTTTATTCCTCTCAATTTTCCAGGAAAACAAGACTTCCTTCTTTCTTTACCCAAAGGCATTTGCCTCAATTCCTGTAAATCAATGGATGAGTCTTGATTAGTTGGAGCACCTTGATATCTTTTGAAGATTTTATTCCTCTAGAATTCAAAAAAGTATCTCTTATGAAATATATCTGGTATACTTCACTAAGACTTATTCCTTCTACAAACTTGTAGGTATTTTGCCAAATAAAACAAAATTAGGCTTAGGGGCGCCCATATAAAGGTTCGCCAAGGGCGCCATGAGGGCACGCTACGGCTCTGTGTATGTTCATTGCGCTTCTTGAATTTCGAGCGGTTAAATGTAGTTGAGTCGTGCTTAATACCTCCACTATTGGAACTTTTAGCATTTGAAGAAGTTCCAAGGTGAGTTGTCTCAGATAATACTAGATTTAATTCACTGGAATCTGTGTGGACTTCTTTTGTATACTTACGAAGCATTCTCCATCAATTGCCTTTTGATTGCAATTTTGCAATTGCCTTCAAGATTTATTTAAGCATATCGTTCATTGACTTCCAAGTGGATCTCCAAGGACTCTACAATGTTATAAGGGACTGTCCATTAGCCATATCATTTAATTTTTGAATTTTACAACTCCATCCCTCCAATTCGTGATTTTTGGTCCATAAATTTTTTTTAATTTATATATTTATATTCGCCCCCTTTTATGGCCACGTGTTTATATCAATGGTGCATACTGTTGACGCCCTGTAGTAAAACAATCGAAAATTAGCACCATAACAATAAACATTTATAAGCTTATGAGGCGTAAACAAGCTTAAAAGCTCTTAAAGAACTCCGTGAGTTAAAGGCAAATTACCTCAAGATGTTGGTAGAGCTTGAAAAATTCGATTGATATTCTACATGATGTTGAGATGTATTTGACTTTCTAAAGACCTACGTAAGATAAGATCAAATTATTTCAGGGCAGGTTGTAATTTTCAATCGATAGCCTATAAAACGTTAAGGTTGATCTACATGAGACAAGGTTGAATTACTCCAGAGCGTTGATACAGCTTAACAATTTCTATTGAAGTCAACAGGGCGTTAATGTGAAGATCATCGAAGCAGGACCTCAAATGTTCAAGATCACAAATCTGGAGAACCAAATATCGGTTCTAGCTGAAAACTAAAAATATTAGTTACAGATGATCGGTTCTTCAGATTTGTGTACTTCAAGATTTGAGGTTTGGCTTTGTTTGATTTTCAGAATCACCACGCTGCTGTTGTGAACGAAAAGCGAGGTTTTTTCAACAGTGTTGTACAATGTACAACAGCGCGACGGCTGAAGTGTTAAGATGCACCTCTGATTGAAGAAGGATAAGGTAAAATTTTGTTAGGTGCCTTAATGAAGTTTGGAATATTCAATTGATATCCTAAAGGGCATTATGATGACCGAATCTACTTGACACAAGGTTTCTTAGGGCGTTGATAAAGCTTGGAATTTTCAAATCATATCCTAAAGGGCGTTAAGATGCGGTTGATCTACGGGAGACAAGTTCAAATTAGTCCATGGCGTTGATACATCTTTACAATTTCTGATCCCAATGGGATAAAGAAAAATTTCAGCACCAGGTCCAATTACTCCTTAGCGTTGATTCAGCTTAAGGCACTAGTAAGAATCGATCAAGAAATCTAGAAAAACACAAACGTCCGTTTATCAGAATTGACAAAATGAAGGAGCGGTGTGGAAGAAAACTGCTGTTTCAGCATAGATTAAGTTTGGGACTTTCAATTTTTATCCTAAAGGGCGTTAAGATGACCTGTTCTACGTTGATATATCTTGACAATTTCGATTGATGTCATACAGGGCGTTAACCTGATCTAATTTGATAAGGTAAAATTTCTCCAGGGCGTTAACAAAGCTTGAAATTTATAATTGATGTCCTAAAGGGCATTAAGATATCCTAATCTACATGAGACAAGACTAAGTTACTCCAGGGCGTTGGTTCAGTTTGGAGGTTTCAATTGTTGTTTAGAGAGCGTGAAGAAGCAGCTGATCTACGTAAGACAAGGTCAAATTACTCCAGTGCGTTGATACATATTGTAATTTTTAATTGCTGTTTTATAGGGCGCTCAGATACAGCTGACCTACATGAAACAAGGTTAAATTACTTCTGGGCGTTGATACATCTTATCAATTTCTATTGATGTCATTCAGGGCGTTAGAATGCATCAGATCTAAGAGAGGTAAGGTGTAATTTATTCAGGGCGTTGATATAGCTTACATTTCAAAGGGCGTTAAGATGGTCTGATCTACGTGAAAAAAGCTCAAATTACTCCAGGGCGTTAACACAGTTTGGAATTTTCAATTAATGTCGGGCGCTGATACATCTTGACAATTTCATCCTAATAAAATAAAGTAAAATTTCTTCAGGGCTTTTATACAGCTTGGAATTTTCAACTGATGTTATAAAGGGCGTTAAAAAGACCACAAGGTCAAATTATTCTAGGGCGTTGATTTATCTTGATAATTTCTATTGATGTCCTACAGGGTGTTATGATGCACCTAATCTGAATAGGATAAGGTCGAGTTACTCCAGGGCGTTGATTCAGTTTTTAAGTTACAATTGTTGTCCTAGAAGGCGTTAAGAACTAGCAGTTCTACGTCACACAAATACTCCAGGGCGTTGATTCATCTTGTCAATTTCTTTTGGTGTGATACAGGGCGTTAAGATGCGCCAGATCAAAGCTGGAAAAGGTAAAATTACTCCACGGCGTTGATACAGCTTGACAATTTTGATTGATGTCTTATAAGGCATCAGATTGTAACTGATTCTTTACAGCTCTATTACATTACCTACATTTTTTTTATGAATTTGGAGGAAAATTAAAAAAAAAATATCTGAAAAAGCTTCTTAGTCGTCGACGAAGCGCGACTAAGCAGGACGACAGGGCTGTTTGGATTGGATTTGGATTGGATTTGGATTGGATTTGGATTGGATTTGGATTGGATTTGGATTGGATTTGGATTGGATTTGGATTGGATTTGGATTGGATTTGGATTGGATTTGGATTGGATTTGGATTGGATTTGGATTGGATTTGGATTGGATTTGGATTGGATTTGGATTGGATTTGGATTGGATTTGGATTGGATTTGGATTGGATTTGGATTGGATTTGGATTGGATTTGGATTGGATTTGGATTGGATTTGGATTGGATTTGGATTGGATTTGGATTGGATTTGGATTGGATTTGGATTGGATTTGGATTGGATTTGGATTGGATTTGGATTGGATTTGGATTGGATTTGGATTGGATTTGGATTGGATTTGGATTGGATTGGATTTGGATTGGATTTGGATTGGATTTGGATTGGATTTGGATTGGATTTGATTTGGATTGGATTTGGATTGGTTTTGGATTGGATTTGGATTGGATTTGGAATGGATTTGGATTGGATTTCGGTTTGGATTGGATTGATCAAGGATTCAAGGAATCAAGGAATCAAGGGATCAACGAATCAACGAATCAAGGAATCAAGGAATCAAGGAATCAAGGAATCAAGGAATCAAGGAATCAAGGAATCAAGGAATCAAGGAACCAAGGAATCAAGGAATCAAGGAATCAAGGAATCAAGGAATCAAGGAATCAAGGAATCAAGGAATCAAGGAATCAAGGAATCAAGGAATCAAGGAATCAAGGAATCAAGGAATCAAGGAATCAAGGAATCAAGGAATCAAGGAATCAAGGAATCAAGGAATCAAGGAATCAAGGAATCAAGGAATCAAGGAATCAAGGAATCAAGGAATCAAGGAATCAAGGAATCAAGGAATCAAGGAATCAAGGAATCAAGGAATCAAGAAATCAAGGAATCAAGGAATCAAGGAATCAAGGAATCAAGGAATCAAGGAATCAAGGAATCAAGGAATCAAGGAATCAAGGAATCAAGGAATCAAGGAATCAAGGAATCAAGGAATCATTAAATCAATGTGTCAAGGAATCAACAAACAAAAAGGAAAAAATGGATAGAATCAAAAATTATTAAATGTGCATCTCATATGAAATTAAGAAGAAATTAAATGGAATTTAGAAGAAACAAAAATGAAAAAATAAATGAGAAGAAATAAAAATAGGAAAAATGAAATGAAAAGCAGTTAAAAAGTCTCGTGATAGTATCACAAAGCATAAAGCAAAAATGGTGTCTTGAAGTAGCAAAGTAGTGTCTTGAAGGAGTTAACAATAAATCGAACAGAAAGTCAAAATAAGAATAAATCAGTTATAAATGAGGAATAGTGATAATACTAATTTTGATCAACTTGCGAGACAATCTCCCACTGTTCACCATCCGGTTAGAGCCGGCAAACAATCGAATAGACAGACAGCAAGGTGACATTGCCATAAATTTCTTGATATACCGTGTCTTCGCCGATTGTCATTTCGCTTCCGAAGGATGCTGTGCCGTGCCGTTCGCCTCGATGGGGGAGAACACAGTCTGTCTTCCGGGGGCCGCAGCGAGAACGATGATGTTGACGACTATCACAGAGTATCTACTACTTCCTACGCCGTATACCGATGTGTAGCAAAACTGCACGACACACATCACGAATCTCTATATTGTGTAGATTGCCAATGGAGAATAGCGCAACCAGTTGTGGAACTCACATAATCGTTCGGCAGGCAGCATGTCTAATGCACATATAGATAGATTGGGCAAAGGAGGTGGTGGAAGCAAACAGAAGACCGTCAAAGAATTCGGCTTGACGATGACAACATTCGTTTCATTTGGCAAAAAGCAGCCCTCAGCCGCCAAAGAATGAAAACGTGCCAAGAAGGGGGAGGGCAGAGCCGTATGGATACCGTAAGGAAAGCTTATCCGACGTCTTACTTGTCAAGGGGTACCGGCCGTCGATGCCTACTGGAACGACGATTGTATAGGTCAGGGTTTCTCAACCGGTGGTCCGCGGACCCCCAGGGGTCCGTGACGACTTCTCAGGGGGTCCGCGAAGCCATTGCCAATAAGGATAGTTTTTCCTAGATTGATGTATAAATGTCAGTAATATCATACCTATCTCTTGTTTTTCAAATGAGAATTATAAATGGGCTGTAGATTTTTGATATATTATATTTATTATATTATATTAACCATACAATTACTGATAAAATACTTCCAATTTCACTTTGTAAATAAGACTTTGAAAGCCATGTACTGTACACCCCCGTTAATTTGAACGATACCTCATGCAAACCAACGGGGTTCGTTTTCAATTTGAACATCTAGTCACCCTAGAAACGTGTTTCTGGTTACCTCTTTCGCTGTTTTGTTTTGATTCTGCGTTCCGTTCCACAGCGTTCCTTTTCACTTTACTCCGTTCCACGAGTTAAATGACGTTTGAACCATTTTTAATCTGAACGATGTGCAAATTAGCGGGGTACAAATTTAAAATTGTTCAAATTAAATGTGGTCAAACCAACGGGGTTACCCGATATACCTAATGCGCGTACTTAGAGGTAATCATATATTATTTTTTAAATGTCTGTGGTATAATCCTTAGCTTCCTATCGGGATCTAAAAAAAATTCTCGTGACCCTGGCGATAATTGACAGGATTTAAAACAATATGAAATTTTCATCATCAGGATTTTTTTACGAGATTTTTGACTAATAACGACGTAGTGATTTTTGCAAAGATTCTTAACGGATATCCGACAACATTATCGAATTGTTCCTGATGAAATTTATATACGAATTCCTCACAACACCAATAATTATCTCTTTATTATTATTATTATTATTATTATTATTATCTTTATTAAGGAGATTTTCAGCCCTATGGCTGGTTCATCTCCGTCGATAATTGGCTCTTAAAAAAACTTATTATTAAGTCATTTAAAATATTCAGCAGTTTTCAAAGATGATTTTTGATGAATACCTGGCAATATCTGAAACATTGATTGACAAGATTTTCTTGGATTTTTTGTGAAATCTGTGAGAAATACTTTGAGAATATATTCAATTAACTCCTGAGAATTTGTTTGCTAATTGGTGGCCGTATTTTTGTTAGATTTGTTCTCTTCAAGTAGGGAAGCGTATTTTATTCCAGGCACCTTGACTTATTTTGGCAGTATACAATCAACTCTTCCTTAATCGATATCGATTTAAAGAGTCATAGTAAAAGTTGATTTTCTTGGCTACCTTGATGGTCCCTGCATATGCACTGGTTTTTGTGTTCTAACACTCTACCGATGGTACCTTCAGTATCGAGTCATGAAGGATAGATTTTAATTAGTGCTGTGACCAGGATTAACGCACCATTACTTTCCCGCTCAAACAGTTTATACTGAATATTTTGCAGAAAATTGTCTTGTAAGGCGGCATCCACTAATTACGTAACGCTAAAATTGGAAATTTTCGACCCCCTCCCCCCATCCGTAACGCTTTTTGTACGGAAATTTTTAAAATTTTGTATGAGTCGTAACGCTTGAGCCTACCACCTCCTCCCCCCCTTCGAGCGTTACGTAATTTGTGGATGCCGCCTAAAGCGCATATTTTTCCAAGTTCAGTCAACTTTACCATGAAAAAAAGGCCATAGAGCTGCATAAGTGTCTTTAAGGAAGGTTTTATTCGGAGTTCTAGTTCAGTTCTCAATGGACTCATCCAAGTGATCACAGTGATTTATGAACTTTGCTTACATAGGCTATCTGTTGAATCGTCGTGTGATCTTCTACAGATTTCCATAAACAATGATTTCAAGATCATTAAATTTTAGGGGTCCGCGAGATGTTTGTAGAACCTCAAAGGGGGTCGCAGCTTCAAAAAGGTTGAGAATCACTGGTATAGGTAACTTGTAGAATAGATATTTCCCGAGATGTCGAAGCGTATAGACAGCTTTTGCAAAACTGTTTCCTTCTGTGACTTGGAGGGAAGAAGGAGTATTATGGTCAATGAAAGACTGAACAGAGTTTAAGACGATACCATCTGTTTGTTCAAACATCTCTCAAATCATAAAAATGAGAAAATGAAAACCAAATTTAGAACTGTATAATTCCAATATAGTTTGTATCCTCTTACAAATACGCGTATTTCACGAAACACCTCGAAGATTTATTACCATAACAGTGTCCACAATGCCCCCAATTCTTCTACTTTCACTCCATTCTAGTGGGATGTTTTTCCTTGTCGTAAGGTTTTCAAGGGAAAAGGCACGGCATAAGGCAAATATTTCGCTTGAACGACGTCCTTTGGGATGTGAGGGAAATTTGTAGCAATTTAACAGAAATTGAAATTTTAATTGCACTTGTATCAAATTGTTTGCGGAATTACGTGGTTTTCGGTGACTGGAAGGTGACAATTCTGTGATTCGTAAGAGGACGTTTAGTAGGTGTGTACACAGTTTGATGTATCCCACTCCCACATAGACAGAGATTGCATTTAGTGGTGCTGTGGTTGCAATTCAATAAATGGATGGTGGTGGGAAAATTGTTGCTATACACAATTAGGGAAGGCATAAGAAAGGCTAGATCCTTTTTGGGGCGTTTTGAGCCATATCTAATTTGTTTTACCATTTGGATGTATTATGGAACTAATATGACCCCAGAGTTCTTTGAAGAGCTGGAACTTGTTTGTGGACCAATTTATGAGTTTATCATACGTTGGCGCGTTTCAGTGAAATTTTATTTTTTTTTTTCAAATACAGGTCGGACTTAATTACCCGGAGTATCGATTTTTTTCACTCCGAATAATCGAATCATTCGGATAATCGAATCACTAAAAAAAAAATTATATCTGAGATAAAAAAACTTAAATATCATCTTTTTTCGTTGTTTTATTTATCTACTATGGTTCTAAAACTTGTTATCAAGAGTATGAATTCGAAGTCATGGAGAGATCTCTGTAGCGCCATTTATCGGATCAATCTCCAATAAGATTCCATCGCAAAATGACTGAAAAACTTTGCTGTAGATATTAACCTTATAGCTTTTCAGCAACTGGAGATTGAAGAATAATTTTTATTAGCATCACCTAGCGGTTGAATTCCAAACTATTCAAAAAGTACTATGATTTTCATTATCAAAGTCGTGCCCATACTCTCTGGGACACCCTATATTAAAAGATAGCCACGCACTTTACTACACTACTAATATGTTGTGTTAAAACATGGGTGCTTGTTACGGTGAATGAATTCAAGCAAAGCGCACTGCTTAGTGTTGTCATTCTAGATGTTACGCTTATGGCGAATCATGAATTCAAAAGTGGAAACAATCAAAATTTCATCGATGAAATATTTTAAAACCTTCCGATTATGAAAATAATACCCACATACTGAACTCTAGCGGAAAAAAATCCGAGATACGTTCAATTTGCTGCTGGTTTGGACGACATAGCGTGTAACTGTCATTTTTTCGACAAAAATGCGTTCACTGTGTTCCGGTTGGAGAATAGAATACAATGAACACATTTTCATGTAAACTTTCATGATTTCGAACGTAAAATCTGCTTTTGAAAATTCTCGAATTGATGACGGTTCCTGCCCTTTAAACCAACTTATGAATCTCATGGCTTGTAAATCAAGTTTTGGCAATCAGATGTTTATCCATGTACATGGAACTCAATGCCACCCATGATTTATTGTTGAATATGCTCTTTAGTTTTCAGGTAGCGTTTCGATCTACTCGCTAGCGCTATTATCAAACATGAAATGTTTCACTATGGCGGATATTCGAACTTACATACAATATAGATTGATTTTCCAAGCGCAATTTTGTGATAGCTGTTATGGTTCGTCTTTTCAAAGCTTTTTTTTCATATGGTGTACGTTTAAAACCGGTGAAATTGGCTGAATTAGTAGAATTACAAATCAGCATTTTCACATTGAAGTCGTGAAATAGGATTGAAAGCAAAATGCTGAGTAAAAATGGTTTCAAAGTTGTGTTGTAATGGTCAAATGTAGTAAAGAGCTCGAATATGAATTTTGTGCAAGTAATTGTTTATTCCTTCACTGTAGATTTCGGCTTTCAGTCTCAAACGGATCTCCATTCTACACATTTTTCACAATAACTTCTCCCTGAATTTTGAATTGACTTGGTAAAACTGAATTAAATTGTATTTCCAAAACTGCAATAAAGATAAACCATTTAAATTTGGAGAGGTTATCCTGATTTGAATTCAGGGTCAAAGCGACCCCAAGTCATGCACAAAGTAACCCCACGATCGTATATTATAGCATTTAGTAGTACACAATTGGAGACCGTATACATGCATTTGGAAGGCAGCCTTATGGAAAATGTGCGTATATCGCCTCCAGATTTGAACTTTTATACGATTCTGTGTTTACTGGGACTTTATTTTGGCACAGACAGAAGTTTAATAATTTTTTCAACAAGACTTAATTTTACATTCTAGGAAACACTTCATAATTCCAGCTTTGATTAAAGCTGTATTTATTAGTCACAGTTCATTTGCATTCTGGAAAGTCAATTAATTACTCAATGGATCAAAAGATTCTTTAACAATCCATAATAAAAAAATATATTTACAAATCGAATTGGCATTAATACAGTTTAAGCTAACATTAAGGATATATAAATATGAAAGCTTTCATTCATCAATAGAGAATGGTGTAAAATGTCCAGGAAACGGTTGCCAAAGGATCTGTTTGCATATTGAATTGCGTCCCTCAATTGAGTCAATTAATTTCCATAAACATATTACACCGTCCCCACTCAACTAGAATTTCCCCGCCGCATAAAGCTCGACGTTTTCCACGAACCCAAAAAGGACTATATATACGACAAGCATCCTGTCCCGGTACCGCAATATACAAACATTAACAAATTGATAGACCACTTTTCCTGTCATGCCGACAAGTACCGAAAAACGGCGTATCCCGCTGCGTATGCCGCTACTTGAGCTCTCTTTAGTAATATGATGCGAAAACACTCTATTAAGGGTATTAATATTCATATCGCACATCGTAAGTGGCACCTAACACCCCAACAAGCCCTCCAGCCGTAACTGGGTTTACAGTCTGATGGCCTTCTCCGCACCGGTATGAACCGGGTGCAGATCCGACGCAAGACCATAGGGGAGATTGGGTAGGGTTGATCCTTGGGGAGACTTGATCGCACCCTTTTTCGTCGGAGTCTTTAACAGTTTTATTCTTAGTATTTTTTGCAATGCTTCGACTATACGAAAGACATTTTTAGAGCTGGAAATCCATCAGATGGTATAAAGAATACTGTTTTAGGAGCAGTTGTTCGAATTAACTCAAATAAAATTCAACAAAGATCTTTCGTCTTAGAAAAATCTTACTTCACTATGATTGGATTTGAATGATGTGGAGTGGAGACACTTGGTTCCTCAATTGAAAGTGTTTCGATCTATTTCTTCTAAAGCGCGAATCCTCGTAGTATCAAATTTAAATTTTCCACTACAGCGGATATTCGAACTTACCTACAATATAGATTTATTTTAAAAATGTAATTATTGAAAACAGTTGTGTTTCATCCACTTGTACACAAATAATGCAATAAAACTACTGTTTTTTTTTATAAACAACTTCAGTTGAATTATCTATATTGTCATTTTTCACGGAAATCACATGGACGAAGACGACCGAAGTGAAATCTGATTAGCGATCGACTGAGTCACGCCATATAACGATTCACCGGGCACTTATTTACACCTTCGTACATCTTTTGGAAAACCTTCATACATCTTCATTAAAGGATTTAATTCAAATCACACGCCATGCAACTTGTATTATTCAAAACATTGTCCCAATAACCGCATATAAAAAAACACGTAAACAAAGTTTCTCATCGTCCGGACTGAAAGAAATATAGAAGAGTGCATGGTGACGTCACGAAAAATTCTTCTTCTTTGTCCCTCTTTCATCACGCTCAATTGACTGTCCTGCTCTTTGACACTCACTGCTGGAATTGTTGACATTTTTTTATATGGAGTTTCGAGGTTAGGTCAGGCGTGCAACGATCTATGCGCATCAATATGTGCGTGATGTTCGGCGTATGAAACGGTTCCATTGATAGTGATGTGGAATATTGTTTTCGCTGCACTGTGAGCAGTTGTCTTGATTTGTTCGGTCAAAGGGGTACTTAGGAGAGCTTACATATTTTCGGCCGTTTTGTTCTCTACGTCATGCAGGGTTTTGCTAACCGATCTTTTGAAATTTTTGGGATCAAGTCTCCCCTATAGGGCGAAGCATTGAAGCACTTCAGAAACGCTAGGACGCCTTTTCCATATAGCCTCCACTTATGTATCGCACGGATCGATTATGACTCCGGGTGGCCAGCTCTGCCGAGTAATCCTTCCTGGTTTGCCATGGGTGTCATGGGAGTAACCCAGTTGCATATGGGTCCACTTTCAGGCGCTCCAGTGAATGACTCTCTTTTGCCCCCATTTTTCGGAAATAATTTAATTATGCCCAAGCATATGAATTACGTTTCACACCGCACCGTCATCGTCGTTGTCGTCGTCGTCGAGGTCCTCGTTTGGCTGCTTTGGCGTCAACATCATCGTTAATCGCCCTTACGTTGTGTACCGAGTAGAACATGCATGTCTTACGGGTTGGTGCCAGTGTTTCCCAAATTTAATTATCGTCTCATTTCATTTGGTTTTAATTTTGATCTGATTTCAACGGAATCATACAACGCCTTGCAGTTTCGTTACAGATTTCATGCAAGCTCAATTTTACGAAACATATACAGCTTTTCAAACATGTTTATGATCACGTTTAGTTACACGAGAAAGTTGATGAGTGGTCGAATGTCCATGGCGGAATCTGAACTGTTCATTGGCAAAAATTGAATTTTCGTTGATGTGGACCATCATTCTGTTCAAAATGACTTTTTCAAAAAGTTTACTGTTGGAGGAAAGCAAGCTGATTGGACGATAGCTAGAAGCTTCATCAGGATTTTGTACGGTTTCAAAATTAGTACATCCTTGGCATTTTTCCATTTGTTAGGAAAATATGTCAACCGGAAACATTTGTTAAATATTTCAACCAAGAAACTACTCTCTGGATGTTTCTTGATGAGGATGTAGATAATTCTTTCAACGCTAGGGGTTTTCAATTTGTTTTAAATTATTTGTATAATAGTTCTCACTTCTTCCAAATCAATCCCCCAAGAATTGCCGTTTTTTTGGTTGAGAATGCATTCGGAATCCTTAGTAACTTGATTTCAAATTGGACTATTGAGTCCTAAATTAATATTGTGTGCGCTTCAAAACTAAATATGTTGTATGTTTTTAAGCCTTTTTACAATTAGTTAGTAATAATTTGTTTTCTTCTTTCAATGTCAGAATTGACGTATGAGGTTTTCCCTGGCTTAGAACTAGGATCCAATTGAGAAATTTTGTTTTCAAAACTATTGTTTTTTAATTGAGAAAAACGATTTTGGATTGCCTTTAGTGAATCTTGCTATATAATTTTCATAACAAGATCGCGAGTGCATTAAATTTGTTAAAGCTTTAAGATTTGTCCATTGTCATTGTCAATATTATGTTTTATTTGCAAAGAACTGTCCTAGCTCTTTGGTCCTCTTTGTTCTGATCCCAAACCCCAAGTTGGAAAACACTGCCCCTTCACAGTGAAGATTGATGCTTCCCTCCCGGAGCTATGAAGTCAACCAAAGTGACGCAGTTTGCATTAATAGGTGGAAATTAATTTGCATTTAATAGTTCAAGTGAACTGCAATTAGACCGATGGCAGAGCACCCCGTCCACTAGAAGAGAGCTGATAAAGGTCGGATCAAGAAGGGTAAATAAATTAAGACCTGCTGGCTGCAAAATGCTTGAAGCCGAGCGATGTCACCTCCGGTAAAATGGCACCGTCAGGGTCGTCCCGTTTTCTCTACATCGGACGGACACCTGACAGGCGTTTTGCTCGACTTGGTTGTCCGCTTTCGCACGATGATGGTGGTGGTTGCCAAAAATGACCTCCTCCGCGCGTGCACACCACGATGATTGATGACGGCCGGGTGACACGGACGATTTCTTCGGCGTTGACCAACCGGCGGCATTCTACACACTTGCAAAGTGCCTACCTGTGAACAAATGAGGAAAATATTTTCATGCCCTAGGAAAAAGGCAATCACCAGAAGTTTATCTTCAATATTTTTATATCCGACTAACCTGTTGGTTACCTCAGGAACGTCAAAAATTTTTGTTTTAGGATGACACAGGCCTTTCCGCCAAAGGACAAAGCTTATGAGTCATCTGTAGTAGATTCCAAAAAAATCGGGTATTTTTTATCACACTTGCAAAAATGTAAGATTTTTTTCCTAATGCTGCCAAAACCCAACTCTTAATGTTCCCACATTAACCAAAAGCACTTTATTTGACACCTTCAAGTTGACATGATGTCACGATGAGAGGGGTTCGAATAAATTGGTCAGATGAAGTAAAGTACCTAGATAAGAATTTAACTTCAAAAAGTCAAATTGAGGGCATTTAAACCAAATGTAACAAATATATAAAATGTCTTTAGCCACTTATTAATAGAAAGTCGAAACTTTATCTTAAGAACAAGCTTTTGATCTTCAAACAAGTTTTCAGGCCAGCCATGTTGTATGCTGTAGCAATATGGACTAGCTGTTGTGAATCAGGAGCTGCAGAGCTGTGGCAGGTACGATGATACTCTATGCCCAGGTTCATGTATCCATGTATAACATGTGAACCTTGTAACAGTTGTCACTTCAACGTCATTTTAAAATTGCATTGAAAATTGCGGCATGTTCAATATCTAGTGTTGCCTCAACACATAAAAAATTGTTCAAAAAATCAGACTATTAACAGGAATTTGAAACTGCCTAGTAGTATATAAACCATTCAAACATTCAATATTATCAAAGGTTATTTACTCATCACGTAATTGAATAATACAAGTACATTTAGAATTAGTTAATACCATTGAAACTAACACTTTCAAAATTTAACAAAAATACAGTGGAAACATTACGTACATTAAAAAAATCAGTATATTTTTGTATTTCTTGTTCAATTAAACTTCAAAACCGTGAAACTGGTTTTCTGCCAATCATAACCACAATAACGAGGAATTCTCACATTTGCTGCAAAAATTAAAAGTTTTCGAACGTTATTTTCAATAAGCAACTCAACAAAAAGAAAGTTGACCATATTATGCTTCTTTTGATGCTTTCCATTAAAAATTTTCGAATGATCCTAATTAGGTTGAGACATTGCATACACAGAACATTTTCTTCTAAAAGCATTACGTATTTTATTATAGATACCATATTCATATCGAATATGTTTGCAGCGTGAAAAATGGGTACTTGGGAGCTGGATATAGATCTCATATTTGGCCACAATATTATTATTACACAGTTCGACAAAAAAAGTCGATCTGAATGCACAGAGACCGGACACCCCGGGCTTGAAAGTATAAAAATAAACAAAAATAATGGCGTTTTCAGAATGTTCGTGTCTGCCCCAGGTCATTTTTAAAATATACTTGAACTTTTTGCATTTTTTATTTAAAAATCTAATCTAATCAATAAGTGTTTTATATTCAGGACAGCGGAATTCATGTGCCATATAATGTTTTTAACTTTAAATACAATATGAAGAGTTGTAATAAGATTTGCAGGGAGCCCTCCCACCTTTTTTTGTACCCTCCCCATTTTTAAAGTATCGCAAATGATGGAATATTTGATATACAGGGGGTTGTCAAAATAACTGGAACAGGCAAAAATTGGGCCAAATTTGGAATGCTGTAACTTTGACAAAAAATGACCGATTTCAATTCTTTAAGAAGTAATGGACGGGTCAACTAATCTAGTTTTGAGGTGCATCCACGGAGATGAACTATGACCACCGGATACCGGTGATAATTCGAATTTCCGGAAGCATGTCTTATGCAGTAAAATTATGACGTGATTTTAGCAAAGGTCTCGGCTAAAAAATCAAAATTTTACTACACATGAAGATAGAAGATCAAATTCTGAAGCGATTGGTGCGCCAAGTATTAAGATCGGTCCAGAAACAACCAAGATATGGCCATTTCCCTGGAATCGGTGCCGGTAGTGGATCAAACAATTTATTCACCCAAAATATATCGCGCAATATTGTTTTCTCCCTAGCTCATCATAAAATATCCTATTATAAATTGAGAATGAGTCTTGTACAGATTTGGCCACTCATGGCGCCGCCAAGTGCCCCGGGGGAACCTTGCATAGGGGACATTTCGATTTTGACACCAAAGCAGATCATGCGACGGCTCATTCTTCATGTCTTGTCGTAAATAGAGCAACTGTAGACTCAAAATGGATATTTGACTACAGTGACTACTTTTGGGACCACCGGATGTGTGATTCAGACTTCTGTCCTCATACATATTCGTTAATAAAAAATCTAAATGGTTATTTTGCTTATTTTTAATGTGGTTAACTTGATTGAGGCCTAAGCTAGCGATTTTGTCAAATAAAAATTGTAATGTTTCGTTATCACCAACGATTGGAAGCAAGATGCACTCATTGTCAGCGTCTGGAATAAAGTCAATGCTTCTTTGATTAAAATCTCCGAATATGTGAACTTTTACTTCTGGAGAGAGCTTAGACATGATTTCGTTAGCGATTTGGAAAAATTTATCATAAGAGTTTTTACGAGCATTATTTGGGGGAAAGTATACCGAGGCAAACACATGTGTTTCGCCTTCCACAAGTATTTTCACCCAAACATGTTCGAATTCTTCACATTTTTCAGTGCTGATAATTTCCGAATTAAATTGAATTGAAACAGCAACTAGAACTCCACCCCCTGAGTTCTTTTCAGACGTTTCAAAATTCCGGTCATCTCTATAAACATTATAGTTACACCCAAACACTTCTTCACTCCTAACTCCTTCATCCCAACTTGTTTCATTTGCTAAAATTATTGGGAAGGAACAACTCAAAATTTTGTTATGAATTTCTCTTATCTTCAACGAACTTTTCATTCGGTTGAAATTTTGGCAATATATTGCAATTTTAGAGAAAACTTTCCATTTTACGGATCAATGGAAAGCTACCGCAGCTGTCACATCACTGATTTGCTCTGGTAAATCATCAGCAGGCTTCAATGATACCTTGGATACCGTCTTGATGATTGTTGTTTGTTGGAGTTTTTCATAGCGCTTTCTCTTTCAAGCATACTATGATTGAATTGTTTGCTTCAATGATAGAATGATTTCGAAGCCTGCAGTAGAACTTTGACAGCTGCGGTAGAACTCGGCGGCTACCGCAAAACGGAAAATTTTCTTAACAACCGTAATACTACGATTTCTGTTTCAATTTGTGTTGGATTTGAAGAAGTGTTCTGGGTTGAGTCAATTGGAATACCTGATTCTTGGCTGTCTCTTACCTCTTCACTGTGTGAGGAATGTGTCAAGTACAGTAAACTTCTATCTTGTCCTACCTCTATAGAGTGCGTTAAGTCGAGTCCTACCTCTAAGGAGTGCGTCGATTGCGCCGAAAACACGAATGTTGAGCATGGCACGCTTCACATGATGCAGCTGAATTTGATGAGCATCCGGTAGAAATCCTATGTGACTGCCTGCCATGCGCAGGTTGCTGATTTTCGACGCATGTCCGGCTGGGATTCAAAATTTCTCCTCGTTGAAATTCTATGGGCCATTGAGCAGCCGGTGTTCCTGATGATGAGCACTGTGGTGGTCTGGAAAATCTCTCCTTTGCTGCTGCCAAAAGTACTCGGTCCGGTGGTAGAAAGCTGTGACCGCCTGCCGCTATGAAGTCTCCATCCAGTCGACCCGCACTATTCCGATTTCGACTGTCGTTTGGATGATGATTCATTCCGTTGTCAGCTGTGTTATTGCGGTTTATTTTTTGCTTCCTTCTCCGCTTAGCCTTTGCCGCCTGTTTTTGCTGATTAAGGCGGACTATTTTGCGCGCATCGTAGTCCGTCCAGTCAGCCCTCCACACCTTTCTTGTTCCAAGGCAGCGCCAACCTGAGTTATCGGCATCATTTTCGCGGTTCAAACTGGTGCATGAACCGTGTGAAGAAGTAGAAGGTTCAGTGCTCCTCGGGGCTATGATTTTCGCTGACCAAGTTTTCAATTCGTCGAGAATGTCAATGCCTAGATATGGGTTCGAAGACATTGCGGTTGTGGCTGCCAAATCCAGGTGCAGCTGATTGATTTGGCATATGCCATCATTAATGTTTTTGAGCTCAGTGGCCAAGTTTGATGATACAGATTCGAAAGACTTCGATATGTTATCGTTCGTCATTTTAGTGACAGTATCAAGTATTGTCGTTATGTGGTTTTTTATGGCTACTACGCAACCAGCTAGACTACTGGTTTTGTTAATGGTAGCAAGCTCATTCTTTATTGTGGTCATCAAAATCTCGAGCCCTTCGAAAGCTTTATTTACCATGCTTTGTTTGTTCTGCTGCAGATTAGACCGATGAGCCACTTCGGTGTTTGCATGGAGCTGCTCGGTAAGAAGCTTTTGCTGCTCAGTAAGGCGATTAAAATCCAATTTCGCCTGGAGAAGTTCTTGGCAGCTATCGCAACAAGGCAGAACATATGAGCTGAAGTCCACCACTTTTTTGTCTTTCCTCCGCATTGAACTCCGGTGCACAGTAACGCCGATACACGCGGCATGAAATTTACGAGGACACCCCGCACATGTCCACAAAGCCAAATCGACGGAGGCATCCAATGCACAAATTTCACAGTTCATGACGTATTCAAAAAATATGTTTAACTAACGAATTAAAAAAAATTAAAACCACGCGCGGGGTCGGAGCAATTAAAAAACACGTCCGTACTGATTGACGACTGACTGAAAAATGTATTTCGGCCAGTGAACCGTTGATACCGCAGTTTTTCCTGTTTGATTGGAGTCCTCTACATTCGACCAATATGTGCTCCACCGTGAGTTGCACTCCACAGTGCCTGTAGTTGGGAGGGTCGTTATGATCCATTAGGTACGCATGTGTGACCTATTCGGATGCGAGTCAAGACTCGTTGCTCGGAGGGGTTCTTCCTATCCGGATATTTTCCAGGTGTCGGTTTGATTGACCTAAGTACGCAACGTTGTTGATGCCATTGTGATTCCCATTGTGTCCAAATTCTTCTTTTGATTTCTCGTATAACGTCTTGTGCAGGTAACGGGATGTCCTGAAGTGGTTGATGTCTACCTTGTTTGGCTAGTTGATCGGCTGCCTCATTCCCAGCAATACTGGAGTGTCCAGGGATCCAGCTGAATGTTACATTTTGTCCTATTATTTTTCTCTCAATAGCTTGTATCCAAGGATGCTTAGATCGACCACCGGCGAGTGCTTCAGACAGCTGGCTGAGTCGGTCAGTATGATGTTTTTCGCTTGGCCATTCAGCTTCGATACTGCCATCATTAGTGCAAACGCTTCAGCGGAAAACACACTACATGTGTCAGGTAACCGGTAGCTAAGTGACTGTCATTCATAACTATTCCTGCGCCTGTTTATCATTATATTTTGATCCATCCGTGAATATTTGTTCGTGAGTACGATATCGGACGTTGACAAGTTCTTTGTACTTTTGAACGGCAACGCTGTGGTTTGTTCCAGCCCTTATGGTGCGCTTGAGCTCGTTATCAATGTTTGGTGGTGGAACGTACCATTCTCTATCGGAGGATCTAAGAGTTTCATGATTTTTTGGAAAAGACCATCCCGTTTTTTTCCAGAACGAGTCTTCTTGCCCTTTGCACTACGGGGTAGTCGTATGCTTCTTCATTTTTTTCAGCTAGTCGAACAGCCAAAACGCATAGGCGTTGAATCAAGGCTGAGTAGAAGTCGGTCCATCCAGTCTCAGCCATAATAGATGTTATAGGGCTAGTTTGGAATGCTCCAGATGCCAGTCGAGCCACATCGTTATATATTGGTTCTAAAGTGCATTGCATAGCATCGAAGTTAATGCTCGTAAGTCCTATTCCAAAATAAAGTTTGGACAAGATCAAGGCTGATCCTACTTTCAGTAAGCTGGATCACTTCTTTTTAATCGGTATCCAAGAATGCGTATGATGTTCAGCCTTTTTCGGCAGCTTTGTTTAACGGATGTAAGGTGTTTCAGAAAGTTGAGCTTGCAGTCCAGTAGAACTCCGAGAACTTTCATGTACCTTGTGTGAGGGATTGGGTTAGAACCAATCTTGATCGCCTTACCACGTTTTCGATGCTTTAGGTGGCAGATATGTAGTAGCTTTGATTTTGTAGGAGCAATAGTAAAACCTATATTCGAAGATGATTCGACAGCAGCTGCAATCGCTTTTCTCAATTTACTGCGAATTGTGACATGGTTTTTACCCTTGACAATCAGAATGACGTCATCTGCGTAGAGTAGAATTTCAGTGTCACCAGGTATAGCGTTGAAAATTGGTTGCATAGCTACTAAGAATAGTGTGACAGACAAAATTGACCCTTGTGGAACTCCGTTTTCCGCTCTTCTAAGGCTTGACAGTGATCCGTTAGAAGCTACCCGGAAGAATCTGTCAGTAAGGAAGCTAGAAATGATATTCATCATTCTCCCTGTAACCCTCCATTTTGTCAGAGTGTGAAAGATTTCTGGTCTATACGTTGTATCATATGCTTTTGATACGTCAAGAGATATGATCTCGACGTGTTCGTCGTTTTGGAGATTGATTATAGACTCCAGTTTGGCAAAGTGGGAATCGACTCCTTTCCCAGCACGAAAAGCGTGTTGTCGAGAGTCTAGTTTGCCAATGGATTCTAGCTCTGTCATAAGACGGCGGTTTATAATCCTTTCGAACAATTTTCCGAGGCAACTTAAGAGTGTTATCGGCCTGTAACCCTCAGGCTTGCTGCGATCCGCACCAGGTTTCGGAATGGGGATTACAGTACCAATTTTCCACTGCGCAGGGAAGCACCCGCTGGCCCAGATACGGTTAAATAGTTCTAGAAGGGCAGTTTTTCCCGAAAAAGGTAGCCTTTGGAGTAATTGGTAGCTTACATTGTCAGGGCCAGTAGAAGATCCAACGCGTCGGTCGAGTGCCCACATCAGCTCTTCCACAGTCAAGTCCGTGTTATATCTTTTGTGAAGATTGGGACGTTGAGTTACGCACCTCGTACGCTTATCTTTTTTGTGCTTTTTTCGGAATCTTTCAGGGTAGTTTGCATCAGACGACTTCTGCTGATATTCATCAGTAAGAGCATTAGCTACCGTTGGACCGTTGTTGGTGTGTCCAGTTTCCAGATTCAACGATATTGTATTGCGTTGCCGTTTGCCCTGTAGCTTGTTAATTTTATTCCAAACCTGACTAGCTGGAGTATCTGGGTTTATGCTTTCGACGAAGGCGTCCCAGCTACTTTGTTTGGCTTCATGGATAGTTTTTCGGCAATGTGACCGAGCTTCCTGGAATTGTTTAAGAGCGACGATTTTTTGTGGATCATCATCACCCAGACGACGGAGGGCCCGTAGCCGTTTTCTCCTGGATTTTATTGCTGGGGCCACTTCTGGATTCCACCAAACAATAGATTTTTGTCCGATGTTTCCTGAAGTTTTAGGAATGCTTGCTTCAGCAGCAGTTATAATCCTATCAGTAAATTCGTCTACCGATAAAGTATATCCAGGGCGTAGTGAATCAGTTGTTAGCTGTTCGTATAGTTGCCAGTTAGCTTTTTCGAAGGTAGAGGTAAATTGATTACAGTACGTTTCGAGGAGAATAGGTAGATGGTCGCTTCCTGAATAGTCTAGTAGTGTTTTCCAGCTGAATTTGGCTGCATGTGAAGTGCTGCAAATGGAGACGTCTAATGCCTGGGATGCTCCTGTGACTGGGTCGATACGAGTGTGCGATCCATTGTTGAGTACCACCATGTTGTGACGTACAACTAGGTCTAAAATACCTTTTTTAGCTCTCGATGATGGTTGAGTTATTTTGCTGCCTCATGCATGCCCCATGATGAGCATTCAGATCCCCCAATACAATAATGGGTTTTGGAAGTTCTTCCAAAAGATCTCCAAACAACTTTACTGCATCTTTCTCCGAAGGTGAAAGGGATACCGAAACCACTGTGATTGTTGTTGGCGCGAATAGTTGAACAGCTACGGCTTGAATGTTGGATTGGAAAGGGGTGCCATTTTTTATGGCCATTCCGGCGCCTTGTCTTCCATGTGTAGAGCTTTGGCTCAGAAGCAGTTCATATTCCTTTCCTAGGCAGCTAGGTCCAATTCTATTGTAGTCAGCATTAGTTTCCTGTAGGCACACTACCAAAGGCTGATATTTTTTTATTAAAATCTGCAGTTCAGACAGATAAATGCGGAGCGCACAGATATTCCACTGAATGGCAAATGACGATTCGGTTCTTTGTGCTGTTAGACTACTGGCTTCTGAGTCATCCGAAGCTCGTGACGGCGATCGTGGCGAGTTGATGCCGTTCATTTGACTCGAGGAACGGGGTGACTCAGCGTCTATTGAGAACCTGGTGTTTCTTGGGGTTGATGGAGGTGCATTGGATTTGCATGTGACGTCATGGCTTGCCTCGGTTTGATTCCAGGAGCATGATCGGAACTCACCCATACTTCCTTGTTCTTCCGTCCCCAGAAATGTACGGCTGGAGTATGCTACAGAACTTTTTCCTTCTCGCCGAGCCACGCTGGTAGGCGACGCGTTGTTGTTGTTTCAATGATGGTAGTAGATATCTTGACCTGGGTTGGTGGGAGGTATAACTGGGTTGAACTGTTTTGTTTGTAAGGAATTTGAATGAATACTTGCCCGGGATAGCGGGCAGACCACGTCGACTGCCGCCAGAGGCTCTTCGGAATGTTCCGGAACTTCTCTGGTCAGGGTCGACGTGGTAGGCCTCGCGCTTGGCGAATCATATGGTATTGATGGTCTTGTTGTCTTAGTTGGGTTGCTGCATTGCGAATCGGAAAACGTTGGGGATCTTAGTCTTTTTGTTGTAGTTACGGTTGTTGTTGTGCTGCCTTGGTTGGTTGTGCTGTGGGATACGCTAGTGGACGATATGCTGATATACACTGCCGGTCTGATGGTTGCTCCTGAGTCTGGTTTGGTTTGAGGGGTAACAAGGTTGAACTGTTTTTTAGGTATATAATTAGTAGAGGTACTTGCCCGGGATAGCGGGCGGACCACGTCGACTGCCGCCAGAGGCTCTTCGGAATGTTCCGGGACTTCTCTGGTCAGGGTCGACGTGGTAGGCCTCGCGCTTGGCTAATCATATGGTATTGATGGTCTTGTTGTCTTAGTTGAGTTGCTGCGTTGATTCCAGGAGGACACACGCAGTGTAATGCGTTTGTGGCTGTCCCCATTCGATATCCACCGGATATGCTCTTCCATGCTTGGAATGGGGGAGGTAACCATACATTCTCCCTCTCCTTGTCGAGGTTTTCCGGTTGGCGACATAGTGTTCTATACTGTCGGTCTGGTGATAGTGTCTATGCCTTGTTTGGAGGAATTAAACCCGAATTTGGACTGTTTTATACATACATAATTTGAAGAGATACTTGCCCGAGAGGATGGGCGGACCACGTCGACTGCCGCCAGAGGCTCTTCGGAATGTACCGGGACATCTCTGATCAGGGTCGACGTGGTAGGCCTCGCGCTTGGCGAATCAAAATAGGTTCTGCTAGTTGATGGTTTGCTAATATGATTGTTAATTCTATCGTATTCTTCAGAAGTAAGCGAAGAAACAACGTTGTTTCTGCAGAGATGTAAAATTCGTTCTTCCATTTGCGTGTCCTTTTCCTCTCTTTGGTGATAATTAGCCATAATTCGTCTCGATGTTAGTGGGTTTATTGCCTGTTTCCGGTTGTGCAGATATACGTTTGCCCCGGTTGTTGATGACTTCGGTGGGTGACGTTTCGATGGGCCTTTTTCCGCTTCTACTACGAGTTTGGACGTCGTAATCCAGTTTGTTGCTTTTGCGAATCTCTCGCCGGCGGGCCGGAGGCGAGATGAAGGATTGGTCCTTTCGAGATAGCCGGTCGGTATTGGAAACAGATTGGGTTGTTTGTGATACAGATCTCTCACTGGAAGCTGAAGGTCGTGGCTCTTGGGGTGCTGGCGAGTGGTTTTGTGCGGATGGTTTTAACAATTTCTTCAAGTTGGCGAGTTCCTTGGTCAGCACGGCAACTTGTTTTTGAAGTGCGGCTATCACTTGGTCTTTCGCGGCCTTGATGCATTTGATTTTGGATAATTCCAGCGAATGTTTGCTTTTTGGTTTCTTCGGCACAAATGCGTCTGGCTTCAGCGAAGGAAATTCCTTGATCAGTTTTGAGTCGAATGATCTTCTCTTCCTCTTTGAATTTCGGGCAGTCACGTGACGTGACTTGGTGATCCGTTTTACAGTGAAGGCAGTTGGGTGGATTAACACGCTGCTCTCCTTCTGGTACGTCATGTGGGGTTGAGCATCGCAAGCAGATTGTGGTTTGTTGGCAAACTTTTTTCGAGTGACCATATGCAGCGCAATTGAAGCAAAGCAGGGGAGAAGGGTAGTAAACACGCACTTTGATTCGCATGAGGCCGAAGTACACATGATCCGGAAGAATTGTACCACGGAACGAAAGAACAAGCAATGGAGTGTTTCTCAATGCTCCATTCACTCGTTTTTTTTATTCTTCGCACAGCTTGCACACCTTGTGATTCCAAAAACTCCAGGATTGATTTCTCATCTCTGTTTATGGAATCTGCATCAAACACAATTCCTTGTACCGTATTAAGTGTTGGATGGGGCACAATCTCAATTTTCGTGCCGTCAGTCAACTCAGTCATTTTGGACAGCTTTTCTATGACATTGGCAGAACTGGCACGCATTAGGTAACGCGACCCACGACCTTCGCGGGTTGCATTAAGTGCTCTAGCTTCTTTTGTACCCACAGCTAATTCAATTGAGGTTCCCACAATGAAAGTGTCCGGCAGAGGTGTATCCTGAGTTTTTTGACCGCTGGTTTCCGTGTCATTCACTTTTCGCCGAAGAACTAACACCATCACTTGGCCCAAATCATTAGGACTAAGCATCCAGTCGGGCTTGTTTCTTCTAGGCTGTAATCCTACTGCGCCCCCGTAGGGGCCAGAGGAGCCGCCGGACATTTGTCCGGGTCAATCACTCACTGGTTAGGTATCGGGTTCAGTTTTCGAAATGAAGATGAAAGCGATCGAACTATCAAAAAAAGTTTCCGTTTTGGGACAACTAGCCGATCGGGACAATGTGTTCTGTTCTCACTATCGCAACAACGTATGTATGCGTGAAGGGTCACACCGCGTGATATTTTCACAATCAGTTCACTGTTTATTAATCGACTTTTCGGCTCGATTCACCAGAACTTCACTTCACAGAGGTACACTGTAAGTAGAACTTTCACGTGACCACTAATGGTGGTATTTTCGAGCGGTAACTTAGATACAACTTGATGATAAAATCGGAGCGATTTGCACTTATTGTTGTACTTTCGTATCCCGAGTACGATGAGTGGCCACAATATGCGTCGTACTAAAGCGCTTCTTATTGTAAAGTTTTAGTCAATTCGGCCGAGAGAATCCCCCATGGAAAAATGAATCACTTTATTTGATTTATGACAACGATCAGTATTTGCAGGAAGATTAGCGAGTTAAATTGTAATGTACTTGTCCCGTAGAATGGAGTAACAGCAACTTATAGCATATTTCCCAGACTTTATTGTGAGGGTTTCAATATCTCGAAACCATATTTTCCTATTCTTGCGCACGTCAGCAAATATGTTATCACAAGGTTACTGATCCGAAGGATATTAAAAATATTTGTTATTGATAATTATACTGTATAATTTGTTTGATTGCCTATTTTTAGGTTTCAGTTGCTCCGGGATAACCATAATTGATATGAACGAATGACATAATTCATAACAATTTTATGTAGCTTTTCATGCACATTTAGATTGAAACGAAATAGAACTCTTATAGCCCAATTCAATATAACAATAATAATTGCTGCTGCGTTGATTTTTCATCTATTTCTCAATCAATATGATATGCAAAAAATGCTTGATATAGTCATTCAGTCGGTAGAAAATAAGTGGCAGGATTTGAATTTTTCAGTCTAATAAAAACTGTGCTCTCTATTTTGTTCCATGCTCGATGTGCTAATGCAATATATTTCAGCGTTCAATAAAATATTTAATTGAAGGAAAAGCTACATTAAATTGCTATGAATTAAGTCATTCATTCATATCAACACAGTTCGAACGAAACGCGTAAATTTCTGAGACATATAATGCACATAATTGGAGCGTGGAAAATCATAGATATTTACATGATATGTCATGTAAACTTCAATTATATGTCATGTAACCCATCAGGATTCTGTGTGAGTACATGACATATAACACATTTTTACATGGTTTCAGACTTAAATTTACATGACGTCATGTTTATATCGCATAAATGAAGTTTACATGACGTGTAATCTTCATTATTTTTAACTGTGAATTATTGGTCGAGAATATATTTCTCAAAAACTCATTATTGGACAATTGATAAATAAAACACTCAGTCAATGAATAAGTTCCCAAATAACTAAGCTGATTGTGTCCCAATAGGTGTGTAATGACAGACGGATGATTGAGAAAGGTGTTGTATTCTCAACATGAAAAGAAACAGTAATATGGTAGAATTAATATATTTCCATTTTATGGGTAATTGTCCTATGAACCATTAAGTCCTTAAAATCACATAGGACAGTTTTGTCTCTTACAACATGTAACTTTTTAACATCTTTGTTCTATAAACATTCAACTTTAAAATTTAAGCTTTCATCGAGGTTGAGTGAAACAAACTGCCTTTTACCATGATTACCTTTAAAAATAATGTACTTTAAAAAAAAATAATGACAAAATACTCGGGTTGCCTCGGTGGATTTTTTTGGGGAGCACATTAAACGAAAGCTATAACCCTATATTTACGAATGATGCAAGATTGACCGATGCCTATTTTTTGTGATAATATTGTTCTAACAGACATTATAACAAACAAAATAAACATAAAATAGTTCGATACAATATCATTGAATGGTTTGTCACAAAAGTCGGTGGTTTCGATATATTTCGTGTTTTAAAGAATATAATAGAAGAAGACTGTGTAAATAGAAGACTTTTTAAATTGAGGTTACATGAATCGCATAATTTACCAAGGTGAATCCAGATTGTGTAGCTTCTGAATGCTTCCTACCAATAAAAACAAAAAACTTCCCGTAACAACCATGAATAAGCAGAGGTACACTTGGTCTTCAGTAACAATGGATGCCACACTAACATTCCTTCCCTTTCCCGATGACCGTAAGGACGTGGCCGGCGCTGTTACAGACTTTATAATAAAGATCCTTTATAAGAGAGACTAGTGGAAATAAAATGGAATTATTTGGCAACAGACCGGCAGTGCTGGGATTGTTTAGCGTCGATGATAATGTTGTAACATTGATATGGTGTCCTCATTGCTAAAAAGTGTATCTTGTTTCATTATAAACCTTTGAGCAACATTTAAAAACTAATAAGCTGCAGAAAACATCCGTAACATTATGTCGTAATAACAAATACAAAGGCAAAAAATTCATATTTTTTCTCTATGCATAAAAACTTTTACCAAAATAATTTCAATAAAGCAATCCTTGAGACAGCTGTGTTTAGCTGTTTTTTTGTTTATCATGAGATTTTGACGTTTTGATTACAAAGGAAAATGTAAAGCTTCGATAACACTTGTATGTTTTGTTTACCCTACCGTTTCGGTTGTACTTTTTGCTTTCAGTGATATCGCGGAAAGTCCTCATGAATAGCCTTATTGGATTAAATTACCACACAAGAAAAAAGTTCAAAACAAACATAACGCATGCTCGATTGGCTCACACTTTGACAGCAATGTCAGTGTTTACTCGAATCTCTCTGAAAACTCTAATATATTTTTGACCACTTTTCTACGACCGTTTCTTTAAATGATCAGTACCTTGAAAAGTAATAAAAACAGAGGGTCATAATGTTAAACAAAATTGTTCAATAGATAAAGTCATTAAGATGCGGAATTTTGCCACTAGGTTGCACTAGTGGGCATCTAGTGTTTTTCCGATATCTCAGGATCCTGACCACTTAGAAAGATAGCGTCTTCGGCAAACATGTTCAGCAGCTCTAGCGCTACCATTATTCAAGTCATGAGAATCGAATCTCTGCCACCAGGTGGCGCTGGTGAAGCTAAAGTTTTTAAATTGACGCTAATATTGATCTGTTCGGTAATCCAATCCACATGGTTATTAAATTTATTAACTCATTACGCGTGGTAAAGATGGACAAATGATGGGTGAAATTATGAAAAAAAAAACCACGGGCTCGGCTGGGATTTGAACCCAGGACTCTTGTATGCTAGACGAGTGCTTTACCAACTAAGCTACCGAGCCACTTGGTGACCCAATAACTACCATTTCACTACAAGTTTAGAACAAGTTGGTTACTCAGTTATTGGGTCACCAAGTGGCTCGGTAGCTTAGTTGGTAAAGCGCTCGTCTAGCATACAAGAGTCCTGGGTTCAAATCCCAGCCGAGCTCGTGGATTTTTTTTTCATAATTTCACCCATCATTTGTCCATCTTTACCACGCGTAATGAGTTAATTAATTTAATAACCATGCGGATTGGATTACCGAACAGCTCAATATAAGCGTCAATTTATATTAGAGTGTTACTGCCTCTCTGTAGTAGTCATGTCGTCACTTGAGTGAGAACGACACGTTGATAGCCTTCCCACATCTTTACTCTTCCACAATACAGTTGTCGTGGAAGCGATGTACCCTCAGAAATAAAAATAGTCACAGCATTACTAAAGTTTATGCATTAATGACTATTTTCTATCTGCCTCTCTTTTATTCTGCTGTGAATTTTTACTAACTGTCATTTCGACTGGGTTGAAGCTTAGCGATGCTTCAACCCAGGTGAATTGACAAATAGGAATAAAATTCCCTGCAGGATAAAAGAGAGACAGATAGAAAATAGTCATAAATTACTAAAATTTAGTCATTTTGTGACTTCCCGTGTTTCTGAGTGTAGGTACGATAGGCAAACAGTTTCAACACTAAATAAATCGCACTTGCTCTTCCTGCGAGTGTAGTTAACATGAGATGGATGGATATGGGTTATGAAAGGGGTCCGCGTGGTCTGTAGGGATTTGAATTCTAAACTTGTAACCAACTCAGTTATTGGGTCACCAAGTGGCTCGGTAGCTTAGTTGGTTAAGCGCTCGTCTAGCATACAAGAGTCCTGGGTTCAAATCTGCCTTCTACTTTAATAAACATTCAGTATCGTTATGTTTAAAATTTAATAATATCGGCTTATAACACCCCTATATGATAGGCTCTTATAATAAAAACTAAGCAGTGTTGCCATCTATTATTGGTATATGAAAGGCTATTTTGGAATTTTTCACACCATGTGATCTAAAGAGACGTCAGCAGAAATTGACCTTTTTGAATATATTAAATTTTGTGAATGTTATTCCATCCAAAAAGCAGTTTCTGTACTAAATCATCACCAAATCTTTCCCAACCGTTCTCTTTCGAAAGAATTCTATTTTTTTCAAGATGTTTTGAATCGTATTTGAAATGTTTAGCATTTGAGAATGTCAACAAATGCAAGAAGCATCTTCAAAAATTTGGCAATTTTTCAAAGCTATTGCTAGATATCTAGGAAACGCCCTAAAGCTATCATTTATCCCTGCTTATTTTTGCTGCACTGCGAATCAGACCATTAGACCACCATTCTTCTTATTAAAATCGATTTTTTTGCCATCAGCTCCCTAATAGATTCGGAAACCACCATAAGTTTGCACAAGATATGCAGATTCAAATCGGTACGCAAATAGTTGTATTGAAAAAAATTACGTTGATTTTACTGGTTGAATTAAATTAAATATGTTATTTAGACCAATTATTTAAAATTTACCGTAAATATAAATTCATTGTTTCAACGACCATTTTCATTGAATTGGCTTGAACAATTATGTTACAGTGAAACCTCCATGAGTCGATGTTCCATGACTCGATATCGACTCATGGAACCATACTAGAAATAAAATTTCATGGTTACTATGATGGTCCCCTCAAACAGCTTTCCAAGAGATTTGTTTCCACGACTCGATATTTCCATGAATCGATGGTCCCTTCAGATATCGACTCATGGAGGTTTGACTGTATGTTGGAAAATTAACATTTTTGGACATTTTGAGTTACAGTTGTACTTTTGGCCAACTTTTGTATGAAGTGCGGCTACTGTACATTGTTATAGTATTGCTTATTTCTATTTTTATAGGCTACTTCTTAATGAAATACTGAGAATATGCCTTCTTTAAATGCTTCTTAATTTTGCCACCCCGTACAAATGTACTGGTGCTACCGTTAACCCAAGAAAGGCAGATGGAGATTGATCGCTCGGTAAGTTGATTGAAGGGCATGCCTGCCTGCCAAGCATTTACGCCCTTTGTGGGTGGTGCTTTTCCGCTGATGAAGCACCCGATGTAATGGAAAACTAATTGTCACCGCTATGTTGGTTTCTGGATTGTTCGCTTGGAACGTTGTATGCTGCTGTGGATTGTTGAAATAATGCCATCAAAAGTGGAGTACAAAGCCATAACGTCGAGCATTTTATTTTCACAGCGGCTAAATGAAGAGCATGGCGAAGAGTGGTCTTTGATGTTCTCCAAAACAATCAAAGCTATCCGATGCACCGAAATGGATTTTTATTCGCAGAATGTTCAACGTACTTGGAAAGTTTGTGAAAAAAACCTGAGGGTGTGCTGACAGAAACTTTGAAATCTTTCACCAAATAAAGTGGGTAGTTAGGACCATGTACTTTTGAAAAGGAAGATACTTTAATCGTTTTGCATAATTATTAAACTACAATTCTAAACTGCTACGGTAAATGAAACGTAATATGTTGTTAAATAAGTGTTAATGATAGCTTAATTTAGTTTTACCTAATAAGGATGATGCTGTTAACTAACACAGAACTCATAGATAGAAAGAATGAATGTAGTGTCTGGAATGACACTAATAAAGGAATAGCTAAAAATCGATTACGTGGTCACATGGTCCGACTGATATTCTGATTTCTCAAGCATATCAAGCCCCCGTATGGATGATTTATCTAATCTTTTCATATTGCATTCAGCAGATAATTTAACGTAAACATAATTGAAACTCCTACTCGCATCTTATTGTCTTCCAATTCACTGTTTTATTGAACTGAATAATCACAGGAATAGATAGCCAATTAGAGCTAACGTAACGATAATCATAGCTCCACGAAGAGCTACGGCTGCCGACTCCGCTACAACCAACGATTCATACGGGCCCAGAGTCAAGTTATACGATTCGACACTTTGCCCAATTTTGTATCGAGAGTCCGTTCCTGCTAGTCGAATCACTGGGTTGTTGGCTATCTCATACAGATATCCCAGATCAACGGTTGTGACTTGATTGTCTAAATTGACTACAGTAATGAAATACTTGTCGTACTTTCCACTCGGGTCATCCTGTGGTTTGAGGTAGCGAACAAATGCAAACACGTTCTCTGCCAAAGCTCGAGATTTGAAGTGACCGTGAGTGAAGACGTGATTCTTGCGAAGAGCTACAGCATCCACGTAGAACTGATATGTACTGTAGTCCGCTTCCCGCTGTTTTCGTAGGTTAGTCTGACGGAAGTAGGGATTTATCGGTAGCCATTTCTTGTTTGCCGTTGAAAATCCAGCGTTGTACGAATCGTCCCACTGGAAGGGAGTTCGTTGGGGATCCCTGGATTTCCATTTGTACTCTTCGGGGCCAACGTTGCAACCCTGTGGGTCGCGGCTGTCCTCGTAGGAGATGTCCCGATAGTCCAGCATACCGATCTCTTCTCCGTTGTAGGTTACCGCCACACCAGGTAGTGTCAACAGGATCAACAGCATGCCGTCGATACGTTCCGGACCGTAGCGGCTGCCGACACGGGGTTGATCGTGATTACCGAGCTGTCAGGAAGGTGAAGCATTGTATTGAACGGGTTTATGCCTAGAGAGTGAAACATAATTACCACCCAGTTGGTTATCTTGCCCCGAGGCATGTTTTCCAAGAAACGGTCGATGACGTATTTGAAGTCTCGAGCTTTGGAGCCGGCATCCAGCTCCGTAATCATCGCAAAGTTGAACGGGAAGTGCGCTCGTTGTTCGGTTCCGTCATCCGATTCGTAGAACCGCATAATCATGTCCATACTGGTGTACGCCTCCGTCATCATGATACTGGTTTGGAATTTTAATTAGTTTTTGTGCGTTCATAGGAAGTTGTAATACTCACATAGTTTCACGATCATTTTGCTTGGCAAAATCATCAATGACCCGTCTCCAGTGTCCGATGACATCATAAGTTTCCAACTAAAATGTCAGTCAAATTAGTCAACCTGTTACATGAAACCGATTGCATAATCCATCCTCCTTACCAAGCTATTGGTGTACATATGGTTGGTGTAACCGTAGCTTAACGGATCCGAAGGGTCCTCGATCGGTTCATCGCGGAAATGTTCATCCTCGAACATGTGATTGATGGCATCCACACGGAATCCGGACGCACCTTTCCCCATCCAGAAGCGGAGAATTTCGTCGAACTCGGCAATCACCTTTTCATTGCGGTAGTTCAAATCCGGCTGTCCCACCTCGAACTGGTGCAGATAGTACTCTTTGCGGGTCTCGCTCCATTCCCAAGCGGAACCGTAGAATACGGAGTTCTGGAAGGAATCAGTCGAAATGTATTTCTCGGAATTTTCTATGTATCACATCAATTGGTGTAGCTAGTTTATTTTTTCTAGAGGTGGTATAGGGGTGTTCGGGATATAAAATCCGTCGCAATAATCGTAATTTTCACAAATCTTGTAATTATCTGGGATTTTTACTGCCGTGAATCGCAAGTCAGTCCCATCTGTAAAAAGTAAGCATTGAGATAATGGGCTGTGAAGTTTTCAAACTCGTTTTCCATACGAATAGTTAAAAACATCCAGAGGATTGTACCATGTTCCAATCTTAATAAAACTTTCACAACTTGCTTTTTACTACGATATCTTTCCGAGAAAAATATAAAGATGATCAAAACAAGTTACATTTTTGTGTTTCACGGTGTGAAAGTCTGTAGTGGGGCTGATATGCGGTTACTTTTCATTATGGGACAATTTGACTTGCTGTTTTTTCCTATTTTTTCCGAACAAATCATATTATTTCATTGGTGCTGTTGAAAGAGCATTTGAAGAGTTGTTGAAAACTGAACTCAACTCAATTTTGACGAAATTCCGTAGAATCTCTTTACTATCCCCCTTGAAACTAATTTAAAAACTCCGACAGGAATGACCTCTACATAACATCCCATTTTTTATTTAATTAAGATCAACATCTGGGTGGTAAATGACTGGACAATGCGTACCATTGGTACTTCGCGTACCTGCAGGTATAAAATAGACCCCATTTGTGGTCCTTAGCCTCTTGTCCAGTAACTCCTATCCCTACCTCCCCGTGGTGCCGCCTGGGATACGAGTAACCGTAGGGAAGATCGGGTAACCAACCCTGGTGGAACCTTGGTCGTATGCTGACAGGGAAGGGGGGCTCCTCTCTTCTGAGGGTGTAGCTTATCAGAGCGTCTGTTCTCCATGTTAGGGGCGGCTCAAAACAGCGTCTGTTCTCCATGTTAGGAGCGGCTGATCATCGTCCTAGTGCCAGCGTGGGACTCTAAACAGTGCTGTGCACGATGATCCTCCGGCGAGACAGGGGGTTGGTGCAGGCCTTACAAGCCAGCCGTAAAAATCGTCAGTACAGGAAGCATACAATGTAAATTCGGACCGGAACAATCGGCATAGACCCAGGCATCGAAAACGGACTAACGATTGGAAACTCGGATCATGGAACTGTAAGTCTCTCAATTTCTTGGGAAGTACCCGCATTCTTTCCGAATTATTGAGGGTCCGCAAGTTCGACATCGTAGCGCTGCAGGAGGTTTGCTGGAAAGGGTCGACGGTACATACGTATAGGGATGGTTATACCATCTACCAGAGCTGCGGCAATAGACATGAGCTGGGCACAGCTTTTATCGTGATGGGCGAAATGCAGAGGCGCGTGATTGGGTGGTGGCCAATCGACAACAGAATGTGCAAGTTGAGGATCAAAGGCCGTTTCTTCAATATCAGCATAATCAACGTGCACAGCCCTCACCTAGCGAGTGACGATGACGATAAGGACGCTTTCTACGCGCAGCTGGAACGTGAATACGACGGCTGCCCAAGCCATGATGTCAAAATCGTTATCGGAGATCTCAACGCTCAGGTTGGCCAGGAGGAGGAATTTAGACCGATTATAGGGAAGTTCAGCGCTCACCAGCTTACGAACAAAAACGGCCTTAGACTGATTGATTTCGCCGCCTCCAAAAACATGGCCATACGTAGTACCTTCTTCCAGCACAGCCTCCCGTATCGGTACACCTGGAGATCACCCCAACAGACTGAATCACAAATCGACCACGTTTTGATTGATGGAAGGCACTTCTCGGACATTATCGACGTCAGAACCTATCGCGGCGCAAACATCGATTCGGACCACTACCTTGTGACGGTTAAAGTGCGCCAACGACTCTCCGTTGTGAACAACATTCGGTACCGACGCCCGCCCCGGTACAATCTGGAGCGACTCAAGCAAGCCGAAGTCGCAACTGAATACGCGCAAAGCCTTGAGGCAGCGTTGCCGGAAGAGGGAGAGCTCACCGAAGCCCCTCTTGAGGACTGCTGGAGTAGTCTCAAAGCAGCCATAAATAACGCAGCGGAAGATGCCATTGGGTTCGTGGAAGCAAATCGACGGAACGGTTGGTTCGACGAGGAGTGTCAGACGGTTTTGGACGAGAAGAATGCAGCGCGGGCGATGATGCTGCAGCAAGGCACTCGTCAAAACGTGGAACGATACAAACAGAAGCGAAGACAGCAAACCCATCTATTCCGGGATAAAAAGCACCGCCTGGAAGAGTTGGAGTGCGAAGAGATGGAGCAGTTGTATCGTTCTCAAGAAACACGTAAGTTCTACAAGAAACTAAATGCATCCCGCAAAGGCTTTGTGCCGCGAGCCGAAATTTGCCGGGATAAGGATGGTGGTATCTTGACGGACGAACGTGAGGTGATTGAAAGGTGGAAGCAGCACTACGATGAACACCTAAACGGCGCAGAGGAGGAAGATCAAGACAGCAGGAGGAATGGCTTCATAAGTACGGCGGATGAGGGAGACGTGCCAACTCCCACAATAAGTGAAGTTAAGGATGCTATCAAACAGCTCAAGAACAACAAAGCAGCTGGAAAGGATGGTATTGGAGCGGAACTTATTAAAATGGGCCCGGACAGGTTGGCCACTTGTCTGCACCGATTGATAGCCAGGATCTGGGATACAGAACAGCTACCGGAGGAGTGGAAGGAGGGAATAATATACCCAATATACAAAAAGGGTGACAAGTTAGAATGTGAGAACTATCGAGCGATCACCATTCTTAACGCAGCCTATAAAGTGCTTTCCCAGATCATCTTCCGCCGTCTATCGCCACTGGCAAGCAGATTTGTTGGAAGTTATCAAGCCGGATTTGTGGACGGTCGATCGACGACAGACCAAATCTTTATGTTGCGGCAGATCCTCCAAAAGTGTCGCGAATATCAAGTCCCTACGCACCACCTATTCATCGATTTCAAAGCGGCCTATGATACCATCGACCGCGAAGAGCTATGGAAGATTATGGACGAAAACGGTTTTCCCGGGAAACTGACCAGACTGATCAAAGCTACGATGGATAGTGTACAGTGCTGTGTGAAGATATCGGGTGCTTTATCGGACCCGTTTGAAACACGCAAAGGACTTCGACAAAGCGATGGTCTTTCCTGCCTCCTGTTCAATATTGCGCTAGAAGGTGTTATGAAACGGGCGGGCTTCAACATGCGGGGCACGATCTTCAATAAATCCAGCCAGTTCATTTGTTTCGCTGACGACGTGAACATTGTCGGAAGAAAGTTCCAGGTGGTTGCTGAACAGTATACCAGGCTGAAACGTGAAGCAGATCGGGTTGGATTGAAGGTAAATACGTCGAAGACGAAATATCTGCTGGCTGGAGGAACCGAGCGCGATAGAGCTCGCATAGGCAGACGCGTGACGATCGACGGGGATGAGTTCGAGGTAGTGGACGAATTCGTCTACCTCGGATCATTGATAACGTCGGATAACAACTGCAGCAGAGAAATTCGAAGACGTATCATCGCCGGAAGTCGTGCTTACTATGGACTCCACAAGACCTTGCGGTCTGGTAAACTTCACTTCCGTACTAAGTGTACCATGTACAAGACGCTAATAAGACCGGTAGTCCTCTACGGGCATGAGACGTGGACAATGCTTGAAGAGGACCTGCAAGCGCTAGGAGTTTTTGAACGACGTGTGCTTAGGACGATCTTCGGCGGAGTATGTGAGAACGGCGTATGGAGGAGAAGAATGAACCACGAGCTTGCGCAACTCTACGGTGAACCCAGCATCACGAAAGTCGCCAAAGCTGGAAGGGTACGATGGGTGGGACACGTTGTGAGAATGCCGGACAACAATCCCGCAAAAATGGTGTTCAACTCAAATCCGGCCGGTACAAGACGAAGGGGAGCGCAACGAGCTAGGTGGTTTGACCAAGTGGAGCAGGATCTTGGAAGTGTGGGGCGATCGAGGAATTGGAGGTTAGCAGCCACGGACCGAGTTAGTTGGCGTAACATTGTGGCGCAGGTCATGTCTTGAAGGACGTAGCGCCAGCAAAAGTAAAGTAAGTAAGATCAACATCTTCATTGCGTTTCCACTGTTATTGGAATTTTTGGTATTTGTTTCAAATGTTCCTAATAGAAATGGTGCAGGAACTTAACTTCAAGTTTTAGGACTGTATGACTCAGAATTAAAATTCTTCATAATCATACGAGCTATAGAAATATGCCAGAAACATTTCATGATTCATTCTTGAAAACCTCCCTAAATTTCTTCTGAAAATTCTTCGGAAATTTACTTTCAGTAATTCATCCCGTAGTTTCTTCAAGAAACTCTACAGACTTCTAATATTCCTTAACAAATAATTTCACGAATTATTTCAGGATACATATTTGAATAAATTTCTTTTTATGGATTTGTCCATGAAATCCTCAACGAAATTATGCAAGCATTTGCCTTCAGGAAAATTTAAAGACAATTTTCACCGTCTTCAGCCAAAGGCTGCACAGACTGAACAATCACGAACATTAGGCAACGAACAATTGTCCGTTAACACAGAACACCCAGTAGCCCAGTGATGAATTTATCGTTTGACGAAAAGTTTCCACCGACTAGAGCGGGAATCGAACCCACGCTTCATGGCACAATACGCCTGAACGACTGCGCCGCTAACCGCAAGGCCAAAATACTTCAATCAAGACTATTTACCGGTTTCTTGAGGAACTTCTATTCGAATTATGATCAAATTATGCCAGATGTTTAAACATGTTTTTATTTTGCTAACATAAACATGTTTTGAAGAAATTGGATTATTTGAGTCTAGAAGATTTTTATTGGAATATTTTAAGAAAACTCTAGAGACTTTTTTTTAGAGTTTTATTGTGTAAAGCTATTCTTGGACATGTACGTGCAAACCTGTATGACAAAATTTCAAAGGAAACGTTTTCAGATACATCCAGCTAGTGATTTCTGGTGTAATGTTTTTTTTTTATGATCACATGTGAACATTTTGACAGGAATTCAAAAAAATCCTCAATTTGCAAAATTACTATCGAAAGTTTTTTTCATGAAATTTCAGAGAGCATAACTGGCGGTAGAATATAGAAGAATAAAGCGAAAACGTTTTGTCTTTGACCATTGTGGGCATTATTTGTGATGTGATTAAATGTTCTTGAGAAAATGTAGGTCATTCCATACAATTTATAGCCATTTTAAGCCATTTTAGCAACTTTTGGCAATTTGAAGCAATTTTGAGTCATATTAATCCATTTCGAGCCATTCAAGATATTTTTACCATTTAATATTATTTCAAACCATTTAAAGCCATTCAAAGCCATTTAAAGCAACTAAAAGCCATTTAAAGCTATTCGAAGCCATTTTTGACCATCTAAAGCCATTTTTTGCCTTTTCAAGCCATCTAAAGTAATTTTCAGCCATTTAACTCAAGAGCGGTCGCGCATTCAGCTATCTCCAGCACCATCTCGCTCGTGTTGTGTATCAAAAGCGACCCTTCCTCAGGGTGCGTGTACTCAGTACACGCATGCGACTGATCTTGGGTCAAAGCCATTTTAAGTAATTTTAAGCTATTATAAGCCATTTTGAGCCGTTTAGAGCCATTCAAATCCCATTTAGAGCTATTCAAAGTAATTTGAATCCATTTAATCCATTTCAAGTCATTTTAAGCCGTTTTAAGCCATTCAAAGCCATTTGAAGCCATTTAAAGCTATATTAACCCCTCTACCGGCAGCTTCATTTTCTCACCACAATCACGATAACATTTTGGTTTCAGAATATTTTTACACAATTTTTTACAAGTTCTCAATAAACTCTTCCATTTTTAGAATTTGTATTGGTTTTGATCATTGGTCATCTGGATCCGGAGGTATTCCAAAATTCCTTGAGGGACCGACGAGTAGCCATAACCTACGTAAATTTCTCTGGCTACATGTTCGGATATTAACGTGGGCTTCGTGGCCGTGCGGTTTGTGTTACCAAGCATTTAGCCTCATCGAGTCAAGGATTGTGGGTTCACTTCCCACTTCAGTCCGGAAAACTTTTCGTCAGACATATATTTCGACTTTGACACTGGGCGTTGCATGCTATCCGTTGTCTAGTGTAATGCTTCCTTTAAAGGACAAATCGTCTACTGGAAGCATTAACGTGTTGGTGTCTTAAAAAAAAACTCTTCGGACTAATACATTTACGGTAAAATGTTGTGAAAAAATGAAACAATTTGGTGTAGCCCTCTTTGAGCAATGACCATTTAGGTTCCTTGTACCACGCTGGCCAAATAAAGATCTTCAAAACTTCAAAGAACACCATATCGTTATTTTCAGATATCTCCAAGGATTCTTAATCGACTTGTACGATTTTTTCAGAGTAGCTCCTTATTACCTGTATAGTCCACATTTTATTTTGTTTTATTTTTTTGATAAATTAATCAAATACAAAATGGTCGCCGTAGACATTTTATATGGAGAATGTCGTTCTCCCAAGAAACATCGGAATATCAAAACATTGGTGATCTAATGATTAATATTTATACGGATTCGCGAATTAGAAGAGTTATTTGATTTTTTTTGAAAAAAAGGGGTGAAAATATTGAGAAACGAAAAAGTTATCGCGATTTGAATTTAGTTTTTGCTGTAAAAATGAAGCTGCCGGTAGAAGCGTTAAGCTATTGAAACTAATTTAAAGCTATTTTAAGCCATTTTGAGCCATATACAGAAATTTAAAGCCATTTTTAGCCGTTTTGAGCTATTTTAAGCCATTTTCAGTCTTTTAAAGCCATTTAAGCCACTTTAAACCATTTTATGCCATTTTAAGCCATTTAAAGCCATTTTAAGCCATTTGCAGCCATTTAAAGCCATTCAATGCCATTCATAGCCATTCAAAGCCATTTCAAGCCATTTTAGGCCATTGAAAGCCATAAAGCCATATTAAGCCATTAAAAGTAATTTTAAGCTTACAAAGCCATTCAATGTCATTTAAAGCCATTGGTTTCGGTAAAACAAATTGACGAACTCGGCCGATAAATCATATTTTTACTGAAATCTCGTTGAAATTTAACACTTGATCCGAATTGACAGATGTGAAGTGCCGAAAATCGGTTATTTGTATTAATTACCGAAATTCGGTATTTCAAATTGCCACAGTATTCGGCAAACGAATTAGTTTACCGAGATTCGGAAAAGTGGATCTGTCAAATCATTCAAACACGTGCGATCGAAAGGAAAAGTCAAAAGTGTTTTTGGAAGCTGGGCTCTTCATGTAAGTTATTGGAAGCGAATTTTTATTTCTGTTGTTCGTTTTTCACTAAAATTCAATTGAATAAGCAAACATTTTCGATTATACTTTTCATTTCAGACACAGCTATATTCGGAGCGTTCAAGAACAACCAAACTGTATAAAAAACACGAGGGAAAATGTTTCAGTGGTGTTTGTAAGATTTTTGCTGTGAGCTGCGTCGCCTCAACATCAATTATATATTGTTTAAATCTTGTTTTCTTCTGCTATTTTTATCTGATTCAGTGAAACAATTAAAAAAAACAATAAACATTACTGAATTTCGGTAAAAATATACCAAAATTTTCGGCAAAGCATTGCCGATCTGCTCAGCAAATTTTGACAGCTGGGTAAGTGTTCCGTTTTGCAGCCTGTTCGGCATTTTGAACTTTTACCGAGATTTTCGCTGTTCGCGAGATCTCAGCTGTTGGGTTCTCGGCAAAAAGTTTTGCCGGCCTCGGCGAAATAAATTAAGTGTGAAGGACGTTAAAATTTAAGGCCATTTAAAGCCATTAAAAGCCATTTTAAGTCATTAAAGGCCATTAAAGCGATTTAAGGCCATTTCATGTCATTTAAAACCATTTGAAGCCATATCAATCCATTTTATGCTATATTAAGCCCTTTTTAGTCATTGAAAGCCGTTTAAAGCCATATAGAACCATTTTTGACCATATTTTGCCATTTTAAGCTATTTTAAACAATTTTCAGTCAGATTTTGGATTTTGGATTTTGGATTTTATTTGCGTGTATTGAAGATTTTTGTTTGAATTTTGCTAGAAATTTTGTGGTGAAAGCTCTGAGCATTTTTTTTGGCTGCAAGAGAAAACTCACTCGTGTTTATTTCACAAATATCTGATTTTTCTACAGAAGGTGGGGTTGGTGGTCTGATGGTTACCGCTCCTGCTTCATAAGCAGAAGGTCATGGGTTCAATCCCAGGCCCGTTCCTTTCCTCGTACTTTGTAGTTGTATATCTCTCACTTGCTTCTATCTTCCATTCTAAATCTATCACACTCAAACTATTCGTTCATAGCAAACGCTAGAACCAAAGACGGACAAGAAACCGTTTCCCTAACGCTTCCATTCTTCCACGCGCATGCCTTTCCTTACGCCTGATACATAGGCAATCTGCTAACCACAAAAGCAAACCTCTCTGCCATGCCTTTCCCCCAATCCATTCACTCCCGCATGAACTGGCTTAGATGCAGTGGTATATACGGTCTACGTGGGAGCCAGTATAATGCATCATCAATTCCTCCCCCTTCCCCACATTGGTCTGCATTCTGACGTGGCAGGCACCATTGTCGCTAAAAATAGATCACCAGCACTTATACACTGAGGATGCCTGTTAGTCCCAAGCAGTCATTCGGTTGGTTCCTTGAGTAAGTGCAGCTGATCTGGCGATACTGGAGTAGCATCCACGGGCGGCCAATCAAGCTCAAGCTCAAGCTCAAGCTCAAATATCTGATTTTTCTACAGATTGCTTAAAATTTAATTGCTTAAAAAGTTCAACCAAAATCTCCATCTCTGATATTTCTGCCAGTATTATACCTTCAATTTCTTTATTTCTAAGAATTCTGCCAGAAAGTCCTCTGAGCATTCTATGCATCCTTTTTATTATCATTTTCCACGAAATTTCAGGAAAAAGTTCAAGGACCTTTCGTATTTCGAGTGTATCTTCTGAAGTGAATTTTTTTGAATTGTTGAGATCAAAATTTGATTTATTCTATGCTTTTTGACGGAATCGACGGCAGTTTCCCGTAGAGAAGACAAGATAAGTATGATGAAATTTTTCTTTAAACAGTTCCATGATGAGGATTATTCAGGATTTTATTTCATGACTTTATTCTGTTATTCGTTGGTGGACTTGTTGATGAAATACGTGAAAAGTTTTTACTACAAAATACAGAAAAATGACATAAACAAAACATGACGTTAATTTCATGGTTAACCAAAATCCTCAATGATTACATACACATAATATGCGACATTATTGTAAAACTACGTCTAATGTGACTGAAAATTATTTGGATACGAACAATTTTGATTTCAATGTGACGGAAAGTTATTTCCTTTGTTTTGTATATGTAAGTCATTTGACTTGTTTTAATATGTCGGGCACATATGACGTAAATTTACATAAAAAGTGTGAAAACTTTTCAAAGAAATTCAGAGAGAAATTTCTATTAAAACGAATTTAGTTGAACTACAATTAGTTTTGATGGAATCTTGGAACACAATAATGAAGAATAAAACAGATGATAGTATGTATTGTTGCCCTGAAGGGATTTCTTGGACAAATTAGAATAATGTTTCATAGAATTAGTGGAGCAGCAGCTTATGATTTTAAAAGTGTCTGAGATGAGAGCAATTTGTTTTTTTTATGTGAAAAAAAAACATAGTGCTCTTATCTAATATGGGTCCCCTGTCCTCTCATGTTCCTACGCTAATGATCACATCACAAACTTACCCAATTATTCGGAACATCGGGTTTGTCTTGTCCTTCGACCACTTTACCCGGATGCCACACGTAATAATCCTTGTACGGTTCAACTCCAAGTTCCGACTGCTGGAACCACCAGTGTTCCACACTTGAGTGATTGGGCACAAAATCCAATATGATTTTTATGCCCAACTTCTTCGCCTCGGCAAACAGCTCTTCCAGATCTTCGTTCGTACCGAACAGTTCGTCAACCTCGAGAAAATCGCTCACGTCATAACCGAAATCTCGCTGAGGAGATTTGAACACCGGGCTCAACCAGGTTGCGTCGATTCCCGTATCCTTGAGGTGCTGCAGCTTTGCCGTTATACCTTTGATGTCCCCAACTCCATCACCGTTGGTGTCGTAGAATGAGCGAGGATAAATTTGATAGAATACAGCCGTTTCCCACCAGTCTTTTTCGGCAAGTTCTTTACTTGTGCAGTAGACCACCAGCGCAGTTAGACCTATAAATAAGGTCCTCATTTCAAAGGAAATCTGAAAGCTACGTGCTTTCAAGCTGTGCCACCGTTGGAACGATACTGCAGCACCTGGAGCATCTAAATTCGTTTATGGCGCCGGGCTATATTATCTGTTTCTGGGAGATATCTCCGCGCACTTTTTCATTCGGAGATAACGACCGTCACTGTAGAACGTGACTCTTCAAACCGATAGTGTCAATGCTGAAGATGTAGTAAATAATAACATTTTATGCGCGAAAAGCTATCTCCGAAGCACGATTTTATCGAAGTTCAATTAAGATTTGATTGTGACAAAAATAGGCGGCTGTATAATTTAATCAGCCGGTGTCACCAGTAAGGCAACCGAATTCTTGAGCCAAGCGCGCTCATTGCCTCATGTACCGGTGATAAATCATTCATGATGCCAGATCAAAAGCGCTGATTGGATCGGATTTTTTTTCGCTCCATCGTCAGTGAACCGGTAAATTCAGCGGAGTAGGATGACTTTTCAACTCGAAGTTAATTCATTATTAAAAGTGCTATTTACACTTTTGTGCTGTATCGACTGTTCGTTTGTTCGCTCTTCCGGCGTTGGTCTAGCTCGAGGGAGGAATAATTAGGCTTGGAATATTCAGATGACATCTTGGAAGTTTTTCTTCGTTTTGCATTGTGAGACATAGCGATGGAAAAGCACATCTGAAATTCCAGTCGGAATTGAAAGAATTGAAAAGTAACGACTGCTAATTTCATGTTGATGAATGCATCAATTGTGTCGTAGATTTGTGGAATGATATTGAAGCATTGCAAAAGTATTCCAAAACCGTATGCTAAAGTTAACATCTATACTTTGTCAGTCCTGAAAATGACTCAGTAATGATTATTTTTTTAACGTTACGACTCCAAACTGTTCCATTGTTGTTTGTGCTGAGTTGTCGTCCAAGAATTGATCTGAAGCTCAACCCAGAACTTCGAAATTGGAATAGCTGCCTCAGGGCCAATGAGGTCTGGCGATGCTCCATTATGAGCTAACTCATCAGCGAATTTATTTCCAGATGACTTTCTCAACTTGAGTTCTACATGCGATTACAAGCCTCGACCTTGAGTTGGCCACAAGGGCATTTATAGCCGCCTGCTTAGAGATGGGCGATTTGAATCGGAGCCTTTCAAAAAACCAAATCACTCAATTGGCATGGCTCCTTTTTTGATGAGAGTCGCTTTATTCGATATGCATAAATAGTAACAGACCAGATAGAAAGTGTCCCTAAAAGAACGAACTGATTCTTTTTTCCTATTGTCTTTTGTTCGTAGGGGGACTGGGGGTAGTTTGCCCACGTTAAGGAAAACAGCGATTTTATATATGAAAAACATGATTTTATGCTCTTTTTAATTATGGTCGGATAAACAAACCGCCAACTAGAGACCAATCGATTTAAATTTTCAGCTTAAACGGTTGTTTGGTTCTCCAGATTTGTGCTCTTGAAAATTTGAGATTTGGCTTCGATTCATCTTCTTCTTAAACAGAACATTTCTCTGAATGTCTTTCGGTTGAATTTGTAAAGTAACACCTGGTAGAGTTTTTTTTTTAAATTTATGTGAAAAACTGAATCTTTTGTGAAATTTTTGGAGGAATCATCAAAGAAATCGCTTGAGAAATTCCCAGAGAATTCCCTTGAAAAATTTCTTGATATTTCTCTGGAAGAACTATTAAACCTATCCCTGGAGGAGTTAATAAAGGATTCTTTAAGGTAATTTCTGATGGATTTCGTGGAACAAATCCTTCAAGAAATTCTAAAAAGAATTGACCGACATATTCCTTTAGGAATCCTCGGAAAAAATGCTGTTAGATTCTTGTAGTAATTCATGCGAAAATTCCTGAATTCCTGGTCGATTACGTCGTATGGTCCCTTCAGAAACACTGGAAGAATTAATCGAAGATTCCCTAAAATAATCCCCGAAGAACCCCCCCCCCCCCCCCGTTCTTCGGTTGGCTTTGTGATGTTAAACTCTCATGAAATTTCAAGCGGAACCCTGGTACAATTCCGTGTAGTAAGTTTTGGTGAATTATTTTGTAGTATGGAATCTCTGGATGCTTCCTGGTAGAATCCTTGGAGGAGCTCTTGGTGGATTCCCTGGAGAAATTCTGGGTAGGATCAATGTAAGAGTTCCTGGAGTAAATCTCTGCATGTATTTCTGTAGGAATTTTTGAAGGAATTTCTATAGCAAATCTGTAGTAATTCATGATGAGAATAATTGGATTAATCACTGAATGATTTTCTTGAGAAATGTATGGAGGGATTCCTAGGGAAATCACAAGAAGAACTAATGGAAAATTTTCTATTGGAGCAATTCTTTGTGGATTTTTTTTTATGGAATTTCTGCAATAATTTCTTGGGAGGGATTCCTTGAGCAATCTCTTATAAGAATCCTTACAGAGTTTTTTTTAGAAATTCTTGTTTAATTGTCTAATTTAACGAGATTTTTAGCCCTGGGCTAGATCATCTCGGGACCAACCGCTTTTACTTCCCTTCCGAAGGAAGTCATCATTATAACTTTTTACGTCATAAGTGACTATGTCAGGGATGGGATTCGATCCCAGGTCCTCTGCCTAAGAGGCGAGTATTCTTACCACTACACCAGGTCCATCCCTCTAATTGCTGAAGTTTCGCTGGATAAATTATCAATTTGGATTTCATTGGATGAATCTGTTGACGCCGGAGAGAGCTGGCCGTACTCATGGCCGGGGATGCAGCGATCGTGGAGAATAAAAACATTGTGTACTACACTTAACAGAAAAATCTATATTTACAGTATATACACAATGAACTGATTTATCACAACACCCATCCCGGTCTGTGGGCGAAGGGTGCGACGGGCGAACGAGCGCGCGCGGAGCACACGCAGAGTGTGCTGATGGACCGTATTGATCGGTCGGCGGTCAACTATATAACTGATGGGAATATATTTAGAGCTGAATATTGCTGTATCGAAACACACTCCTCGGTCCTGTATACTGATGCATATACGGTTGGCTAGATGGTAGTATTGTTGCTCGCATTACTTCTCTACTACAGCGTTGTATTGCTTTGGGTGGACACTATGTCGATCGTATGCAGCCTCTCTTCAACAGTAGAGCTGATATCAGTGCGTCGTGGCATGGCATCGTAAGCACTGTGGGTGAGTTGAATATACACTGGTGGTCAAAACAGATTTTTCCGAATAAGTTCACGTTCGGCGTGAACATACTCCCCGCCTTGAATACGGTGAGGATTCAACATGATTTTGGTGGATGATGTATTCTCGCTTGATTCATACTGCTGGTATGATTTGAAACGGTCCGGATTGATACCGGATTGATGATTTTGAATTTTTGGTTTGCTGGACATGACAATCCCATTTCCGGTGAAAACGCTACATGACGACTAGTGTTCACGCATTAACGAAACGGTCCGGATGGATGCCGGAGAGGTGGCACTGTCGTCGCAGATCGTTGTGATGAACATTGATCAATGGCCGATCTCGGAGGATGTTGTAGATGTTCAGGATGCACAGGAAGCTATTCGATACTAAAAGGGATGAACGGCTGAATTACTGTAACAGAAAGGAACAAATAGGGTACTTGCCTGTGGCCAAGTCCCATCCGTGGGGTCCGAGGACCCACACGGAGAGCCTTGTTCCTCTTTACAGATGCTCCTGGAACTTGCTCGATTCCCCCGAGCTTGGGCCAGGAGTCCTCTCGACTGGCGAAGTTGAACTGGCGATCGCTTGTTGAACGGGTGATAAGAGATGGGGAAGATGGTACAAAATGCGCTCGATGATGGCAGTTGATGATGATCACGCAAGAAAAATTCGGTCCAAATAGCGTTTGGAGTGGTGATCATTCCTAACATTGATGATGACTTGCTGGCTTTTGGAGCGTTCCATTGTGGTTTGCTCGCAAAAGTGATTTTCGACATCAGAAAATTGGTAGTTGTTGTTACGATGGAAGGCAGTCTAATTCTCATGTGGCACTTGTGTTGACATTGCTTATTGACTTCGAGTGTCTAGTCAGCCTTGTGGTGCATTCCGTGGTGGTTTGCACGCATAAAAGAATTCCTCCGGTCCGATCACGCTGAAGTGTCGAGGATCAGAATTCAAAACAGAAGACTGACTAGTGTTGCGTGTGATGAAAGTGCGACTAGTCCCATGGTGCAGTCTAGTGTAGACAGCACGCAAATGATCCCCCAGCCCAACCACAATGAGTGCGTTGCGGGAAGAATCGACGATGCTTACTGGTAACGCTCAGGACCACAGGAAGTACCAAACGTTCAACAAATTTGGATTTGAACTGCACTCGCCCGATTCCATTTTAATGGAAAGCACCAACGGGTAGTAATCCTTGCGACGAACTTGTCGGGCTCATCCTTGTGTTGAAGTTGATGCTTTCGCAAAATGGGGAGGCAGCATCCATTTCATAAAAGCCCACAGACCGGCTGTTGATGGCGTCTGCAAGGTATTCGCGATGGCGATCGCGCACAACACCAAAACGGGCTTCTATTGTACTACAGAAGCGATGGGACGCCAGGCCCGAGCGTCTATCCGGCTCGAAGGACCAATGTTGACGCCGGAGAGAGCTGGCCGTACTCATGGCCGGGGATGCAGCGATCGTGGAGAATAAAAACATTGTGTACTACACTTAACAGAAAAATCTATATTTACAGTATATACACAATGAACTGATTTATCACAACACCCATCCCGGTCTGTGGGCGAAGGGTGCGACGGGCGAACGAGCGCGCGCGGAGCACACGCAGAGTGTGCTGATGGACCGTATTGATCGGTCGGCGGTCAACTATATAACTGATGGGAATATATTTAGAGCTGAATATTGCTGTATCGAAACACACTCCTCGGTCCTGTATACTGATGCATATACGGTTGGCTAGATGGTAGTATTGTTGCTCGCATTACTTCTCTACTACAGCGTTGTATTGCTTTGGGTGGACACTATGTCGATCGTATGCAGCCTCTCTTCAACAGTAGAGCTGATATCAGTGCGTCGTGGCATGGCATCGTAAGCACTGTGGGTGAGTTGAATATACACTGGTGGTCAAAACAGATTTTTCCGAATAAGTTCACGTTCGGCGTGAACAGAATCACTGAAGAAATCCCTTGGGGAGTTTTTGGATAAATCTCTGGAGCAGGCTTTGCAGAATTCGCTCTCATTTGAGTATGAAGCACGATCAAAGCAAGCAAAGAAAAACATCCCATCTGTTGCGGTCCACGATCGTCATTGTATCGCAAGGTGTAACAAGTCTGATAAATGGAAGCAGCGAGCGATGGCCCCAAAGAGAGAGCAATGATAAAACCCATTTTACTCGCTTGTTTACCGTTGGTGATAGGTATTTTTATTTACTGGCACGATAAACAATCCACGAACTTCCAATAGCAATAGTGTCCCCCAGGCTTGGAGCATGTTTAGAGGGGTTTTATCATACACTACTATCCCCCCAATCTGATCAAAGTTGTAGCAGTATACGATAAACAGTCACTCATAATGTGCAGCATGTTATGATAGTTACAGAGAGCGATACGTGAGCGATTCTCTCAATTTTCTCAGGATTCAATCCCTGCTCTGGAGGAATCTGTAGATAAAATATTAATATTAAAATATTAGAAAAAATCGCTGAAGAAAGGCCTTGTGGAATTTCTGAAGTAACTCCTGGTAGAATTCAATAAAGAAGCCCTATTAAAAGTTTTGGGGAAATTGTTAGAGGAATTTCTGGTGATTTATTTCGTGAGAAATCTCTTGAGGAGTATCTGAAAGAATTCGTGATTCCTAGATAATGCGCAATGGAGTCCTTGGAACTAACTGCTAGAAGAATTCCTGAAGGAATCTTTTAAGAAATTGCTAGAACAATCTCTGGAGGAGTACTTGAAGGCAGCCTTGGACTAAGCCCTGAAGAAATCACTTGAGGATTTTTTTGGAATAATCTTTGAAGGAATCAGTGGGGAAAATTCTGAATAATTAGTAGAGGAACCTTTTAAGGAATCCCCGGAAGAACGCCACATTTAAATAAGCTTGAGGGCTTTTCCCCGGAGGATTCATTTTCATTTATTGGGTCAACATCTAAACAGATAACACTGAATCAACCATTTCACGCCACAATACTCGATTCGTGGCCGCATCTCTCCATCCTCGGTTCTGCCCCACGCTCGCCAAATCGATACGCACTTGATACGCCCATCTAGCTCGCTGCGCTCCACGCCTTCTTGTACCGACCATCTTTGCAGGGTTGCTGTCCGGCATTCATGGAACATGCCCTGCCCATCGTATCCTGCCAGCTTTGGCCACTTTCAGGATAGGGGGGTTCGCTGTTGAGTTGGGCGAGCTCGTGGTTCATCCTTCGCCGCCACACACCGTTTTCCTGCGCTCCGCCAAAGATCGTCCTAAGCACCCGACGTTCGAAGACTCCAAGTGCTTGCAAGTTCTCTTCGATCGCATCGTCCACGTTTCATGCCCGTAGAGGTCTATCGGCCTTACGAGCGTATTGTACATGGTACATTTGGTGCGGATGTAAATCTTTTTTGACAGCTTTTTGTGGAGGCCATAGAAGGCCCGACTTCCACTGATGCTGCGCCTCCGTATTTTACGGCTAACTTCATTGTCAACCGAATGCAAGGATTCAAGGTAGACGAACTCGATGACGACCGGCTACAAATCGTTGAAAAGGTTATGCGTTTGGACCTGATGTTCACAACATTTTGGGAGATTTTCCGTACAGTAAAGATCTGCTCCGTTGTCGATCGACCGTCAACGAAGCCGGCTTGATAACTTCCCACGAACGTTTACTATAGGTGCCAGACGACGGAAGATGATCTGGTATAATACTTTGCAGGCCGCATTTAGATTGGTGAACGCTCTAAAGTTCTCACAATTCAACTTGTCGCCTTTCTTTTAGATGGGGCATATTACCCCTTCCTTCCACTCCTCCGGTAGCTGTTCTGTTTCCCAGATTATGTCTATAAGCTGATGCAGACAAAAGGCCAGCCTTTTCGGGCCCATCTTTATGGGTTCAGCTCCGATACCATCCTTACCAGCAGCTTTATTGTTCTTGAGCTGGTGGATGGCATCCTTAACCTTCCTCAAAGTGGGGGCTGGTTAGTTTCCATCGCACGCAGTACTGACAAAGGCATTACCTCCGTTGTCCCGTTCTTCATTGCCTTTGCTCTCAGCGCCATTCGGGTGTTCGTCGAAGTGCTGCTTCCACCTTTCGATCTTCTCACGCTCGTCAGTCAAGGTGCTCTCATCTTTATTCCTGCGCATCTCGGTTCACGGCACGGAGCCTTTGCGTTGTACTTCTGATTGAACTTAGGGTTTCTTAAGACCGGCACAGCTGTTCTATCTCTCCGCACTCCTCCTCCAAGCGGCACTTTTTTCTCCCGAAAGAGGAGGGACTGCTGTTGCCGTTTCCGTCTATAACGTTCCACGTTCTGTCGGGTCTATTGCAGCAGCATGACCACCCGCGCAGCATTCTTCTCCTCCATAATCTGCCTACATTCTTCGTCGAACCAATAGTTTCGTCGAATCCGTCCCTCGTTCCCGACGTTGCTCTCAGCTGCATTGTTGATGGCAGTGTCGTGTACTAGGCTCGACTTGGTCATCAAGTCTCCTGAACTTGATGGTCAACTCTCCAGGATTTGATGGTCAAGTCTACTGGACTTTGTGGTCAAGTTTCCTGAACTCGATGGTCAAATCTCCTGAACTTGATGGTGAAGTCTCTTGGACTTGATGGACACGTCTCCAGTACTTAATGATAAAGTCTCCTGGGCATGATGGTCAAGTCTCCTGAAAGTGTCTTGGATATGATGGTAAAGTCTCCTGGACTTAATGGTCAAGTCTTCTAGACTCTCAAGTCTCCCGGAATTGATGGTCAAGTCTCCTGGACTTGATAGTAAAGTCTCCTGGACTTAATGTTCAAGTCTCCTGGACTTGATGGTCAAGGCTCTAGTATATGATGATCAAGCCTCCAGGACATATGATGGTCAAGTTTCTTGGACTTGATGATCAAGTCTCATGAACTTGGTGATCAAGTCTTATGGACTTGATAGTTAAGTCACCTGAATTCGATAGTCAACATTCCAGGACTTGATGATCAATACTCTTGGATATGATGGTCAAGTCATCTGGACTCGATGGTCAAATCTCCTAGACTTGATGATTAAGTCTCCTGGTCTTAATGGTAAAGTCTCCAGGATAGGATGATAAAGTCCCTTAGACTCCTGAGCTTGATGTTCAAGTTTTTAGGACTTGATGATAAAATCGCCTGGACTCAATGGTCAAGTCTCTTGGATTTGAGGGTCAAGTTTGTTAAGTCTTCTGGACTTCCTAGAGTTAATGGTTTAATTCGCTGGACATGTTTCTTAGACTTGGTCGTCGTGTCTCAGGTGACGTAGGTACGTTATCTTGTAAAATGAGTTGCGTTGAACATGGGCTGCGATATTTATTTCATTTATATTCAAGATTCAATTGTATTCAACTGCTCACGTCACTGGCAGTGTTGAAATCATTCCGCAGAAATCCCTCAATTTTCTCATCGTCCTACCGCATCTCTCCGTGAAGTGCGCCCGAATCGACCTTCCCCGCTGGTTTTACCCCTTCAACGTAACCGACCGGTTCTTCTTCAGAATGTTCGTCGCCACCGTCTTGGAATCACCGTATTCTTCAAAGATTTGGACATCTTGTGGGTCTGGCCTTCCAAGTGTAACTAACCGGTGTGGATCCAATACTGAACCCAATCGTCCACCCCTTGGAGCAGCAGCTTTGCGTTTCATCTTTTTCGTGATGAGGGAACCTCAGGTCTAGTCCTCCGACGTGGAAGTCCAGCTGACGGCTCTAAATTTGCGATGCCAAGGTGGAACACTCGATATGTCGGGTTTACTCGGACCCAATGGCGACGGCCACGAGAGTTCTCCGGGTTCCAGAGGGCAAAGTGTGCTGCGATTGGTTTTGGCTTCAATTGAGCGTTTCCGAAGTTTTCCGTGTTGAGAGTAATTGGCGGTTTTGAAGTAAACGGAACCGTCTGAAGATTTGTACGCGTGGTTTTTGGAAATAAGTTGCTCTATGAAAGCAACTATTCTAGGGATGTAATCAGTAACACGTCGTTTTATGGCCAGAAGACGGACGTTCAATTCCTGTAGTTCAGTCCAAAACTCCTGCTCGTAATGGCGTGCAATATCCGTCTAAAGCTTGCGTCTAAAGGCGCGTCGAATAATTTTGTTGTCGATGTCGGTGATGTTCACCGCAGTTACCAGACGAAGGCCAAAGTGATCTACGCGTCAGGATGTCCAGCCGGACGTAGCAGCTGGCATGATCGATATGGGCCGAATCGTACACCGTTGCACGCTTACTTGGAAGTACCCATTAAGTGGGTTCCATGTACCCATTTTCATAACCAGTAAAGTGGGGCAAAAGTTCGAGTGGGGCAAGAGTTTCTTTTAAAGATTTCTAGCTCAAATCAAATCAAAACTTAGAAATGTCATGGTGGTTTGAATGCTATTCAAGTAAGAGAATTTCTCTCCAAATTTCATAAAAATCGATTGAGATTTGGAAAAGTTATGGCTATTTGTTGTTTTTCGACGTAAATATTGTAATATTTGGTCAAACTTTCGATGTATGGAACCAAATGAAGATCAAATATTTTTCAATATTTTATGTAAGGGCGTTTCTAGGCCTATCATAAGGATGCTTTGACGTGTATTAGTTTTTCCATAAATAGTTGGAATCAATTTTTGGCCCATAGCGGGGCAAAAGTTCGAATCTGCGGGGCAAAAGTTCGACCCATGTATAAACCCACGGAAAATTTTTAAAATTTCCTGAAATCTACATATTATCTTCAAATTTAGCGAAATTTGCCTGATCGTGCGAAAAATGTCACAAAAATTTTACATTTTCACTTAGTTTTGCGAAAAACTGCTATTTTTTGGGTATATTACAATTAACCCTGTTTTGGGCATTTTTTGATGAATATTTAGTGTGTATTTTTCGGCAAACATAAGTTTACGGCTGGTTTAAAGTATGCCTGGCATAAATGTATTGATATTTTGTGTTTTAGTCAACGAACTTTTGCCCCACCGGTGGGGCAAAAGTTCGTTTAAGACAATCAATTTTGAAACTGTTATAACTAAAAATGGGTAAATATTTTGACACAAGTTTGTTCAGCAAAGTTATAGCCAATATGTTGAAGGTTCGCTGTATGGTATTTGTTTTGTTTCATCGTCTATTATTTTCCTGGAAACTTTGATTATACCACTAAGGTCGAACTTTTGCCCCACCTTACTCTACTGAATTGTCAGAAAAAGGGTATTTTTCAAATGTCATAAAAAGGGTACTTAATCCACAAAATGAAGTTTCTATTCGTTTACCAATCATGGGTACATAATACGCACGATACCTTGACGAGCAGCATCACCATTTTCAAGTTGACTTTGCGGTGGCGTTTTTTTGTGAACTAAAATTTAGTTTTCAATGTTTAATATTCTTGTTCGACTCTGAAACTATTCGTATATGGATTTGGATTCGGATTTAAACCCTTCTAGCAAAAACATTTAAAATATCATTTCAAGGTAAGTAGTTTCTGGAGCGGTTTTGTTCTGTTCAAAGGGTAGAGTAAACAGGTATAATACGCCCCCCCCCCCTAACGAAAAACTGCTTTATCTCAGTGGCAAATGCATTACTTCTATAGTTTTTGGTGTCAAAGTGTTATTTACTTAGTTGGTCATGCTCTGCATGCAACTTTTTTTTGCCAGGTAACTTCTTAAAAGAGTACAAGACGTTTTCTTTAAACGGTCCAAATCTTAACGTTTCAAAACAAACCGGGCAATATGCTCCTCCCGTATAATAAGTTCCGCAGCGCTGTAGAAATGTTTCCAAGGTGAATTCCACCACTTGCTAAGCTTAAAAGGGCCCATTAGCAGTCGTCTTTCGGTAAAAGTTTTTTTAATAAGTACAATAGTAAAAGATGAACTTCATTTACAACAAGGCTTCCCTGTCGGACCCAAAAATTTACGCCAAAAAGCTGATTTTCGATATTTTTGGTATTTATATTGGTTGTTCATACTTCCTAAAGATCTTATATGCGCAACATCAATTTTTCGCGGGATTTTTAGGATATGTAATCATATATACGTGTTGAATAGGCCTTAATCCATTGAAAATGAAGTGGGCGTATTGCCCGGTTGGGGCGCATTATACCAATTTACTCTAATTATTTTCATCGTTTTCATTCTAGGCGCAACAACTTCCGAGGCCGATGAGCGATGTGCAAGGTTGCAATTAGCGGGGGGGGGTATCGGGATTCGGGAAAGTGTCTTGGAAATGGTTGGCTGTGGTCTATTGATTGATCTTTAGTGTCTAGTTTAAAAAGTGCATTTCACGCAATTAATAAAATTTTGGTTGAAATAATGTATGAACATAATATTTCAAATAAAATATATGCATTGTTTCATTTGCATGCGTTTGATAATTTGGTTTAATAATTTGGGGAAAACCACCTGAATAAAGAGCGAAATCGACAAAAGATGAGGTTTTTTACCCATTTATTTGCATTCAATCAAGAGTAAAAAATGCCCATGTTTTGAAGTTGCAGCCGAATACTCTTTAATGAGTAAATCGCTTTTACTCATTTAATGAGTTAATCCACTTTAGTTGGAAATGGATACGAAAATACCCATTAATGGGTATTTCCGAGTTTGCGTGTGGGCTACTGTCGTAGAATGGCATGATCCGAGTAGGCGAAGGCAGAAAGAAGGAGAGAAACTTTTTCTCGAACACGGCAAGAGTAAAGGCTCTCCCAAATCAACGCGACTTTTTACGGTGACAGCGACTAATAATCGTCGTGATTTTGTTATTGTGTCGCTGCAAGCACTCTTCTATGGAACCATATTGATTGACACGACGCGAATCGCAGCAAAATCGCGTCGCTGTGGCTAAAACGCGCTCATCAAACAGTGCATGCTGCGAAACATCAGCGAAATCGCTACGATTGTTTGTCGCTATCGCCGTAAAAAGTCGCTTAGATCTGAGGGAGCCTTAAATGCGAATGGCGGCATCCATAAATGAAACTTTGGTACAGCAGCGCCTTGTCCTGAAACGGAGAGGAAGATAGAGTGTAGTAAATTGAAGGTAAAAACGGACTGTTGAGATATACAAAATATTATAGTTTTCATAGAGCCATGTTAGCTGAAGTACCTCTTCTCTAGTGGAAGAATTTCAGAGTGGGATAGCTTACCGCCACAGAAAAAAGCCCCTGCAGGAAGAACGAGGTACCGTAATTCGGGGTAACATTGATCATACCCAAATGATGGAAGAGCTGATCCACGTTAATGACACACGTAAGTTCTAAGAGAAGTTCAATCGCCCGCGCAAGGACCGAAAACACTGTAACACGCATGGGGGATTTTTTTTTATTACCGTACGGGTTTGGGCCGAAGGGTCTCAGATTTTCATGAAACTTTTTCCACAGACAGGGCTCATGGATATAGGAATAAAAAAAATTGTCGCCTATTTTTCCGGAAAACTCAGGTGGAAATTTTTTGATTTCCCTTGACACTGCTTACTTTGAAAAATCATAACTCAAGAACGAAGCATCGTAGAAACAAAGTTTTTATATGAAAATTTAAGCAAATTTTCTCAAAAACCCAAAAAAATATGAACTGGAAAAAGTTTTCCACAAAATTTTCCACCGTTGGGAAAATTCGTAAAGAAAAGCCGGAAGAACTATGCCCGAACTCGTGGAAAAATATTTTCGAGAAGGTTATTTTATAAGCTTTAATCACTGAAATTTTTGGAATGCACTTTTTTTCGTTTTTGAGTTATGGCCAATTTCGTGAAAAATGTCCAGATGTGCCATATAAGACTTTTCTTTGAAAAATCATAACTCAAGAACGAAACATTGTAGAAACAAAGTTTATATATGAAAATTTAAGCCAATTTTCTCAGAAATCCAAAAAAAATATGAACTGGAAAAAGTTTTCCACAAAATTTTCCACCGTTGGGGAAATTCATAAAGAAACGCTGGAAAATCTATGCCCGAACTCGCGGAAATTTTTTAATAAAATATTTTTAAGAAAGAAACTTTATAAACTTCAATTCTGGTAACTTTTAGGATGTACTTTTCTTTAGTTCCTGATCTATGGTCAATTTTGTAAAAAATGCAAAGATTTGCCATACGTGCCTTTTCGTTTAAAAATCATGACTCAAGACTCATCATGACTTGTCGAACCGGATTCAAATTATCTCAAAAATATGAACTTTTTGAAATGGAATCAGTTTCCCAGGACATTTTTCACTGTTTATGAAAACAAATAATGAAATTCCGATTAGCTATTCCAGCTTTCAAACAAAGTATATTTTAAAAGAGCTATCAATTAGATCCAATACTACAATATTTTTCAATACGCTCATTTTTCGTTCCTAAGACATTATCAAATATTGCTAGGATGAGCTGTTTGAACCATATATTTACAAATTTATAAGTTCATAAACAAAATTTCTTAAGAACGAAACTACATAGAAACAAAGTTTTCTTCAATCAGAATGTAGGCAATTTTTTCCTGTTAGGTAACTACAAAATTGACAGTTAAATAAATGGGTAGACAATATGACAAATAGGTATTTACCAATTCAAGTTTAAAGCGTTGAAATGGCTTGAGAATCATAAGTTTACCAAAAACTAACAAAGAGCTGTGAGAAAGTGCAAGTGTTGTCTATCAGCTGTATATTCCTCGTTATTATTTTTTGTAAAGTGAAAAAAGTTTTCCCGAAGCTGTTGAAATGGACAAAGTTCAATATTACGAATACAATTCTTTATGCTGTAACCCCTTCGGACTTGACGGCCGCAAATCAGTAAGGACAAATCTACGATCGATCAGCCAAGGCCTCATCAGTAAGCTTCATTCGAATGGACTTCGGTGGATTACGGAAAAGATGAAAATTTGCGTGAAGTGCTCCATTACCGGTGACCAGAAGGCTCTCGTAACGGATCTTCCAGAAGCAATGGCGTTTGAGGAACAAGTTTCACCACTATCTTCGTTGGCGTCGCCAAAGGAATCTCCTTCCTCGGGTGAGTCAGTTGGTTCTATAAAAATGTACAAAAAATACAAGAGCTTGCTAAATTCTTGGAAATTTCTTTTCAAGTAAAATCTTCACGTTTGGATGCTTCTAGTAGTAACTATCGCAATGCTTCTATGGACGAAATGTTCAATCAAATTTTGAGTAAAATATAGACTTGGTTTCCGCCTGATATTGTCAATGTTACAGATGATTTTAATTCCGTTTTATTAAATTTGAACTCAGCTGTTACAAAAGCCGAACCTGAAAAGCAAATTGAACTTCTAAAATTACTTCCTAGGAATTGGTCATATGCCAAAGTTAAAGGTCATTTTGACGTGTCTCAACACGTTATAACTGAATCAAAAAAATACAATTTAGGGATTCAACCACTTTCAAAAGTAGGACGACCCTCGCATGGATCAGATGTCCAAGACATAGTTTCAAATTTTTACCTAAGGGATGATATCAGTCGGCCATTTCCTGGCTTGAAAGATACCATATCTATTAAGTTACCCAATGGAGTGCGCCAAAATGTTCAAAAACGCCTTTTGCTTGACCCTTTGGATACTTCATACAAACAATATTTGGAAACCTGTAAGAGTGAACAGGAATCTGTCTCATTCACATCGTTCTGGAAACTTAAACCAAAACAATGTGTTTATACAAAGGATTCATCGGCCATGAATGTTTGTGTTTGCATGATACATGAGAATATGAAATTCTTGGTTGATGCATTGAAAAAAACTAATTGCTTTGAAGTTCATAATACAGAAAAAAAAACTTAACACCTTTTTGACTAGTCAAATGATATGTCCAGATAGTACAGATGATTGTTGCTTAAGGTCCTGTGAGGATTGTAAATTTAAGAAATTAGATTTTGTTGCCAATCGCTTAGATGAAAACAACGTTGAAGTAGTTAAGTATTGTTTTTGAATTATTTCTCCTCGTTGTGAAATTATCAACAAAGAGGAAAATGTAAATGATTTTATAGAAAACTTGAAAAATCTCACAGAGAAGTTTCTTGTGCATCAATTCAAAGTAGATAAACAAAATAAATTTATAAGAGCTAAAAAGGAATCACTAGTTGAAAACAAAGAAATAATGTGCCAGATGAATTTCGCGGAAAATTATTCGTGCGTGATACAAGATTCCATTCAAAGCCATTACTTTGTACGACCTCAAGTAACAATACGTCCATTTGTAATTTATTACAAAGACAAATCTTCGATCAAAGTCTTAAATTTTGTTGTAATTGTTGACATAAAAAAGCATAACACGACATCAGTTTATGCTTTTCAAACAAAACTAATTTCAAGATTGAAAAATAAATTTCCTGAGCTTGAAAAAATCATTTATCTTTTTAATGGTTGCGGAGAGCAGTACAAAAATAAATCAAATTTCAAAAATGTATGCAACCATGAAAATGATTTTAAAATTAGAGCAGAATGGCACTTTTTCCCAACCTCACATGGAAAAGGTCCATGTGATGGTATCGGTGGCAATATTAAGCGAATGGCTAGAGATGCTAGTATTAGAAAGTCAGCGGAAATTAATAACGCCAAACAATTTTTTGACTGGGCTGTGTCGCAAAAGGTAAAAGACCAATTTAAAAAAGATTGGGAATTCATCTATGCAACTGAAAATGATTATTCAGAGGCTGAAAAATTACTTCAGGAGAGATTTTCTAACCTTGTTCCAATTCCTGGAACAAAAAAATATCATTCATTTATTCCAAAAGACGAACGAAGCATTTTTGCGAGTGAATTCTCAGATGCACATGAAAACCAAGAAAATACAGCATGCTTTGTTCTCAATACTACAAAGAAACGAAAATCTTCTGGTGGTAGCAACCAAAGGCAATCTTCCCGGTTGAAAAAATATATAGTTTTAAGATAAAATGTAAGTTATGTACTGAATAATTGAATAAATAAAATTAAAGAAAAATATAAAAAGAATCTTATTTATTCCATAGAAAAGAAAGAATCCCTTGGAAAGAAAAAGAAACAGTTTTTTCAGCTTTGCTCAACGGTGTAATGTTTCATGAAAAATATAATCCAATCCGACTTATACTTCATTAAAACCAATCCCATATCGTTTCTTTCAGATCTTTTAGAAAATTTGCAATTGCTTTGATAAAAAAACCTTGTTTTTCTGATGCTTCGATTGAAATATGGGTTTTCAAAGAAAAGGCTAATATGGTGATTTTTCACAAAATTGACCATAACTCAGGAAAAAAAAAAGTTCATCCTAAAAGTTACTAGAATTGAAGTTTATAAAGTTTCCTTCTCAAAAATATTTTAATACAAATTTTCCGCGAGTTCGGGCATAGATTTTCCAGCTTTTCTTTATGAATTTCCCTAACGGTGGAAAACTATTTCCAGTTCATATTTTTTTTGGATTTCTGAGAAAATTTGCTTAAATTTTCATATACAAACTTTGTTTCTACAATGTTTCGTTCTTGAGTTATGATTTTTCAAAGAAAAGTCTTATATGGCACATCTGGACATTTTTCACACAATTGGCCATAACTCAAAAACGAAAAAAAGTGCATTCCAAAAATTTCAGTGATTAAAGCTTATAAAATAACCTTCTCGAAAATATTTTTTTGAAAATTTTCCACGAGTTCGGGCATAGTTTTTCCGGCTTTTCTTTACGAATTTTCCCAACGGTGGAAAATTTTGTGGAAAACTTTTTCCAGTTCATATTTTTTTTTGATTTTTGAGAAAATTTGCTTAAATTTTCATATAAAAACTTTGTTTCTACGATGCTTCGTTCTTGAGTTATGATTTTTCAAAGTAGGTAGTGTCAAAGGAAAACAAAAAAAATCCACCTGAGTTTTCCGGAAAAATAGGCGACCCTGAATTTTTCTCAATTTTTTTATTCATATATCCATGAGCCCTGTCTGTGGAAAAAGTTTCATGAAAATCTGAGACCCTTCGGCCCAATTTGTACGATAATAAAATATGGTAATAGTGTACTTGCTTTTTATAGTATAAAGTTGGTCAACCTATCCTACACGGCAACGCAGATCTACTCAAACTTGAGTTGTTTCAACGCAAAACCGTAGTTGAGCCCAATAATCCAAATTTGGCTAAATTTCCACACGGAGACGAAATTCAACTCAATTTTGGGATGTTTCAACGCAATTCCGTAGTTGAGCCCAATAACTCAATTTTGGCTAAATTTCCAAGATCCCCACTAGGTGGTTTGGCTTTAATTCCATTAGAAAAATATACTCAATTTTGGGTTGATTTAACGCAAAATTGAGTTCTTTCGACCCAAACATAAGAAAAGTTGGATTTAACCATATTTGGCTTATTGGGCCAAAGTACCCCCATTGGGTAGATGCAGCTCTCTCTATTTTTGACAACATTCGTGTGGGAGAAAGAGAAAACCGAGAGATTTTGGGTTGAAACTGTAATCGATATACTTTATTTTGGGTAAAGTAAACTCAAAAATTAGGTAAAAATATTTCTCCGTGCAAGGCCTTCATTAGGTACTTTGCCTTTAAATCCATAATAAAAATTTACTTAAATTTGGTTTGATTCAACGCAAAATTGAATTCATTCAACCCAAGCTTGAGAATAATGCATTTTACTCAAATTTGGCTTATTGGGCCAAACTACCCCCATTGGGTAGGTGCAGCTCTCTCTATTTTTGACAACATTGGTGGGGAAGAGAGAGAATACCGAGAGATTTTGGGTTGAGAGAATAATCGATATACTTAATTTTGGGTAAAGTCAACTCAAAAATTAGGTAAAATGTTTTTTTCCGTGTACCCAACTGAGTTTTTTTTTCCGTGTATCCAACTGAGTCATTCGTTTGAAAATGTGAATCCATCTGGAACGCCGTAAGAGCTACTCAAATTACGCCTACCGTCTCGCTTGTGACTGTATAAATAAGGACATTCTTTCGCTATTCGCAATGATGCAATATTTCCACCACCACCGCTGGATGTCACCCGGAAGACACCCTGGAGATTGAATTAATAAAAGTAAGTTCAACAACGAGTCGAGTCCAGGCGTGAGTTCCGTTCTCCGTTACACCGGATGAAGGGTGCATAAATTTGCATAATGAGCAAGATGCGATGAAGGGTACCATCACACCACCACGGGATACGGCGAGGACGATGCAAGATTACTGCCAACAAATTTACCGACAAATTCAGGTCGACATCGAAGAAATCACTTGTAAGTTATTCCCATCGCGATTGCCCTCCGATGAATTCCCTGCTAATGTTTCGGGACCGGTTCCGGTTGGGCCACGGAAGCAGTTTAGTCTGCCGAAATCCGTGCTCCAACGAGTCGCGTTTCCATTATGACATTTTATTCCTGGTCGTCGCATCGCGATGAAGAGCGTCATTCACCGGTCACGGTTCTTTCTATTAGTTGTGCGTTTCACAGCGCACGACGTCGGTTTGAGCAAGAGAGCTGTAAGTGTGGATAAGTAGATGGGAAAAGAGCGCCAGAAGTGTCATTCCGTGCATCATTGAGATCGTTGACGACGAAGAGGACTGTGCCCGAAGATGTGGGAGCGCGTAGAGAAGGAATTTAAAAATTTATTACCCAACTGCTGGGATTGTGGGCTGCTTTGAGGCTTTTGGAAATGGCCCCTAGCCAGGCGTCGTTTTTTTCTCGCCTCTATTAATGAAGATCTCGAGTGAAAACGGTGTGGGCGTGCAGAATTGGAAGGATGTGCCGTAAAAATTGCTATGAATTTTAATTGCCTTATCAGCTTCTGATGAGGGTTATTACTGAGAGTAATCCAAAGGTTTGAAACAGTGTGGTGACCTGAATTTGTGATTAAGGGAACCATGATTCGAGATCTGTTGTGTAATTTAATGCAGGCTGCTTGGGTACGTCAGGAGTTAATCATCAATATTAACAGCTCGAAGATTTATTATCAATATTATCTTCCATTCCCGATCAGACTAGATAGCTCACGGTGTCTCTGGTAGAACAACATTAATATAAAAAAATCAGTATCGCTAAAACATCCACCAAATGAAAGCTTAGGCTTTCCCTTTTCATTTGAGACCTGTTTGGAAATGTTCTATCGGGGGGTCCTGAACATTTTTTTCAAAACAGTATAATGCCGTTTTTTCAGTACTGATTTCTTAATTATGGTTCACATAGTCATTTTCTTTCATGCTTATCTAGGTAGCCATGAGAAATTTTACTACGAATAGTTAACCAATTAATAAAAAGGATTTAGATTTAGCATTATACCATTCTATTTAAACCAATTATATACACGACATATCGATAAAGTAAAAACGGATAATACGGCTTACAAATGCTCACTATTGTACATTACTACAGCTCAAAGAAACTGTCGATCATATGCTTCGGAGTTCTCCGGAACCTTAACATGATTCCAAGCAACTTGAAAATCGAAATGCACGGTTTCACTGGATTGTTTCCCATATTTGCTCAAACCACTTCCTGTGATTTCACAAAACTCCGGGATATGAGAGCGGAAATATGAAACTTAATAGCTCGAAGTTGTAAGCAATCCATGTTTTTGAAAAGTTCTCAACTTTTCTGCAAAATCATCATCTAGACTCGTATGTCAACAACTTTTATGTATCTGATCAAGAGCCTGAAATACATTTTTTTTCATTTAAAAGAGATAATTTACAGAACAGTACGATAAATTACAATTGCAAGCAAACTTAGATCCCATTACACTTCAAAAACATGTCGATTTTTCAAAAGCTTCTGACAGTTTCATCTGGTCAATCCACATTTGTTGTGGCGTTGGCAACTGGTGATCCTCACCTGAGATAAAAGAATTATTTTAAGGTCATCTTTATGAATCACACAATCAAACTGCTGATGCTTACCCATGCCTCGACATTATTTGGATCAATGAACTATACTTTTTTGTCGATTGGATTTACAACACCTAGTGTCATATGCAAGGAAGGTGGTGGGCAATTTGTTCGTCGGGTGATCCATCGAGCAGTGGATAGTAAATACAATTGAAGAACTGCTCCGCCAGTTTATGGTCCGAACCGAGACTTTTCCATTTCGCGGACGCTTATGTGACAAAGTGTTCGTGGATGACCAGCTAAATTGGATTAATCTTTTTTGTGTGGTACAGTATGGGCAAGGAAATGTTGAACTACCTCCCATTATTACGAAAAACAGATTGACGATTTTCAAATCTCCAACAATGGAGCACCAAAAATTATTCAATAGCAACAGTGTCTTCCACATTTTCTCAATATTACCATATTTTTTCTGGAACGCCAGAAGCAACAGCAAGCAGCAACAGTATTTTTACGCCAGTATCCTTACATCGGCCTTGAGTCCCGATGACGTCGGAATTATGCTCGATAATCGACAGGGTAAAAGATTAAGGGACGCTTCTCCATCGCTTGCAGATCGAACTGCCCAGGCCAACCCCCCTTTTTGGACGTCACATAATCAACTAACCCCTGAACGTTCTTCTTCTTGGCATTAACGTCCTCACTGGGACAGAGCCTGTTTTTCAGCTTAGTGTTCTTATGAGCACTTCCACAGTTATTAACTGAGAGCTTTCTTTGCCAATGTTGCCATTTTCGCATTCGTATCTCGTGTGGCAGGTACGATGATACTCTATGCCCAGGGAAGTCAAGGAACTTTCCTTTACGAAAAGATCCTGGACCGACCGGGAATCGAACCCAGACACCTTCAGCATGGCTTTGCTTTGTAGCCGTGGACTCTAACTACTCGGCTAAGAAAGACCCCTGAACGCATTTATATGCATTTTCATTTACGTTATTACAGTTTCTGCATTATCGTTCAAATCAAAGTGCAAATGTGTTACCTCTACAAACCCAAAAAATTGTTTTTAATCAAAAACAAGTCATCAGCGAAGAAATGGTTTTTTTAGGATACCTCTAAACAGCATACCTAAACAGCATACCTCTAAACAGCAAACCAAAATGTTGACCCAAAACAAAGAACGCGACAACTTAAGCAATGAAGCGTTATAACGCAGCGCCGATTTCCCTATCATTGATGCCAATTTAGTTGTTTTTTGCAATCTGTGAAACCATTGGTAATGTAATGATCCAAGAGTAAATGTTTTCAAACGCTTTGGTTATTACTAATCGTAAAAAGCAATATCTTATGAAAATATATTTGAATTTTAAGACGATAGCATACAACTAAATCTAAATAACGGTTATTTATTGGAAATCTTTCAAATCTCTAAACATTTTTTTTTTATTCAAAATTTTAAATACTATTTACAACTATTTCAGTTTTGTATAAATGAATAAATTTTGATTAAAGATATACAATTTTACTATTTACTGAATGTATAATCAACTGAACAGCAACACTGCCAAAACAAAAACAAGCTTGTTTTATGAAAATCTGAACAAACATTTAAAAAGGGCACATCGATATAGGTAAACAATGTCTTTGTAAGACGCTGTTGAGCCCAATTCAACTTGATCACGCTAACCAATACCAAAGACAAATTAAAGACCTCCATGTCCCTTGCAGTTGCCCAAAATTTTATGGCTCATAAGGTAATCTAGAATGCCGTGAAAAGTGTACTGTGATCTGTCAAGCTTGGGTACCTTTTGCACTACCGAGGGACCAAATGCAGTACTAGAAGTGGTACCAAATTTGAGCGCGAGTGGGACGGACCTGCCAATACTACTATCAGGAAGAGCTAACACTAATCTTTCTGATAGTGGTGTTAGTTTGCATGGGCGAGCTAAAAAGGGCTCAACAGCAACGTTTCTGAAAAAAGCCTCAAGACCTCTCCAGCCCTTTTTAAATGTTTGTCCAGAAATATTTGTCATGGCCTTCTACGGTTCTATTGAGTTGTCATCATATGGTACAAGCGATTCATTGTATCATACTATTGGTGGAAGAAGATCACCTATGGTACGTATCTCTTACTAAAATAAAAAAAAATGTTCAGGACCCCCCGATAGAACATTTTCAAACCGGTCTCAAATGAAAGGGGAAAGCCTAAGCTTTCATTTGGTGGGTGTTCCATCGATACTGATTTTTTTATATTAATGTTTTCTACCAGAGACACCGTGAGCTGTGCAGTATCGATGGCGGTTGTTTTAAAAGGCTGTTCCGGTGGTAAAAACCCACCTCACAGGTGACCCCTACTTCATGGTTTGATACGGCTGCATGTTTGTTGTGCCTAGAAATGAATGGTTAGGAGTCTAAATAAAATCGCAAACGGAGCCTGTGAAGTACCAGGGGGGCCTCCACAGTATTGTGCCCTTACTGTACCACTCGAAGCAATGATGCAGGGGACCTTGGGTTTCTGTGAGATAACCGATTGGCCTTGTTCAGCCTAAGCACCCCATGCCAAAGTGAATCATGCTAGTGCCCAAGTAGTTCTGTGCCCTATATGGTTTCGCATCATGCTCTATACACAGTGTATTATGTTCTTTTTCACCATTAGTGACTCGCTGGACCGACCTCGGCATCCAGCTGGTCAACAAGGAGAGCTCGATCAGCAGCAGCGGAGAACGAGTCGTCGTAGAGCAACGAAGTGCACATGAGCGTCCAGTAGAAGATCAACAGAGCTCTGACGCGAGGCCAGCCCAAGGGAAGTATGCGTCGTCGCACAGAAAGCTGTCCAAAGTCCCGGCGAGATGTTCAACCGCCAATTGGGCAAAACGCTCCAACAGCGAACTAGCAGAACAATTAGAGGCTGAGATTGAAGAAGTGCATGAGCACACAAGTGCATGAGCACAGCCCTCCCCCGATGAAGTTGCCTGATGTAGTTCCTGGGGGGATCGAGGCACAGGAGCAGTAGGGAAAGTTTATTAGTGGTTAAGCACGCCTAACGTGAGTCCCACACCGTGCCAACACACAACAGGCCTGGCTTTTGAAGCTTTTTTGTACCCTACTATAAATAAAAAAAATAAAAATAATAAAAAAAAAAATATTAGTGACTCTTAAGAGATATCGATCTGGTTTCTTTCGCTGCTGGTCTAAAAAGCTGTAAAAAGCTATACCCTACCTAGTTCAGGTTGTGCTTACCGTTAGGGTAACTCAGTTTGAAATCGTGAATAAAATATTATACATCTTTGAGCGGATTATTGGAATGCGTAATGAATATAAATAAATAAATGAAAACCCGAATTTGGTACTATACCATTTAATTCCTCTATAGTTTGTATCCTTTGACAGATATGCGTATTTCGACCTCAACTGTAAGGCGGACTTCAATGTCGTGTACTAGTCAAGTCGAGTCTAGTACACGACACTGAAGACAGCCTTACAGTTGAGGTCGAAATACGCGTATCTATCAAACGATACAAACTCTAGTGGAATTAAATGTTACACTACTAAATTCGGTTTTTCATGTATTTTTGAATAAATGATTTTAATTTTTGGTATGTCAATTAAACGACATCCACGTGGACATCTCGTATACCCCCACCACCCTCTCCACGGTATTGGGCTGGAAGTCGTGTTATTCTACTCCCCGAGTAAGAAAGGGTGACAACAACATGAAACGGCGAGTAGGCTCATGACGCAGCTGCCTCCGTCCCGTTAAAACATTGGCAGGCCTCTGGATACGTTCGGAACTCGTGATGAGTACTAGCTTCGGATGACCATTTCCGACCTGCGCCAATTCGGATCTAAACAAGATCCCCATAAGGGATCAGGTCAACCCTTGCATGGCCTCCCTGCTTGCATGTTGTACAGCGGTTGATGATAGTGGTTTGGAGGGGGAACCCTGAAGAATGCAGAGTATAAGCAACATTGGAGAAATCGTAGTAGTTCCGTTTGCCAGAATCAGGTTGGTAAGATCACCAATGCTTCAAACTCAACAAGCGCATCAGCTGCACGGGCGGGAGCAGGAGCAACATAACCCGCATCAATAGCAGCAGTACAGTGTGTGGCTGAGAGTATCGAAACTTCCGAAGGTAGTTACAGTGAAGAAACTCGTGGGGGAGCTGCATGAGTATGTCGACGAAAGAAGTAGTGTGCAGAAAGACATATAACTGTTGGTTACGAAGATCTAAGGAGCCTTTGGTGCCTCAGTATCGCGAAAAGTGGAAACGAGTACTGCAACGGAGGAACCGCCGTGTCGAACAAAAATCTCAAGAGCGTGCAAACCACGCTATTCATGACGCCGAGGAGGGCAAGAGCACCAGAAGATGTTGGACCCGGCGGCTCAAAAAAAAAACACAAGTGCTCTTCCACTAAACAAATCTTTCATTCACTTTCCATAAAGGAACACATTACAAACGGGAATAAAATATTTATACAGTTTTGTTAACCGCAACACTCAAAACTATCATGTCGGTGATTTTCACTTGCTGCAAATCGACCCGCCGCCGCACACTGAGACATGCCTGTATTTATAGTCTAAAATATCCAACATTTTTTCTGTTGGAGTTATTTTCAGCTTAGAAAGGTTTTACAAAGCATAAACACTTGAAAATCTTACGTTATTTGTTTGTGATTGTCTCAAATTACAGAAACCATTTCTACGAAGCACAAAATCATACCAAGAGTTTAACAATTTGGAACACCCAAAATAATAACAAGCTCCACAATGCGATGCGTCGGGACGCTTTTTTTCGTGTGCACTGTAGGACCCAACCCCCCCGCGAAGTGACAGATAACGCAATTTTCACGTACCTACTTGCAGCGTAAACAATGGGGCCATCCACCGCTGCCGGCACGATTTTTCACTATGGGAGATTGGAAATTTGTTTCGTTGTTGACGGGTGCAGAACAACGAATGGAATGAAATGAAATAAGGGCGAATCCGATTTTTTCTTCATGCAATGAAAATAAACTTAATGAAAGCACCAAGTTTTGACACCAAATGAATTAAACGCGCATCAAATCGTTCGGAAAAACGATTAATTGACTTGTTAGTGCTAAGTTTAGCTGGAAATGCTGTTTCATACAGTGATAATAGTACATTTATTTTTAGCGTGCATGTTTTATCGCTTAACGGAGTAAAGTTATCGGGCGCGATTAGATATATTGCAACATAATTAGTCACAAAACTAATTTTGTGGGTAACTTTGATGCCCTCAAAAGAAGACGTGGCCCGTATTATCAAAAAAAAATATATGAACGGGTTTCAATGGGATCGAATTAAATCCAAAAGTGAAAATGCGCGATTTTTTCACTTTTTTCTCATACTCATCACCAGAGGTCCACGTTTCAATAAAATAGGCCTACACACTTAAATTATTTCACCGACCTCAGTAAAATGTTTTACCGAGAACCCTACAGCTGAGAATTCGGTAATTTTCAATGCCGACTCTGTACTTATTTTACAAAGACTTCGGCAATCCAAATTTTGTCGAGATATCGGTGAACGTTTACCGAGATCTACACGGAGAAATATTTTTACCTAATTTTTGAGTTTACTTTACCCAAAATTAAGTATATCGATTATAGTTTCAACCCAAAATCTCTCGGTTTTCTCTTTCTCCCACACGAATGTTGTCAAAAATAGAGAGAGCTGCATCTACCCAATGGGGGTACTTTGGCCCAATAAGCCAAATTTGGGTAAATGCAACTATTCTTATGTTTGGGTCGAAAGAACTCAATTTTGCGTTAAATCAACCCAAAATTGAGTATATTTTTCTAATGGAATTAAAGCCAAACAACCTAGTGGGGACCTTGGAAATTTAGCCAAAATTGAGTTATTGGGCTCAACTACGGAATTGCGTTGAAACAACCCAAAATTGAGTTGAATTCCGTCTCCGTGTAGGTAAAGGTTTTGCAGAAAATCGTCAAATTATAACCGAAAAATCAGCTGTTGGATTCTCGACGATTCCGTTTAAGTGTGCATGAACTAATTTACGATGATGTCACACTGCAACTTCCAGCGAGAAGAAAACCTTTACAGCGGCCGATGTTTACAAAAAAAAAAAATAACGATTTCGTTGCATATTCATCCACGCATTGTTCATCCGGTAAACATTCGTTCATTGGATATGGTCTAATCCACCGGTGTACTAAATTCACTCGGTCCGAGAATTGTTACACGCGGGGCACGCATCCGTATGCTCCTGACGTGTTCTGGACCTGCTCAAGTGTCACAATTTTCAGACCGAGTGATTTTAGTACACCAATGGATTAGTCTATGGTCTAATCCACCGATGTACTAAATTCACTGAGTATTGTGACACTTGAGCGGGGCACGCTCCCGTATGATCGCCACGTGATCTGGACCCGCTCTAGTGTCAAAATTCTTTGACCGAGTAAGTTTAGTACACCAGTGGATAAGACCATAGGCCAGGGGAAGTGGTTCACCTAGAGTGAATTTATGTAAGAGAAAAAGTAGATTTTGTATGAGAATTGACAGAAAAATGAATGACAAGTTCATCCACTTCTCCTGGCCTATTGGTGCGGAAGTAATTTTATGTAAACACATACGGGCAGAGTGGAAAAGAAAAAAAAGTCGACAAGAAAAGAAGACCGTGGATGAATCCATTGCAAGAATTATCCAGCTTTTCAAGAGCGGTAATGGCCATCAAAAGTTATTTACTTTCTGGAAGGGATCCAGCAGTTTGACGTGTGGCTTGAGTCTGTTCAATCGACGTTGTACAAAATTCACTCGGTCCATAAATTCTGACACTTCAACAGCAGCTTACAAAAAAGTGAGCAAATTAATGGTGATATAAGCGCTCGTAAAAAGCTTGATAGTTCATCGAATAAGCTTATCTGATTGAAGCTTAGACATTTGGTGGTGAGTATGAGAAAAAAAAGTGTTCAAATCCACAAAGAAAAATGTGCTACGAGTAAAAGGCTGAATATGAACTACATAAAATTGATTTTCAAGCTGATGAATTACTAAGAAAAAAACTATTAATTGAACTTTAACACTTCACTGCACTTTTGCAAAAGAAAAATCCTTCCATGAATAAAAAAATGTGACATAAATCATCATATATGTCTAAGGAATTATTCAAATATAACATGACCATTTTTAAGCCCCCTCCCTTCGCCAAGTAACAGATTATCTATGGATATTGTTTTTGCATGGCCCGTAACACTACGAAAGACCCCCTTCCTCTCCCTGTTGCGTTACGTAATATTTTACAATACCCAACATGGAGAAACGCAGACAAATTTGACATCTTTTGAATCACCAAGCGGTCAAAACATAATTTCGAAAGCAAAGAATCGGTTACTATAAGCATCTTTCAGCATGTCTTTGTGCGAACCACTTCACACCACTATTCAAAACCCGCTCGTGGGTCGTACAAAATTTTCCCGAGAACCGCACAGAACTTTTTCAGTTTGGTGATCACTGATGAATAATGAGATTACAAATGCCAAACAAAAATAATAATAAAAAGCATCATTTTAATTTGCGCCCCATTTTGAGCACACTCCATGATTTCATTGAGTTTGACAGTACCACGGACCAAAATTTTTCGGTACACTGACATTGTATGGCAGCTGTCATGATGCTCCCGGGTTGGTAGGACCAAAGTACTCTTTAAAGGGTAAAAAAGTACCCTCTTTGAGAGAAACTAGTTTAACTCATAAAAAGAGTAAAGGGCCTTTACTCTTTAAAGAGTAAACGGCTTGTACGTCAAATCAACGAGTGAATTTTACCCATTTTTCAAAAAATAGTTTTTGAGAAACAGAGTAAAATTTACTCTTTTTTTTCAAATATTAAATTATAATAATTTTAATGTTCATTTTCGTATATATAAAATCATCAGCTTCAAGACTCGTAAATACAAGAAAGATTTATTTAATAAAAGATTAACAATAACAATTCTGATCCTATTTTCTTGTCAATCCATTCGTCAACACGCTAATGGGGCTGGTGCTCCTGGTAGTTTTATGCAGCGGGACATGTAACGGGATGTATTGGGCAGCAGTCGTTCTATAAAATATGTTATTGTTTGTTTAGATAAATGACGCGAAAAGAAAAGAAAAGTAACCTACCTTCGACGTATCCGCATTTTTAAATGCTTATTCCTGTTATAATATTAACTAACTAAAGAACAACAAACGCTGTTCCGTGAATGTAATATGCAACATTGCAAGAATTTTTTCACCCATTAAAGGGTAAATAGACGGAATATATAAATGGGCATAAAATACCCTTTATTTGAAAAAAATAAAGTACCCTTTATTTGACGTTTCCATATATCAGAAAATAATGGGTATTTTTCCCACATTAAAGAGTAATGCCGAGTTTACAGTGTGTGCACAATCATCGTGATCGTTGAGTGCAGGGATGTCAGAGTTGCTATCTGTAAAATCATAGCATTTAATGTGAATTTATCACAAAAATTCATTAACATTTTATTAAATCAGTGATCTTGTGATGAAAAACTATTTGCAAAATGATAACTTTTTATAGTATGCAGCAAATGTTCTGAAAACAAGCATATAATAATTGGTAGAAAATTATGTCACCAATTACACTCAGAAACACGGATAGTCACAGAATGACTAAATTTTAGTAATTTATGACTATTTTCCATCTGCCTCTCTTTCATCCTGCAGGGAATTTTATTCTTATTTGTATATTCGCCTGGGTTGAAGCATCGCTAAGCTTCAACCCAGTCGAAATGACCGTTAGGCTAAAAAATCACAGCAGAATGAAAGAGAGGCAGTTAGAAAATAGTCATTAATGCATAAACTTTAGTAATTCTGTGACTATTTTTATTTCTGAGTGTACCCGTCATCTCTTGCAAACATAAACCGTGTCGGTGCATTACAAAAATGTGCGATAAATCCAATGAAAAACAAAGACATTCCGTTACCCTTCATTAAATTATGATTTTTTCATATGATATGTACGATTGAAGAGAAGATTTTGATTTCCAATACTCGTCAATTTACTAAATTTACCATGTGTTTATATAAAAATATGTTTAACACAAATGTTATATTTTTTGTTTGTTTGTTTTGAAAATATACATGGAAAGACGACACTACTACTATTACATCAATGATGATTCTAATGATTCTTTGAGTTACACGCCACTTCACCTTAAACCATTACTGTGATGTTGCATAGCATTTGCTGTCGCAGTACGTAGTAGAAATAAAGTATGACGTAGCCATTATCTGTGAGCCATTCCGAATCCCACTTAGAGATGGGAATTGGGTAGCAGATAAGGTAAAACAGCGAAAATTTGGACGATGGGAAGATACCCGTTTCAGGAAGTGGTGGAACGCGCAGAAATAGGCTTCGTAATTGCCAAAGTTGTTGATGTTTACATTTGTAGTTGCTACACGCAAAAATATTGTGCGGTATAAACTACCATTTTAGGGGGTTAACTTAAGCGCTCGCACCGGCAATTTTCAGCAGACCAGAAATGCGCTTGATTTTACCATGTCTGTAGTTGGAATCAGATTGTTGTAAATTATGTCTGTCAAATGTACCAGTAATGCGGTGTGGTGTACCGTAAACATAGTAAATTGGTCTGAATTTCCATGGTAGTTTTAAGAATGGGCGTAGTCAGCTAAAATAGTTATTTTTACCACAGAATTTTTTCCCGTGTACGTACATCCACGATGGTCGTTAAAAGAATCCAACCGTATGCTAGACGGCTTAGTGGAAGAGTTTACCGATCATAGGCCATTCGTCATAGCCGGCGACTTCAATGATGCGATCGAGTGGGTAAGCCGCCTCACTAGCGCAAGAGAATGATGTCTGTCAGAAGCGTTAGCAAAGCTATATGTTCATCTTGTCAGCGAAGGTACCACCAGCATATATCGTCGGGAAGGTAGAGAGTCCATCATCAACAGCAAATGTCTAGCAAGACACATGAGCTGGAGAGAGTGCGAAGAGTAGGGGGCAGGTTCTAACCAGAATATTGCGTAAGACAGACGAAGGTGGAAAACGACGGACTTTGAGAATGACGTGTTCGTCGAAAACGAGTAAGAACATCATTTTAAGCCTAAGTGCAGATGAGTTAACGTGCGATGCAACCATGCCGAGAGTTGGGAAACCAGCTAATGGTCGCCGTCCAGCCTTCTGGTGGAACTTGACCATTCTACGACCAATCTACGTGGAAGCTGCCTCCGAACCAGAAGGTGGATGCAGCGGGCTTGCAACAACGCTGAAAGAGAAGAACGTAGACTACAGAGCTGCAAGATACGGATTTAAAAGTGAAATTAGGCTTAGCTTATAAGCTTGTCTCCAAGACTTCCCGACAAACCAAACGCGAATCCGTGGGGCGACGCGTTCAGAGTAGCCATGGCAAAGTTTAAAGAACCAGCCCTGCAACCGGAAAGGTGCCCGGAGAGAATGACGGACTGTTTCAGCAGCACGAAGCTACAACCTGGCCGTCCACTCCTTACACGATGCAGGATGGAGACTACGATGAACCTCGAGTAACAGATGAAGAGTTGATGAGTGTACATTGGATACAAAGAAGTAGGGCAAATGATGGCTTCGGCACCCTGAGGGTATTTTCGGCAGCACTAACTTATCGTCCTTGTTAAAATTTATCTACGGAACAAGAGTTACCTACACTGTACTCAATATATTCCTTGAAATATAATCTTCCATGTAAACCTCATCTTTCACAAAAATATGATATAACATGGGTTTTATCATTGAATGAAATAAATGCTTACAAAATTATCGTAATTCGTGAGCTCCTGAATAAAACAACACAAGAACGGCTTAAGAAAAACTCACCACTTTGAAAGGTCAAATTCTCCGCTCCAATACCAATTTGTCACAAAACCTACGCACCGATCACTCATGCACTATTAAACTTTTGATTTGTCTCGAAAATACTGAATTTTTATGCTTTAAATCACAAATTAAAATTAATGCACTTTGCTCTCCTCGGCAATCACTTTTTATCACGGGAATAGGTTGCCAGAAAGCCATATTCAATTGCGGTGTATTTTTTATTCACAATTTAAATTCATTGAAAAACAACTAATTAATGCATTCGTATTAGGCAACAAAGCATGCATTGGTAATAATTAAGTCTTTCAATACTTTCCTTGATTGAAGATTGTAGCGCATAAACTTCAATATACTGAAAAACATATAAAATATACGTCTTTCAATAAGTAAACTCCTGTTGTTCTACAGGCAATCAGAGGATGATGTTTTTGTGTCAAGTCATAAGTGCATTGATTTGCAAAGGGCCTATTCTGATTTTCTCATACACTGAGAATAATATGAACGTAAAAAAATGCAAAAATAGCCTGTATAACTTTCAATTTTGCGTTACCTTTTAGCGATTTTTTTGCGCACAGACACTAGAGTGCGGCTTATTTTCCAAAAGTTCTCAAAACCAAAAATTCGTGTGCTCTTATGGATTCAAATCATATTAGAAGAGAAACCGCAAAGTTTGAGCCAAAAATATTTAGATTTATATATTTATTTATTCGCCGTCTTTGACTACAGATCACACAGACTGAAATTTTAATATTATGTACTTTACTTGAATTCTATCTCTTATCCTATTAACAATTTAGGGGTGGCACGTGTGTCTTGAAGGTGAATTTTTAAGTTTTAATAAATGGCCTTCAGCGAAGTCATCATAACTTCGGGTATTTCTCACCAATTTCAAAACTATTAGCATTATTATTTTTAAAATAGAATTTATGAAAACTTGGTAGAACATCAAATTTGTCTTAATTCGAAACAAATCTTTGTTAAAATAGTTTTCTCGAAATTTTTCTTCATTTTACTGGAAACTCATATTTGTTTGGCCATAACTTCATAAATACTCAACCTATTTTAAATATTTGTACAGTCGAAGCTTGTTATAACAACATGGCAAGGGAGCGTCGTAATAGAGAATAGTGATAACATTAAAATCTTTTTCAAGGGACCGAAAAATGTCGCTATAGAGAGCTTTTGTCGCTATTAAAGTGGTCGTTATAACGAGCTTCGACTGTACATGTTTTTGAAGCAAAAAATAATTGTTTCCATACTGTTCATGCAACATATGTTTCTAAAAAATGGTTTTGGCTTAGTTTTGTAACAAAAACTACCCAAAAACATGATTTTTTAATGAAAAAATCGAATTTCTTTGGATTATTTATGTTTTTTTCGCCAAAAATTACATTTTTCCTATAAAACTTGTGTTTATAAAGCATTTTGTTTAAATTACGAGTTGAATAGTGCATATATTTTTTAAACATGAGCAAAAATATTATTGTTTCAAAATTATTTAACAAATGTTGACAAGTCCTTTTCAAAGGTTTTTCAAATGAGGAAAACCAGTTTCAGCTTTAAAAATATTGTTTAACTGACAAAACTAAAAAAACTGACGTTTTTCGTTAAGAAATCATGGTTTTGTGCAGTTTTTGTTGAATAACTTGGTCAAATTTTATTTAGTGAAATGTGTCGAATGAAAAGTATGAAATTAATTAAGTAAGCTTCTAAACCATGCAACATGATTTGGAATCGGTTGAGTATTCATGAAGTTATGGTCAAACAAAGATATCATTTTACAGTTAACTCTCCCTTACTCGATATTGAAGGGACCATCGAATTAGGGAGGTATCGAGTTACAGAACACAAAACCAGTGCAACTGCGATCTAAGGGACCATCGAGTTAGCCATGAGAACCAACTTTTACTATGGTTCTCTAACTCGATATCGAGATACGGAATATGTAGTAAAATGAGGGAATATTTGGAGTAAACTACATTTTATTGAAACTAGTTTTGATTTTACATAAATTTGATATTCTACAAAGTTTTCATAAATAAATTTCTAAGATAATGGTGCTGAAAGTTTCAAAATTGGTTAGAAATTACCAAAGTTATGGTGACTACACTGAAGGCCATTTTTTATAATTTGAAAATTTACCTTCAAGACGCTTGCTCCCCCTCTAAATCTTAATATTTTTGGCTCAAACTTTGAGGTTTCTTTTCTAATATGATTCGAATTCATAAGAGTACAAGAATTTTTGGTTTTGAGAGGTTTTGTAAAATAGGCCGCACCCCAATAAACAGTAGTGTGAGTAGCGAATAGGGGCATGCATGTATCCCATTCAAACGCAACTCTGAAATTCAAGCAATCCGATAATCGTGTTACGTGAATTTTTCTTGCAGAGCACAGTATTATGAATCAATTGACCATGACGTAACGCTGCAACTTTTAGGCTGGATTCGTTTGCTGCAAAACCATGATATGGCAATTTTTACAGCCGAAATGCTGCCATAGTGAGATTGAATACAAAAAATACTCGATAAAATAAATGAAAACGAAATTAGGCAGCGTCCATTTATGACATAACGTTAAAATGTACAATTTTCGACCATTCCCCCCTCCGCAACGGTCTTTGCATGAAAAATAAAAAAAATGTGTTTGATCCGCAACGTTTGAGCCTACCCCTAGAGCGTTACGTAATTTGTGGACGGTGCCTTAGTCTGCATAGATTTAGTGGCGTTTTGTATTCAATTTGACTCTCTGCTATTATATTTATAACTGCAATTCTGTTCTCAGTGTAGTCTGTATGTTTCTGCATTGGCCCTTTCAACGAGTAGAACATAATGAGTGACGTTTAATTTCAGGATTTGTCAACAAATACGAAATGTTACCAATACATAAACTAGTTTTTGCGCAGATTTGGATTGCCGAAGTGAACATTTTTGTTGCCGACAATAGTAATTGCATTGCCGATAAAAGAATAAGTGCCACGTGATTTTGGTGAGGAAAAATAGAAGATTAGGAGAATAAAATAGTGTTTTGTGTGTAATAATTAACAAATGAAGAGTGCTCAAGTGTATATAAGGCGTCTGCTACTAATTGTTGTGCTCTATTGTTGCGTAAAATTGCCCTCTTTAAAGTTCAGCTGCTTAGGCTGCCGACAATACGTAAGTTCCCCTACCCAATACCAGACGAAATCGCAGATCTGTCTCTGAAAACAGCAATTCTCGGGAAGTCTAATATGAGCAGGACCACACTTCTTCTTGGCATTAACGTCGTCAGTGGGACAGCGCCTGCTTCTCAGCTAAGTGTTCAATGAGCGCTTCCACAGTTATTAAATGAGAGCTTTGTTTGCCTTAGTTGCCATTTTCGCATTTGTATATGTATCGTGTGACAGGTACGATTATACTCTATGCTCAGGGAAGTCAAGGAAATTTCCATTACGAAAAGATCTTGGGCCGACCGGGAATCGAACCCAGACACTATCAGCATGACCAAGCTTTGTAGCTGCGGACTCTCACCACTCGGCTAAGGAAGGCCCCCACTGCAGAACTGTATTGACGATGGCAGCTTCCCAGACTTCTGAAAGCGACAAAAGTTGGTACTGCTGCCAAATCTGGGTAAACTGCCTGGTGAATCTTCAGCGTATAGGTCGATATGCTGGATACGTCCAGCAAACTGCAAGAGAGAGAAATCCTGAACAGACCTAAAAAGCATGCGGAGAGCGAAAACGGTCTGTCAAATATGCAGTTTGGCTTACGGAAAGGAAGGTCTACTGTGGACGCCTTTCAAACTGTTGTGTAAACCATGGAGACAGTTCAGAAGCAAAAAAGATGAGGAAATAGTAGTTTACGAAACAAGTTGCAGAATGATGATTTTTACAGCACGAGTCGTAAATTTATCCTACGAGGCTTGCCGAGTAGGATAATTACGACAAGTGCTGTAATAATCGAGTTCTGCAACGAGTTACGTACAACATTTTTTGCAATTTCGTTGAAGACCACTTGAGGGTATCAGAAATTATATCGGAATGCATTCACCATTGTTTTACAATTTCTGAAAAAGTGTTGTGTTATGATTCATTACGCAACTCAAAGCAGTTGCGTAATGAAAAAGCGTTGCGTAATGAATCATTACAGCACTGGTTTCGGTTAGGTAATGACTATTCCCGCACTGCATACTTCAGTGCAGGAAAGTAGGCCGTTTCATGACAGATTGACGTGATGAAAAACAGCCTATTACGATGAGCAATTGCAAAAAGGTTATTGCACGGTAATCACATTAGACATGTTGAACGCTTTCAATTGCGCTAGCTAGGAAGCAATCGTCAATTCGTTGTCTAGCATGAGAGTACCTGAGTAAATCTGCCGGATTCTGAAGAGTTATTTTCATAACGTTCAGAACCGGTTACTGATATACGAAACATGCGAAGGAGTAAAAAGTACTCCAATTACGGCGGGCGTTCCTCAGCATTCTCGGCCCGACTCTGTGGAATATTATGTACGATGGTGTCCCGAAATTGAATCTTCCCAATGGCGTAAAAATCTTTGGCTTTGCAGACGATTTGATTCTATTAGATGTCGATGAATCAAGAGGGAATGTATTCGCCACCGAGACTATCGATGCTGTAGAAGATTGGATGCGGGACGAGAAGCTGGCTATAGCCCAGTCTGTAAAAAAGCGGCGAATGCGATATCGGCGTTATCCCGGATCATGCTAAACGACTCGTTGATGGAAGGCAGCAAGAAGCGGCTGCTAGCAAGCGTGACAACATCGTTCATCAAATATGGAGGTTCAGTATGAGTGGCTGCACCAGAGGCCGAAAGGAATCGACTTTGTCTGAGCAGTACGTATAGGTTGATGCGGCTTCAATTTTGTACCGCACCAATTCATCGGAGGCAATCTGTGTGATAGCAGGTATGATACTTATCTTCTTATCGAGGAAGACAGCGAGTGCTACAGGGACTGCCACCCAAGTCTGTTGATGTGGATTAGAAGATCACATGGTGAAGTAAATGTTTACTTGATGCAGTTCTTGCCTGGACATGATTGTTTCAGACAATACTTGTACAGGTTCGGCCACACAAAATCGTCATCCCGACCCGAGTTCTTCAACACGGAGGAATCTTCGGAGCATGTAATTTTTGCATGCTCGCGGTTCCGATCTAGAAAGAGAGGAGATGAAAGCCATTCTTGGTGATGATGACGTAAACGTTGACAATGTCATTCAACGGATGTCCAACGATTTGGTGAACAGGACAGTGGCACAAATAGTGTTGGCACTATCAGCAGAGTAAAGCAGTGACATGAAGTCTAGAGTGCTTGGCTTCGGGTCGTTGAAGCGCCAACGAATCGGCCACCCCCAAATCGGAACCATCGAACCACCTCTGTAACCCAAAGATGACGACGGGGCCCCACAGTGCGACCGTTTTCCCCTACCGGACCTAGTAGACAACCTCCGTTGCCGATGGGAGATAGGAGGATCAAAGAGATCGAGCGGGAGTCAGCTCATGAATGCAATAAACAGAAGCGGAGAGCTTAACGATCAACGCTCCGTCATCGTAATCATCGTCATCATCGAAATCAAAAGCAGTTTTTATGTTCAAAACTAAACATTATTCGTTGAAAATGTGTTCACTGTGCTTCGGTTGGAGAACAGAACAGAGTGAACACATTTTCCTGTAACTTTTCTTAGTTCTGAACGAAAAAACTGCTTTTGAAAATTCCGAAAACAATGACGGATTCTGCCCCCTTAAAGTATGGCGGCGTTGAATATAGAAGCCCCCGTCTCCCGAAGTAAGTGAGGTAGATTCGGGGAACACGTAGGTTTCATTCTACAGCCGAATATATGTGGTGTGATTCAGTTTTCCCCCTTTATTTCCTCTTTCACAACAACTCAAGTGAATTGGAAAAGACATAAGAATGAGAACCACAGAGCCAAATTCCAATAATCACCCAGATAACCGTGAATGCTGAATGTTGCTAGCTTTTGCTAGAAGTGCGAGAAATAAAAAAAAAACCTAAGTACACGAACCCACATATCTTTTCCATGACAACTGTTACAATCTTCGTCGTTTTTTATTTTGTATAGGGTAGGTGTACCAGTTATGGCCATAGTGGTTCCCTATTTCGCCATACGTGATATCTTGAATGCCTTCACGTTTTGAAAAATCTTTTGTGTTTTAGCAGTAAGATAAAGGATAAATCTTGATGTTAAAACATTCAGAAAGATTAAAAATGTAAAAGTTATCCATATTTTGCATATGGCCAAATAGGGAACCACTATGGCCATAACTGGTACACTTTCCCTATCCGCTTCTAAGATTTTTACATGATCTTGTTTAAAAAGGAAATTACGTTCTAAACCGCAATTTTCCCGTAGGCTTAATACAAGTAACTAACCACCAGCTGATTTCCCGGGAAAAACAATAAAGTCCTAATACCCACCATTATTGGACCTGGCCGCTACAGGAAAATCTAGCACGAAATAAAAAGCCCCCACCTGGGGTCATCCAGGACCAGGTGATTCCGGTACCGAAAAGAAAAAAAAGAAACAGTAATACACCCTCGCCCCTCACCACGCTCATCATGAGCAGATATTAATGACCTCAATTAAAATGAAATTATGATATTGCACAGGTGCATCTCGCGGGCTCTTCCGTAATATAATTAAATCCCCTTGTGTCTCGATGTGTTCAAAGTGGGGGTGGTTGTTTGTTGGCGCGTTCTCGTGTATTCCTCTAGCACCATGGGTGGGATGTTTAAATATATAACGGAAACAGAAAAAAAAAACAATATGAAAGAGTTGTCTGTCTAGGAATAAAACGAAACATGAGAAAATATCATCATCTGTACTGTTGGCTGTTTCCATTCCCTGCCCGCATTGTACAGTTCCGTGCAAAAGTTTGTGATCATCCCCGAAAAACTATGCAAAAATGTCTCTTGATGGAAGTTTCAACAGTATGACTGGTTGAACTACCCCCCCAGAGATATAGACAAAACTAAGGTATCTAGTTTTGTCTATATCTCTGTTATCGAACGTTTAATCTTAACTCTCATTCAGAATGTAATGCACTTAGCGTTGGGCAAATTTGGCCATAACATCGATGTTACTGAATCGATTCAAATTTAATATGTTGAATCGATTCACCGATTCAATCGAATCATTTGAATCGATGTTTTTGAATCGATTCGAATATCAAGCTCATATGAAAATTTACAAAAAAAAGTTTTCAAAATAAGACTAAACGAAATTGCATATGATTGTTAAATTTCTCGGATTGACTAACGTTTGAAATTAAAAATTATAATTTATTAAACACTTCAAGGTTGATTAAAAACTATGTCAACTCATTGAAAAATTCTAATCAATTACATCATTCTGAATCAAAACAAAAAATCGAATGGAGAAAATCGATTCAATCGATTGTGAGTGCTCCTAACATCGATTTAAAAAATCGATTAATCGGAACAAAAAAATCGAATCGAAATCGCCCATTGCTTAATGCACTATGGTACAGAAATCAGATTTACTTGGAAAGATGAGAAGTTAGATGAAAACTGTTTTCTACAAAATTGTTTGTATTAATTCGGCCTTTTGTTTGATGTTACCTAGAATGAGGGTGGTGCACATTTTCATTGACTTTAATTTCAAGCAACATTGCAAAAAAAAAAAAGTTGTTTTAGCTCTCAAATTGATTAATTTAGAGCTTCTAATATTTCATCAAAGTAGAATATCAGAGCTTCAAAAACTGTGTTATTTGGTAAGTGTTCATAGACTGATTTGTAAGTGATTTGTGCTCTTGAAAATTTGAGGCGTGGCTTCGATGCAAAACCTTTTGGCAAAGTTGATTGAAATTGAAAGCTTTTCTGAGGCATTTATCCCATTATTCCAACAAACAAAAAAGTTTTCTACGTCGATTTTCGTTTGATGTTTTATTCTCAATGCATCTTAACCACGTAAAACTGCTATCTGGACTACCGTGCAATGAGTTAATGTTACTTCGAAGGTATTTTGACCAATGAACAAACATGTATCTTGATATCGAAATTTTCATTGGAAGTTGTACCTTTTTTTTTTCAAAAATTGCACTCAATATAAACATCTTTTTCTTCTTCTTGGCATTAACGTCCCCACTGGGACAGAGCCGGCTACTCAGCATAGTGTTCTCAGAGCACTTCCACAGTTATTAGTTGAGAGCTTTTTTTGTTTAAGTTGCCATTTTCGCTTTGGTATATCGTATGGCAGGTACGATTATACTCTATGCCCAAGAAAGTCAAGGAAATTTTCATTACGAAAAGATCCTGGACCGACCAGGAATCGAACCCAGACACCTTCAGCATGGCTTTGCTTTGTAGCCGCGAACTCCAACCACTCGGCTAAGGAAGGCCCCTCAATACAAACATATGGGTATTGTTTCACCCTTGGGTGTGACCGCGAACTTTTTCACGGTAGTGTATATCTGTCGCCGTAGATGCGTCGTCATAAATTGTAGGGAATAAAAATCTTAGATATTGAAGGGGTTTTGATATTGAGTTGAAGGCGCACATGTGCACTGAAATATCGTATACTTTTCGCAGTCATGTTGGTTGGAAGCTGCAAAACTGGATAATTGAGAAATAATTCCAGTCTGACTCCCGTAGGTTATTGCATCAGACGGTGAGGAGTTATTGGATTCTGTTGTCGCGCAGGAAATGATAGGAATGAATGTGGTTGTTATGACACATAAACATGGAGAGATATTTGAAGTCGTAATATCGAAGTCGAGGCTTTATGTTGTGTTTTTGGGGGATTTGTAGTTATAAGAGTTTGCACCTGTACGTTACTGAAATTATGGTCGTATCTGTAGTCAGCTTTATTATGCCCATGAATAAACATATTTCAAGTAGTTGAAAATTTCTTTGGCAAAAATTTGCAAAAATGTAGTACGACTTGTTTGGCATAGGCACGGACACCATGATGTAGGTTGCGAATTTCTGGAGGATTCGAAGAATAATTTTCAATTAGTATTTTCAAATATGTTTATTTGAAATCCAGCTCATAAGTAAAATTCCAGAGGCTCTTTCTCGCAAAAAAAGAAGATAAGACATGGTCTAATTGATATTGATCAGCTATGTCTTCGACCATGAAACTCCATTTCCCAACTGAAAGTAAAAGTTTTGATACATACACCCAGCCAACAACTCATTTTGAAGAAAATTTTGGTTTTTTAATAAAAAAACATATACCGAAACGAACTTAACCAAGTGTGTACGATATGCTTCCGTTGCGTTAGATCCTCTTGCATGGCATGGCCGCTCAGCACGCATCCGCGGTTATGTGTAGCTATAAATATTGACGATGGCTAGGAACTTGTTTAAGGCGGTCGAGGCACAGTGGTCTTAAGTAGGTTAAATGTAAAAATAAAACTGAAGTTTGTGAATTTTTTCACTTTTATCTTCTATGATTTTCTTTAGTATTGAAAACCAATTACTCAAAGTTATAAATTTATTGGTGATGTTTCGATTTTCACATCATGTGCACTGTAAAGCTGTCAGCTAAAATTTAATTTTTTTTAAATTTTCAGTTTTCGTTAATGTTTTCCATAGAAATAGCTGTTGTTTTGTACTGAATCTCAACCAAATCTTTCTCTACGGGTCTCATTTCGAATCGTATATGACATGTTCACCATTCGAGAATGTCATGTCAACAAGTGTGTCATATGAAGATCCTTAATATTTTTTTTTGCAATTTCCCAAGGCTTGTGTAAGATATCTACGGCACGCTCATAAATGATCATTTACCCTTCAATTTGTCATAAAAATTTGTGTTAATGTTTGGTGTACTGTGACCTTATTCGCGCTTCTTTTGCTCGAAATTTGTATTGGACGAGATTGGTGGTCTAATGGCTACCGCTTCTGCTTCATAATCTGCTTTCCTCATACTTTGTAGTTGTATCCATCATTTGGTTCTATTGTCCACTCTTAATCTATCACAGTTGATCTATTCAGTTCATAGCATTTGCTAGAACCAGAGACGGACAAAAACCATTTCCCTACGCTCCCATTCTTCCATGATTATGGCAAACATTTCCTCACGCCTGATACATAGGCAGTTTGCTAAACAAGCAGCAAGCCTCTCTGTCATAAAATTATACCAGCTCTACACCTTCCCGCATGAACTGGCGTAGATCCTTCCCCTTCCCCTTATTGCCCTATGGACAGTTTCCATATAGACTGGCGGCCAAGTATATTTTTGCCATATCATAATAAGTTACAGTCGACTCTCCACAACTCGATATACTCTATAACTTGATGAATTTTTCGATCCCTTCAAATTCCCATACATTGTGCTCTCCATAAGTCGATATTTCTATAACTCGATATCTCCATTAGTCGATGTCACATGAGAGGAAAATTTCCCTCCATAACTCGATATCCATTTTAAAATCCTTCTTATACGAGGAAACTTGGACTATTTCTTGTTTGGAAGTGAATAAATACTTGCAAGTTGTAATAAATGTTTAAAAACATTAAAATAAAAAAAAAACATATTGTAGGTAAAAAAATGGGATTTCGAAAAAAAAATTTCAAATAATTGATTGTAAAATAATAACAACAAAATATTATTGCTTTCTTACAGTACCAATGATATATGTATTAAAAAAACAGAAATTTGTTTCTTCGATTTTGGGATTTTTTGCGTTGGTATATTCTATAACTCGATAATTCTATAAGTCGATGGTCCCTTGAATATCGAGTTATGGAGAGTCGACTGTAATAAGTTTTCTTACTAATGATACATACAGGTTACATATGCGACTTACGTTGCAAACACCATCAGAAACATAGTATTTTTTTTTTTTTTTTTTTAATTTCTTTATTAGTATCATTCCAAACATTACATTCATTATTTCTTATATCTAGGTGTTCTGTGTTATTAGACAACACTATCATCCTAATTTGGTAAAACAAATCTAAGATTTTATTAACATTTTGTTAACAACATATTACATTTCATTTGCCGTAGCAGTTCAGATTTTTTACAGGTGAGTTGATTTCACCTGCTTGTGAGAGAAAAAAAAAAAGTTTTTAATATACTTAACCTAACTTAACCTAAACATATAACGCATTAATCGTGGCAATAGTAGATTGTAACGATTTTTGCCTGAAATTATTGATTATTTTATTTGACATTTGTTCCAATGTTTCAACATTGGATATCCTATGTAACTCATTGGTACTATACCAGGGAGGAAGCCTCAGAATCATTTTCAAAATTTTATTTTGAATTCTCTGCAGAGCTTTCTTCCTGGTATTACAACAGCTAGTCCATATTGGTACAGCATACAACATGGCTGGCCTGAAAATTTGTTTGAATATCAAAAGCTTGTTCTTAAGACAAAGTTTTGATTTTCTATTAATAAGGGGATAGAGACATTTTACATATTTGTTACATTTGGCTTGAATACCCTCAATGTGATTTTTGAAAGTTAAATTCTTATCTAGCATGAGTCCTAGATACTTAACTTCATCTGACCAATTTATTGGAACCCCTCTCATCGTGACAACATGTCTACTTGAAGGTTTCAAATAAAGAGCTTTTGGTTTATGTGGGAATATTATTAGTTGAGTTTTGGAAGCATTAGGAGAAATCTTCCATTTTTGCAAGTATGAAGAAAAAATATCCAAACTTTTTTGCAATCGACTACAGATGACACGCAGGCTTCGTCCTTTGGCGGAGAGGCCTGTGTCATCCGCAAACAAAGATTTTTGACATCCCTGAGGTAACTCAGGTAAGTCAGATGTGAAAATATTGTATAATATTGGTCCCAAAATGCTGCCTTGGGGAACACCAGCTCTTACAGGAAGTCTTTCAGATCTGGAGTTCTGATAATTAACCTGAAGTGTACGATTTGACAGATAACTTTGAATTATTCTAACAATGTATGTTGGAAAATTAAAATTTTTCAATTTTACAATCAAACCTTCATGCCAAACACTGTCGAATGCTTTTTCTATGTCTAGAAGAGCAAGACCAGTAGAGTAGCCTTCAGATTTGTTGGAACGGATCAAATTTGTTACACGTAAAAGTTGATGAGTGGTCGAATGTCCATGGCGGAATCCGAACTGTTCATTGGCAAAAATTGAATTCTCGTTGATGTGGGCCATCATTCTGTTCAAAATAACCTTTTCAAAAAGTTTACTGATGGAGGAAAGCAAACTGATTGGACGATAGCTAGAAGCTTCTGCAGGATTTTTGTCTGGTTTTAAAATTGGAACAACCTTAGCATTTTTCCATTTGTCAGGAAAATATGCTAATTGAAAACATTTGTTAAATATATCAACTAAAAATGATAAGCTACTTTCTGGAAGTTTCTTGATGAGGATGTAGAAAATTCCATCATCGCCAGGAGCTTTCATATTTTTGAATTTTTTAATAATAGTTCTCACTTCTTCCAAATCAGTCTCCCAGGCATTTTCGAAAACGTTCTCTTGATTGAGAATATTTTCGAACTCCTGAGTAACTTCATTTTCAATTGGACTAGTAAGTCCTAAATTAAAATTGTGCGCACTTTCAAACTGCATAGCAAGTTTTTGAGCTTTTTCGCAATTAGTTAGTAATAATTTGTTTTCCTCTTTCAATGCCGGTATAGGCTTCTGAGGTTTTTTCAAGATTTTAGATAATTTCCAAAAGGGCTTAGAGCCGGGGTCCAATTGAGAAATTTTATTTTCAAAATTTTTGTTTCTTAAATCTGCAAAACGTTTCTTGATTTCTTTCTGCAAATCCTGCCATATAATTTTCATAGCAGGATCACGAGTGCGTTGAAATTGCCTTCTCCTCACGTTTTTAAGACGGATCAAGAGTTTAAGATCATCGTCTATAATCACGGATTCAAATTTTACTTCACATTTTGGAATTGCAATGTTTCTGGCTTCAACAATGGAATTTGTTAAAGTTTCAAGAGCATTGTCAATATCAATTTTAGTTTCTAAAGAAATGTTAACATCAAGATTAGAGTCAACATACGTTTCATATATATTCCAGTCGGCTCGTAAATAATTGAAAGTGGAGCTGATAGGATTGAGAATCGCTTCTTGCGATATTTGAAATGTAACAGGGACATGATCAGAATCAAAATCAGCATGAGTAACTAATTGGCTACAAAGATGACTAGAGTCGGTTAAGACCAAGTCAATCGTAGATGGATTTCTAGAAGAGGAAAAACATGTAGGGCTATCAGGGTATTGAATTGAGAAATATCCTGAAGAGCACTCATCAAATAAAATTCTGCCGTTGGAATTACTTTGAGAATTATTCCATGACCGATGTTTGGCATTAAAGTCACCAATGACAAAAAATTTTGACTTATTGCGAGTTAATTTTCGCAAGTCAGTTTGAAGCCAATTAACTTGCTGTCCAGAGCATTGAAAAGGCAAATAGGCAGCTATGAAAGTATATTTACCAAACTGTGTTTCAACAGAAACACCTAAAGTTTCAAAAACTTTAGTTTCAAATGACGAAAACAGTTGATGTTTTATACGCCTATGAATGATGATTGCAACTCCCCCACATGCCCCATCAAGTCGATCATTACGATAAACAAAAAATTTAGGATCTCTTTTGAGTTTAGATCCAGGTTTTAAATACGTTTCGGTAATAACTGCTATATGCACGTTATTAACCGTAAGAAAATTAAACAGCTCGTCCTCTTTACCATTCAGAGAACGAGCATTCCAATTTAAAATATTTAAATTATTATTTGGATCCATTAGAAAAACGTAATCCAATAACAATTTTATTTGTAAATTTTACACCTACTTGGACTGCTTCAGTCATAGTGGTGGCTTTGAACATTGCATCAATCATTAGATTCAATTGTTCAGTTAGAAAATTAAAATCAGAGGCAGACATATCATCTGATGATTTCCCATTGGAATTTTCGGTAGACGAAGAAGCGGGGTAGGAGTTACCTGTGGCGGTAGGGTTTTTTCCATTTGATTTGAAACAAGTAGAATGGGTACTCATGGAACGAACAGGGGAAGAGTTCAAATTACCTGCTACGATATCGGCAAAGGATTTACCGTGGGTAGATACATTCGAAATTGAAAGATTCGAACGGCTACCCGACGGATTGAAATTAGTTTGTGAATGAGCATGATTATGATCTTCCTGATGGGTATGATTCCTAATCAAGCGATCGTTAACTGAAAAATGAGCATTGTTCGATACTCTACCAGGCAAATTCCGGAAACGACCGTTATCGTAACGGATATTATCCTTCATCTGCTTGGCACGAGCCTCAACGACTCTTTTGCGTGAAATGCATTCCCAAAAGTTAGCTTTGTGAGGGCCCTTGCAATTGGCGCATTGAAATTTTCTGATATCTTCTTTCACAGGACAGTCGTCCTTAGCGTGAGAAGAACCTCCGCAAATCATGCATTTAGCATCCATGCGACAATTTTTTGTACCATGACCCCACTTTTGGCACCGACGGCACTGAGTGGGGTTCTGGTAATTTCCTCCAGGTTTCTGGAAATGTTCCCACGTCACACGGACATCGAACATAAGTTTAGCTTTTTCTAAAGCTTTAATATTATTTAGTTCTTTTTTGTTAAAGTGAACTAAATAATATTCTTGAGAAAGCCCTTTCCGAACAATGCCAGATTGGGTTCTCTTTTTCATAATGATTACTTGGACTGGGGAAAATCCAAGTAAATCATTTATTCCATTTTTGATCTCTTCAGGTGACTTATAGTCACTTGAGAGACCTTTCAAGACGACTTTGAACAAACGTTCAGTTTTGTCGTCATAAGTAAAAAATTTGTGCTTCTTCTCTTCAAGATATCTGAGAAGAAGTTCGCGATCTTTAAGAGTTTCCGGCAAAACGCGACAGTCTCCTTTCTTTGCGATTTGGAAGGAAACCTTGATTCCCCTAATGGAGTTCAAGATCTCCTGCCTAAATCCCCCAAATTCGGAACAACTGACCACGATAGGCGGCACTCTTTGCTTCCTCACTTGAATCAAAGAGCCTGGGCTAGAGGCTGCTTCGATTTGGTGTTCGGAAAATTTGTCTAGAGCATCGAACTGATTGCTCATTTCAATACAATTATTCATTTCACCCTTGGAAGAAACTTCGCATTCCGGGGAAGCGTCCTTTCTTCCATTCTTGCCACGTGTAGTGACAGTTTTAAAACCCACTTTTTTGGAAGGAAGTAGTGAATTCAGAGATTCACCCTTCCTTTTGTTTGTTGTTGATACCATGTTTAGTTAATAAACGAGAAAGACGTGACCTTCGAGAGGTTTTTTCCCTAGACGGTGTCCAAGAAGGATTACCACCGCTAGCTTTCGCCAACGGGTCCAACGAAAAATCGAAGGCACGGGTCCAAACAAGGATCGTAAAGGGATCAATAGTAGAAAAAATAGTACTGAAAAGTACTGTTTAAGTAGCACTGAAAAGTACCGTTTTTAATTTTAGCACTGAAAAGTACTGTTTGTGTAGCACTGAAAAGTACTGTTTTATTGCTTTAGGTAGTTTTTAAGAAAACTTCCAAGAGCAGAGAGAATTCGTGTACGCACAGCACGAAGGTACGATGCGCACTGAGAAACATAGTATTGATGATATGAGTCACTTAATGTTATTCAATCATGCCCTGAGAAAATATTTAGGTTTTTTTATAGGAAATTTGGTAAAATTATCCAAAAAAGTCAAAAAGCCCTAAACCAAAAAAGTGCAAATATGTGCAACTAAATTCTTCACGATCTTATAGTTTACATCCCTAGCTACCCTTGGAAATAAAGCCTGGGACAACATGGAACAAAAAATATATGGGATGTCTAAAGTTTCGATAAAAAATCGATTGTTTTTTTTACAGAGTAGTCCTCATATTAACCCAAACTTAAGTACAAACATTTATTTGATTATAGTTTTTCAGGATAAATTTTTGAGCAGGATTTCAATCAGTGTATAAAGATCTCTATAAAATATTACGATTATACAATATATTTCATTCATATGCTTTGTGTTTGCAGTAATTTCTTTATTTTTCTTAAAAAAATAAATTTTGACATACTGTGCCAATAATACTACAAAAGGTTTTGCTCTGATATTTCAGGAATATCTTAATAGAAGTGTTTTCATTGTAATTATATACTAGACAACCCTAATAGAAAAAGTATTGTTTTCGATAATTGTCCACCTGATCTCCCATAGTGTATTGGTCTGCATTCTGACGTGACAGGCGTCATGGCGCGCCATTGTTGCCCTTATACACTGTGGGTGTCTGTTAGTCCAAAGCAGTCATCTGATTAGTTCTTTGTGTAAGTGCAGCTGATCTGGCGATACTGGAGTAGCACACACGAGCGGCCAATCAATCTCAAGTGAAGATATGAAAATTTATATTATTTTTAACACTGTGACGCATAGTATCGTTCCGGTTTCTGAAATATCAATATTTGATTCGATATGGTTATCTATCTATCGACGATATCTATAATCGATTTATTGCAATAAAATATCGATACATCGTAATTTCATATGATATACTTTAATTTATGAAAATGCCCGTATTTCATAATAGATATTTAAGATTCTCAGCATCAAAAGAGAATTTCCCAAAAAAACTTTGAATTTATCATTACATGTTATCATTTTCAATGAATGAATTTACATCATTTAATTGTAGTCGATGTATCGTATGGAAATATAAGTATTTCCAATTTATTAAATTGATAACATTGAACATTGAAAGCAAAATATCAATATTCTGTGAGGGAGTGATAATAGGTCAAAGCATAATTTGAAATATTTTAGCAAATATTTGATATGATTTAAATTTTTAACCCGTTAACGCCCAAGGTATCTCACAATTAGAATTCAGCTCCGTTTTTGTTATTTATAGTTGTATTCCCATGAATTAAACATTATTTCACCAAAAAAAATCTATGGTGGGGATCCAAAAAAAATTCTTGAAAGTGTGTCGTCCATATCTAGTTGATCTATAAAATTATTTTCGAGATTTATAAAATATATTTTCATGCTATTCGACCCATTATAATGCAAGTTGAAAAAAAAAAACTGCGCGTGAAGATCATTCATGTATTACGTCACGTACACAAGAGGGAGTTTCAAGGAAACGTGACTACCCATTTAAAAATTGAAATTCACACAAAAAGTGTGATATATAGAATAACGGAGGACGATGATTATGGCAAAGAAAATGAAACATAAAGAATCAAAATTTCAGAGGTGAAAGATGCAAATCATTCAGTGACTTCAATTAAATTATTTATTATTATTTTTTTTACATTACCATACTGTAGTAAATTAATTGAGTACATTACTAAACTTCTCACAACATCACAGTAGTTCACTTAACATATTAGTCATGAACATATGAGAAGAGTAAGACGTAGGAACCAGGCTTAACATTGTGGGATGTTTAGTAACTGATGTTTTAATTCAAAATTTATCTATTATTATTGAGTTTTTAGTTGTTCCTGATTTGACGATGCAAACATACGATGTTATTATTGGTAGAAACGTTATAATGCAACCTGGGACGCGCCCGGTTTTCGAAAATGGTCAAATACAAATTTTTAAAATTCCGGTCCTAGAAAATTGCTCACTTGAACCACCAAAAAAGGTAACAGAGAATGTCAGTTCTATTGATTTCCAAAAAATTTTAGAGAATACTGGTGACATTGGTAAAAATCATTTATTAAATTTTGAGCATGTACTTCAAACATATTATTTCGAATTTTTACGACCTCAGAAACCAGATATAGATAATGAAATGAAAATTATAAAAATTTAATTATTCTAAAAAATCATTTGAAACCAAGAAGACTTTCACAGACAGATAAATTAAAAGTTGACCAGAAATTTGATGAATTACTTAAATCTGGTGTCATAAAGGAAAGCGATTCTCCTTTCGCTAGTCCAATTGTAGTTATTCCTAAAAAAGATGGAGATATTAGACTCTGTGTAGATTATAGAAAGCTTAACAAAGATACTTTTACTGATAATTATCCATCACCTTTAATAAAAGATATTTTTGATAAGTTGAAAGGAAAAAAACATTTTCAATTTTAGATCTTTAATCAGGATTTCATCAGATTAAAATAGCTTAAGAATGTGCGAAATTTACATCGTTTGTAACTCCTAGTGGTCAATATGAATATACTTGTGTTCCATTTGAGCTCTGTAATGCACCTACGGTTTTTCAACGATTCGTTAACAAAATTTTTAAGAAATTAAAGCAGGAAGGACAAATTTGTGTTTACATTGATGAAATTTTAATAGCTTCGGCAACTATGGAAGAACATTTAAAAACTCTTAAAGAAATATTAACAATATTAAGTAACAATTTATCAAAGCTTAATTTTGACAAATGTAAATTTTATTTTAATGAAATTGAATATTTAGGATATACAATCAATGAATTTGGGCGTTAACCTAGTAAAACACATGTTTACTCCGCATTGGAGTTTCCAATACCAAAAATGCCAAAGACGTTCAGAGATTTTTGGGTTTAACTAGTTATGTTAGGAAATCTGTTCAAAATTTTACCCTGATAGTAAGACGAAAAGTTAAAAAACATCAAAACACACCTTGAATCACATACATTTCCAAACTTTGAATTGAAAAATGGAATTTTATTTAGAATAAGTTATTGCTAGTTATTCCAAAAATTATGATAGACAATATAATACAAATTTGTCATTATAGTTTAAGACACATTGGGATAGAAAAGACTATTTTAGAAATAAAAAAAAAAATTACTGGTTTTCAAATATGAGGAAAGTTGTAAAAAAATACATAAGTAGGGTGCCGGTACCAATGGTTGTAATGTACCAGTAGATTGGACTATGGAATAAAACGTACATTTTTCGATAAAAACGACATGTGTTATTTTTGGTGGATAGATCGCCTCTAGTTTAGTCGATTTGCCAAATTTCAGCTTTTTGTCTTATCAAAAAGTCATATAAATAATAAAGTTTACGTTAAAAATTGGCTCCCTTGCACCAATAGTAGCCGTCGTGTTCCAGTAGTGGATCAACGGTTGGAAGCAGTTTTTAAAATGGATGTATAAAAATGAAGAAAAGTCCCAGAGATGATCTTAATGGTTCATTCGAAAGATATTAGTTGCTGTTCCGAGGGAAAAATGTTAAACCTATGTAAAAATATACTATTTTGTTTAAAATTCCTTGTATCATTCCCGAACGTCTACTACTGGAGCAATAGCGCAACTACTGGAACACGTGTACTAATAGTGGCTCAAGCGATTTTATGTTAAAAAATTAGTTTTATCACTCTTTTTATATTTTTCCCATATAGTAGAGGTTGAAATCTTTCTGTTAACGTCAAAAGATCTCAGTTAGGGCTTTTCGTTATTTTGTTATGATTTTTTATAGCTTAGGTAGTCCACTAATGGCACTGGCACCCTAACTGTTTAAGTTGTATATTTTACAGTCTAGCTGATACAAAAAAGGAAGGCTTCCTAAAGAATATTGGTAAAGGTGAAAAACCTTTCAACACCATACACATTGATCATTATGGTCCGATACAGTTACGATCATCGAAAGGATTCAAAATTATTTTGGTAGTAGTTGATGCCTTTACAAAATTTGTCAAATTCTATCCTACTAAAACCACTAATACTGAAGAAGTTATTAAAAACCTATCGATTTATATGACTCACTATAGTAGACCAATGAGAATCGTATTAGACGGAGGAAGTTGTTTTACCTCTGATAAATTCGATAAAATTTGTGTTGATCATTTAGTTGAACATATAAAAACAGCTGCTTACACGCCAGAGGCCAATGGTCAAGTAAAGAGAATGAATAGGATACTTACACCAATGTTAGCAAAACTAATACACGATACTGATAAAAGATGGGATATTTTGTTACCGAATGTAGAGTTTATTTATAATAACTTAGGAAAGAAGTAAAAGAACAAATTGAAAAACTTCAAGCATGTAATAAAAACAAAGTGGATAAAAAGCGAAAAGGTGTACAAGTTATAATCGGAGATTGCGTTGTTATAAAAACAGTTGATACTCATAAATTATCTAATAAATTTAAAGGTCCTTACGTTATAAAACAAATTTTACCAAATGATCGTTATTTAGTTACTGACATAGACGGATTTCAAATCTCTAGCCTTCCATATAGCTCAGATTGCTCACCGGGGAATATGCGAAAATGGATATCTTTTCCTCATATATTTACTGATGATGATAACGATGAGGACATCGTTAAATCAGGATGACCGAATTGCAGTAAATTAATTGAGTACATTACTAAACCTCTCACAACATCACAGTAGTTCACTTAACATAGTAGTCATGGACATATGAGAAGAGTCAGACGAAGGAACCAAACATCATTCTGTAATAAACCATTGAACTGATAATACGTGTTGTTACTAACGCACTATAAATACATGTACAAGTATTTACACTTACACCCTTTATGCCAAAAAACAAAATAAAGTCTTACGTTAAATATTTTGATTATAAAAAACCTACAAATGTTTAAAAATAGTATTCAAAAAATTTTTATAAAACTTGCCAGCGCATAATGAAAACATAACTATCAAAATATTTAAAAAAAGACAATTTACACCGTCTTCAGCCATAGGCTGCACAGACTGAACATAACTAACATTAGACAACGGACACACGGAACGACCAGTGGACCAGTGAAGAATTTTTCGTTTGACGAAAAGTTTTCTTCGGCTGGGGCGGGAATCGAACCCACACCCCGTAGCACAATACGCCTAAACGATTGACGCCGCTAACCGCACGGCTACGAAGCCCACCCGTTTCTTAATCGAAATATTAGTATACAATGTATACAAAAGTTGCAATGGCAGTCAAATATTGGACTCCAACTATTACATGCTTTACAGACGTGAATATTTGAAGTCGACATTATTCGTCTATAACATTGAAGTTACTGTATCACTGATACGCGGTCCAAGATTTTTGGAACTAGAGCGGGACCAAGACACCTGGGGAGCATACGGAAGCGTGCCCGCTCAAATGTCACATTTCTTGGACCGATTATGGGTGGATAAGTCAATTGTAGGTTTTCCCGTTCTTCAATCCCTTCAAAAGCTCATCTTCTTCATTCGAGGGATAGAAAACATGTGTTTTCTTTTTTTAACTTTCAATAAATGATGTCATGGTTCATCTGAAAATATAAGGAGCATTGCATCCAAAATAAGCTATTGTTGCTCGATATGCGACTCGATAGTAAGTATCCATTGTTTCGGTCTAGGCAGACCAATTTCTTATTGGTTATTTCTTCGATGTTTCGCACATATCACGGATATGGGTTAATGGAGTATTCTTCCCAGATGTTAAAAGCTGCCATCATAAAATTTGATATCTGAATCTAGCAATTAGTTTTCAAAAAAATCTGTGAAAATAGCATGAACGTCTTTCCAGGGTGTCATAAACAAATCAAGCTTTTAGAAGGGCTAATATTATTTTAAAATTTTACAATTATAACCATCACATTTACTGTTAGTGATACACAGTTAAAAAATGTTACATCAAGTAGCATGTAACAAAATGACCTCGATGACATTCATTTCAATTTTGCCATTAGATTTTAAAATACAAGATTGGCCTTAGTTGACGCTTCTATACAATATACCATGCAAGAGAATCTTTAATGCGAAATTAAATGATATGTAATATATATTTTTATCTGTGTTAGTGTGTAAGTATCAAACATGAAAAGAAAACGATTCTCCTGTTTTGTTTATAAGACGGACAAATTGTTTTTGCTTTGATCCAATGTCACCCTCTCGATGGGGTGAAAGTTTTCATACTCCTATAGATCAGTGAAAAATAAATTATTTGTTAATATATTTTCAACATTCGTAAAACCATGATCGTATTCCCATCTTTTTCTTCTTGGCTTTAGAAGCCTGCTTCTCAGCTTAGTGTTCTTCTTATTTGGCTAAGCACAGTCCTTTTTTTTTGATTCAGCGATTATCAAATTGCCCTAAAATATCATGTTTTGTCAATAAATTTTTGTTTCCGAACGATATCAGTGAGACTTGTACGTTTGGCCAACATTTTTATTGAGTACGGCCACTGTGCGATTCCTCGGAAGGGTCCAAAGTTATGCCTTGGAAGTAAATCTTTTCTGGTTACGAGTTGAAAGTTGAAACAATAATAACGGAACGACCTTGTCGAAGTATATTTCGAGCGTGTGTTTGCGAGATTTGTTACGAGAAGGATTGTTAGGAAGTTTTCCGCTTCAGCAGGGGAAAACAGCCTGCGTTGGGAAGTAAAACTTTCGCAAACATGTGGTTGATTTAATTTCTTGGCTAATTGCAAAAATTCGCCAAAGTTATGCTTCAGCTGCCGATTTTGCCTGCCAGCTGAGGAGGCTAACAAATTTGAAGTCCATAACCGTATGCATCCAAGCGGTAAATCAGCCTTGATTTAATTTTCTAAGTATGATCCTTAATTTTTATCGCCTAAATATAGAACGTGTTGTTTGTCCAGTATGGTGGGCCTCAAAAGTAATTTACAACTAATCGAACCACTGGAGCGAAATTTCCGCGCTAGCACTAATGCAATTTTTGGTCTAAATGAATTAGCACCACCTCCCCGTGCCCTACCGACTGATGGCTGAATTCGGCTTGTATATTTTTTGGACAAACTCACGCTACGAGAAACATTTTCACGTGCGCTGGTTTTAGAGACTTTTTTGTATTCGTGTCAAGCGAACTGGGAGAAAAAATATCACACCTCAGCACCAGGAGCATCATCATCATCATCATCTTCATCATGATCATACCACAAACGAGATTTTGCGGCTTTGGTGGCGACTCGATGTTGGGAGTCGGGGTTGAGCCGTGATGGGCACATGGCTGGAACAAATTAAATTAACAAAAACAAAATCTCGTAAAACCACGCGGATAGCATTACTGTTGGCCAGTGCCATCGAGACTACAGCGTTGGGAGGATTTTCAAGAACGCACTGGGAGACACGAATGCGAATCAGTGACATAGGACTTTTTCTTGATAGGATCAAGGTATGATTCAAAAACACTCAAAATTTGCTAAACAATAATCTTAATTAGTACACTACAATTCAATTATAACGTATTTAAGTCCGTTTTTCCCTTGCAGGATATCCAAGAGGAATAACCTCTTTACATATAGGAATCTCTACAACAACACACAGCTTTGAATTTCTTTTAAATAGCCATTTGCACGATGCTGTCGACCGAGTCGAGTAATCAATCTTTCAAAATTATGCTATCTTAATATTACCAAGCATAGATTTTTCCATAAAAAATGTTGAGAAAAATATAACTATACAATATCGAATATTAAGGTGAACATGAATCGAAGCCAAACCTCAAATTTTCAAGAGCCTGAATATGGAGAATTTTGGTTCTAGGTCACTAGCTGGTGGTGATCAATCGATTATGTTTTCAGCTCAAAAAGATGTTTGATTCTCCAGATTCGTGCTCTTGAAAATATAAGGTTTGGCTTCGATTCAACTTCACCTCAAGATATACAGAAAAGAGACAAACTTTCGATTTTTACTCTATAAAAATTTCAGTAGTGCTACGTCAACATTTTCATTTTGATGTCGGCATCTATACTGATCATTTGGCAACATTTTTAAAGCTTATTGTTAGTCAATCTAGGAGGTTGTGATTTCAGGCAAAGAATCATAGAAGAAAATAAGCGTTTGTAACAATGAGATGAAATAATCGTTCTGTACTTTTACTAGCGGTACTATCTGGAACGACTCAAGCTACCCGAAGTCGCAACTGATTACGCGTAAAGCCTTGAAGCAGCGTTGCTGGATGAGGAAGAGCTCGCCGAAGCCCTGGTTGAGGACTGCTGGAGTAGTGTCAAGCAGTTATTACCAACGCAATGGAAGGTATCATTGGGTTCATTGAAGGAAATTAATGGAACGGTTGGTTTGACGAAGAGTTCCAGACTGCTTTGGACGAGAAGAATATAGCGCGTCAAAATGTGGAACGATACATTCAGATGCGAAGACAGCAAACCCATTTATCAAAAGATACGGACATCGTCTTTAGACATTTAACTTACCACGGCCGGATTAAAGGTGAACACCATTTTTGCGGGATTGTTGTCCGGCATTCTCGAAACGTGTCCCACCCATCGTACCCTTCCAGCTTTGGCGGATTTCTGGATACTGGGTTCACCGTAGAGTTGCACAAGCTCGAGGTTCATTCTTCTCCTCCATACGCCGTTTTCACATACTCCGCCAAAGATCGTCCTTAGCACACGTCGTTCAAAAACTCCCAGCGCTTGCAGGTTCTCTTAGAGCATTGTCCACGTCTCATGCCCGTAGAGGACTACCGGTCTTATCAGCGCCTTGTACATGGTAGACTTAGTACGGAAGTGAAGTTTACCAGACCGCAAGGTCTTGTGGAGTCCGTAGTAACCACGATAGGTACGTCTTCGAATTCCTATGCTGAAGTTGTTATCCGATGTTATCAATGATCCGAGGTAGACTAATTCGTCCGCCACCCCGAACTCATCTCCGTCGATCATCACGCGTTTGCTAATGCAGGCTCTATCGCGCTCGGTTCATCCAGCCAGCAGATATTTCGTCTTCGACATATTTACCTTCAGTCCAACCCTTTCTGCTTCACGTTTCAGCCTGGTATACTGTTCAGAAACCACCTGGAATGTTCTTATGACCATGTCCACGTGGCCAGCGAAACAGCGAAGGATTTATTGAAGGTCGTGCCCCCCATATTGAAGCCCGCCCGTTTCATAACACCTCCCAGACAACCAAAATGTACGGGTAACGAAATCACCTGGAGGCTTTGTACGTGCAAAATTTCACTTATACGATGTCGCGAAAAGGCCTTCCACGTACAAAAGTGGAGGCGATATGCGTGCATATATTATGTAATGAATAACAACATACAATGCGAGTGTATAAATATTCTACCGAACTAACCTGCGATCTTATGCGACTTAACTTATGATAACAAATGTTGATTTGACAGCTGCTACGGATTGATTCGACTTATTTTGTACGAGTGTACGGGAAGAAACAAAATGTACAAATGAACTCAGAAAAGAAGTGTTTATGCGAGGAAACTCATCAATCTGACGAGTTTATCCACGATGTTTTTCGGGTTTGATGTAATTAGTATGAATAAACGAGTTGCAACGTGAACTGTCATGCGATTTGTGGTTGTCTGGGCTTCTAGCGCAATATTGAACAGGATGCAGGAAAGAAAATCGTCTTGTCGAAGTCCTTTACGTGTTTCAAACGGGTTCGACAACACATCCGAATCTTCACACAGCACTGTACACTGTCCATCGTTGCCTTGATCAGTCTAGCCAGTTTCCCTAAAAAATCATTCTCGTCCATAACTTTCCACAGCTCTTCGCAGTCGATGGAATCATAGGCCGCTTTGAAATCGATGAATAGGTGGTGCGTAGGGACTTGATATTCGTGACACTTTTGGAAGATCTGCCTCATCATAAATATTTGGTCTGTTGCTCGAAACCAGCTTGATAACTTCCCACAAATCTGCTTGCTCGCTGCTAGCAATAGCAGCTATCTGTTTAAAGCTTATCTAAATAAATGAAATGAAATGCGATGTTCATTCGGAACGGAATTCCACCACCAGGCAGCGACCTGACCACTTGGGTAGATGGCGTCATTGGAAAAGTTGTTCAGTCAAGGGCTATCATTTTTTGAGCTAGATGCTCCATTTTTGTGTTTTGGCCCTTACTCAGACAACGAAAATGTACGTCTAACGAAATCACCTTTTGCGATGAACGATGCTTAGATGTTTGAAGTTTAACGTATAAGATGTCGCGAAAAGGCCTTATGTGTACAAAAGTGGAAGCGATATATGCGCTCATTTCATATGCTGAAAAATGGCATACCTTGCAAATGTATAAATTCACTTGTGAACTCATCTGTTATCTTATGCGAGTTAATGTATGATTACAAATGATGATTTGAAAGTTGCTACGGACTGATCCCACTTGTTTTGTACGTCTATACGGAACGGAACTAAATGTACAAATGAACTCTAAAAGTAGCGTTTAATGCAAGGAAACTCATCATTCAGATGATTTCATCCACCGTGTAGTGCGAGTGTGATGTGGTTTGCATGAATCTTGCTGTGGATTTGATCACCGTTCTCTTAATCGTTTTCACTATATTGGTATTTTTCGGTGACGGGTAAGAATTTCCGATATAGAAATTTTACCTTTCAACCTCCTTTTTTATTTCGGTCATCTTCAGAAAAAATTCCGCCGGCCGTTCGTCTGTCTTAATTAAGTTTACCGCCTAGACGGACGAACGGCCGGCGGAATATTTTCTGAAGATGACCGAAAAAAAAACTTAGGTGAAAACGTAAAATTTCTATATCGGAAATCTTTACCCGTCACCGAAAAATACCAATAAAGTGGAAACGGTTTGCATGAATGCACTTTTTTTTGCAAACTATTATGCGACTTCTGGTTGTCTGGGTAAGCTACTAAACAACTTTGCCGACATCTTTCTAAGTAGACAGGTTCCGGTGATTTTTGGCAAACAAAAGTTTCATACCTATTAGTATGTGAATTCTGAATCAAATTAGGTATCATCAGATAGTGCTTCACCTTCAGAAAACCTTCAAGGAAGTTCGCAAGCTTTGGAATAATATTCATTTTGAGATACCGTTTTGACTCATATTTCGAACACTTTAGGCCAACAGTGACTTCAAATGCATCTGATTGGCATAAATTGGCTGATATTTGTGTAAATTTTAATTTCTTCGCAAAGTCTAACTGTTAGCTGTTGGGTGTACCGATAATAATGTTAGTTTAGTTAGTTTTGGTATTGTTTTAACGTAAAAGTATGGAATAACATTTTGATTCAAATTGCGAACATTTCTTAAATTTCATTTCATTCTGTCTCATATTCCGAACACCTTGTTTCAAATTCCGAACAGGACGAATGAATCGTACCGTAAGCCGGGGGCAAATTGATCACTGGGGCGAATTTGATCAGGTCGGTACCAAAAGACATTTCCTCCCAAGGATGTTTGAAGTTTCGTTGGCGCCACAGACATTACATGATTTCTAGTTTATAGATGTTCAATTATGATTTTGAACTATTTCATTTTTATTAGGGTCAGTTGTGCATAGAAATATTTACATTTTTAGAAGGTGTAAGCAATATAGTTGGAAATGTCGGTGCTAAACAATCTACTGGTGCTATACCTACATGACATCTTTGAATGTTTAAAATGTTGTGTACGCTTGAGTATGAACTACTGAACTCATTTTTGATGTCGTACACCATAGCAAGTATAGTTTTTTGCTCATAAATCCGTTTATTCTCAAATAATGTGCTTACTTTAATGAAAATTGCCTACATTTAGGCGTATTCAACAGATTTTCATTTTTATATTTTGCGATAAAATGATCAAATACTCAAGTTGTAAGAATTTTGACATCATTTTCGGATTCAGGAGACCCAAATTTAATAGATACCGTCAAACGGGGCTTCTCTTGACATTATTTCCACATTCTTCAACTTTGAGTATTTGTAACTCTTAAAATTATGGATAGATATTGATAGTTCTTGCATATATTTAAGTTGTATATGTACGTAACAAATGTGCAAAATATGAGGCAAATCCATCAAGGAATAACAAAAATGCTTGAATAACGAAAAAAGCGTGTCCTTTAAGACAAAAAAAGGGGCTACTTTGGACATTTTCACAATTTGACAATGAAATGATTTTCTCTTTATAAATTTCGAACTGATTCTACAGATTATCGTCCATTGTGATGTTATGGAACGTTTTTCCAATGATAAACATAATTTAGAATGATTGCAGAGCAAAGCTCGAAACAATAACACATATATTACAAATTTCAGCGATTCACTATTTTCAGTTTGTAGTATGAGACTTAAACTTTCAACTTCCTCTCAACTCTCCTCCTCGATATGCAGAAGGATCACATTAATACCTGTAACTAAAAAGTAATTTTTATTAAAAACGCAATCTATGAAGATCGTAAAGAAGTAAAAATTAGCTTTTGTAATATGTTTTTAGCTTCTTACCAGTTTAGAGCTGGCTTGAAAATAGTTTATTTTAGCAATTGAAGAATGCAATTGTTTTGTACTGCAAATTCATTTGAAATACGACGGTAAATATTTTTTTTAGAGATTATGTTGTGAACTTGTCATTGGTACGTATTGATATATGTACGTTCTATGTCTATTCACGTTTTCAAATATTAAGTTTATTTTTTTATGTTACAAACCAAAACATTATAATAAAATAAAAGTCGTATAAATAAGACCTTTGATCAATTATTTAAATAAAACAACAATTTTAGGCAAAACAAATCACAAGATTTTTATAAAACATGACGATTCGATAGTTTTGTGATGCTCCCAATAACATTCCACGACATGGGAAAAATTCATACAATGCATGCATTGTCAATGTTTTATACCTTGTGAATGTTTATTCGGACTTTTTTCAAATGTTTTCTTGAATATCCTGTTATTGTCGATGTTGTTCCATAAAATAAATCATGCCTAGTGGTAGAGCATACATTGGTTAATAAAAGTGCTGAAGACACAAAATTGCTCAGATTAATATTTACACTGCAAATAAATACAAAAGGTGAGTGTCCAAAGTAGCCCAGTCCGACGGTAGGGATTTTTTTTTAAATTTTTGAACTTGCTCTGTTATATGGTGATCAATTTCGCCCCAGTGTGTCATTATAGTTTTTTGATATAAATACTATTTTTGTGATATGGTGAATAATATTTCACGAAAAATCGATTACATAAACTGATGAAGATCAATGGAGTACTGATTTTATCGAAATTTATTTAATAATAGTTGGATTTCGAAGGATAACACAACAAAAAGTTGTATAATAGTGATAGTTGCCCCCGGATTACGGTATTCAAATGAATAATTTCGCAAATAAATTTATCTGAGCTGGTTCTACTGGTCGCAAACTAGAGAATCATAACTCCTCCCGCGGAATAAATTATATTGGAAACGTTAAAATTGAATTGCAATTGACTACCATTTTCTTGTTATTTGGTGCCATATTTCAGCGAAACATTTCAACCAAATCGCCATACATAAACCGAGTTTTCGGAATATGAGTGTGTTTGGAATTTGAGACAAAACGTTATACCGTAATCCGGTGTAT